>NC_135005.1:11215559-12475916 GCF_051020985.1 Nomia melanderi
TTTCGCCGACTGCGGTGGAACGGTATTCCGAGCGACCCGTGTAACGACGCGGCCGCGCAAAAACGCCGCGCCCCGCGCTCCGCTAAACACGTCTCCGTTTCGTAACCGAATAAATTGAAAAAGGTGATTAAAGAGGAACGTCTAAGCGGCGTGGTGCTCGGCCCCGCGAGATTTATCGCCGGACAACAGACGTCTGTCATGCGAAACGTTTATACGAGTGGCATTCCTTCGGCGAACTTCACGCTCTTCGCTAGAAACGCTCTTCCGTCTCGCGACACTATTCCATTTAATAAACGCGCCGTTCCGTTCGGCTTGCGGTACACCAGATTGAAGCGTACGGTCTCGACCGGTGATTCCTAGCGATCGGCGGATATATAGCTCCGATGATCCACCTTTTTCATTACCGGCCACTTGAATTCCGTAGTTCGGATCAGCCTTGTACTGATATCACTATCCTCTTTCTATTGGCCGATTCGCTGTACGCTTTATCCCGAAGAGACCTTAATTCCAGGATATCGTAAGTGGCGGACTAACAAGATCTTTGGGTCCCCGGCGTTCTTCAATGATGATTCACCTGTTTCATTACTCATTCCAGGATCCCGCGGCTCAGCGAATTGTCGTCTTATTTTAAGATTTGTTAGCAACGTGTCGGAACAAGTTACACGTAGAGATCGAAGTCGTCTAATCCCATTACGTACATACGATGTGAAACACTTTCGTATTCAGAGATTGCTTAAACCTGTTATTCGGCTATTATCAAATGAAACGTTTCATAAAAACACGGTCCGGCGAGCGTATCCACGTTCGGAGATCCCATTCTCAACGTATCGAGACCTGATAACAGTATCGGCAACAGGATCGAACGCCATTCGACGGGTAATGCGAAATCCTTTGGAATCCATCGCAACCAATCAATTTTAAGACTCAATTTATACGAGGCGTCGCTATAAAACACGCCTTACCAGCAACAACAACTTAATACATTTTCAATGGCCGAATCCCAGGCGATCATGCTCGTGGTTTCGTTTTACGGTAGACAGCGTGCGAGCGAGCGAGCGAGCTCGCCTCTAAAAGCAACGGGACCGAAAATGACAGGCGGTAAGCGCGCGATTATCGGCGAGACAGTTTCTCTCATGGCCGAGAAGCGCTTTTCCTCACTGGGAGACGCGCGGCAAATGACGCCGGATGGCATTTCGATCAGCCGACGATCGCGCATCGATTTACGACAATTTGTACGGCGTCGTGTCGCTGCCATTTAAGCGTTGCACCACGACGGCGCGCCGCGCGCCTCCTTTTTTTCACCGTTCCTTCTCCCTTTTTTTTACTTTTTCTTGTCGACACGGTCCGCGCATCCCGCGACGTGGATTATCGCCGATATAACCGGTGGACCGATCGATCGATCGATCGAAGTCCCCAACTCCCACGCGCGCGAGCTGGACCGAACCGTGCCGAAAAAGTGCTGCGCGTCGCGCTTTCTCTCCATTACCATGGATGATGTATCACCGTAAAGTTCGTCAGAAATTACGACGTGCACGGGAACACGGGACAGGGAATAATCGAGCCGTTGCGGCTAATCGGCGCTGTGGCGAATAAATCCGGTGTAATTGACTGGGGCTTTTATCGGGCTGTCGACCTCTCCTCCGTTCTCTCGATTTACACGTTTTTATGGTAATTAATTGACTCGAAAATATCACCGCGGCGAGAACGTGTCTCTCCCGGCGACGTTTTGAATAGCGGCTTTTCGAGATCCCCGCGCTGTTGGATCGGGAGAACTGGCGAGACGATGTTCCATGTGCGTAGTGAGTTTCGGCGATTTTGGGTTAGAGTTTTTCGAAATTAAAGCTGATTGCAATTGGTAATTGAATCGTTGAATAGTATACAGGGTGTTACCTCTAACGGGGGTCAAGATCTTTCGTCCATTTGCAGCCATCTGACAAAACAAAGTTTAGAAAGAGTTGCAGTGTATAAGATATCAGTAAAATAAATTTCGAAAACTGCTTTTTCATAGCAAAATTGAGGTCACCATGGGCTTCACAGACAGAAACACATTTTTTCACTATATTGTAGAGGACATGAGACGAATTCAAAACATATTACACGATATTTTTACTGACATCGCTCGATTCATAGTAGTAGAACTGTGAAATATTTCGCTGTTCGTCGTATTTCACTTTAAAACAGTGTAAACATTATTTAACACTGAAAGGATTACCCTACAACTCATGTTCTAAACCTGTTTCGTCAGATGTCAGCAAGTCGCTCAAATATCCTGCGCTGCGTCAGAACTTAAACTTTCGAGCTGCTTATCAGATTCCAAAGTCAAAATCCCTGGAACAACGATGAAACAGTTAAACGCAATAGGTATCTAAATTCCATATTCCATTCACAATGTCGCAGATAATTCATCGCAAAACAGACTCGTTATCCTACAATTGATCGCGTTCCAAGGCTACCGCCGAAGCCGTCCCAAACTCCGAGCATCTTCTAGAAGAACCTATCCCCCGATTAATTGACAAGCATTACGCTAAACAAGACCCGCCCTATCAGACAGATGACAGTGCGAGCGTCCTCCCGTCGGGGATCGTCGATAAAAATATTCCATCAAGGCCGGGGCAAGTGTCCATAAATCGTATCGACCTAAGTAAGCCGGTCGCCGTTGGAGGATGCAGCGGGCAGGCTTTTGACAGGCGTGCGTGCGAGCGCGGGTTCGAGGAATACGAAAAAAAAAAAGAAGAAGAAGAGGAGAGAAAGAAGGTCCCGCGGCCACCGTTCGAGCGAGGGGAAAAATATGGGCATCCGTCGACAAGATATCAGTCGGGGCGCCCGTTCCGAGAACGACGCGTCGCGTCGTCCCTGTCTTTGGTTCCAGAACGGGAAGAAACGAGGAAGAACGGAGGAGCGGCGCGGCATAGAGGAACGAGAGGCACCGCGGGATCAGCGAGCGGTCGGCATTCCACGGAACGACATCTGTTCCCGACTGTTCCGCGTTCTCGCCGTGAAGGAACTGCGGCTCGTTTTGCCGGGTACCCGCTCGTCGCCGGTAATTGCGATCGATACCGAGTCCGTCCTCCGGCACCCGGCGCACCGACTGCGTCGTCCTCTTCGAAATTAAACGACGGCGAGGGATTTCTTTCGCCGAGCACGGGGGAAGGTGGATTCACTTCATCTTACTCTCGCGCGCGACCGGCCGGCCGGTCACCGTAAGGGCCGACGGAAAAACCCGGCGTCGGCATCCCGCCGCGGTTCCTCGCGGCATCCGAGGACGCGGTCGGTGAGACAGCCCCGAGGCGAGCCGTCGAACGGCGCGTATCGAGCACCGATCGCGGGAATCCGCGCGATGACAGAACGCTCATAACATCATTAGCAACGTGACCGCGGCCGGCGCGCTGGAATTACCGCGGAACAAATTGGAGCAAATCGAAGGGAACGGGCGCGAGCTGAACGCGCGGCGGGCAAACGGTTTCTTCTGCCCGCCCGTTCTCGCTGATTAAGGGGATTATGCTTCCGCGGATAAGAAATTACACGGTTTAATCAGATCGTGGATGCGTTTCAATCTCAGCGAGGCGTCAAGCTGTTGAGCGTTGATCGTTGTGTACTGGCGATGTACAGGAATAAGTCAAATTTGAAGTTTGATATTCTTGATTTTATTCGAGAATCTGCTTCGGGCTCGCGAGGAAAATGGCGCGTTACACTTGTGTGCTTTGAATGAGGTGAGATTTAGTGGCATTGGATTTTAGGTTAGGGTGTTAAGCGATATCAAGGAGAAGCGTCGAACGATGTCAAGTGTTTCTTTCATTTTATTGTTGCATCGCAGTGTTCCTTTCATTTTACCGTCGAATTCATCCATCAATCGGCTTTGATTGGGGACAATATAAAGCGCGTTGGGGGTGGCACCGAGGTACACCGCACAATGATCGTGGACGAGGGAATTACGTTCCCCGACGGGGATGGAATCCGGCGAGCGAACTGTACTCACGTGTAACCACGCACCGGCCATACGTACGCGTCAGTGATAAAGTCGCCGTAGGAAGTATTTATCTGCGAGCAAAGCTGTCCCTTCCCGGCTCGCGGGGCTCTCCCTTTGGATCGGCGTCCCGCCGCGAGAAGGAAGGGTCCCGGCGCGGCCTCGCCCGCATCCCAGCGATAAATCGCCGTTCATTCTCGCGCGGGTGAATCGTCGGTGTCGGGAGCAACAATGAGCCGGGAAGAGAGCTCGGGGGAAGAGAGAGAGAGAGAAAGACGCGAGAGAGCGGGGGGCAAGCCGGAGAGATCGCTCGCTTCTGTTATACACCCATCTGATAGTTTGAGCGTGAGTTATTAGCGTATGGCGCGGAGCGTCGTAAAGGAGCGCAGGAGCGAGGTTTTACGCGGCGGAGGCCGCCTCGGCAGATCCGACGATAGCTCCCGCGGAACAACGTGGAATTACGGCAACCGGCTCCGCTCGGCACAGTTTTTTAACGGAAACAGCCGCGCTCCGATACGATCCTTTTTACGGCCGGTATTAATCGGTTCGTTACCACCGCCCACCGGCTATCTGAATTCCGAATCGGCCGATTTCAACGCGATCCGCGAGCGTTGTTCGTGGGTGGGTCGGTGTCGCAACGAGATTAGATGCTCTTTCGGATTAATTGGATCCGGGCGTCGTTGCGCGCTTTTACGCAATTCACGCTGACCGGAGATTGGCTTGTCTCGCCGCGACAGCTCGTGTTTGTTTGTTTGGACGGTCGTAACGCTGGGAAATCGGATTGATTAGGGAGGCTAAGTATATTAACGGTGACGCAAGAGAGGGAAAGAGAGATCGTTGACGGTAGGAAATGGACTTGGATCTAATGATTGAACTATCCGTAACGTTCCTCGGGTGAAAGAATTCCTCGGGCTGTGATATATTCGTAACCGCATTTCCATTTTCCATCAATCTTCCTTTCCCGTTTTCTTAATCAACCGGCGGCGGATAATGAAGCTCGATCACGCCGGTCGGTACAATCGCCGATGGCAAACGTACGCGCTGCGTTTCGTGGAACAGTCCGCGAAGTGGCAGCGAGGAATTTTGATCGAGGGCCGTGATACGTTGCAATTACTTTTTCATCGGGTGCAGCTTGTCACTGGGACTTTTTGCGGGCCGCATCGGGTGACGGGCCGGGGTTACGGGTGAAAAAGTCGGCCCGGTGTTTTCAACGGAGCGACTAGCGGCCGGCCGGCCGGCTCCAGGATGGTTTTTATTTTAATCGGCAGACGCTCGCTGCCGGTTTTTCCGGGCGCGTTTGATTTCTGGAGCAGCACGTGTCGAGGCACGAAGCCGACGAAAGAGGTGTCGCTGCCGCATACGGCTCGGCCGGCCGTGCTCGCTCCTCGAAAGACCACTTCTTGCCGCGCCTCGCGGCCGTACATGGCCCGCAAAGGCCTCGAAACGAATCGAGAAAGAGACGTACGCCGCCGATTACATTCTTGGCCTTGCATCGTGACGGCCACTTTTTGAAATCGCTGCTCATAACCCCCTAACCCACTTGACCTCTGGGTTAACGGGTTGCCGGTCCCGTCCCGCCTCGCGCTGAATGAAATAATTGGACTAACGATTTCGGCCTGCCCGTGAATCCGCGAACGGTGATCCGCGCGACAGCTCCTCCTTTGCTTGCCCATTTTTGTCGGAGAGCGGCGTTGTCCTGGCGTTCTCCAAACTGGGATCGGCGATGCTCGAGCACGAAGGACTCGCGCGATGATGACTATAAAAGAACCGAGAAATGGAAAGCCGAGGGTCGGATAAGCGAAGGTTCATTAGACGTCGATCAGGCTTATTGGACGTAATTAGTGTTTAGTCCTTGATTGCATCGGTTGCATGGTTCGGATCGAACTCGAACGAGGTTCCGGAACGTTTAAAGAACTTGCGGGTTTTCATTAAAAGTTTAATATGAAGTACAATAGGGTATTCCGCCGAAGGTAATCCTCAAAGTCCAATTTACAAACGGGAGTGCAGCGGAAGTTATAATGGATCTTTGTCGGAGGTGTAAAATTCTTTCTCAACGGTGGAACATAACATTCTAGAAATCGGGTCACGATTGCTATCTATACACCACTAACCACTTATAGCAGTATTAAAAAACAGACTCACTGAAAACAGATGAGAAAGGGAGAGCTGGTAAGTAGGTCATCGATCGTAGGTGACAGCGATAGTGTTTAGAATAGATGAAGAAGAGAAGAAGCGCGAAGTGAAACGTAGACATTGACAGTCGAAACGAACAGCTTCATATTGTCCATCAATCATCCGTGGAACTTAACAATACAATCCTAGAAACAATAAAGACCGGCGGAGCAAGTGAAAAATTAAACAGGAATACACATAGCGAACGCGAGATCATTGCGCGGAGGTTTACAACCAAGTTCGCAAATTTATGGGACAGTGTCCTGTCAACGGTCCAGCCGCGCATCGACGTTAATTGCAAATCATACCGGGGTGCAGTTCTTTCGTTACCCCGTCAAGGTTCTCGTTCTTCTCCTGGTGAATGGATCGCACGAAGAAAGATCCCGGGATCGTCCGTGAGGGGCTGACAGAGGCAGGTGGCTCGTCGCCGTGGTATTCGGAGACTGAAACCGATACCGTCGCATTAAAGTCGATGTCCTCCGGTTGCCTTTTTCCGCGAAGTTGCCTTGGCCGATGACATCTGGCCGACGGTCAGGAATGCTGAGCAATAACCGGTCTCCCTCGATACTTGCAGGGTGTATTTCTGCCTAGGTGAAATTCCTGAACAACGAGCGCGCGCGATCTCCGAGGAGGAAGAAAGAGAGGCGCGCGCGCGCAGAACTCGTGCAACCACCACGCGTTTTCCCTCGCGGACGTTCCGATGTGTCCCTGACGGCCCGAGGCCGCCGCAGGAACTGTCCCGCAACGCCGGCCCACTGAACCTATACATTATAATACACTTAACGTGGATTTAAATAACAATGCTCCGGCCACGGACGCGAGAATAAATGAGCCTTATCGCGTCATTCAAGCTGCAATTTATTATAATATCACTCGAGCCTACGATCGTTCGAACCTCCGTTATTTGCGACAATAGGGGCTAATGGCTACGTTAGGTACTCCCGGGATACCGTTTCGCCTTGCTCATCCGGTCCTCATTTCCTCGAAAAGAATGTCTCCGCGCAGCGAAATGCTGAAACTTACCGTAGGAAGTCGCGCAACCGTGCAATTATGTCGCGGGGCGACGCTGTTCCTCGACGAGAAGTCTGGTTCGCCTGGAGAATAGCTAAGTTGTTAGAGGATCTAGGACATTGATTTGAATGGATAATGTGTAGCTTCCATGGCAGCGATCGCTAAGTTTTTTACATCTAACCTCTCCTCTCTCCCCCCCCCCCGGTATTACGAGCTGCCTAGTTACTTTGCACGTCGTGAGATAATGTTATCAGATTTACTTACGAAGCCTTTGAAATAAATTACTCTTTGCCCGATACCGCGTCGTTGGTTCCGACTATCGACGGATATTACTTTCTCAAATGATCCGATGAGTTACAAACGACTTTGCGCTAGTAATATTCGTTCAACGGTCACGATAACGTACGATTCCCTGCATAATATACATCTGATAAATAAGGTCTCACAGTCCGAGCCACCAAAACGCTCCGAACACCCCGGACAACCTAATACCAGCTCGCAGCCCCTTTCCATCGCACCTGCGGCCCAGCCGACAGGTGGGATGCAAATTATTCAATTAACGTCCGACGCCATCGTAGCCATCTCGGAGGATCCACGGTTTCACGGATGAGCGCTGTCTGCGGATTCGTAGCTCGGGTAGCCGCCTCGAACCGTACTCCAGATAGCGTTGACACTTTGATTGGCAGTTTAGGGTGCGTATCGCGGCCCCGGCACCGGTGTGAGCCAGCCGCGGCCGGCCGTTCGAGGTGTGTCCGAAGGTTTTATCTGCTACCGTCTTTGAAAGCGGAGGACAGAGATCGGCTCTCCGCGCACGTTTTTCGTGGCACGTTTCGCGCGGATAACGCCAATTAACGTTCCGGCCGGGGGGACTTAAAACGTGGGCATAATGGTGCGTTACGGGTACGGTGAAAGTGTTCAGACGCGTCCCGCCGGCTCGGAGGAAGAAGGATCCGTGTCGCGTTACGGACGTCGCGATTCCATCGGGACGCATAAATCAGCGCGGCGGCCGCGCGCGGTGTAATTGCCGTTAATTAAATTACCCCGTACGACGAGCGGTCGGAGCGCGGTTCCCGTTACTCGGATCGCCGGCTATCTGTAATTAGTAATTGCACGTTTACCCGATCGGACGCAGCGAGGACCCTGTCCGCCCGTTTTCCGGACCTTCGGTCCGCTAATTTGTCGCCGATATTTATTGTGTTCGCGATTCGACGATCGGCCCGGGTGGCCTGTCCGATTTTCGGCAACACGGGGCTCCGGAGCCGAGCTACATCGGAAACATGATCTCCGTGCGCGCGTTGCTCGCATGCAATGTCGCCTCCGTGGCGAACGACTCGATGCCTCGCACCCGAGACGCGTATTTCTTTCGCTGATTTCGATCTTCCGCGCGAGTACCGTAAACAGGCGCGAAAGGAGCCGCTGTTTATCTCTTTTACTGTAAATAGTAGGTAGCCACCGGTGGCTACGCGTCTGCCGATGAACGCCGTACCGGTTGCCGAGATTCGAGTGTGCCGCGGGAACAGGGTTAACTGCCGGCCGCCATGTTGTACGTGACACATAATTGCGTTTGCGTGGTTCGGCCGGTTAATTGTTCCCTTAATAACCGAATAACAGAAAGCGGTTGAATCATCCTCGACTCCGCCGTTGGCTTTATCTTCGCGGTGACTCGCGGTAATAAACATATCGCGTTTCTTTTTCGCTTTGCGTGTATATTTTATATCTTCCACGCGTGCAGCATAAACTAACGAATACCCCTTAACGCGTCGGAGATACAAAACAATTTACCGACATTTCTTCTACTAGAAATATTCATGTTGCATCGTAATTGAACGGAATGAATACTAACCAGGATAATTAAGAAAAGAGTGCATGTCCATAGAATCGTACAAGAAACGACCTCATCAGCTAAAAACCGGGGACCCCTAGCGCAGCCACTGTCAGCTACGTAATGAATGTTCCCCGTCGATAAAGAAGCAACAGGCTCACGTCCGAGTATCGATGCAAATGCCGATCGATCGGCAGATTACTCTTCGTTGACCTAGGCGGTCGTCGCCGCGGTCGTCCGATCGGAAATCTAGGCGATCGCGATAAAAAGCGCGAGCTCGCAGGGAGCAGGACGGCGCGGCCGTACCCCGTGGTGTCTCTCGGCTGTCAGCGAGTGACAGCGGTTAACAGTATCTGGCCCCCACCTTCGTGTGAATTATATGCTCGGAACGCGTGATTCACCTCTGTCTCTCTGGCGACGCAGGTGGTGGGTGTACGTGGAAGCGGTCCTCTTTCGCGGCTGTCAGTGCTAAGCGGCCGTGTACGAGCCGGAGGGCAGTCCTACTCTTGACAGCCCGTTGACAAGAGGGAGGGTGGTGGTCTAACGGTGCGCTCCGTTCGCCGCGACGAGACGGACGTTCCGTCCGCTTCGGAAGCTCCGATCTGTTCGGCTAGCCGCGCGTAGGTGGCTTCAATTACCGTGACCAAACGCGCGCGGGCGCGCGCGCCCGCGTCGAAAGACACTAGCGATCGCCGGGCCGATTTACTGAGTTACGATGATCCGTGAAGCAGAGGTATTGGGGAGGGTCGTGTGACAGCGATGGGAGGACCTTAACCGAGGGATTTACGGGGAATCCATTTTCATGAGGATCCGTGTATACGCGATCGTCTTCTTTTATGGGAGGCAATAGCTTTCGGTTATGTAATTGAATACGACGCTCGGTGACGCCGCGCCGATCGCGCGAGTAGGTATTCCTTATTTTATCCTGTGTTCCATTGGTCGGGCACCTACTCAGATTCCCGGCCCGTTTATCGGGCTCCTCGCGATCGGCTCTCGATAGGATCGCCGGGACCCCGGTGACGGCGTTGGACCGGGGGCCGCGAAACAGTTACTCGCGCATTCATCATACGCTTATGTAACGACTGCGAGGCTGGGCTATCTGGTTTTTGCGGGTGTTGGTATCGCGCGAAAGGGATTCAGGGTTAATGACCGAAATGGAGAGAAGGAGCACGAAGGGAGGTCATCCTCGAAAACGTATACCCACCTCGATCGCCGGCGCGCGAACCGCCTCGGCCGGTTGGCCGACGCGTTTCCCAGGCACCGTTCCGCAGATGGTAATCGAATCGAAATTAACACGGGACTAATCTAATCGACGATTGCTCGGCTTTCGCATACAGGATAGCCCGGAGGCGGTGGATTAGAACGGATGATAAATGGAAATTAAATCGGCCGGTGTTCGATTCGTGATCGGGAATCGTTTCTCGCCGGGCACTATTTCAATTTATACGCCCACGCGCGACCGCGACGAGCCGAGCGGATACGTTGATCAGCGTCGAACCTTTTTTCGTCTCTTCGTCTTTTTTCCTGTCGTTTTCTCTTTACTTCCTCGGCACTGATTATTCTGTTCGAGGCGCTAACGAGGAACGTAGGTCGTATTAGGAGAGCCTCGCGATTGCTGGAAAAAGCACGGGGCTTCGGTTAGCACCCACGCTCGCTGTCCTACGCCAATGGGGATCGAGTCGAGCCGAGGAGTCGGGGCTGAGGAAGGACCGGTTCTCTCTCCGGTCGTGCGAGGTCCCTTCTACTAGCCGTAGACTCGATCCGCGAGGCCCCATGGGCCCCAACTCGCATCGTCCTGTTCGCCCGGTCCTCTTCACCCAGTCCACTAACTTTCGACCGAAACGGCCTCTTGGCGAATAACCGCTGCCCGCCGCTCATTACCGCGTCCCTCCTTGAACAGACCGGTGAACTCCGAGCACGGAGCTACTTCGCGGCCGCGCTCTCGCGACGCCGGAGACTTCGACGCGTGGCTGCGCGCCCGGAGATTTCAACGCGCGGGTCGCTCCGATGTTTCTGCCCGCGGTTACTCTAGAGACTTCAATGCTCGGAACACGCTATCTCTAGCAGGAGATAATGATTTCTGACAAATAGTCGAACAAGATTTATATATTTTTAATTCATGTCTATTAAACAAAAGTTTCCAGTAACATATTTCCAATTGAAGGATCGCCAACGGAATTCTCAAGGATTTCTTGTCCCCGTTCAATGAATTCCTGAGCGACCTTGGCTAACCGAGGTTAACGATGCGTACTATCTAGAGCCTACACCGTACGTAGACATAAAATAAACGTTATCTCGAGGATAATTCGCATATGCCTGCAAACTCGACGAATAAGAGCATCGAAATAGAAATTACCGCGTCAATCGCATCAGGTTCACCTCGCAGGGGATTTGCTCAGGCGAACTGCCGGGCAGCTACGCGTTCCAGTGAAACGGATCCCGGGGCAACAGTGCTGCAGCTGTACGGACGGAGAAGGTTGGTCGGTGTTCTTTGATTGCGGCCGTGTATAGAAACCCGGCCGCGCCGTAGGAGGCGCAATCCCGCGGGCTTTTCCTCCCTTCGGCTTGACGCGACGAAGCGCGGGCAAGTGGTTTGATAACTCGCTGCTCCATGGTTACGCAGCGGGACGATACCGATCGGTCGATACGTCATCCCCGATAACTCCTTTTCTCGATAAGGAAGCGCCGCGGACCGGGGGCAGTCGGAGGCGAGCCACGGGCACCGCGTTCCAGCAATTAATAAATTCGCCCCGCGTCCACGGTCCCGGAGCAATTTATTTCCGTCGACTGCACCGCGTAATTTAAGTTGCTCACCGGACACACACTAATAGCGATATTACTGTAGACACGCGTCACTGCGTGACTTCACGTCTTCTTCTTCCTCTTCGTCCGCTCCTTTTCATCTTTCGCCCGCCGCCCGCCGCCACGCCCGTGCGCACGGAAGTCTCACGCTGATAAACTCGATTAAGTCCGTTTCTCGGCCGGGTCCCGTGTTTGCCGAAACGATTAATAACACCGGCCGGAATGCTGATGCACCCCTCTCCTCCCCTGTCCACTCGAATGTCTCACGCGCGCGCAAAAATCCGGAACACCGGCCGTCGGACACCCTGCGCGTTATTCTACGCGCGTGGTCTTGCGCCACCCTGTATCTTTACGACGCTTGTTAGGTATCAAGCTGCTCGCGCTAAGCTACGGAAACATAGCGAATGCTAATTCCGCCGGACTGATTTTTCTGCAAATCTTGTCCCGCCGGTGGTTGCAGGAAATCTCTTCCCTCTATCTTTATCTTCGCAGCTCTCCGCTAACAGAATACAACCCCAGTCTCCTTCCATAAATGAATTCAAAACACGAGCAAACGGAGTAAACGAATCACCGCAAAACGTAACCCGAAACCTTAATCTGGGAAACAGCAAACAAGTCGCGTCGGTATCGTAAACTCGGCCAACTCAAGAATCTCTAGCAATGCTTCAGGTACGCGCGGATACCATCAAGGTCGTATCGCTCGCGGTTCTGCCTCCCTCCATCGGTGCCCGCCGTGAAACCACCTCTTTCCGCGTTAATTAATCAGCTCGCCCCCTCCGCGGCCGAGTTCCGCGAACGTCGCCGTCGGCGTAATTCGAGACGAACGTTCGCGGCCGAACCCTCCGCCTTGCGAAACGATCCGTCCGTCGATACCAGCGAGCGGCCGCACCGGTTCGCGTCTATCACGCTCTTCGAACGCCGGATCGATTTGTCTGAAACGGTAATTAACGCCTCGGCCGCGGCCGTCTCGGGCCGGCGGATTTACCCGGGTCGCGTCCATCGCGGCCGGATATCGCCGCGATACCGATCCGCAGGCTCGATGATCGTGGCCGGTGTCTTCGCCGTTTATCCGCCGTACAAGAGCAGGAAGGACTCTCGCGACCGGAGGCGAGTCCGTTGCTAGGAGCGAACGCCCCGGGGCCGTTACTCCAGGAAATCCTACGCGGCCTGTACACGCGTCGCGGCGAGCATGCCGCGTTGCCTGTTGCGTATGTACCTACCCGCACCGGCCGATTCTTTCCGACGCATTTACGCGTACGCGAGAAGCCGATAAGGCCTGCGATGCGACCGTGGGAGGAACAATCCGTTGGGATTCCTCCGGCTTGAGAGCCTTTCCTCGTTTCCAGCCGCGACCTATTCCGCTGGACGAATTTATTCGATCCAGGCTGCGCGCGTCGCCTCTTCCGGATGCGTACGATCCTTGGCACGCAAGGAATTTATTTTGGATGGCTTTTCGAGGCGTTTTCGTTACTTTACTATTTTTATCTTGCTTGTTGAGTATTATTGAGTTACTTTTGAAACATCGATTGTCGTTAATTTTGGATATCATAATTAGTTTTTTTATCGTTATTAAAAACTAACTCGAATACTAGGTAGTATGATGATTTCTTTTAAAATATTCTTTTGGGACTTACTGGCGAAGAGGAACATAGGTATAAACAGTTTGCCTTTATGATACAGAGATCGATGTATAGATAGATTGTAGAATCTACTGACGGAGGAGCCATTGCGTCACAAGTTACATTCGAATTGATATTTTCGAGTGGCGAGCGTCAGGAGAGCCAGGCGAGCAAGGTCAGCCCGATCCCGGCGCACAATTCCGAGAGATCGCGATTAACCACGGGCACCGGGAGAGCGAATTAGAGAAACACAATGGCGTATCACTCGATCGATCGATCGCGCAGAGAGCGAGCGTGTCCGACTTTTTTCTTCCGCGGCCCGTAGATATATGATCCGGTCGATCGTTTGAGGTATCAGTGGGATCTCGCGGTCCGGAGAAATATGTAGATAGATAATCTGCGCGGGAACAAATGGACGGGCGATTCGATGTGTCGTAAAACTGGCCGCCGCCGGATGAAAGTGCACCCGGCCGTGTGTTATCGAATCGCATCACGCCGGAATAATTGCTACCGAACGTCCGGAACGGTGAAAAACAAATTACGTTAAAGTGATTTTTCTCGTTCTTGGCTTCCGCGGCCGTCTATCCAACGATCTCCCACGATCCTCCTCCGCGCGGTAGCGAAAGTTCGTCCGCGAAGCGAGACGATCTGGAGAGGAGCGAGAATCGCTGTCTAGTTGAATCACTTTTTCTTTTATGCCACGTGAGAAACAAAGAAACGAACGGGAATCCTTTTCGATCCGATCAAATAAATATAATTTCATACAATTAAAAAATCCAAGAATTTCGCTAAAATTAAGATATTTCATTTATTACGTCCATCATCCCACAGTTCGACGACTTCTACTCCCTCGATATGAAACATACAAAATAAAGTAAAACCGGTTATCAAAAACCTTTTGTTAACTCTTTGCTCTACAATTTATTCCTCCTATAATCGGTACAACTACTTTGTTATTAATCATTCATCGAAAGACAGATAAAAACTCTATCTAATACCTATGTTTACTCTAAGGTATAATTATCGATAATAGTAGAATAATATTTCACTTGAATTCATAAGAACTCAGTAATATTCGTGTTCGTTAACTTATGTTTAAAGTCTTCGAGTATGGCGCGTTACTATAGAGCAAGGAGTTAAAAATCCATAGAACCGTTTCACATCGATACGTCCTCTATATACCCGGTTCTAGTCCGTCAAGAGGATGTTCGCGCTGCTCATCGCGCCGATCGACGAGTGGACTGATAAGATCCTTCACGACGGTGCCCCCGGGCAAGGAGATCGTGGTGGCAGCCAGTTCACTCCTGAAACCCGAGTAATTCGACGAGTTTCGCGATCGGCGGTGTTGGGTTCCGTATTTACGGCGCTGGAAGCCCGCGTAAACTCGCGCGACGGGCTGCGGGGAATAACTCAACCCGCTCGCGAGCCCGCGGTGACGATACTAAATTAATTCGAGCGGTAGGCCGTGTTATTGTTGATTCGTCCGAGCGCGTCTCCCGCGTGAAAGCGCGCGTTAATCAGTCGATGTAATACTGGCTTAATGTTTCATGCATAACCGGGCTCCGGCCGGCCGGCCGGCCGGTCGCTCGAGTTATGGCCAGAACTTTCGAAAGGGAACACGAGCCCTCGATCGGCCGTTCTTCGGGCCGAACCGAAGAAAATTACGATCCGTTTCTCTCCGCGGCGCTTGACCGCCACGCGTCCTGTCGTAACTCACGTCGCGCGTCGTTTCCCTCTTTCGCCTGGCCACTCTTCCGCGATCGGCCGCGACGGGAAGCGAGCGATCGCGTTAATACGGTCAATAAGTTTTTCTCCCCGGCGGATACGGCTTGTATTTACGTCCCGCGCGAATGATATCTCCTTCGCGACACTTTTTCGGCGAGCAATAAATCCGTTAGACGGCGGACCGCGACCGAGATACATCGAGCCCGGCACCAGCCTCGCGGCGACCTTGCGGCAACTTTCCAACGACGACATTTTGGATCGGGAAGGGAAGAACTTTATCCGACACTCTCGCGTTGCAACACGATTTCTTTTTGACTTCGGTAGTGTTCGAATTGCGCGGCTCGTTACGGGCGAACAAAGAATTTCCTCGATAGTTGCTGAAAGAGCCCGTTAATCTGATTTACGTTTACTCCGAATCGGTCTCCGCGATTTTTGCGTTACGAAAGTGCACTCCTTTTCACGTGCGGGACAACGCAATCACCTGGCAAATGATAATATCGGAATATTACGTTCCCCGTGTATCGGTCGTTAGATCGAACGCATGCTTCTAAGGTGATCGAACTGCGTTCCCTGGTCTTCTACACAATCGCCGTTTCACAGATGTAATAAAAAAGTGATTGAGATTATCACAAACCGTAGACCGCGTGAAAGTGAATTTAATTATCCGTTGCACAAGTACAAAGTCGCTTCGAAAACGTTCGAGCGGAATTGTTAAAAGCCGAGGCTTGTGTCATAGGCGGTGTTCGCGAGTTTTTACGATCGAATCGTTGGTCGCGTTAAAAGTGCCCCGTTTTATATTTATGTCGGCCGGCGAAGACAACGGGGAACTGTCAATCGAATTGTCCGCGACCCCTGTCCCGTGACGCAACTCTGAAACCGTATCAACTCGCGTATCGGGAAGGAGAAAAATACGAGCTGGCCGAGATCCCGAGAGCCCGGCTTACATTATCGCTCCCTTGGAACCGTCGAATGTTTACCGAGTGACGTTCACGGATATATCAGCACGATAAAACTCGACATAGCTTGTCGATCAGACGTCGGCCTATTTCGCGCCTGCGAAACACCGCGAGTGTTTTTGCACGGCCGTCGAGAGCTGTCGTTCTCACGTGGAAATATGCGTGGCTCGGGCTACCGCAGCCTGAAAAGTGCGCGCTTTATCTTCGCGCCATGGGCGCCGGGTGTGGGAGCACAGTTATCCCGGTCTCACGACCGGCAGCCTCGAATTCTTCCTATCGGCGCGTTCCTTTGAATTAATTGTTGTTAATACAAGCGTTATCGACGCTCCCTGACCGCGCCTCGATAACCTTGATAAATGTACTGAAGACGGTATCCTTTCGTGTATCGAGTTGCAGCGATTATTTATGAATCAGTGATCCGTAGGATAATAAATTCCGTTAGCGGCGCGTATGACGTTGCTGTTACACGAGGTACGAATGTGAAGTCGCGCGCGCGGGTAAAACGACCGTTGAAATATGGCGAGTGTGATCGAGGATGAAGGGATGATGTTAGTATCATTAGAACGATATTCTCCACTCGCAATCGCGAATTTTCACGGGTGGTTCGCTGTTGTCGAGCAGTTCGCTTTTCCTAGGAAAAGGTAATGGAAAACTTGTACAAACTATTTTAAAGTATCTCACCCTTTCACTGGCAGAAAGAAGACTCGTTTTAATCCTCGACTGTTCAACAGTTTTCCTTCCAATAATATATTGGCGTAATAACATGGTACGTGTTCATATTGATCTCCAGTTTAACCGACGACGTGCTCTCGAGCGCATTAAATAATTCTCGCCATTAGAGAGCGACGTGCTTATGAACTAAATGGCACGAATCACGAAACACTCGGGTACACCTGCATCGAGCAGTTCACTCTTAAAACACGGTGAGTTAATAGTAGATACTCTTTCCCCGTAACTTCATCCCTGTTACGTGCGGTATCTACTTGTCTTACGAGCATCGTGGCTAGGATGTCGTTTCGTCGTGCAGTAGCGTGATCCTTCCCGAGTCAGACTCGAATATGTAACTAGGTACGGGTGACGAACGAGTTGATGATAATCGTCGTTCCTTTTCACCGGGTTGCTGAAATCAATTCTTCATTAGGGTATAAACGAGCGGAGGCAGCTTCTGTTACACGACTCCGCGAATTCTCGAAGAAACACGGCGTCCCGTACGTTCTAAACGAAAGGGACTGCCTCGGCAATTAACGTCGTCGACCAGCCGGCAACATTTTCACGAACCAATCCCAAAGATCTTCGATTAATTCGATCTATCGGCAGATAAAGGCTATTGTTTCCTCGATGCCACCAAGGGACAACTATGTAAATAATCGAAAGGACATGAGAAGAGATACAGCGAGCGATCTGACAGGCGACAAACCAATCGAAAGGGGGCACGGCCGTTGAATTCGTCGTCGAGGCGTCCTACGCCAATGGGCGTGCGCAATTCCAAAGGCTTCCGAGGAACACCGGCAGGATGCACGCGTGGCCTGCATTTTCTAGAGACACGCCACGGACCCGGCTACCGTTCAGCCGGCAACCCGGCCGAGGGCCTACGCAGACCGCGGCGCGGCCCTGCCGCCAACGCTCCGGCCGGATCATAATTCTGCCCGGCCGGCGGGGGGGAAAAAAGCCTGGAATCGCGGCCAGATTTCCATTCCGCGGCCCACGGGTTCCCGTGAAACGCTTCCTCCCGGCCCTCTGGACAACACTCGATTCCCGTTCCGCCGAATAAAAACGGCGAACAGCGCGCGCGGCGGTCGCGTCCGGTGTTAATATACGCTGATTGGTTGTTTCTATTAAGCGGTAACGTCACACCGGAAAAATGCCACCGAGGAAACTCGTATAATTTGAAGCCTTGTAATTTCTGACATTAAACTGGAAGCTCGGCCGGCTTATGCGCACCTGATAGGTGTTAACGCTCCCCTTAATCTCAATTCACGTTAACGAATGGCCGACTCGTTTTCGATTCGAGCGGACTTAACGGCTATAAAATGAGGCGTTCTAAGGCGCCTAACCGCATCGTTCGATGAAATTTATACGCGTTACGGGCTGCATACAAGCCGGGGCTCTCGCGTTCCTCGCCGCGCGAAGTTTTTCGAGCGGCGGCCACCGGCCGGCCGTTCCTCTTCTTTATTCAGAATTTATTGGTTAAGCTCGCGAACCCTTAACAAGGTCGATAAGTTTCCCGAACCCCGCTCCGGCGTGATACACTGCGCTACATTGGAAACGTTCGTCTTCCTTTTTGCATATCGCGACAACGACCGCGGACAACTTAATGAATGTTTCACCACTTAGCGCGCGTACGCCGAGCAGCGTTAATTATGAGATTTTCTAAACCGGACGACGAAATCGCGAATGCAACGATGCTTATCATGGTCAAGCTACTCGCGACGCGATTCCGGGATGCGCGTATTCCCGATTAAACGGAAGAATTCCCTTCCATTATGAAATCGCGAGCTCGGAGCGTACCGCGGAACACATTTCAGCCCGTCGCGGAGGAATTCGCGAGTCGATTACACGGCGCGCTATCTAAAACGAATCCGAGCACTTCGGAAACTCGTTGCACTGAATTCCCGCGATAAAATTGTTCACGCATCATCGGGTAAGCGTAGATTAGAAACCGCGCTTGAATTTTATTCATTTCGAAAGTCGTGCGTTGCCCGCGGAGCGCGGTGTATTTACCTGTATCTCTTGCGGTGATTTAGAGCGTCCTTGACACGCTGAACGCGCCACTATTTCGCGCGGCAAAATCCGCATAATGCAGGAAATATTAAATTATTTAATGCGATATCGTCGTCGTCGTCATTATACATTTATCTTGCTGAACGCCGCTGCTTCACGTGACATTATTTATAGTACAGAAAAGTGTTCGAGTGCTCGTCGTTTAGTCGGGTGAATTACAATAATGCGATTCAGTTGAGCGAGACAGGAATTCCGCGAGAAAAACGGTGATTTTCACGGCACCGAGACACTCCCGCTGGTATTCTAGCGTCGTCCGTCATAACGAAAGCCCCTTATCATCCGTCGATCTGCCCCGTTCCATCACCTGTGTCCCCTCGACCGTAATCGCCTTCCATCCTCTCTCGTTTTGCTCGCTCGAGGCCGCGTTGGGACGGGGCTCGCGTTGAATTTACCGCTCGAAGCGATCGAGAAATAGACGCGGGGACGATAAGCCTCCTCGTACGTCTTTCTCGCATTCTGCGGCCGCCAGTTCGAGGTCCCCTCTCCCGCATTCCTCGTCAATTTCTTTTTCTGGTGGTCCGGTGTCGACGCGAGGAACGCGACCCGCGCCAGCTGACCTTCATTGTTTTTCCATCGGCTCCTTTGCTTCCTTTTACGTTGCATCGTGAATCGCGGACTCGCGTTCCAGATGGGACGACCGGATCCCCGACCAATTATTCGTGATCTGTGGATTCCGCCGGAAAAATTCTCTGAATTGATTACGATTCGACGGGATAGCGATCTGCCGTCTGGATACGTTCCTGCGGACTAGCCGGAACGAATATGAAATATTATGATGTCGCTGTTTTATAGGAAGAAAGAAATCTAAAAAAATAGTTTTCGGATGTTCACGCGTGAAGTGTGAAATGTTCGTTGGAAATGTTTCGTTGAATAGTAAAAGTGGATTTCGGGGAGCTGCACGGGGAAGAAGGCTTCCTTCCAAAGTTTGCTACGGGACAGATCAATCATTCGGACGAACGCTCGAGTTCAGACGTCCCGTTCAGCCGTGATTCGTTCGGGTTCTCGGGCCTATCGTTTCTAAACGGCAATCCATATAAATAGCGAATCCCTTCCGTCGAAACTTTCACCCGTTTAATAGCGGAGTTTATATTGCACGCTCGGCATCATCGGAACGTCTTTATCTTCGGGGCAGCTTGATAAATGCGCCACCGACGCCATTAATTCCGTGCGGCGCGCGATTAAAATAGCCCGCGGATTACCGGAGAATTAAATCCGGCTCGGTCACGGTGGAGAACGCTTGCTTTCGATCGTTCCCCTGAATTACACGTGTGCTGCGCCGGCCGGCGAGCCAGTCGTCGAACGCGAATCGCATTAATTACGTGATGTAACGCGGATCACGTTCGCGAACCTTTTGCACGTATACTTGCTCCTTTCCGTTTCGCGGCAGAACTTTCTGATTCTGCCCGCCGTTGCCGGCTTCAAACCGAGATTAATATGTGATCGCGTGTAACAATCGATACAACATCCTCTCGCTTCGTGAGGTTCGCGGCTCGAACTATCTCTGTCGTGAACTCGTTGAACGGTATTAACGTTTTTCGAGCGGTGCTTAATCCATGGGAACTGCAGCGAGCATATGTAACAGAACATATTTGAGATTGCGCAACTGGCATCGCTCGCTATTACGCTGATGTTGCTCTCGCGTGTGTCTCGACGTTTAATTCTTGCGAGATTAACTTCTTAATTCTGAAACGTATACGTTTAGATTACTCTCGAGTTATTCGTGCATCCCTTAGGAGAATATTCGACAATTCTCGTTTCGTTATCGATTGAATTGCGAACGAGCTATCGAACGAAATGAAAATTCTCTCGGAATTCAAAATGCAGTACGACCTTTCTTGTAGACAATTATAATGCCCGTGTCAACGAGCTGCCAAGAGCTAGATAAAAATGAGCAGTTTACGAGCATCTCTGTACTTATTACGAAATTCTGTTTATTAGGGTTCGAGTATACATAATCGAGTTTTAGTACTGGCCATAAAGTACTCAGCACCGTCGCAGTTCGACGTTAATCGAACTAATCTTTCGATTTCTCCGCGATGCCCCGTAGTTCTCCGTAGCGCAAGATTCTTCGGGATCTGCGCTCGTTAATCAGTTCGGAAACGAAAAACGGTTCACCTAGGCGGTTCTGGAACGCGGACCGCCACTGTGCGCGAATTTATGCGGTTCGATAGCACGGGCGTAGCCGGTGTAAAAGCTGATATCGGCCCCTTAATGCCGTTGCGTAAGAAAAGATTTACGGTAATCGCGAGTTTTGAGTCGAACAGCTGCCGGAAACAACGAAGGAACGTTGATCACCGCGTAACTAGCCGGGAATATTTAATTTAATCCCGTTTACGAGGAAAGATCGACGAGGAATGCCTATCGTCGATGATTATGGTTTGATTGCCCCGGCGAAGTCTGAATCGCTATTTTTAGCTTAAACATATAACGATTTCCTAAAACAGTTTCACGATCCACGGAAAAATCATAAATACAAGTAAACACGTTTGCTTCCTGACTCCGTTTAATAGTCGATGGCTATGTTCATTCGATGACACGTAGAAAAACTGTTCGACGTGAGAAATGATCCCAGGTGGACGCAATATCGTAGGCATAGTAAATATGAAAAACAAACACGATAATCGTTACGAGATTCCAAGATGAACTTCCTCTTTTAAACGGGACCTTTCGAGTGGATTTTAACGATCTGTCAGAAGTGTCGGCCGACCGTTACCTTTCACAATAGCTGCTCGAACTTTCGACTTATATTTTCAAAGAAGATGACATTCTCCGAATACTAAATCACAGGGTGCTAGAATTGCTACTTCGCCCACAGACGACCTGAATTTCAGGCGGTTTCACTGCTTTATTCCGTGGTATTATCCTCCGGAATTGCCACTTTCTTCGCGAGTCAGCTGATCTACGGGCCTACGTGTAGGAACACGCTTTACCTACTCGGAATACGTCAATAGCCACATATAATATTTTCCACGCGAGTAACGTCAACGGAGACGTTCATAATTGATATTTCACTGGTAGAAAGTCCGAGGCGTCGAAGCCGAGCGAAGTGGCTAATCAAATTCGCCCGTACGACGCTTCGTTCTCAATCAACTACCTGAATATTTAAATTGCATCCCCGCGTAAAGGAGGCTGCGCGTGGGACGTTACGCGCGAAACCCGTAAAATTGATTAACAAACCCTCGCGAGGCAAAAATGCCGAATGTTAAGTGCGCATTCGAAATCGAGCCGAACGGCGACGGCGAGGATTAAAATGATTTAAACCTTCGCCGTCTCCCCTAACGCTCGCCCGAAACTTTCCCCAATATTTCACTGACAAAAAGAAGAACGCGCGCACGTAACGAAATAATCTACGGAACCCGCATTTTCTGGCGGCGACAAATTTCACCGGCGTTGTCGCGTTCGCACACCGCCGCTCCTCGCACCGTCGTCTGGAAACGCGACACCGCTCGCGCGCGCGCGCGCGCGCACACGGCCACCGATTCCGCGAACTTATTACACGGCCACCTAACAAATTCACTGACAGCCGTTCCTCACCAGCCGGGATTCCGATGGTCGCGACCTTGCAATCCGAGCGGCGCGATAAACCTGTTCGCTGGAAGAAGGCGCGGAAAGACGGAACGGCGCGCGGACAAGGGAAGAACAACCCCCGGGCACGAGCGCGTGCTCGCGGCGAATGAATCGTCGCGAATTTATCACGACGAAACTCGAGGCGACGAGCGACCGCTCCCCTACTCCTCGGCCGGCAATTAACGCGCGTGATTTAGGAGCGCGCGACGCGAGTTTTAAACGTCGCCGGTCTTCCTTCCCGCCGTCCACGCTCCCTCGCGTAATTCCGCGGCCATATCGCCGGAGCATCTTCCTCGTTTTCGTTTCATTCTTTCCCCCTTTTATGGATTCTCTCAATTTGTTCTATTTCATTCGCTCCCGTTCGGCCGCATTCCGTTTCCTCGTTACGTCTCGCCGCGCTCCATTCAGATCAGTCTTGCCCGCGCGCCATTCAAGCCTGGCTTAGCTGCCCGGAGACCGTGTTGCTCGTTTTCGCCGGGCCTCGCAACGATCTGATAATTTAGGCTCAGCTCGCGTGCACGCGGTTCGTTTTGTTCACCGTTTTGCTCCTTTCGACGCGATGAGTTTATTAGCAACCCCTGCCGCGCGGGGCGTTCCGACTTATTCGCGAGTGCTCCGCCGTTTCCGTGCCACGTGGAACTTCGTCCTGGAAATTGTGGACGCGGTGATCTTGTATAGGGAAAAACATATTGATCGTTTGACGAATGAAGAAATGTAATTTCTCGTTGTAGAGTAATTCTGTAATTTTGAAATTAGCTGACGGATTTATTTTCGTTTAAACGGATGGACTCTATTTGAGCGGTTGGTTTCTGAAATTTTTAAATACTACAGTGCATATGCTTGGCAAATAGGATTGACATTTCAGATCTCGCATTTGAAACGCTGAAATCTCCGCAACTCCGAAATAATAGCTGCAATTTCTTGCACTGAACATTCCCATTGAACTCGCAGAAGTCGAGAAGCGGCCGTTCTCCCGCAGGTTTCGAGAAGTCATCGATCCCAGCAGACGCATCCTTCGAATTCCCTCATTCAAATAACTCTCTCGTTGGTGGTTTTGACGGTTCCGACAGTTGAAATTACACGTTCCGCTGCGGGGTTGCGTGCGCGCCGAGTAAATCAGGTAGGATGCGATTACAGCGACTACTATTAAACTATTACTAAGAAGCACCGCAGTGCAGGGGCCGAGCATTTTGTTGTCGACCGCGACGCGACTCGCTGTCGGCTACAAAGGAACCGGGATAATTGGGCTCGTTTCTCATCGCTGCCCTTCTCCGGGCACATTTCGCGGGACACATTGCGCGTGACGCGTATCCCGGGGACGCCTGCAAGCCGTTTATGCGAGCACCGTCCGCCCGAGGAGCGCGTTTTACAACGAATAGAAAAGAATAGGGGGGGGTTCTCGAATGTCACCGATGCACAAGAAACGATGAATCGCCAGAATTCCCAGCGTATTATTAAACTCCGCGTATTTCATTCCTAAAGGGATCGTAACTCTGTCTCCCGTGGGTCTATTCAGGCTCGTTCTTATTATGCAAAACTACGGCGCCGACACGCCCACCATAACGAATCCAATTTAACGCACGCTAAAGATCGTGAGTGCCTAGCGCGCGGCCGGTCCGATAGCGTGCTTTTATATTCAATTTATTAGTCGTGAAAGCGACTACTTTGGCCGAGCGGTTTCTGGACGCCCGTTGCACCGGCGTGCTTTGTCAAATTCGAGGGTCGTGTCGCCGTTTCGCCAACATGGCGGCCGCGAGGCCCGCAGCAGTGCATCGTCGTCCCACCGACGCACGCGGCCGACTCGCTTATTTAATATCGCTAACTTATTGCCGCTTGTCAACGCGGTACCCGGCGTATTTATCAACCCTCGGCCGACACTTACTCATTAGCCTAACCGAGCCTAAGCCGGATCACTGCTAACGCGCTGAACGATCGCTTATTATCAGTTTTTACGTCCCGCGGCTCATGCCGGTGCATACTTTCGCTCGTTACAAAATCGTTCCGCGATTTTGCAACCGTTCAAACGGAGGAATGCGTGCGGGGTTTAAACGAAGCCACGGACACGTCTCCTTTGTGTCCGCAACGGATCCGCAGGATCCTGTTCGTCAGATACTCGCCGATCACGCCAGCTGCGTTGGATTGCGTGCACGGCGATAATTTCGCGCATATTGATTGCGCCTTTTGTAAGGTTCCAACCGGGCTAGCTTTCATAGGCGAAGCCTATAAAAAGGGGAAAGTTATTTCAACGATTAACGGATTTCTTATGACACGATCGGATTAGAAAGATTTTTACCTTCCATCGATATAAATTCTCTTACGCATTACAATCTATAGATACCGCGAACGCGAAAAGGATCTGTGAAATACGAAGGAAAAATGACATCGGGGTAAAATAAAATGTTCTATGAGCGAAAATCGTTGAAAATTCAATCGCTCAGCCTGGATCGCCGTGCGCTTTAACATTAACAAAAATTACGACCATTTGGACGATTCGTTGGCTCGTTGCACCTCCTTTGAACTTGCAGATGCCCGGTTGCATATGCGCATACACATAAATATACATCGTCACGAGGACCCGGCGGTCGGGAGACGTTCCCCGGATGGCGGCCGCATGAATTCTCCGTCTCCCTTTCACGATTTCATTCGGTCGTTTCGCCGCCGACGGCCGGTGACCATAGAAACGTTCTCTTCCGAAAGGAACGACGAAACGGTCGCGCTCGATGCCTTCTTCCACCGGGGGCACGGTTGTAACGTCATCGATCTTGATCGTTCGCCGCGTAACGACGCCGATTGTGCTCGGACACGATGAGCCTGAATAAACGCGGAAGAATCTGGGACGGCCTATCCGCGTATCTCTGTCATCGCCGGATACGTCGTGATAACCGATGATATATGGCCGATTGTTCGGTGAACCGCGAATCTTCGGGGGCATTCGGCTGACCCAGATCTCGCGCCACCGAATGACGGTCAATATGACACGTTACCGTTCCGCGACGTCGCGCGTGGGTTGCAATTTTTCTTGAGTGACAAATGAAAGTAATTTGTTACTCTTACGGGGACAGGCAGAAGGTGTACGTATTCATTAACTTCTGTGAAAGACGTGGAAAATCTATTGAAATTTTATTTTCCATGATTATTACTCGACGAAGTCGATGTGAGAATATTTTCATAATTGTTTATTTACCTTTCTCGATATTAAGAGGTTCGTGAAAGAATAATTCTTCTGTAGTGGTAATTAAACGCAGACTATATGGTTCGGTCAGTGACATTCCGAGGAATTTGAAAAATTCAATTTCACCGGTGGTGTGTTTCGTTCAAGCTTCAATGTAAGGGATTGAATAGAGAATTACATTGGAACGGAATTCAATCGGAGAATGTGAGTAGTTTTTGTGTGATGCAGGCGTGAAGGTGGCAGTAACAGTAGCACTGCTTGGGTGATTTCAATGCGTGGTCGAGCAGTGTCGCTGGGTTACGCATTACAAGCAAGCATTCCGCGCGAGCTATCGATTCAAAGAAGTGGACATTTTTCATCTTTCCTGCATTCATATTCTCTGAATAACTATACAGTGGCTGATAACGCCTTTCGAATTGTTATAATCGAAACATACTAAAGAAAAATACAGTTCCACACCTTCCATTAGTAGTCTAAACAATTCAAAAAAGAAGCTACCATGGAGAAGAATAAAATTGCATGAGAAATCTCGACGATCTTTATTAGCTGAAAATATACGAAAACTCAATCAACTAATGATCCGATCCAATTAATCGGAGCGCCGTGCACCGCGCCATTAGTAAACGTGGGAACACCGGACCGACTAATCAACGGAAGCCCTACCCACGAAACGTCGATCCTAGTTAACAAGGTGTCGACGAGCCTCGCCTTAATCCGAGAGTCATTACGCCGCACATAATTTGGGAATAAGATTCACGAGGTTATAGATCACGGCGATACGAGGCGTCGCTATTAGCGCGACTCATTACGGGTGTAGCGGGTGCGGAACGCGGCCAATAGGTTAGACAAGCTGCGGTGAGAGGTTTCCTCGGATTTTATCGCGGCTCGGACACGCCTAGCGTTCGATTCTACCAGTTCGCGCCTGCTCCGGACAATGTATTTCTCCCTGCGAACAAATTGATTAGTATAATACCCGCGGTAAAGGCGTATGCGCGCACGCGATCGCTTGCATCGGCGAATAAGCGAGATCGCGGTGGATCGTTCTTCCGCTTTCGCGCGAAAATGCCAAGCGGATCGCAATTCCCGCGCAATCGTCATCGATTCAGCACGACGCTCAGTCCCTAATCCCGAAGCCGCACAGAACGCTCGCGATTAATGACTTTAATTTACACGGAGCCGTACCGCAGCCGCGCCAGATTAACCGTCGCTCGATCGGCATCTTCATTAACCTTTCGACCGAATCAATTAAATCGAACCGTTCAGTTAATCTCCGCGAAGAAAACGATTTCTTCGGTGGCGGTTGTTTGTTTTTTAGCGAGGGCGCGAAATCTCGCGTGTCGGTCACGCGAGCGGCTTCGGTGACTCAGGAAAGGCACCGCTTCGCGCTTTTTAGACGGATGACACGCACACTTGTACCTGGTAGATGATGTCAGGTATCCTCTTGACGCGAGAGTGATATCGCGACGATCATGGAAAGTACCCGGCGGAAGAAGCTTCTGAAAAACCACCGTTGAAGCCTCGATCGAGCCTGGGATAATCGGCGAGACGCCAGAGAATACACAAGAGTGCTAAGGTGCCTAATGATCGTCGCGAAGGCGGAAAGGATTTTCGCGTGTTAAGGGACAAAAGTCGGCCCTGTCGATGACCGGGGTAATCGAATCGGCGAGTTCTTTGACCAGAGATCCGGGTTCAGCGAAATCAGGCGGTTCGTTGCCACGCGAGGAACGTCGATTCATTGCGATCGGGGAACGGTACGAGCTAACAGACGCGTTTTTACTGGTTGTTCCAGGTGTATCCCGGATGGCGGGGACGTCGGTTACACGATGACGGAACTGCAGCCGTCGCCGCCAGGATATCGAGTCCAGGATGAGGCCCCGGGCCCACCTTCCTGTCCTCCGGGCCCCTACAAGTACGCGAGTCACGGCCACGGGAGCGAGTCTACCAATTTCAAGAGTGCCGCGTCGTATCCTCCGGAAGGCTATGGCCTTAAGCAGAGTCCGTCTCGGACGGTGCTTCCTAACGAGTACTATCGCCGCAGAAACGACGGCAGGAGGTCCGCGGAGAACGAGCACGAGGCTCCTGGCAGCGCAGCTAAGAAAGCCACAGCTGCCGGTTACAACGAAAGTCACAAGAAGAATACTGCGGGCTACAAAAACGACAGCGGGTACGCAGCCTCCAATCAACCTTCGCTCTTCCTACCTTCTTCTCCGTTCGGCTGACTTACGGGATTTCATCCTACGGGAACGTGAATATGCCCCTTTCGTATTGGGAATATTATTTATATGAAGCTTCGTTAGTTCGGGATGCGACTTTCAGTCTGACGAGACGAAATTTTAGAGCTTATCCTTGTTCGTCTCTCGACGCTTGTATCGATGTATCGAGTTTAACATATGCAAATGCGAGGAGATTGAATGGGAAGATCGATGGAAGGACTATCATCATGGACATTTGCGTATCGTCTCATCTGCAGTTCTCGCGGAGGACTACATTCCTCCGATGGAATCAATTACTTCGACCGTCCAGTACCTCTCGCCGCATGTCTCGATCGTTTTCCTCTAAAATCGGAAAAGAGCACGCGAGTTTCCATTCAGCGAGCGCTAATTGAAGCGCTTTAATCTTACTTTCATAACAACCGGTCGCTTTCCTGGCCAATGCAAAACGACGACACGAGCATGAGGGTTAAAAGCGACTATTCAGTAGAGATTTTATTTACAATATAAACGCACTTAGAGCGATAAGCGTACGATCGGGCAATCAAGTCGTAGGATCGATCGGCCTCGCGGCCGCGTTGAGTCAAGTGTTTATGATAGGATATCCCGGGCACGGCTCCTCTGAGTGTTCTACTATCTGACCGATCGAGGGTCAGTTCAGGAATCAACCCCCATTACGCGGGAATTAATTGTTCCGCTAATGAGAAACAAGTTTCCACGGTTGTTTACTCACGGTCTCTATCGGGCAGCTTTTTGCGGGCCAGATAAGAGATACCGTTTGGCAGCCAATTAGACGTTTCTGTATTAGTCCCGGCACACTTAGATTTCGCGATAGGTCGCGCGGTGCGCGCTCGCGGCATTCCGCGGCGGTGTAGCGCGTCGCTTCATCGTTACCGGGGTCCAGGAACGACGGTCGCAATTATAGCCTGATTATACGTGATTCCAGTTACGCTGAACTTGTTGACTATTCCATAAATTATGCGGCGACCACGCATCCCGGTAATAAAGTGGTTCAATGACATCGCGCAACACAGAGACCCGTTGCCTATCCGGCTACCGGGACCACGAGCGTTTTATGAGTGATTCATTGAGCTAATCCGCGAGAGGTCGCGCCCAGAGATCGTCCTCTCGGTGTCTCGAACGTGTATCGTTAAGCGTAGTCGCGTAGAACGGCGCGCCGTCCTCGGTGCGCGTCCTCCTTTATTCGCCTGCGCGTTACGACGGAACGACTCCGACTTTTAATGGACCCCATTCTCGTTTTATTATTTTCCGACGTTAACGTTAACGCCTTCACACAGCCGGGATTGCACTGTAATTTCGTATCGTCCGGCTGATGTTAATGAAAATTGATTACTTCCTCGTGTGTATCAGTCATTTGTTTATTTTCACGATATTGTAGTAACCGCGACCGGCGCGCACGGTTGATTAATTGAATAAACAGTTATTACTAGGTTGGGGATCTTTGTGCGTTTACGGCTGACAAAAATCCTCAATATTCAATAAATTAGACGTTGCTATAAAACTGGCCGCGTTCCCCGTGGAAATAAAACTCTATTTAATTCCAGTTCCTCTCTGTGTCGTTGCCAGGCGAAAATATGTATTTGCATAAATATCAGAAATTCTTCCGGGGTGATTTACAGCACGACCCCTCGTTTGCGCTGTCTCTGATTAATAATTGCCAATTAACTCGTTTGCCAGCTCCTTACGGGACAGTTAAAAATTCTAACAAAGAAAACTAATTGATTTCCTGGGCATTCGCGAGTTATGACTTCAAATAACAGCGTGTATCCAATTAATTTGACTTTCTTCGCAAAAAATCCACAATTACGGTCGTAACGTATGTATAACGTCCATGCCGGACTTCTTTTTTACTTTCCTGCGGGTAATTATTTTCATGTACAGAAATAATTGAATTTTTATGAATGCGGGATAACGGTTGATAGAGCGCGACTAAGGGATTTTTCTTTGTCGGAACAGGTACAGCGAGAGCCTCGGATTTGATAGCTTCACGCTCCCTCTCAACGAGAGAGACGAAGCGTCGCCACCGCCAACGCCTCCAGTCCGAGACGCGTCCAGCCTCAAAGGCGTCTGCTATGGGCCCGGCCACGAGAAATACCCGTCCTGGCCCAGCGCGCCGGAGAGACACCCGGACGAGGACGTTCACGGCACAGGCCATAACAGCGGATCCCATCGTTCCAAGTCCTGGACCGATCACACCAATTATCCGAAGGAGAAGCCAGCCCAATACACCAGACCGCACACGAAGAGGCCCAATCCGGCGTTCACGCAGCAGGTGACGTATCCCTTCAGTCTTCTTCTTTTCTACGCTCAGCCAGTCGATGTTCGAGAAATTTTCCATTTACTCTTTCAATTCGGATACGTGGATCGATCGATAACTAAATTACTTGAATAACTAAGGAAACTTCCTTTCATTGCAAATACACACTACAATTCTATCTATCTATCACTATTATTTTAATAACAACATCGGTATTCTGTGTTGTGGTCGCGAGTGTTACGACGATAAAAATCTTCCCAATCGGATCCACTTGACATTTATTTTCGACTAAAAGTTAAAGGGCAACAAGGGTAACTTCTCGGCCGACCCCGGTAGATCATTCCGCGCTCGCAGCGATACGTCACCGGGCCAATTACGTTTTGCAACGTAATTCGTCCGCGGACGTGTCGGTGTGGCGGGTATCCCCCTTATGTCGCTGGGCCGGTTACGAAATTGAAAACTCATTTGCAAGGAGGCGAAGCGCTTTCGACAGTGTTAACGAGTCACGAGCAAGCTCGGCCGGGCGGGGGAGAGCGCGCCCGTTCTCGTCGTGTTTCCAGCGGCCTGAAGTTTCACGGCGTCGATGGAGGAAGTTTAATTGGCCGGGAACGTGTCGCGTTAAGCATCGGGAACGGGCGTAGGTCAGAACCTTGGTAAATCGTGCTGCGCCCTAAAACGACACACATAATTAATCTCCCACACCCGCAACCCTCCTTTCTCCTCCGTGTGACATAATCGTCGTTGCCGTTGCCGGACTCCGGGCGAAGTAGGCCAGCAATTTCGTGGCAAGCACACACGAGAGAGGTGTTCGCGGCGCGGCGGGGTCAGCCCCGACCCCGGTGTCCCGGCTTTTAATTCCCGTCGTGTACGGCGAACGGATTCCATTCTTTCCAGTGGCTAGAACCACGGCGGGAGCAATGTTAATGCGCCCGTAACTCATTCGGCTTTCCTTTTGCTCGATTTAGGACTTCCTTATTAGTCGGCCGGCCGCGGCTTTTCGCCGGCCAGCGTAATTAGCTCGTTCGCCGGCGCGGTTCATTTTAAATTGAACACGCGCGATACGCTGATAGGGGTATGGGAAGAGCGTCTCGCCGTTGCGGGAGAGATGAAAAAAGGGATAAAAGGATACGCGACTTAAATCACGCTCCCCGTTGAACCCCGCGCACACGCGGGATTACGCAACGGATTACGCAGTCCGCTCGCAAATGGGATACGCGACGCCCGGAGAACAGTCACTCTGAACCGCTCTTAGAAACAACAACGATTTCGCGCGTTCCAGCTGAAGACCGTGATGGAGCGCTGCGAGAAGATCCCGGCCGAGACTTTCGAGTCCCGCAATAGGGGCAACGTGGAGGAGGAGCCGAGATTGTGGCCCCGCGTGGACCGCGAGGGCAAGGCGCTCGGCGATGAGGAGTATGTCGTGCCGTCGCCTCCCGAGCGCGAGCAACAGACCGCGCAGACCCTCAGCCACGCTGATCTGGAAGCCTACGTTAGGAGCTACCAGGATCCCCAAGTGTCCCAGGTACCAAATGCTTCTTGTACAGTGATTACTATATTTATTCGTCTTCGAAAATAGTAACTCGGTACCTGTGTTGTTTCGTTCAGTCAGGAGACATAGAATAAAATATTAGTGAATGGATAAATGGTAACATTGAATTTACGTTTAGGACGGTTTTGATATTGAAAACATTATACTATCCGGGCGTTGAAATCACCAGAGTGGTACTGCTTCCCATGCGTTGAAATCTCTCGGACATTTCCTTATTAAAAGGTCGTTAAGGTATATTGATGTCGATTATTAATGAGAAACGATTCTTCTGATGCAGGTGGACATATACCGGGAGGCAACCTTAACGCAAGCAGGTCTCGAAGAGTACACAAGGGTGCAACACTCTCAGCAAGCCAGCTACGCACAATCCGAAGGCTATCACAGTTATGTTTCCAGCGTGGACTCTACAACGAACACTCCATTCCTCGACAGGTATTACCAATCTTCAAAATTCTTTTTAACCAATTTTCTTTCGTGACTCTTACGTTAAAGCTCCAACTGTTTTTGAGATTATCGAATATGATTCGATCGTTTGCATAAATCGATTCCGTTTCCAGATTGCGAAGAGACAGCGAAGCGGTTGCACAGAGGCCAGCCTCGACCTGGGAGGATACATCCAGGGAGGGAAGAGACAGCGTGGTAACCACGTCAAGCGGAAGCGCTTCCAGCAGCGAAACCTTAAAATGGCACGGCTCCATGTCAGATGTTAGCGTTTCGAGCGGCTTGCCAGCACGACAAAGTACATCTGACCGATGGCACCATGGCTCGATGTCGGACGTCAGCAGCGTGAACGGCGGAATTCTGCCTCAGAAGTCGAGCAACGGGTGTCACGACAAATGGCAGGGCTCGATGAGCGATGTCAGCAGCACTGGCCTTTCTCCGACAACGAAAGGCAGACACAGCGAGAAATGGCCAGACAAGTGGCAAGTTTCAATGAACGACCGTAACAAACAGAATCAGGGTAGATCCAGTTTGCCAGCCGTGATCAGTCACTGCAGCTCGTCAACCAGCGTGGCTGATGTTTCTACGGTACGAGAGAGCAAATGGCAAGAGTCCAACATCGACGAAGAATCTCTAGACAAGTCACAGACCAGCTCTGAATGGGATGGTTCGATGAGAATCGAAAGCGATAAGTACGGATCACTGGCGCAGCCAATGCCGCAGAGTCCGATTCGTCAATCGATCGGTCCAACGAGTTCACAGAGTCCAGAAACATGGAACCCGATCCACGGGTCCATGTCAGACGTTAGCCAGGCTAATGGGCTCTCATGTAGCAAACAGCTGATCGCTCATAGCGCCAGAGTGCAGACCCCACAGAGACATCACTCGGAGAGCGTGCTGTATTTGGACCGTGAGAGGAACCAACGGAAATTGTACCCTGTCAGCACTACTCAGCCTCAAGAATCCACTCAGTCTTCAAGGTATTACGTTGATTGAATGAAATATTCTTTCCTTCGTAAATGGGTAAATCAAAGAAGAACTGAACATTTATCTTAATCGAGTATTCTATAATCCGTTATAACAATTTACTTTATATCCATATATGGTACAATCTTCATGTGTCATTAATCTTTCTCTTTTCAGGATGTCTTCAACGCTGTCCCAGCAGCCGCAGATATCAGTGGCGGAGCGCATCAACGAACTAGAAAAGCAGCAACAGCAACAGATGCGTTACACCTACTTGGACCCAGAGAAACGACATCGAGTCTCCGATCCAACGCTGAAAGCCATACAAAAGAAAGCATTGCTGTCTTTCTACGAGAGACACCACCAAGCCTCCTGGCGGTCTGAGCCGCAATTAGCTCAAGGAACAGCTCCTGCTCCGCAGAGTCCACCGCCGCAACCTCCACCTCGTCCCAGACCATCATCCTCCAGACGAGCCAGCTCTGCATCTGATTATGCCAGCGGCGCTTGGCGAGAGAGTGCAAACAGGAGCCAGAATCAGGGTAACGGAGACTTGCCCAGTCCCAAGCATCAGCACAGCAACAGCTGCGGCAGTCTGTCCACGGATTTACTGGGTCCTGTGATAGTTGGTCCTGCTATATCGATCGATGACTGGGTACCAGAGAGACCGCCTAAGAAGCCACACCTGAGAAACGTCTACAACGATCGTGTGCCTAGCCCTGACTTGCCACCGCCATCTCCCCCAACGGTCACTGAAAACGAAGTACACGATTGCGACGATCCACTGCCACCCCCGCCACCCGAGCTCAGCGACGATTGCTTCACGGACACCCAACGGAAGTCCAATCATCACCAGGATGAGTCCAAGGCTCGTGACAGATCCTGCGACAGACACAAACTGGAGAGACACTCGATGAGAAGATCGAAGCATGGCCCTAAAAGGGAACACGAGAAGCCTTCGGGAAAGTCATCGCCTAACTCTCCCACGAAAACGCCTCAGGAGCCAGACCATCAGTTCGTGAGAGCCACCATCGCGCTGAAACACGCAGAGTCCGAGATGGTACTGGAGAACGGTGTCTCCGCTGGCTTCGCCACTCACAGAATGGTAGCTACAGGTCGATCCAGTCTGAGATACCCCTCGACTCAGAAGCTGATGGTGAATGGAAGAGTGACTCCGGCGAGAAGAATATCAGAGGAGCGGTCCTTCTCGAACAGACCCCCCGCGCAGCTACCTGATCTCATATCGCAGCGATACAGCGATTCCGGGAACCAGCGGCCGGCTCCTCAAGTGCCAGTCGAGCCGAGGATCATCCGACAGGAGTCCATGAGAGTGGACGGGTCCAGGCTAGACGTTTCCGGATTACTTAGAAACGAATCCTCCCAGAGACACGAATCATCCTCCGGACAGAGACCTCAGCCCCAAGTGCCCAAGAATATCGACAAGACTTCCTCGAGTAATCAGTCGAATCAATCGGTGAGACCAAATTACTTGCCAGTTCCGGAGAACTCGAAGAGCGCCGCCAAGTATCTCGAGACCGGGAATCACGGTTTCTCGATCGGCAGCCCAGTGAAGACGGGTTACGAAGCGAACTCGAAGATGTTCCCGTCGGAGTCGAGCCCCCAGAAGTATCACGAGCCGCCGAAATACGTGCCGAATCATCATCAGCGCCACGGCGACGTGACGCAAAGGAATTATTATGCGCTTCCGCCGAAGTACATCGACGCGCCGAAGCAGAAACCTCAGCCGCAGTGTCCCACGGACAGGTACAGCGGCTCGGGATCGCCGAGTTCCCCGCCGCCGCCTCTGGCGCCACGGCAGAACACTCCGGGCAGGAAGTCGCTGCCGCCACCGCCGCGGCCCGCCCCTCCGCATGCCATTCAGGGGTAAGTTTCACGACTTTCCATTCCATCTAACCATTCCGCGGTGCTCGTCACATTATTCTCCGCGACGTTTATTTCGTTGCACAATGTTGCGAGCTGCGAGAATGCCTTCGAAGATGATACGTGTCAAAGACACCGGCGCGATTTTTGGGGAAGTTTTACGAGGCGCCGCCTCTCGGGACGCGTTTCGCAATCCGCGAGGATCTCCCTCCGGGTATTTGTTTAACCGGTCGTCAATTAGAGATCTCGAGGACCGGGACGGTTGTCAACGGCCAGCTTGAGCCGCGGAACGCACACGGTCCTGTAATTGCGGCGTAATTGAATGGTAAATGGCCGGTACCTCTGAGACGCGCTCGCAGGACCATCCATTATACCCGCTGCGCGATGTCCTGTCTGCTTATCCCACGATCGATCAGCGGAATCAGTGGTAACCGCGAGCGCACATTCTCCCGGTGTTGTCGATAAAACGCTTATTAACGACCGGTAAGATCGATAGATCGGGAAGAGCGGCGCAACAACCCTCCAGCAACCCTTTAAACACGTTATTCCAGGAGATACTACCTAGAAGGAAGAAAAGAAACGAGGATTCCTGTCGATTTATTGGACGGCCGACGATTCGAGATGAACGGTACGGTAAACGGCGCTTTCAGGAGTTAGTTACGGTACCGATGTTCGCCATTGTTTCTCACGATTCCTCGGGGAAAAATGGCGGACAGGTGTTTACAGTTCGCTCGAAGAATAACCGATTCGACGGCGCAGTTCGAATCGATGATTGTTCCGCCGTTCGGATAAGCGTCGCCGGCAGATTATCGGCTATGAAACTGAAAGAGCGGTCTCGATTTTTCCGTGCACCAGTTTAAATCCGCAAACTCGTAAATCCCCGGGGATCAAGGCCCCGATAGTTCGGCGAACTCCTGCTCCGCTCACAGCCAGTCGTTAATTATTTTCTCGTTCGCCTCGCTCGACCGAATCGCATGCATTACCATCGGATTATCATTGCAAATCTAACGGTGCCCATTACCGCCGCTGATTTACGAGTGTGTGACTTTCCCTGAATCGCGTCCGGCGAGAGTCTTAAACGACATCGTCGCTCGGGCCCCGCGGAAACGTTTATGATACACAGTTTCAATTAAACCGCGGTACATCGGTAAATTCCGCGTTGCAAGATCACCGTCGTTCCTCCCTGCCGCGAACCGGCCGCGCGATGCTCGTTTTGCCGTGTCCCTAATGCGAGCCACCCGCTTTTTGCCCGGGATCGCGGCGGGCTTAGCGCGATCTACTTACGGGAATATACGCCATAATTCGTGGACTTCGTGTGTTTATGCTCGAGGAAGCTGTTCATAGGTATCGTAGGATTAGATTAATTCGAGAAGACACAGGTCAATGGAAATTTATTCGCTGGGGACTTTCGTATCAGCGGCAGGTGGTACCGGATCTAGCGTTATTCGAGTTATTTCGAATAAGTATCGACGTTCACGGTAATTGGTCGGATAAAGTCTTGTTACTCGGATTCTCAACCCGGATAATAGTTACCGATCGTGCTCCACAAATTATCCATCTAATTATGCCGGCGATTCGTCTTCATTTCGAATAAATCGCGTCATTTTTAATGGACCTACACTACACCTATCGAAACTAACGGGACGTTTGCTCAACAGTTAACGCAAGCACCTCGACTAACGAATACATAATTATTAACAATTCTGTTGGAGACTAATTTACTAAAATCTAAATTCTCACAAAGGGAGTGAACGAACTATGAAAACCTTCCATGTATTATTAAACTTCTTCGCAGCAAATCCTCGCATTAAATGCCAGAAACAATACCACGCTGAACAATACTCGAACGCAGTTACATTGCTACCAGCATAAAAATCCTACGTGCGGCTCGAAGAATCCAGGGCTCGAGATCCTTTTTCTCACGATAAAACGTCCTTAACGTATCAGAAACTCCGATCGACGATGCAAATGATCGGCGGTCCCCCGCGCCGGTATGTCCATCGTAAAAAGCGGAAAAACTCGGGCAAGGACGATACGCCGCGAGAGACGCGTTCGATCGGGAAACGAGGAGCAGCCGAAGCCGTTCCGTGACCCGGCGCGACGCCTCTTTGTCCATCGGGCCGTTTTTGGGTCAAGAGACGTTCACCGAGTCGCGGTTGCGGGAATCGAGACGGTCGAACGTAATAAGGCTGAAGGGGGCAATAAGAGCAACGTAGGCAACAAGAGAGGAAATTAACGATGGATTAATAATAATTCCACGGTCACGGGCGTCCCGAGGATCCCCGTGGCAGCGGAGAAGGGAGCTACAGGATGTAGGCTCGATCTCACGGGGCGATAAGCCGTTTCACCTTTCTTTTGTTTCGTTCTCGCTCTGATTGGGTGACCAGCTGGCTTCTGTGACGGTCGAGCGGTCCTCCGACTGCTCGAGACGGAGGTTCCGACCTCGGGACACGGTTCGCGGAGCAAACGCTTCGACCTTCGACAGGAAGGGAAGACGGGAGAGAACTATAGAGGAGACAGCAGAACCGTTTGCTAGTCGATTCGTTTTTCTTCTTCTTCTTCTTCTCTCTCCCTCCCTCTCTCTCTTTCTCTTTCTCTCTGTCTCTTTCCCTCGTCCCCGTCTTCGTTCGGGAGTATTCAAGCCCGCGAAGACTTAACCTTTCGGTCGAACCGAGCCACGAGGCAGAAAATGTCAGAAAAAAGGTTACCCGCGTGGCACCAGGGGCGTGTTGGCCTGTTCTTCGCCGCTCGATTATGTTCGCCGCGTTCTCCGCCGCGCTGGAGGAGTTGAACGCGTGAGAATTTTCGTCGACCGTCCCGTCGAAACTCTTTCTCGATAACAGGCCGCGGTTTATCGGCCGGTTACATTTGCGGAACGGTGTCGTTTCTGGTTCCCTCGTCACGGCGGCGAGCGGAATCAGCGATACCCGAGGAATCGCGTGATTTACTCGTCCCCCGATATAATCGGCGTCGCGCGGAGCGCAATCGTAAAAATCCGCTGACACGGATCTCGTTCGAGCTCGGTAATCTAATCGCGCAAATTGCCGCGCGATTGCCGCTCGATTCTCGACGCTTCTTCTTAACCCTTGCGATTTGTTTCGCGGCTGAACACTTTCTTGCTGATTATCCGACGGGGTTCCGAGGGATATGTTCATTGTAAAAGCGAATTTATTGGATAGATCGAGCGTTTATACGGGCGATGTTTCTCTCTTTCATTGAGTACCGTATACCTAGTGAAATTAAGGGGTGAAAGGCGGCAGTCATAATTAAAAACCGCCGCAGGAAATTCAAGTAGCTTTTAGCGAACCGTGCCTGTCGGCCGTGAGTCGACGACATCCGAGGAGAAAAATGCCGGCTCGAATTTACAGTCTTCCCCGCGAGAAATTACACGACCGCCCGCTGCTTTATCGCTAATTCCCATTACACAAATATCCCAGCTTTTCATCGCGTCGAGTCCGGAGCATTAATTGGCTCTAGGATTCATGGCCCGGCGTAAATCGCGTCACGCTAATGCTCTTCGTCGAGGAAGAAGGTTCTGCTTGAAGTTTATGGATTATCGCTCCGTACACGGTGTCCCCGAAATGCTGGGTCGGGTCCCGAGTCTGAGGAAGATGGAAACGTGACGCGTAAACAGGCGGCCCGCGAACGTTTCCCTTTTAACTGTGGCTGTTTACGCGTCGGCCTGCACCAATTTACGCGCCACCCACGCTCAATGATCAGAATTACACGCGATTCTCGGAAAAAGAGCCGCGTGCGTTCGACGGTGTTGCCTTGGGAACGCGTCGTCAGATCTGGCACATGATTGACGTACGCGGTTGATCCCGTTTCTGATCTGGTCTGCTTTAATAAGACTATTCTGCGGCCGGGATGAAGATAGATGGCCGACGAAGGTCAACGCGCGCATCATCGGTCATTATTCCTGCCTTATAAAATGGCGGAAGTGTGGGGACGCTGAATGGACATACTGGGAGTAATGAAACCGTGAATCTTATTAGTCATTAAAGAAATTGTACGAATTTATAAACGTAAATCTTGACGTCAACGACTTCTCTTCGAGTAAGTTTCAAAAAGCGTTGTGTTTGTCCCACCAGGAAACGTTGAATAGTTCTAATGAAAAGTTTTCTAGTGCAATGGGTAAATCGGATCTGACAAGGTTCTAGTAAATAAATGGAGGCAGTTAAATTTGTATCGTTGGATCGGTTTATTAGTTCCGAATAAAAATGACAAAGCACCGTGCCGAGGCAATGAGACATGGCGAGAGTAGCTTCTCAGTAGTCATCGAACCAGTAACAAATTCTTTATCCATTTAGCTCTCGAAGCATCGAAGTGCAGACGAAGCTACTTAGCGGTGCTATGACAATCCACCGACCTAGATCAGCCTTGTTCCCCCATTTTCTGTCATTTCCATCATTCTTGCTCTTCCCTGGACTCGAACAGAACTCGTTTCGCTCGAAACACCTGCGGCTGTATAAAGGCAAGACCGCGACCTCAACGGGGTAGCCAACGGCTGCACCGGGTATCGCTTGACACCGGTTGCTGTACGCCGTTCCTCCTTCTCTCAACCAAGTCGGGTGACATCGTGTAAGGCTATAGCTGGAGAAGAAAAAGAGGCGCACGCTGGATCGTATTATCATACGACGGACAGCTACGGCTCGTCTGATTTCGTTGCGCCGTTCCCTACGTGTCGCCGAGAAGGTTGTTTCTCATTCTTTCGAATGCTCCGACGAATTCTTCATTCAAATTCAACGTAATAGCATTTTGTTTATCGTTCATCGAGGATCGATTAAACCATCCGCGAAGTAAAAATAAGGTTCCAGATAAAATCGATCGATAAGATTATATAAGAATGTTAATACCATTGTTTTTTTCCTTGAGCGTCATATTATCGAGTCCACTTAACACCGAATGGCATTCATGACACAGATACTAACCATTATACGTCGTTTAATTTCAAAACTTGCGTATACTCTGCAAACAAGGAATAAGTATTTATTGCCTCGGCTTAGTCGATCTTTATTTCACGGATTAGTCACAAATGTTTAACGCACAATTGTACCGCGATCCCAGTATCCTTCATAAAGTATCGTAGGAACACCTATCGCGATCGATCACTCGTATTGGAAAAATTTATTACTTGTTTAACCTATGTATTTGTTTTAGCCGATCGCGGCGTAATTGATAAGCGGTTTCGAAACCATAGGTGCCACACTTGCTATCAAACCCGCACCGACTGCAGAAAAAGAAATCCGTTCGATCGCGGAAATGGCAGATTATCTGGGAACTCTGTGCGCTTATCGTCAACTGCGCTTATCAATCGCAGGAAGCGCGACGGTAAACAATTGGAGCCAGCTTTTGATTTCCTCGGCGCGAGTGAAAAGAAACGGGACAGCTATTAATTATTCCGATCGTCCGAGGCTTTCGTGCTAGACGCGCGATACGTTTCGAGAGACGGCGTCGGGTTACCTGAACCCGCGCCGCGTTTTATAATATTCGCTAATTGTCTGGGCGTCCGCGCGATTATTCGCGGCGCGGACGCGGACTGCTGTGGCGCAACCGCGTGAGGCAACGTCGACGCATCGCGTCTGCTAATTATCAACGGCAATTAAAACGAGAACGTCGCGTCACACCGCGCCGTTCGTTTCAGCAGAAGTACTTTCGTCGCTCGGGAACTCGAGCGGCGCACAGTGCGCTCCTTTGAGGCGAGCTAGCCTTCTCCGCGGTGTGTAACGTCCTCCCTTGGTGCGTGGCGAGACTCGTTTGACGACTTGTTAAGGAACGAGGTCAATTGCATGCAATCCCAACTAATTCCGAGCGGGTTTAGGAGCGACTGCGAGAATACTGGTAGCACACGCCTTCATTAACCTGGCTGATTAACGGCCGACGAAAAGAAAAGAAAAACCAAGGATTCCCAAATTTCGTAACCGCTCGTCTCCTACGAACGCGGCTGAACGGAAATACGATGTCGGCTCGAGACCGTGCATTCCCTTCCGACACCTCACAGAAGCGTTCCGATACTTCCGCGACCGACGGTTCGTTGCAGTGTTAATACCGGAGCACACAGAAAATTTATCGAGCGCCGCGACGGCGTATCGAGCTTGACGATGAAGTTTCCTGCACGGTGAACCGCTACGCCTGCCATGGAGGGTGTTCAATATTCGCCCGATAACCAGTTATTGGAGTTGATACCAGCTTAATTAATTGCTCGTTATAGTATAATGATTATAACTTTCTCCCATAAGCCACTTTATAAACCGTGCATACCAACGTGGACCCGCGCAATAAATTGCGTAATAAAATCTCCCTTCCCTTCCCTCGTAGCCCGCTTCCGTCCCTTTCTCCCCGGCCGATTTTTCCGACGACCCCGAGGATCGCCGCGTCGTTTCCCCGGTGATTTTATAATACCGCCGCGGTCTTGTTTTTCCGCCGTTTTAAAGCCGATCGCCGATAACACAGGAATGCGTGTTATACCAAGCTTTAACGGTCAAATAACTCGTATGCGATCGAAACTGGGAATGCAAGCGCGGGGCACCGCCGAGGCCGGCGTGGCGCGGCGCGCAAAACCGAAACTCGGACCGCCATTTTGTCGGTGCAGCGTGGTCGGAGCTCCTTTCCGCTCAGAGTTCGGCTCCGTTCCAAGCGAAGTGTCGCGATCGTCGGTCACGGAGAAAGAGCCCGGAGCGGCGAGAACAAGGCATCGAGTGGACAACAATGACAACGACGAGGAAGACAATGGGCAGCGAGTCGAGACCGGGCCGACACCGGACACGGGCTCACGGGAGCGTCTCGAGGAACGGTATCCGCGCGCGGCGACACTCTATCTTACGAGTAAATGGTTAAATTGCCCGGCATTATTAACCAAGTAATTTACCGTTATAACGCGTCGTGCGGTGCCGCCCGACGAAACGTTCGACATCGTCACCGAACCGATCGGTTTTTCCCGATCGCCGACAGTGGAAAAAATTACGCCTTCGTGTCGCTCGCACCTGGACAAACACGCGCTACGCCCACGCCTCTCTCTCTCTCTTTTTCTCTCTCTTCCTTTCATCGTTGACGGTTCCATTCTGATGTGTGTAGCCTGGTCTCGTTTCCCGTTCCGTTTAATTGGCTCCCGTCACCACCGTTCGACGTAGCGGACCGTGTATTGGGTGTTTCGTGAAACTGCGAAGATACGTTTTAGTGCTTCGTTTAAAGAGTCTAGGCTTGAAATAACTGCAGACGATTTCTTTACACCCAACGCGAGATATCGGGACTAGTAAAAATCAATCACAGTCGATCGATAAGGAACTAGAAATGTAATTATAGGTTTAACGCTGTGAAGGCACTTAAAAGCGGAGAAAAAGTACAAAGTATCCGAAATGGGGCAAACGCATCGAAACTGTTCGATTTCATTTAAAAAGACGTTCTTCTACTTTCTACCGTTTCCAAACTACAGTTCAAACCAGTTAAAACGTACACTACACTCCGAGATTTGCATTCAGCTCCTTTCACTAGCCGGCCAGCTCTTCCACGAATCTGTTCCGCGATCCGCGTATCCTCCAGGTTTTCACGAACACCTCGGCCGGACACCGTTCGCCTGGGACTTGGCTTGCGGCCAACAGCCTGCTCGCCACGCGTTCCGATGGTATTCTGGTCAGGCACGTGTCCCGCGCGGAACGACTTTATTATTGCGATGGGTGGTCCCCGGACGGTTTTCCGAACGAAAAACACGTTCCCGGGGGCCGCACGTGGCGGTTCGCCGGCGGTGCGAGTGTTCCGGGCCACGTGCGGTCGATACGCGCGAAATTGCCGTGCAATAAAGCCCTCCCTCGGCCGTCGTAAACTTTCCGTGACCGTTGTTCCTCCCGCGGAACCAACGGAACACGGCCCGCAGGCGTACATCTCGGAACGACCGATTCGGAGACGAACAACCGGCATCAACGACGCGGCGTCGTGGACCGATCCCGCGACCCCAAGCGACATGGCCGAGGAAATCGTTGACCGCTGCTCGCTGGAAAATTGCCGGGGGTCAGTGACACCCGACACGGTAACCGCGGCGGCTCGCACCTGCGGAAGAGCCCGGCGTCAAACCGCAGATACTGATACCATCGGGATCCTCTTTGCTCCAGGCATTGCCTACGGGACGTTCCTGGAAAATTTTCTGCCGATTCTCTGATTCGTGAACATCGGTCAACCCTTTGCGGACGAAGACTCTATGAAGTACACAAAGCTTGCAACATATGGAGCTAACTTATACATCGATTGCTTAAACAGTAGTGAAAGAAGGGGACTATACACTGACCACTTGCTATTCAAGTAATTAAATCATTCGTTTGAAGGTTAACACGTTCGCGGACGTGAACATTGTGGCATTCAGTTTCTTTATTATGCGAAATTATGTGAATGCTGTAACAAATTTATAAGAAATGTTCCCATGTATTCAATTTTGTATAGTTTTGAGTTAAAACATTCCAAATTTGGATATCATAATGAATTTAAAAATAAATCGCTAGTCTATTTTTACAGATAGAATTGTTAGTCACTGTTGTTCATGATCTAGATTTCTCAGAGCCTTGTTTACTCATGCCTTCAATAACTCGGATCCTACAATCGTTCCTCGAGATGTCTGCGATTGTATCCTGCGAGCATGCTTTGACGAATTTCTTTTCGAAGCGTTGGTTTGTCAATTGAATTGGATAATAGAAGTTCTACTGTATTGGATAATCAATTCTATACTTCGTTTGACAATTTCATAGGTTTCTGTGAATATTGCTCGTTTCGTTTTTTAAAGCTTCGAGGTTGATCTAGGAAATACTAAACACGCGGGGGAGAATCATAATTTTCTATTTTAGAATGACTACATTGTAGGTTAACCCCTTGCCCTACAATATCGTGTCAGACTCGTGGTGAAGATTTCAAACAGAATTCAACAAAAAAAAAATATTAGTCGATTCGTTTGAATGCAAATTATATATTATTCTTCTGTTATCAATGATTATACTTTAGATAGATAGAATAAGACTGGAATTTTCTCTTATTTTCAAGAAATTATGAGTAACAATGTAGTCGGTTGGATCACAGTTCAGAAAGAAATCATAGAACAAGGGGTTAATAGGTGGTTGCGTTTAAAAGCCATTCGGAAAATGAGAGTTTAATATGGTCCGCGCATTTTGTCCACGACTGTAGAACACGCACGATGACCGCAGAGTAGATATAAATAGGCTGCTCGGTAGATGTGCACACTGCTTATGCTCGCATTCCGGGAAATGGAGATTGCTTTGAGAATGGCTCGGAATGTGGAAAATTGGCGGCGCGGTGGGAGTAAATGGTATTTGTGGCGAACAGATTGAATTAGGGATTCCGAGAATGTTCAGGTACGTATTCAAACACCGACTAACGATTCCAGTGATTATTACTGCATTCCTGAACTCTGTAATATTTCTCCCTTGAGCTTTCATTTTTTTCATAGAGGCCAATTCACTGTTCGTTATCCGATTACAAAACTAAAATACCACGTGCCACGGTTGCTAATAAATTGAACGAGTGACTCGATAATTATAAATCGCAACTTGCCCAACATAGTTATTCCTCTTCGCAAACGCCAGACAATGCTGCTCTGTCCATTCGGTGCACGTTGCAAGACCTTGGATCCCGGTGTGTTTTGCATCTGTATTTTACTGTGCATCGTAACGACGAATCCCCATCTGGCTCATTAATGCCATGGAATTTATGCAAAGAACAGCAGCGGACTCCAAAAATCTTTCAGCGCGGAGAACCTGGCAAACAGATGGCTGCAAACAGAGACACCTGGCAAACAATCATTGTCCAGACCCGCACCTCGGTATCCCATATCTGGATGTACTCCGGGCCGCTTTATTAACCTTAGAATCTTCAGTTCGAATTAACCAGCTTACCTGGTGAATATTCATTCATTCTCGATGCTTCTAATACCTGCCTTTACCGAAGCGAAAATAATTCTTTAAAATTAATCTGCAAAGTATGAGCGACAGCTAATTCTTTTTGAATATTCTGCACAAAGTAAGGGAAATATAGAATCCAGAGAATAGAGGAAACTAAAGGACGAAATATTCGAACGGCCTCTTCCTCGGTCGTGTTAGGGACAAATGAACGCATCCCACCGGCGCCGAATAATGAGAAGTGTTGTACAATGTCCCAACGACGATGATCTCACTTGACGAACGCCAGACAGAAAGAATCCGTTGCAAAATGTCTGCTTGCAAATGAATAAGGAAGAATAGAACGAGCGAGGAGACATCGACGCCAGTGTGCTCACCGGTCGGAGGCATAAAGATCGGCGAGGATCTCGATCTAATCGACAGCGCGCCGGCGAATATACACCGTCGCTGCCGCGGGATTACACGAGCGCCGCTCGGTGAATTTATTAAACCGTGCCGACAAATGAAAGGACGGCCGGGAGATTAATGGACAAAGATGAGCGTACGATTCGCGGTTTGTTTTTCTGCCGGCGCTCGGCGGCCGTGCCCGCGAATCCTCGCGTTAACCCTTAACACTTTGTACCAATTCGCCCCACTGACATTCCTCTGGTCCAAAACTATCGATCTTCATAGGACAACGTTGAGAATAAAATGAACTGAATTTTTGCAAATATAAAATCAAATATCGCCTTCGCCTATATTTTTTTAGGCCGAACCTAAAGATTTCTATTGCACAACGTTAAATGAAACGAACGCGACAAACTTTTACGATTATATATCACATCTGAAAGAGAAACTCTTAATGAATTCAAATTTTCTCGAAAATATAATGACTCGTAGTCGACAGTACACGGTGAAGCATTGATTTTTCTTACACAACGTTGAATGAAATGAATGCGACGAACTTTAGCAATCGTGTATCACTTCTGAAAGAGAAAATGAAATGTCGATGCAAACGAAAATCTTAATGAATTCAAATTTTCACGAAAATGTGATGACTCGCAGTCGACATTTACACCGTGAAGTTTATCGATCCACTTAAGGGTGGAAATCAATTCGGCGTACCGAGACACAGCGCGCGCGTTGAACGGGACAAGTTATATCGGAGGCCTGACGGATGCGCGGTATACGGCGTCTGATGTCAACGGGCAAAACTCGATGATTTACCTCGGCGACCGGTGAAACGAATGCCGGGTTTAACGACGCCCGACGATACCATTAACGTTCGCCGCGCGTATATTTAGCGAGCTTTAATCGCCCGCGTCTCGTCCGCGACAGACAGCCCAGTTGGATAAGCGGCCGCGTCTCTCCTGGGGTTGACCTTTCCGGAATGCAATTTTAAAGCACTCTCCCGACCGCGATAAATTCGTGCCGGAGAAAGTGTTCTGATCGCGACCGTCGTCCCCGCAAACGATGAGATAATGCATCGAAGGTCGTCACTTCTGGCGCTGAATCTCGGACGTGTCCGAGAGAAAGTCCTTCGACGCGCGCCTGCTTTTTCCAATTCGATAGGACGACGAGAGGCGAACACAGGGATGGCATGGATTTTTCGCAAGCTTGCAGTAACCTTTTTAAAATCAAACTCCAGCGAAGAGTAGAAAACGTTTTAAGTAGCGCTATCGGTAATTTAATAGGAGTCGCTCTATTTTCTACAACTTCTCTGCAACGAAAATAAGAGAAAAGGGAGTGAAAGTAAAGAAATCAAGAGACAACGAGTTGTCGAGAGAAATTGAAGGTCTCCCCGATTGGTTGATAATGCGTTAACCGAGTAATTCTTCAATTCGCACCGCGTGGGCCGAGTTATTGCATTTATTATGCGTTTCGAAGGTACGTTCCCCCATTTTTCAAGAAATTAATTATCGAGACGAAAGGATGATGTGGTGTGGGCCCGATTTAAAGAATATATTCGCCTAGAAAGAAAATGGTAAGAGTATATTATAATTAGAGAGGTATATAGAGCCGCCGGGTGGGTCGGAGCTCGGTCTCCTCGTCGGAACGTGGGTGTCTATTAGCGGTCGCGCGCGGAACACGAACTTTCGCCACGGTGCGAACCGCCGGCTTCGACTATTACGATAAGAAAAATATTCTTGGGAGGAGAAGCACCGTTGCCCTCGTTCTCGCAATCTGTCATTCCAGCCCGCTGGAACGAGAGCGAAGTGTAAACGCACTTTCTACCGGCCGTTTTTCCAGCTGTCCGCGGAAGTGCATCGATAACCGCTGATAAACGGCGACCGGCCCCGCCGCCTGCAGAACAATCGCGTTCTTTGTCTCCCACCCCTGTTTTGCTGTTCCCCGTTATCGCCGGTTTCGATAACCATGTAATTAAAATGTTCTTACCTTCGACGCCCTCGCTCGTCCCTTGTTTTCGCTGGAATTATCTGTTGAACTCGTTTCAGTAACTACTATTCCGGTCGCGTTGCCCGTAGTATGTTAATACGCGTATCGTTTTACGTTTCAAAGTGTTCTCACGAAACGTTAGTTAATACCGACGGATTGTTAGCTTCCGTTGAATCGTTCGTTTTGATTAATTCGTGGAAGACGAGAATAACAGATATGCACACTTGAGTTATCCAAGTTAATCATCCAAGTACTGTTTTCAATCGTTCTTATCTGTACATGATTATACTTCTCCAAATTACGAGACTATAGCATGGACAATATTAAGTACCATTCCCCTAAAAATCTGCAGATAACGAATAAGCATTAACACGAAGTCATCAGCGTTTTATGTATCACTTATCCTTTCTATAGCAAAGATACAAAGCAAGAATTATTAACTCTTTGATATGAAAATTCTTATATTACCCTATTATCTAATTATTTACATTACGGAAAACTTGTATTCGAAATCACTTATCTTCCGAGTCATAATTATTTATTTCTAATCTGAAAGCCGCAGTCATCGGTGATCGTCGTGGCAGTCATAGCGTTAACACAAAGTATTCCCAAAAAGCTGCAAGACAAACGCTCGAACACTCTCCCGCCAACGCGTCACGGCAATTTCCCCAGAAGTCACGGAAATCCCAGCGCCGAGGTGCTCGATACGGTAGCTATTTATACGGCAACAATGTGTGCGACATTTAACCATTGAATGTCAGTGCAGCATCGACGCGTCCCTCGCCGCGACGTCTTTCTCCAGCTCTATTCGAATCATAACTCGCTTCCCGCGAGACGAAGGTGAAAACCGCGAGCGGAGGGGGCCGCCTCGGTTTTGGAAAGTTGCCCGCGATTCGAGACGGTCGGCGGCTCTCTTCCGTCTCGAATTCGACGAACAGCGGGCCCGTGGCGCCAGAATAGACGTCCGCGTCCAGACGGGGCCGAGCATCTCTCCCCGAAATAATCCGTGAACGGTGAGCGTCGGCGGGGGTTAACGATTCGTTTGTTCGCCGACGGGATCGCGCGCGTGTTCCCGGGTTTGGTGGTCGTCCGAGTGAAGGAGCACGATAAAAAGTAACGGTGCCGGTGTACACATGCGCCGCGCCACAGTTGTATTACTCATCGCCGCGTATATGCACCTTTTGCCCACGAGCGACCATAAAAATCAGGTGAAACCAGCCCGGCACGCCTGTGTTTCTTCACCGTTCCTCTCCGTCCCCCCCTCCCCCCTTTTTTCCACCGAACCTCTGGTCCTACGGTCGTCCCCCGTTGGATTCCGCGATGTTATCTGGCCCCGCGTTCCGTCCCCGTGAATTCCATTCGTCATCGGGTAGATCCTGGACACAGATCACCGGGCGCGCGCGATAACTGGAAGTCCTTATTTTGACTCGGTTCGGCCGGCTACACCATTTCGCCCGATCAATCAAACGGGACGCTCCGATGTCTCGGCGTTCCTCTCTCTTCCCGTGCTTCTTCGTCTTTGATCTCGGAGCCGAAAGTCGTTCGCGCGAGGAAGAGATCGTCGGAACGGTTCAGTATACGCGACTTTAATCGGTAGAGGATCGGCGAGAGAGAAGGAGAGAAGACGTAAAAGACGCGGACGAAGGGGGGAGTAAAAAACGAGAAAGAGGGAGTGGGTCTTGGCCAAGTATTCAGGCACGTTATGCGTCAAACTCACTTACCTACGACAATCGCCGCGGGCTGTGCCGGTTTTCTGTGTTGGGACGAGCGGGTCCGGCCTGATCCCGACTAGCAGACCTGTTATTACACGGGAATGCGAAAAAGGAGGACCGGACCTTCGCAGATCGAGGAAACTGTTAAAAATCCACGGCCGTAGCTGAACACGCCTGACCGCCCTTCGCCTCTAATAAACGTGGCTAACGTACCGAGGAAGAGTGGACGTGCCACGTATATAGAAAAGTTTCTGCCGGCCGGGACAAGGGGGAGAGAAAGAGAGAGAGAGAGAGAGAGAGAGCTACGTCGATGGGAACCCGCTGATGGAAAGATCCTCAATGTTCGATGTCCAGGAAACCGGCATGAGGCTCCGCGGCGCGGCGGACGGCGTTATGCAACCCGTCGCGCCGCGGCAAACGGGAACGATGCTTTCAACCTTCACACTCCGTGGCGGGCTTCCCTTGAAAATGGATCTAAACCCGTGGCCTTGGACAAGCGATACTTAAAGAAATGCGTGAAGTCTTCGTGGCTTTCGTTTTGTTTGAATTTCTGCGATCCGAGACTCTCGGGGATCGTTCCAGAGGTTCATTTATTCTTAACAGATGCTCAAGTATGATTAACCCTTCGAGTCTCGATGCAGAAGATATTGACAGAAAATATTTTAATTCAAGTACTTCCAACTCCACTTCAATTACTTCGCGGCAATTATTTCCTCCGCATAACTTATCAACTTCGATGGATACTTTCACAGAACTTGCTTTGCAACAATCGGAGCGCATCGACAAGATTTCAGCAAGCTTCGCCGTCAGTTTCAACGCAGAAGATCTCGCTGGTACGATCTTTATGGAACGACATAGTTCAACTCCCGCGTTTCGATCGCCTCTGCCATCCCCTTACTCACCCCCATTCCACCTGCGAGAACGGTCATAATCTTGTATCGTTCGGACGCAATGGCGAAGATCAGAGATTACGGGACACGCGTACAAACGACGACGCGGGCGCATCGATACGAAGCAGCGCGCGCTCGCGCTCGCGCGTTCGGACCCTGTCCCACGAAGATTTAATCGCGGCCCGAATGAATACTTCGGCCATGTTTATTACGCGAAAAGGATAATCACGTAGCCGGCTACAGATCGACGGAGTAGGTACGCGCCGTTCCGCCGTGGAGACCGTCCCTTTCAGCCGTAAACTCTCGCTTCGTAACTTCGGCAGTTGTAACATATAAATTACACGCGGGGTCCGCGGCTACGCGGCTTTGCCCGGCGCGGGCCGTAACTTACGAACGTTGTCCTCCTAGGAGACGAGTTACGGCCGCAGTTGTTGCAACCCGCGAATCACAAGCCGCGCCGTGTAATAATCCGCGGTCCGACCGCCCATTTCGGAATTAATTCGTAAAGCTCGTCGCCGCGTGCCCGCTAATGGCCGCAGACGCGGTCTTCGCCGAGTAGGTGGAAAATTATCGTGTCCCGTGGCATTTCTATCATCCACTTCAGAAAATTGACCGCGACCGCCGGTCCCTTAACCAATTTTCGCGTCCACGGCGACAACTATTTCAATCTTCCCTTCCAAGCCGAATGATTCATCGTAATTCAGCGAACCACGCTCGGAGTCATCGTTATCGCCAATTAAGCGGCGCAAAAACGTCCTAGAGCTGCAATCATGCAAATTCCCAAGTGACGGGAATATAAACCACTTCGCGAGCGAACCTCCAGCGATCCAGTTCCCACAATTTTTCCGAAGGACTCGCGAGGCGACGATTCCCATCGTTCAGATTTTCAACAGCCGTACGCGCCGCGTGTCGCAACGTCGCGGACCTTCGATCCGCGCGTCTTTGTCCGTTACCGGCAGCCGACCTCGATTAAATTCACTGTACCAGCGATAAGCGGCTGGCCGGGAAGGACGTTGCCCGGCGAACACGGGTTTCAGCTTTTCTGCGCGATCCGCTTGTCCCGCCGACAGCGCGAAAACGCTTGGAACCGTTGCACGCGTGTTCCGAAGTAGAAACAGGATCACCCTTGGACTCGCCGGTAGCCTCCACGGCTGTTACACTTCTGTTTTCCATTTATAAAACTCCGTCTACAACCCCGCCGCGAATAGCAAATATGTTTATGACATAACAGACTGCACCTGGCACGCGGACCATATACGCTCGGAGGTGCATTAAAATTCAAGGCCCCGATGCTTCCGGCCGGCTACCTACGATCATGGGACTCGGGGAAACACCCCTGACAAGTCGGCGGAACGGGCTGGTTCCGAATCACGCGTATCTCGGGGTTTATTAACCGCTCTCTAGACATCAAATTAAACCGGTTCCCCCGGGGGCAGATACATCTCCCGGCGTGGTGCGCTGCCCTGCGTTTCCACCGTAGCACGGTAGTGCCAGGTAGACCTGTCAACAGCATTAATGTGATTCAGGGGTGCGAGCATGAGCGTTCCCCGCACTATTTACATGCGTACGGTTTGCCGGTTCAGATCACGGGGGAAGATAATCAGACGCGTTGACCTGTCGCCGCCTTCGGGGCCTCGATCGGGCCCCTCGGGCCCGGCTATTCGGCGAACTTCGGCTACGCTCGCTGCCGCGGTCCTTCTCGCTCCGCCCTCCCCACCTTAGCTCGGTCTCGTTCGCTCGGCGGCACGCCCCCCACCATTCGAGCCGCGTCGACGAGCCGCGGACCGCGCTCCCCAGTCATTCCGTTGACAGCGTCCGCGGAGTTCGTGTCGCGTACTCGTTTAGTCCGCGTCGCCTGTGACAGCTGTCAACGCGATCGTTCGCCAGCGCTCGTGCACGTCCCCGTCGTCGCGTGAAATGTGTTTGCTGTTCCAGTTCGGGAGTTGTTGTTCGGTACCTATTCGGTTCTCCTGTCGTCCCGATTCCTTTGAGTCTGGTTCGATCGTCGATACTGTGTACGATATTGCGATTAGTGAACACCGAAGGGAGGAAAACGAGAACGAGACCGGCGTCGGCCGGGAGACACGATGACCTGAGGTGTTTTACCACGGCGGCGAGACGGATCTGCTGATGGACAGATGTTGAATCTGAGCATTTACAACGTCGTGGGCAGCATCAGCACGATGGTCTTCGGGAGCAATAAATTCCGGATACGGAGGTATACGCGAGGGATTTGAATAATGCCGATCCTCGGAGGCGGGCTCTCCTTTTATCATTCTAATTTCCGGCACCGTTACGCCGAGGCGGGAACCGCCATTAGCGGTTTGTCTCGCGCGGAATTCGGCGCTCGCGAAATTCGAGTGGAAGAGACGATTATGTATCCTCGGCGACGTCCCGGCACCGGGCAGTGGATTTAACCTTATTATTAGAACGTTCGTGTCGGTGTAAATAGCGGACGAGTTTCGCTCCGTGCCGGACGATTCGAAACTTTCATTAACGGATATGATGGATGTTAATCGGTTGGAGGTTTATTCGACAATGAAAACGGATATTTCGTTCCGCAGTGCTCTCCGATTTCGGTGAAAAGGGATCGAGGAATCAGTGTCCACTTTCCATTGTTTCTTTTTTTCCGTTTACACGCGTCAGATGTCCATTCGAAACGCTCCTTGTTCGCAGTTATTGAAAACAAATACGTCGAGCGATTAATGGCTCGTCGAACGGAAGTGGATCTCTTAAGTCATTGACCCAGTCATTCATTTAGATACTATTCGTCACGCTTTGTTTATTACTGCGTAGTATTGACCATGGTTTAGAGTAGGATCGTCGTGAGTCAGAACTCAAACATTTTTAATGGCAGCGGCTCTTTCAATCCGTCGCTCCGAAAGAAAAGAGGCGAAAGAAATCCATTTTGAGTACACAACAACGGGAGCACAAACATGACCTCAAATATTTACCTCATAAATCGCACCTTCACTTTCTCAGTTTTCATTTTATGAGGACGCGTATCCTTGTATCGGGTACACGTGCACTCGGTGACTCCTTGAAATCCATGCTTTCGATAACGAAACATCATAGATAATGATTGATAATTGTTTCTTTTTTAATATAACGTCATACGTTATGAACCGACTCGGAACCCAACCTATTAGCATTCTATTTGCCCGCGGTTATTTCATGGTTTTTAAAAAATGAATGAACAAGCTTCTCTTAATCAATTTCAACAAGAAACAGCAGTTGCAATTTGTCAACGAGTCGTCTCCAATAACATATTGATTCCTTTTCGAGTTACCACGTAGCAAAAATGATTGAACTCCCCTGTAACGTAGCATAACCATTAACCCTTTGCGGACGAAGAATCTTCGAAATATACGAAACCTTCAGCCTACGCAGCTAAAATACATATCAACTGCTCAGTTAATAAAATAAGGAAACTACGTTCTGATCTCTTGTTGTTCAACTAATTAAATCATCCGTTCGCGAGTTTGTCTTCCAAAGACGAGCATTTCATCCTACCGAAATGCCGAAATCCGTCTGGAAAGGGTTAAAAATCCTCTCGGTAGATTGCAGATACACAAAACGTTACGAAACATTTATTCGAAACCGAAATAACTGAACGCCAGATTCCCCGCAGGTTACCAAATCGTTTACCGTCGAATATAATCGGTAATAGTAACACCGCAGCACACGCTGGACCACAATGATAATCTAAAATTTTCCGCTACATTTGTACAACGCGACGCTTTCGAAAAGCGTTGTCGCCCGATTGCATCACCAGGGCCGTGTTGCGTGGAAGGGAATTTCGGCCGACACGGTTAGAGGTTCGCGGAAAAGTGCGCAAGCTAAGGTGCCGGCTAAGAAGCGGGTTCCGGTTCATTGAAGCGCAATTGACGGGTATCGAGTGTGGCCCGTTGCTTCCTCTTTCATTATCTGCGAAAGCATATCGCGGTCGCGAAGGAACGTCGAATCTCGCCTCGATCAGATCCCGGCCGATAAGCTACAGACATTTGCACCGTCCACCGTATTATCTCCGGGTTCATATTCGCTGTTTAGATAAAAAGTACACGATTAAAAGAACGCAGGAGTCAAAGAAAACAAGGTTAGAGACACCTCTCGCAGACGTGTTTTATCATTTGCGTATATATCGGACGATAAGTAGAAAGTTTATCGGACAGTCGAAGCTTTCCGGCTGACAGTGATGGATGAACGCGTGTATAGTCTTCTCGTCGCGGGCGACGCGTGTACGGTTGCCGGCGGAAAAAACGGAATCCTCGTGACAAGTTAATAGTTCGGCCGACTCCAAAATAACCAGTGACGAAATTCGCGGGTTCGCTGGATGGCGCCTCTGTGTCCGACTTCCGGGTCCAAGGTTCCGCGCGCGATCTTCTTCCCACAGGCCAGCCAGCCGGGAGAGAATTAAGCTGCGACGATTTCTTCGTTTTTGCGCGTCCACGATCGAAAGTGTGGTCATCGGATAGACATTCGATGTTTTGCTTCTGCAGCAGATGGTACGAAAACACTCTAACGAGGAACGAAACGTTAAATCGTATTCTTTCAATCTGCGGCGTGCTCTTTAACGCTCGAACTACCAGATGAAACGACTCATTCACCGTGTTTTCGTTCCGTGATCATTGAAATGGTAAAAAGATTTCGATCGGGCGCCGTTGGACGGAGATGCAAAACGTAGAAAATCCCAACGAACGGACCGTCACGATTTTAATGCGAAATTCGAAACGCAATCGGTCTCGATAGATCCAGCGTTAAAAGCCGTCGCGGACATCGAAAACCGAGGACGTGACCGTGTTTTCTTAGCGGTGAACATCGAAAACTACTTTTTCCGCGGTGGACGGTGTCCATCACGGTGGCCGACAAGCGAAATTGCTCGTCCGGTGCGCTGGCTGCAACACGCTCGAATTCTATTTCACCGTCGACGACAATCCACGTCGAAAAACGGGACCGCGCGGACTGGCGTACACTGTCCCCCCGGCCTTTCCACGTGTGCTCGTTTTAATTAACCCATCCATCGGACGACGGGACGTGCACTCGATACGGATCGCCGAGGTATTGGTATAGATCGGGCTAGTTTCAGGGGAATCGGCTTACGTACGCCTAAGAAGTAACCGGGCGAGTGAAGCCTGGGAACTTATCCGCTCGATACGGCCGCAAGAAGCGGAAAGGACGAGGGGAGGCGAGCGCGTCTCTCGTTCGCCATCTCCTCGTGCTCTATTTGTCTTGCCGCTTCGTGATCCTCGCCGGCGACGCAAGGACGCTTTTATTTATCGGACGATGATCGAGATTCATCGCCGGTTTATTGACGGTTCTCGGTCGAATCGTGAATACATTTCGCTCTTCGTATCCCGATGATCGTGTCCTTTCTCTCTCTCTCTCTCTCTTTCTTTCTCTCCCCGTCTTTCTCCGCCTGTCGCCCCCACTCTCACCCGCTCACGGTTTATCCTTTTCCGCTGACCCGCGTTCCCCCTACCGATCTCGCGACTGTATCGCACACGATACGAACTCGCAGCGCGGCGGGTTCTTACCCGGTTGCCGGATCAAACGGATATTTAACCGGTTAATTGAACGTTTACACGTTACGACGCGACAGCCGTATTTATTTCCGTTTCTCGGCGTCCCGGTGTTCGCGTATTTTCGTGCCCGATACATCTCGGAGCGTGCAACTCGAAACCGACGCCCGGTTATCGTGCGCCGACCTCTTTTTATGCGCTCTTTTCCGATCTCGTTTCGTTTCCGTCGTAGCCGCCCCGTGTCTTTCCTCCTTTTTTTTCTCGTTCACACAAGAGCGTTGAGTAATTAATAGTTCATAGTGTAATAAAAGTTCATAGAGACGCGAGAGTAATTAAAAGGAGTTTATCGGACGGTTTCGTTTCGTCGGGGATCGCGCGCGGGGCACGCGCAGGAGGTTGAAATACGGCAAGAAAGGTGAAATGCCAATGTCGTTTCGCTCCGTTCAAATTGCAACATCGTTTCGAAACGTTTCTCTCTCTCTCTCTTTCTCTCTCTCTCTCCCTCTTTCTCTATCTTTTCGCCGTCGCCTTTTTCGCGGGCTCAGTATCCGCGGCTCTCTTGGAACGATTGCATCCGAGGCACGCAAATTGCATACAAATTTGCAGATAATAAACAATCACCGGCCACTGGAACGCCTCGGTTCCTTTTGTCGCCAATGATTTTGCAACAGACGCGGTTTACGCGCAGGGATTTATTCAAGGATTTGAGAATCGGGGGAAACATTTGCAATACCTCGACGTGATTCTCTTGACGCGTTGACGACCGATGACGTCTGCACGCGTCACACGTTCGTACATTATCGCATCGACAGGCAGCAATTTAACGCTTGAACATTCGAATCACCGACGAACCGCAGATTTCTAGCGAGTGCGGTTTATCTGATTAGCGAGGTAAAAGAAAAATATTGCCAGACTTTCATTTACGAGTTCCGTGTTGTTCCACCTGACGCGCGCGCGTAAGTTATCGATGCATCGAGCCCGCGGACGAGAATGATTTCAAAACAACATTTCCGAGCAACGGTTGATATTTTCGGTTCGAAAAATTCTGGACTTTCTTCGATTTCACTCGGAGCGCGTTCGCGGCTGGTTATCCCCCCAGAAAATCTTCTTTTCTCACGTTCCACTTGCACGCGATCGAAACTGCTGAAAAATTGGCCCAGAACCAGCCGTGCCCTTTCGAATTCAAGTGTTTCCACGCGAGTATCTCTCAATCAGCGGTCGTGTCTGAGAGAGTTCATTCTCGTCCTCGGAGGGACGTCAGTATCGGCGATCGGCTTTCCTCGTGCCGGCAACATTATCGGCGCTCAATTACCGTGTCCCGAGCCTCTAATTGCGACCACCTTGCCCGTTCTTCGTTACCTATCCGCCGGCCGATCTGGTTTTCGCTCGATCGAAGTCACCGTCGCCCGGTCGATCGGTCCAATTAATAACAATTAGAATCGGCCGGATGGAGCACCGGCGTCTCTCACCGCGGCGAGCGTAGTGGCACGGCTTTTCCGGTCTTCTCCTCGCGACACGGACCGTTGTGTCCGACATAATGGATCGTTGTTCGCTTCACGAACGATCCAACTTTACGACATCGCTACGCGCAGATAATTCGACTTTGTTCGTTTCTCTCCTCGGTGCAAATTGCCGCTTCGTGTTGATAGTCTCAAACCGAGACACCGCGGTTTTCGCGGACTCGTAACTTCGGCGATTAACCGACTGCAGATTCTACGGTCTCCCCGTTACGATTTTCAATCGCTTGAATCGCCTCGAGCATCGCATTTCGAGCGTTCACTCAATTGAACTCGACTATTCGGAGCTTGTTAAACGTTTCTTTCGCTCCGACCGGGGATAAAGAAGCGTTCATTTGTTGCGAAGTAGGTTTTAAACGTTAAATAATAGCAAACAGACCGTAATGATCTATTTAATGTTCTACAGTTTGTCGAAAGCGAGAGACCCGGTAGTTATTCATCATACCGCTGTGCTGTTATTCAACAGGTTGTCAAAAATCAATAACCACGTATTAGAGATTTCTCAATAAATCGTTTAATGCCGATGAAAATCACTGTATCTCGAGTATCGCGTTCCGATCATTCCTTTCGGGGTTATTGCGCGAGCGAAAATTAAAAGCTTCCTTCCAATACAGTCATTAGAGAGCTTGGTAATAGAACTTCCGCGGCTAAGGCATCGGGTTCGAGAATCTAGAGGCTTCAATGTTTCCTGGTACCGCGGAGGATATAATTAAAAGGGGGCAGATCGGGATACTCGAATATCTTTCGTCAGCACCAGATACAAACAATTACGTCCATTAGGCGCGCTTCCCCGTAGTCGCGCGGAGCAATATGTCATCTGATAAACACGGCGAGTCCCGACTAGTTCTCCGTAGCTACACCCATCATTCCTTTCAGTCGGAACCCGCGGACTCGGTCTTCTTACGAGGTGGAAACATTGCGGCAGCCTAATGACGCCGTCAATTAAATCGGCGCTCTTCCTGGAAAACAAATCCGTCCGGCCTCCGTATCGCTTCCACGTAAACCATTTCCCGCGGGGCTCACCTGTAAATGGACGGTTTCACGCGTGGATGATGGTCGCCGTACCCGGGACAATTAAAAACGTCAGGAGAATCGCGTCCGCGGCGCGACGATGTCCCTATCTTCCCGCGGTGATCGACGACGCGGAGACAAGTCGCGGAAATTTCCCTTCGAAGTGAATCGAATCAGATAGGAGAGGCGTCGTTAGCATCGTAAACAATGCGTGCGACGACGCGGCCACACGCATCCGTTCTAGACGCGAGTCTGGAGCCTGGCGTAATGAGCCGTCGCTCGTTTTCTGCCGAGATCGCCCGCGATGCCTCATTACCTTTCACGCCGGGACAGGCTGAAAGTGGCTGAGCGCGTCCGCCGTGCTTTTAGACTCGAGCCCGCGCGCCATCGCGCCGGTCATCCCAATACGCTCCGCGAAGCTTCTTGTCGGTTAACTTGAAACGCGTTGTACGTTGGATTAAAGTGGATGTTTCTTGAGCAAACGGATTATAATATGTAGCGAATACTGGATAGCTTTATTTTCAAGTTCAGGAATCCTCTTCGAGTTTCGGACAAGTCTCATAGATCTGATGCGGATTGGAATGTTATTCGTTTATTATTATTCGGATATTATTCTTCTATCGCTCGTTTATGAATTATTTATCTCTCGAGTCATTAGAGTTAACGTTACCGTAGGCAATTCACTTGGTTACGAAAATATCTTTCAGCCTGCGGTATCTAACTTCTAGACCCTGCCACAAATATTTCCCAAGCCGAATTTTTCAAGACCTATTGGCAATACTAATCGAAGCGTAGCACACAGAACTGACGATATCACGCTGGCATCCATAAAGTAAATTTAAACAGACCAAGCAGCGAACAAATGAAAGCCGTAAAGAGATATGCGAGCTCGAGAGGTAACTAACATTGACTTATTTCCGATCCCCGATCCTTCGAAGAGTTATGAAACCGATAAGAAGACAGTTATCCTCTATTTCTCTAACGGTGGTGTAGATCCGGTGCACTCGGCTACACATTTCCCGACAGCACGCCATCGTTATCGGTATCTGTTTCAAATAAAAATTCAATTAAATAATTAAGATTTTTAATCTGATACATCACGCACACGGGCAGTCTCTTTAATAGTCGTGTGCCCTGTGTCGCAACGGCGAGTTTAAATCGGCGTCGAATGGATTCGAGAAAACCGGGCTAGTTAATTAATTACTGCATCGGTCCCGATTCATTCCCACCGCTTATTTCTGCTTTGGCAATCGTTCCTTCGATTACGTCGAGAAACCGAGGAAAATCGACCGGTGACTCGTAACGCGGCGCGATGTTATCGTCGCCGATACACCATCGGGTCGCGTCGCGGCTGCCTCTCGGCGAGTCGATCGCGCGCCTCGAATCGGCTCGGCTAATATTGACAGGCGAGTGACACGGGTTCACCGACACGCGGGTAATGATCCCGAGGGGAATCTAAACGCCGACAACAATTTTATCGATCTGCGTATGGTTTCCGCAGACTGCACGGAATTCAGAGCACCAGCCAGTTCCCTCTGCCAGTGATAAACGCGTCGCAATCTCCTTTGCATTATTCTTGCGCCGTGCTGTGCAATATTTACGGGTTCGATGTTTTATGGACTGCCCGGCCCGTGATTACAGATACGAATACCTCGCGGCGGAAAACTTTCCGGATAATTACTCATCTAGGTCCTCTGCTGGAAAAATATTTCCCAACCCCTTGCCTCCGGAGTTCTTTCGCAGCTGTGTCGATTGCAGTTTCGCCGTTAATGACTCGCTAAAGAAGATAGAAAAAGTGGCTCGAACGCGCAAAAAGCGGTCGTTGCAAAAGTTCGCTTAAAATAGCAAAGTACGAGAAAAACCTCGGCGGGAATGAACAATTCCCTCGTTATCCACGAATCGTACAACTCAATCCGCTTTTTCTAAGAACGGCAAACGAGATTCGTGACGCCAGATGAACCGCCGATAACCCGTCCGCAATTTTTGCGAACCAGGGGACACGAGAGCCGCCATTGAATCGTCTTATAATATCATAAACAAGCCGGCGTATCTTCCGATTATCTTATATACACACACCGGTCCCTATCATTCTCGTTTTTTTCCCCGGGGGACAGACTGGTATCCCGTGGCCGACCGATTCCATCCGGCCGTTGCACGGGGAGCCCTTCAGCGAGGAACAGCGCGGAATCATTGAATCAGGGTATACATCATGATAACGTAGCAACCGTTCCCGCTATTCCTTCTATTTCTATGTTGAGCCGTCCGTCGGACGGCGCACGCGTGGGCGTGAATCTCAACCGAGCTAAATCAAGGCGGCGCGGAAAAATCGGGCCCGGTTGGCAATGCGCTCGCGCGAAATAAAGCAGCGCGAGAGCTGCCGGTACGCGTCTGATCCGCTCGTGGACGGCTGTAGGTGATGCCGCCGCGTGCATCCGCGGCCGGACGATAGAGACGTCTCGCGATTTACGGCCCTCAGCCACGTCAAGTCCCGTCCTATGACTTACCGCTTGATTTATGAAAGCTCCGGGGCCTGGTCCGGTCCGGTCCGGTCCGGTCGCGGCGATCCAGCGATCTCGAGAGGTAATCGATTCAGCACGCCGGGGATAGATCCTGCCGGAAAACGCGTCGAACCCTTTCGAAGTGAAAGGCGGCCCCGAATGATTAATCGCTGCCCCGTAATTAGAGAATTTCGCGTAATTTCAGCCGCCGACTACGGCGACTCCCGTCGCGACCTGCCGCGAGGTTTACGGGGTGACCCGAAAGTACCCCGACGTCACGGTGTTAACCTTGTCGTGAATTCCCTAGGATGATGGATCACGTTCGGTTAGACATGAGTGATGGTGTTTTAATTAAGTAGCCACGGCTCGGGAATCCGGGGTGTCGGAATTAGTTTAGAGCTGCAGCCTTTGGTCGAATGTACCGGGTGATTCCGTAATCGCCGGTAATGGATGTATAAGTCCCGGGGTAATGGTGTTTTGATGTTCGGGGTACTCGAGATTCATTGTGGACCTTCGAATGTAAACATCTGGAGTGGGTATTTATCGAATCAGGAACACGAGTAGCTCGCTGTAAGTGATTCCGTTCGAGGCATGCTTCGGCTATCAGTCATTTTTCTTGCGAACAGTACATCGTCGGTGCTGCGTGTACGCTATTAATATCTGTCGCTTCGTTATTCTGAAAATTAGAAAGGGTTTCGGTTATCAACCGGCTCGCTATCGTGTCGATAATCCTCAATCTCGAAACTCGTCCATTCTCTCTTTCTAAGTTGGCCTTCTGAAATCACGTTCCCCCGGCGCGCTCGCTGTCCGAGACCGGACTATCGGATCATCCGGTACAACGATCGATCAGTATCACTGTCAACAAACAACGGGCCCGTACCACGAATTGTCAGGTTCCAGTAGCCGCCGCGTAACTTATCATAAAAGATACCGTCCGAAGGACAGCCGAGGAGATGACTATCGGTACTCCCGTCACGATCGGTACCGTTGCCACGGAACCTATCGGGATTCGATGGTATTTTACCTTGAGCGAGCAGAGGCTGGTGCGTGCGTATGCGCGCGTAGCCGGCGTCGTAGGCGGAAGAACAACAAGCCCCTTTGTTTGGACTGCCGCGCGGCAGGTTCCGAGAAATCGGTCTGCCGGCGACAGCGATCATCGTCTTTTGTCATTACACCGGAATGCCCGGGTGGGAATCATTTACGGCCTGGTAATTGCCCCGGCGAAATTGAGTTCTCGGCCAGGACTGAATTAATCTAATACCAGCCGCCTCGGCATCTCGCGCCTGACACTCGCCCCGATTCAATTTCTCTCCGTTCCGTTCTCTCGCGTCTCCGAAAACGGCATTCGCGATCGAAAATAGATACTGCCGGGGATTCCTTTATTGCCCACAATTTGCACCGCGCCCTTTACCTCTCGGTGTTCACCGACAACCGCCCGCTAACGAATTTTATTTGTCCCTAGACGATCGATGAATCCATAATTAGCTTAGCGAAGCGAACTGGTCGCCCGGTTTTACGATTTCTCCGAATCGATCGTCCATGATTTAATATCGCTGGTCGCCCTGTTCCCATCTGTCGTCCCGATCGAATCGAGGCGCGTAGTTTTTGTCGCCGCGCGGCAATTATCGCTGTTTGCGTGCGCTCGAGTAGATTGACAGCCCTTGTTTGGAGATTTTACCGTGTTTTTCTCTCGGACAGTTCATCCTCCGGTAGCACGTCTCTCCGATGCGTTGAACGCTTTTCCCTAATAGCTCCGACAGGCGTTCGTAATGAAGTAGAAAAGATCCCTGCGAAGTGTCTCGTAAAACGTCGGGGGGAATGTTTCAGCCGCCTCGATCCGCGCTACGAACAGCAGGAAAAACGGAGACAAAAGTCTGAAGGTAGATTCGGTTGTTTGGATAACGAGGTATTCTCGGTCGTTATCTCTCCGTTTTTCGACCCGAGGCTCCGGGCCGTTCTATCATGGAATCCATTCGCGGAGCAGCGTGGACAGCGCGTTTCCCTTGTCAGTTTTCCGGTGTCTCTGCAGTTTCCTGGTGCGACGCTCGCGTCACCAGGACGAATAGATTCGTAACACCATCGAGCCGAGACTTTTAAGGCACTTAACAGTATGCCCTTTCGTATTGCGACCGTTAACTGCATCGGATTCTTTTTCTTGGGCCTGTCGCTGTTCCCGCCGCCGCCGCCGCCGCCATCGTCGCGCCACGCTACGGCTTCCTCGTAGCCGCTCCACCGCCTCCATTAACCGCCTTAAAAATCTTCTTTTCCGTTATCCTTTGTCTTCCGACACCTCGAAATGACTGTTTAGTTCCCACCATTCACCTTTTTTTATTTTGCTTCATTACTTTTCCATCCGAGATGCTTAACCCGCAATCTCCCTTTCTCAGCCTCTCTTTTCATCGTTTTTGCGTGCGTAATTGCCTTCTCGATCGTTGTTCGCAGCTCTTCTAGCACTCCAACAACACGCCGTTTCTCGATGCTCTCGACATTTTCCACGGCTGCTCTTTTTATATGTTAATCACGCGGTATTTCTAATCGAAATCATCTACTGACACCGTTCGACCCTTAAGGACTTCAGCTTCCGCGAAACTGTTAACCTTTCGTGCCCGTTTCGCTTGCTCCATGGGACGGTGGAAGATCTGATGTTGTTTCTGGTAGTTTCTGAATTATCGTGCGTGCAATAGTGAATTTTAATTTGTCAGAGAATAACCGGTACACGTAGTGTCGATGGATTCAGGGGATGTTTTAAACGGTCTTCATGAATTTATCGCTTTTTTTGCGATACCCTCGAGTTGAGGCCGAAACGGAAGTGGTGTACACCGGGTAGTTACGTATGAGAGATACAGGAAGAACGATATGTATTACCGTAAATTATAGGCATCAAGAAAACACTGTGTAATATCGTTGCATTAAGCTTGATGGTAATTTATCGCGTCTCAAGTTGAATTACTTGTTCCTCGCAGCAACACCCGTTCCAAGAATATTCTGGTTGATATGTGACCGCGGAAAGAATATATTTACATGTTACAATTACAACTTATCGTACACTGTTATCGTCATTCTTATCATTACTACCACCGCCACTATTATTATATCATCTTCATTCCGCGTGTATACAAATATAATCAAGCCGTAAACCATAAACTCCGCTACCTTAGAATAATCACTTCCCTCTGTAACCGTACAATTTCAGCGTTTCAACGAATAATAACATTTCCAATACGCGTTCGTTTACTTTTCCAAATAGAACAGCAACTCCGAGATCGCTGATAAGCTCCGGAGCATCATCGCTGTCACCAGCTCTCTCCGCCAATGCTCTGCTCGCATCAATCAGGGAAACAGTCCAGACGTCGCCATTTGCATGCTAAAACGCTCGTCGGGACGGGTCGTTTGAATCGCGGCTGTCAATCATCGGTCGACCGCGGCGCGCACGTACGGCTCAGCGTGAGGCGTGCGTCCCGTCGAATCGACGTTTCCTAATTTGTTCCGTGCGCTCTTATTCCGAGGAAATCGTTAATACGGCGAACGGTTCGCCTGCGCGGGCAGTCCATCATTCACCCCGGCGCGCGGCAGCTGGACGGCTGCGATTTAATCAGCGCGGATTCCCACGATTGGCAGAACCATTTACAATTAGTCTTCGTCGTCCGGTTCGGCATTAATTTCTGGAACGAGCCTGCCTGCCTGGCTGCGCGCTCGCGCTCGCGCAGCGGCTCTCTCTCCGGGCACGATCGTCGCCGTTGCACGGGGGCATCGCTGTGAATTTCATGGCTGTCACCGCCGCGCGGGGACGCCACAATTTCTCGCCGGTGGACACGGGAACAAGCCACTTTTGTCCCGAGAATTATTTCTGCGTCGCTCCGCACGCTACTACCGGCATAATATTAATTCCGAACACCGATGCGGCCGCGCGCTCCTCGCCCCTCGAAGGTTCGATCGTTTCGTGGATTGCCTTTTTTTCAAGATGTTCCACGCTCGAGGCTGTCTTTGTCCGTTTCCTCGAACGATGACGCGGCCCGGGACGGTGCGAAGATTTTATTTCCTTCCCGACTTGTTATTCTCGCGTCGCAACCAGTTAAATTGCGTTTTCCGTGTATGAGTTCTTTTTGGCTGGGATGTGTTATTTTTATTATTAGCGGGGAGGACGTTTTCTCAAGCAAGATTTAAACGTTATCGCTTTTAAGTGGAAAATTACGTCTTTATAAATGTAGAAATAATTCGAAATCTTTGGGTAGTCACATCAATGGCGGGAAGAACAATGGAAGTCTATGTGTACGAAGAATTCATAAATTCTCCCGGTATTATGATAACACCTACGAACGAGATCCAATCTCGAAATCTTCCGCTACAGGTGTTATCCTCAGCTCGGTAAACACCTTGTGCCATTTGCGCTCGGGGATCACGTGGTTTCACCGTATACAGTCCCCACTCTTGCTCCAATGATCGTTTATTCGCCTGAAACGCGTCACCGACACCTGCCACTGGCAAGCGAACTGGGTTCGAACCGTGCAAACAGCGAACGTACAATGCGAATCGCGGGAAAAGTAAAATCGGAACGCTTGGTATGCGAGGTCTCGAGATTGTCGGTCATCTCGCGGGGATATGTTGATTTTATAAAGTATAAATTATGAAGAAACGGCGATAACCTCGACTTGCGCGAACGTCCCCCTCGTGATTCGATAATTGTATTTGCTGATTTTAATAGAACGTACGTTTATTCTATGTAAATATTCCGGTAGAAACTTTCTTCCCAGTCGAATCGCGTGACTAGAGTTTTTAATTAATATTGAGTCATTAATCTTTATTTGTCCGGGGCACTTATACAATAACATACGAACTTAGAATAGCAATCAACTGCAATGTAAATTGACGAGGAAAGTGAAAGAATTATTGAGAAACTAAGTTCCTTCTCACAACCGTAACAAGAGCATTTGCAAACCGCGGAGAAAGTAAATTTCATTGACGTTTCAGACACAGTTCTGGCCGCTAACGTTATGATGATAGTTATCAAGACAATATTTTATCTTTTTTAAACGGCCCGAACCGATCCGCGCAATGGCATCCATCAGTTGCGCGAACATTTTTGCAGCGAATCGTTGAAAGACAAAAACAGTTTCGCCTGGGAATGACTGTCATTATGGGCAGATCGGGTGCCTATTATCCATTAGACACGGTAGAAACAGTGTACACTCCGCAGTCTATAAATCTATTTTACTCCGCGAAGTGCCTATTTGTTTGATTTTATTAAGCCGATGCTTGCGATTCACTTCTTCGTAGTCGTCAAGTAAGAACCTGACTAAACAGACGATTTTCATTTACATCAAGCCTCTCGCGACGATCATTATCATACAGTATCCACTAAATTACCATCTGCTCTCTTCCCCCGACTCATTCAATTCCGAGTGTACTCGACGACAACAATCGTGTTATCAACGAATCACAATGATGCGTTGCGCTCGCGAACAGCCTAGGTTCATCGCAACTCAGATAATCCCAATAATTCGTGTTCTCAGCAGTGTCTCCGTTAAAAAGAAGGTGAAACCCCAGCGAAACAGAAGGAGGTAGCGATAAAACGCGGAACAACGATGATCTTCCTCGAACTGTGCTCCCGGGAAAGATAAACTGCGGCTACACGGCCTGGACGAAACACTGTAGAGCTGCCACCCTTCCGTCAACTCCCTGGTCAGATCTTTTCCGCGTGAATTCAAGACGGTCACGGTTGAGCTGGCTTCAATACGATGCTCGTAGCAATTAGCCATTCACGAGTTATCGCATTCCTAGCTTCAGTGTACCCTCGAAACAGTCTCCCGTTGCACTCGGCCTTTCGCCCGTCCACCTTCTCCTCCTCCTCCTCCTTCTGCCCCACCTTCTTCTGTTCACCGCGTGTATCGTTGCCATGCATCTTCGTGCCGGTTCGGATCTCCGCCGCGAGAGACCTTGTCTCCGCTCAACGGACCATGGAAAATGAGAGTACTTCTTGCGGATCGCTCGCGGCAGTTTGTTTCCCCGGTTTTTAACATGCCACCGAGAGATCTCCGCCTCATGACAAATACTTTCTACGTGTTCTTTACGCTCGGCTCTTCACAGCTATACCCGTTTCTTCGGTCCAGAAAAGAGGCCAATCTGCTGACACTGATCTCTCGCCGCGGAACACAATGTTCTCGGGGCCGCGGCCACGGTGCCCCAGGACCGCCGACCCGATTGTTCCCTCGATCTTGAACCGGTAGCAACGGGAGCTCGGCCGAAAATATTCTCGGGCTCGCGCGTTCGGATCATTTGAAATTCATGGCGCGAACGACACGCGACAGGAGCACGGTGACTCGGCTTGCAGACACCTTCTATGTTGTCCCTGGAATGACGCCTCGTGAATAGACTGCGGTACTTTATGCAAATGCACCGTTTGCGTAGAGAAACTCGGGGAAGCCGGGGTTGACTGAAATATTCCGTGTTCCGTCGTGGGTGGTTTCTGGAGATTGGAAATTAAGCGGTTCGCTATTCAATTTTACGAGGTTGTTACTAGACCGTGGAACGTTATGCATTCGCAGCGCATACAAATCCTCGGGTAATTAGCGCCGTAACTGAATATTCTTCTGTAATTTACTTATACTTCGGAAATGTTAACCTTGTGATCGTCTGCGAGGAAACTGGACAGTGTTGAGAACAAATATTAAATAAGCACTCAGATCCCAGATGTTAATACTCGGAGACCCTGTAAATATTGAATTTATACTTTACTGGAGCTAATTTCACTGGGACTTTCGATATCTGACGTTCAGGTGCACTATTTCGATCTTAACACCGGGTCCATCAAACGCGTCAATTTGTCATATATTGAATTCTACAAATATTTTCTAGTAAACCTTCACGTCGATCGTGATACAATTGTACGATTATATATCCTAATCGTTCATGTTTTAACCTCTAATCTCCTACATCTATATAAACAATCATCAAATTTTCTAGGAACATTCGAATACACTGTACCTACAGTAAATATCCGTAAGCCCAGCGTTAACGAACAGTTACGGCCCGTTAGAGCGAGAATTTTTTCCACCGAGTGTACAGGAGTTAGTGTGGGTGTCTGCGGCCAACGCGAACGCGTCTCGTTTTGACAACCGTTCCATTGCACTCGGCTTCCTGCTGTTTCAGCTCCGTGAACGTGGGTGATTCCTCGGCCGGTCTCCGAGGCGGATACGCGCCTCACGGATTTATTATTCCGCCCGGGACGCTCGAATTGTTTCGAGATCGTTTCCCCTACGGTTTTATGATGTGTCGTTGCTTCCATCGGACCCCGCCGTTCCTCTCCCGGCACTCACTCTCTCGTTAGCATACACGGAATCTATCCGCCGGTTTTCCGCTCCTTCTCACGTGCCTGTTCCTCGGTTATAATTACCAGCGCCGCGGACCGAGGAGTCGTATTTGCGCGACAGGAGTAATTAAGCACGCGATAACTTGACGCGCTATCCCTCTAATTAACAACCGCGCGGCTCGTTCCCGTGTCGCGCACCTCGATATTCGATCTATCCGCGTTCGGATCCGGACATCTTACCTTCGACATCCAGCGAATCGTGATTTATATACGTGTCACGCACGTATTCGTCGCTACCAAATGAAGCAACTCGAGGCGTCCGTATACATCCGAAGCGGGCATTCATTAACATCGCGACGTTTTACTCCGTTACACGATCAAATTCAAATCCACCGTGAATGATCTCGAGTACGCGGGAATCGACTTTCACCGAACGAAATGCCTCCATTACGCTCAGCTTCAATCACGGTTTTCATACAGACTAAACCGAGCTACGGTTTCATATATCCACAGCATTAAACGTCGCAACGAACGAACGGGCGACGCATCGAACTCACCCCCTGAAATATTCATTCACGGCAGCGAACATCAACGGAATACCTCGCAAACAAGAAAATCTCCGAGGCATTCCTTGGCAAATTAAAAACACTTTATTCCGCGAAAACCGAAGCCGCCGACGGGACAACGGGCAATAACGAATTCCGAGAGTACCCGGCCACAAGGGTGCCGACAGCGTCGGACGATTCGAGCGGTCCTCGGGGACAGGCATTCGTCACAGCAGGTGCGCGCGATAACGACGGAGGCGGCCGGGCCGGCGCGGCACGGCGCGACGGTAAAAGTGGTGGCCGGGGCCCGCTACGCTTGCGAAACGGTCGTGTTGCTTCGATCGCCGCGGGTGTAATTCCGTTCGCACGTAAATTCGCGTCGGGCCCGAGTAAACACAGTGGCGCGATCGTCGGGCCCCCGCCTCGGTGTCCTTGGCTGAGGTGCGAACGACCGTGAAGAGGCAGCCAAGCTCGCGTTACGTATTCTGTTAAACGGCGCTGCCGTGATTCATGCCTGACCCCGCGCGTCCCGCGATAACGGTCCCGGCGTCGATTAATACGTAACGGACGCCTTAATTGGCGGACGACACGTAACGCGTGTCCGCGCGGCCCCGAGTCGCGGAAGTCCCGACTGGAAACAGCCGCACGCCTTTCCCACGCCAGTGGATTAATCGTTCGTTAATGGCCACCGTGTCGCCTTTCTTTCGTTCTCTCTCTCTCTCTCTCTTTCTTTCTCTCTCTCTCTTTCTCTCTTTCTGTCCCGTGGATCCTCTCGCTCGCCGCCGCTCGACTCGCGAATACTCGTTTCTGGAATTGAATTCGTGCATCGATGCCTCTCGCGGCGAGCAACCGGTCGCGATTGGTAACGCGGCCGACCGCGCCGACTGACACGGTGAGTAAACAGCCGCAGAGATCCATTTTTTTGCGCGGCGATTGTTCTGTGCGAATCGTGGGGTACGCGGACTCCCAGGTTTCGCCGAGGCTATACCGGATCGCCGTGTTTCGGTTTGCTTAATTGCGAAATTGGATTTTTCAATTAATCCCGATCGAGGAGGACGTGATTTTTCGGGTGAAAGTGTATGGACAACGTGGAAGGAAATTGCCGAGCGCCTTCGTTTCTGGGATAATCGAATTCAAGCGTTTGTCATGACGGAACACTGTTATTATATACATTTTTAATTGTCGAGCGGGGAAAGTCTTATGTAATGAATCTTCTGAGATTTCGAAGGATATGCTTGCTGACAGGTTACAACTTGTTTTTATGGCAACCGTTGTTCGGTTGATACGATCTCGAGATAAGTTTTGAAGCGGGTTAGAAAGAATTGTCTTGTTTCTCCTTCTTACGCTGTTATTATTTTATTTCGACCGGAAAATTGATGTATAATTAATACAGAAGCTGTTCGGGTTGATATACTCCGCCACGAAGGCGGCGATCGCGATAGCTGTGAAGTGTGAAAGTCGAGTGGGCACGTGTTCGCATTGTGAACCTGCTTTCTTGCTCGTAAACACATTTTTTCATATCCGCGGTGAAACGTGCCGTTATCATCGTCGAATTACGTAAAGTCCATTACGAATTTTATTCGCTGACTACGATGATATAACGAGGGAAATTGTGAATGAAAATGATTTCCGCAAAAATATGTGTCAAGTACACGGATTCTTTTCTCGAACCTAAAACTGTAATCCTTGCAATACAGATTCGCTCGTTTTCGAAAACCAGTCACTTTCACGAATCTCATCGTTCACCCATTATTCCAATTTGTAAAGCACGGCGAAAACCCCAGATCATCGATCTGCCGTCCTTTTTGTCCGATCAGTGAATGCACCTTTCTACTTACCGTATTCAACGATGCATTCATTTTCTAATTCCTCCTACTTACCGTTACTACGCCGTGAACCACATATCTCATTCCACAAAATCCAACTCAACGAGTGTCACAAGAAGTCCAACAAAATTGTAAAACTTTCAATCAACAAACCGATCAACAAACCATCTCGTACTACATACAACAGCAATCGATGTCCTCGTTAGCTTCATTTCATTAACCGTCTCATTCCAAAATTCCAATCAAAGGAAGCAAGCAAACGAAACTCAAGGACCGCCCCTAAATTTTCTCTCTACCTGATCGATAAACAACCCTCTCCTGCCTCGCTTCCCGAGCTCAATGCCGAGTTTATAATTCGGCCGTAGTAGCGTTGCACGGTGTCGATTCCAGAAACGATCGGCGTTCGTCTAATAACACGTCGGCGACATTAATAAACCCGCGTCGGGCGGCTACCACGGCGACCGTGTCGCGGCGCGTACATGAATTACCGGTTAACCAGCGCCGTGGTTAATTAAAAGGAACACACTCCCGATCGAACACGAGCGGGGCACTAAATCTCCGCGACCTTTTTCCCCGGCGAGCGTTTCCTGGAAGGATTTCCTCCCGTGTTCGCCGGCACCGGGTGCTCGCAGCAAGGCCACCGGGGAGTTAATTGATCGAGGCCAGGCGACGGAAAGGACGAATCGGCGTTTACGACCTCCGCCGCGATTTTTCGCCGGGAATTACACGCGCGAGGATAACCGGGCGTGAACGGTATACGCGCGAGGAGAGCTCGAAACCTCCGGGTGAACATATATTACCGGGCGGCGAGCTTGGCCGCGATAACGGCGCGTTAACGCTGCCATGCGGGTATGATAAGCCGATGCCGGCCGGCCCTCTGCGCTGCCAGTGCCTCGGCGCGCGTACTTTATCGTGCCGGGCCCCTCGCGGGGAACAAAAGTGATCGCCGGTGAAATATCGTCGCTGTTATCCGTCGATACTCCCGCCTCGGTGGCGGTACACGCACGTTTCCACGCAAATTATACCGGTTCGTAACTCCGCTCGATCACGGATAGCTTATTCCCCATCGTTCCCGGGTATCCTTGCCTGTCCCATTGCCGCGGTCCCGAGGAGATTGGGCTGAAAGTCATTTTTTCCCGAGCTTGGTTCTTTAAAGGTCCGCCGTGAGGTTAAGTGGTTTTCGAATTCATTCGCTGGAGGAGAGAAATATTGAAAATGCCGGGACTTATGCGGAGGTTGGGGAGAATCGAGCCTCAGACTGCGAATTCTTTTCTCTTTTCGTTTTAACACTAGAACCACCGATCAGACTGACTTTCGCCAATTTCTGTATGAAAACCATAAGCGTGCGTTTATCGATACTTCGATTGAGTTGTACTTCAGTTGTGCTATTACTGAATTAGTTAATCGTTTTTCGCACAGGTGTCCGTATCTTTTCAGTAATAGTAAAAGAAATCAGAAATAAGTCTATTTGAAACATTTGGTAGTTCTACTGTTAAGGGAATTTTCGATTATATTTCTGTTTAGATCGGCGATGCGTTTGAATATTGTGAGAATTAGGAAAGGATTTTCGTTTGACAATGTTCGACCGAAATTTCTTTGGGAAAGCGAGGACAGCTCGACCCAAATTTTCGCCTATTGCGAAAGCCCGCAGCTGCTCCCGGCGGCGGTCGTACAGGTATTGTAATCACGGAATGATGTCACGTGGCGCGTTATTACGAATGCGCTACACAGGCAACTGTCGCGCATTCGCCCGCATTGCGCGTATTATATTTCATAAACGGCGTGAATCACGGCAGCCTTGAATGGAAATATGCGATAGCTGATCCGTGAAAACATAGTCGAACGGAGTCCTCTTTAGCGTTACGTTCGTCGACTAGCAACAGTGGATCACCTGGCCATACGAGAAACGCGAGCTTCCATCCACGGGAAATTAAACAGACGGGCACGGAGCTTGAAATCGTCGCGATAATATTATTACGAAGCTATCAGGGGAGTTCTTAAAATTCTCTCGAACTTTATAATAAGTCCCGAAACCGTCTTTACATATTCCTCATTCCTATCACAACCGTAGTTGTTACAGTTGTTAACGAACGCACGGCAAAGATCGTATCACCGCGATTATCGTAACCTAAAAGTAAAAGTGGAGGCATAAAGCATGCGTAACTCGGTACAATAAAACCTCCGAACTATTCGCGCAAACCAGTCCGAGCCTCGCTATCGTCAACAATTCTCTTTTAATTAACCGCCGAAACTATTTATTTCTTTTCCAAGGAGAGCCCCCCATTGGCCAACGAGACCCAGTTGCGTAGAATTATCCCGGCACGTCCGCGTGGAACGTATCGATCCTGGAAATCGTACATCGCGTTATCCAATCCCCGTATCGCGAATAATTATCAGCCTAAAAAAAGGAATGAACGATAATGGCGAGTAAACCGGCGAGTTTATGCGGTGAGCAGCGATTAGAAGGTATGACGCAACCGACGATCGCCCGTGCCGCGCGCTAATAGATTAAACGCAAGGATCTACCGGCGCACGTGCGAATTCCGGCCAGCCGGCGTAATGATGGCTGCTGGTGACCTCGGACCCGCGGAATCGGATAATTTGATTCACCGCGAGGCAGATGAGCAGAATTCCTTCGCGTGCACTGATTTACGAAAGGTATGCGGCTCGTCAGCGAGCGAGCGAGCTCCTACGGCCGCCCGATCGTTAATCGCCGGACGGATGCACGTCGCCCGGACCGGGTGAAACAAGAATGATTGCCTCGGACACGATGAGCAGTCGAAACGAAGGACGCGGCGAGCAGTCGAAACGAGGGACGCGACTTCTCGTGCTTCGCCGCCGTTTCCGACTGATGAGATAAGAAACACGGTAGAACCTCATTTGCTCTAGGTGCCACTTATTCGAACGAAATTTTTCCGAATGAATCGGATGAACCCGCGACTGGGCTTTCTGTTGTTTGAAAGTTCGAACTGGTTTGGGGTATTTCGTATAGATTGAGATTTGTATGAATGTATCACTGGGTTTTCTCAATTTTTACTGCTTAATAAGTTAAGAATCGATTGGAGAATTCAAAATTACGAAACCTCCCTTCCTTCGAGTTTGAAATGAGCGAGGCTGTACGATTCGCGTTAATGTATTTTGATTGATACAGGAAGCAGGATGTAATTGTGGTCTGCGGTAAAAGTGTAGTCTTATGACAGCGAGTGTAACGTAACCGGTAAATTAATTATGATAAAATGATGTCGTAAAGTCGTTAATGGCGAGAGCTTGTTAGCTGGTGATTGCGTCACGGAAGATTTAATTGTTACTGTGTTTTAGTAAATTGGATTCTCCGAGGGGGACGGGCGGATAGGATTTATAGAATAGTTTTTTCCCTGTTTCTGCTTTTTCTTACGAGAAAACGACCAGACCGCGGCAGTCTTATATTAACATTTCGCGGCCATACATTTTACAACAGGCCGAAGAGACAGGTCGATGGGTATCACTTGGAATATCATTTCATTCTTGTTGTAGGAATCTGAATAATTGCTCCTTATTTGAATACACATGCGACGCCGGCCGATGTTTCGTGTGACCTCGCATATATTTCAACGGGGTTGAAGAAAGCCGAGTGAAATGGCCCGTTTAAAAGTTTCACGATCCCCCGACACTCCGGATTATTATCTCGTTAAAGTATCCAGCCTGGTGACATGTTATCTCAGGTGTATGTTAATAAATTGCTTCTAGGAATTCATTATACAGCTGCACCACCTGTACCGGCGAGGTATTTGCATCAAACCGTAACGTTTCTTGTACCGTGTCTCACGCTTGGCATTAAACCGTTTCAAAAATCCCTGAGATTTGTGGCCGGTGCCTGGTACACGGAAAAAGAACGTTTTATCCAATTCATAGAGCTTATATCACGTTTCCCCTCTAAATCAGTGCCGGCCGCGTAAAGTGCATGTATTTCGGCGTACTCCCGACCGCCGGGTTATCATCTCTTCATAGCAACCAGCTTATGTGGTTATCTAGATGCTCCAATTCCTCATAGTCGTGTTCGCCGATAAGCAGGTGTTTAATGTTCCATTAGCAACAGTTCGCTATTCGCTATGGTTTCAATGGGAAAACCCGTGTGATCGGAGGGAGGCCGTTTCCCATTATTTCTGTTACCGTTCAATTTTCTTCGCCCGCTAACCCATTTTCCGCTTCGCTTCAACTTTATCGTTCATCTCGCCCGTAATGAATATATCGCTTTACTTTCCCCAAAAAGAAACACTAACATATTACCGGTACATGTTACTCAGTATATAATCGAATCTCATAATTAATGTTCTCCACTGTTCTCCCAAAATCGCCGAATAGATAGGCGAAACAGAATCCGCTTAAGAAGGCTCCCCGTCGAAGCTAACTCCGTCGGTTGCACGGACGAAAGGTTTCGCCCAAGGTATTCCCGTTTCCTATTTTCAACACCGAACGCAGCCGCCCACCGAGATCTCGGTCCCCGATAGGGTCGCCGAAGTAGGATGAAAGCGTGACAGTGGAAAGTGAGCAAAACGCTGTTGCGAAGCTTCCTCTCGATCGGGTGCCGGTCGCTTCCCTCGGCCCAGCGGAATCATCCGAATCGCTCAGCGAACAGAACCGACACGCGATAGCGTGAACGTAAACCGTTTCGCCTAACCGTCAGGATTCCGATGACATAACGATTTTTTCCCCCATCCTCCTCGCGAGACTCGGGATGTACCGGTTGGCTCCGAGCGATTCGTGTGGTGCCCGTGATTCATTTACGATAGCCGGCCGCCGTGTGCCATGAGAAAATAGTGAAATACCTGCTCGCCGGTGCTCGCGGGCCGTTGTTCCAGCCACCGGCCGCTCATAACAGTACCTGCGCGGCGTTTCGAGCCGGGTAGGAGGAGAAAGAAGACGAGGCGGGTACGTTGGCCGCGGAGGCGGCTGGCACGGCTTCCACGAAGCCGGGGTCGAAAACCGTGGCTCGTCACGCGACCGCAGCAAGGTCGCGAACCTCGATGAAAATCAAGCCGCGGAACGAGATCTTCGATCGACCGGCGGTGGTCCGACGGCAGAAAGAGAAGAGAAAAATCGGGGGAAGAGCGAACCGCCGTGGCCGACGGTAAACGCCGATAAATTACCCCTCGTTAAGTCCGGGCACGATAATCAATTGAGCCGCGCGTCGACCGATAAATATCGAGCAGCGGAAGAATTACACGAGCGAGCGAGTTTACACGTCGGCCGTGGCACGCACTTTCATCCGGCCGTCTCCGAGTCGAAACGCATTTGTCGAGATGCTCGACGAAGGTTACCTACTTTCCGGGCCACCGCGGGTTTCACTCCGAGCCGGCGGACCATGTTTTCGTGGCTCGCTGCGAGAACCGTCGGCCGCGGAACCGAACGCGCGATATCGCGTCCCGTACCGCGCTGAATGGAACAATCGAGCTGTCGGGGCGCACCTTCGGCTCGGCCCGATCGGCAGATTTATCGTTCACTATTTTCGAGGACTCTATCTTCGCGCCGGTGCGAAGGATCGGGGATTGAGAAATCCTTTGTTCCAGGCATTCGAAGATGCCGGGCTTTTCGCTGATTCAATTCCAGTTGATGGAGGATGCGCCGCTGCAGAGATTGCCGATTGAAATGATCGTTGATGGATTAAGTTAGAATATCGACGTCTTTTGTAGCTTTGCTCGGAATAAGGTTCTGGAGACTGCTATGGAAGACTCTTGATTCTTTCTACAGAAAAACAGCGTAATCTACTTACTGCCAATTCATTGAATTCAAAGACACTAAGTGAAACGTCCGAAAAGGGAGGGATTTCGATGTTTCCTCAGCTCGCTTCCTCAACCTTAATTAAGCGGATTCTCATCCCGGACACGTAAAGCGCGACAATCGCTTCGCAGGAAGACGAAAGGTGTCCTTTGTTTTCGCTTTCGATTCGGTGCGACTGCATTAAGGAGCCGTGTAGTTGTCCAAACGAGACAACGTGTCGCTTAAGAGGATCTAATTAGGTTTTCATGTGGCTGGTTGCCTAAAGGAACACCTGGTCGTCGCCGTCCACGGCGAAATTCAACCGAAATCGCCGCAGGAACGCGTGCACGGTTGACAGTGCCAGTGACATTTGCATGCGCGGGGCTGCATTAGGCAGCCGTGGCACGGTTTTGAAACGCCGATCGCCGGGCATCGATGTTTCCCTTAGTTAACACCTGCGCCAACGGTTCGGAGCAACGCTCCCGCGAAAACAATGGGCCACGTGAGAGAGCCGATTACGTTACGCCGCGGCGACGGGCCTTTGTCGATGAAATTTTTCCAGCGTAGAAAGTGATCCGCCAGACAGGCAGCCGCGATCGATATCCTAACGCGATTCCAGCGAATTAGGCCTCCCGCTCGCGGCGTCACGGATTCGATTCTCCACGGAGGTTTTCTGGCTTCCAACTCCCGAGGTGCTCGCATCGTTGCTGGAAACCTTTTATACCTGCGCGTGTCCACGTGGAAAATAATGTCGAGCCGCCGACGGTATTTTAGATGACTCCGTTTAATGGCGTCGAGTGAAACCTTAACGCCATACCGCGCGTCGAAATCACCGGAACACCGTGTATAGCTAATGCCACTTTCACGGTTTTAGGTGATGAAAACTAGTCGCGCCGTCGAACTGAACTTTCGGCGGGGGAATTTACGGGTTTCGCCTTGGTAAATGTCAAATTTTCTAGTTTGGGGTATGGAAGTTGATCGAGATAGTTTTTTAAATACGACTCGCATTTGGAAATTAGAAGGAAATACTTGGGGCGTTATTTTATTATTATCTGTTCTAAATATATTTCGGTCGCTTTGAATTCTTCATGTTTCAGCTTATGTTGTTGTGATGTGTAATATTAGATATCACCGTGTATAGAATTAACAGAAATTTAGTTAGTCAACTGAACTACGCGTTTACTTCTTGAAAGACGCCAAAGTGATATCAGCCAGTCCCGGTCAGACGCCCACGCATCAACTGCACAGTACGGCACGTTCCAGATGATTCGCTCGAACCGGCATCCTTTTCTGTCACCGGATGCGACGGTCGTTGCAGCGATCCAAGCGAATAAACTATTGGCGTGACGCTCTCATAAATATTAAATTGTTGCACTTCCTTCTGGCATCCGTCTTTGTTTCGCTCGCGCAGCGCTGGCCAGCGTGTCCACCGCCGCGGGAGGACGGAGTCACGCGTGATCAAACTTAGTTTCAGCGAATTAGCGAGGTGTCGTAATAACCGATCGCCGGCGTAATGATCCTACCGGTGTCTATTAACCATAAATCACAGCTTAATGAACCAGCGTAACCGCGCTAACTAATTTTAGCCTCCGCGTAATTCGTTTGAATGTTTTACGAGTCTATTGTTCCGCATGGGTTTTTTCGGATTCTTTCGTAAACGAACCCCGCCTAATTGCCGATCGCAGCGAGTTCCACTCGCGGATCGCGTTGCCAGGCAAGGAAATAAATTTGTATAATTGCCTTGGCATAATGACGTTAGAATTCGATATATTTCTTTGATTCTTTGTAACGTGCGTAGGCATGAATGCGCGCACAGCTACTAAAGGATCTGTATCGTTGATTCGAAGTCCGGAATTGCCCCGCGAATTCAACGAAAATATACTTGTTACAAATAATCGTTTCGTTAACTAAAACTTTATAAAACCCCGGCTCGACGGAGAACCCATTAGGCTACGTGATTTCCCTGGAAATCGACAACCGTTTCCAAACTTCTGATCGATAGCGTATACACTCGGGACTAACGAATAACGTCTAACGGACAGTAGGAATTCCAGTATATCCGCAGAGAGTTTCCATTCATTTTCATTCCACGAGCGTCTAATTAAGCCGGGGATTTACAAGTTTACGCCCAATTGCCTCGATCGAACGCGGATTCTAACGATCCCGTTTTGCGGCAGTTATCGGGAATTTCGTTTTTACGCCGCAGCGATTTCCATGGTCTCGACATTTCGATGGTGCTCGAAACCGCGAACCGACGTGGACTCGCGTGGAATCGATTACGGGTGCCGAGAGGTCAATGCGCCGCGCGCGTAATCCTCGATAAAAGAACGTTATCGGCGCGTCTAATTGCGGTAGATCGGGTCGATAATGCTCGACGGAGCTCGCCGGTGCCCGCAACCGGAAATCCGAGAAACCACGTACGCGGATAATGGATGCTCGCGCCGCGGAGCGTTCTCACCTCGAAAAAAATCGGCGTGCACGGAATCACCGGCGCGATCTGGTACCGGATTATCGATATCACCTACAGCTGAAAAAGCCGAGAATTTCGCACCACGCCTATCCGCCGACACCGGAGACAAGATCGAAAAAGAAGGGGGGAAAAAGGAACGCCGACGATCGAGCGCGTTCGTATATTATTATTTAATATCCGCTGTCCGATCGACCGGCGAAATGCTCGGTACATATTACTTTCGTAACGAGTGGAATTTATGCGACCAAGTAAACGTCCGCCGCGCGTGTAACTGAATTCCGCCGCATTATGTCATAAATATCGATTTCATGAAAGTCGCGTCGAGGCACACGCAGGATCGCGGTACCGTCTAGTTCAAGCGTCTCGAAGGAAAGTCTATTTATCTGGATTTTTCTATAAACCCGATATAAAGATCGATAATGAACCTTCGATAAGGTACGAGCGGCGACGTTTATTTTTAGATAACTGCGAAAATCGCAAGCGCGAATGATAAAGTCGAAAGTAAATATAACGTGTACACGGCTCGTAAATGTTCTGGTAAGAACACCGTGAACACTCAATCGCCGCTTGATTTGAAGCGACATCATAATGTCTTATAAATAACATTATGCAACGTAGAATGCATCAGTATGGGAAATACTAAAATAAAGTAGCCGTGTTTCTTAATTTATGTTTCCTCATTGGTTTCATAGAATATCGTTCGTATCTCGTCGGGAAACGTTGGATACTTCTCGCGAAGAACTTTCCAGTGCAAAGTGCAAACAGTATCCTATAAAGAACAACACGTGTTACTAATAGTAACGTACAAAGAGTAACACGTGCTACGTTATCCGCGATAATGGAACTATATCCGAAACCCTACGAATTCCCTGCACACAATCGGATAATCTTATCGACTCGTGACGAACACAGTGTCCGAACGCGAGCTGTACGACGCGAGCAAATGGTGTACGTGTGAGAATCCGATGAAAAAAAGGATCGGCACGTTTGCGGGAGCGCTATCGACCTCCCCGGAATCGATAGCGTTCGCGTAGATAAACACCTATCATTTATCCGGTGTACAAAGTGGCGGCGACCGGCCGTGAAACACACTGCCAGCCATCAATTACTATGATACATCGGCCGATAGACTGGCTACCAGGTTCGACAGGGGTCCGCGCCGACGATAATTCAGCCGATCTCCGGCGACTTTCATTTCGCTACTCCCGCAAATCTGCGATTCGGCACACTTTTCCCTCCTCCGATCGGCCGGCCAGAGGATTTTTCTCCGTCTGAGGTTTAACGGCGCGTTTTCAGCTAAACGCTCGAGCAGTCCGCTTTTACGCAACCCCCGACAGGCTTTTTCATGATTTTTATTGGTCACGGTATTTTCTACGATCGCTCGGACGAGAAACATGCGGCGCGCGCCGCGCTCGAACAATACCGCGATCGGAGAAGAAACGCTGGAATTCGATGCCGTGAGATTTACTACGTCGAAGGGGAATTCCATCGGCGAATTCGGCACGGATAATCGCGGCTCCGTGGTTATTCCTCGCGCAGAAAACCGAGCTAATGAAGCCAGGAGGCAGATATTGTGCGTTAAGTAACTTGGTTGTTAATCACAACGTCGATTTCGAATCGCGGAATGGGCGATCGCGAATCGCGGGCTTCTGGAAATTCGTTTTGCATTATACAATCGAACGCGAATGTTCGCGGAGCGCCTGTAGTTTTCCAAGATAAAGGGAAATATTCCGATAAATTCTTTGCGATGAAGTAGTGGCCATTGTTTTTGCGTGCCTACGGTATGTGAGCTCGCTGTTGGATACGAAATCTTGCAATAATCGTATGATTAGAGATTTTCCACGTATGAATCGCGTTCAAATCGATCGACTCGAGCTCCTGTGATGACATGAAATTATCTCTAATACGCCAATAAAAATATATTGATAAATACAGTGTCACATTGAATCGTAAGAAAGTGATATCGAACACTCGTGACAGATCCGCAATCATACACTCTTCGCCGAAAGAATCGATTTTACGGTCCGTATTGATTAGTCATGTTTTACCCCTGCCGGTGAGTACTATAAACCCTTGAAATCTCGAACCGCTGCCGTTTATCGCCGCGCGCACGGTACAAAGTAACGCGTCACGCCGACCAGCAGATATTAAGTAGCCAACTTTATCCCGAGCGACAGGCGCAACGGCGAAATTGTGAAAATTTCGTTAAATTTTATTCAACCCGGCGCAGGACGTTTACACGAAACATTCGACGGGATGACAAATTTATAGACCATTCCCCTATTTACAGCGTCTTATTTCACAATCGGGATTCCCGTGTCCGCTCCGAGGATAACGACGAAAAACTCGCTCGATTTTCATACGCAACGTCCGCGATTTTTTTCCACACGATAAAGATGTCCGCGCCTCCGTGCACGCGGATGCGGCGCGCACGATTAATCCTCGTATCGACCGGCGGTTTTTGCCTGCGCGCTTCCGTCTCCTAAAATATTTTCGTAAGAAGAGACGGCTTAACGCTTCGCTGGCCTTTTGTCGCGCTGTTAATTAAGCCTTCGAGCCGCAACATGCGGGAAGGGAAGCCACGATACGCTTCAGCCCCCCAAAAAACCGTGTCGATCCCCTCGCGGTGCATTATCCTCGCCGATAATTATCTCGTACAGGGACGAGGCTCGACGGAGGAACGGGGGGAGACCCGTGTAGGGGAAGAGAGAAGGAACACGTGTCGTGAAAGGAGTCCCGTGCGTGTACGGTGGTTACGTACGGTCGTTACACGAAGTAACTTTTAAGCGCCACCGTGTTCTCTTGGCCGGCGAAGCCGGCGGCTCGTTACTTATTTCACGAACCGGGGGCCTTATTACCGGGCCTCATTTAAAAGCGCGCCGCGGCGCATATATCTCGAGCGCGAAGCAATTTGCAAAGTACTTTCCCCGCGGTCCGCTTTCCGGGTACGAGAAGCTTTTCCTTCGCTCGCCGGAAAGGCCGGCGGAGAGGCAAAAAAAATATCGAATAAAATGAAAAGGAACACGATGGAAACGTCGAAAAAGGAATGCTCGCGGTTCTACGAGGCGCGCTCGCTCGGAATCGGTTCGCGGCTAATTACGGAAGAATTCTACACGCACGAGGAATTCGCAATCAACGACGAGAACGCGAACCGGAAACCGCGGCTCCCGCCGGCTGACCAGCGACTTTTGTCTCGGTGCCTTGGAATTACGTAATTCCGTCTGCACGCCGATCGTGATCGAAGGTAACCCGATGAATATCCGCCGAGGTATCGAAGATACGAGGCAGATATCCGTTTCCACTGATAACACGCGATGGAAACAAGCTTTTATCGAATAGTTTCTCTTCGCCGGGCATCGAGTATCATTCAGCGAGTATCTGCTTCGAGAGATACTTGTTAATAACCGTTAAACGCGGACACGCTGCACGTGAGATCATAAAATTATAGATCCAGCGCTATCATGGCCCGGGGGTTGCGCAACCTGCCGGGTTACACGGACGAGTTGCGCAACGAACTTCACCACAATCGAGTCGTTTGCCGCTAAGTAGCCGCGTTTTCAGCCGGACGATTAACCCGCCGACGGGCGAGCCGCGACGAGAGAAGCGAGAAGAAGCGATTTTCGCGAGATCCGAGGGGACGATACGGCAACGCGCGCAATACTCGCGGAAGTGATCTGAGAGGCTCGAAGATCCGGGACGGCTGATTTTTATTCTTCGCTTCTTTCTCACGGCTGAACTATCGCCGCGTTCGGAAACGACGCCGCTGCGAATCGTGGCGTCGCTTTGAGGCCGCGTGGGACCCGCATTTTTCCGCGACCGGCTTTCGATCCCGTCGTCGTTGCGAAATCCTTTTTTTTCTCCCTCTCCCTCCCTCGCCGACAGGTTCGACGACTTCTCCGTGTTTTCGGGAATTCGCGTTACATTAACTCGACGGTGGCTAGTGTGTCACGAATTTTTCCCGTCCCGCCAACAGGTTCGACGACTCCGCCGAGTTTTTTTAGGAATTTTCGTTATCGATAACAATGGCCTCTAATATATTCCTCTCGGGACTTCGTGACTTCTGTAGAAACTTTCGTTGAAACTGGCAGTGGGTACTTCTCATTTTGCCGGAGACGCTTAGTCCGTATTTATAAACCCGCTCGCCTTTGCTTGGTTTCGTTTCAACCACTCGCCTAAGGTTTCTTTCCGGATTAGACTTATTACACGTACTGCATCGTAAGTAATTTTCCCGCAGAAGAGGAAGTTATATATTCATCGCGTAAGTGAATTTACTGTGGAGATGAAATATTTATAAGCAGAAAACGGTGTTTCCCCCGCGGTTAATGTGAACTGAATTAAATTGAATGGAAAGTCTTCGCCACGAGGCTGATCCGATATTAGAAGGCAGGGGGTTAATCAGATGTACGGGTCAAGCATTTCTATCGACGCACTCAATAAGAATCGTTCCTTTTATCCGTGATTCGTTATTTATTCTTTTCTATTGTTTCACCTAAATGAAACACACTTCTCGAGGACTTCCCGTTAGACGTATCTTGTACAACTCAATTTCTTAACTCTCGTTACCTCGGGCCCGAAATTAATTGCACGATTTGAGTGTAAATGATATCACTCGTCGGGTGCACCGATACAGACGCAACGTTGGGATGATCCAGCAGGAGATCGCGTTCTCAAAGCCTCTGCCGATATTAATTACAGCCGCTCGAGCCGTGAAAGCCCGGAACACCCAACTATAGCGATTGTTGAGAAGTACGTACGCGGCCGTTGAATTTGACGAATCGCGTTTCACTTGACATACTTCGTCCCGCGGCCGAACTATCGGATATAGTCGAATTAAAATTGCGGGTCATCGAAAGCGGTTCATTTTCTGCGCAGGTGTAAAACGTAATTGTACATCCGTTGCCGATCAGAATACGCAATCGGTCGATGATTATAAATCACGGATTCGGGACTGTAGGGATAATTGATCGATCCCGGGGCAGACCTCGCCGAGAACGCGATCGAGATTCGAATCTTGATCCAGTTCTCTAAATCAACGGCTGGATCGATGTGTTTTCTTCGGCCGATCAATTACCCGGGCCGATTCGGACCGTCGAAACGATCTAGATCCGTTCGCGAGCGGTTTTTATTCAAATCGGATCTTCCACGCAGCCGCAACCTAGAAATTCGAGTCTAGTGGAGCGAGAATTCGGCGTAAGAAAGTGAGAACTAGCCGAATGATCTTTGTACTTGCTTCTTCTGCGAAGGTTCTGATAATTTAACAGTTCGAGAATAGTTTCTTTAGCTGTGGCAACAATAAATCTTGATTATACTTCATCTCAATCGCAGTTACGAAGTTCTTCGTTGCTTAATCGCTCTGTGGAAATGTTAAATGTAATCTTGCTTCAGTTCTTCTCCGCTGGAACGATTAATCAACCCTTTGCACTGGAAAAGTTGTTCGTTAGAAATATTCCAAATTTTCCTATGAAATATGGACGAAATTCTTTGTATTTAACTAATGGGAAAACACACATGGACTAAGCAACTGAGCTGTTTTGCTTCAATATTTCAATCCAATAAAATCTCCTAAAGAAAATAGAAAAATGAAACTGAAACGAGTCACTGAGTTCATAAATATAATGTCGTAGTTTATAATTTCTAATAACGATATCTATAGGGTTAATTTCATTTTCATTGCGTAAAATATAGGATCACGGCCGTCGCAAATATGTGACGCTGGTAGTGATGGTGTTAATATTTTACGTAAGACCTTTTAACTTTATATCGAATCAAGTGATGAATGAGAGTCACCTCTCGAGTGCAAAGGGTTAGAGGATCGAAGTTTTATGTGGTGCTTGTTTCCCTGAACTTACGTACGAGCATGTAAATCCGTGCTAATATTTACACCTTGTAAACAAAGTACACGATGGTTAACCGAGGCAGCGAATAGATCGTGATCGCCGGTGTTTCTTGTCGTAGTTTCGCGCAAATAAAGTTATGACAAGCTGGCAGGAGGTCACGAAACCGTGCCGACCTGTCCGCGTGATTAGAATCGAGACGCGATCTTTACTTTCGTCCTTCGCTCGGGCCGCCTCGTTACGGTAAAACTTTCTTTTCCGCTGCCAGGCAAAATCCTAAGCAGAACGGGACAGAAATCGGCGCCGCTGCCAGAGCATTCCGGTGCGAAACAGCCGTGTGAACCGCGAACAAGAAGTTTCCACGAACGCTGCGCTCTCTAAACGCGAATCCGCGGAGAGTATCGCGTCGGAACCATTTTCTATCGGATTTTTTAGCTTCCGTCGAACCGCTCCGGCTCAACTGTACTCCGATACAGCTTCTGCAAACACATTCTCGCTCCTTAAAACAACTCGGAACAATAGAATTCAATGAAACTTCGCAGGAACAGCGTGAAACGTTCATCCAATACGCGAAGGAGATTGGTGAACACTTGGTCGACTCTAGAAACGGAGGTTTACCTTCATGCAACTGTGTAGTTACGTTTATTTTCGCGTCGGTCACATGTTTCCCCGCGCCACAGTTACTAATATTAGGCGAGACACACGAACGCGAGAGACATGATTTCGCTTTTTGCGTCAATGAGGTAATCAAATTTTTGACGCGTTCGTATCCAGAAGCACAGCGAGTGATAAATTATTCATAGAACAGGATCACGCTCTTGCCAACGGCAGTGTATATAATAAATTGCTGTATTTAAATCGCTGAAAGTAGAATGCTGTTGTACTTCGTATTTTTGGATATCACTTCCATTAAGATCTCGCTGTGTAACGCAGTCTTGAAAAATCTACATCTAAAGAAACCATCGAATCCATAAGAACGACGTAATTCAGGGAACAAAGGATCAATGAAATAAGAAAAATGGTGGCGATAAGTATAGGTAATAATGGAACCACGAGAGAACTGGATGAAATCGGTTTCGTCGAGGAATGTATGGGGACAGGTTAAATATCGAAATATCAGTCGGTCCTCGCAGAAACGGGATACAATGGAGTTGGTTTTGCAGCGACAACGCTGAAGATCGAATGTCTCGGATGTAAAAGCGATCGTGCCGGTGCCCGATTCGACGGTACGTTCCTTGATCGATTGCTCGAGGAAAGTGATTCAAGGCGCAGCTCATTTGACCGTGTTTCGCGCCGCTCTTATTACACGCACGCGTTCACGAAGTGTGCGCGCTGTCTGCCCGCCGTAAATCCGGCATGCATCGGCACGATACCCCGAACGGACACGGCATCACAATGTCAGCCCCGATTCGATTAAAACAGACAAATTTGACACAGATACGCCTGCCGGGGCGGCGTTGATCGATCGCGTATTTCAGATCCGAGTGATACGCCGGTCGCCGACGCGCGGCTACCAATTAATAATAAATCATTAAAGGGATAGCGATCTAAGAACGTCGGTCTCACTCGAGCGATTCATGGCGGGCTCGGAACAATTGAACGTCGATTAACATCGCCCCGGAATACTGAAAAGAATTTCAAAACGCGAGCGTTCGACGGTCGACTGCGATACCTTGGTCTGCAGACTGTCTCGACGACAATTCTGTTCTGTTTTTATCCGCGAGCAGCGACACGAGCACACCGTACCTTGATATTTTCGCGAATACCTTTCGAAAATTGCTGGAACCCTGGAGAATTTAGAGCATTTTAAATTAACTTGAAACCGGTTGATTGGCTGAGAATACAAAGAAACTTGTAAACAAAATAGAAACGCAGCGAGTTCTGATTGATAGAAAGATAAAGTGCCTTTCCATCGAGTTAATGGTAACACTTTAACCATCGTTCTTCGTGAACAATCAGATTATCTTCCGTTCAATTCACACGAAAGCCTCGGCGACGCGCTGTAGACGGTTGGTCTACGAAAACGACACTTTCCTGGAAAAAAACAAACGTATCGATCATCTCGGCAGCATAACGGGATCAAAGACCGGTTGCCCAATGCAAAGATTTCTTCTTCTCGCTCGGCGTTGAATCTCGGCTGACAAAATGTTTCGCGTGTCCGCGTCGAGCGACAGATGTTACAACTTCCTCGGGCAGATACGACGTTGTTCGTACGGAACTCGAGACGCTTTCTTATATAATCGAATCCCGTCTAGCCGCGGAGAGTCAGCAATCAGCCGGTCCGCAGATCGGATCGTTTTCCGCACGCATCTCGACGGAAAATCGTCTGAGAAAGAACCGGTGTGTTCCCAGTAGCGGAACGTCCATTAAGATTCACGTAACGCGCGCCCATCGCGCAGGCCGGCGTATCCGGTCCCGATTAACGCAATCCTCGTATCGTGACGCGGTCGACAGAAGGGCCGGTTCGATCCCCGATTAATCAATCGCGAGCAGCGATTAATCACCGGGGATGCGTCGATGTTTCGCAACCGCGTCTCGAACAATGGTTCACTTTTACTCTCGGCAAAGAGCACTTTGTTCTGTTCGGGGAATCGCGGCGGCGTTCGACGAGCCGAATCGTCGGTCGTATTGGAAATATGGAAATAAATTGTATCGAAGAACGGTGGGGGATACGATAACGAGCCGGCGATCGTCTCGTTCGGTTGGTTTCGTTGCGAACCTTCCTATAATTAGGTGTCAATTAAGTAATGGAAACTACCGCCGGGCATTGTAATAAATCCAACGGGAAAGTTCGACGATAGAATTTACATTCCGATTATTTATGCAACAGTGTTACGCTCCGCTGTTGTAATAACGCGTATTTATCACCGAGATACCGGTGTTCGGAGTGTCCGCGCGTGAACGCCTCGTTCTACTGAATTCTTTAGCATATTTTTATTCGGGCCTGTCTTTTTTTCCCATACGCGCCGTGTAGTCCATGCGTCTTGGCGGCTGTTAAGATACTCGAGTGATAAATATAGACGTTCCAGCAAGTGTTCACGCGCGCGAACCTATAGCGAGCGTGTTGACAAATGAGAACATAGAAAGGAAATATCCGCCGTACGTTCCTGAAACCGATGGAGTAAAAGTCGCGAGAGAAATTGCACCACTCTTAATTTCTCTTAGGTACCGACACACGTTTCTGACAGGCCATTGCGGCTGCGGTCGCGTGGAATTTCGAACGGCCACCGTGGTTTCCTTCTTTTTTCGTTTTCGGTAAAAGGACGGGCTCGATCGCGAACAAATTGGACACTCTCGGTCGCGTTCACTTTTGCTTCGTGCGTCGCGCCGCTCCGCGCCGCGCCGCGCCGCGTCGACGAGCGAAGGCGCGCGTTCACGTCGACGGTTTACGTGTTCCGACAATCGGAATCGAGGTTGAAACGGATATTACCTGCGACGGTGACAATACGGTTCGTATAACGATCGAATCAGAAAGAAACCGCCCGTCGCCCGGCGTCCATACCAATGAGCCTCATCAAAATTCGAACGAACTTGATCCGGGCCGACCGGCTGGAAATTCAAGTGTAACCTTGTGGTCAAGTTGCTCGTTGAACGTGCGCAGATGCGACTATTTATTTTCGGACGATCGACTGTACGGGTCTGCTTGTTTTCAACGTTCTGTCGCTCTATTTTTGAGCATTTATTTCCGACGTATGACGGACCGCCAGAAATTTAGGCGTTACGCTCGATGTTAACAATTCGATCGTTGCTCCGGTATTTTTCACGCGAGAATCGTTGTCAAGGCTGATTTATTAAAAACCTGCGATCTTCATATTGGTCTTTCACTCTATCTTCTCCATTGATACCTTAAACTGTCCCTAGGGACAGACAGTATTAAATTTCAGGAATAACATTCTGTAAATCACACGTCATTAGAAAATCTGTTCATATCCTTCGTAGTAGATTTCATTAAAGCACCATGGACAAAAGAGATTATGTCTGTTTCTTGCGTACACGCGCAATTTTTTGACTTGCACGTCGCCTGAATGGAAAGTGAACTGAGTAGAGCTCCGCGTTTAACGTGTTCAACGCGCCTGTTCGATGAATTGAACCTCGATTTACAAGATGAATCTCTATCTACAGACTCATTAACACGATCTTCTAATAGTTGTTTAACCTTTGTTCCAGGAGCCAATCGAAGGCCTCCTATCTGGCTTACCGGCGTGAGCGCGGGGCGCCCGACAGCGAGGGCAGCTACAAGAGGACCATGTCGCCGACATCGCGGCTAGAGGATTGGCCGCCGCCGCGGGATCACGACGATCCGGTCCTACTACGCGTTACGCCTCATCATCCGTTGCAGCATCATCACCATCACCATCACAACAATCACCAGCCGGAGTTGTCCAAGTCTCACAGCGTGGACGCCCTCCATCATCGGCTGGAGGAGCGCGCCGTGCAACAGCAACAACACTCGACGGATGTGATCGGGAAACTGTCGCACGACCTGAACAAGAAGCTGCAGGCGAGCGACGCCAGGTCCAGGACCGCCGAGAACAACAACAACGACAACCTCGAGGACCGGCACCAGCACCACCATCATCATCACCACCATCTGGAGAAACGGCAGCAGGAGAAGAGGCACGATTACGAGCAGCGCAGGGAACGACTGTCGCCGCAGAGCGTGGAGGTTCTTAACGACAGGAACCGGCAGCTCGAACGGGAACGTAGAAAGCTGGCCGCCAGTTGCGAACCCCTACCTCAGAACAGAGAGGTAATCTTTATTTTAAGACTTAATATTGGACTCGAATCGTTTAGAAAAGATGTGAAAGATTCCTTCTAGAGTCTAGAGAACTTTACAGTTTGATTAGAAGTAGGTTTCTCTAGGGTCATTAGGATCTTCAAGGTTTGGTAGAGTTTTTAAGCGTCCTAAAAATTTTGGAGATATCAAGGATTCGAGGAGGATGGTTTTAGGGATCGAGTATACTTGCTCAAATCTGCTGTTCATTTATTAGCTCTATTAGTCAAAAGTTTCCACAATGATATTATCGGTTTATATTCTAAATTACTATGAACGTGATTATCACTGAAATTTCTTTCCGATTCAGAAGCAATCCCGAAGCATGGACGCTCCTTCGTCGGTCGAAGAGGACTTCTTCCGCGAGCGCAGCGCCACCATCGAGATGACCTCGCAGAACATCGAGCTGCTGAACCGTCGCAACGAGAAGAGAGCAACCGCCACTTCGACGACAACTACCACGATCGCCACCTGCATCACGACGTCGTCAACGTCGACCACGATGACGATCACAACGGACAGTTGGTCGCGTGGCAACGAGGTCCAGACCTCCATCGAAACTTCACCCGCCTCGGAGAGGCCGCCGCCTCCGACGAGTTCGCCGCCAAGATCGCCCGATCAGATCGAAGGCGACAGCCTCAGAGGATCCATTCCCAGACGATCGGGGAGCTGTTCCAGTTCCTCGTCGTCGTCCAGATCATCCGACCCCCGCATCTCGCCGCGAAATTTGTCGAATAGTTTCTCCAAGATCGAGGGCTCGCCTACCAGCAGGAAAGTCTCCAGTCCAACGCAAACGGAGAGCACTTCGAACAGGTCTTGCTCGCCGGTCCGCTCGAGTCAGACGAACGAGATAGAGCTAAGAGTGGAGAGGTCATCCTCGTCGGCCAAGTCCAGGTCGGGAGGCAGGTCCTCGACGTCTTCGATCTCCAGCATCTCCAAAGCTTCGTCCTCGTCCTCGCCGAGGAACTCGCCGGTTCAAGAAATGAAATCCTCTCCGGCCGCGTCGCCTTGCGTGTCGCCGCAGCCTGGCATCGAGGGACTGACCCTGGTGCAACGCACCGAGGTCGTTCTCCGAGTGAACACGGCCACTAGCGATGCTGCCTCGCAGACTGATCTTTTGGAAACAACGGAGACCGAGGTTTGCACGAAGACCCACGAGCTTCCTCTCTGTCGAAAGAAATTGCCCGAGGAGATCGAGTGCGAGGAACTGGGCCGGGATCTGGCGAGTCAGCTTAGTCCGAATGATAAACTGGTTCCTCTCCTAGGTGAGCTTGATTGATTATTCCGTTGAAACACTTGAAGATATCTGGAAATTCCAGTTTCATCGAAACGCTATTAGCGTTGATATAAAAGTTGTTTCTATATAAAATCTGCTGCTGGTCCAGTCGGTAGATGAGACTAAACATTGTAATTTGTAGAATAATTGCTTCTGCCTTATCATTTCACCATCAGATAAGTAATGTGTAAACTGGTTGCTTGAAAATCGCGCTGCACAGGAGGCGTAATCCTCTTTAGTCACTAACGTCTACATTGTAGAATCGATGTTACACTTACCCACGGTCCGCGAGGATGGAACACGCCGAGGGAAACCAAATTGCTGTTTACGATCTAGAATAAATCGTGCCGGTTTATCTCGCGATGGGTTACAGTGTCGGATCGGCACCGCGTGTCTTGGGCATTTCGCTTCATCTTTAATTCCAGGTTTAGACTAATCCCGGATTACCCGCGTCCGCGCCGATTACGTCTAATAAAAGCCGCGCAAACATCGCCGGTATCGGTATTCCCTGTCGTCGTTCCTCAACGGCTTAACGTAATCCTACAGATTTAGTGCGGCTAATGGCATCGTCAAACATTCAGCTCCGAACCCCCTCGCCGACGATTTTATTGCATTTTCTGTTACAATCCTTCGGTCGCCGACAATTTCGTCGTGTGCACCGATTCCCATGCACACGTGGACTGGCACGTACGGTTCGTTCGTCTGGCAGCAACTTTGTGGCGTAGACTAAACTCGCCTCTCGCAGCTCGAATATTTTGTCGCTTGATTTCAATTCGGATTCCTGTGTTTGGTTTTTTTTAATGAGAATTCGAATGTGGCACACCGAAGTGGGTTTCGCGAAATATGTTATTTGTTATTGACAGTCTATTCCAGATACTGCAAATGTACGTGAATCAGACATACAGAATAAAATTGATTTACATACAGCTCTGTCTTCGAGGAAATCGAATGATTAAATCATATTCTGCTGAATATGGCTGACTAATATGTCTGTCTATTGCCCACCGTTTCTACTTCTATTGGACAAGTGATGCGGCAAAATCTGTATTTTACCGATCGCAATATTCGCTGCGTCTTCTCTTATTGCTAATGTAATCAACGTCACGCATGACGATACATCGGTATAAATATTGCTGTGTTCAGTTTGTTCTCTCGTAATTTCGATGATCATTTCCACAGTATGTTTCGCCTTTTTTCTTCGAAGCTCCATAATCGAATCGCGTTTCACGTGTTTCGTTCATTTACGACGATTCCGCAGCGTGTAAACGTTAATACTTATGTGCATAGATAATCGTAGTTTCGGTTGTCGAACTATAAATGACAACAATCATTGAAGCCGCATTGTGCTGTTGCAAAGTCGTGCGTCATCGACGGGCTGCACGTTGGCCGGGGTCGACGACCTTTTCTTTTAATAAGCGGTAACCCAATGGACGGCCGCGTTATTCAATTACACGTCGCTGCATTCCCGCGATATTGAACGCGTGCGTTATGGCTTCGGAGCCGGGAACGGGGATTCCTGGAGCGTAGACGGTGGAGAAAAGAAGGGGAGCCGGGCGTGTGTAACAATCTTGTTTGTTATCAGTTCCAGCGCCGGAGCACAAGAAGCCCGCCGACTACGTTTCCGGTCTGTTCAGGGTGGAGGCGACCTTGCAGCCGAGACCGAGGCGCCGGCTGTCTCTGGAGGAGCCTACGACCCCGTGCTCTGAAAACGGGGCCGACGATGAGAAAAAGTGAGTTCACACCCGACAATGTAATTACTTTGAAATAATAGTCTCTGGAAGGATTGAAAGAGGACTTTAGCGGATTTCGTGTAATTCGTGTTCGAGTAATATATAAATCGCTCAGAAGCCATGCGGTTAAGTCGATTTTTTTATATCTTTTGATTTTTGTCAATTTTGATGGAATAAATAATATCGTTTTTAGTTATTAGAGGATTTACTTGCTTTTTCTAGATCTGCTCTTCTTTCTATAGCTTCTGAACGTGTGTAATAATTTCAAAAGTCAAAACATTAGTTTTCTAAGTTTTTGTTTTCTGGACTTCGCATTGACTTCTGAAATTACTATGTATTTAGAAAGTATAAAATTTCTTCAAGCTCTCTGGCCTAGAAAACGAAGAAACGAGTAAATCCTTAATAACTAAAAAGAATATTTATTCCATTAAAATTTATAAAAATTAGAGAATATAAAGAAATCGGCTTAACAGTATCGTCTTCCGAGCAACTTGCGTATCGATACGTTTCAAAAATAGCACGTCGCTGTACTTCAAAGGAGCAAGTAATACGTTAATGGAATTTCGAGGTTATGAGTAATTGGAAAGCAGGAAATTCTTATTCGTCGCTATTCTAAAAGAATTCCGAATTGGGAGTCGGTGATTTGCATGTTTCCTAAACTGTCTTCGAGGCAGCGCAACGGGGTTCAGAGAATTATCTAATAGGCATGGAACAGTGAAACGAAAATGTATCGAGTTAGACTTGTTAGAGCGAGCACGCGGATTGCATCACGAGCTTCAACCTGTCCGGAGCACTCCCCCGCTGCAGTTACGATTGTTCCCGTAGCGACTGCCGTTTCTTTCGTTTCTCACTCGAGTTCCCTATCCGACGAAACAAATAGGCACCCCGTATCCAGCGTGCACACCGTCTCGACAGCTTGTCATTATCGTTGCATAAACGCGATCCGATCTTCCTAGATGATTCGGGACGTCGATATTTCATACGGGTTGCCCCAGCGCGACCGCCACTTTCACCGAACAGCCCGGAACGCGGGCCTCGGTCGATTATCGGTCGCGATTTCCCTGGCGTTTTTCATGATCGCGCCTCGGACAACTGATTATCGGGATTAATTTTCCCGTGAAATTACAGGAACGACGAAGTGTCCGTAAAACGCCGTAAAACTTCGAGAAATGTACGATGTAACAACGAACCGTACGAAAGGAAACAGTATTCTATGTAGAATACATATCGAGGACCAATTGAAACACTACAGGTTAAGCAAAAGCCCCTTTCATTGCCCCGGATAGTCCCATTAAATGGTTAATTGCAGAAAATTTTATTATACGAAAGCTAACCCCCTTTTCGTACCGGTTCTTACTTTCGCATAACGAAACGCACACACACTGCCATAGAACGCGTACAGTTTTAGTAACTCGGCTAACCACGTCGCGCTAGGTTCACCTGCGTATCCCGTTGAACAATGGCGGAGAGTTGCCCATTTTTCCGCGTTGCATCCCCGACACGTGGCTAAAGAGGTCAGCCGCGCAGAGGATCGCTCACAGAGATCCTTTCTTCTCCGACGTCCGCGTGGGCGTCGAGAGGCTCCTAAGCGGGCATCGTTAATGAACCGGCCATTACCGTCGGGATTTAATTGTCGTTTTTCAGCGGCGAACGCTACCCGCGGTGAGCCGATGACAGGGCCCGACAGCTGAACAAACTGCGCGCGATCCGTAACTTATCGTCCGGCATTCGGACCTCTAACCGTTCGCCGTTGTCAAGGCCGCTAGCAAAGAAAGCGATTCGCGGTGTCACGTAAACAGACGAGTGCCGTGCACGTTGGGCGGACATATTACGGCTGTTTCGATTGGAAACGGGTTGGCGAAGCGATCGAGTGAAACACAAACAAATCCCGTGAAAGACGTCGAAGATGATTCACCAGAGAATGATCGATGTCCGCATCGATAAACGATCACGCTTTCTTCGGCGATTTTCGAAGCCCCATCGCTCGGAGACAATATTTACGCCGGCACGCGCCGGGAGAAAGTACCAGAGGCGCAAGATCATTGCGTAACTAGCCATAAATGATATTGTTAGACCGGCCACTCGGTGGTCTACGCATCATTTTCTCCGGCAGTGTGCGACGGACAAGCGGTGACATCGTTTCGATCGATCGCGCGCGCGCCGACTGGATCACGAAAGAATGGATCCGGCGGGAAAGTACGTCGGAACGGAGTTCGGAGTGATTCCCCGGGCAGATATCCTCAGCCGTTTCTCTCCGCGAACTCGGGCACGGATTCGTTCCGCGTGAACATCGTGTTTGAAGAGAAATTAATGAAATTTATCGACCCGTTTCGTCGGGCCGGAGAGATACGTCGCGCGCGGATCGGAAATCGCGCGGAAAAACCGGCGCGGGTACTTGTTCGAAAGCTGTCGGGCCGCGGCGAGACGCGCGAGGCCCGATGGAGCTGTCGGCGAATCATATTTACTCCGAATTGCTTCCGGTTTTCATTAATTACGCTGTCCGGCTCTTCTAGCTCGACGGTCCCGCGCCGCCGACGGCTGATCGGCGTGCTCGCTTTTCGAATCGCCTCGGGAGCGGTCGCTCGCTCTACACCAGCTTTCCTTTCTTTATCACTTTCTCCTCTTTTATAGAGTCGCTCGACCGACGCTATCCCCGTTCCGCTGATAGCGGCGGCGTTTATCTCGGCCGGATACCGGCCGCTCAAATATTTCATCACGCCCCCGATCCCGCGAACTTGAAACCCCGGTGGCGCGTTGACCTCGCCGCGCTCGCGTACTCCCGTGGATCGGACACGCGTTCCCGCGCGGACGTCGTAAATCAATCCCCGCGACGATCCCTCTTCCCCGAATCGTGCCGATCGAGTCAACCGTGAGTCATGCGAATGATGCAATCCGCGGCGACGGTCGTCACGAGCCGGCGCGGAGATTTTCGCGCGGAGATCACGAGGATACCGTCTCGCCCGGTGAAAAGAACGGTTTGGTAATGCCGGTGGGTCCTGTTTCAGGCACGAGTCGATACCTTCCACGCCGGTCACTCCGCTCTCGACGGATTCCGTCAGCCCGCTGTCGCCGACGTCGGCGTACTTCACCACGTCCGAAGGGAAAGCCAGGTTCCTCGCGAGATACTCGCGCGATGTCACCGTTGAGGGCTTGTCGCGGCAGGAGGACGCGCCAACGGTCATTCCGACGGACAGCCTTGATCTCAGGCAGAAAAAGGTATGTTGCTGAACCTGGAATATTGTAACCGTGTATTCGTGAGAAATTGGTCGATTGAATTCTGTATTAGTTTGCGATGATGGATATATAACGAATTTTTGTACTGTTTGTAATTGAGGTCACTTCCGATGTTGACCCTTTGCGCTTCCATGTGGAGCGTGACATCAGTTTTATTTACAGGTGTGATTTTTTGTCAAGATATTTTTCAAATAGATGATATTAAATAGTAGATTATATCAAATAGTTTTATTCATAGGTGTGATTCTTTGTCAGGATATTTCTAAAATAGATTACATTATTATGTTATTCTCAATGTTATTAGTAAGAAGAATAGTTCACACTGCTCTCTACAAACTAATTATTTTTTTTAAATGCACTTCAAATAAAATATCGTAATAATACAGAGTTATCGAGGAAAAAATGCAAAAGAAATTCGGAGTGAAAGGGGTTGATGGCAATGATGATTAAAGGATCTCCAGCGTAAATAGAGACATTAAGATTTCGTCGGTCATTCCATAAAGCGTCAACCGTGTAATTAGTTGCACCGATCTCGAAAATCGCTGTAACGACTATTGCGTCACCGGGAAAGCGATTCCGCTGGAACTCTGATAATCACTTTCTACGTGCCCTGGGGTAATCGCGTAAGGGAACACGCGTGACCGTGAAATCGTGGCTTACGAGCATCGATGGAACGGTACCGGGAACTGCAACTGATTTCCTTCGCAGGAGGAATTGATGATGAGGCTCGACAAGAAGCTGGTAGTCCTGAGGGCCGAGCAGGAGGCCGTGAGAGAAGAGGGAGAGGTGAACGAGGCACTGGGAGCTCGCGTCTCGACGCGGATCTCGGCGGTCGCGCGACCGGCGGAAGCCTCCAAGTATCGGCTTCACGTGGAGGAAGTCGGAAAGATCACCAGTCTTCTTCTTGGCCTAAGTGGCAGGCTCGCTCGGGCCGAGAACGCCCTCTACGGAATGCCGGCCGATCACGCTGAACGAGTGAGTAGATATCTCAAGTTTCTGTATTTGAAATTCCAAGTGATCTCCAATTTGTAGCTTTTATTAGCCCTCAGGCTATCAATCGAGACATACGTAGTTATTACATGTAGTTTCAATATTTCGATGTTTTACGTGAACTCCTAGTCTCGAACGTTTCGGTCAATAGTATCTGATTCGCGGGTTGAAAAAGTGATTAATGATAATATAAAAGCATCCGGTTGCTCACTGAAGGTCTTCATTCGAAGAATACGAGGAAACCTTAGAATAAAATGGGTGATCCTGTAATCGCGGTCCGGCATTTTATAAGCTATTAAGGATCTTTTTGCTCGAGGTGAAAACTTCCTATTATCGCATCGGGAAAGAAGAGAAAAGGAAACGTTCGAATAAAAAGCGGTTTGATCCCCCGTGCGCAAGTCGGCCGGTCAAATTGCCTTACGATCGTTTTCACGAACACTTCATTAAACAGCGGACTTTTAAATAGCCGGGTAATTGAGCGTTTGCGCGATTAGCAGAAAATTTACCCGGCGTCCTTGGGTCCCCCTACGTGTCCCGTAATCCACGTCGGCGGAAAATAATTTGTAGTTGTCGGACAGGAAGGCCGCGAAACGTAGACATAATTATTTATCCCGCTTGAGGAAAGTCGCGTTGATTTATTGATGAAGTTTTGCGCAACGCGGGAACGACAGCTGTGACCGGCCGTGTGCGCACGTAACTTCCATGAGAGTCATCGTTCGTTGCAGGAAAACATTAACGGTGAATCAATATTTTCAGAAAATCCTCGAGAGCAAGAGGGACAAGCTGGTGGACCAGCTCGAGGAGGCGAAGATCCTGAAGAGTAACATCGACAAGCGCAGCGTGAACGTCTCGACGATCCTGTCGAAGTACCTGAACGACGAGGAGTTCGCCGATTATCAACACTTCATCAATATGAAGGCGAAGTTGATCGTGGACGGCCGCGAGATCCAGGACAAGGTGAAGCTCGGCGAGGAGCAGCTGGCCGCGCTGAGGGAGGCGATCGACTAGTCGTAACAAAATTGCACCGATCGCGAACCGATCGTTACTGAGGGACGCGTGGCCCGCGTTCCCAGCGAACAGCGAATTCGCGTTGTCTTTCTGTCGCTTTCCCCCTTTTTCGTTTCTTTTTTTTTCTTTTTTTTTCCTTTTGGATTGTTCTATTGAGCGCCCCTCGACCATGATGGAACGACGAAGAGAAGGAGTACGCAACTTGCGAACAAGTTTTACACGCGTCTGCGACATCGGTGAATGGAAAGTGATAAATATCCATAATCGATAGGTATCGGTAGCTTGAAATTACTTTTTAACCGTTCTGTGTATATACATGTATCTGCGTCCTAGACGGACGAAGCGTCGAGGAGCCTTTACGTCTAGAGAAATTGTACTTGTCCCCCAGTTCTTTTGCGACCAACAGGATTTTATAATCGATCCCACGATTACCAAGTGTACTTTCATGTCCACCGTCCTAGGTGGAACTGCTCCGTGCGAGCGGACGATCTTCAAGATCCAGAGACAGCCGTAAGTGCCTAGTCGATGCCGAGCTCGCGTCAGTTGTTACCCGCGGTCCGCCCAAACAGATAAGAATGAACTGTAATTCGTGAACGGGAGACGATCCGGCGAAGAGAACTGTTATGCTACCTTACGTCATAAGGGAATCGTTGATTGTCTGTTATTTTCATGTAAATTCGGTAGTCTTGTGTCATAAATCGTTATTGCATGTCCTGCGCGGACGTTGAAGTCTCCGGGCAGGTAGGAAACGTTTCAGTGTTGCGAATCAAAATTTTAATATATTCCAGAGAATCGTCTCTCAAGTTTATGCGTTAATCGAATTGTTCGAATTGGGAATCGCGGTTCGAGGAAGCGGGATGGCAGTTGGTCCATCGCACGCTCGTTCTCTTCGGTGTCAAGAGCAAACGCAATCGAACGCGAGACGCGCGCGGCTTACGGACACGTTTCCATTTACCTGGTCAGCATAATGGTTCGTTCGCGGTGGCGCGTGTCGCGGGATTATTGACCTAGAATTACTTCTGGTGCCTTCTTATATACGATATGTGATATAAGGGTAAGGAGTCACGTGGTCGTGAGAGATGATGTCCGAACGATGCAAGGCAACCGAGCGGCGTGTTGTGTAGCGTGTACATATATATATTATAAACGAAGAGAAAGGTAGTCGTTTAAGCGATGACACACCCGTAGGACAACACACAGAGATACACACCCACACACACCCACACAGGTTGGAGAACACGGTGGACACCGGTGCGCGAGCACGCACGCGCACGCGAAACACGTTCAGTTCAGAACCATTCTACATGCTCACGTATACAACGATTTATTATTATTTTTTACGTTTTATTCTAACCCCAGGGGCTCCCGTGAGCCCCTATGACGCTTGTGATCTTACTTATCTCTGTATGGCCGAGCCAAGGACTCTCGAAACCGGGCAAGATTGGTGAATCGGACTTTCGAGCCTCCGTGGCGGTCTTACGAAAAATTTTATGCCTCGGTCGTTTTTGAACCTGTCGATATTCGCTGCTCCCATAACCCTTTCTCAACCCTTGTTTCTACGCTTCCTGTCTTCTCCGTTGGCGATCGTCTCGCGACCGGTCACGGTCGATCACGATGACGAATCCGGGTACAGAGAAGACAATTCTAGACGAAATTCAAAGGGAAGGATCCTCCGGTTCTTTGAGCTCGGTAATGAGATACTTATCCGTTGACTCAAAGACTCCGAGATGGAATCCGTTCTTCATGTACGTTCCGGCGAACGGTTCGCTTGTTCACGGTGAAATTTGTAACAGTTCTAGAGAATTTTAGTGGAACGCGCTGAAATGTGTATTTAGAATGGTTTGAGATTTCTGTAGAATTAGAGAGAATATGCAAGTAATCCGGAGGGAAGGTGCAAACCGTTAACACAGAAATTAACGAGTGTCTTTTTTTGTTTTTGTTTTTTTTTTTTTTTTTCTTGGTTTAGTTTTACAGTTACGTTGCATCGTTTGATACTGAAAACGTTTGGAAAGTTTTCGAGGCGAACCGTGGCGCGTGGAGCGTCAGAGAAAATTGTTTCCGCGTGTGAAAGACTGAGCACAGGGCATAAAATTTTGCGACACATTTATAGTCAGTTTCTGTTCCTCGTTTGTTTTTCGATGTTCGCAAGAATATATCGCGCCGATGCGACGACGGCACTGTAATCTCGCCGCCACGACCGACCGAAAAACAGTAGCCACATTTCGTAATGTGCTTGCTAGCAGCGTTACTTGTCGTGGATCATCGCGGTGGCACGTGACAGATGCGCGAAAGGTAAAATACAATTGTATATAACACGAGTTTCTCATCCGATGTTGAAGAAGAGGAAGACGAAGAAGAAGATGAAGAAAAATGGAAAAAAACCATGGTGCTCTGCATAATCTATTTTTTACGAGAAGAAACGTTCCATTAATCGTGTAGGCTATTTACTTATATTTTTAAGGTCATTACTATTTAATAGTGTCCCACTCTGTACATACTTTTCTCTGTCTCTCTTTCTCTCTACAGCATACAAGTTTAGTTTTTAACGTGATGCGAGGAGGACCCGTTCAAACGGACCCTACCACACTTCAAGTATACATGCTCGTACGCGCGTTACACACGTACACGTATGCACACAAACACAGTACTCATACACACACACACACACACACACCCAAGCACACACACATACACACACACGTACACACACCACACGCGTAAACAACGACACTAGGTCGTTGATAGTCTGACAATATTATCGCATATTTCGAATGTATTACGAAATCATTACGATAACTACCTTTCCCAAACTCGCTTGCAATAAATAACACGTTGGAAATTAACTAGTCCCGTTTATTTCCTCTTTCCTGATTCTGTAGATAGTTATTAGCATATTGGGCAGTGAAACGGTATGAATTCTTAGGAGAGAATAGCTTATATAATTATGAATCTTAATCTTATTGGTAGGTTCAAGATGTCATGTATGACAATAAATTTTGAGAAAAACATTTTAGGTCCAAATAGTGCTGGCACTCGGCAATATGGGTAAAGAAATCAGTCATTCTACTTCTTCTATTGTCGGACCATCCGGAGGACTTCCGGTCTGGCCACTGCATCCTCCGAATCCTTGTGCACCCGCACTTCCGTACAGCTTCGTTATGATCGGTTTACAAACCTGAAAACCACACAATCAAACAGATCGTAAATTTAAAGGCATGAATTCTTCATCTGTCAATATTATCATTTAGATAATTATCAGGTCAATGATCGTATATCGGTAATGCAGGAAATGTTTGAGAGATTCGTATCCTCAGATGTTAAGTCAGAACTCGATTCACGATTCATTTACTATTTAAAGATAAAGAAGAAATCTAAATTAATTACATGTTTCATACAGTTCACGTATGGTGGTGCTGTGAGACAAGTTCTTATATGTTTCTCAAATATATCAGAGCGGAAATGTGCCACAGTAATCTTATAAAAATGAAATTACTCAATATTCTATAATTTTACATCTTCAATATTAAAATAAAGAACAGCAAAATTAAGTATTTAATCCATAGCTGTAAAAAATACTGAAAACGAAACATACATTTTCAGCTTCCCTCAGCTTAGCTTCGTAGTCCTCCTTGCTACCATATGTATTGGTATCCAACCACTTGATGATATCGTTACACGTATCCGTCACCCGTTTCTGGTCATCTTCCGTAATTTTCTCTTTGACCTTCTGGTTCTCCACGGTGCTCTTCATGTTGAAGCAATAGGACTCAAGATTATTTTTCGCAGCGATCCTCTCCCTCTGCGTCTCGTCATCCTCATGATACCTCTCCGCCTCGTGCACCATCCTTTCAATGTCCTCTTTGGTGAGCCGTCCTTTGTCGTTGGTTATCGTTATCTTGTTCTCCTTGTGCGTCGACTTTTCAACCGCGGAGACATTCAGAATACCGTTCGCGTCGATATCGAAGGTTACCTAGGATAGAAAATTAGAAGAAAAGAGGAGCTGCGGACACTGAGCCACTTTCTCTGACGTTTTCCATCTCGTTTTCCAACCATCTCGCAGCTAGAAGTCTGTGCTTCGCGTTATCAGTTCTTAGAGCTTTTCTTTGTCAATAATATACAGAATGCACTGTGCCAGTCGCCATAAAATGTCAGCAGTTTCATTTTTACAGAATTGCTTCCTTATCTTCGGCCCAAGCTATGCAGATCATTTATTAATTGCATCTACCCGTAGCCAAACAGACGCACCCCTCATACTATCTTGTAACTGCTGATCGGTAATCATTGAAGTGGTGGAGTCGTTAAATGCCTCAACAGACAATCAAGTACAATGTGTAATAATAAACCTTTTAGCAAATACTTGAATAATAGACGACATTATTTAGTACACAAGTCTAAAGAAGATATGAACATGCGTCTTGCCTCGTGTACGCTAAACTTGATTCACCGTTCCAGTAATTACAGTTTCATGCCTAACTATTTCTCAATTGATTTGAAACGAGAAAAACGCCTCACCTCAATTTGAGGCATGCCGCGAGGTGCCGGCGGTATCCCTGTTAGCTCGAACTTTCCTAGAAGGTTGTTGTCCTTGGTCATCGCCCTCTCGCCCTCGTAAACCTGGATCAAAACGCTCGACTGATTGTCCGAATAGGTAGTAAAAGTTTGCGTTTGTTTGGTCGGAATCGTGGTGTTGCGTTTGATGAGAGCAGTCATCACACCACCAGCGGTCTCGATTCCGAGGGAAAGTGGAGTAACGTCCAGGAGCAGCAGATCTTGCACTGTATCCGACTTGTCGCCATGCAATATGGCAGCCTGCACGGCCGCGCCGTAAGCCACCGCTTCGTCCGCGTTAATCGATTTATTGAGATCCTTTCCATTAAAGAAATCCTGCGGGAATGAGAAAAATTTCAATTGCACATTTCCTCGTCCGGTATTATTCATTTCATTACTACCTCAAAATATATTTAAAAATCCGTGGTAATCGTAGCTTCGATCTAATTAAGATTTATTGTTCCGATAACGTTAGACAGCATACGCTAATTTAATTACGATTATCGGTCCCCATGATAAAACTCGAAACTCGAAACTCGAACTTGGTCATAAATACGTTCAAACAGACCGTCTAATGCTACCGACAACGCGATCACTATGCATGGTATCGAAAAACGCGGATGACTTTGTAATTGAGCTCATTAATTCTGTAACTTCAACCCCAATCTATAAGGTTAATCGATCATTCGAAGAGTAAAACGCCTGAATCTCACTCGTCGTCAGGGAAATTCAGACTCTAAACACAACACTATTAGCAATTTTTCTAAAGAATCAAGAAGCGACAGATAAAATAAAGGAAATAATTTCGTTCAACGAAATAACCTGCAGCAATCGTTGTATCTTCGGGATTCTGGTGGACCCGCCAACGAGCACAATCTCATTGATTTTCGATTTCTCCATTTTGGCATCGCGTAGAGCTTCCTCGACAGGGATCAAAGTACTCTTGAACAGATCTTGGTTTAGCTCCTCGAAACGAGCTCGCGTGATCGACGTGTAAAAGTCAATCCCGTCGACGAGAGAGTCCATTTCGATGTTGGCCTGCGTCGACGACGACAGAGTCCTCTTCGCCCGCTCGCAAGCTGTTCTTAATCGCCGGACTGCTCGCTTGTTGTCTGTCAGGTCTTTCCCGAATTTCCTCGAGAACTCTTCCGAGAAGTGTGTCACCATGCGATTGTCGAAATCTTCACCTCCCAGATGAGTGTCGCCTGCCGTAGATTTTACCTGTGGCGAATACCATATTCTAATTATTGTCCCTAACGTGCAATCAGAAATTTAGGTGACAAGTTGTATAAACTGTAATAATTTATAAAGTCCACCGACAATTTTCCATAATACTCTTTCTCGTTACAAGCAATAAATTCGGAAGTATACTATTCTTTTAAGTACAGAATTCGATTTCTGTGTCTTTTTTATAAGACACTTTGTTAGACAATAATTTTACGCTGATGAAACGTTCTAGGAATGAACGACTGTCGGCTCCAACTGGATGGATTCCAGCGCGATGGAAAAAGGATCGGCGAGGAACGCAGATTTACACAGACTCACCTCGAATATGCCATCGTTGATAGTCAGTATCGATACGTCGAAAGTGCCACCGCCGAGATCGAAGATCAGAACGTTCCTTTCACCGCGTCCCTTTTTGTTGAGGCCGTATGCAATAGCTGCGGCAGTCGGCTCGTTAATGATCCTCAGGACATTCAAACCGGAGATAGTACCGGCGTCTTTGGTTGCCTGACGCTGGGAGTCATTGAAGTACGCTGGTACCGTAATCACGGCGCTCGTGATGCTCTTCCCCAAATAAGCTTCCGCGGTTTCCTTCATCTTTGTCAGTACCATGGAAGAAATCTCCTCAGGAAAAAAAGATTTCGATTCATCCTGGAAAGTAATGCGCCGGGTAATTAATCTCGAGAGAGGAACAAAACTTTTCCGCTGAAGTATTTCTCCTTTAGCTTTTCGAGAGATTCTTCAATTTATGAATATCATACTTGTTTCCATTTGAAGACAACAGGAAATTCGATTTAAACAAGAATCACCAGTTAAATTTCGAAGAACAACTGTCACCGACCGCAATGCAAACTTCTTCAAACAAAGAATGATCGTGTTAAAAGCTGCCGTTTACTGAACAGCATACTCAAGCGAAATAGCATGCTCAGAGATAGCTTCAATCGAATCCCGCGTCAAACTGTCGCACGCTGGCGCGATGCAATATCGATCTCCGTTGATCAGCGTAACTTACTTTGTACTGGACCTGGATTTTCGGCTTTCCTCCGTTATTAACAACCGTGAACGGCCAATGTTTCACGTCAGCCTGCACTGATGGATCATCGAAGCGTCTGCCAATCAGCCTCTTCGCGTCTGTCAGACGATTTCATTTTAAACTTCCTTGGCCGTCGACTCGGATGGATATCGTATGCTGGCAACGATCGCGTAATTGACAGCGAACGGTCGAGACCGAACCATGCCCGACCGGATATTCAAGGAGCATTCGATCGTTGTTAACCGTTTGAGTTTGATACCCGGCCGCAAAATGCGGCGCAATCGCGCTTCACCCGTTTCAATTCAAAAACTGAACTAAGCTTCTCGATTTTTAGACAAAAATATTCTAAAGAGTAAGAACGTTTCATTTTTTCACTTCCACTCTGGTAATAACACAAATTAAAATAACTAGTTAGAAGGAAAATCAATAGAAAAATTTAATTTGATTTTACGAACCGATAGGCTGGCATTTTTAGACAGTGCAAGGGAGAATCTTGATCGCGCCACTTGATACTCAAACGGTTAAAAAATACAGTTTTTAATGGATTGTTCGTTCGCGTATTCTCTGTGCTGACTGTGTCTCTACCAAAAATAGTGTTCGCAGGATTCATGGCTACTTGGTTCTTGGCGGCGTCGCCGATTAACCTCTCGGTGTCGGTGAACGCGACGTAGCTCGGCGTGGTACGGTTCCCTTGGTCATTCGCGATAATCTCGATTTTTCCATTGTGGAAGACCCCGACGCATGAGTATGTCGTGCCCAAGTCGATGCCAACTGCCGGTGCAGCCATTGTGGACCCGACGAAATTTTGGAGGCCGAAACGGGTAACGAGACGACGGTTCGTCGTAGACGTCGACTGTTTCGACCGTCGTGTCTCGGTTATTGTCTTCTTCCAGCGCCGTGCACGATTACGCTGAATTACGCGGTGACAGACTTTAGAAAAATCTACGGAGCGCGCCTCTTGGATCTGCGAGAAATATGAAACGTCTGACTCCATTGTATTTAATATCAAACGAAGGTCCCCACCCTAGTCGCAACCTCCTTGACTTCACCTTCGGCTACAATGTTCCGTTTAACCGTTTGCAAGTGTAAAAAACGCAAGGCTTACCGAATCACATTTTTATAGAATAGTATTTCAGTCGTATCAGATATAAAAATTAATTTTCTGTAAATCATATTATATTATATGTAAGAAAATTATATACATTTTCAGTGAGGGTTCAGTATTCTCATATTGAACTGTAATTTAAAATTGAAATGCCCTTCATAGCTAATAAAGAAAAGCTGTATCTCAACTTAAAATAGTGCACATTAATGTATTCAAGACTAAATATTTCAATATTACATCATTTAACTAAAAATATTGTAACTTAAATGAATATGTAATGTATGATATTCAGTTGCAATTGATCAAATTTTCTAAAATATTAATCACAAGAATAATCTTACAGAATAATGGGATACAGGTTTAAATGTTAAATAAACAAAGAACAATCGATTATTGCAGTACTATCTTTATGATTATTTAAAACAATACATAATTAATAACATTAGTTTCACGTGTAAGTATATAAATTATTATGTTATATAGTGATTTACAGGATAAATCCATGAATGTATAATAAAATTTATGTTTGCGAATCAATGAAAATTATTTTTTGTAATATTATATTCGGTAAAAACTATTTCCATCGTTGAAGTATCCCTCCTCCACAGTGTTGAAGATGTTTCAGTAGTACAGCTCTACCATAGCGCCGACAGCTGCTATTTAATTCAATCGCTTCTATCTTATTATCTCTTTCCTGCGATGAAGACGTTATAAAATATAGTAACTGTGTAATTCAATATTGTAAATCAAAGTTCAATCAATTCAAAATGTTATCTTGTTGAATAAAATTCTTACACGAGGATTACGCACAAGGAAACGTATCGAAGTAGAATTAAATTGTCCGTCAACCTCGTATCATCCCCTAGTAATCTACCAATATATCGAAGGATTATAATTACCAATTATGAGAGACGCTGCAGCAGGACGTCAAGCTTTGGCGAGCCGAATCAATCTGCACTGACTTCCAAAATGAATAACAAGTTATCAGTCTGCTGTTACTTGTCTGCAGGTTTTCACGTTTGCGAGAATTAACAATAAACTTTGTTTTTTATTCGCATTAACTCTCAGTGTCTATTTCCAATGACGCATTCGTTACTCGGAACATCTACAAAGACATTTACGAATTAGTTAATCTTAACTAAAATGTTCTTCTAATAAATAAATAAAATCCTTCTAATCAACATATACCTTCGCAGGAGAACGTAAGGAACTCTTTGTCGCTAACAAGCTTACCTATTAACATCAACAATTAAGGAAAATGTCCGAAATTTTTGGTTCAAGTCACGGAAAAAATCCATAGAACATGAGAACATGAATATGGATCCATTATGACTAATCCTGCAAAGGTTACTCATCCAAGTGTTTCGAGAATGGTTGCAAAAATCCAGAGAAAAAACGAAGGTGAAAGTTTTTCTGCTTCAAAATACATCCATCAAAGACAAGCCCAGCAACTGCCTGAAAGAGAAAACCGTTGAAGTAAAATTGACTTTGTGGGAAGAGTTGTTTGGACCAGATCCCAAAAGGTTCTGACCAGATTCTTGCACTTGTCGGATCACTAATTACCTAAGATGTATTTACTGTAGGCTTCTCACGTTAGTTCCATCGTCCTTAGGTTTAAAAGTAAGTGCACAGGTGCAAAGAGGACTCTTCCACTCACGATGCTCGAGCCGCCCAGACTTTCGGCGCATGGTCATTATTGGCGCACGCCGAGCCCCTAGCGTCGTGAATGGAAGAGTCCCCTTACCTATCTGCACTTTACAACCAAACGCCGTTGGAGCTAAGGTAAGGGGCGGAGTATAACTGACCCAGCAGTAAATACAGGTTCCTGTATGAAGAATAGGGACCGCCGAATCAATGGAAGCAACCGTTTAACTGTCGAGAAGGAATTCGATCGTAATACGTTCTCAAAACGATCTAAAAAGAATTGAATTTCGTCAAAGTCCTTCCGATGATTCAGCAGGTATATTCGTAACTAGGATTGCAAACAAAAGACAATAAACTTTCCGAAAAAGTCCAGGGGAAAACTTCTCAGATGGAAGACAATGTTTTAGCACCAAGTGTTGGTAGATGTTCTAGACTTAAGCAGCTGCAGATGCATCCTAATGTATATCGAGTGACCGAAAGTGTGCTATGACGACATTAATGTTCAAGAGTTCTCTGAAATCATGTAACTATGTAATCAATAAACTAAAAATATATAAAGTGAAAAAATATTTCGATAGGAATGATTCATTGAACTTACAAAATCGGACCATTAAAATAGTGGCGCCATCTGTGGAAAAATGAACTGAATCAGCAATGAAATAACATCGTGACACATACGCGAAATCGGCATAAACATTATTCCCATAAGATTTTCTGTTGGTTCAGATTTAAATCATTGATCATCCTATCCTTCCTTGATGAAGTATATTTTTCTATCTAGTACTTCGAGACACTGATATATCAGTACACTAGCCATAGAACGATTAGCTACTGAACTGCACAGACCTGCAAAGTGAAACATGTATGTCAAATGTCAAAACACTGATGCTAGATCTTCTACTTTACAAAGAAATACAGTTCAACTATGACAGGAAAAACCTCATTTCAAAATGTTTAATGTTATGAGAATAAGTGCTAAATCCACAAGCATTAACTCGGTATGATCCTTCACAGAGGACAATGGTATCGAAGATAATACGGATTAGCCGGGTCCAATCACTTGAGGTTGCTATGATTGCGGATAAAACACGCGCTTTTATAGGTGTAATATTAAGTTTAAGCGAAATTATATTGAAGAAAACCGAAATCCTAACTCAGACCAAGTTTGATCTACTTACCCTCTTCTCCTAACCTAATTATCGGATGCTACCGATCGTAATATACACTGTCCTCTTGTTTAAGCTTATAGCCTAACTGCAGAGAAGATCCTGCGATGATCCATATCATTTTCCTTGAGTTTAATTATAAATAACGCAAAGTATCCCATGTTAGATGATGGAAATCCTCTTCTTGGCCTACACCTACTTGAAGAAGACAATGCCGGGATGCATGATTGCTGGTTTCTTTCTTTAACTTAGAGGTTACGTCTGCGGTTGCAGGTTTGATTAGTAGTACCCATGTTTGTCTCTAGAGGAGATACAGGATAGATAGGAGGATTAGCCCTCTAAAGAAAGTAGGTGATACTTTGTTACCACTCGAGATGATCGATTGTCCTCCATCAATACATGAATCGCTGTAGATGTCCTAGAATGTTCTAGAAGCTTTTAATCTCTTTGCTTTAATTAGCTCCAGGAATTAAATTTAATGAAATGTTGATGTCAGTTTTTTGCAATAAAATAATTCTAACTGTGTGCCATAAACAAATAATTTAACAAGAAAGTGTTATCTTCAAAAAATTAAAAATTACTTATTTATTAGGTAGTGACGTAACAATTCGCGGTTCTCGGGCATGCGCAGAAGCCTGGGCCTTTCCCCTTCTCCAACGGTTCGTTACCGGTTCGAGCTTCAACCAGCGTCACTTCTTTTTGGAAACTGAACGGGGTGGACGTGTTTGGAGCTTGCTCAAAGTAATTATATTTTTTCATACTTAGAATTTTTTGTGGCGTCTATCGGGCATTCCCCTTTTACCGTTTTATATCAGTGTTTTAATTGTCATTTTTTAACTTTTACATTGTTTTCTTCTTTCTTAAATAGTTTTTCTTATATACATATTGAATTATATCATATATTGTTCGCGAAACTCGAGAATTAGCAATTGCGTAGAAGAATAACGGCCATTATGGCGTGCCTCAGTTGAAATTTTCCGATTTGCTTTAACAATTTAGTCAAATAATTCGATTTCGGTGTTAATAAGTAAATTCTTGAATCGAATTTAACTTGGTAATGATTTTAATGCGGGTTCTGTTATTATTTTTTTTAAATTAATGTAATTTATGCGGTGGCGTCTATCGGTTATTCTCTTTTTGCCGTTCTATTTCAAGTTTTCGGTCGTCATTTGTTAACATTTACATTGCTTTCTTTCCGTTTTAACACTTTTTCTTAGATATATTTGATTATATCATATATTTTCGCGAAATTCGGGAGTTACTAACTGTGTAGAAGAATAACGGTCATTATGGCGTGCTTCAGTTCAAATTTTCCGATTTGCTTCAATTTACAATCTAGTAAAATAATTCGATTTCGGTGTGAATAAGTAAATTCTTGATTCGAATTTAACTTGGTAGTGATTTTAATGCGAGCAACATTATTATTTTAACAGAATTAATATAATTTATCCTGTATTGTCTGTTTCAGAGATCTGATTGACGTTCCTGCCGAATGCAAAGCCGTTACGTGACGACGCCATTAGACACCTCAAGGAAGTTTGATGACAGGCATCACATTTGGGTGACACTGGTTTATTTATTTATTTATTCATTTGTTCCTTTGATTTCATTCATTTTATTCAGATATTGAAATTAATCGTATTTGTACTTCATTGTATTTCGGTCGCGACATTATTTCTAATTCAATAATTTCAACTTGAAATTATTTATCAACGATTAAATTTGTAAACAATTTCGGATACAAGTTTTATTAAAATGTTCGAAATTTGACATACTCATCGAAGCGTGAATATATAAAATAACATTGATAATTGCAAATTTTAAACATATCGAGCAATACTTTCGGGTAACGCTTGTGGTATAAAAAATCGAACTCCCCCCCCCCCGGTCTACTATTGTTGCCAAGCCAACCTTCCCCCATTATCAGCCTTCTAACCGCTTTTTTTTACAGGAATTTGAGACTACACGAAGTGAAGTCAGTAAAGTCAGTGTTACTACGTATCGATAGATATATTATGTTTTAAATATATATAGAGCTCAGTGGCTCTCGGTAATATCCCGATTATGTAACTGGAGTAGGGCATTCGGAAGTAGAGTCAGTGTTTCTTCGCGATGTTTGACAAGAAGTTTCCAGAGCATCGTGGCTCTTAGATTTTAGTCCCGCCATATTAGAGTCACATTTGTTCGTCGGAAATTATTCTCGGTCGCGATAAATATAGTTATTTTTTATTTATTTTTTTTTTTCTGACAAATGAAATTGTCCGTTAACGCGTAATTAGAGTCAATGTATCGAGGAAGAGGACAATCTTTGGGTGCTGTTACCGTTTTCTTTGGGTAGGTTCCTTTTAATTTCGTTTCAATAATTAAAGTTAATTAGTATTTAATATTAAATATTAATTAATTATTCGTATTAACTATTAGTTATCAATTATTTATTTATTAATATTGTTTTTTGCTTACTGTCAAATTATTTATTTATTAATATTGTTTATGGTTCATTGTTCAATTATTTATTTATTATTTATTTTTTATTTTTCATTTTTACTTTCTATTTTCTATTTTTTATGTTATTTTTTATATTTCATTTTTTTATTATTTATTATTTATTATTTATTATTGTTTGTTTAAAATGAAAAATGAAGATTTATTACTACGTTTTTTAATTAATTTTAATGCAATTTTCTCTTTTTTATTCTAGATAACAGCTTATTTTAATTGAAGCAGTTAACTGCCGCAGCTCGCAGGACGGGCATCCGGCGTCGTTGTTGGTGGATCAGTGTAAGTGTTCTCTTACATTAACAATAAATAATTCCAGTTTTTGCAAAATTATTATTTATTTTGGATTAAGCCATCAACAGTTTCTTATTTTTTTGTGCTTTTTTCATTTTTAGTTTGCTGCTATTGATCCCCTTCGGCGTCCATCAGTTCCGTGAGTACACAAAAAAGGGGAAAAGAGTAAAATAATTATTGGGTTTCTTTTTTTTTTTGGTTAATTCTTCTGGTCACTTATGTTGTAGGACGAATGGTCCAATTACGACACAGGTGATTGGTTGTTTTGTTATTTTATTTTGTGAGCACAATGAACACAGGTACGCTTGGCGTACCTGTGAGTAGTAACATTTAATTCTTAGACAGGCAGGAATCTTCTTGTATATCGTGGTTTTTAAGTATCGATTGTTTTTAAATCAAAGGAAGCTGAAGTCTTCCGTAAATGATTAAATAAAAGTTGAATAGCATTAAAACAACTATAAATAATTGTTAAATTTAAATGTCAAATGAAATATTTGAGAGTATATATTGATACGTTGATCGTATCAATAAATTCAATCTAGCTTTTTCCCTATTTTTAATGGTAATGACTGAATAATATTTTTTCAATTAAAGTTCATTAAATAATATGAATATATTAGAGACAAAGTGCAAGAAGATAATTCGCGACGGGTAGATCCTTGAGTCAAAGCAATAAGTTTGCCTCATTGTAGTATATTTTACAAAATGTGCTTTGATAAGAGGATCGCCCGAGGGTTTTTAAAAAATTCCATTATTAATCATTTGCACTCGCAAGTTTTTACTAGAAATCTTCAACACCTTTTGATGAGACATAGACAACATTTTTAAAACTAATTTATTGAGAAATCACACATAAACTGAGAAACAAAGATATTTTATTTCAATTTCTGATGAGATATAGACATTTTTGAAACTAATTTATTAAGAAATCACGCATAAACTGAGAAACGAAGATATTTTATTTCACTATTTTATATACTGATGCTTTTTACAGAACTTAATGTTAAATATTGAACTTTATGATTTTGCTCTATCAAATTAAATGCTAACTAAAAGTCACCTGTCGAGTGCAAAAGGTTAAGCGAATTCTAGTCCGCTAAAAAACTAACAAATACTTGGTTTTTAGTTAGGCTTTTCCAGGTTGCTTAATCCGTATTCATTGCTCAAGTTCTTTCACGTGCCCAGGTGCTACTTGGGAGGGTGAGAGCAATGGGTACGATGAAATATATTATAATTAAAAATGTGTGGCGACTGATGACGTTTTGTGTATCGTGCACGACGTAATTTCCACTTTGTGTGTGTGGTTAGGCAGTGGAATTGCGTCGGAATTTTGACAATAGCATTAAAATAATATTCAAAGAAGAATATTATTCAATTGGAATAATTAACAACTTGATTTCATAAATACTATATAACAATAATTTCAGAATACAATATTATTCAAGTGGAATAATTAACAACTTTATTTCATAAATACCATATAACAATAATTTCAGAATACAATGTACAACATATATAATATAATATTAACTTTATACTTAAATAATGATATCAATAATAGTCAACCGTAGTATATTTCAATTAAATCTGTTCGCAATGGTCACTGGCGTTATCAGTCGATTCCAGGAAATGGTACGTACCCTTAGAGTGTGTTTGTTGATTGACGCTCAGGTGTCGGAGGCGTCCCGGGACGTCTCTCTAGGTGTTAGGCTAATTTTGCGCCTGGGTGTATGAATGAGAACCGTGGAGTGATGTGTGTTGGCGAGATTGTCTTTGCATTTTTTTTAAATATAGGGTTAGGTAGGACAGGTAACTTACCTTCTGGTGTGTGTGCTTTAATTATAAGTAGGCAGGGGCCGGGGCTGGCTACCACCTTTTCTCTTCGGGTAGGCCCCCCTTTCGCGGTGGTGGTCAGCTACTGGAAAAACTTGCGGAGTTAATTCGAGGCTGGCCCAAACGGAGAATGCCGTTTGCTGCTAGCACCGATTTAAACTCTTCAAGTTTTAGGGTTTCTGTGGGCTAGCTTCCGCGGTCGCGGTCGCGTTCGTGATTTCGGTTAGGGCCTCGAAACGTTGCGCAACTTGCTCATTGCACGAACGGTGAACGACAATGATAGGAGTCATTGTCTGTTGACTAACGAGCAAGTATAGGGTTTCAGATATGTGGCGGACCGCAGAAGAAAAGAAGAGGCTATATGCTGAAGAGGCCCAGACAAATGTCGTTCAAGAGGGCAACTATTAATGACGCTCCATCACGTATGCGATTGAGCGTCGTTCTTGTTACTACATTGTCATTGTGCTCACTATTGTATTATCGTCTTAATATTTTTCATTTATTTATTATATGTATATATATATTAATTTTTATCTTTTATTTATTTACTCTTTATTTTATATTTATTTTCATGTATTTCTTATATTTTCTTTTCGTTTCTGATTTATAATTTTTTTTTATTTGTTTCCTAGGTTGGCCTTCTGTCAACCTATTTCTTATGAGGGCAGATCGCGGTTTTCAATTAGTGTTGCGAACAAAATGATTACGGTTTAAGTAATTATACAATTACAGTTTGAATTTTGGTCTCGTAAGTGAAGTAGAGTTAACTTTCAATGTATATAAATTTGGAACTACCAGTTATTACATGATTTACTGCTTTTCTGAATACAGATATAAATATAACGCCATTGAACAAAACGAACAGTAAGAAGAATATGTTCATGATTTCATGATAGAAACGTGTACTTCGTTTATAAATTTTTGTCAAATGATTTAAATTCTAAATTTAATATTTCAATGAAGTAATTAATGTCTCAAGATTTAAGCCAGATCTCAATCGATTTTAATTCATATTTTAGATTAGTTGAAATAATACAGAATAATTTATTCAGTAACTAAAACGTAGATTTCATATACATAACTATCTCTTAATTGAATATAGTAATGAAATAATTAATCTGCACATATTTAAGTCGTCACAAAATTCTTTTTAATCCACGTTATAGCTTAATTAACCAGATTTAGAATGTTGCAACTCTTATATAATTCGAGGTGGTCTGTTAGTCAATGTTCACTATCAAATAGTTCTACAAAATCGCACGAGGTAGACTAAAACTCAATGTGAAACTTAATCAAACATAAAATAAAATTAACGTATGATAGAACCGACTGCAGAATGGGAAATGCAGCAGTCAAGAAGTATTCGACTCTCGAGCAATTTTGATCTTGTATCACGTAACGTATGATTGAAACCAACGTGGAACCAGTACATTCAATTTAATATAGCGAAGAAAACGTATTGGCTCGTTCTCACAGGCGCATGTTATAGCAGTTAGCGCAATACCACGGTGTACGTTGCTACGTTCAATTACACCGTTCCCACATGTCGCGATTTGCAGTTCCGTCCTGGAACTTGTGTACCGCGCATCGCATGAAAACGGTACCGGTTGCAAAAAGAAGACGTATTAAGTTACGTCACCTGCGGCGGTACCGGCACCGAGTTTGTCCATCGCAATTAGATGGGCATCGACGTGTCGTGCTATCCGCGGAGTCTACACAGTAGAGTCTGGAATGTAGCGGCGTGCAACCTTAGCCATTTGATGGTGTGTGAGCGTTAAATGCACGGGAACCTGCTAATGCGTTTCACGGCATGTACAATGTTTTTCGAAGGTACTGGTTCCCTCGCGACGATATTAAAGTAGAGTCAGTACCACTTACAGTGGAAGATGAAACACGTGGTGGTACCTTGTCGCCCTAAAAAAAAAAAGACAATGGTGTTGCCACGTTGTGGATTAATTGCTCGGTGAGTTTAATGTGGATTGGGTATTGCGAAACGCATTTTGCTGTTGGACATGGTGAACACTTGTCGTTCGTACAAGTTGTTTGAGAAATTTTGATTGCTATTTTAGTATTTAAGGCGAAGTGAATGTTACTAACTATGACCCCAATGTTTTCGTAAATGAATGTTGTACTTCATGATGGAATAGCCTGCAGAAGTGTCGTAACGGTGAAACGGACTCTTGAACAATTGCTTATATCAAACCGTCGTTCAATATCGCACAGAATGGATTAAGACTTAATCCTTAACTTTATTAAACACGAAATATAATTCATATATGATAATATCGAGCGTATGTCGAGTAAAGCGAGAATCAGGAAAAATAGTCTAACATATTATACCTGCCAATGCAGAAAACAAATACTGATTTTAGAGTGTACTGATCTAGAAAAGTTGTGGCGGTTATTAAATTTCAAACTTTGTCAAATACACAATGAAATTATATATCATAGAATAGACTGCAGAATGGGAAGTGCAACAGTCAAGAAGTATTCGACTCTCGAGCAATTTTGGTCTTGTATCGCGTAACGTATGATTGAAACCAACGCGGAACCAATACATTCAATTTAATATAGCGGAGAAAACGTATTGGCTCGTTCTCACAGGCGCATGTTACAGCAGTTAGCGCAATACCACGGTGTACGTTGCTACGTTCAATTACCCCGTTCCCACATGTCGCGATTTGCAGTTCCGTCCTGGAACTTGTGTACCGTGCATCGCATGAAAACGGTACCGTTTGCAAAAAGAAGACGTATTAAGTTACGTCACCTGCGACGGTACCGGCACCGAGTTTGTCCATCGCAATTAGATGGGCATCGACGTGTCGTGCTATCCGCGGAGTCTACACAGTAGAGTCTGGAACGTAGCGGCGTGCAACCTTAGCCATTTGATGGTGTGTGAGCGTTAAATGCACGGGAACCTGCTAATGCGTTTCACGGCATGCATAGTGTTTTTCGAAGGTATTGGTTCCCTCGCGACGATATTAAAGTAGAGTCAGTACCACTTACAGTGGAAGATGAAACACGTGGTGGTACCTTGTCGCCCTAAAAAAAAAAGACAATGGTGTTGCCACGTTGTGGATTAATTGCTCGATGAATTGAATGTGGATTGAGTACTGCGAAACGCATTTTGCTGTTGGATATTGCGGACGCTTGACGTTCATGCAAGTTGTTTGTGAAATTTTTTTTGCAGTTGTGCCATGAAAGTTGAAGTAAATGTTATTAACAATGACCACAATTTTTTCTTAAATGAAAGTTGTACTTTTGAATGGAACAGTCCAGTCTGTAGTAGAGTCTGATAAAGTATGATTGTTTTGGAATTGATTTTTTAAGAATTACTCTGTATACAGTTCATCATGAGGTTACTCTAATGTATAATGTATCTAATAATCATGGGAGGTTTAGTTACTGAAATAAATTTTCTGTACCTCCAAGTTTCGATTACTTTTTGAGTTCAAAGTTTCAGTGTGAGACTCCAGTTTTGAAATACCAATTTGTGGATTTCTGATATATATTTTTTATACGAGTCTGTTGATTGTTGGTACATATCTTTCCACTGTTCGTTTTGTTAACCGTGCGATTATGTTTATTGTTGAATAGTGTTGCACTGTGTATTAAGCACGATTGATTGCAAATTGTATATTTTTCATTATTGTTGTAACTTTGAAGCGTCATGTTTTCGGTAGTGTTGCGAAATGTCAATGCCCAATTTTGTGCTGAAATTGTATCTAAACCATAACAGCCAATGGCTAAATATGGAGATTCATCGTAGCCAAATTAGCTGATGATGTTAGGGTACCTTCTATCCATAATCCTCCTAATCCTTCTCCCTAGTGTTGCGTATAAAAAATACAGGTGCCCGGTATTTTCTTGTTTTGATGTATTAATTATTATATAATGCATTAATAATATTTCACATATTAAGTATTTGATATATTAACAAATTAGTGTTGCGATCAATGATGCACCGTTCGTGTTTTTTTTCCATATTCTGTAATCGCCTTTTTGTTATTGCTCCCTACCGGTTCCACACAGTATCAGTATTTGCCACTCAAGTATTGCTCGAAAGTAAATTAAATTGTAAGAAAAATTAGGTGACATTTACTTTTTCAAAATGTCTCTTAATTCTTTTCGATTGTAATAATCAAATTTTTGAAATTAATGTTGATTCACGATTTTTTATTCTACCATTTTCATGATATTTAGAAGCTTGTTTTGAAAACATTTAGTTCTCAATACAGTAAAATGTGAATACTTCAATTTGAATATCTGAAATTCCTTTGACGTTCATTATTTGATTTTAAAATAAAATATATAATGTATAATAAATTATTAGTATTAATAATTGAACGTAAATGTAAGAAATAGTTAAGAATGAAAAGTTAAATGATTTCTCAATATCTAGATTCAGAACGAGTTGTTGAGTTTTTAATTTCAAGAATCTATTCTTTTTGATTTTTGCATTGAAATTGAATACATTGATTGTTTAAATTTGATTGTCCATATCTTGTATATTTGTGTGATACTAATTAGTTTCTTTTCAGCTATTAATCGAATAGAAAGTTTTCTGTTTGTTTAGGTATTCATTTCTTGTGTCAGGGAAAATGTATCAAGGAAACTGAGCCAGTGCTAAGATGAAAGTGTAAATAAATGTAATAACATGATGGAGAATGTGTCAATGGTAAGAAGCTAGAAACATATTTTGAATTCAATCTAAAAATGGAATTTGATTCACATTAACATATATATAATACTATTTAATTCTTTGTGTTTTTGTTTCAGGATAGGCGTTCTAATTAGGGAAGAATTCTGATGGAAATACAAGAAAGAAATTGAAGTACAACTTAAGGAGGAGATAATTACAATAAAATCGTAGGAGGGAATCAATTATGGTATAAATCAAAAAGAAGAGAGGTATATTGTTTAATTGTGTATTATTTTCAGGTGTCTATATTGTTTGTGTATTTTTTCTCAGGTGTCTATATTGTTTGTGTATTATTTTCAGGTGTCTATATTGTTTGTGTATTATTTTCCGGTATTTATATTGTTTGTGTATTATTTTCAGGTGTCTATATTGTTTGTGTATTATTTTCAGGTACCTATATTGTTTGTGTATTATTTTCAGGTGTATAACCAATTGAGTTCCCTTTTCAGCTAGGTATCATCGTGGGATATCAACAGTAAACATGAATATTCAGCCTATACATGTATATATACATGTATACATACACACATTAGAATGCCATGCATGGTTAGGTAGGAGATTTATTGAGCTTTAGAAGCTCAAAGGTTCATGAACAAAATTTAGGAATTAATATAATATTGTATATTTTATGTTGTTCTGCTTCTTGTACAATGCATTGTTTCTTTCTTTCAGAGTTGAACATATTATATAATTTTTGTCTAATTATATTATTATATTACTTATACTAAGTTATACTATTTTGTGTAAAACGAATTCTGTTCCCTTTCCAGCTAGGTATCTTCGTGGGACAACATCAACACAATACAATACATATGTAAACACGTATTAAAATGCCATGGTTAGGTAGGGAATTTATTGGGATTTAGAAGCGCAAAGGTTCATGAACATTTGGGAATTAATATTCAAATTTAAAATAGAATAGTTATATTTCTGTTATTATAGGTATTAATATTTAGGATACTATTACATAGCATTATATTAGGTACTATTATAGGTAGGTTAATATTCGGCCGGGTAGGTTCGTGCAAAGCAGTTCCTTCTGTAATGCATTTGATTCGCAAATGCGTTCCAGACGGAGATGCTTAATTTTGTAAGTTTATTAATCTGGGAGTTAGTGGAAATTTTTATTTGATTTCCGTTAGGGTGGGCCGATTGCAGAACATGAGGGTGGGCGGGTCTCTTCGCAGCAACCTCCTCGTGGTGAGACCTGGGTCGGAATTTTCCTTGGAATAGGATATTGTTTTTTTCAACATTAATATTCTGTACCAAGGATTATGCCGTGCGAATAGCTGCGAATCAGTTTTATTCTTCTGAAAGTGACGATTTTCACCTACTACAAATGAATCAAATATCGTGTCCTCACAATTACCTTTTACCTAGGCTACTTGTATATTGAAGTGCAGGGTTCGGACTTTTACTTAAACTCAGATGATTTCGAAAGTCATACATTGTATGTTGCCATGTCATATATTCACAGACGCTGCAGTTTGTGGAAATTTTTCTTTTTTTTTAATCATTAATGACTCATATTTTGATTTTGGTTACAATCTAGTATTTGAATTGTGATGACTTCAAGAAGCATGCTAATTGACAAGGCGAATCGTTTGTCCAAGCATACACTTTTCATGTTGCAGTCTTATATGATTTAACAGTTGATCATTCAATTTAGGTAAAGGTGTCGGTGTTTCAGAACAGTAGAGTAAAAAATGTATTTAATGCGCAAGCTGTACCTTAACACTATGTCAGAAGCAAACAAACCAATAATCGTTCCTCGATAAACAAGGTCCTCCTCAGCCGTCGGTAAACAAGGTCCTCCTCGGCCGTCGGTAAATAAGGTTTATATTTTTTAAATAACCCTTTGTCGATAACCCACTCCATCCGCAGCTTACAAGACGCTTGGACCGATGAATACAGATGTCGTCGAAACGCGGGCGGGTCGTACGAATTCCACGTTTCCGAACACACTGTGCGGGGCGCAAACTCGTAGCAGCGTTGTTTTTGTTATTTGGTTGCACCATGACCTCCTATTACGTGGCACACATTCATCGCAGTGGTAAAGGGAGCGAATCAAAGAAGAAGTTCTTGATTCGAGTATGACACGAATTAACGGCCTACCTCCAAAGACTCTTCTTTCATAAAACAAAGTATAATATTTGAGTTTTAACATACTGGTAAGAAAGCGGATCGCTCTTATATCTAACTCTCCAGATTCGACAACAATGTAATTTGTACGGTTGGTAACACTGTAAAAATTGGCCTCCCAGGGCTATAATTTTCATGTTGCAGTCTTATATAGTTCAATAGTGATCGTACGATTTAGGTAGAGTTCGCTAGTGCATCAGGGCATTTTTGACGGTGTCGGTATTTCAGAACAGTAGACAGAAAAATACATTATATGCACAGTCTGTACATACCTTAAGCCTGTGACATCGGAGCATTTTTGACGGTGTCGGTATTTCAGAACAGTAGACAGAAAAATACATTGTATACACAATCTGCACATATCTTAGGTTTGTGTTAAAGGTAAAACCGCAGATGAGCGTTGCCGCGTATACCGGACTCATTTCGCTTTTTGCATCGTTGGATTGAGCGGATAGGTATGCACGAGCCGGGTTACGATGGTGCCGGTAGCAGTGCTTTGTCGCCAACGCGAAATCTGTGATTCTTATTTTTTACCCTAATTTTTTACCGAAGACACACCGAATAACAAGAAAACATGTAAGTGATTGACTCGCGATACTTTCTGTTAAAAAAGTCGCTTTTTCGAATACTCAGAGGTTCGTTTATCGTAATAAAAGATTATACGAACGCCTTAACATTGTACTTATTACTGCTTTACCTTATTTCCTGGTGATTGAAGATAATAAATTTCCCTTTTTCCACTTTTTACACGTTCTACTGTGCATAAAATTTCAATAGATTTTTAATGGCAAAGACAAAAGTATACGTACATATTTTCTTACATAATTAGGTGACTAAATTCAGTGCAAAATCCAAGGATTAAAATAATGTAAGTATGGCAGAAGGTGGAACAGAACCAAAGTCCAATGACAATCAAGTATCTAAACTTCAATTAGAGGTAAACGAGTGTCTCGGTAATTGGCTAGTGTATTTACAGGTATGTAGTGTCTTAAATATTAAGTTAATAGGTATAAAAACAAATTATTTTATTTGATGCAGACACTCAATGGCCTATGCACAGCTGGTGCAAAGTTGGCCCAGTCTTTACAAACGCTCTTGTCAGCTCATGACACAGTGGCACAATGTCGATTAAGTGGGCAATGCCTTGCTGGATGGGAAGAGCTTACAAAAGCAACATATGTAGCAAGCAATACTGTAAAGAATCACATTATTTCTGCTTTAAGAGATCATGAAACTCGTGATAATGAAGGAGACAAACATGTATGTGATTATTTGGATCTGGCTTAAAGTATAGAATTTTTACATTTTTTTCTATTAAATGTTAATATTTTTAGGACATACTTAGAGATAATCTATTGACTTTCATAAATCTACAATATCAATTCTGTGTTGCTTGTTGTGAATGTCTAGGTGAGAATGAATATTCATCCTTACTTATGAATTTAAATCAAGATGTAATTGTTACAAGAGAAATTTTTGTAGGTGGAATGGCAGAATGCTCTTGCTCACAAAGTGGCACTGCTGAATGTGATATTGCATCTCTTCAACAGTGTTTTGAAAGATTATATAGTTCACCACCACTAGTGTCTTCATCATCGACGCAACAGTCGGTGCAGAACTGTCATAGGTCACCCTTACCATATCCTTTATTTCCTCTGCAGGTAATTTCAATAATGTGAATGAATAATTTCTGTTGTTTATTTTCTATACTGACTTAACATTTATAAAGGTTCAGAGGAGATGGTCTGAAACAGCTGCCGCTGAAATGTCTGGTGAAGCATCAGAAAATACAATGAGAAGGTGGTCTATGCCATGGGACTGTCGGAACATTACAGACTGGCCAAGGCAGGATGCCAGGTCAAGATTAAGGGTTCCTCATCAAGACAGAAGTAGGTCCACTACACCAGACACAATATGGAAAACATCAACCATGGCTAGTCAGGATGGCCTACAGGAGGCTATTCAATTGTTATCTTGCAAACCAGGTACATACAATATAAAAAAATATTTGTTACTTTTTGTCAGTACTTATTTTGTGAATAAATGTTATTTACACATTTAATATCTAAATAGGAGTTAGGCCTTTGAATCAGCTATCAGCGTATACCAATCATCATATCCCGGGTGTTACTTTAACAACGTGTAATTTCGAGTCAAACTACGACACGATGATTTGGCCAGGCTCACGTAAAGTTGGTTCATTGAGGTGTTGGCCACACGATTCCCATTCGAGCGAGCACTCTGATCAATCGGGACGTCGCGAAAGTGATCAAAGTGCACACAGCGGTGAACACAGGGATTCAGGTACGGTTTCATATGCATTAACATTTTCTTTTTTATCGCTTTACCTATTAATTGTAGTGTGTGTTACAGAACACAGTGTAGCCAGCGGTAGCCACGCGGACAGTAAAGATAGCATTCACTCGCATAGTGATCATAGAGAGGGGGAACTCGGTAAGTGTATACATTACGGACCACTAATGACAGCTCAAGAGGATCGTGTATGACTTTTAATTTTTCCATTAGGTACCGTAGATATGTTACCATCTCGTAAAAGCAGCTCTTCAACAGATTCTTGCATATCAGCCCATAGTCGTTCAGGTTCTGAGAGTGCTGGTGGTGGGGTAATGCATGGTTATAGTTTTAAATAATTGCAATTTCTTTGTTATCGGATACTTGTTTCATATATATTAGTGTGGATTTACGAATGATTTTTGGTATATCTTGATGGTTTACTGGTTTCAGGAATGCGCGAGGTCTCAGTTATACTCGATGTGGAGCGGCAGCGACTTGCCTTTTATTAAATTACCAGAAAGTAATGAGACACAGGATGAACATCCGCCTGTATAAATATTCGGTACTTCCAAGCAATCGGTTCATGTTTTCTTCCGAACATTATTGCCATGTACCAACGTGAACGATTAAAATCGTTCGATATCATTTTATTTGTAAGCGTGACACGGTAACACGCGCTGATAGTGCGTATATGGATTATTGTATACGATCGTTGAAGGAACGCGTAAAACGCGGTATTTGATGATCAATATAACAAAGTAGATTTGAACACTACTGTGTTTGTGTATCGCGCAATAGATCGGTATATAATCATTCGAGGGATGGTACGTACCACAAAGTGGATGTATTTATAAAACTTTATTGTAACGATTTTTAAAAAATTATTTACATTAGTCTAGCCACGAATGATTATTTGATATCGATTCGGTATCCCCTCTCTAGTCTGTTAATAATTTCCAGGGGAAAATTGCTCGTTATTTTTGTAGTGGTCTTTCGATATTTTGGGATCCACTATTCATAAAGCTTTAACAATATCTGCAGTTTTAAGTATCTATATATACTAATAGTTTTATTTACATTGAACCGCATGAATTGGACATTATTTCGAGAATATACCTGTTCGATCCTTCGTATTGTCTCAATGTTGTGCATTGGCATAATCAAGTGCAGTATTAAAACCATATCATAACGGTACGCATTGTCCATATTCCTTACACCGCATGCCTCTACTCGTCCTTCTCATATTTCAGATGTATTCTTTGTTATTCTTTCCGCGCGAATGAATTTCTCAAACGGTCAGCATAAGGCGATAGAAGATCGAAGATTAAAACACGGACAACATATTTATTATTTAAACGATAAGATCGGCAGGCATAGTACGCGTCAGTGGCCAAGAACAATTTCATAAATGTACAAATTCTATTCATATGGCACGGACAAGTAATAAAAATTCGACATTGTAGGACTACTTACATACATATCTCACATATTTAAAGACGAGCGTTGGGCTTTAAACACCGTTTACTTAGTTCGCAGCGCCGGCATCGGCCTGACTATCGTTTCGTTCGCATCTGGTCGATTAAATACAGACATCGACAGCCGATGACTTTAAGCCATCTTGAACTGTGACCATTTAAATTACATCACCAAACATAGGGGTCCCTTTTCAAGGGAGAATTGTTCGTCTCTTTTATAGTTTATCTCAAAGGGCGAAGTAGTCATCAATTATGATATGCTGCAAACTTTCGCGCGTACATATCGAAGAATAGTCACGATTTGCAAATGTTCATCTCGTGAAAGTATTGTCACCGGGAACACACACGGACACAACCACAATGGAACTCCCTTCAAGGAACCGGAAGGAACTTCGCCCCGTCAGAGAGGAATGAACCAGTCGTTAATCGTTCTCGTCTTCGACCAGATCGTCGTCGTCCTGACCGTAATCATCATACTGCTCCTTCAAGTCGTCGTCCTCTTTGTCCAGCGGACAGTGTATACACCTGGACTCGTTGATTCCGTAATTGATACACGTGTCCCCTATGCACTCGCAGCAACCGTCGTGAAACCATCTGTAACTGGTAGCACCCATGCTTTGGCAGGACGCTCGACATTTGTTCCAGGAGTTGCACTGAGCCATGAATGCGACCGTGCAGTTCACCGTCATCACGTTAGGCTTCAGCGGGTGAGCCTCTTCCTCGGCAGTCTCTGTAAAAAGCATCGACCGCAATGTAAATCAATAATTCTGCAAAATCCATTGCGAGGGGTAATGGAGATTAGACAAAAGAATGCAATACACACGCATATGGTACTTCATTTCTTTCTCGTATTTCGGCGTGTACAGGGACATGTCGAAGTCCACCGGAAACGTGAATGTGAGCCAGCGCTCGTGTGGATCCGGCTCAGCGGTTAACGCTTGGAACAACCCTGGCATTGGCTCGCTGAAGTCTTCCACGTGAGACTTTTTACTCAACGGGTTGTCCGTGATGTTCGGCTTCGGACAGAGGTCTGGGGACCACGAGATTTAAGATTAAGTACGGATAAGCGCAACCTTCGGTAAGCCGGTCCACGGTTACTGGAAAGGACGATACTTACCTACACACGAACAACACTCATCGTAAAGGTAGCTGAGGCAGGAGAAGCATTCTTTGCAGCAAGCACAGGTGACCAGGTCGCACTTGCAGCTCTGCGTGAGCATGCACTTGCTCACAACACTAGCGCAGATCGCTTCGTTGCAGGCCTCGGTGTAGTTCCTCGTTGCCAGCAGAAGTAAAATTCCGATGATACCCGTGACCAGTGTCCTGCTCCAACTCGTCATGATGTCCTGCAGAAACGAGCGCCGAAAGGGGTTAACCTGTTAAGTGGACGACGGCGATTTCACGAAATAAATCATAGTTATAGGAAAACTTTTGAAAACACCTTCACAGAAAAGTATAAGAATATTCTATGTTGAGAACAACCGAGAAACGCGACTTACCGCCGACGACGCGACATCGCGAAGTAGCGAGAAGTCACTTGTCTACGGAAGAGCGTGGATCGCGTACGTTGATTACGACCATGAAGCTCGATTAAGGTTATTAAGAATATTCATGAACGTGAGTCAAGATGTTGTTAAGAGGGGGATGTGACCAAAAGAACGAATTTTGAATCTACCACGTCTTCGTGCGGCCTTCTCGTTTTGCTAGATCTCATCCAGATATTGATCGATCAACGCAAGCTTTGATCTTCGATACTTAAACATTCAATTTTTGCAAATTCTACGGAAATTCTAATCGAGCGAATGCAAGGCGTGATTATCTTCCAAGCACCGTTGAAAAGTGCTGGCCGGCAACGTCGCAGGCAGAATTCGAAAACACTGATCTACGAAGAGCGCGATATTCCAGGGAGGAAAGAAGGCGATCGCGGATACACGTACAAGGATAATTCGATGCAGTACGATTGCGCGCGTAATAATTACAGCTCTCAAACGTGCCAATTAAGTGACTATTTATATCCCGCATAATCACGTCCTACGACATTTACAGTGAATTATTATTGGAAAGGAATTCCATTCCAACGACCCGTTACGTGTGTCGAACCGGGAAAAAATTGCGTTCAATTCGAACGTATTACCTCGGCGATAATAAACGCTGCGACTCGTCAACACCCGATTTCGTTACGCGATTCTCATTGCGGAGGGAAAATTCCGTGTACAAACGGGCCGTGTGCCCTCGCGCAACTTTTCGTCGGCGTTTATCCTTCTTGGCCGCACTTCAACTGACTAACAGGATCGAAAGTCCCGAGCCCCGTGTTTCACGCCACTGTCCCCACTTTTACGTTCGAGAGCTGCAGTCGTAAACGGATACCCAACCGATGGATCGGTTTTACGATGACTTCCTCCAGGTAATTGTTGGCCCGTTGTCCCTTTGTCGCTGGTGTAACCCCAAGCCACCCTTGGCAAGCGCCACTTCATTAAATCCCCTTCGGTTTTCGGCTCGCCAGCGATCCTGAGGACTGAATGAGTTAACCGTGTCCGGCACGGCAGTTTTCGAGAAATCTCAACAGATGGATGCGACGTGTGGACAACGGATCATTCGAGAAAGTTCTATTCATAGTTCGTTCATCGAACTGCGATGAAGTTCGAGGCGAAGTAACCGGCTCTCTCGGAACTGCGTGCGCGGCTCGCAATCGTACGACGGTTAACGCGCGAATGCTTTGCATTCTCGGAAATCGGAGAAGTTCACTGAATACGATTGAACTCTCGAGCTCGAAGAATACGACTGATTTTCATACGCCGAGAAACGTCTTGTCCCGAGCGTGCATCAGCGCTGGAAACCCTTCGGCGCAGACGGGAAGAAATCGGTCGCGCCCCGATCGACGGCGAGTTTCGCTTCGAATCGAAAACTCGCACGGACACGAGGTGGGGGAGTCGTGCTGCAATTTTTATTCCTCGAAGCAACTGATTGAAATGCCGTGCGGATATCCTATGCACCGAAGGAATCACGATGGAGGCGCCGCATCGCGCGCGCAGCGAGACTAGAGAGCCGGCGGTTTTAGAAAGATTCCAGCTTGTATTGAAATGTAAACGTTCGTCATCCAGGGACAAACGTGCTGCTTACAGCCTCGCCTTGTTCTGGCCCGAGGCGATGGAATAACTTCAATAACAAACGGCAATCGACTTCGTAGAAGGCACCGTGGCGTCTACCTATGTCCGCGTCGATATCGATACTTTCGAATCTCTCTCTTTTCCCACCCCACCACGGCTGCCTCATCTTCCCCATTTTCTTCTTTCGCTTCAAAGGAAAATCGAGTTCGGGCAATTGCGTCGCGGTAAACGCGTTGACATCTTTCTTTCGATTTCGTGGCTTTCCCGTTATTGCGCTCCTTCGGCTTTGCGACCCTCGATTCCATCAATATTTCATACGCCGGAAATGATACCGTTACACAGCTTAAGAATACTTCATTTCCATGGTTAAACTAAGTCGTCTTATCTGGTTTCAAATGATTTACAACTGACGTTTAGATTAATCCAAAGCGAAACAAACGAATATGGCGATCATCATGCTTGTACCATGCAAACAGTGGCTCATTCGCGCAGATAACTCGAACATGCAGGCTTTTCCTCGTTCTCGGAAGCAATAGAAAAGGGGATCTCGGTCGATCGTGAAATGGTCGACTGTAAAAGCGTGCACGTGGATGAGATAGACGGTTCTCTGGAAACGGATATCATGTGGGGACAACTTGAAGTAAACGAGTCCCAAGAAACGAACGGATGGATTTTTATCGGTCCAGAATAATCTCGGGACATCGACGGACTCGGAGCAATAGTGCGTCCGATGTTCGCTAGCGTACCGGAGACTGCAACTGCGGAGGCTCACCAAGGTGCTTGACCGCTGACAATCATGTTCCGCAAACACAAAATACTTCTCATTTAATAGTTACCGATCGCCGTGCCCGTTAAACGTGTTGCCGGCAGTTCATCGTGTTTTACAAATAACAAATAAGATGTGTATCTAAATTCTCCAACTTCACGAAGACCTTCACACGGCTACTTGATATTTCGAGTTACCAACGATTCTATACGACCGATTACATTTCACGATCCATTGTGATGCGCTGGCGAATCTCGGTCTATTGGGCAAGGATTGAAAGCGTAGTTGACACGACAGAATCGAAGGCGCGAGACGTTCGCCACGGCGGATACTAGATCCCAAAAGCGAGGTCACCGCGGATAAACCTCGGAGGAAGCATACATCATCCGATTCTCTGATCGATGGAGGAGGAGGCGGAGATCGATCGATATTTACCTTGTTAATCCTGCGTCGTGTTCCAGCGGATGAGCGGCGCGGGCAAAGCGGTAAACCTATGCGCGGGTAACTATTTTAAGAGCGCGCAACCGGTTCGCGTTGCAATTATTGCGAGACATATTTCCTCCGTGAGGTGTATCCTTTTCGTGCGAGCGAGGTTTCTCTGGTTCACAATGGGAAATCTCGGTTCCCTCATTCGTCCTGCGACACTACGATATCCTGCGGTCCCGGATGGTACACCAGCTAACTCGAGATCACTATTCGATAGACACTTTCTCCGAACACGAATTCTCTTCTGGCGTTTCTGGTGTCCACGGTGGAACCGGTTCGCGAAATTCCAATCCCGATCCCGAAGCGGAGGAGAAGAGGAAGGTGAAGACGACGACGGGAGGCGAGCGAGAGCCAGGGAATCGCGGGCCGCTGCTCGCGGAGGGGACCGTAGGGACAGAAGGAAAATTAGGTATCCTCTAAAAATCGACGCGGAGAGAGATCTGTGACGGGTGCGACGAATCGAAGAGCGGCTCTCATTGGACTGAATTAAGGAAGGACGTGGACCGAGAGAAACGGAGAAGCGGAAAGGGAAAGAGGTGAAGGAGGTGGAGGAGGAGGAAAAAGAGGTGTTGGCGATGGTAGCCAGGCGAGTCGTGGTGGTAGTGGTGGTGGTGGTGGCGGAGGAGGTGGTGGTGGTTGTGGTGGTGGTGCAGCCGCCGCAGCCGCTGGCGTAGTTGTTACCGTAAGTCGTTGCCGAACACGCTGGTGGTGGTGGTTGCTGATAGCGATGGTAGTGGAAAAGGAGAGAAGAGAGCGAGCCTGTTCGCAGTCTGCTAGACTGTGCACGAACTACCAACCGAGCGAGACTGGTTTTCAATTTTTTCCCAACTTTTTGTTTTACCTGTCCCGTTGCCTCTCCTCCTCACGACGGCCCCTCCCTCCCCTTTTCTTCGACTCCCGGCTGCCCTTCACCCGTTTCTCTGACTCCCTAACTCCTCTCCAGTGTCCCTACCGCGGCTTTGGACCCTTCCTCCTCGGTTTCCTTTTCCACCGCGTATCCTTCGGCCGGTCATCCCTTGCAGCCGACGCCGGAGTAACGTGCTCGTGCCTTCGAGAGCACGATCGTTGTTAGTATCGATAACATCGGTGAACCGGGGCAACGATATCGCAGGTACGGCGACGAAACAGCGAAGACCCATTCGCCCGATCTCTTTCGACCTTCTCACCGGGAGCGACTCGAATGTTTGTCTCCTGCCAAAGATCCATCGTAGATAGATCCTAAAGAGGTCGTTTACAACCGAACTTACGATGGTAATTTAGCGAAAATTCGAAACCGGCGAGAAGAAATCACGCACGGCGTGTCTGAACGCCTCACCCGACTTCTTCGTCAAACGATTTCTGTTATTCGCCGACTTCTCGACTTCCTTCCTCCAATTAACGAGCATCGAAGATATATAGGCACATACAAAGATTTGAACGCGCGACCACGAAACGAACGAAGATCGTCGCGAAGACACAACCGTGAGAACAATCGAGCCGAGAGGAAGCTTTCGAATCAGGAATCAGGCCGCGCGAGCATGAGCTCGATCGAATGGAGAGCGCGATCTATTCGGTCGATTCGAGGAAGGACTCGAACCGGTACGCGCTGCCGCCTTTAACAGTGCTCGCAGCTACGAGACACGAGTCCGTCGTGCAACCTCTCATTTCCCTCCTACTGCAATCAACGGCATTTAAGCCTGGAGTTTCGAGCGTTTAAGTATTTAGCTGCTTCCGTCATATCTCGGGCGTATACCGAGAATTTTTTTCGTACCGCCGGACACGACGACTCCCTGGAACCCGTTTCTCGCGGTCGAATCCGTATCGCTACCAACTGGTTGCTTCTAACGTGTTCGATCATCGGAGTCGATACGGATCGGTTAAATCTGCGCGCGAAATGGGTACCGGAACCACCACATTTTCGCCACAGAGATCGAAAACGTCGAGAGCCCCCGGTGGACGGCGGTAGATGCAAAAATACAGGCAACAGGTCGAACGCGGCCATCCCCTTTTCACGTGTCGGAGCGAAATAATTAGATATTAACGGGCGAAAGCGAGGAAGTCGAGATTAAAGAGGACGAGAACAGTGGTCCGTGTAGGAGATCGAAGAGAGAACTCGTTCCCGGCGAGCACGCGTGACTCCGCAGTCCTGCGGGATTGTTTCTCGGAGCAAGAACGAGACAAAATCGGAAAGACAAAGAAGATGTACGAATGTGTGCGTGTACGTGTGAGTGCGGGAAAGAGAGAGAGAGAGAGAGAAAGAAAGATCGACCAAGAGCGGCAGAGGAGGAGGATACGTCAGGTATACGACGGTCGTTAGCTGGAAGAAAAATTAGCCGTTTGTCGGAGCGTTCCGTCCAAAGATGGGTCAATCAGATACGAAAACACTTGTCGGGCCGAGCATTGTCCGAGGACAACAGGTCTATGCAGGATCGTAGACACAGGTATACTTTTGTCCTAATGACCGTTCGAGGAATTCAAAGGTTCACGGGTCCCCGAACGTTCGCCGGGGTGGCCGTGATCGTTCACAAGCACTCCCCTGCCATTTTCCCGTTGAAAGCCGCGCGCGAGGCCGCGATTACGCCCCACGGTATTTCCGGAGCACGGAGTCGGTCCATCGAGCAAGCCCCCTTCCAGTTTATCGTTCGCGCCCTTTTCGAGACGAGTCTTGAATCTTTACTCCGTGTCGTCCAATAAATTATCATTTACGCGCGCCACACCGAGATAAACACGCTCTTAACGTTTCCAGATGCCGCGTAGCCAGGATTCCTTGCCCGTTAATCGATCCTTCTCGTTTACTACCTCGCGCGACGCATTTCGCGTGTTTGTCTTGAATTACGCATTCCAGGTGCTCGGGCGATATTCTTGTTTGCGCCGCCTGTGTCTTTTTACAATTCTGTTGACATTCGTATTTCCTCATCCTCCTTTTCTTAGTCGCGATCTCATGCATCCCAATGCGAGACAGAATTTTACAGGCTGTTTGATTTTATCCAATTCCGATTCTACCTACGCTTCGTTCTCTCGGCGAATAGAGAAATAAAAAATAATTTACCAGCATTTGTATGGAGCGGTTGAACGGCGAGATCGTTTCGTTTGTAGTCGTTGTTTACCGTGAACCAAGTAATATGATTAATTAGTCTTAACTGTTGTCTCGTTGTTTATGTCATAATTTCGTTGCACGGTGTATTTCGATCGGCCATGGGTGTGGTTATAATTGGTTGCATACCCTATTCCTATGAGCGCATTCGATCCTTTCACCTGCTATTCAGATTTCTGCCGTCCGTCAAGGTAAAACTGTAGAAACACCTGTCCGATCGTATCGAAAATTCGACGTTTCTTTGAACTTGTCGATATTCACGCGTGTGTTGTTTGTTTTACTTTTTTTAAGGGTGCAATGAAACCTTCGGTCTATTAACGGGAACAGGCTTCCAAGATTTGTTACGGGCACTGTTAATCCATAATTCATGTCGCGTTTCATTTCGCAATTATTACGTACAGTAACATTTATTCAATTACCGGATTGTACGAGCCGAACGAATTAAACGTCATCTTGTTCCAAAGGACGAAATAGCGCGTGAAGCCACATACGCAGAATATCGTAAATATTCTGCACGTAACAGGATGAAATCAGTTTACATTAAACGCGTTAATCAACGCGCAATAACATTGATTAAGGATCAAAGGTGACTTGAATTCGAACAAAACGAGCATTCATGGACCGATTTGAAACGTATTAAATTATACATTTCCAGGCAATTTAACCGGGGAACAGGAGTTAACTCATCATTGCCACTATCGTACTGAAATATTGATGTTTTTACAAATTGTTTCATTCTTCAAAAATCAAGATCTCAAAGACTGAGTGTTAATACGACGGATGCAACAAACGATAGAAAAGCGGAAACGCACTTTTGAGTATTCGATTAAAAGAGAACAAAGTGCTTCTGTGTCCGAGAAAATTCATCAATTTTCATGCAAATCCATTTAACTTATTTAATCATTTTGTTTCGTCATATTTGATTGTGCAGTCTACGAACACATTTATAATTTATTTCTGTATTTCAATTTTAAATTGTGAATGAATTTTGAATGAATATAAAGAAGTCCAATGGAAACATCTTTTATGTATTACTGCTGCCATCTAGCCGAGGAACAGCGTATCATCGACAACGCGACATCTCCGATTGCGAATTCACGAAATGCCGACGAACAGCCGAGACCGTGTATCGTGAATAAATCAGTACCAATCGGTACTGACCGGTACCAATTACTGCATATTAATCTCACATTTTTGTTCATTTGTTCGCGCGTGTCTGCAAAAATTTCTATCGTGGCTGTGACGTCACGCGATATCCATTACTGGCATCGGTGATCGTCGTCAGCAGCAGCGAGTCGTCAAGTGGGGAACTCCCATGGATCTTTCTCCGTATCAGTGAAAATCCTGCGTGCGAGGTACACGTCACTGTTCGTTTCCGAAACAAATGTCGCACCCATCTGTCGATGTTGATCGGCGCAATTAGTCGCGAGTATACCGTTAACAAATATTTTCGGTCAGTTTATCTACCGTCTTATCCTGATAAATATTATTTGTTCCTAATGTACTTATCTCCCGGCTAATTCTCCTATACGCACGATTAGATGAGATTCTGGTTACTTACTTGTGCAGCAAGTTCCGCGTATTTTCATTGATTAGATTTGAAGCAAGAACGGCCAGTTTTTTCTTGTTGCGTCGAGTGAAAATTTGTTACATATCTCCGCTACTTTCACCGAGACTTACGGACGTAACGGTAAACCGCGATATTAAAAAGAATTCTCTGTATATGTATTTTTTTTGTACGTGACCTCATTCCGCCTGTTTGACTTAGAAATTGTGAGTATTTGTTTCGTTATTTATTCAATATTCAATTCCGTTTGTTCGAAAGATATCGTGATTTTTACGCTCGTGCAACAACTGTGACACGCGTAGAATAACGTAGGGTTAACGATTACTGTTTCGAATGTTTCTAATGTTTTAGTCGGTCACTCAGCTGTTGCAATCATTGACACGTATTCGACCTCTTGCAACAGTGTTTATGGAGCATACAATCGTATTCTCCCGTTTTTTCTCGAATCTTCTCGTTAATTCGTTTAATTTACTTATTTAATCAGCGGTTCATTATTTACTTGTGCGTAGTGAAAGTGCATTCAATTTGAAAAAAGAAAGTGCTTACAATCAGTGAAAGTTTTAACTGAATTTTATCATTGCTTTCAGCTATTGAAATCTGCATTTTATTGTGAAAAATGCAGTACTTCCTGATATTTATTTTGACATGTGCAATGGTGCAATATGTTGTTGCACCACCTGTAAACCAGAAGAAGAAGGATGGAGAACACACTAACGAAAATGAAGTAGAAGACATGGATGAAATGGTATGATCTTTCTACAAGGTTGAGTTTATAATTTGTTTAACAAAAATTATAGAATGTATTGTATACATAGGGAGACATTATGGAGTATCGTAGGTACCTGATGGAAGTGATTGGAGTATTAGAGACTGACCCAGAGTTTCGGGCAAAGTTGGAAAATGCAAACCAATCAGACATACACGTAAGTTCAGACTTTATAGTATTTTTCCAACAAAAAAAGTATAAAAAAAGAATCTTAAGATTCTATTTATGTGTAAATACTAATTTCATTAGACAGGGAAAATAGCTGATCAACTACAATTTGTGAGTCATAATGTTAGATCAAGATTAGATGAGATAAAGAGAACAGAATTAGAAAGATTAAGACACCTTGCAACAAAAGAGAATGAATTGAAGAATGGTTTAGACGTTGATCATCTGAAAATAGCTGAACATCTGGATCATACTAATACACGTTCATTTGAAATACAAGATTTAAAGAAATTAATTGCAAAGGTAATGTATTATTTATCGTATAATAATATTGGTTGTTATAAATGAAAATAATGTAGTTTTTGATGCATGACACAGACTACAAAAGATTTAGCAGAGGCCGATAGAAAAAGGAGAGAGGAATTCAAACAGCATGAAATGGAAGTGAAATTTGAAGAACAGGAACAATTAAAACGTAAAAGTATATTGTAGTAACAAGTCAGATGTTTTCTATATTATTTTAGTTCTCTAAATATTACTTTTTATATAATATGCTGTCTGTTTTTGGTATAGATATGAGTGATGCAGAACGACATAAGTACGAACAAGAACAATTGGAACTTAAAGAGAAACACAAAAAACATAAGCCTGTAAGTTAATTGTAATTGTTTATATAATTTATATAGGTCAGTCTATTCTTAATAGGATTTTTATTTATAGATACATCATCCAGGTAGTAAACAGCAACTGGAAGAAGTATGGGAAGCACAAGATCATATGAATCCTGATGATTTTAATCCTAAAACGTTTTTCTATATGCATGGTAATATATGACTTATTAATTATTATTTCATAATTTACATTAAATTAACTGTTCTTTAACATTAGTTTACGAATGTTTCAGATATTGATGGTAATGGAGTGTGGGATCAAGATGAAGTTAAAGCACTATTTTTTAAAGAATTAGATAAGATTTATGTTCAAGGCGCATCAGGAGAGGAACTCGTAAAGCGTGCGGAAGAGATGGAAAGAATGAGAGAACACGTTTTTCATGAAGCCGATCTTAATAAAGACTCCCTTATCAGGTATATACATAAATCTTTTATTTATCATAAACAAAGTTTTTTTATTTTACTATATTATTTCAGTTACGAAGAATTTCTAGAGCAAACTAAGAAACCAGATTTTCAACGAGACGAGGGATGGCAAGGATTGGACGAGGAACAAATTTTTACTCAAGAAGAGTATCAAGCTTTTGAAAGGCATAAGCAAGAAGAGATCCAAAAGATGGTTGCTCAAGGAATGATGGTAAGTATCTAAGAATATACTGAATTGTAAAAAAAATTAATTTTTCATAAATTATAAATACTTCAAGATTGTACATTTCAAGTTTTTGACATTTTTATAACACGAGTTCGACTAACTACTTGTATAACCTACTTACTTTTAAGTTAAGTATAGTAATAATTGAAACAAATGAAATAAACTAACGAGTTAAAGAATTAACAGCGATAATAAGTTACATCAAATAATGTTCGTTTGTAAAGATTTCTTTATTTAATAGGAACTGTTTGAGTAGTTTATTAATAATACTTTTGCACTTTCTGTTGCTGTTATTAGCTACCGCAACACCAAGGTGGCATACCAGTACAACATGAAATGGTAAAATATTGTAATGTTACTAGTAATGTTTCCAAAAACCCGTGTTATAAAAAAGGAAAATATATTTATTAAAATTAACAGGATTTTCAGCATCCCCAGCAGCAGTTCCAAGAACATCCACAGTACCATCAACAACAGCCTATGGGGGTTCCTCAGCAACAATATCCTAATCATGTACCAGTGCAATTAAATCATGGTCAAATGCCTCAACAGTATCATCCACAGTTATCAGGGCAGCAACAATTTCAAGGTCAAGCACACTTGAACCAGCAATATCAACCAATGCCCCCACAGCAATTGCATGGATCAATACCGGTCCAGCAACCTCAAGGACAAATTCCAATTCAGCCTCAGGGACAAATTCCGGTTCAGCCTCAAGGACAAATTCCGGTTCAGCCTCAAGGACAACTTCCGGTTCATTCCCAAGGACAACTTCCGGTTCAGCCTCAAGGAGTTAATCAGCAGCAGAATCCCGTGCATCAAGTACCACAAAGTGTGCCAGGCAATGCGGCATCACAGCAACATAATCAATTAAACTCGCAGCCGGCACAGGCGGCCGTGCAGCAGGAGATTAATAGAAATAATATTCAAACTGGTGGCAAAGCATGAATTTTCATCTTTAAAACTTTACTGATGAAGGGTGCGTATTGCCAGGTGAGAAGCTCTAAAGATTCGATGAGATTGGGATGTTAAGTTTGAAGGAGATAACTATAAAGCTACTCTGTCTTACTACTTCCATGTCTTTGTCACATTTGTCAGCCCATTAATTCTATTGTCTTTATACGATTATATGCAGAGTTTTAACATTGCGTTAGTAACGCAGAATCGATTAATTTATTTATCGGAAAATGTAAATAAAAACTGTTTTCAGGAAAGACGATTTTTTAAATAAACTTTCTATATTTGTCTTCCACGTCCCTTCGACCAATAGAAATTCATTATCCCTTTGACTTTCGATAGTCCGATATTCGATCGCGTGCAGCAAGATACGGAACACGCAAAGGAGAGGATAGTTCGAACGATTTAGTGAAAGAGATCGTGTTTAATTTCTCATATTTATTATTGCATACTGTTTATGTTAGTATATTACTTAGGTATACGTGCCAAATAGCAACTTAAATGTATGATTGCGTGATTCATCTGTTGTTCACCCGTCAAGCACGGATAGGTAGGTAGGTAGGTAGGTAGGTAGGTAGGTAGGTAGGCAGGTAGGTAGGTAGGTAGGTAGGTAGGTAAGTTGGTAGGTGGTAGGTAGGTATAGGTAGGTAGGTAGGCAGGTAGGTAGGTAGGTAATGTAACGCTTACTCCACTATATATAGGGTGTATTTATAATTATAGCATATGTCGGTAGAACGTCATCTTACATGCTAATCGGTAATAAATAAAAGAGGAATTTGTAATGGTTGACAAGGTTTTGTTTTGCATCCGTGATTAAGAAGTAAAACTATCTCTCGAAAACCTTGGCGTATCCCAAGGTATTTCGGAATGAAACGGAAAACAAACGTTGATTCGCGATTCGTCACGGGTACATACATATTATTTCAGATGCGTCTCCGGTTAAAGACACGCGCGCAATTATTCGCATATGGATTGTGTGTCGATTTTAATCAATTCTTGACTATCTACTCAAAAGAAATACTTTGTTTAACGTAAAAATAGAAACAATAGTAAACTATAAACTATCGCCATCTGCTAAGAAACGCGGCGCTGGTCGTCGTCCTTGGACAGCGAGCGTCTTTCTATAGGCCGCGACGATTTCGAACGAATCGATCCGTCGAAATTACAGGCGGAAACGAAGACAGATTTTATACTCTGGCTTCGTGTATTCACGCGAACGAGGCTGAAATGTTCTACAGAAACGTAACGTAGAAATTACGAAACTAATTCGACGGGTAGCTAAAAATTTTGAGGTAAGGGCTGGTCTGAAATGGACTACGGATCAGCCTCGATCGCGAAAGCTTGGAATTTCCCTGTTTCGATCTTCTTCCTTCTAATACTCGCGAGGCATTGCTCGGAGAGGCCGTGCGCTCCAGAATTTCATTTGCAAGCGTTTTCAAAAATATTTGTTATCGTACCAAAAGGAGAACGCGTTTACGCCTCTCATTGTGCGCGACCAATGCCCCTTTGGCGCGCTTCAGCGGCAGATTCAAATGAAACAGAGGCCTCGTTATCATTCAACTACATAAAGTATCTTCACGACCGGACAAATAAATATATTACAGGGTTACGATAATAAAGATGAACTTTGCTGTATAATTAATGTTGCATTTTCTCTATTTACAGTGAACGCACGGTTGTGTCTGTCTCTGTCGCGTAGCATAGCGTATCGTGTGTATTTCTGTGGTGTGCTTGTTCCAAGAATGCGTGTATTCTCTTTTTATATTATCCTGCGTTAGTATGTACCCTCACTCTTCTCCACCACTTTCCGGATTCTTCTGAGGCCGCGACCACATACGGACCGGCGATATCGATCGGAGTATGAAGGAGGATGAAGGAGGATGAACATATAAATGAACGGTGAAATCTTGACGCTTACTACTAACCGCCCAGTATGTGGTCGCAGCCTAATACTTCTTTTGTATATCTATTACCTGCTCTCGCAATCAAAGGAAGGGTCAACGAATTTGGTCGCTCCAAGCTCATATACAGGCCATCCCCACCGTACCGTTTAGCCGGGCACGTGGCGGTACCATAAAGTGGGGATCAAGGTGATGCGAGTGACCTTGAACGACCAACGTCTCTCCCCTTATCAGAGTTTTGATACTTTCACGGCTCGGATGTGTAGTTTTCACTGTTGAGGATTTCAGATTTGAACCGTGTCCTTCCGAACGAAATATCGCAAAGACCATGTCTCCCGTCTTTCGTGTAGTCGATTAGTTTTTATGTTTCATAATCGACTTCTTGTTACCATCTATGCTCGCATTATCTCCCTGAATGTGTATACGTGTGTGTATCTTTGTATGTATGTATATATGTATGTGTACGTGTACGTATGTATGTTACCGTACAAGTGTTAGGTGCGTGTGTCGTGTTTATTGAATATCGGCTCACGACCGGGTGTGTACGATTAAATAATCAGGTTCTGAAAAATGTGCGGTTCTATTGCTCGACTACTAGTTCCTGTAAATTAGGATGCCACCTAGTATTTATCCTCGAAACGTTCGGCCGTTACCGCGGCGGAGAAATGGAAAACACGGGAGTCGGACGTGTTCTTTCTTTCCCCCCTTTTACACGGTGCGACGCGTTTCTTCTTACGCTGCCGGTAACGTCCTTTTAATTCCCTCTCATTCCCTCGCATTCTCTCAGTGTCTCTCCCCTCCTCCGTCTATCCTTCACTCCCGCCGGTGAATGCCGTTACGTGTTACACATCCTGTAAACTAGTCGTAAATCGCGGATACGGGACTACTACGCTTCGTTTATCGCTTTATTCATACAGTTTTGTTGGCGGATCCTTCTCCTCGGTATCTTTACCTTTTTCTTCCATCTTCGTGGGATTAAGTGTGGCTGTGTATGTCGGTCGACCATTAATTATAACACGATGTTACACCTCGAAGCTAAGGCGAAAATAAAGGAAAGAGTTCGGCGCGTGCGTGATACATTTCAGATCCTGTTTCACGGGTTCTCGAAGTGGAACGAACGTTCGGATATTTCTGCAAATAATCGGCCGCCTTGATATTCGAACGCCGTGATACTCTCGAGCTTGTTGCACTGCTCCGTCGTTCCGAATCCTTTGGTACCGCGGCTAGCAGTACGAGCAACGAACTTACTGTGCGCCGCGTTACCCGCGCGGGAACGCGTAAGCAATGTACGCGTCGGAGATTACTTTTCCTGTCTCTAGTTCGGGGAAAAAAGTATTCCGGTAAACACACAACGAATTAACTTCTCGAGTATCAAGGTGTTGAAATATTTATGCGGGTTCGCTATGGCTGCGGCTGTGTTCCCCACCTCGCGGCTCTATACGTTACCCTCGCTCGCTCGCTCGCGGAAAACCTTTCACGGTTCTCTCTTCGATCGCGCGATTCGCAGATAAGCTAGCGCGTTTCGCAAAGTTACCAACACTCGACGCAACATTTTCCTATTAGCCTTCGATCCGTCTTGCGCGCCGCGAGTATTTTTTGGATTCCCGAGCGTTCCGAGCAACGAATCGGAAAAGATGGACGCGCCGAGACGGATCGAGAGACCGGAAAACCCGCGAGACCGATCGATAAGCGAGCGAAACGCAGAAGCCGCGAGGACAAATGGGCAGGTTTTCTTCCTCTCACTCAATCTCTCTTTCTCTCTCTCTTTCTCTCTCTCTTTTTTTCGCTCACTTTCTTTCTCTTTCACTCTCTTTCTCTTTCACGCACTCTCTTTCTCTCTCTTTCTCTCCCTCTCTTTCTCTCTCTCTCTCTCTCTCTCTCTCTCTGTCGATTCTCTCTGGAAAGTGGTATACTAGCGTCACGCCCGTCCGTCCTTACGTTGCCTCGATAAAAATTCTAAGAGCTACTTTATCTTCGACTCTAGGGTCCTTACACTTTTGTCTAACTTAATCTCTTCCCGTGAACTTTTGTTTCGTCCTCGACGACGTTTGAACGGAAAACTGCGCATCACCTTCCTTCAAAAGTAAAACGCGTCCAGCAGCAACCTTATATAGCGTCAATATATCAATTTATGTATATATATACCTTTTTTTGTCTCATATATATATTTACTTTACTTTGTGTCCTATATCAATAATAGCGTATTAGATGCTTTTTTTTCTTCACTTACACCTTATGTATGTAATATAAGTATCTTTGTTCTTTTTTTTTCCTCTTCATCTGTTCACAGATATATCAAAATGCGTAAACGAAAGTTTCTCGAAATATCCGCTCCCTCTGCTGATTTAAGTCATACGCTTGCCTCTCCTCTTGCGTTTAAACGTTCATCTACGCTCGATCTCTTGCTCTCTCACTCTCACCCTCTCTCACTCTCTTTCTCTCCCTCTCTTTCTTTCTTTCGTTCTTTCTCTCTTTCTCTCTGTCTCTCTCTCCCTTTCACTCTCGTACAAGCGAATCAAAAGAAACGTTTACGAGAATATGCCATTCAGGGTATTACCGGTAGTGGGTAGATCCGAAACAGAAATTTTGTCCGGTTTTCCTTTGCTTGTAGATCCTGTACATTCGCTCTACACGCACACACGAAAGGATTCGTAGACACATTGCGTAATCGACGAAGAATAATATATCTTCCATCCCCGCGTCGTTCGAAAAGAAAAGCCAAAAGTTTTCGCAAAATATTCCAGTTCCTCCATCGATTCTATCCTCGACTATTAACCGTGGTGCTCTTTAAATACTTCCTAGAAATCGCGCAGCGTCGTCGTTATGACTTCGAGACGAGACGAAGAGAATACATGTACACGTCACTGAGAAGAAATCTTTTGTAAGAATTTTTACGCAACGTCCCCACAAATAATACTTTTTGTTTCTTTTCAGGTTCTATTTCTTCTTTCTTTCTTTCTTTCTTTTTTTCTTAAAGTCTTTTGTATCTTTTTTCGCTTCGTCTTCCTTTTTCAGTCGCAAACGGTGTATTCGGTGACGCGAAATTTCGAACGACTTTTCATCATGTACAAGTGGTCACGGTCTACGGGACACGTTAATTTTTTTTCTTTGAAAGGCACTTACTACTTTTTTTTTTTATACAATATTAATTTTAATCTCTTCCACATTCTCGCCTGTTTCACATGCCCCATCCTTTTTTCTCTCGCACACTCTCCCCCTAATCCCACTGCCTATCCTCCACCCCCTCCCCCCCTTCGCCCCACTAATTCTTCCTCGCAATTTCGTCCGTAGCTCTTTGAACTCGTATTTTTTTCCCCTTTTTACCCCACCCAATCCCATCTCCTCGCTTCGGCTCACGAATATCTTCTTTCGCTCCGCCCTCGCCGTTGGTTTCGTTCAAATTTACCTTCTCGTTGAACACATTAAGCCTAAATCGTAATAAAATCTTTTAAGATCGCGATCTACCGTATTTTCGTTTGTTTCCTATCCCCTCTTCCTTATTCCGATTCACGCGGAAAATAAAATCGTGCTCGATCGGTACTCTCACCACTCGTCGACTGTATTAACGCCACGAAAAGGTTCTCTTCTTTTTCGATCACGCCCCCCAAAAAAATCTTTCGTATCAAGAATAACGCGTCTCAAAGTTTCCCCGAAAATTTTTTATTTTTCTAATGGCCGATAATAATAATATATCTTGCTAATCGATCCTCCTCGAATACTTTCCTACGAACCATTTTATTCCCTCTTCTCCGTTCGTCGTTAAAGCTTCCGGTAGGGGAGTGGCGCGAGAACAACGGTCTTTCCGAAAAATTGTCTAGACAAGCGGATAATACGACTGACCGAACCTATGCGCTCCATTTTCCGAGCAAAAGCGAAAAGCGATGGTCTTTTCCTTTCACAGAAGGCCACTTCGAAAATTGTTTTTGTTTACTTTTTTAATACTTACAAAGAGTCACTCGAACCGGTGTGCCAACTTTAAAAAATCTGCTTCCTCTCTCTTTCTCTCTTTCTCAACATCTTCTTCTTTCTCTCTCTTTCTCTCGCTCTCACTCTCTCTCTCTCTTTCTCTCCCCCTCTTTCTCTCCCTCTCTTTCTCTTCCTCTCTTTCTCACCCTCTCTTTCTCTCCTTTTTTTGTTTCTAGAAAGTTCCGTTCTTTCTTTCACACTAGTGCCCCCCGTCCACCTTGTTCTTTTTCCAGCACCCTTTCTCTGCCTCACTCGCACTCGCATTCTTTCACGCGCTGTCCTTCCCGCTATCTGTCCCTGGGATAGGATGACTAGGCCCGAAACGAACTCGCTCGTGGACGTCGCACGATATCTCTGAACGACAGCCAGTGGCAAGAACGATCGAGGAGTAGACGCGAATCCGAATCAGAGAAGCAGACCCTTGGCTTCAGTTGGGTCCGAATCAGGCCGATCGCTGGGTCCGGCCGACGAAGTGATCGATTCGACGGCTACTCGACGCTCATCGTTCTTCGATTGTCGAGGATCGAGGGTCCCATCGCGAAAAGTCGTACGCGCAATATGTAAAATTTTGAAAAATAGCACGATCTTTCCGAAACAAATTCATTCGGTCGCGCGGTCACGCCCCCATTCTCTCGGTGAATCTCAGGCAAGCAAGTGTCTCTCTCGTCGACTCGCGCACGGTTTAACGGATGCACGCCGTTCTCGCACACTCACACACCTATCGACATGTTCTCCAGTTCCAAATTCAATGAATTTCCGCGGCCGTGTGTCGCCGTTAATTTTCTCGTTTCCCTAATCTCTAAACCTTATAATTTTTATACTTGGCATACCCCAAATATGGCAGGAAGGCAATCATTACACTTAATAAGGTATAGCAATCGGTTTTTGTTGTTCTTTCTTTCGCGTCCTAAGGTGTTCGCTCGAGCCGAACGATGCTTCTCTTTCTTCTCTCGTTCCGTAAAGATTTAATCGTCCTCTCTCTCTCGTACGACAGACACTCGTAAGCAAATTTTGTACATCTCGGACCCGTCGGACTACTCGCGGTACCTCGAACACTAGCGCCGCTTCTCGCGTGTATTTCCTATGTTCGAAGCGGACTGAACCCAGCTGGCGTTCAGCCGGTTTTTCTCGCGCCCGGGGTCGCGACTTCCGACGGGCCGCGTCTCGATCAAAAACTGAAACATCTAGTCCGCGTCGAGGAATCGGTCCGATCTCGGCGGCGATCGAGTCGACGCGGATAGTGGCCCACGGCCAATTACTATACATTTGGCATTAAACGTACGGTTATCGTATATGCGTGGATATATAAATCTCGAGTTTAAGCGTGTGTCCCTGCGCCACGCGGTGCTCGCTCTTCTGCTTCGTGAATACAACATACTTTCCGGGAGCCGCTGGACTCGCGCGCGAGTCCACCGACGACCGTTTCCGGTCTGACAGCGTGATCTTTCCGATTTACCATCGATTGATCAGCTGGCTACGAAACTGGTTGCCTATGGGACAGCTAGAGTCGGCCGCGCGATCCCGATCGGTGCCCGAGGTCGCGAGGGAAGAAAATTTTCGGTCTGGTATCGAGGATCGGGCACCGATCGCGACCCCGTAGCCCTACTCCGTGTGTCGCTCGTTCACGGTTCCTCTTCTCCGTTTCTCTTCTCTGCATCATTTTGATTGTAAGCCTCGATCTCATTCGAGATCGTAATAGGTATACTTTCGCGTCGCCGCGAGAACGAATCGTCGCACAGTTCGCTCGCGACTAAGCGGGACATTGAAAGAATCGAACCGCACCGCGCACGATCGAACCGAATCCGATTCAAGCCGAGCCGATTCGATTCGATTCGATTCGATTCGCTGCGGCGCGACGCGAGACCGATAGCTCTGTCGTGATCGGATGAATCTGCCGACCGGCTCCTTTCTTCCGATTTAATCGAGTCGGATCGCGTGATCCGTGGCGTCGCGAGCATCCCTCCGATCGGAGATTCGGTTTCGCGGAAAGAGCCGGCCGCTGCTCGCGGATCTCGCCACGAGGCCCAACGGTGTAGCCTGCTGCTAAGATCCTAGTTGGGTAGGCGACCGATTATTCTCCGGCCGATCCAACCGGCAACGATTAGCTCTTTCGTATTCGGCTATCTCTGGCTTACTATTCGCAACGAGAGTCCGTCAGTGGCTCGAGCTTCACGGGGATTTTATCCTTGTCCTTGAGCCCGTGGGGGCTCTTGACGAGATCCGCGATATCCTCTTGGAAGAGATTCTCCGGCCGCGGGCTGACGAAGCTTCGCGTCGGCTTGTATGTCATTCCGCTGACACCGATTCCGACTTCCACGCTGCTTGGTATGTGTCCAGGGTCCATCAACGGTCCCAACGGACTCGCGAGGGGACTCTCCATCGGGCTCTCCGGCGGTCCACCGGATCCCGGGCTGGCTAAACCGAGATTCAACGGCGAGTTGCCATTGTTGCCGGGACCGGGAACGCCTCCGCCGCCGCTGCCGTTGTTGCTGCCGATCACGGCGCCGCTATTGTTGCTGTTGTGATGATGCTGGCTGGCCTGCATCGCTGCCTGGAGGTTCGACGAAAGACTCGTCGAGAGATTCGTCGAGAGGTTCGTCGAGAGATTCGTCGCCATCATGTCGTGTTGTTGCGAATGCGCCGCTGCCACCATGCTGCACATTTGGTGTCGCAAGCCTGTACGACAGTAAGATTCGATTAGAATCGTGGTGGACAAGTATTCTCGATTCGACCGCGTTTCGTCTCGCGATTCCTGGCGATCAGTTAACCGCGTTTATTCGTTAACGTATTCGATTCGCCAAGGATTCATCTTATCGTGTTCATTTACTTATTGTATTTATAGGTGATAGGATGTCGCGTGCCAACGAGAAATGGAGAAGAGACATTACCTTGGGCGACCGCGGCAACCGCGGCCGCGGCTGCAGCTCCGGGGCTGACCGCTCCTTCCGGTCCATTGCAGGCGGCGTAATTTGCCAAACTTGGGTACATCGAGGCCGGTTCCTCCTTGACGATGTGCGGGGAGTGACCGTCGCGGAAAACGACGGCCCGGATCACACCGCGGATGTGCTCGTCAGGCCAGACACCGAGGAGGATCCTTTGCGGTCTGCCTCTTCCTTTCGGGCGAAGATCTGAGCAGTCAAGAAGGAGGCGGGATTCGTATTTGAACGTCAACAGTTAACTTTGTCACGGTACCCGCAGTCGTCTACCGTTTCATCAAGTCTCGACAGCGTCGCGAAAGAAATGTGCCATAGACCCGCAAGCTCTAAGACCGCGGAAAGCTCTGCCGTTCGTATACTCTCGCCTAACTCGATTTATTAACGCTATTTATGATTGTTTACGCCGCGACGAGAACGTTCCATCTGCTCGATCCGCGGCTCGGTCGAAGAAAAAGGAGGAAATAAAAGTCGAGCGTCGGATGGAATTTATATTTGATGCTTTTAACGACTGCATAGGGAACTGTGTCAAAACTCGCTCAGATATAAATGATTTCCCATTTAATTACTAGAAAATTCTTTCGTCCGGGACATCGTACAGTTGACAGACTAGATCTAATAGAAATAACTGCCAGCTTAAATTGGCAACCGCAAATAGAGAAATCAATTGGAACTTCTAGAAACCTCAGTCGATCCATATCTAAGCACCGTCGTCTAATACACCGAAGAATTGTTAAGTTAAGAATCGCTATGAGCCTCGTTAATGTCCATCCGGGGTTAATTCATCGACCATTTATCTGGCGGATAAGTATCCTCGATCGGGAGCTCATTACGCGTCCGCTCTTCCCGTAACACTAGGTTTACGGACAGTTAGTGTACAGTTTATTCTATTGTTCCTAGAAAAATCGACGACCGATCGTTTCGATCTCGGAAATTGGAGATTCAAAAGTAGACAATTAGGCTACGTATTCGCGTCAATCAAAATCGACGTGTGAACATTTTCCAATGAACGTTTCTAAAGTTCTACACGCGTGAAATTTACGCGTCCCGTGAACCTAACGTCGAATCCATATTCGAGCAACAGCCGTGTCGCGACGGTTTAACGAAAACGGAGAACGATACTTACCGGCCCCGCCGTCGGCGCTGGGACCCAGCATGTTGTGCACCCGATTGGCGTAAAGAACGAACGTCGGGTACGGGATGTCGTATTTCCTGCAACAGAAACCCGTGACGCATTTGTGAGAAGGATTCGTTGACCCCCGCTTGCCGGCCTCGAGGAACTCGATCGATTCTCGTTAAGATTATCGGGCCCGTTCCGCGAAACGTTCCTCGATCGTGCGCTCTCGCGTTCCCACAAAGGGAAAGACCTTTTAACGGCGACGCGTTATTACGCGTGCGCGATACGTTGCGTTTTACGACCAGGCTGTAAAAAGTTCCCGGAGTCGGCCGTTCTCGGCTCGACGGTTGAAACGCCGACAATTCTTTCTTCCGCGTTTTGACCCATTTACGTCTGCCGGTGGTCACGGGTTGCCAGTGTCGGAACACAATCTTCCCGGCCGATCTCGCGGCAGATCGCTACCTAGACCATGAGCAGGCGCGACTGCGAATAGAGGATCGCGGGAAACGTTGAACACTGGAACCCGTACGAAGAAATGTGTGAAAAGAACGGTCTGTTCAAACGATTCGGAAGGCTCGAAGGATTCGAAAGATCGCGAACAAGCCTGATCGATCGTATGAACGACGGTTCGCCGTGCTCCTTTAAGCCAACAAAGACACGCGGACAGTTTCGTTGAAAATTCGACGTTTCGTTGGAGAGGCGGTCCGATGAACTTTCTTAGTTGAATTTAACTCGTCGCGCCGCAAATATCCATCTAATAATGAAATCCTCAGCGCGCGTTCCTTAAACGGTAGAAACGTCTGACGCGGACGTAATCCAGACGATTTGACTAGTTAAATAACGGCGCGACGGGGTCCTCTATTCCGCGGGCGTACAAAATTTAGCTCGGCCAAGTTTGAGCGACAGCGAAACGTCGACCGCGAAAGAAAACGAGGCGATCTCGTTCGCGGTTCGGCCGCGGGAACGGTATCACCGGATTACGCGTGCGTAGTCGCGGGGAAAGGTGGAAGTTGGATTACCTCGCGGCTTGGCTCAAGGATAATCCCTCCTTGAGGACGCTGAAGATCGCCTCCGCCATCGTTTCCGGCCTCCAGGACTTGAGCGGGCCGCGTTCCCGGAAACGTAGGTTGTGCACCAGGCTCTGATTGGTGTTCCAGCACTTCTGCCACATCGACTGCAGTTGATATTGGTAGCTGTCTGCTAGTTTACGCCCCCCACGGAAAAGAGAAAACAGAAAAAACACAGCGTTAGTCGGTGCCTCGGTTGCGATCGGGCGGGGAATAGACGCGAGTTCAAGATCGGTAAGCGTATTAAGATCGCGATCAACTTTTCGATCTGCCCGTTCGTGCCCGTAGCGCAGCGCGGATCGAGGCGCGCTCGCGCGGGCGGCTCGTTCGTTTCGAGCGCGGCGGATCGATCGAAAAGTTGGTCGCGTTGCGCGCGAGTCGCGAATGCGAATGCACCGCGGAAAAATCGTATCGTCACGGTGAATCACGTTCGTCAGAACACGATACCGGCGAATGACGTAAATAGCATAAACAACCAAACGTGGGTAAGTCGAGTCAAGGTGCGAGAATCACGTGGATAGGTTCCTCGGTAGCTGCTTCGCCGAAGCGTACCTGCGAACAAAGTGTTGAAAGGCAAATTGTGGCGGGGAACGGGTCGAGGAATAAAGATACACACACACATCGGCTTCTGTACGTTCACGTATCGATTGTATTGTCGTTAGCATACAATCGTCGCAAAGAAAAGAAAACGAGGAGGAAGACAGAGAAAAGAGAAACAGAGTGAAAGAGACAGAAATAAAGAAAACCTGCGTGAGTTCGTAACGGAACAAGCTCGGTCGTTAATAGAAAATATTTTGCTTAACGTTAAACCGGTAATCGCAGGCTCGCAGCCGTTTGCCTCCGCGCGCGATACGACTCGAACGCACACCGGCTGTGCGCCGCGGACGGCTGACCTCAATTCGCAACGATTATTTAATAGTTAACTTATTGGGTTTAATTGAGCATCCTCCAATTTGACGATTAATACAATTAATTGGAAAGACGCGCCCGCTAACTTGCGCGGACGCGAGTCCCGTCGCGCACGCGTGCGAGCGACGCGAACGATAGAAACCGCGGAGACGACTCGTTCGTCGGCCGTTTGGAATCGTTCCAGCAAGATAGACGACTACTATTCGGTTTTCTTATCAATCTTTCTATCGGTCCTCCGCGACGACCGCGGAGAGTCAAAGCGTAGAACGCTATTAACGCCTCCCGGACTATAAAAAACGGAGACTCTCCGGCAGTTTTTTGGTACGAAAAGGAATCATTTATCGCCTTACAGTTAACGAGGAATGTATAATAGGGATAAAGACGGAGTCCCAGCTTCTTATAGCTTCGAAGACGCTTGTCAGTCGTCGTTGCCTCGCGAAATACCCTGGAAAAGTGAAATGGCAGTTTCGCGATCGACACCGCCGCGCGCCGAAATTCTTCAGAGCCAGGCTTACCGTTATCTCGCGCGGGAGATCAATCAACGACGGACTATCGCGTCGGGATATTTGCGAACGCGGTGGCGGCGCGTCTTTCCCGCGACTCAAGACGCGATCGCGATACGTTAAAACGAAACGTAAACGAAACGATACGCCACGGAATGCGACGTTTTGTCTCGACGAGGTAGCGCTATAATTCTAGATATCACGGAACGGGAGTCTTAGCGGCAAGGATGTCGCGAGACGTGCGATCGATCCTAAAAGTATCCCGTCGAGCTTCGTCCCCGGATTCGACGCGGTTTCGAGAAATCGATTCGCGGTGCATATCCGAGATATGCGTCCGAAACACGCGCCAAAGCTGAAGCTCTCGCTCGTTCGCGCTGGAGTCACGACGAAAGGCTTTAGCAGCTCGAGGCCAAGCTCTTCGATTGCGAATCGCGTTAATCGAGTGCGCCCGTGAACGTTTCTACTCGGTGTACAACGGTTGCCGCGATCTTCCACTTTCTTCTCGCCGCTATTACCGGCCCTGTTTCGGCCAACTAAATGACAGGGTGGTAGTACTACCGCTCGCTGGCCTCGAGAAGCCTAATCCTTTGGCTCGACTATAATTACAACAGGAACGCTCGATCCGCGCGACGCTCTTCGAGTTTCGAACATCTTTGTAAAAAAATATGCTCTGTCTCTTTAATCTCTACGAACTGTACGGGCGAAGTCGGGACTCGGGATCGGAAACGTTCGCGGGAGGAGCGCGGCGATTTGTTCGGTCTCCAGGTGATTTCAGTTCCAGCGGTTCTATTGGCGAACGAGTATCTGTAACATAGTTCGGTGTCGTTCAACCATTCGTTGCGCAACATCCACCGATCACATTGAAACAATTCACTCAACGCGTGCTGCAAGGCCGCTAATTAATTCAAACAATTTTCTATGCATCGAACCGTTCGCGAAAGAGGCGCGCTCTCGCTCGCGCGGAAGAATCGACCGGTTTCGCACTGTCGCGTCGAGCGAACGTTCGATTCTCGCGAGAATCCGGCCGGCTCTTTGCGGCGTCGCCCTCTAAATTCGAGACGATTAGAAACGTCTCGATCGTCGACAAGTCCCGAATTCGCCGACGAATTCGCTCGACCGAATATTTTAAATGTACAAATCGTTATAAAAATAGCATCGCTTTCGAGACGACTCGACTGTTGTCGATGATAGTTTCTCACTTTACGCAGTCGATTCTAAGTATCCTAAACTCTAGTAATCTCGAACGATCGAATCGTGAGATTCGCGGAAATCACAATGGAAAAAGGCACGCGTGGAAGTGGAAAGTCAGCTTCGAACATCGCGGATCGTACGGTCACCGCGCGTTAATCGATAGATCCGTTCGCGAGCGACGAGAGTCGAGTCGGGGACTACGATCGGAGGATCGAATTTACGATAAATTCTATTCGAGTGGAAGACGTCGGGGAAAAGGCACTATATTATCGCTGGTACGATCGTTAGCCGCGACAACGCGGATAATATATTATTATTCCTATTACTATAAACGTAATCATTAGCGCTATTATTGCTATAATTTATCGTGTTCGCTATTGGTCCTGCTGCAGAGAGTGGTCGCCGATTTCAAACGAGACCTTCGGAACGGTTTCGTTCGGGGGTACGGGGAATGCGCGTGGAATGTGAAATATATGGTCGAAGAATTCTAACCGCGATCGCTGCAAGTTAATTGCCGCGCGCCGACGGATCACGAGAAAGTATCTGGAATGAAGGCACGGTCGTTGGTCGAAGGGGGACATTGGTGCTCTCGACGGAAGACGCGGACCGCGACGAGGTTCAAGGCGATGTGACGAGACCAGACGAAACGAAACGAAACGAAACACGCGGTTCACCGATCTCATTGATCGTTCTCGTTTTCGTCATTGAAATAAAGCGAGACTATCGAGTGCTTTTTGCAGAAAGCCCACCACCAACGGAAACCCGAGAGACCGTTGAACACGAAGCCCGGTTCGCGCTTCCGTCTGAGTTTCTCCACGAAGTTCAGGATCGCGTTCAGCGACTTTTTCGTGCGACGGTTGTACGGGCTGACGCTGATGTCGCAGCAGAACTCGAGCACGGCCGTCTCCTCGCTCGAGTTCAGGCCCGCCTCTTCGAGGACCATCATTCGCTTCGTCTTCCCGAGGATGTTGTCGTAGAGGGTGCCTTTCGGTATCCCGTATTTGGTCGACGCCTGGGTGAATCGCATCTTCTGAGTGACCACGGCCTCGATCGCTTCCTGGAGATCGTGCCGCGTCCACGTGGGCGCCTTCAGCTTCAGCAGGGTCGTATAGTCAGCTAAAAAATAGTCAGGGATTTCGACTTTTTGTTTTAGGCGATGTCCTTGCTTCACCTAACCCAGATCCAACGATCTTCGAGGGCGGGATAAAACCGGCCTACGGCCGGTGTTACGAACATCCCCTTCTTACATCGGTATCCCGCCGACCGACCCCTACCCGTCACTCTTTCGTATATCCATTTAATTTCCCTTTTCGCATTCCTTTCGCATCTCGTCGACCTTTAATTTCTCTCGCTTGTATCCACGCGTCTACTCCGATGCGTGAAAGGAATCGGAGAAGTTGGACGCGTGCGGTCACGGATCGCGCGTGAAACGGTCGGAAAGAAAGGGGGCTGCTTGCGGTTTACCGGTGAGACGACGAAGCCGGTACAATCGATCGCTTCGACTCGACGATCGCGACGCGGTCCAACGTTCGGCGACTACGGTCCCCGAAATTCCGCTTTCAGAATGGACGGAGAAGCTAATCGCGCGGTGGAAACGTTGAAAAGCATCGAAACGCGTTCAATTTTAAGCGGTCGATCTATTTATCGTTTAACACGTTGATCGCCACGGTGCTCGATCACCGGAGCATCGAAATCACTTGAAAACAACTGCAGGAAGGAAACTGATGTATGAAAATATTTAGTTACGTAGGTAGGTAAATGACAGTGTTACTTCAGAGCTATGATAGCAAATCATTGCTAATTAATTCCACCAGCAGTTTGTTACGATACGATAAGTAGCGTTGTGCGAAACGCTCTGAATTCTCGTGGCGGTCAACACGTTAAAGAGATTCACGAGGAACATCTGCCGATAATAAAATCTCGCTGGTTAGGCCTAAATGAATTCGTACGCGTCGAAGTCTGCGGTTCTTCTAGCGGTGTGAATCGGAAGGACGGTATCGACGGCGCCGCTAACGGCCGACCTCGCTCGGTTGTCTATCTAAATTGCTTTCTATATTAAAGCGATGCTCGTTCTTCGGCTTCGTTATCGCCACGGTAACACCCTTTCCTACTCGATCTTCTCGCGGCCTTCGCTCCTCCTCCGCCAGTTCCTCCGGATCCAGGTTCGCTTCGTTTTCTTCGTGATCCGTGTCCAGCGGCGCTGCTCCTCGCGTCGTCTCACCGTTTACTCGCCTCTTTAGCCACCCTGTTCCTTTCCTCCCGTTTCTTCGATCGCCTCCTGGTGGCTCGATCCATCAGTTACCGGGGATTAATCGGAAAGACGCGAGATCGGTCGACGTTCGGGAGTGAGGAGGGAAAATCACGAGCGGCCGTGGACGGTCGCGGGACACTCGGAATCGCGCGGATTCGTCTTGAACGAGCTCCTCTGGAGGAGAATTTCGGAGAAACGATCCGAATTCGAGATCGCGCCACGTTATTATCGTTCCCTGAAATGCGCTGCCGTGGCAGCTGTTGGTATAGAGCATTAGGTAAAGGAGGCTGAGGAACGTCGAACAACTTACCTGCTATACTCGACGTGGAGGCTCCGAGCCAAGCGTGGGATGACTCCAACAACTTGGCCTGTAACAAACAGAGAAAAACAGGTTTAGATAACGGATTCCGAAACATTCGCGGGGCGTTCGGCGCATTCAGTTCGCGCGAACGTTCGTCATTCGAAAGGGGAGTGCGAGAAAGGGTTGAATTCGAGACAGTCGCGGCAGGAAAGAGGGAGGTGCGGCGCGGCTCGGCCGGAAGATGCTCGACCGGGAGGGCGTACGGAGGTTTCCGGAGAACGGCGGCTCGCGTCTCTGTCGACAACTTTACTAATATGCGAGGTTTTCCGCGTCTCTAGAAAGGGGTTGCGAGACGCGCCGAAAGCGCAAGACACACGCAAAGTTGGCTCATTTGAAAAGTTTTCGTCCGCGGTCCGACGCGGTTCGCGATTTCCGCAATACGGAAGGTCCCAGCCTATTCCGAGACTTCTCATATATACCGAATCGTTTTCAGGAGCCGGCACTCGCCGGCTGACTTTTCAAATTAATTTTTAAGGGCCGAACGGCCCCCGGCCACTCTCGTTTGATCCACGCGCGCCTCGATCCTCTATCAGACTCCGAAACCCCTTCCATTTTTTGTTTTCCCCGTGATTTCGCCGCATCCACGCCACACGCTTCAAAGTTTCAAGCCCGGCCGACCGGCCATCTTCCCGCGCACCCCTCCGGCCACCCCCTTCGCCACCGCGCCGCCTCGCGCGTTTACGAGTGTATAGATTTCGCGCGACAATAGAAACATGGCGTCGGCATAAGTGGCAATAATGCTGCGCGAGATCTGTAATCGGCAAGAGAATAGGCATAACGTATAGGCGAGGGCCCGGTCTTATACGGCGGGCTGTTGCGGCCGCGCTGAATAGGCCGCGAGAAAAATGAATTGCGGAACAAAGGCCGGGGCCAACAGAATAGATCCTATTCTACGAAGAGTTCGAATTCGTCGTCCGATGCGGCGCTGCGAAAGAATGCGTCTAGATGGGGCATTCAAGTCAATAATACTTATAATAGTAATTGAAGGTGCGGCCGTCGCGATGCTCCGCGGAACCTTGAATAAGAAGATAAGGTCCGCGATTGTCCTACGTTCCATCGAGATGACGACGCTTCATTTATTCATATGGCGGTCACGCGCGTGAGACAAGACGTTAGAAGAGAGTCAGATTGGGTGGTGCTGCCAGTGGAAAACTATACGTATGCCGTGAACGTAACTCGTCGTAGGTGGCGGGGGCTGGAGAACAGAGCGAAAGAAAAGGAGACGCAGCGTGTAACGACAGCTTTTATAGAAGCGGCGCGCGGTGACTGCGGTTACCTTGAAAATCGACTAGACGGCAAGTGATCGGTCCGTTCCCGTATTACGCCGGCATAAATTATTTAGACATCTTATCGTATCGGAGTGGTTCCGCCGGTACGAAGGAAACTTGCATGCGCGGCACGGGAAAACCGCAGGACGAGAGCGAGCGGCTTGCATCGGTGCGCCGAGACGCGCACGACAGGGAAATCGAGTTTGATGTCGCCGTTGCCGGTTGGAGTTCATCGTGCGCACACACGCCGCATCCTGTCATGCGTGCATTTTTCATCGTCTCGTGTCTCCGTCCCGGTGTCTCTCCGTCTGTCCGTCCGATTGTCGCGAGTTGCGACTCGGAGAATGCATGTCGCAGTGCACGCGACCCAACTCTTCCGACTCTTTCGGCTGTTTCGGCATTAACGAGACAATTGCTCTTCGTAATTCTTTCGGTATATTTCTCCCGTTCGCGCTGCTCGCGCGGCTCGCTACGATGCAAGGAGAAAGAATCGCTGCCGAGCGATCTCGCTGCCAATTAAACTTCCGAGAACGCCGCGCGTCGGCGGAAAGATCGCGGCGTTCGAGATTCGAAGTCGAAAGCCGGTTCGCCGTCGTCGTTCCCCCGTAACGGCGGGATAGACGAAATATCGCGGCTGTTTAGAAGCAAACTTTCGATGTTTTACATTACAGGAGACACGGAAGTTTGATGGGAAAGCATTTTTCGAGAGAGTTCGGAACGTTAAACGTTACAAATGGTTTCGCGCCGGTAACAAATGGTCCCGCGAAACTTCGGCCGTGTCTGCCAGCTAAGTAGCGGTTTCCGAATCTTGTCGTTTTTCCGCGGCGCCGCGCCGGGCGAAAAACCCCGAGGAAAGTTCGCCCGGCGAAAGTTCGAGCTCGACGGTTCCGCGAGCGGAAACGCTCGGGAATGTCGCGAGGTAATCCTGGGAGGCGAGACACCCGCTATTTTTCACTGGTTCACTGTATTCTCCCGACGCGGAGGCGGCGTTCCCGCGATAACGGGACTGCCGCCGCCGCCGCCGCCGCGCGGAACCGCTGCGAGCGGCGAGCAACTGCGACAGACGGATGGCCGGAATTTGACGAGCCGGCGATAAACAAAAGTCGGAATAGATGCGAACCAACGACGGCTGGCCTAATTAAGAAGGGCTTCGAATTCACGGTTTCCCGGCCGTTCTCACGGAAAATCCCGTGAACCTTCTGCCGAGGAGAATTTACGAGGCAGTCGTCTATCGTTGCTAATTCCTGCAAATATTTGCCGGGCAAGGATATAGGCGTGGGCGAAACGAGTAGGCGTCGGAAGCGCGCGGGGGGGAGGGTAAACGAAAGGGAGAGAAACACTGAGCGAGAGAGGCGACGAGAGATAGAGGGAGAGGGAAGAGGAGGAGAGCGCCGCGCACGGATGTATGCACGGGGATTTGCGTGAACGCGACGGGACGAGGACGAGGACGAGGACGAGAACGAGGACGAGGACGGGGACAAGGACGAATGCTGCTAGACGAGCGGGCTCGTTCTCTCCTTCGCTGGTGCCGCAGACGCCCCACCGACGCCCCACCGACGCCGTCGACGTCGTCGAGGCTCCCGTCGACCGGCTGGAGTTTCACGCGGCAGAATGCACCGCGCCACGGCAAATTTCTAATCAGATTAGCGCGGATTAGCAAAGTTCGTTTGTTCTAATGAAATTCGTCTAAATTAACGTCGGAAGAGGGAGCGCCGTCGGAGGAGGAACACCAGGATCGAGAGCAGCGGGTGGGGCGAAGGGGAGCGCGAGGGCCGGAAGTGAATAGGAGAGCCGACGAAGAAGCTGGATGAGATCGTTCGAGCCGCCTACGCCTTTTCCCTTCGACTTGCCGAGGGAAAACCGAAAACCTTTGCTTCCGGCGTTTGCGACCCGTCGCGATCCTGTCTCTTCGAGACACGGTTCGAACGAAATTACCGATACGTACGAGAAGCATCCGGTCGCCTTGAGAACATACGGTAATCCGAAACGACTGTCCTGTCTGTTGGGAACACGGGAACATCGGTGGAAGAGCGCGCCCGATGGTACATACATGGTACAGGGTAAGAGGACAGAGGGGAATTCCGAGCACGTGGTCCGGTTAATCGTTGAAGAGTCGCGAAACGGGTCGCGCGGAAACAGGAAACGCGGGTCAGGAATCCGCGCGCACACGTGACACGGGACTCGGAGCTGTCGCGCGTTCGAGGACACGCGATCCTCCTTCTCCTCCTACCCCTCCTCGTCCCGCGCACGCACCCGCTGATATTTTATTCACCGATATCGCGCTCCAACTATTCCACCGATAGTCGACCAGTTGCCGCGCTTAACTTTCCCCCTTCGTCCTGTCGCTCGGAATTTCGCTCTGGCTCCCGCTCCTCCTGTCACCGGCCGCGCGCAAACGAATACGAACGACGTGTGTTTTATTCATCGGTACACAGGATGCGAGGAAAACATCGCGATCCGGCCGGCGTAGGATCGTGCACCCTATCAAATTTCGAGAAAATATGGGCATGGGAAGCGGCCGTTCGTTCCGCGCAAACCGCCTCGCGTCGGGTCCAATTGGGATCGGTGTTAAAGTTTGATCGTGCGATGGCCGGATCTTACAGTCGGGCGCTCCGTCGTCCGCTCGTGCCTAACGCGAACGAGTGGAGCCGATTGGAACACGACCGAGAGTGCGGGCGTGTGTCCGAACGGCGCGGCGGCCGGCCGACTGGAATTTCACCGCGGAAATTGAATTATTTACAATTTACAGAGGTAATCGGGCCGAGTACGTGGACGAGGGAGGGGAGGGGGCGCGGAGGCGGACCGTTGACGCATTGACTCGTCATTATCACTTAACGAATCGTCCGGTTTCGATTGGAACTACCACGGTTTTTAGCGAGCGGGGTTTATTTGTGTACCAGCCGCGGCTGTCGTCGTTCGACGAGCAACCGTTTCCCTCTCGCACCACCGTTTCGCCCGTTTTCACGAGTCTCTCGCGCTCTTTGCCGGTCACTGCTTTTTCGTCGTTCCGTTTTATTTCGAGCGGGACTCTACAGGTAGTCACGTACGGGGCACGCTCGATGGAAACGACCGTCCAGATAAATCCTCCTCTCGAATAGTCGCGTGGAAGCGACGAAATATGTTGGCTTCCAGCGAAACGCGGTCCGTTTCGTCCCGTCCCGTCCCGACCTATCCCGCCCCATCCCATTCCATCTCATCCCATCTCATCCCATCCCATCGTATGGCCATCCCGTCCCATCGCGCGCCGTGCGCTCGAATTTAACGCGAACTTTCTCCAAAGCGTTTAGTTTCGCGTATCCGATCTCGTTCGCGATTCGACTTACTCGACGCTCGACACCGATCGAACCGTCCGCTTTTATCGTATCGCTTTTAAATCGATTCCGATGCCGGTTCACGAGCGAATCGACGCGTTCCCGACTATGCTCGCGTGCCGCCCCGGCAACGGCGACGCGTCCCCGAACGTTGCCGAAATATCGAAGACGTTCCCGACGGTCGAGTGAAACGACACCGAGCGCATACACGATACACACGCATGTACACTCGCGTCGGATCGGCGCTCCTAATTCCCCCGGCAGCATCTTCCGGTATTTTCGACGCGTAACGACCGCGGAATTCTACCCGGTATAAACACGTTTTCCAGTTGTATATTATTCCAACGAAGTTGAGTGGCCTCCAGATCCAGCTGACCCGCGAATTCCGATTTCACGGAGGTGTTGGATTACCTGCTCGAAAACGTCGAAGCGTAGGACTCTTAAAGAATACAGCGCGAGCCGATTACGCCGGGGAAGGGTCCGCGAAACGCGTCGCTTTCCGCGGGAAGACGGGCTATTCAAGATTACAGACGCAACGGCCCGAGTGATCTATCGGAGCGATAGATCGTTCTCAAGCTTTAATATATAAGGAATGGATTATCCGTTGAATAATGTGCCGGGTGGTGGGTACTAAGCCGCAAGCAACGTTGGTGGTCGGCGGATCCGAGCGCACACGTACTCACGGGTGCGTGGACGCGTGCACGCGTGCACGGGTGCGTGCAGCCACGCGTGTCCCGGCGAACCTCTCTTTGGCCAGATCGGGGTGTGTTCGACGCTGCGTTAGGAATAGGGATAGAAACCATGGTACTGGCTGCCGATGGGAAGGGCAATGTAGAGTAGAGTGGAGTAGAATGTCGAAGAGAGAGGAGAGGAGAGAGCAGAGAGGAGAGAGGAGAGACGGAAAATGGAGGGAGGGAGACGGCTCGAGAGTCGGCCAGAGAGAGAGAGAGAGAAGACGGTAGGTCGAACTGGCCAGAGAACGGAGTTAGCGCGATGTTGGCTCGCGCGTATGTAGATAGAGTACTGAACTATGTATTAGAGTCGTGTACCTTCCGCATAGATATACCGAGGTTTGTACAGTACAAGCTTTACCATTGGCGGAGCCCTAGCCGGTCTGAAATCCTGTACAACGGGTGCTCGCGAAATCCGGAGCCTGCGACGTCCAAACGATACTTTACGATTCGCGAGTACCCCTCCCTCGCTCCTCCTCGCCTCCGTTCATCCTCGCTTAGCCCGATTCTACGCTATCGGAGGGATTAAACGTATTCCGTTGCACGGCTACGGGCGCTCGTAAATTTCGCGAAATTTCTTTCCTCCGATGTCGAAGCGTCGCGCGTAACGGGCCGGCGAAAAGAGCGGGAATTAACGCGTCGAATTACGCCGGTCCAATTTCTCGGTGGTATCGTGATTCATTCGACTGGCCGGTGAAACGAACGTACGAGAAACGCGTCGCTTCGGAAACACTTCGCTGTTTAGGACAAGAAGCGGGAGCATCGACCAGCGTCGAACGCGTCGAAGATCCCCGGATCGAGTTCGATTTCCCCGATTCCCGCGGCGACTCGGCCACGAGCGACGGATTCCGGATACGGGAACGCGAAGACGTTCGAGCACGGCGAAGAAACGCGAAGGGTACTCGTAAACCGAGCGCGCGCGATAAAAATACACCGGTAAGAAGCGCAAACAAGAGGGAACAAAGAGCGGAGAGAGAAAGAGAAAGAGAGAGAGAGAGAGAGAAAGGGAGAGAGAGAGAGAAAGAGAGAGAGAGAGTGAACGGGGGCGAAGAAAGGAAAGAAAGGGAACAAGTCGATGCAAAGAGGGCCGTGGCTCGGTAACGCGAGCGTGACTCGCCGACGATCATGCTCCGAAAGATGCTCAAAAAGCAGAACAATCTTTTTAAAGCGCGAGCCGAGGGGACCCCGGGAACCGGCCGAAAGAAAAGGAACGCGGCCGGTCGTCGTCTCGCTCCGGCGCTCGGATCGGGGGGCCGGGACGCGGAGAGAATCGGGCCACTGTAGACGGTACACGGCCCCAACGGTAATTAAGATAAATAAGAGAGAGAATCGAAGGCACAATGGAAGGTTACGCTCGCAACGCAAAGAAAACAAAGGCGACAAAGAAAAAATTATACGGCCGATTCCGTGCAAGGAGAAAGCCGGAGAACTGCTCGACGCGCCGCTGGGACAGGAAAACCGGGGAGAAAGGGTGAGCGAAGAAAAAAAACGAGGAAGCAAACGGAGAAAGAAAGTAAGGAAGGAAGGAAGGAAGGAAGGAAGGAAGGAGGGAAGAGAAAGGAAGGAAGGAAGGAAGAGAAAGGAAGGAAGGAAGGAAGGAAGGAAGGAAGGAAGGAAGAGAAAGGAAGGAAGGAAGGAAGGAAGGAAGGAAGGAAGAGAAAGGAAGGAAGGAAGGAAGGAAGGAAAGAAGGAAGGAGGGAGGGAGGGAAGGAAGGAAGGAAGGAAGGAGGGAAGGAAAGAACGAGAGTGATGCGAAGAAGGAGAACGAGCGAGAAGACGCGAGCGTCCGTGTAGATGGAGGACGGAGGGGCAAAAGCGGCGGTGTGGACGACCGTAAACTTTAAATTTACGAAGTGATATACACGCCAAACATCCGGTAGATATTTAAACTCCGGTTTCACTAAACTCAACAATAACGTTCGCCGCTATTTCGGGGCTAGCAGTGATACTCGCCCGTTCCCGGCGAGCCGTGTCATAACCGTTTAATACGATTCGAATCGGATGGACGAACGGAAAACGGTTGACTAGAACGGAACGTTTCCCCGTTTTCTATAAAGGTAACTCTATAACGGCCAGCTATTACTCGATTCGTTACTGCCCAGTCTTTTGTCTTTTACAAGCTACGTTCGATATTCCCCTCATCGCTCCGCGTCTACGGGCGGTGCGCGTTGACCTCTTCCGGCAGAGATCGCGGTCGAATACCGGCGAAACGTGTGCCCGGAACACGTGTCGCTTTCCGCGTTAATTCGTAAACAGCCAGAAATCGTGCAGAAGACGCACGGAGAATTTCAATCGGTGGCGCGCTGGAACGGGTCTCGCGTGACGCGCGGAAAAATAACCGGAATCTCGGAGAATTACGAATATCCGTTCAACGATCAATTTTCCGAGGGAACGCGATATCGACGTTCGACGGGAAGAAGGAGGAGGGAAATTTAACCCGCACCAACCAACTCTCCGTGTACTTCTCTTTTCACCGAGAGCGTACCAAACCCAACGGACAAAGATTCCGTCGCGCTGACGCCGACGAAAGCTTCCGTTCTAATGTGTTTCGTCGAATTTCTCTACCCCCCCGGCGAGTCGATGTATTATTAGTCAGCGACCAGGTCACAGACGGAACCTGTTTTTTTATTTACGCGATTACATTGCAGCGAGGTCGCTCTTATAAATCAGCCCCCTTCCCTTCCGCGCGCGGATGTGACGCCATCGGTTACGCGAGATGCTCGCTGTATTCCAACCCTTCGCGGATTGAATTATGCACATCGATCGAAAGAATAATACTTGTATTGATGACGTATCGGGGCAGCGGCGGGCGCTCATCGGTTATAAAAATTTTAAGCTGGTCGCCACACGATCTCTGCAATCGTATCGCGCGCTGTGCCATCGGTTTCGCGACCGATCGAAACGACTTTCCACCGGTCGACGCGTAATCTTCTTTTCTTTCTTTCATCCCCGTCGCATTCAAGTTATTCCCGTCGAATAACGCGTTTGTATATTTACCGATAAATCGGATCGTGCGCGGAGGGATATATTCGGTGTGCACGTAAGATCGCGACTCCGGGAACCGTCGGTTTCGAGCCGTGTATTCGCGGGCAATTAACGCGGCCGATTCTAATTCGAGCCGATTAAAAGCAGGACGTCCCGGCAATATCGTTCGAGCGATTTAATTTAATGCGGGGTGCCGACTCGATTGAATCCAAATCGATTCCGACGCGATTCGATTGGATTAATTCGGTCGATTAATTCGACAAAAACTAATTCGACGCTCGTCGATCTCGTCCGAATTATTCTAACCTCGTTCTCGAGCCAAGTTCCGTCTGTCGTCGCTGTCGTTTCCGCCTCCGTCCCTTTCATCGACCAGCTTCCGCGTAACGGTCCGCTCGTCGCGAGAGCTCATCCACCGGTGAAAATTATCAGGCTCCCCCGATGACGCATCAAAAGGTCTTCCGAGCTTCGGCTCGTCTCGCTCGAATAGATTTTTTTTATAAGCGACAACAGGTCCTCCGCGCTCCGAGCATTCATTTTTCACGAAACACGTCGTTCAATTATTAATTTCGGCCGGGCAAAAAGAAGAAGCAGCGCGAGGAGTAGAATTCCAAATTTTTAAATTGTCGGGCATGGACGTTGCCCTCCGTCGAGCGAGAGCATGTACACCTATACTCGGACACACATATATATATTTTTTTAGCGGAATGGGCACTGCGATTAAAGAGACGAGAACAAAAGTCACCGCGGCGGCAACGTAATTCCATCCTTATGAATGTTCTATGCATCCCTTGCCTCGTGTCCAATGGTCGTGTTCCACGGTTCTAGGCGTTCCGCGGGAGGAGGATCGATCTTCAATTCTATAAGCCCGTGTAATTAGCTGTGTTTTTTCGAATTCTGTTACGGTCGCGCGCGATCCGCTTCGCAGAACACGACTTCGACCGGTGTTCGCTCAATCGCGCGTGAAAGGACGCGCGAAACCCGCGTGAGCGAAACAGGAGAGGTGGAGAAGTAGAGCCGCGCTAACGGAAGCTCGCTCTGGTCAGGGGTTGAACGCTTCGAGAAACGACCCTCCATACCTGTACGTCGCGTAACAATAGTCAGCTATATAGAATCTTACCGTTAGAACCCGACACGGTCAATCGCGATCCTAACTATGAATAGACAAATATTTCCAATTTTGTACACCATTTCCAGGGCGAGTGATAAATTTAAGTTTCTATTCCACCAACACCTACACATAGCTGCTCAATGTCTTCATCGCGATTTTCAGTTTATGATTTCCGAGGAAATAGGCTATGGTTTCTTATAAAGTCGTTAAACACATGTCGAGATTTTTTGATCGCCGCGCGAGTCCTCTATCTGAGAACCTCTACCTCTCCAGACTACCGTAATCATTTAATAAAAAATTAAAGTACCATCCGTATGGACAAATTATCAACCAATAAAGAAATTCCCTTTCGAAATCCGATAATCACAAAATTCCTATTTACGAAGACACGCTTGGAAGTCGCTGGAAAACATTGTCATCGCCATCCGAGTGGTCCACAGCATAACCTCTGACATTCTACCGCGACTAAAATCTTTATAATCTGTCACGTATTTTTACCATTTTTTCTAACACCGTAGTAAAAACCGATTATACAATCTTCTAAAATATCGTTGATCATTGAAACGTCCTTAATACCTTAACCAGCAGTAAAGAACGTTCGCGTACAACAATGGAAAAGAAAAGAGGCGAGATCGCCGCATCGCTCGCGCGTCGTCCCGGATGTATCCGTGCGTCGGCGTGCGGCGCGATACGCGATCTTGGAACTTTGATCGTCGATTAGCCGCGGTTGCAACCTCCGACGTTTAGCCGCGGAGAAAAGGAGAAAAGGATAGCGGAGGACGGTGCGGCGACGCGTGCACGGGGAAAAATTGCGGGAGATGCGCGGGAACGCCGCAACACGGGAACACGGGGGATGGGGGAGCGTAAAGGAGCAACGCTCGTCGTCGTTTTTTTCCACCGGATCGCGCGAAGTGATCGGAAATAACGCGATTAACTCTCGAACCCTTGGGGAGCGAAAAGGGAGAGGATTTTTCCCGAGCGCGTTGTCGTTCCTCGGTGACACTAATCGGTGCCGCATCACTGACACGGTATTCAAACGCGATTCGCTTATCCCGCTCCACCGACGTTCCGACCGTTCTCGAAGGGCACTCGATGCCATCCATTCGAGAAAAGGAGCGCGGTTCTCGCGCGGCCGGATCGATCGCAATGCACTTGGACCGCACGACGAATTCGCTTCCGACCGCACAAATCGAATCTCTGGCCCCAACCGATCGACCCTCCGCCACCCGTCCGGCTTTTTACGCACCGACAAACGCGTATTAGCTTTTTGCGCGGGGACAACGATACGCGCGCGGTTCGCTCGACTCTGTCTCACCAGTGCCTTCGCTGTCCGATATCTTGGGAACGTCTCTCTCGTATCCTTTCGGTCAGAAACGTTTCAAAGCTAGCGCACTCGTTAGTTTTAATTTCCTCCAGATGGAGCGAACTTTAATAAGATTCCACGCAACGATGCTAGGATTAATCAGAGAACAGGGAAGAGTCCTTAAATCGATAACGTCCTCGTAAAATCGAACGGCCGTCGAACGAAAGTTAACCACTCGCAAGAGAAAGAGATGTTCAAAATCGAATAAGAGTTTTCAACTGTTCAGGCGAACAGGGTAAAAACGAAACGAAAGAACCGTGCGGCTGGTTAGGTGGGTAGTCGGGGGTGAACGAGCCCGCGGAAGAGTAGTCGAGCCGGATTCGGACAACGAAACGGTTTCGATCGACTTAGCGGTTAGAGGATAGGCTCGAGCATTATTCGTACGTGCCTGTGCCCCGAGTTACGCGGGCTATCGATTCCTTGGTCGCTCGCCGGGGGTGGTAACGTTTCCCCTCGAAACACAAACACAGGGCCTCGCATGCATGCGCGATGCAACCCCATGGTATGCATTCGATACGCACGTAGGTACCTACCAAGAGGAAAGAGGTCCCTGCATCGCGCGATCGATGTTTGATTGCACTTTGTATCGCGTTTCTCTCTCTCTCTCTCTCTCCGACTCCCTCACTCCCCCTCGCACTCTCTCACTCACTCACTCTCTCACTCTCTCTCTCGCACTCACGGCCTCTCTCCCTTTCACCGTGGCCCCGTCCCTCTTCGCTGCCGCTCGCTATTCTCCGCGCCGCTGTTTCCTTCCCCTCCTTCTCGCCGGCGAGTTTCTTCGATTTCTTGGAAGCCGGCAGCCCGTTCGTCTCGCGACTTCGGCCCGTGGACTCGTCTAGTTAACCGAGTTCCGGCGCGGCTCGAGGCACTAGGCTCGCGTACAACGACACGCCCATCGCGAGCACGATGCGATCGCCGATGCGATCCAGAGGAGAGGCATAGGAGAGGCATAGCAGAAGCGGAACTGACGGAGAACGCGAGGTCGGGTCAGCCGCGTGAGCGTTCTCGGTGTTTTTGGCGTTTCGCTCGCGCGGAGCGAACACGCCGCGTCGATAATTAATTTGCTCGCATTAAACGCTGCCGTACCGCGATGCGGGAGGCGGTGTTCCGGCGTCGGCGTCGGCGTCGGCGTCGGCGGCTGCCGCTGCGGAATCCTTCTTTTTTTACAGTTTCACCGAGACGGCTGATGGATGAACCTCCATATATTTTGCGCCCCGCAAGAAAGGTAAGACAGCCTCGGCATCTATCACGAGCGAGTCTATATCGCGGCAGTGTTTCGCGGCGCGCATCGGCGAGGAGAACAGATACGCGGCTGGATGGATGCAGGCGCGAGGTAGCGAGAGGGAGAGGAAGTGGAAGGAGGGAGGCAGAGGCGGCCAAGCGATCAGGCAGCCAGGCGGGCGGGAAATAAAGAGAGCAACCGAAGCTGGAAAGAGAGACGGAAAGAAAGCTATTAATAGGGAGAACCGCGGGGTCGGTAGATCGCGAAATTACCAGCGCGGAATGTTTATAACTTTGATAACGTGCCTCGATAATCTATTTTCGCGGGTAATACATTACGCGGCCGGATTTTACCTCGGTACACGGGACACGGGACACCCGCTAATGGCAAAGTTCGCTCGGCCCATCCTCCGATAGCAACTCGAAATAATAGTTTTGACGCGGCGCGGACTCGCCGTGGAATCGCCTCGCGATCCGTCACGACGCTCGACCCCGTCTGGGGAATCTTCGATTCCGCGTGCTCGCCTGCCGCCGTTCGCTTCGGGCCCGCCGAGCGTAATCGGCGCAATCGGTGCAATCGGCGCGAGCCGCTGCGCGCTTTGTAATTTTAAACGGTTACGAGGGTCCCGTTAATTTCCGGCAATGGCGCAACAGTAAACCGTGCAGCCGCGTTCCCATTTGCACGGGCAAACGCGGCCGGGGCTGCGTCGGGCAGCGACGTCGAACGGTTCACGCTCCGCGGGGACGCGGGAGATCGCGACGCGCGGTCTCGTCGCTCGAACGGCAGACACCGAAATCCAGGGAACGCGACGGAAAGGCGAGATTTTGCAGCTCGTAGCGTAGTCGGAAGGTTGCTCAACGCGGCGGCGTCGTGGTTTAATAAGGAGCTATCTATAGCGGAGCATTATGTTACCTCGATACATCCGTGAGATGAGACGTTGCAATATTAATGCGTCTCATGAAATATTCGTCGCCGTCTTGCCATTCATCTCGCTCGCGCTCCGTACATTATATAGAGGGTGCGGGTGCGGGTGCGGGTGCGGGTGCGGGCGAGGGCGAGAGTACGGGGTGCTCGGGTCGGAGCGCGACGGCAGCTGGAGCAGGCTTTCGGCGGGGAGAGAGAGGGAGACCGAGAACTCCAACAGAGAAAGAGAGAAATGGAGAGAAACAGGAGAGGAGACGGGAGGAGCGCGCCGAGGCCGACCGAGGGAAGCCCCGTCCTCCTCGTTCGTCTCGACTATTTCGCAGCGCGGATTCGTGCTCGAAGCGAGCCGACTGGACGACGCCGCTCCGCGCCGCTCGGCTTCGTTCCTAGCCGCACCGGGGATTTCGCTGGGTAACCTACATTTACGCGGCATTTCGACCGTCTTTCGCAACTTAATAATTCGCCCTCGTTCCGACGGCGCGCGAGATGGTCCCCGGATGGTCGCGGGATCGCGCGCCCCAGCGCACTGCCCTTCAAAACTGCCCGAAAATTCCCGGCTGATCTTTCCGCGTTCGGGCGCATGCGTTTCTCGCCGCTTCGTTCTGCCAGTGGTCCCCGAAAGTTCGCGCGCTTCTTTCGGGCACGCTCGCCGTCGTCGCGTGGAATATCGGACGGTAGAACCGATCGCCGCGGAACTCTCTCCCGCGAGGTGCTCCTTTCCTTGGGAGGAGGAAATAAAAGACCGTTCGCGCCGGATCGATTGCTCGCGGAAAACGATTCGACGTTTCTACCATACCAGTCTCACGGTTTGGCTTTGTTCTCGGGGGCGATTGAAGAATCACCTATCCGGTGACCGTTCGCGCCCCGAACATTCGGGGCAAGCGACAGATCGATCTTCGACGCGGAGCAACGGGGTATCGGCCGGTTCGTCGTGATAAATTTTTCAACGTTCTCGCGCCGTTCTCGTCGTTCCTCGCCGTCGAGTGTGCCGCGATCGCGTAACTCATATGTCGCGGCGGAAACTCGCCCGTTCGCTCGCTCGCTCGCTCGCTCGCACGCGTTCCGCACACCGTGAACGGACGATTCGGCAAGGACGAAAAAAGAAGCGGCGGCTGGACTGGGTAAAACGAAACGGATGAGAAGAGAAGAGAAGAGAAGTGGAGGGAAGAGAAAAGAACCGATGGTAAGGGTCGTCGAGAGGGGGCTGACGGAGGCTGTCGACGATAGGTCGAGGGGAGGCCGCGCGGAAAGCGCCGGGTGACACGGAGCCAGCAGGGAGGAACGACGGGTAGTTGGAAACGAGGGGTAGAGCGGCGGAACGGGGGCGGAGGGCGAATGCTAATATTAAAAGTAATATTTCTCGGGCCGTCCGCGGCGGTGCAGCGCCGCTGGAATCGCGCGCTCGCTCTCCGCGGTTCTATTTATTTTTAATATAAATTAAACAATTTATTTTCCGGCCGCGGCAGGAGCGAAGCTGCCGCGACGGCCGGGGCGAGCGGGGAGCGAGGAACGGAGGACGAAGGGCGGGGAACGGCGAGGAGAACGGAGAACGAGGAACGAGCCGGCTACTGAAATAGAGAAATAATGCCAGGACTGCAATATCGAATGAAATATCGTCCGCGATCTCCCTTCTACGGCTGCAAGGAAAATACAAGCGTATTCTTTCCGCGTGTACGCGCCGGTGGCTGCGTACGTTTGTAATTTCCGTCGCTTCGAGAGGAACGCTATTTACCCGGGCATGCGGACGCCGCCGAAACGACATCAAAATTTGTCCTCGGGAAACGTACGAACGTCCGGCGGAATATTCGGGGTCGTCGCGCGACGTCTTCGTCCGCGCCGTGTCGAAAGACAGAGAGGGAGAGAGAGAGAGAGAGAGAGAGAGAGAGGGAGAAGGGCGGTGATCGCTGCCAGAGGAACGGCCCAGATACGAAATTTTCCCTGGCCGAAATTAAGAGTGTATGAAAATTTGAAAGATTTTAAAGGGTTCAAGTATCTTGACAAGCAGCTGAATATTTCACGAGTCTTGAAACGTTCAAATCTTTCGAGGAGCCATACAAATTGCACGAGCGTTCGTGTTATACGATACAGCCACTCGGCTACCGACGGAGTCTCGGGCAGAAATAATCCGCGTTTATCTAGTTTCTATGTCGCGAGGTGCACACCTCCGTGCCCGCCGCCTCCCGGTTCCCATCGGGAGCCGAGCGCGTTTCCCGCGGTGCCCGATCGCGCGCGAATTTTCGTGCGGATCTATTTTCGACTAGCTACAAATTATCGATCGCGAGTAACGTTTAAACGGTCAGAAAGATTGAGATATTCATGGCGTCTCGGCGACATTGACCCGCTTCAAACGACACGTTCCCGGCCGTTCCGCGGACCGGCGAGTCGTCGATAGCCGCCGATCCTATTTCGAGCGAGTAAATCGGCGATCGCTTGTCAGCCTCGGTGTACGGCCGTTTACGAGTCGAAAATTCCGGTGGCAATCGAATCTTCTGCGTGCAACGTTGTGCGCCGTGTGTCCTGCGAGGGGGCGAGGGACCAGGGAAAAAAGGGAGAAAGTTTGAGATACAATGGACGTGGCGAACCGGTGTCGAGGCAGCCGAGTCACGGCGGCGATACACAAAGCGAGCCGGCATGGCCGGCATGGCCGGCGCGGCAGACCGACTCGAGATTGTCCGGCGAAAAGGCTGGCTAGCTGGCTGGCAACGAGGCAGGTTGGCTGGCAGGCAGAAGGGAAGGCAATGCACTTTATGATCGAATATAGCGAACGGTCGAGGGGTAGAGCAGACTTCTATGTATAGCGCGTCTGAATCATAAGCGGCGCGTACACCCGCTACCTACATAGCTGACGGGCCACGCGTTCGTACAAAGTACAGCCGTACTTTGGTTTCTACGACCGTTCTCGCCTTTACTCGAGTCGCGCAACCGTTCAGCCTGTCGCGTCGCCTCGCGTCGGCTAACGATTGTCTCCGCAGCCCGTTCGAGCAGACCGCGTGAAACCGACTAAGCTTTCGTGTTGCGGCCTTCTACGAGGAAACAAAGTCCGCCATCGGAATTACGTCCGCCAGGACGCGAGCTGCGCATACCCTGGCACCGTGAGACGGAAATTTGGACGTTCAAAAGACGAGCGGCGATCCGGAGTGTTAGGAATTGCGACGTCGCGCCGTGGGCCGGAACCGGAAAAAATGAGCACAAAAGTCGCATTATCGAGTTTGGTAGTAATGAATGAAATTTCTATTGGAGTATTGGTACTTAAATGTATGGAGTACCTATTCGTGTAACGATAAATTGAGAGAGCTTTGAAAAAAAATGTCTATCTTAGAAAGATCTCATGTTTTACAGGAAACCCCGTGCTTCGATATGGCACTTCCGCGCTAACGGTTTTGTCTAATGGAATTATACTAAAAGAATAACACAACGTTGAAATTTTGCGACCTCGAAACCTCAGAAACAGGTTACGTGGTAGTAATTCAAACGAAACTAACAGAATCATGAATTTTTCGCGCGTTTTTACGAATCCGGCCCGCAGCACGTCGCCGCGCGTGCCGCGCGATCGTGCCAACGCGAATGATCTGATCGCGGTTCGAGAAGCAAGGCTAGGACGGGAGCGCGACCGAACGGTTGGCGTGTCAGGTTTCTATTTTTTTCTCGCCGGTTCCCGATAAGAACCCGACGAGCGTGTCGCGGTACAAGGCGTAAACGCTCTCCTCGCGAAATACGACTGGAACACGCTTTAAAACGGCCGTGCCACGGTTAACGTAACGCTCCGCCACGATTCGCGACCGATAACTTTATCTCGTGCAATTACATTTACCCACGGATGTTGATCATCCGTTAATGAGCCTCTTCCTCGATCCCGCGATTTCGCGTGCGCAGCACCGAGGGGAAAACCTCGGCCCGTCCGGCAACGCGACCGCCTCGAGGAAAAACTCGTTTCCCGCAGCGCGACGGTCGCAACCGCTTTTCGGCGCTCCTCGCGTAATCGAGTCCCGCGGACGTCCTAATTATCCGCGAAAGACCAACGCTGGGATTTTTCCGATAGGAAACGCCCGGAGAGAATCGAGATGGTTCCAGCGAGCGGACCGCACAGCCGAGTTTAATCCGCGTAATTACGATGCGAGAACACGACCCGAGGGGTCGAATCAATTTATCGGCTTAATTCGACTACCGAATCGTTTTCCGCGCGAGATTATACGCGGCATTCTTCCGCAACCCGTGCCAACCCGGCGACGACGGTTTACCTTTTCCTCCGGCCAGTTTCGCCGTTCGTCGTCCGGTTCCCTTCCTCGATCTTCGCTCCTCCTCCTCACCGCTCCATCTCGCTCGCTCACACTCTCTCTATCTCTCACTCTCTCTCACTCTCTCTCCTCACTGATCCTCTCCACTCCTCTCTTCTACTCTAACCGCGGCTCCGCTTCGCTCCGCTCCGCTCTCTTCTCGGTCGGTCTACTCTCGCGTTAATGGTGTTGTGGCTATTACCGTGACGTGCTCCGCCTTTAATAGGTGTCGAGGCTCGTTTCTGAGCCACGATAATGTCCGCGGGCACCTTCGGCCGTGCGCGCTAATTACTCGACGATCGATCCGTTCCGGGATCGAAGCCGGGATCCGATGATGCCCCGACACGGACACCGGAGACGCGTCTGCCATCCCCACCGACACGACGGAAGCGTTGTCGGCCGACCCTTCTCCGATTCTGAGCGTTCTTAATCGTTCCCGCGCCGAATCCTTTCTCACGGATTCCGTAACGTCGCATCAACTCGCGGGTTTTCAGACGGAATGATCGCGGACGGGCCGGACGAATCAAATTCGCGCGAATCTCGGGGGTGTCGTATCGCTTCGACCGGAGCACCGGTCGCCGGCGTGCGCCACAATGGAGCGTGAAACGAGAACGATTCTCAATGGATCGCGAGAACGCGGAGAGAAAACGAGACGGGAGACGGCAGGCGACGCGGCCCGTTGAAAAGTCGCGTACGAAAGTTGGGGCTACACCGGAAGAACGCACAGATATTGTTCCGTCCTAAAACCCTCTGTCACGTCGCGTAACAATAGCCGGGTCCAGGGCAATTAACGAAACGCGAGACGAGGAAGCACAGCCTAATGTGAACTCTCTAAATTTTTATACCACCTGCACCGGCAGGTAGCTGTTCAACGTTTTCGTCTTCGTCCGAGTTCAAGGACTTACGAAATCCTCCAATCCCAGAATTCCTATTTGCAAATACGGAAGTCGATGGAAATCATCATCGCCTTTGCCATGTCGGAAAAACGATTCGGCAATTCGCCTGCAACAACCGAGCGATTCACAGCGTAACCTCTAACATTTCACCGCAGCGAATACGTTTTGTACTTTTAGTTCGTAACGTGTTATTCAACTTTTCTACTATGGTAGCTCAAACAAATTATACAGTCCACTAAAACATCGTAAAATATCCACCCAATCAGCATTTCAGCAAATTTCTTTTTAATTCCAACCATTTTCCGGACACACCCTACAGTCGATAATAGCTCCACTTTTTTAGACCACATCTCGGACAAAATGTTCCTTAACCATCTCCGCGACCATTGCTTCTGTCCGTATTGAACAGTTTCGAGATCCGATCAAACAGCTTCGCCACGAGCAGTCGACTCTGTCCTGGGAAGCTTAAACACTTGTAATTTTTACAATAGAGAGACTGGTTCTCCGGAGTTACTACATTCTGTTAACATCGTTACACCTAACCCGGTCGCGATCCAATTCCCGTACTTTACGGAACGATAGGAGACAACAGGTATTTACATAGACCGACACGCCTCCGATACCGAAGCCCCGCGGGTTTCTCGGCCGACGTCGCATCGGTCCGCATCGGGCCGCAACGCGCACACCCGGACACTTGGAACCGTTTTTCGCGCGTATTGTTTTTGACTTCCGGCCGATAAAAGTCGATTCCGCCCACCGGGCAGCCAGCAGCCGTGCACGGTGCGTCCCTATCGGCCGGTTGGATCAGCAACTTCGGTAGCGAGCCGGAGCGTTCGCAATATCCCGTTCCCATCTGGAAAGGACGAGCGCTCCTTCCCCGGCCTTCTGCCGTTCCTTCTCGGTCCCGCGGTTCCTCGCCGCTCCGAGAAATATTATTTAAGCGCTTCCTGCCATATAAATAGTCCGTACGCGATGATAATTAAAGTCTCTCGGGACGGGTATATCGGGACCGACGATCTATCTGTTCCGGTGTACCGATACGCGGCGCGTATACAACGCAGCCCGCTTCTCGGTCGCACCGCGCCCCGCCGTTCTGCCTCCTCCGCGCGGACCCCGTGCATCTCATTTGAATATCATCGGTCGTGCGAGGCGGGAAACAATGCGCGCGACCTCGGGATATTACGAGCAAGCCGCGAGCGGCCGTTCACGAAAACCGAGCGGCCGCCGAGCGAGTCGCGCTCCGCAGAATCGAACGCGGACGAGATCGATTTCGACGGACTCGTCCTCGGCTCGCTACGAGAGTTCTCCGAGGGATCGCCTGGAGGGTCCGAGAAGGTGGACGGCCTCGGGAGAGAACGGGACCGGGGGCGGGATATATAACGGAGAGGACAGAGGGTGGCAGAGCGGAGGGTGCAGGAATGGATCGCTGAATTTCTCGAATAATTAAGTTAGACCTCGGTGAGCTAGGGGTGGTCGCTTACCTACCAACACACAGTCTCATACATTATGTAGAAGTGCCGGTACATGGTAGGTACGCGTACACGCGTACTCTCGAATGGCGATGGCGGCGAGGGCCAGGCGAGGGGGGAAGGAGAGACCGACCGAGAGAAAGAGAAGAGGAGAGGAGAGAGAGAGCAAGTGGGAGCGCGAGAGAAAGCGGTACGCGTGTATCCATCGACGCGTGGAAACGGAGCTGAACGCGAACGGTGGTGCTCGTGATCGTGATCGTGCTCGTGCCCGTGCCCGTGCCCGTGCCCGTGCCCGTGCTCGTGTTCCTGGATCTGGCCGGCGCATTGGGAAACGCGTACGCATGTACCAGCAGCTAGGCGCACTTACGCGCGCGTAAGCGCCCGTTGCGACAGAATGTGTACCGGCCTTCGTACGTCCACCCTCTACGATTCTGTCCTCCCTGTTCCCTGCGCCCCGTCCCCCTGGCTCGTTCCTGGCTCGTTCCTACCTCGTTCCTACCTCGTTCCTACCTCGTCCCCACGCTTCGTCCTCGACGCGTCGGTGTGGCTTGGTCGTGTTCGCGTTCGCGCTCGCCCTACACTCGCCGCTATTGGATATATACTTAATGAAGCGTAAATAATTGAGTAATGTGCTCCAGGCCGTTCGATCGACGTTCCTATTGGTCGGTATTAATCTATTCCGGCGCATTAGCGGCCGGTATCTCCGCGAACCAGCCTAGGACCGTGCCTAAATACTATCCTGAACTAGCCACCGGCTACGTTTCTGCCATCGACCGTTCACTCGCCACGCTACCCTACGCTAACCCACGTTAAACGCCGCCCGAATTAATTGACAACCCTTTCCCCGCGATCGACCGATCCCTCGATACTTTTCCTCCGACTTTTCGAAAGGCAGGGCCTCTCTTATTGATCAGCAACTCTCGTTTCCGCAAAGGCCGCATACAAGACTCGCCTCGGTGGCTTGAAACGAAACGAAACGAAACGAAACGAGTCGCGCCGCGTGATCGTTATCTATCGATCCCTCTAAACGTTTAATTACGCTTTTCTCCAAACTCGATTCCGTTACATCGCCATGCTTCCGGCGAAGTCTTATTCGTCGCGGTGTACTATGTAAATTCAACGGAATAATTCACCAGAGACGGAACGCAATAAGAGCGTAAAATATGCTACCGCTTATTCCGACGCGTTGGCTCGAGAGTTCTCCCGAGTTCTACGCGACCGCGCCGGCAAGATTCGCATCCCGAAATAGACATCGCGTCTGCCCGCAATTGGTCGGGGGCGCGGGATCCCGAAGGAACGAAGGATTTCTATCCTTGCGGCATGCTGGTCGGTTATAGAAATCGAGCGAACTATTTTCGAGGGCGAAGGAATTTACGAGGGAGACGAGACGCGGTGCGAACCACGACGAGGCGAGGCGAAGCGACGCGACGCGACGGGTCGAACAGGTAGCTTGTTGGAGGCGGAGGTCGGAGGTTGGGGGTCGAACGAGCACGGAAACCGAGAGGGAAGAGAGGATGGCTCTTACTATCTTTGGAAAAGTCGCGCGAATCTAACGAGCGGAGCCACAGGTGTTTTCCCCGTGAATATATATGGAGCTCGTTCCCCTTTCCCTCCGCTCGCTCGCTTGTTCCGCCGTTGTGCCGAGCTATCCTCCGCCGCGCACCATTTTCGATTCTAAGCGTCGCTCGTGAACTCTCGGAGATCGCCACCCTCGGCCAACTTTTTTCTCCTCGCCGCCTTTTCGTTCGTCGCGTGGCGCCGGGCCGAGCCGCGGCGGGTCGCAACGCCACGGTACGCTGACCTGTCTAGACACGCGAGCCGATCGCCGTGAAATTTTGGCCCGAGTATTACGTTTATCGTGGAACGTATTTCCGAAGAACGTCTTCGGTGCCGCTTAAGCATTCAATTAAGAAACGTATCCAAATCTACCATCTTCTCGCGTTCGGTTGTCAAATTGAAATAATGGTACCGTGGTAAAAAGCTAATTACCTATTTTAGGACATTATATATGCACCCGATAAAAGCATTTAACGTTACCGTCGTTCAAACGCTACGAATAGGAACGTCAGCCCGATGCGATCTTCGATACTCCAGGTCAAAATATAAAGACCGGCGATATTCGACGTCGTTTCAGGACGGTTAGCGGCCCGCAAAGTCTTCGGTGGGGAACAAGTCGGACGAAGATCCCGTTAAGGCTGGACGAAGAAGAAAAATGGAAAAAATTGCGGCGTTCCGGAGTCCCTTGAACTGTTCCGGCCGTGAAGAGGTTTTCCCTCGAGTATTTTTGGGCTAAGTGGATTACACGAACCCGTCGGCGGTTCCGTGAAAACGAACGGCAACGATGATTCGCTCTCTCGCGCGCGCTCGTATTTAGATAACGGGACGGCTGCGTAAGATAAAACTCGTCCGTGTCATCGAATACCTTTGATCGGAAATTTCGAGAGGCGATATTATTGCGACTACCGATATCGACGACCCGGATACGTAGATGCGGGGAGTGCGGTCGCGTCGATACGCTTTACCGAGAGGACAGATATTTTCGAGGCATTCGACGCATCCGGTGATCCTAGACAAAGCCGGCGAAGGGACGGGGGCAGTCAGAGAATCGGAAAGAGAACGAAAACAAGGCGGAGGGAGGGCGAGGGAACGTTGGGTGTGGGAAATAGTGGACAGAGGACGAAGGGCCGAGCGAGTTGCGGGAGGAGCCGCGGAGGGATGGGGCGGAAGGACGGTGGGCAGAGGGACGGCGAACGAAGTGCGCGCGGCCAAATGCGGAATATTAGCTGTTGATTAATTATTAATAGTATTGAGTGCTTGCTAATAGATATAATGTTATTGGACCAAAATCAGTTGTCCCTGGACGAAGAGGTCGAGCCGCGAATAATATCGAGCGACCTCGTTGCCGTCGCAAACGGTCGGCGGAGCCCGAACGGGGGCGGGTAATTGCGCGCATTTTTAGGCAGCGCGACGTCTTCCTCCTCTTTTGTCGCCCTGCTGCCGGGCGTTCTTTTCTTCCGCGCCCGCGCCGCCTCCGCTTCCGTCACCGTTCTCGCGAACACCTCATCTCGGGCGCTTATTACGCCGGCCAGGGAGAGGCGTGAACGCCGTAGGAACGAAGTTTAGTTCGTAAAGCGGATCCTTGATGACTCGTCGCTGTTTCTCCGGAAGAAACGGCGAACAAACGACGTTACGGCTCATTTGCCGTCGGGGATACGCTTCCGTCCCGAAAGTTTCCCTCTCGGAGCTTTCGGGCGCGGTTAGGCCTCGAGAATTTTACGAGAAGCACGCTCGGTCGGAACCGTACGATCCAGCGACGTCTCGAGTCTCGATCTTCGACCGCGAAACCGGACCATTTATCCCGCTGCCGGACGAAACTTGGCTGGTTCCTCGAGCGCCCCGGCGAAAGGTCGATCGAAAAATCATTCGAGGAAATTCCTCGATTCTCTTCCCCGAGAAGTTTCCACGGGTTTTTCTCCCCCGGCGCGCACCTTCTTTTCGGGCAAACGTCGGAAAGCCGAAAGGAGAGTCCCTCTCTCTCTGGAAAGAAAGTTAGCTGGCTGTGGCGGTATAATACGGAATACCGGTAGGGTTTTGTAGGAAGGCGCGGGAGGAGAACCGAGGGGCGGCGGGTGGTCCCAAGCCACTTTCTTTGAAGCCGGCCGAGCCACTTGGAAAGGGTGGCACGGACTGCCGAGTTTGGGGCAGGTCGCACATCAAAGAGCGAAATACTTGAAGCCGAGATTCCCGACCCCTCTTCGCCCCCTTTCGTGCCTTCCCCTGTCCCCCGTCGCAGCCACCGTCCCTCGGCGCAGCCTCGTTCTCCGCCACGGCTCTTCCTGTCTTCATCCTCCTCGGCCTCGCGCGCTACCCTCGCGAGCTGCCCCCGCGCGCGCGGCGCCGCGCAGGGAGGGTATCATCCTCCCTGCGTTTCTCACCGATGACCTCCGTTCTATTGTCCGCTCTCGAGCAAAAACGCTCTCTCATTTTTTGCATGCACCGGAAAAAGTCACCGCTACCCGCGCGACTCATTCACCGGAGGAGGCAATAAGGGAGCCGCTTTAAACCTGCTCCGCGCAACCTCTTTGCCACGGAGGGGCTGCATGGCTGACTGGCCGCCCTGCCTCGCGTACGCGACGACGAGCCGCGACGAGCGTTCACGCGAATCGATTCGACCGCGACAACGTCTACGGGCGTCGCGACGACACGCGACGCCTCGCGAACAGTCTACCGCACGCAGGACACGAGCAACCGCCTCGCCTAACTACGCCGCGACGTCATCTCCTCGCAGCGGAGGCGCCGCGAACAGCGGATCGTCGAGTAAACGGGCGAGCTTTTATTTCAATCTGGAGATTAATCGAGTAGACGAGCTCTCGTTGCTTCCCCGTAATCCTTTTTATCGTTCTTGTCGCGCGGGGATCTTTCCTTCCTTCGGGAAAAGATCGAGCGATCGCAGCCCGTTTCGGGGAAAGTAGCGATACCCGTTTCCGAGACGCGGAGTTTTCGAGTCGACGTAGCGTGCGGGATCCGAGTTAAAGTCCCCGTCTGAGTTGGGGGATTGTACGAAACGTTGGGCGTACATCGTGGCCAGTTTTATGGCTTTACTCCGCGGTCCCGGGAAACCGCATTACTTATGTGATACGACCTAATAACTCGTAGGGACAACGTTATCCGCGCTCGTACATTTTTATAACGCTCGGCAAAGTTCCGCGCCGCGCTTCGAGGAGCTTTTGGGGACCGAAAACGCCGGGGGATGCCGCGGGCCGTGGCGGTACGGGGGTGGGCTGCAAACAACGTTCGAGGCCACTTTTCCACCGCAATAATAAAGAGCCGGTGGTTTGTTTATTATATTATATCGCGTTACGCGAACCGGCGTAACGAACGGTATTATTCCGACGTGCGCGCCGCGAAACTCGACCTCGGTAATTTTTATTATTACGCGGGCCGGCATGGTCGAAGCTCGATTCTTTTTCAGCCGGTCGACGTTTCCTTCGGAACGCGGCTCGATTAATAAACTTTTAATTTCGCCGAACGCGGTTTTAACAGCGTCAGCCTGACGCTCGTATCGGCGCGGAATCCGTTCCCGCGATACCAACAACGGCCGAACACCGCCGTTCCGCCGCTAATTCCAAAGAATAATGTTTTTTTTAAATTCCAATCGGAACCGAGCGAGCTGTTCGCCGATGATCACCGGCTGTCACTATTTTTTTTTCGTGCCGGGTGGGTGCATTAATTCGTAATTGCGCGCCGTTTTTACGCACCGAGTCCGCCGATCGAAAAATAATTGTTGCGAGTTTTCCGATAGCGCCGCGATTGCCCCTTGTTTTGCGTTTTAGACGGAACCGGGTAGTCACGGGGAAACGCGTATCGGAGCGAGACGGGTAAACCGTGGAGGGTGAGCCAGAGCGAGCGCCACGGGAGGGTAGAGAAAACAGAAGCTGGCTTTTTCGTGGCTTAAAATTAATATGCATGGACCCGACAGCGAAACGTTTATCTTGCCAGCTTGATTTCGTTTTGATACGCCGACAAATTGCTGGACTGCTACCTTGTCTCCCGGCTCGGTGTAATCTAGCGTCGTGAAAAACGGCCGCGGATCGGCCGAACGGCCCTACGTCCCGTCAAGGAACAAGGAATCGACGTTCGCTCGCGACGTGCGCCCCGATGAAAGTTCGCGGATGGAAATCGAAGCCGTGGCTCGAACACGCCACCAACCCACCGACCGAAGGACGAAAACGGTGGGAAGGGTAGACGAGATTGGGATCGCGCGGATGCGCGCGAGCGAGCGCGAATGCGGAAAAATACCTTTTTTTTCCTGCGAATTTTCACCGCGAGACAATATTCAACATCTGGACCGAACGGAACGGCGATTAAAAATTAATAACGAATATCAACAGCGGCGGGACCAGTGGCGCTTCATTACCCGAAATTAAAAATCGTCGTTCGAATCGCGAATAAAAACTGGCCGTGGCAGCTTCCGTTCTGTAATTACAAATATCCACATGGCGCCTGTGGAAAAATCGGTAAACAGACTCGTGATCGATGGCTACACCTCCTGTCCTCCCCTCTCTCACTCTCTCTTCCTCTTCGTCACCCCTCGGTCTCCCTACCGTGGCTACCCTCGATGCTCGTAGTTTTTTCCACCGTGCCGCGAATTACCATTGCAAACGTTCGGCGCCTGTGAAAGTCCCGAAACGTATGGGGTTTCGATATGATTTCCCAAATAAAAAAAATTCGCCGCGTGAGAGAAAGAGAGAATGAGGACAAGAGGGAAAGAGAAAGAGAGAAAGAGAGAAAGAGAGAGAGAGAGAGCTCGGTCAATCGGAGCCTATTATATTCATGAATCTTCAGTTAGCCGCGTCCATATTCGTTTCCATCTCTTTTTGATCCGTGTCTTTATTTCGTTTCCCGGCGGGCCATCCGCGCCACCGGTTTCGGCGTTGCCGTCGTCCGAAAGAATCGCGGGACTAGAGGCGACGAGACGGAACGAGACGGAACGAGACGCGAAGCATCGAACAGCTGAATCCGAAAATTTCGGGAATCCGCGCTACCCTCGGAAATCGTCATTCCACATTTAGCGACACGACCACGCTGAATCGGCGGTTGTCGGTGACACCAATACCGTGGCGCGATATTAAAACGACGGCCGGTGCGAAAATAATTACATTTCATAATTGGCTAAAATATCAGAAATGAAAATTAGTTTATCGAGCGCCGCGTTAATAATTTCGCTTAATCGAAGCGACCGACGGTAGGCAGTCCGCCGAATGATATTCGCGGCGCCTGCTCGGAATCAGGTGTAACCCGGAATAAATCATCTGCGAATCGACGCTCGGCTTTGTCTCGCCTTTCAGTTCTTTTTCTCTTTCGACCTATGGAAAATAACGAAGAAACCGTTCCACGGGACAGGAGGAACGTGCCTCTTTCAGTTCACTCTTCGCGAACACTGAAACAGAAGGAGTTCTTTTCTCTTTCTTTCATCATTTCTTTCGCTCCCCTTTTTCCTTCATCTTTCGACCTCATCCGACCGTCCGTCGTCTCATTCCCTCTCGTCACTGTTTACCGGTTTCTGGATGCAGACGCTTAAATATATTTACGAAGATAGATGCGATGGCAGCAGCGCGATTGTATAAAACTTGTCATCGGAACGACGATGGTACTCCGTGAAAAGAGATATTTTCCGCTCGGTTCGAACTGTCACGTTGAGTAAAAAGGGAGAACAGGAACGGCGAGAGAGAGAGAGAGAGAGAAAGAGAGAGACAGAGAGGGGAAAATATATATAATTGCGTTCTTTAGCGACAACGCTCTTTTCAGTTGTGTCACCGGCCCTTCGGGTTTTAATAGAGATTATCCGATGTGCGGCGGTAAAAATAATTAGAGTTTCCGGATATCGAGGTTCAAGCACGAAAAACTTTCGGTATTCCCGAATCGAATGGCGAATTGCTCGGTCACTTTGCACGCGCACCGTCGCGGGACTGTTTGGCCGTAAGACGAACAGCCACGGTTTCGAGAAGGAGAAAGAAAAAGTCGGAAGACGATGGCTCATCGCGTCCAGCGGTCGGTCCAAAGTAATCAGCGGAACTGTGTCGAAGCGTGCCAGTTTTCTGTCGGGTAAAGAGTCCTTTCAGAAAAATCTAGTCCGGTCAGTTTGTCTGTAACCCATCGCGTTACAATCAATTTCGATGCAGAAAATAGCGGTCGTTTAATTGGCGTATGACACGCTTACCGATGCGGTAATTTAACGTCAGCCCGGCGTTTAACCGATCCTGGGATCGCTGATCCTACGCTCGATTCGCGGGATGATCAAAGTTTCACGCGTGGTCGCCGTTCACCCGGACCAGATCGTGCCGGTTTAATGAGTTTGTTTAATAGCAATTACCGGCGGTATCCCGTCACGCGTCGTTCTTCCAATCGAAACCGCACCTTTTAATCGCGCGATTAAACCACCACCTACTTCTCCGATCGAGACGCGATTCGAGACGTCTGCTCCCGTCCCTCCTACTCCTCACCGGCAAACCACTCCCTCCAACCCCGTTCCGATCGCCAGGTTTCCCTCTCGCCCCGGTGTCCGTCGGCTTTTCTGTCTCGCTCTCCATTTTTCCCCAACCCGATATTCGTCCAATCGATAATTCCCCAAAGAAGCTTGGAAAATTGTCTTTGAAAATTTATGGGTTTACGGGTATAATACACTTACCGCGGTATATCATTTAACGCGGGTTTTACGAATACAATGGGGTTCATTATTTTTAATTAAATTTAAAATTATATCGCACACCAGCGACCGAACGGGCATTTCGCCGCGGAGCGATGTAATTTATATTTATGCATCGCTGATTCATTCCCGCGGTTTAAGTACACCGAAATTTTTATTCCGCCTCTTTAATTACCTGACCGCCGATCCCCGCTGGGTACCGGCCGCGATCGAAGGATTTGCAATATAAATTTAGTAAATAAATTAACTTTTGTTCGTGAAAATTGAAAACCCGGACGGGACGGCGCGGCGCGGCACGGCGGTTTATACAGCGGCAGGAATAACGCGGATTGCTATTCGGCGTTTCGGCATTTCCGATTTCGTTGCCGCCTCGTCGTTCGCGCCCACACCACCGACAAGACCGCGAACGAAAGGGAACCAAGGGCGGCTCCATTATTTGGACGGCCAAGAGAACAAACCACTCGAGAAGTGGTGCTCGCTTAAAACGACGGCTTTAAACTTTCCACCGCGTATCCGAGGCCCGCGTGCCACTTCGATCGTGCCTCCTACCTCCTCTTCCTCTTCCTCGTCGTTTTCATTCCTCCGAGTACGCTCGGACAAACTTTCCCCGGCGATGGTATCGAAGACGATATCGCGGCAACGTCGAAGAAATTGGACGAGCGACACGTTCAAGAACGCGATCGAATTAACGACGCTAATAGATGAAACGCTCGGGATCGCCGCGCGGGTCGCGGTGAACGCGATTCCCGACCCGGAGGATAAGGGTGGCGCGTCGAGGGTCGCCGCGGTATCGGCTCGGCCGAAAAAAAGCTTACGGTGATCAGGGTAAAAGCATTTTTAACGAGACTCGCGTGAAAATCGTTAGTTATTCAATCGGGCGGGTTTGGGCGCGGGCGCGGAAGGCGGGAGCGGGCTGGGGCGGGTCGAGGCGGGTCGAGGCGGGCTGGCACGGCGAGGGACGGGGAGCGCGGGCCCGTAACGAGCGGATTGATTAAGCCTAAGCGATTCTGGCTTCGGTCCGTGCCTTCCACCCTCGTTTCTTATTTTCCATTCCTCCTTTTTTCGTTTCCCGCGCCAATTAAACGCGCATCGAAAGTCATTAGCGTACCCGTAGGTGTGCCCGGGAGAATTTGATCTCGAGGAGGCCGGCTGCCGGGAACAGAGGAAAGACCCAGACTCGGCGCGCGAGGGATACGTTCTTAATTGGAGTAGCCTTCCACGGATTTTTCGTCGATTTACGCTCGCGCTCGGGAACATTATCGGCCGTGGAGCCGGCGTATCGGGTCGTCGACGAGCGATCGGTTCGCCGGGACCCTCGAGGGACTCGCGACTCACGGATCCCCGCTCGCTGGAATCACGGCTCCGGCGAGAACGGTGCAAGGCTCGCTCGCGAAATGGAAAGTAAACGTTCGCAAGAATTTCGAGCCCCTTCCGGAGTCCCGGCGAGCCCGTTATCCCGCAAAGTTTCCCGCGATCGATGGGGCAGCTCTATTTTGCTTTCCCCGCGCACGTTTTTCCATTACACCGACGTTTACGAGGCTCCTTTATCGCGCGGGAATACACACCTTACGACGGAATAAAGATTTCCCTGGGAATCCAGCGGAATTTACGTAGCGAGACATCGCTTTCCCTTCGGCGGGGCAACGGTGGAACGGGAAGGAGCGACGGTTACGGGAACACTGGATTTTTTCCGCGACCCACGCTCCGAGAGGAAATACTTCGGGCCTGGTTGCTCGAAAGTATTATTCCTCGTCCGCGGTCGCGACACGGCCGGCCGTTATTTCACGCTCGTTCGCAATTAACTGCGACGTCTCCGCGATATTACAAAGTAGGCCCGACAACGAATAAATTCCGTGGGAAGAATACAGACGGGCCGACGAAAATTCGCTCGCGGCCGGGCAATTCGTTCGCGGCAGCGGTGACGCTCGCGAGGGCGTACAAGCAGCGGCAACAGCAGCAGCACGCGCGTTCTCGCGCGCTCGCGAGCGCAAATAACGGTCAGTATTTTGCAGTAATATTTCACCGGAGCAGTTGGTATTAATTCGTAATATGTTACCGGCAAACTATACGAAAGCCAGCGACCCACCCCCTCGCCTGGGCCCCCTCTCTCTCTCCTCTTGCCGGACCGCCACCTCTCTGCCACCCCTCGGCCACCCCTCGGCCACCCTCGCCCGCGATGGACATCGTCCCGCGACCACCCTAATATATGGTCCGGTATTATTGCAATGCAATGGACAGAATACTGTCAAAATTTATCGGCAGCCGTTTTTCATGCGCCGCGTCAAATGAGCCGAGCGATTAAAGCGCGTGAATTAGCCCCGAAATTTTCGAGCGCTGTCGCCCGACAAGGAACAAATGGAACCGGGACTCTAATAAACGAGCCAATTCGGAGGATCCCAACCTTGCCCGATCTCAGACAGACGGTGCGTGCTACTCGCGAGTCCCACGCGCAACCCTTTCGTCGGCCGATTCAACGCGCGTGAAGCTTTCGCGAATCGTCAGAACGATTCACGGTCTCGGCTGACGCGAATGTCGTCTGCAGCGCCGAATCTTTATCCGCCAGCCTTGCGACTCTTCGGCTTTTCACCCCTATTCCTTGCCGTCGCGCCGTCGTGTCGCGTTTCTCTGGGAATCAACGAGCAGCCCTGAGATTACCGGTGTACGACCGGCAATAAAGTCGAATTAAAATACACCCTAATTGAGTAAAGTAAATTCAAAGGGACGGGCTGGTATTTAAAAACGGGAGGATCGAGCGAAATGGAGAGAGAACGGTGATAGCCAGGAAACGGTGAGATCGAGACCGTTTCCTCTCTTTGGCCGCGTCGCCCGGTCGACGTTTGCCCTTCTTTTCTCTCGCTTTCCGTCCCTCGACTCGTTTTTTCGCTCTTCTCGAGGAGTTTCTTGCCGCTGCAATCTCGGGCTAAATTGCCAATCAACGGGGTATTATTTTCCCGTTAGTCTCCCTGGGCGAGGAAGAAAGCTGGAAGGCGGCGGGCCGACGTGCCCGATCGCCGTCCGATCCTATGGTTCCTTCGTCTTCCTATCGCCGTCCTCTGCCCACCCACCCTTTGCTCTCCACCACGCTCGAGAACCTTTTCCATCGGTTAAGCAACCGCGCCGAGCTGCGGACGAAACGGCCCGTGGAGAAAACCGCGAGCGATCGATCCGACCGTTTCCTTCGGGATCGAACTACCCGATCAGACGAATTTACGAGCGTCTCCGTCCCAGTTCCTTCCGGAAGCAATCGTTCGCCGAAAACCCTAGAAAAGCAGAGGGACCGTCCGCGAAGGATGTCCAGTCGAAGGATATCCCGCCAAGATTTTAATTAATCGTAATTACGGTACACTCGGCGCGAGTTCCGCGGAACGTCTGTGAAAAGTGCGCCGGTTCCGACGGAACAAGGTTCGGCGTACGAAAAACAAAACACAAAAAAAAAAAATATAACGGGGAAGATGAGTGGAGGAAACGACGGTAGAAAGAGACGTGGCTGGAGGGGATGGGCAAGGGAGAAGAAAAAGTGTCGGTGGGCGGAAGAGGCGGAGGCGAGGACGAGGAGAAAGAGGAGGAGGAGGAGGAGGAGGAGGAGGAAGCGGAACTCGGAGAATGGAGGATACACGGGCACGTGTACGTTTAAGTATACGTACGTGCCTACGCGTCTTTTTATTCTCGTGGCTGCGCGACGGATAGCGGCAGAGGGACAGGACAGGGTAAACCTCCCTCTAGTGGTCTACAGAAGTCAGTACAGCGTGGTCTAGGGGTTTCGCGTTTCAACCACCCTCTTATATACTAATTATCATCGTCGCGCAGTCTCTTGATGTAAATGCCTGAATGCACCGGGTGTACCCGGCGACGAGGCGCGGGTGTCGCGGGGGGTTTGCGGCTGCGGCTGCAGCGGCTGCAGCGGCGGCGGTGGTGCGAGAGAAGAGAGCGAAGAGAAGGGAAGAGACTCGCGCGAGTATTTTATATAAAAATACAGACGGCCGCTTGGTTGCTTCGGATACGCCGACTACCTGACTCCCTTCGCTTCCTTCCTTCCTTCCCTCCCGCCCGCCGCGCCACCAGCCCACGGCGACTTCCCGCACCCTCGACCTCACGAGGCTGTCTCCGTCTTCGCGCATCCCCTCCGCGTCTCACGCCGCGGCCGCACCGAGCCGAAGCGGGTTAAGAGAACCCAACACTCGACAGTTACGCGTTTAAAGCTAAAGAGGATATCGTCGTTTCCCGAGACACGGCGAACCTCTCACTCCCTTCCTCCTCTCCGATCTCTGAGTTTCGCGCGTTCCGGGGAAGATGGGCAGTCCGAGATCGAGGAGCTGCGAACGCTGTGCGCGGTCTATTCCGCGGGAGCCGGGAGTGCATCGCGTTTATCGCGGAAGGGTTACAAAGAATCTTTCGGAGCGAAGCGAAAACACACCGGCGATCAGTGTAAATTACCGCGGCCGGCCTTTCCTTTGCCGCGCCGACGGATTCGCTCGAAGAGGGGAAAAAAAGGCGTCGAGGATCGCGATACCGGGGGCGTAGTGCGCGGTATGAAAATAAGATTCATAGAGGTTGGAGATACGGCGGAAAGTAGGCGCGCGTGTCGGATAAATGGTTCGAGCGAAACGAGCCGGTGAAATCGAAGCGGGGCGGCGCGTTGCGCGCGGCCAGCCCGGGATGCGTCTAGGGACGCGGAATAATGCAAACGGAGGCGTCGAGGGGTGGAACGCCGCTCTAAATTACAGCCGATATTAAGATCTCGCGATTGCGCGAAATGGTATGCAAAGCAATTCCGGCGGGCACGCACGAACGCGTACCTCGGCCTGGACAACGCCGCGGCGCGCCGCGACCGGAGGGGTCGGTTGCCGACCACCTCGCGATCGAGACAGGAAGCGCCTCTAGCCCGCCGCAGATTCCCTGGATTTACTCCGCCACAGCTCGAAACTAATCGCGAATGAATTCGTACTAGCCGAACGCCACGAAACGAATCGTCGCGCCGGCATTTCCTTTCCCATTATTTCCGACGGAGGGCTTAAGGACGAACCGGGTTGTTAACAGGAATATTTGCCGGTGTTTATACGTTCTAGATAGGAACTGTAAATAATGGAGCAAACGTTCGCGTCGGGAAATTCGTAAACGAACGTCGACCGTCGAGCGGTAAAGTCGTCGAAATTTCTGCTCCCGCGCGGAACGTTTTTCCGCGTTTAATCCCGCGACTCGGAAAGTCGGGGAAACCCCCCTTGAGGGAGAGAGAGAAAGAGAGAGAGAGAGAGAGACGGGATTCGATCAAATCGACGGCGAACTTAAAAGCTCGGTCGACAAGGGCGGGCAGCAGCGGCAACGATCCGGCGATCGTTAATAATCGCGAACGTACAGGCGTATCGGCGTCGACGGCGATAGTATTTCTAGGTAATTCGATTCCAGCGAAACCAACGCGATAGGTACTTAAGCGTTTTCGAAACGATTCGATCGATACCTGCCCGCGAACTCGATCGTAATCGACTGTGCGAGCCGGCTAACGGATATCGGGTCATCCATCGTAGAATATTTAGCGAAATCCGTGCGCGAAATACTTGGGAACTCGAAACGGTTCAAGTTTATCAAACGATAGCCGATCGTCGGCTCTCGTAACCCTCGAATTAGCCCAGACCTAGTTCGAATTCGATCCAGACCTTTTCTCGTCGTTCCGCGTAATTCCATTTAAAATATCTTCGCGCGCTTCTTTCATTCTCCTGAATATTCCTCGACCGTCGAAACTCGTCGAAGAAGCTGATCGACGAGCGGTAATCGGTTCCCGTCGGTTCGGCGGCTCGATTCGCGGGGCACGACGAGTCGAGGCGCGGAACCCTCGCAAAGAAGAATTCTTTCGGACCCGTGCTAGGTCGTTACTCAGATATTATTATCCGCGAGAGACAATAGCCGATACACATCGATCCGACAATGTCGGACGATAGCGGAACGGGAGGGCGCGTATAACAGAGCTGTCTCATTAACAACTTGTAATGGAACGGCCGTATCTATTGGTAGGTTTCTGTGCGATGCGCGCAGGAGGAAAGCCAGCACACTCCCTCCGTTCTCTCGCGTTTCATAAAACGAAAGGCAAAGGATAGTAGAGGAAGAGGAAACAGGAAAGAGGAGGAAGGGGTGAAAGGAGGAACGCGGGGAACTGGCGTGGCCGATGTCGGAAGGGAGGGTAAACCTTCGAGAATAGACGATACGAAAACGAGCCGAACGAACGAGCGAACGAGCGAACGACCGACGAACGAGCAAACATACGTAGCTTGATACGAGAGGCCGACCGGGGAACGAGTGCGCGCACGTCCGATGGATGCAACTTCGCCATCCGCGCATCGGCTCGCATTGTGCACGCGCCATTGAAAACAACGAAACAATGCGTCGAAGCCAGGTTTTGTCCCGTGACTTCTCGCCCGTTCCGAAGCAGATCGTAGCCCGAAAAGGAGACGCGGCTCCCCCCCGGCCGCTCGAGCCCGATACACCGTCGTTTCTCGCGTATCCGAGTGCGCAACGAGTCTGCAACGTGTCCGCACACACGTGAGATCGCTAACGACTCCGCGCCGATGATACGGGCATTGTCTACCTTCGGCCGTCTTTTCAATTTTCGCGTTCGCCCCGATCCCCTGCCGCTCCCTTAGCTCTCACGGCTACGCCGCGGAACCAGGGATCCGAAGATTGCTGGGACCGGGGGCGTAAAACCCTTTCGAGTTCCTTGGTTTGGTCCCCGTTGGCCGCGGGAAGGTCATTTCCTCGATATTCGAGGAGATTCGATGCCGGGGCCGACTGCGCCGAACGATTCGATCGCGCGCGTTTCCGCGAGCCCTGTCGCTCGTTAATTACCGTTTGATTGCGAGGCAGCTGCGCATAATGGACAATTCTTTCCATATCCCAGGAAATGGACGATAAAGTTTACTGCGGCCGTAGCCCTGGTTACGGTCGCGGCGATGAGTTCGACTACGACCACCGACCGATCTCATTATCGCCGGCGTAGTATCGCGCCGATATTTAATTCGCTGTATCGATTTAATCCGCGACGCTCGAAAACCACATCGCCCGCGGGTTGACCCGACGTTGGGACATCTTCTCTCGGTTTTTTTCCGTCGCGTCCGCTTCCGGTGGATCAGCGGCGGCCGCGAATCCGAACGCCGATGATTTCCAGTCGATGGTTTCGCCGGCGAAACCGTAGTTCATCGTTCGCGATCGCTAGCCCGGCTAAAACGAGCGGTCGGATTATAAGCGGCCGATAAACTCTTTTATTTTATTCGCGCCTCCCGCGCTAAAAAACCGAGCGTCGCGCTATTCCCAGGACCGTTTTTCCCCCGGTCGCACTTTATTTATTTCATTGGCCGCGCCGCGTAGAGCCACGATGCGCGGCGAGCCGGCGATTTCCACGGCTATCGGGGAACGCCGTAATTGGCCGTCATTTGCGGGGAATCACCGGCAAAAAAGACACGATCGGCCGATGTCACGGACCGATCGAGGACAGCTCGAAACGTCCGATTCGACTCGCCGCGAAACGGACCGGAAGCTTCGACTCCGCGACTCGTAACGCTGGGGACTGCCGGAGCCGGGTCAAAACGCCGAACCGTTTTACCGCGACAACGCGCCAACGATTAACCCGTATCCGACACGGCACGGCGTATCGTCGTACCGACGCGCGATACGGAATCCCTCTTGCTCGTGATAGTCGGCCCGTTCGTTCTCTTTTTCTCCCGTTGGCCTCGCACATGATCTCCGCGCCGCTGTCCGGTATAAGCGCGTATAAGCGCGTACCGTCCATCTTTCTCCGGCTCTCTCTCCTCTGGTTTCTGCACTCGATTTTCGTCCTCTGTTCTCTCTATCGTCTGTTTCGCAGCACGCGAAGCGTGTCGCCCTCGCTCGACCCTCTGTATCTCGCCTCTCTTGCGCGGCATCGGCCTCTCCTCCACCTCCCAACATCTCTCTCTCCTCCACCCTCGCGGCCGCTGCCGCCACCGCCGCCCCTGCCGTCCTCGCCCCCTCAGCAACGATCCCACGCCACGGCCTCGCCGCGCCGCACCTCGCCCCGTCAACCCTCCGATTCTCTGGCAGGCTCTCTTTCTCCCTCTCCCTCTCTCTCTCTCTCTCTCTCTCCCTCTCTCTCTCTCCGCGCCCCCGACACCCGATACTCGACACCCGATACCTAATTATGTTAAACGCTTCCGGATTTTGCGGCCGGATTATGCGGCCTCGTTGCCCTCGCGCGGCTCGTCTCGTCCCTCTCTCGCTCGTCACCGCTCACGCCTACCTCGAAAAAGGATTTGTAGCCGCGAGCGTTCACGCAAATCATCGTCGGAAATCATCGGGCCGCCGACGCGCGATTCCGCTACGCCGAGTGTTTTCGCGCGGCCACGTGCCGCCGCGAACGGCTCGGTTGAACCCCTTTTCACCGCGAAACGGATTATCGGAGCTTCCTCGTTTCCACCGCGAAGGTGTTCGCGGAGAATCGGCGATCCGCGGGAGGCGGCGATGCGTGTGATCGCTATCGGACGAGTCCCGGTGCTCCAAAAGCGTCCGCCGCAACGACGGAACAAAGGGGTTGGCGCGAGCGTTTTAATTTCTCGGTAAACCGCGAGGCAAGTTCGGCGCGTGCCAGATTCCACCCTTTCGACGCGGCGACGCCCGCTCTCGATTCGTTCCCGCGCCCCCGTCGGGCCTCGACCGTCGAAACCGACATTCCGCGGAGTTGCGATTTTCCTGCGGATGCGTCCCCACACCCTTTCCCTTTATCTCGCGTTCTCTCCGTTTCCATCCACGCTTCCCACTCCTTCCACCGTCGGCGCTCTCACCCTCGAATTTCGCTCTTTTCCACCTTCTCGTCCGTGCTTCCGGCCTCGCACGGATAGACGCCTCGGAACCGCGGTGCCGCCGCGTGCACAGATAATCGACGAAAACAACCACCGACGATTGCGGTTTCGCTACGGTCGCTCGATCGAGTCAAGACGGGGAAGCAACAGTTGCTCGGAACGTCGAACGTTTTTTCCGACGCGTTTCCCGCTTGAACGCCGATGCGCCGGTGGCTGTGTTCCAACGGTCTCTTTCTTTCGTTTCCAATGCCACGCGCGGCTATTTATTTAACACGTTCACTGTCACGACGGTCTCCGATGATTGAAGCTTCCAGATTATTATAGTATGAATTGTGACACCGAATAATTAATCATTCTTTCTCTTCACGTTTGCTACGGAAAGCATAAGTGATACACGAAACGCTGAAGTTTCTCGTGACAGAACACGTGGTGTTAAAGAACACTGCGGATCCCTGATTATTCGAGCGCTCGTGTTTTGTCGCGAATGGATATCGCTCGCGATATCTTATCGGTGAAAGCGGTTTTCAATTTTATCCGCGTCGTTCGTTTCATTCCTTGGAATATTCATTTCTTCGTCGCCCCCCGAGAAAATGACTATTTTACGTTTCACCCGTGGATCCGAGACAGTGGTTTCGAAACGTGCCTCGGTGAGTTCCGAGCGAACGACGTTTCTTCGCGACCGATCGACGGGAAGCATCGATTAAACGGAACTCGTCGAACGACTGCTGTCCACGGACAGCCGACATGCCGGACAATCGTTCTGAATAGTAAATAATTGTAAAGAATAGATGCGTCGTTAAGTTCGAAAGTTAAACATCACGAAACACGTCGGCCGAGCGTATTACTACTGCAATTTTTATCCGCGACCTGACATTTAATCAATGACTGCTTTACAAACGACACAACGAAGTAACATATTTAAATTGAGCAGTTAATAAATAGCATTTCATCGCGGTACAATTTACTTATAGGACTGACCCACATTCGTTGGACGATGGACGTAGTCAAATTCCTTAATATTGCAGCTGTTATTCAATTTCGTCTTTTCCGCGTCGCCTGATACGTTTCGCTCAATTATAAATACCCGTTCCGTTTAACCCTTAGCCCCGCCGTTGCGGATGGGGCTTTCTTTCCGACGGAACCCGGCGGATATCGCGACGGGGGTCGCTCGCCGGCGCGCGAGCATCGAAATTCTTCACGCCCGATGGAAGGAAAAGAAACGAGTGGCGAGCACGCGATAACGAATCGACAATACCGTATCTCGGGTGTCGAATTTGCTCTCCGAATTAGATAATGCGGGTGACATGTCGCTGTGGAGCGATGATACGCTTATACCGCGCGAGTCGGAGGATTATCGCGACTGTTTCGGTTTAGTTTCGATGCCGCTCGCGATACGCGGTTCGACTCGCGTTCGCTCGGTCTCCGCCCTTCCCTTTCGCATTACCTTTCGCATTCCCGTTCGCACGAATCGTGACAAATCCGCCGGAAGAGTCGTTCGGAGCGAAACGAAAACGTTCGAACGGACGGCGAAGCAAGGGATCGGCGATGTTTTTGCGGGCGATCGTCGCGTGTTTTTCATGTTCTCGGGGCCCCGTCGCGTCGACGATCTTTTTTCAAATATTTCTTCCCCCGCTGCGGTATTCCAGAGTCAGCGTCGTAACGCGATTCCACAAAAAGCCGTCTGGAGCGAAGCCGCGCCGGCGAAGTGTCGAGAAATAATTAACGTTTTGTTGGACGGCGGCCGCGTTCGCGGCTTCGCGCGGACGGCGGGTTCGATCCAGCGATTTCTATCGGGAAACGCGTAAAGCGCGACGATAAACTTGAGAGATCCGGTGAACCGAGATGAACGAGCCACGAATCGCCGAGTTTGTCGCGGCGGCACGCGCGCTCATGGACGATATCCCGCTTCTTCGGGTTCGTTTTAATTGTCGGCGACCGGTCAACGAGGCGTAAACGTTGGCGCAACACGTGTACGGTCGCGTTAATTGCCCGATAAAAATCACAACACGCCAGCCGAGGCAAAGCACCGGCGGCACAGCCTTGGTCGCGTGGTCGTAAAATTAAAAATGCCACGCTTCCGTCGAGGATCGCGTTAGTCGACCATTAATTCATTAATTATAAGGGCACGCGTGTCGCGACCATGCAACGCTGCTCAAAGCTGAATCGTAAACGGCGCCACACGCCCCTCCCCACCCCTTTCCTACGCCTTTTCCTTCTTTCCCCTCTTTTTTCCACGTGGTTTTCGCTCCTCGTCGTTTGTCGCGCGCGCGGCGTCCGGTCTCGCCGTTTCGTGGGTGTACCCGACTTTTCGAAAAGTCGCCGGAGAACGTTATTCAAGGGTACTGTTACGTGCCGCAACAATAGACGACTACGTTGAATCTCACCGTTGAGCGACCGGTAAAACCCGACGCGATCAATCGCGGTCCTAACTAAAAATAGACAAATATTTCCAACTTTATACACGAGTTCCAGGGCAATTAACGAAACACCAGACTCGGAGGCATAGTCTGACGCAAACTCTCAATTTCTGTTACAGTGATCACTATGCTGGAAAAGCGATTCGGTAATCCGCCTACAACAACCATTCAGTTCACGCTGTGACTTCTGACATTCTACCGCTGCGATTACATTCTGTACTTATAGTTTGTAACGTATTATTCAGCTTTTCTAATATCGTAGTTCAAATAAATTATACGGTTCATGAAATATCATTGATTATTGAAATATCCTTAACACTAAAGCTACCAGAGAAGTCGAAATGATTATTCCTGATTTTTTCCTTTATAATCATTGAGAAGATACAAGGCTTTCTCAGAGAAACGATTAAATAATCTGACTTGGTAATGTACGAATTAAAATACAAGTCAATGAAAATCTCAATAATTACAGTTTCATAATATCTCCAGAAGAATAAAAGGAAGCCAATTTGAATGCTCGGTAGTATTAGTGTTAAATACTACTTTATACGATTTCTCAAAAGTCAGGTGTCCAGAAGTGTCACAACTATAAATACCTAACACTTCCTCGTAGAAGGTTGGCGATAAAGCTGGTAAGTTTTTTTATTTGTCTGAATCTATCAATTTAGAAAAGAATTCCATCGAAAATTCTTTAATAGCATAATTGTTCGGAAGCAACGAAAAAGCTGTGAAAATTGCAGCTATAGATAAGAGCATGGTTGTAATCTTATATTTTAAATAAAAGATCTCAATCATCTTGACCACCATCAAGATACACATTTTCCAAGGTATTCTAAATTTTTAACTTCACAGACTTATCGCTAACGTTAAGACAAATCCAACGACAAATCTAAATTCAACATCATGACCTTAGACCCTGTGGTAACGCCAAAACATTTTTGGTCAGCTTTCCAAGCCAAATACCCCACAGTGCGAAGGTCCGTCGAACCACGACATCCTACATTTCGATGATTCCCGCGAGCGAATCCGCCGAGCGTCCAAATGGTTTTCGAGGCGAAAACGAAGAATTGTCGACTGGCACCGCGAGCGTCACCGAGGAGAGATAACATTTCCAAGGATTTTTTTTTAACGCTAGCTGGTCCACGGACATTTCCGCGGCCGTGAGCGAGGGAAATTCGCGGCGTAAAACGAACGAGTGTTCCAGCCTCGCGCCGCCAACACCCCCGCGCCGGGAGTCGGCTTCTTCGAAGGTTAAACGAACGAAGTCGGAACTGCGTTGCAGTTTCCTTTCTCGTCCCCGTAGCCTGCTCCCCTCTCTTTTTCCGCGGATCTTTTCACGGCGCGACGGTGCGGCGGTGCGGCGGCGAGGCGGCGAGGCAGCGCGGCGACGGGGTACGGAGCGGGTCGAGGCGAGCAAAGGTAGTTGGGGTGGTTTTACGACGAGCGAAACGCGCCGCTCGTTCCTCACCCTTGCCCGCTCGCGCTCCCGCTCCCGCTACCGAGACATAAACTTTATGGTGTTTATGAATATTTATATTAATCTACATTTTATGCCGGCGTCTACGCGGCCGTGCGAATGGAGAGTGCGTGCGGGGGACCGAGAAAAAAGAGGAGGCGGAGAAGGAGCGGGATGAGGAGGAGGAGGGGGAGGAGAGTCGGAGAGGCCGGCGAAATGAGGAGGGAACGCGGAGCAAGGGACGAGGCGGAGGGAGCGGTGAAAAAGGACGAGAACGAGAGCTCGAGTTTTATCCAGGCGACGAAGGAGGTTCCGACGATGAAAAACTTGGATAATAATTTACATCGACGAGCAACCGAGAGTCTGCGCGGTAATCGTCTCTTCCGCGAAAAGAGAAGCCTGGGCGTCGAAACGGAGACGCGCCCCTCTGTTCCAGGAGGGCCGGACACCCTTATTCCAGATTTCGACGCGGACCGACGCGTAACCGCGTTCGTCGGCCGACCAGCCTACCGTACAGAGGCCGGTCAATTTCGATCTTTTTCCTTTCCCGTCGCGTTATACGATGTCCTTGGAACGGCCGCGTGGAGGATGGGAATGAGAATGGTAACGGTAACGATAACGATAACGACGGGACGGGGGGGCGAGACGCGAGCTGCGGTCTACTGGCCGAGCCACACCGGGAACCGGTGGCAATAGCCGGTAGCAACGGCATCGGCGACGGTAGCTCGGGTACCGAGGACAGCCGCGTTAGAGGCGTCCCGACTTCGGTACCTGCCGCAACAGGAAGTCTTCGATGTTCGGCAACGACGCCAGATCGATATACCTCGAGGAGACTAAGGCTCCGCCAATGGCTATTATCTCACGCGTATATATGCATCGCTCCGTGCATTGCTCGGTACACTGAATTCCCCGTACACAAATACGGCGCGCGTATGCCTATGCGTTACTTGAGCGCTCCGGCGCGCATACCTCTGTCCGCGCCCCCGCCGCGACCGAGCTCCCTACCGCACCTACACGCGTAAGGGTACGCGCGCGTGCACGCCGAGAGGACACGCACACCGCGGAAGCGGGTATAACTGGGCGGCCATCTTGGATATTAGCCAACCAGAACAATAGTATACACAATAGTACGCGAGCTAGCGAGCTAGCGAGCAGTGTTTGGTACCACCCCGACCCTCCGATTCTCTCATCCCCTCGTGTTCTACCCGCCGGCCCACCCGACCCACCTCGTGCTCCTCCTCGGCTATTCTCTAACGCCACCTTCCGCCCGCTTCGTCGACGATCACCAGGATCGCCTCTTTCGCAACCCCTACCAGCCTTAACTCCTTGCCCGCTAACCTACTACCTCTAGCCATCGCGATAACTGCCAGCCAACGCCGCGAGGAGCCTGTTGCGAGTCGGCCAACCGAACAGGCGTGAACATCGCGAAGCTTCTGAAGGGGACCGCGAAATCGGTCAGACACGACCGGAGACACGTATCATCGTCGCGGTGGCAGCTCGACCCTGAGCGGTTGTATACCTTGTCCTTCGTCCGACGCGTTCAACGGCACGCGTCGTTCCCTTCGAGGATCCATCCGAGACGCGGCAGCCGGCGATTAAACGCGCCAAGGTTATCGCTTTCGTATCCTGGGAACGAGCAAGCTCGGAGATTTTCTTTTCGAGATAAGGCCGACGGTGTTCAGGTCGAAACGAGAGGCGGTTTCGCCCGGCGTGGGTCGAAGAACAGCTGACGGGCTCGAAGAAAAACCTTGTAGCGCGGTAGCTTTCGGAACGCGCGCGACTCGTGGCCGCGAGGCAACTCGTTTAGCAACGTGGGAAAAACGCGAGGAGAGAAACGTGGTCGAAAATTGGCGAGGCGCGTTCGCTCCGCTTCTCCAAAGTTACTACGCTATCGATCGGAGGCGCATCGTTTCGCCGTCCGTCGGCGGCGAAAGATACGTACGCCCGCGACTCGAGCGGCGGTGGTAAACCTCGCCACCTTCGCCCTCACGTCTTTCCCTCGGATTGCCCGACTTTCGCCGCTCGAGTTCCGTTATCGTCGAGAGAACCGCGGAACGGACGGCGTGAGTTCTGCAGCACGTTTCGACGGAGACGATTGATCGATTCGCGGGACTATCGAAGCTGCGTACACTCGAACGCATAGTAGGACCTAAATACGGCGGTTTTGTTGGCAGGCCAAAGAAACGAACAGGAAAATAATATTTCCAGGTACGCCGAAATTTCTCCGTCAGCGAACGGGAAGAGACGCGGGGTCGAAGGCCGTGAGGAGGCGGAGGAGGGGGAGTAGGAGGAAGAGAGCGATGGTGACGGCGACGGCGACGGCGACGGCGTCGCCGGTGGTGGCGGCCGTGGCGGCGGATGCATTTTGCACCGACTGTACATCCTATTCGCGCACGTGAATATATTAGGGTGGTTCTGCTCCCCCTTGGAACTCAAACACATACAAATTAACGATATTACTCGTACGTACGCGTGCTTACTGTCTGCGTAGGTCGGAGAGAGACGTAAAACGCCGTCGGTACGGTGCGCCGTACAACGCGCGAAGGGGTGGAGCAGCAGCCTATCCGCGCGCGGTCGGGCGGCCGCGCTCGAACGCTTCGTCGGACGGAGCGGAGCGGCTCGGTGGTGTGCGTGCTCGCGGAGGCACGGGGATGAAATATTATAATACGTCACTTGGCAACTGTGCCGCGCCATCGAGCGGTGTATACCAAGTTTCAAATACGCTAATTCGAAAGCCACCCCTCGCGCGTTCCCTGCAGCGCAATCGGAGTCGCGGGACTTCTTTCTCGCCGAATCCGTCCCTGCCCCCGAGCTCGTATCGCCTCCAACCGCGACGCGGTTACGCGTCGCTACGGACCTTTCGCTCTCCCGAACGTTTCGCGCGCGCCGAGAAATTGCCGCGATTTTATTTCGCTCGCGGTCTCGTCGAGCCGTTCTTCCGGCCCGCCATCCGAGACGCCTCCCTTCGCTCGGAGTTTTTCGGCGGTCCTCGTTTTTCATGCGGGCTCGCCTTAAACGGCGAGTTTCTCGCGAGCCTCGAGGAGGACAGTATTTTACAAGCCGTTCTCTCCGGTGTCTGCGGCGTCTGAGCGCGGCCGAGGGGGATCGCAACCCTACTAGAACCACTCCGGTGAAGAACACGCGCTAAATTTACCACCGCGAAGTGCACTAGCTAGCAGGTCCGTGGAGGAGCCATTTGATACGCGACTCCTCTAATTTACTCCGGAATAGGAACGGTTCCGCGCTCGCCGCTTTGTCTAGCGCGCCGCCGCGATCGAGATCGCGAAATTCACTTTAACGGCTCTCACCGAGCACGCGTCTATTCGATATTTCGCGAATCAACGACGCGAGTATTGTTCGAGGATACTTCTCGCGGCTCGGTTTGCTAGGTCGAAACCGCGCAGACGATCATCCGGATACAAGACAACGGTGACGACGCGTCGCGATCGTTGCGGATCGTTGCGGGTGTTCGGTCGTCGCAGAGTTTTCGAGGAAGCGGTTGACATGTCCTGGCCGTGGTTGAAACCGCGAGTCCCTCGCGGCAGCTGTCGGCGGCCGTCGAGTTGGACGGTAGGAAATACTTTCCGCGAAAGACGCCCGGTATACCGTGCCTATTCGCGAGGGTGTGGTTTGATTAATGACCTATTCGATAGCCCCGCTGTACCCTTCGTGCGGGGATGCCTCGCATCGAGCGTACTATCGAATTCTACGTAAACACACTCGTACGAGAACGTAAGCCTGGCTCGTCGGCGTAAATGCGCCTATCTGTTCGCCTCTCGTCCGCTCCAGAGACGCGGACGGAGAGGGCGAGGGCGAGGGCGAGGGCGTAGGCGAGGACGGGGGTGCCGGTGCGGTCGAGGGGGTGGAAACGGTGGAACGGGTGAACGGCGGGCCGAAGGGGAGGAGGAACGGGCGAGGCGGGACGAGGCGAGTGGAAGCCGCGCGGAAGGCGTGGAGCGGCGCGGGGGAGGAAGAAGAAAATCGAGAGAAACAGAGCGGTCGCGCACTTACGTGGAGAAACGGGCACAGCGCGAGTACAGAGCGGGACGCATTAATTTTACAGCGGCGAAAATTCGCAACTTTGGCAATTTCGGTGCGTTCGTTGGTTCGCTCGAACGGCTGCGGACGGTCGATTCGCGATCGCGCGCCGCAAAATACTTTGACAAATTTGCCTCGATATCTCTGGAAACTCGGCTGGCAGGCTCGGGAGCGTGCTCTAATCGAAAGGAAACATGGCGTCGCATATAAATAAGAATTTATAGACGATGAAAAATGCGAACGAAAGTTGGAGTTTCGCTCGAGTTTCCCACCCAACCCCTCCCAGCCGCCCCCGCCGCCTCCACCGCCGTTTCCTCCACCTCCTCCGCCTCCTGCACCGCCGTCCTCACTTCCGTGTCCTCCTTCTCCTTTCTCTCCCCCCGGCTGCCCCGCCGCTCGCCCATCCAGCCCGTTTCGTTTCGTCCTCCCTCGCCGCCCCCCCCGGCTCCCGCGCTTTCGTCATCCTTCTTCCTTCGCGTTGCCGCGGGAGAAAGAAAGGGGCGAATTTACGGGACGGAGTAAAAGTTTTGCGCGAAAAGCGAAAACTCTCGCTAATGGCTGTTTTTCTTGAGCGGAATACTTAAAAATAAAAGGCGGACGAAACGGAGGAAATAAAAACGAGAGAGTTACTCCGCGGCAGCAGCCGCTCTACACCGCTCTTACCCTCTTCTCGGTCCGCGGAAGAACTAAGGAGGCGTAATTTGCCGCTATTAGGCGACACCCTTTCTCTCTTCCCGCGTTGATTTTCCCGGTGGCCGCGCGCGAGAACGCGGCCAACTGAAATCGACGCCCCGAGCGGACGGCGATTCGCTTTCGATTCGCGTCTCGATTGCGCCCCGAGCGGAGGTCGCGTTTCGGCGAGGAGCAACGTCGCTCGCGCGATGCAGCGTCCGACGGGTGCGCGCGCGGTCGCTCGCTGGATCACCGGCTCTCGTCGACCGGCAACTTTAATTATACGGCTACGGAACGAGGAGAGCGGTTCGATGCTCGGCCAGCATATCAAGATAATGGCTTCCATCGGCCGATGGTTCGTATATACCAATCCGCGGTAAGGGGTTGCGCTTGATTTCCATTGCATCGCGTTATCCCTCGCCGACCGGCCAGCCGACCAGACGACCAGCCGAGCGGAATGTATTCCCTCTCTCTCCTCACCACACCTCTGCACTCCTCCCCGCGCGATAGATGCGCTCGTCTACCAGACTCGCCACTCTGGTTCCCGAAACGCGACGCAGCCGGTCCGCGACCGCGACGCGTCTTCGTCGATCTCACCGCTCTCCGAGGGCTTGACCGATTCATTCGGTGGCTGAGCAGATCGCGATCGAACGGAGCAGGCGTTTCCCGAAACGATACGAATGTCAACGGACATTTGGAATGCAATGCGCGAAGACGGCGGGGCGAGGGGAATCGCGATCGAAAAAGCCAATGGGAATTCTTTCGGACGAGTCGGACCGCGAGCGATAGCCGTGAAAACAATTAATTGAAATGTAATTTTCCACATTTAATTTCACCGCTGCCGCGAAACTTTCATCATTCCGTTTTTTCATTTTTTAATCGGATCGGATTAATTTGCCGCGATACCGTACGCGGCCCCGCGCGCGAACGGAATCGCGCAAAAATTTAATCGACGGGAAAAAGTAGGGATTTTAATTATTTCAACGGTGAATTTTTTAGGAGGTTACTTGTAATACGAGCGCCGACATAAATACTCGCAGCCCGTCGAACCTGATCGACGTTGTCTCGCCGATCGGGGATATTCGCCGGTCGCGAAAGACGCGCACAGCCCGGCTTAGAAACGCCGCGAGAGAAAACGGACGATATACCTACGGCGAATCGATCGCTCGCGCGTAACGCGACAGTTCTTTTTCAGATCTGCACGACCGATAGAGAGATAATGCTTTAGTTGCGCTGGTTTGATGCCGCTATAACGCGGACTGTATTAGAACAAAACGTATTCGGTGGGAGGAGCGGGGTGGCACGTTGACGTACGTCAATTTGACGCGCACGCAATACGTCAAATTTGCCGCACCGCGTCGGATACGCGCTGCTCGAAAACCTATTCGGTCTCCCTCTCGCGACGCTCGCCTCTCTCCTTTTTCCCTCGTCCCTCCTTCTCGTACGCCCTCACCTTCATACGCTGTCTCTCTTCGTTCTCCCACTCGCTCCGCCGGCAGCGGCGGAGCACGAGCGAAGCGGCGACGAGCAGAGATCGAAGAGGGAGCCTTATCGAGGGAAAAAAAAAATTACGGGGGATAAATTGTCTGGTTTCCTCCTGCTCGTTCCAGCTAAGTCTTTAATCCGTTCCACTCGAGCGTCCACCGGCGCCGGATAAAACAGCCTAATTGTTACTTAACGCGCGCGCACGGGACTTACATCGGTGAACGAGCGAGGATATTTAAAAGACGCCCGCGCGCGTTCCTCTCGATCGATAAACGGGTCACGACGCAATGGAAGAAATAAGCGCGCGAACGTTTCTTCGGGAAACTAACGCGCCACGAGAAATTCAATTTACGTTTCGTTTAGAGAGCTTCCTTTCCCCTGGTGAAATTGCTTGAAATTTTTAGAAAAATAACACGAATTCCAATTATTAACCGTTTCCCCCGTTCTCCAACTAGAGATTTCGCAGCGAGAAATTCTCGACGAAAGATAATTAAACATCAAATATCGGTCGAAGGGTGAATCGAACTGATAATTAATTTCCATTCACCGGGAATAAAAACTGTAAAACGCCTGAGCCTGGACGTGCGATCGCGAGCGACACCGCCGGCGGACCGAGCGGCCGGCGTTCTTCCACGCGGCTCACGAGACCAAGGCCGGGGGACGCGTTTCGTCTCGGCTAGAACCGAGGCGAAGGTGTTCGCGTGCGTTCCAACGAGCGAGACGGGATCTCCTCCGAGCGAGTCCGCGATAAACGATCGGGCCGCGGATCCCGGTATTCCCGTCGCGAGCACTAATAATAACTCAAGGGAGAAGCTCATCGGAGTATTTACCCTCGATTAAACTTTCGATGGCGAGAACGCGAGTCGGATTTCTCGGAATTCATTTGTTCGAATACTTTCCCGACGGTTTCCACGGCCGCTCGGCTCGCTGCAAACCCCTGTTGCATCTGTGCGCCGTTCAGCGGCGTTCAACGAAGATCGAGGAGTCTCGGAGGTATTCTTAAGCGCTGCTCTGGTAATCGGAGTTGAAATTTTTCCTCGCTACGTTGCAGTTTCCCGGGAACCTCTGCCTGCTTTTCCTTCTCCCCGTCGTTCCCCGACAAAGGCGGCTATTCGATACCGTTTCGGAAAAATTTTCTTGCCGGGATTCGAACGGCCGTTCGTAGGATGGTCCGAACGACGTACGGACAGAGAAACGGAGAGACGGGGAGAAGCAGAACGCGTCGAGCGGAGACGTACGAGGAGCATAACGCACACGAGCACCGACCCTCTACACGCCAGGAAAGAATCCGTAGTGTAAATAAAGAGCCGTTCGCAACGCTGGCGAATGTTTGCCGAATGCATTAAGGCGGTAAGAGCAGTGCCCGGCGGATAGCTCGCGTCGCGATGTATCGCGCACCACGACGACGTACGGAGCAGGAAAGGATTGGGGTAGCGCGCGGGGAGGCTCGGAGAGCTCGGTACACCTCCACGGGAGAGGCGGCGGAGCAGCGGAGAAGGAACGGGATCCGTGCTAAGGGACGGCTGGTTAAAAGGGGCCAGGGGATCGGCGACGATGCGGCTTAAGGCCTATGTACCGCTCCGAAGCTTAACGTTTCGAGGGGCAAAGGGGCTCAGGACGTACGGTTGACACGGTGTCGCGCGCGCGAGCAAACGACCGGGCGAACGAGCGAGCGAACCGTCTACCGTCTACGGCCATCTCCGTCTACCAAGTTGGCGCACACCCGTGTATCGAACGCGGCGGTGCATTCGCGGAGAGAGCAGACGACAGAAACAGAGAGAGAAAGAAAGAGAGGAAGAGGGAACGAACGACTATGTTCGACTCGCGTAGCTCTGTTCGCTTCTGGCTACCAGCACACAGCCGCGCGCTCCCTTTGTCTATGTCTTAGGGCTTACATATAATTCCATGTTTGCGAAAAAGATCGGGAACCCGTATCAGGCAGAGTACGCGCGTCCCACACCCCGGTACGTCCGCGCGCGGATTTTTAATATGTCGTGCCGTAGGTGGATAAACGCGGGAATACGAGGACCCGACCGCGACCCGTTCCGTGCTAGAGACGCTTCAGCCTTCTGCTCCATCATCCTACTCTTTCAGCTTTCTCTCTCTCTTCACCCTCTCTCCGCCTCCTCCTCCACCGCCCTACTCATCTCCTCTCCTCTCCTATCCTCTCCTCTCCGCTCCTTTCCCTTCTCTACTCTTCTCTATCGCGGATCACCGGCGGAGCCGGCATAATTAAAAATAGCTCTATTTTAAAATGCTGATCGCCCGGCCGCTTCCTCCTCCTCCGCCTCCTGTTCCGCGTCGTCCCTCGTCCCTCCACCTTCGCCTCGTTCGCTCCCTCTTCGCGTTCGCGTATCTACACCGACGAAATGCCGGCGTAATATAGCGACGGCGGCGGCGGCGGCGGCGGCGGCGGCGGTAGTGGCGAGCTGCGGCGTGTGTACCCTGGCGAATAATTGCGAGACCAAGACTAGTCCGCCGAATCGTGGCCCCGCGCCTTGATTTCACCTGCTCGATCGCGAGCGCGCGCGCGCGATCAAGCGGCTTTTGCAAGACGATCTCGCGAAATTAACCCACGAGAGACCGTTGTCCTTTCTCTCGGCACTCGGCGGCTCTCCCCGCCTAGTAGGCTGCCGCGGCTTTCGCCGGGAGAGGCGAACGATGATAAAGTCTGCGATAGTAGTCGGCGTATTTATAAATTCCGGGCAATTTCGGAGCTTATTTTCTTGGTCGGCGGCGCTGGGTGAGGCGCTGGGCGAGGCGCTGGGGGCGGCGGCGGGTGGCCGGCTCTAACTCTAACGCTGATATATTTTCCAGAAACGCGAGGCTATCGCGGCCCGCGGCGGAGCAAAGGAGAGAGCACGACGGTGAGACGCAGAGACGGCGAGGGCCGCGGGGGAAGGCGGCGGAGGGGGCAGAGTGAAAGGGAGAAGGAGGAGACCAAGCTGGATGCAGTAGGATGGGCGTAGACGAGGCGGCGGAGATAGGGGGTGAGTTATAAATTATAAGGCATTAGGGGGTCGGGCTGACTCCGGTGGATGTGCTCGTCGGATGTGTAAGGGGATGATTATGCCTAATGGTGAGATATTACCCGACTGGTATTACTTGGACACGGGCGCGGCCGTGTTCTAATCTTTTCGACAGGATTTCCTACTTTTCTGCCATCGCGTTACCTACCTGCGCGCCCGTAGACGAACCGACGAAAAAAATAAATCACTCGACTCGTCGCGGCGCGGCGCGTGACATCGTCGAGAGCTGTACGTCCACGCGACCGGCTGCTTACGACCATTCGCACCCCGTCGGGAACGAGCGTCGCGTGTCTCGGGAAAACACGCGCCCCCGCCGGCCGCCCGATGGCCACCGGAATTATTTCTCGGGTACAAGATTTTTCGCAGCCACACCGCGTCCGGTCGCGCCATTCATTCATCCCGCGCCGCGTGTCGCGTTCGCCTCGAAAGTAGAGAAAGCCGGGCTCTGGCTGCCGACTCTTCTTGGCCCTTTTTTTTCCCTCTCGAACTTCGGCCCCGCATAGCGGGCTCGCGTATCCGTATCCGCATCTGCATCCGCACCCGTGCGCGCCAGCAAACTTTAAAGGTGTCTGGAGGGGACTAGATCCTGGTTTCGCGGTTCCGCGCCGCGTCCGGTCGTTAAACGTGACGCACGACTCCCTTGTTTCGACGAAAAAATTTTCGACGTCGCGCGGCAGTGGTCCGCAACGCGATACCATAACCCGGCCATAAACGCGGGGACAACGTTTTACATGGGGAACCTCGTTTGCCCGTTTATTTCGAAAGAGTTTTCCTCGCAGGTTCGCGAACGAGACGTTCCGAGGGCGCCGGACGCCCGACGTTTCGCTCGCTCGTATTTTTCGTCGAGGACCGACCGTGTCACGCGAGCGATTCGTTACGACGGCGGGCCGAGAATTCGCCGATGAATCGAAAACGCGTGTACAAGGGGTCAGGAAGCTTCCAGAGATTCCACGGTGGAGTCGTTCAATGGGAAGGATCCTCGGTGGAGGTACGGAGAGCGGCGCGAACCGGTGAGAAAGGGAGGAAGAGGGATAGAGGTCAAACGCGGGTTAAAACGGAGGGTGAGGCGGTGTCGACGTTGGCGACGGCGACGGTATAAGGAAAAAGCTCGGGTCGGAATCGCCGCACCCTAAAGGGGGTGGAGGCTCTCGAGAATCGTTTTACAGGTATACATCCATAACCGCGGGAGGGTGGCGGCTAGACCCGTTAGCTAATATCTATTTCCTCCAACGCCATTTTTCTTTCGTTCGTAAAACGCGAACTCGCCGCGATGGGTGCGGCTGACACGCGCGTAACACGTAACACGTACTTATTGCGGCCGCAGACATTAATGCAAACTTTTGCGTTTGTTTGAGAAGAACGACAACGTAACGGTCGGACGTAACGGGATATCGGGACGACGACCGAGCAGTACGCGAACCTCCGCGCTATTCTTAACCGTCCACGCGCTACCGAAAATCGTATAAACAGTCATCGGAACCGTTTGTCTGTTTCGTCTCGCGGCGAAAAAATAATATCCTTCGATACCGTTTCTCCCCGTTATCGAGCGCTTCAATTCTTTAGTCGCGTAAAGTCATTAAAACCGCTACACCGTCCGCAACTAAAATAGCAAACCCTAGCTTTTCCCGAACCGATAAGTCACCGCAACCAAAGTGTAGTTATTTTTTTCCTTCGACCACCGTTCGGCCATCGATCGATTCGCGCGACCGACGCGAATTCCCAAATAACATTCGAAACAAACGATTTTCGAGCGTATCGCCATCCGTTCGGTTCTCCCGACAGAATACTTCGATACTTCGAATCTCGCTCGAGTAAAGAGACTTTAGGGAACGTCGACAGTGATCGTCCTTTCGTCATCGTTTGTTCGCGTCGGGCGACGAACGATCCGAGGCCGCGCGGCGCGGCGACGCAGAAATGTCACGTGATTATCGGCTCGGGGTCTCGCGCCTTCGCGAGAATCACTTGGTCACACAAACTCGAGGTTACCGTCGGAGAAGAGCGGCGTTATTTATAGGCGAGGCAACGACCACCGCCCGACATCGAGATACGAATCGACCATTTTCTAAATCAGTTCCGTCGTTTTGTCCTCGTAAATCAAGAAAGCCGCCCTGCGACCGAGGGAGCCTTGCTCCCGCGAATCTCCGATTATAATTAACGCCGCTCGGATTAATAGAGACCGCGTCACGCGAAAGCTCGCGAGCGAGGCTCGCTCGGTCTCGTGCCCCCCCACACGACGCGCGCGGCGTCCCCGAGGATCTTGGTCGAAGCGGACCTTCACCTTTTGGCGTTCCCGATGGCACCGACGCGCGAGCCGTCTCGCCACCGAAAATTGATCGCAGCGTTCCACTCGAGTTTACCTTCTTCCCGGCATTTGGCTACGCGCGGACAAACTCTCCTCGACAGCCGGCTCTCGGTCGATAGAATTGACTAGAGAAAAATGGAATGCCCCAGCCTTCGCGACCCGCGATAGTCGTCTACCGACTTCGGAAGAACGGTAGGAGCAGATCGGACGAGAGTCGATTCGACGGTGGTCGATAAAGAGGCAAGTTCCGTGGATAGTGTGTTCCGGCGCGACGAGTTCACGGCGCGTCGGCATTCCCAGCGCGAGGAACGCGGCAAGATATTCAAGGTCGAGTTTCCGAGAAACTTCGCGGCCGATGTTTGCCCTCGCGGAGGATTCTCCGAGAGCTTTCGAGCACGCCGCGCTCCGATACTCGTGGGTGCCCGATAAAATCTCGCGACCGAGCCGAACCCGAAACGACCCAACTATCTCAGGCATTCAGGAATTACCCGTTCGCGATGTAATCGCGAGTCGACGATTCGATCGTAAATCAAAATCCGCGGACGAACTTATCGTCGACGTTTCGTTCGCGCGAGCGTTCGACCGAAAGACGACCGTTAATTCGCTTCGGAGCGCGACTCGTTCTCGTTTCCGGGAACGACGGAGCGAAACCGTCGCGCCGTGCGTCGAAATCGTTGAACGCTGGGCGTTTGATATAAAAGTAATTTTTCGTTTCTGTAGTTGTGTACTGCCTTTCTGCCTCTGCAGTTACTACAGAACAAATAACTATGTAAATTTTGTAACACGAAACCACATTTCGCTTATAATTCAATGAACTTCATTTGAAAGTTTCGAAATTTAACTAAAATATTTAGATTTTTGTTCATAGGAAAGGGCTATCGTTTCAATATCTTTTACAGAGATAACATTTTTCTATAAACACAACTCTAAACATTATTCCAAGTAAACTTTGAGAATTTCAAATAAAATTTATCGAATGCGAAAATATGTTTTCCAGCTCCGCGAATACATGTTTGTTCTATAGTAATAGTATACACAGAAAAGTAACGTCACAGTGGAGAAGCAAAAAATTATTTTTCTATCAAATGCCTAGCGTTCGACGATTTCGACACACTGCGTCGCTCGATGGAGCGGTAAAGAGTGCGGCAACGAGCGCGACGAAGCGGCGAAACAACGGAACGACGAAAGATCGTGGAATCGGGCCGCGGGTGCCGAGGGTCGCGAAAACGCGAGAAGGAATCGCGGGACACGGGCATTCGCGTAGCGGTGCGCAGGTATACAGCCGCGACAGGTGCGAGTGTGCCGGTGACAGGCACGCACACAGCCGTTCCACGAGGAACGGGGAAACGCGTGTGCACACACGGACCAGGCACGCATACGCGCGCACACCAGCTGGCGGAACAAACTTCGACATGAATTACTTAGATTAATTTAGTTGGGCGGCAGGGTGGTTGGCTGCCGTTGTTGCTTACTCTCCGACCTTCTCTATATCGCGCCACGATACACCCGCACAACCACCATCGCCGGCAACAACACCACCACCACCGCCGGCAACCGCCGCCACCGCCACCACCCTTGCCGCCGCTAGGTGCTGCTATCGATTCTAGCTCCTGCTTTCGCCTAATTTTAGAAACCTCGCTCGAAGAATAAATAGAGCTCCTAACCGTCTCGAAGGATTTAAGAGTCCTCCTCGCCGGAGAATACCCTGCCCCTTGTCGTCCCTCTCCCCGCGATACGCTGCGCTGTTCCCCGTGGCTCGGTTTCGTTCGAAACTCGAAATTTCGTAATTGCCATAACGATCGAATCCTGACGTCCCGACGATACCGCGCTCGCGCCCGCGGAAGGCGCCTCGAAGGTCCTTCCCACGAAAAGTCGACTCGGAAGTTCCGCGTTTCGCAGCTATCCGCGAATAAATCAGCCGACGTATCGGCCCCGCGTATTTCGGTCGGCGATAAATTTCACGCGGCGTATTTACTCGCGCGCGCACGCTAGAAACTTTTGGCCGACCGAGGGGTGAAGCTAGCGCCGAACCTTTACACCGTCACGGTTTAATCCCTTCTCCAAACCCTGACCGTTCGTCCTAATTTTCGCTTCTTTCGTTTCGCATCGCGATCTGCGCGCGAACAAGCGACCTCCTCCTCCTCCTCTCTCTCTTTCTCCCTCTCTCTCTCTCTCTCTCTCTCTCTCTCACCCTCACACCGTTTCGCAACTCGACGAACGTTACTCGGGCGTACGGAGATTTCGGTTCGCGAGAAGGAAACCCGTCGTGGGTGGAACGACCGAGTTAGCTGGAAAGAGAACGAAAGAGAGAGTCCAGACGCGAAGACTATCCACGGGGCGCGCGATCAAAGTTGCAAGGACGAAGCGGAGAGGAAAAAAAGAGAGAGGAGGCCGGACGCGCGCGTTCCGCGTGGCGCGTCTACTCGGTGTCGCGGAAATAATAGATGAACCGGTTACTCGGACCATGGTACCAGGGGGCTAAACAATGTTTTTCAGCCACTGAAATCCCCTTGAATTTTTCATCGGCCCCTATGTTTTAACCCTTTCGCCAGGTCGGGAGGAAGGGTTTTGCCTCCCCCGTTCTCGCATCCACCTCTCGGCTCTCACCCCGCCGCGGCGCCGCGCCGGTCCGCTCCTCTCCTCCGGCACGGCGGAGCGAGGGACGCGTCTCGCTTCTTGAATTATGTAGCCACGGCCGCGACGATCTCCGCCGACGTTTCAGGGTGCAGGGCGCAACGCGGCGCAGGCGCGCGCGCGACGGCAGGAGAATCGCCGCCGAATCGCCGCCGAATCGCGCGCGGAATAAGCCCCGATGCACGAGCCAGCGATCGAGAAAACACGGCGGACTCGAGGCTCGAGCGGAAAAAGCGGTGCGTGAATTTTTCAACCGGTCGATAAGAGAGAAAGAAATACCGCTCGGCGTGCAGGCGTTTCACCGATTCCGATTTCTCCTTCATCCCGCATTAACCACGCACCGAGGGGATGAACGACTTTTCCGATCAACGAGCACCATCGCCAAGAGGCTAGGAGAATAATGACAGGTTTTTTAACGAGAACGCTCTTTTTTTTCTCTCCTTTTCCTCTGTTGTTTCCTCCCTCGTGTAAGCAACCGTGCAATATTGATAAACCGCGGGCCACGTATTTCTGCCGTTGCATCGAAGGTGGGAGACGGAGGGTCGGTGCGTGCTGCCTAAGTGAGTGAGTACGTGCGTGCCTGCCTCCCTGCTTGCCTCCTACCTCCTGCCTACTGCCTGCTCGCTGCGTATGTGCGTGCGTGCAACCTTCCCGGTTGCCTGTCTGCCTGCTTGCCTGCCTGCCTGCCTGCCTGGCTGCCTGCCTGGCTGCCTCCTGCCTGCCTGCCTGCCTGCCTGCCTGCCTGCCTGCCTGTCCGTCCGTTTAGCCGGCTGTTTGCTCGGTTCCTCGAGTCTGCGTGTGTGCATGTACGCGCGCGGACGCGCGGACACGCGTATGCGAGGGTGTAGAAAGCTACGGATATAAGGGGGAGGACGAAGCAACAGAGAGAAAGGCAAATTCTCGGGGCGGGGAAGGACGCGGTGTAGAGGAGGGTGCACGTAAAACCATTATGTAATTACATCTAGACCGGTCGGTCAAATGGACGAGCTGACGAACGAACGGACGAACGAACCAACCAGCGAACCAACGAACCAACGAACGAAAGAACGAAGAAACGGAGAACGAACAGGGACGAATGATTCGGAGAAGCCGAAGAACCAAGAGAGAGAAGAGGCCGTACTCGTCGAGAGGGCGGAAGAGGGTCGAGTTGAATTTGATTTCACAGAAAAGGGTTGATACCGCTAGCTCGCGTTCCGATCGCGTGATCACAACCTGCCTCTGGTCGGATACGCGTTACCTAGCGTGAGAGGGGGAGTAAGACACGCGGCAACGGCCGACTAGCGGGCACCGCGTCACCCTCGAGCCACCCTCGAGCCTCCATCGAGCCACCCTCGAGCCACCCTCGTGCCATCCTCGACCTAAGGCCACTAAATACCCTTTCACCGTTTTTCCTCGTATCCCTCGGCACTCGTATAGGCAACGTTCGACGCGTCGTCGCGTAACCGATTGCCCCACCGGCCTACCGACCTACACACGGGACCCCGACCGTCCCGTCTTTGGATCCCGTCGCGCGTCCATTGCCTTCTCCTTCCGTTTCTCTTTCCGGCGATCCACCTCCGCGGATTCGATCGTCGCGTTCGGCGACCAGCGAGCAACTCCGTCGCCGCACGGCACCGTCAACAGCGCGGATTCATTCGTTTATCCTCGCTCGGTTTCCGGTCCGTGTCAAAAGCGACCGATCTTTCCGCGCGATCGAGCTTAACGAGAGGAGAAACGAAGGGTGAAGCGACCAGGGAGAGGAGAGGCGGATCAGGGTCGGAGGAGGGGTTCGCTGGGAGTAACGGAGGGCAGGGAGGAAGCGAGGGAGAGAGAAAGGTCTCGCGCGTACGAATCGTGACGGTCGACTCGATGCGTTGGATCCTGGTCTTTGATTTCGTCCTGACGTGTAGGCATTACGGGATACGCTTTGGTCAACCTCCCGTGGAAAAGGCACCCTCCTGGTCCTGGATCTCCATTACGGTAGTCATGGCGACCGCAATTGATTCCACGGGGGTGAGGGCGGACGAAGAGAACCGGAGAGAACGACCGAGAGAGCGACGGCACAAGGGTTATTCGAGACGGCGGGTGGAAGCGAGAGAATCCCGGGAACGAAGCGAGACATCGACGGACGGCCACGGACGGGGGGAGGGTACGAGCGAGGCCGGGGAGGGTGTCCGACGGCCGAGAGAAGGACCGAACGGGGTTAGAGCGAGGTCCAGCGGAGAGATCGACAGAGGGCACGATGTTACTATGGTGGTGCTACACGGCACTCGCTTTATCCGATACAATGCAGGCTAAATAGCGCCGGTCAGTTCTATGGCGTCGGATTAGAGATACGTCGCTCGTTTGAGGCGAGGCTGGCCCGCCGCCGCCACCCCTCCACTGATTCCCATTTCCATCTACCTGCCCCCGTGTGCTCCTGACGCGGCCAACCCACCACCACCGCGATTCACGACTAACCTCTGACCACCGTCACCGCTACCGCCGCGTCGCGTCGTCACGTTCGAATTACCCGCGTGCCACTCGTCGCTAGCCGCTAGCCGATCGCCGCTGACCAATACCTGCGCGTTCCCCGTTCCATACTCGGTCGGTTTATGCCTGATCCACGTTTCCCGGCGATCGGCTTTTATGGAACGAGGAACGAACGACGAACGACGAACGACGAGCGACGTCTCTCTCTCGATCTCCTGGCCAAAGACGTTCGCCGCGGCGCGCACCGTCGACGGCCACTTCGAATCGAACCGCGCCACCCCTGTGCGACACCGAACTAGAGAGTTGCCATCGAGCGTCCTTGAATTTCCCTTCTCCCCCCGCGGCTTGTCCCGCGGCGTCACGAGGATCTCGAAACAATTAGAGGCGTAAAACGCGCACGGAAAACGAGAGGGATACGGCAGCGATATGGAAATACCGTAACCGCGTTTAAACGCCGATGAAGGTTCTATGCTAATCGAAAGATTTCAACCCCTCGGGCGCGAAACGATTTTCAGTTTTCAGCTGCGCGCGGCACGGCGCGCCGCGGCCCAACGCGCGTTTCAAGTTTCACCCGATACAGTGCAACCAGTTATGTAAATTGTTGCAACTACCGAGCGAATCATAATTCCGAGATGAGATTTTCATGCCCGCGCTTACCGTGGAAGAAGCAGAAGGTGGAGAAGACGGAAAGAAATAAAACGAGCAAGTTCGCGGCACGGCTTCTTTCTTCGCGCGGCCATTGCGAATGCATCGCATTCGTTCCAACGACGGGATAAACTAAGCTCTTCTCGGAACTTGGTCATCCGGCGATAGCGGCGAACTTTTCGATACGCGGGACTACTAGAAAGCGCAATCGGCTGCGCATCGACCGAGCCGGCCGAACGCGATAACGTTCTGTTTAGAACCAAAGTCGGGGCGAATAAGTGCGTAGGGTGGTATAGCTCGCTGAAACGATCCGCGGAAATGTCGTGGCGATCGCGCGCGAAGCACGCACGTTGGACCTTTATCGGTTAACGCGGCGACCAAGATACCCGTTACGGTTTATACTGCACGCGGCGCGAGGCGTACGCCTACCGTTGGGCTAGGTCGGGTCTTCTAGGCGCGCGATACGCCGCCACCGTCGAGTATTTAGTAGTCGTTTGTGTCGTTCTCGGGTAAGAGTGTACACGGCCGAGACGCCGCTGCGAACGAGAGCGAAACGGGAGACGAATAAGAGGCAAAAGGAGATGGAGGAGGAGTTAAGGGAAGGTCGGGCGACGGGGAACGAGTCGGGGAACGAGTCGGAGAAGGAGGCTGAGGCCGCGGCCGGGGAGCGGGACGGAAGAGAGCGAAAGAGCGAGAGACGCAGCTATTGTCCAAAGTGCCAAAGTTACATGGCGCGTCGTAACTTACATCGTATTATGTAGGTACACGCGAAGCCGCCGCCGTCGTCGTTGCCGGCGCTGCTGCTGCTGCCGTCGTCGCCGCCGCCGCCGCCGCCGCCGCCCGCGTATACCTAAGGTACACGACCGCTTAAGTTTCGTCGAGGCGCCTGCTATCTCCCTCGCGACGAGCACCGTAAACAGAACGGCGGAGGGTGGGCGAGCAAAAAGGATGAGAGAGGCGAAGGAAGAAGATAGAGACGCGGCGCGGCTACGTCGTCCGGCCGGAACGATCGATAAAAGTGGAATTGTCATAGCGCGAGATGGCAATAACGACCGGGACAACGGCGACGACGAGGATAACAATGACACCGGGCGTTGCGCGCAAATAATCGCCCTCCGGCCCTTCCTCGAGGCCGCGCGCACGAGCCGAGGGGAACGTCGGTGTTCGACCGACGACGCTCCGCCGTGTCTATACGCCTCGTTCCTCGTAAACCGACTCTCACGCCTCGACCCTTCATCCTTGCCCCGGTAATTGCGTGACTGAGGAATCCGCGCGCGTCACTGACGCCGGGCGCGCGTTACTCCTCCTCCGACGGTTTTCTCGGTCGATCCGCGACCGATCGTGGCAGTGTGTCGAGTCGTCGCGGAAAAAGAAAAACGCCACGGGAAGCGAGCGGAACAAAAGGGTGATCGACGAAGTCGAATCGAGTCGAGTCGAGGCAGGGCGAGGCGGAGCGGAGCGGAGCGTCGCGGAACGCTGGACCGGCGGCGGGTAAGCGAAACTGTAACGATTGCGTTCGGGTACACGCGCGCGAGAGTGCCTCGGACGCGAAAGAGGGCAGCCGGTGGCATTTTGTAAATTAAATTTTAAATATTAAAAATGAGCCGACCGCGCTCTTTCTCCCTCCGCGCGAGCCGCTCGACCCCCCCTCTTCCTTTCTCCTTCGGTGCCGCGAGCTTTTCCAAACGCCATCCATCGCGGGTCACCCCCCTGGTGCTGCAACCGCGCCGACCCTCCGCGCGGCCAACCCGCCTCCTACCCGATAACCTGCAACCCACTTACTCATTCGTCGATAATAATTTTATTCGAGGGTGAAAAATTGGTGTTTCCTCTCTCTTCGCGTCTCTCTCGGTACGCGCGCCGCCCGCCGGTTCGCCTCTCTCTCGGCTATCTTCGTCGAACCGTCGGACGGCCGGGGCCCGCTCTCTCGGCGGCGAATATCCTCTTGTTCGCTTTTTCCTCTGGTCTCTCGCGGCGCAACCGAGCCCGACCAGCACACGACCAGGTACCAAAGGTAGATCGGAGTCCCCATGCATACTGCAAAGTGCTTTTGATCGGGCCGGACCCCAACGGAATGAAATATAAAAATCGCAATAAAGCGTCGCTACCGGTGCCGGGATGTTTCTGTTCCGTATCCGGGATTCGACGACGCGCTCTCCTTCCGACGCGAGCAAATACACCGGGAATATTATTCCCGAGCTGCGGCGGCCCGGCCGCCGCCGCCGCCGCCGCCGCCGCCGTCGCGATCGCTTTTTCCGTATCGGGCAGCGACGCGAGAATCGCGTTCTCCTAGCCCGATACCCGTCGTCCGCGTATAACGGCGCCCGATCGAAACGCGTCCCCGCGGTTCTCTGCTTACTTTTCAACGCTCGAGACCGACCGCGACGAAAGCTGCTCCCTCCCCTCCGCCGCGCCGCCGATACGCCAACTTCTCACGAATCCGATCGTGAAACATTTATGTCCGTGAATAATTTATAGTCGCATGTTCCGACGCTCGCCGTCGACGAAAGGTTCCGGATTACGCGTGCAACAAAACCGTTCGCACGCGAGGAGGAACCGGTCGACGCTAAGGAAACGTAACGACGATTCGGTACCGCCGGAAAAGGGCGTAGGAAAGCGTAAAACGGATATCGGCGCGAGAACCCGTGCTGTGAAAAGTGAAAACAAAAAAAAAATACCGTTTACCGGGTGAGTGGCGCGGGAATCTTTTTAAACGCGCACCGAATCGATTCTCAAGCACGAGGCATCGCGGACGAACGGAACCGGGAAATCGAGGCGGCGCTGAATTCGATAAATTTCCAAAGCAAGATTCGCGATAACGGCCGCGTTTCATTCCGTGCTCCCGCGTAACCGTTCCCGGTTAGTATCGCTTCTTATGCTCGCAGCTTTATTTTTTCGAGAGCGTAAAAAACTCGAAAGGACGAGCCGATTCCGTTGGGAACGAGGAGGGTGGAGCGCAGGAGGGAAGGAGAAGGAGGAGCCGCGGCAGGGGAGCGGGAGGAGGAGGAGGGCCGCTTTACTGCCCGAGAGCCGTCGTAAAAGTATGAAAGGCGAAACGCGAGGAAAGAAACAATGAAAAGGGGAACCGAATTGTTACGCGCCGGAATAATTTCTCTAAAGTCGCAATTATAATAAGCGACACTTAATTTAACGGCTGCCATACTTTTCCTCGCCTCCCGTTTAATGTCTTGCGAGCAAGGCGTTACCGGGAGCAATTTCAAATTTCGCCAACTCGCTCGATCGATACGCGAGCCACTCCATAAATTTCCCACGAAACTTCGACTACCGATACCCCGACCTTTAGCAGCCGCGGAGAGTCGCTTGCGCGAGCGTTCCGAACGCGAGAAGGGCCCCGACTCGTCGAAAATGCGCCGCCGAAATCGCTGTCGGTCTATCTTTGTCCCTTTCCGACGGTCCTATCGTGCGTCGCGTTGCACGCGTTGTCGTGTTGTCGAACCGACGGTGAATAGGAACCGGTCCTAGGGAAACTCGTTCGATCGCGCGCCGCTTCGAACGAAAAGAATACATTTCCTGGACGAAAGCGCAACCGGACGAAGCGTCCAACGAGATTCGCGTAAACCGAACTGAAACTGGACGACGGGGCGGGCGAGGGGGAAAGGGGGCGTCGAGCGCATCCGCGATTAAAAGTCAAGACGAGGGAGAAAAAAAGTCGAGCGACCGATGCGAGAGCGAGCGGAACGAGTTAACGCGGAAGGTCCGCCGGCAAGTTTCGAATAGAAGCGACGCTTTAACGTCGGTCCCGCCGCGCCGGCCGCGCGGCCGCCGCGTTTCCCGTAATCGGAACGTTTTTAATTCTGGCACGTGCAGCAATCTCTGAATTATATTTTATTAAATCCTTCAACGGCTCGCGGTGGCGCAATTTAAACCAAAATTTTTGCCCAGGACTTCAGGAGTGGTGTTTTAAATTAAAACTCCGACCGGACAAAAAATGTTACGATAAACAGTTACCGAAGAAAAAATCAATCCGGCCGGTTCCTGAGAGCCGAGCCGAGCGCGTGTGCGCGTAACCCGGCAGACGCCGATGCGAACCGCACACGAGCGAACATTTCTACGTACGTAGGTTCAGACGCAGCCAGACTGATAAATGATTCATACGATATTTTTCTCTCCCGGACTCTGGCTCGGTCTCGCTATCTCGGCGGGCACGCCATTCGCGAAGAAACTGCCGAGCAGTAATATATATATACATATAATATATATATATATACATATACACATATATAGACATGCATATATACACATGCACGTAGAGGGACTCGTATACACGCGCATATGCCATATATAGATACGTGTATATTTTATGTTTTATATTTGTTTCGCCGGATACGCGTCCGACTCGGTGCACGCACACGTCCGAGGTAGCGCGTGTGTAGACGCGGCGCGTGTCTCCGCGACGTCGGGCTCCTAACCGTGATCGTGTGGGTGAGAGAGGTCGTTGCGACAGAGTCCGTTCAACGACGCCGCGTCTCCCGGGAGATGAATGGCGCGAATAGTACCGCCGCTTCCACTATTCGCCGTACACCGGTCGACCGACGCCAAGAATCGCGTTCATGCGAGAGCCGCAACCTCCGGAACGGAAGAAAAATTACACGATACCGCGCAAGAAGACCGGCCACATCGGCTCGTTCCGCGAATAAAGTAGTTTCTTATCTGGCTCGCGTGGACGAGCGTACCGCGGTTACGCGGAAAACAGGCCTGCGACATCTGCCGAACGATCTACGCCCCCCCACGGTGGCGTAACCACGACCGCTGGCAACGGAAAGGGGCTCGAGAGCCTTCCAAGCGGCGTATTATAAAAATCGTGGGAGGCGGTTTGCCGATCGATGAGCACGCGCGACGTATTTAGCGTTTTCGGGAACCGTACGTCAGCCGTGTTCCCGAGGAGAGGACCTTTGACCGATGTGGCGACAAATATATTATATTCTAGGATTATTTGGCGCGCATATACTCTGAATAATTGAGGGAGGCGGATGCCGGGAAGAACGCCGTTTAAAAACGGAATCGATCGAAATTTCCCGACAGCTGGATTATTGAACAGCCGAGAACGTCGCTCGCGATCGTAACCTTCTTAATCGTTCGCGTTTAACTGGTCCCGATGGCCTGGCCGCGGCGCGCCGAGAAACGAGCCGGCTAATGGCGCGAAACCACGCACCGCGCGGTCTTCCAAGGCTGGAACTGGAAACGTTGTCGGACACCGAGTACTCACCTGAAACAGAAAAAAGAGAAAACGTCCGGTTAGTCGGCGCATCGGCGAAATCGAGGTAGGTATCGCGTATTCTCGCGCTCTCTCGTCGAGTTGTCGGGCACCGCGCGCGCCACCTTCGATATCGTCAACGCCGGGAAATATAGACCTGGAAGGGGACATCGCTTTATAACGCTCGCCGAAAGAGATTTAGTAGTTTTAATTTCGCACCGGTGCGGCTCGCCGGGCCGCACGGTCGCCCGCCACCCGCCAGCCAGCCTCGCGCGGCTCGCGCCCCGCTGAAAAAAACAACCGACCGAACAAAGACGCTTTCTCGTTAATCACCATTATTATTATGTAAGCGTAAGTGGCGGCTCGTTTAATGGGCTCGCGCAGGCCGCGCGAAGAATCGTGCTCGGTCGCGGTTTTGTTTTCAATCCGCGTTTAGATTAAACCGCCACGCTCCGCTCGTTCCCGGGGTTTTTCCGCCGGCGACCAATCGTCGATGTAATCGCCCGTGAATTTTCGCCGGCTCGCGATATCGAGCCGGCCGACCCTCGTTCGCGCTGCTCGCGCGAAGATCGGCTCACTTCCGGGAGCGCGGGGAAAATTGGAAACTCGAGTTCGGTTTCGATCTCCGTAGCTCGTCGGGGCGAAACTTTAAAGATGCAAGATGAATGTAGCAATCACGGATACGAAGCGGCGCGCGAGAGGGCGAGAGACGCGTGACGAGGGGTGAGGCCGTGGGGCGAGGACGGCGGAGGTGGTCCGAGGGTGGCAAGAGGTGGAAAGGGGTGGCGACGGGTGGTTCGAGGTGAAGGAGAAACGGTGGGCACAAACATACGGGTAGGCGCGCGCGAAGGGTGCAGCCGCATACTAGAAGGGAGGCCCGTCATAGGGCATAGCGTTCTGGCATAACTCAGAATTGCCTCACAGCAAGGGTAGAATTGACAGCATAGCACTAACATTGTATGCACCCGCGTTATGTATTTATGTAAATGCATACTCCCTCATCCCACGCAGGCACGCGAGTGCTCGCACTCGCGCGCACCGTTTCCCTTACCACCGTCGTTCGCCCCTGCCCGACCCCCCGACATCCCGGCGGTTCTCTCGTTTGCAACCGGCCGCTGCCGATGGCAAGCTCTTGCACAAACTATACCGGTCGTGGACGGAGATATATTATATGCGAGTACATAGCAATACGTACGATTGCGGGACGCGCGCGCTCGTGGAATCTGCGTGAACGCGAACGGGAACGTACACGTAGCTGCGCGTAAGGCGTGTGTAATTGTACACGAGCGAACGAACGACGAGGACGGACGCGGGTTCTGCGGAGGTGAACAGCAGGAGGAGGAGGAGGCACGGCGAGAGAAAGACGAGTGTAGACGCACCGTCCGATCGAATTCGGAAGGGAGCGATACGCCGGGGGACGGACAGGGCCAGGGAGTGGGAGAGAGAAGAAGGATGCATTCGCATAAGCGGTAGCCAAGCCAAAGGATGGAGCAACGAGCCACCGACGCCGCCGACGCCACCGACGCCGTCGTGCCACGCTGCACGGCATATACCATACACCGATCACATTAATCAGAGGTTATTGCGCGCATTCCTAATCATCCGGGCCTCTAACTATTCCCAGACTCTGATTGGCGCATTACTCGGCATTTCCGGTATGATTCTGCATTCCAATTGGCCGAGCGAGCTGCACCGCATCTACGAATTTCAATTTGCCCGCTGCCGTTGACCGAGAGAACCACTCCTCTTCCTTCTCTGCGGCGTCTCGCCCTTCCAATCCTGCGTCGTCCCTGTACCGTACCCGGTACCGGTGTCCTTCGAGGGCTCATCGAGAAACTGTGAGAGCCGGACGAGCGGTTGCGAAATACTCTCTCCGGTTTCCGCCGGCGCACCGTGCCGTTTCTCGGTGGACAACGAACTTTCGACGAACGACGATCGACTGGCCCTCATCTTTGCGTATTACAAAGAAGCCTTCTCTTTCGAAAGAGTGTTCGCATCGGCGAAGAAGAGGGACGACCAATTCGCGGAGGCCGGCAGCGAAGGGTGGCGAAGTCACGACCAGTCGCCACGATCTTCGAAAAAACTCGTGTCCGGCCCGAGGTTCACGGGAAAGGAAGAGAAGGAGGATCGTAAAAGTAATTTCGATTTCTGCAATTTCGGCGCGACTTCGATTCTGCCTGCGATAATCACCGAGTAATTAACAATCCCAGTTTCAATTCGGCCGCCGCGGAAAATAGCAAATTCGTAATATCCTACGATATTGCGGCCCTCGTATGGCCTCCACCTCGTGGCCCCTGCCATCCCTCCTCCGCCGATGGAAACTCGGGGGGAGGCCGAGTATCCGAGTTACCACCACCAGCACTACCGCCGCCGCCTCCACCACCATCACCATCACCATCGCCACCCCCCTTTTCCACGGATACCTGGCCATCGTGTGTATAGCCGTTGTATCTCGCGCACGAGCGCGATCATCAACCCGTCCCTGTCTCGTGCATGACGGGACAGAGAGCCGGCTTCCTCCTCGCCGCGTTCCGCTCCGCCGGCCGTGGCGGCGGCGGCGGCGGCGGCGGCAGGACCGCCGCGCGATTCTGCACATTTTCGAATTTCCTATTTGTAAATAAGCAATCAGGGGACACGAACCGTTCGACCGAGGGCCACCAGAGGTGAGACAATTAATCATTTCAATTAACGGACAATTCGATCTCCAATCGCCGACCGAGAAGAATATTGGAAAGCCGGGGACAAACCGGAAGCCCGTGTACTCCCTATCTCGCGCGCTTCTTCCTCCCAGCCTCCGCTTCCAATTTTCCTCTTTTCCCCTTTTCGACGCTACCCTTCTTCCGTACCTCCCCCCAAACCCCCTTGTGTTTCATCGTTCCGTTCCGCACCCTCTCGCGCGTTGTCCCGATCGTTCGCTCGTTCGTTCGTTCGTTCGCCATCGTTTAAATCGTAATTTCGTAATGCGTCGCTGGTACGCAGCGTTCGTTGAATTCCATTATCTCCGGTCCCGCGAAGGAGCTCGACGAGTCGCCGCGCCGTTAAAACGATTTCTCGTGCATCCCCCGGCCCCTAGCCCTCGAGATACAGCCGCAATTATTCGGTTTCATAGGCCGATCCGGCTAATACGTAACATTAACTGAAACGCGATGCAATTTCTGGAAAGCGGAGCCGACGTTGCCGCAACCGGGCTTTTTCCATCGACTACAATGTAGCCTGAACGCGTGGCTGCCGGTACGCCGCTAATCACTATTATAAAATCGGAATTATTGACCCGCCCTCGAACCATGCTAATTTCCCAGATATGTCGTGGTCTCGCTCGCTGCACCTCGGGGGCACGGAACAAAAAAAAATTCTACGGTCTTATGAAACGTGCGCGTTGCACCTCCTCGCGGTGAGGCAATTTTGCATGGCCTGGCAGCGTCGGCTTCACCTGGATCGTCGCCGGCGAACAGCTCGAAACTTCCCTTCGAATTATTGAAATTGTTTCGCGGTAACGGGCTGATCGAGAAGTCTCTCGGCCGACCGGGAGACCCGCGATGCAGGACATCGCCGGGAAGAAAGGAACAAAGAAAAATGATCGTGAACGAGCAGCGCGGAGATCGACGGTCCAGGGAGAGAGGTGGAGACTGGGAGAAAGATAGTGGGCGGGGATCGAGCCGGTAGAACGGATGAAAAATTATAAAGGCCGACGAAGAAACGAGATAATATAATATTGACGGGGCGGCGGGGGTTCGGCGGGTGAACGGCAGAAAAGGAAAAAGAAGCTGAAACGAGGGAAACGGAGGAAGGGTGAGGATGGACGTCGACCGGTTAAACGATAAAAAGGTTAGCACCCACAATGAGCGCCGCCGCGAAGAAGCGGATACGGGGAAAAAATCAACGACGGGAAAGAAAACAGAAACCGTGGATAATTCCGCTAGAATTTACCGAGACAAGATCGAAATGTCAGCGGGCGCTTCGGGATTAACAGTAATTTTCTCCTTTTCAATGCCTGCGAATTTAATTCGTCCTCCGAACAACGCGCGCCCTGCCGCCAACATCGTTTGCGCGGCGCTAACGTTTGCCAACGATCTTTCGGAAATAATAGAGAAGATAATTTGAAAGAATTCCGCGACTTATCGCACTTCAATCGTTCGACGGGGCTCGCCGGAGGGAAATTCGTTCGAGAGACAGTCCCGGGAACCCGAATGGGCTAACGCGGAGGAACGCGCGAGACTCGAAACGGATTCGGCGATAAATGATGCACGAGTTAAGAGACGACTGTGAAACGCACCCCGCCCCGCGTACGCTAAAACATTTTCATTTAAACCATTGACACGGAGGACCTGTAATTGCGATTCGACCCCATGCCACGGCTGGCCACTTGACCGGCAAATCGCGTTTGTACGCGTGACGAAACTTTCATTTCATCCGAGGAGAACGCATATAGGTATACGCGATCCGCTTTAGAAGAAAAGAAACTATTTAGGGAACGCTATTTCCAAGAAGCTTTTTTAATAGCGCCTTACGCTCGCCGTTTGACCTTTCACGCTCTTTGTTGGAAACTTGTTGGAGAGAAATGTGGGTCGACGAAGTTTTTGTGTAAACGCTTAACTGCGGCGGAACTTCGTCACGATTCTACGATCGTGACGCTCCGATTTTTCGATTTTTCGGCAGCCGATCGTCGAGATCGGAAACGATTACCGGAACCACGGTCATGCGTGAATCGCTCGCGGACCGATCGTGGATCGCGTCGCCGGCAGAAGGTGCGGCGGCCATCTTAAAACCGCCATTTTGCGTGAACCACGACAAAGCTTAAGGTATCGAGGGGCAAGTCACGCGTAAGAAGGGGTCGTTCTACGTCGCTGGGCCACCGCGGCAGAGACGGAAGGGTGGTAAATAGGAAATAAGTGACTGCCGGAGGGAGCGAGAACGGATTCCGCGGCAATTTCTCGTCTCCGCTCGTCATTGGCGAGAAATTGTCAAATCCCTGCCGCTTCGTCTCGACGCGTTCGTTTCCCTCTGCTCGCCTAATCGGTCCTCCATCCCCCTCGCCGGTTCGCCGGCGCGCAACCAGCGCGGTTTATCCGCTTCGCGGTCACGGGCGACGGCGGTTCCCGAAGGTAACAAGATTCCTTTATCACGGCGACAAATAAAAACGCAGACGCGGGGAACTCGATTCGTTTCTCTTTACCCTCTGTTCTCTCTCGGTCGCACGCGCGCGCTCTCCTCGGCGAAAAAGCGACAGGGGTTGAAAGGAGAACAGAACGGGGAAAACTGTCGGCGAAAGAAGGAGAAACGACGGGCATGAAAAAAGCGAGCTCTCTTTTAAACCCCCGGGTGACTGTCTATTTTTTACGTGACCCCCTAACAAATTTCGTAAAAATGGAATTTTCAATGGCGCGCCATGACTTCGTAACGCCTTCCGACCGAGACGCTCGCGATCGTTTGGCCGATTGGTTTCGCCGCGGAATTACGCATCCACTTTTTCCGCTTTTCCAGCGTCCGGGCGTGATCGAGGCCGCGATTTCGAGCGAATCGCGTAACGCGTGATTCACGGAGTTCTCGCGGCAGACTAAACGGCGACAGCGCTTCTTCGAGATAGGGAATCGGATGTTCGAGGAAAACCGGCGGAAGAATGGAAACGAAGCGTTCGAGCGCGCGAAATATATTTATTTCGGGGGAAGACGTTGCCTCCCGGGTACGGGGGGGCGCGAGATTGAAAGCGTAATAGGTCGGCCATCTTGATTTTCCAACCCCTGCGTCAATTAGTCGCGGCAGAAGGGTGCGAAGAAGAGCGATGGCGTCGTCTCGGTTCGGCTCGGTTCGACTCGGAGAGAGGTGGGTCCCGGGGAGCCGCGCGGAATCGCCGGTGAACGCTTGCGAACGCGTTACCGGCGCTTCCTCGGCTATATCCAGCAGCTGGGAATTAAGGCCCGGCTTCCGCGTCGCCCGGAAATAACGCGACCTTTCGCCGAGCAATCGGGAAATGAAACTCGTATCCTTTCAGGATTGATACTCGGCGCGGTTCGCCCTCGAAACACTTTTGATCGGCGTCGCGGTCGGCGGCGTCTTTATCGCGCATCTCCGCCGGCCGGCCGTTCGTTTCCTCCCGAGCAAAAGAGACGTGGTAACCGAGTTCCGACGCCATCCCGGACGGAACAGGCCGATGTCCGTCGATAATTATTAGCCGCTGCTAGTAATTATTCGTGAAAGTAGAGAGAATCGAGACCTTGAGCGATATACTTCGCGGTAGATTCAACGGCGCGTGGATGCATGCGAAGCTGTTGCTATGCTAACCGTGGCCGAACTTGAACGCGCGAAACATCGCTGGAAAATTATCGATCGCCAGAGTCGCGTTTCAGCAGCGGCGAAACTCGTTTGTCGGAGTTTCCGGGGAACGCGAGCGTTACCGAAAAAGTTGCCCGCGCGGCGAGAATCTCGACCCCGTAGGAGCCGATGGAGTTAAATGCCTCGGTTCGTTAACGAGGACGCGAAATTTGCGAGTCGCCTAGGCGGCCGAACGGGAGACAAACGAAACCGCGGGGAGAAAATGAAAGCGTTCTCGGTATCGTTAGGGTTGTCGCGACGTGTGCTCGCGAGACGCGACGCGACGCGACGCGAGGCGCCGCAACGCGTCGCGGCGGCTTTGAATTTCCGATTCCGTGGTTGCGGTGCGAGGTCGCGCCGCCTCGCCCCGGAATAAATAAGGCGCGTAGGTGTCCGTGCGCCGATCCGTCGCGAGACTTTTGCATACGACTACGCGATAACAGGCTCCGATCCGGCGAAGGGTGGCACCACCGAGGATCGCCGCGCGCGACGCGTCGCGGCTCCGGGTCGCATCGGCGAATACGAAAATGCAATTAAGTAGAAAATATGCGGGGTCATTGCATATTTGCGGGTAACGCTACTCGTTAGCATCACAAAGAAGCGCGGCCGGATCGTCGCATTGAAATGGATGAGAAGTCTTTGGAAAATTTATCTCTTCCGCGACCTACCCCATAGGCGTGCACGCGGGCCAGTGCGCCGCGACGCATTAATGCGCCCTGCCGCCACACGTTTTCGCCGCGATCCCGAACTTCCTGCTTCGCGGCGGGGAGAGGCGAGCCCGTGTCTACCGTCCACATTCACCAACGGAGAAAGTTCTCCATCCTCGAGATCGTTCGCGGCGTTCTCCACGTTTTAACGAGAACCGGCCCCGGTGCGCGACAATTACGCGAATTATCGCGGGATATATTTGGGAACGGAAACAACCGACGAATCAAGTCGCGCGTTATTCTCCGCTGGAGTTCATCGACGAATTCTATCGCGGAGAGGCGTTTCGTGAGCCGAACAAAGATCATCGCCGGCCGAAGCGGCACCGCGCGAAATCACCAGTCATCCCCTGATTACACGCGAGAGTCAGCGGAGGATGACGACTCGAAGATTAAAAAAGACAGGAAGCGTCCGGGCCCGGCCTGCCGCTCACGGCAATTTTATCGTTCGGTTCGTACCGGAGAAATTCGAGATAAGCGTGTTCCCTCTTTTATGCCGTTGCACTCGAAGTAATCGTTGCGATAAACCGAACCGAGACGTCTTCCCTGCGGTAATAAACGCGGACGCGGCGCGCACGGGGCCCCGTTCGAAACGCGGGGACAGTCCCAATCCCGTGACTCCGGGATTTCGCAATTTCGCGGCGAGCCGGACCGGCGACCGCGCTTTCGCGATCTCGCTGATCAAATTTCCGATCCCGTTGACCGCCGCGCTCGTCCTCCGGAGGTGCGGTCGATGGAGCCGGAAGCAGAAAATCCTCGGCGAGCGGCGGGTCAGGGATCTCGCCGCTCCCCGGCGATAATTTTTCAATTGGCGCGGCGCGAATCACGATGTTCGCTTAATAAGTAAAACCCGCGATAATAACCGTTGCCGTTTTACGTCCAGGGGCAGTGGTAAAAAAGCGAGACGGCCCGATAATTATTATTGCTCCGTCTGTCCGAACGGACAGACTAACGAGGCTACAACGACCGCGGGCAATAAACGTCGGGAGCACGGCAGAGAATGGAAGCGAGAACGATAATTAGGAATGTTAATTTGTCTAATAATTAACAAGATTAATAAGATGCACTTATCTGATCCGGGGGAACACGTAGGAGGAACCGCGAAGGTCGACTCCGTGGGAAATAGAAAACGGTTTCCTCCTCCTCCTGCCCCTCCTCCCTGACCGAACAGGATCCCCGGCCCGATCCGGTTCCCGTTCCGCGAGCTACTAAATTATCGATGCATCGCGACCACCCAAAGCCTCCGCGATCCTCCTGGTGCACGCGCGACGAACATGCGAGTCCGTCGATCGTCGTCTCTTCGACAGCCGTGGACGTAACCGGCCGTTGAGACGGAAAACGTATCGAGGACACCGAGTCGATCCAGGAGACACGCGTCGCGACTCCGATATGATCGGCCGAGGAAACGAAGAAACGCGCGGCGAGCGAAAAACCAGCGGCTTATCGGTCGCCGAGGCATTCCGCTCGCGGAGGGTGAGGCCAGATAACTCGTCGCCGGTGTCTTAATTTTGCGGGCCGACGGCACGCGGCCAAAGGAACGAGAACAGAGATTCCATGCAAATACGATTCCGTTCCCCGGTAAGGTCCGCCGAGGGGAGACTTGCTCTTTTTGTCGCGTTCCTGCTCGAACGATCGCGCCGGAGGAAGGAAGAAAGAAATAAAGGAACGAAAGGAGGAAAGGAACGACGGAGATCGAGGGTGGATGGTCGACTGCGTCCTGGCTTCGACGCAGTCGGGCCCGGTCGAGCCGGGCCAGGCCAGCCGGAGCGGGTCGTCGCGAGCAGGGACGGGCCGCGGGAAACGGAAAAGACCAAGCGGAGGGAAAAGGTGGCGCGAGCGACCAAGGCGAAGGAGAAGGAGACCGAGGGGGGGAGGGCAAAAACCGAGTATCTTATTTATGAATATGTATGGCAGGCTCGAGCTCGCTCGAGAAGCTGACTATGGGCTACAACAACGTCGCACGGCCGGGTACGCCGAAGCTCTGTGTTGCGAGGGGAGCGCGAGCGCGAGGCCGCTGCCCCAACCTAGAATCAAAGTGACATTAGCTGGATGTACTTGTGCCTGCTACGTACGTGCGGCTGCGGCTTGCCTACCTTTCGGAATTAATGTCCGCGCGGCACGATATACGACCGCGTGTACGCTCTTTTTCACGCGGCTTCCGTCCCACGTCGAAACACTCGTAACGCTCATAACGCTCGTAACGCTGCTGGCTGCGACCACGTCACACGTCTTGCCCTCCCCTCGCCCCTCTCGCGACCATCCCGAGGTCGTGTCGAGATCGGCTCGCGATCGCTCGATCGGGTCCCACGCGCCGTTCGTTTCCCATTTAAAAGCGATCTTCGGGAAGCATTCTTCGCCCCCCTCCGACGCCGGCGCGAGCGCGCGTGCCGTAATATTAATATTTTAATATAAATGCAAATCGCATTAGATCGCGCTTACCGATAGGGAGAGTTAAGCCGGTGGAGTTCGTGAATGCGTTCGCTGGCGCGGGGCAGGGGATGGAAGCGGCACCGCGCTGCGGAGGCAGGGGTGGTTGCGTTTAAGAGCGGCGGGAGAGGGTTACGTCGCGGAGCAAGTCAAAGCAGAGGAGCTCGGGAGGAACGGAGACTAGCAGGCACTCCGCTCGCGAGCGAGAGAGGAGGAGACTCCCCCCCTCGCGTAAGTAGCCTCGTACGACGCGCGATTTATCGCTTGCGCTCGCTGCCGCCGCCGCCTCTCCCGCCTCCGATATTAAGGAAAGGCCGTAAGGTACGTAGCTTACGAACTCGCCTTATCAACTTCCCGGTGCGACTCTCGCCTCTCGTTCCATCGACTGTTTCGGTTGTTCTGCAAACTCGATAGCCCTATGACCGCGTTCGAATCGCGATTCGATCGGTGGATACGTCTACGGACGAGCGAACCTCGCGAGAGAGGAAGGGAGAGGAAACACGCCGTATCGTTGACGCGCGAACGACCGGCCGTTTCGCCGGCGTACCCCAGATCTGCGCGATGAATCTTTATTCCATTCGACGTACGTTAATTTCCTCGGCGACGGTGTTCCCTCGACGGTATAATTACAGGCGATAATATAAAACGAGCGTGAAAAGCCGACGAATTCGAGCGGCGCGATAAAAGGGGAAGGGTGAAAGAAGAGATCCGCGCGCGCGTGTCTCTCTCGCGACGAATCTTGCGGAAACGTGGGCGATTAAAATACAAAAAACGCTGAAAGCGCGGTGAAGAGGATCCGCGCGGAATGGCGGGGCCGGATTACCCGTCGCGGGTTACTCGTGCGAGTTATTAATTCCGACTCGCGGTGTGCTGGTCGATTCGGTAGCATCGTCGCGCTCGTGCTTCCGTTCGTCTACTTTCGCAAAGTAAACGGTGCTAGTCTGCCGCTCCGCCGACGTCGCCGTCATCCGTCACCATCCGTCGCCGATGTCGTCGTCGTCGTCGTCGTCGTCGTCGTCGTCGTCCTCCTCCTCGTCGTCGTCGTCGTAGTCGTCCTACTCGTTGTCGTCGACGACGTAGTCCCGACGCCGACGTTGTCGACACCCTCGTTGCTCGTTGCCGTTGTCGTTGTCGATTCCGGCGTTGTATTCGCGGTTGCAGTTGCAGCTGCGACTGTATTCTAACGCGAAACCTACCAGCGCGCCTTCCCATTTACACGACTCAGCGATGCGCGATGCCATTCACGGGTGAAAATATGAAAACCCCATTATGCGGCAACCCGAGCTGTTGCTTTTTGTAGCCCCAACCCCTAGATCGCTCGTCTCTTTCGACTGTCTCCTTCGTACCCCCGGCCCCCAACCCTCCGTCCCGTTCATCTGTGACGCGAGCGTGCGACGGTCGCGGATACTCCAATGGATTTATCGTATATTTTCGCGTTACGCCGTAAGTCGCGTTCGCCGCTCGGCCCCCTCCTCCGCGCCCAGCCGTCACGCTCTCTTTCGTCGCGGCGCGAGCGACTAGTAACAATTTCGCGGTTTCCGTTTTCCTCGCGTGGCAGCCGATAGGCGCGCGATTGCCGCTCCAACTTGTAACCGTCGCGGTGTCGGAAGTCGCGGGAACAGTTCGCGGCTCGCGTTTCAGAGATTCGTTGCGCGCGCGCCGAGTCACGGTAGCGTCTACGGTCGGCGACGAAAAATCATTCCCGATCGTTTAGTTGCACGTGACGGAAGGGCACAGGAGACGACGAACCGGAGAGATTAAACGCGCGATAAACGGAATGGACTGTTTTCAAATAATTTCCGGTGGAGGATCGCTTCGTCAGGAAGACTGGTCGTTCCACGTTAAACTGCCGATCGTCGTTCACGACGGTGCTTTATCATAAATTATAATTAACCGCATAAATATGCATTCGACCGTGGCATAATTCGACCAATAACAGTAAATTACTCACGAGGCGGAGCGACTCGTCGCTGGTGCCGTGGTAGCGCGAACCCACCCCCGCGAGGCAGAGAGTCGCCCTCCGAGCTGCCACCCTCTTTCCAGCAACGGCAACGGCAACGGCAACGCCGGGAATGCCGACAACGAGGCAATAGACAGCAACGACTACATCGCTAGCAACTATACGTTCTATTCGATGACTCGGCTCGGTTCCCTGTTCGGTGCAGAGAGCGCGCGCGGACACGCTGCCCGCACCCACGCTCACTCGCGCAACCGGGCTCCGACGATAATGCGATTAATTGGTATTGCTAATCGCCGATAATTAATATAAATAGATGAGTACAATTATTAGTAGAGCGCGGCCCCGATTCACCCGTACACAGGTGCAATTTGTTCTGCGCAGCCAGACCCGACGCGATCTCTCTCGCCCGCCAACCCCCTTCGCCGTGTCTCTCTCCTCCTCGAGCCTCCCTCTTCGTCTCATTGTTCCTCGTTCACTCCGGCCGACAATGCAATCTCAACCGCCGCCAACGAAATACAGTGGTCTTGATTATTCGACACTAATTTATCCAACATCCTCGCTCGCCTGCCTCTATACCGGAACGGGAGTAAAACGGACAAGCGTTACACCCGCGCAGTTTTACAAAGCCACCGTCCAAGTAACTCCGACCAAACGTTCCACGTGTACTTCCTACTTCTTCTTTCCTCGTGGAGGAACATCCGCGGGACACGGTGGTCGCGCGACCCTTACGTAAAAGAGACCGATACGTTCGCTCCGTTCGATCGAACGCATCTCTCTCGAACTAGCAACCCCACGGAACGTTCTTCCCGGACAAAAATTATAGAAGAGAAAAGGGAAACTGGAAGCGGGCGGCGGGAGTCGCGAGGGAAGCGGGAGCGGAAGAAGAAAGAATTAGGTAAACCGCAGGGAGGCTGTTTCAGGGAAATAATAATGGAGCGAGCGTTGTATATTTTTTTATATTCGATGCGTCATATTTTCCGAGCCTCGAGACGGGGCTCGAGGAGCACGATATTGAAAAAAAGAGTGCCACTTCTGACGGGTGCGCTCCGACCCCGACCGCCGCAGGAGGGGGATCGCGGTGGCGCGTGGTGGCGCGTGGTGCCGCGTGTGGGTGGTTGCGGAGAATGGGAGACCACGGAAGAGGTACGCGGTAGGGTGACTCGCTTCGACTCAACTCAACTCGACTCGCCTCGACTCGCCTCGACTCGACTCGACTCGACTCAACTCGACTCGGATCGAGAGACCTGCTCGGAAAGAGAGAGACTGTTTGGCATCGAGGGACGGAGAATCGAGAAAAGAGTGGAACGGACTGAGAAATCGAGCAGAGGCGTGGAACGAGAATCGAGGAGGATGGGAGGGAAACGGGAGGATAGGGAAGAGAGGGAGAAAGAGAAAAAAGACACACACACACGCTCGGAGAAGAGGGAGAGAAAGACGAGGGAGGGCCTCGTTGGCAGACTTCACGCACAATTAATTTCCTGAATAATTCCTAATCGAAGGCGAAACCGAACGAGGCGTGGATGGTGGTTACGCTGCCGATGAAGCGACAGCTGGCACTTCCAACCACGCTCTTCACCCACGGCTTCCACGTCTTCCTTCATAATTGTGTGTACGTTAATTAATTGACTAATTATTATTCCAACTACGACAACCGAGTATTTCGAGGAGAGACCTCGCGCATCCGGCAGCTCGTTTTCTTCGCGATCGTATTCGAACGGTGAAGGGGACGAGGGATCGGTCGTCGTTCGAGTGTAACATTTTTCGTAGTCAGCCTTCTCGTCGTTCACTGTTCGCCGACGAACGAGACACTCGTCGTTTTTCGAGTATCGACGAAACTTCGAGCAACCCCGAAGTATTGGTCTGCCAATCGGTACAGTTTAATTTCGAGATTCTGAAGCCGACTCACGGTCTCGAAGCGTGCGTTCGTTGTCATCGCGAATAAGCCCGCGAATGAGCACGACGCGAAACAGGATGAATCGTGACGTCGAGCGGACGTATTCGTTTCTCTCACACGTTTTACTCTGTCGTCGGCGAGTAATTCTTTCACGACACTCCGCGATCCGTTGGGCCACCGCTCCGACATCGTTCCTTTCTTGCGCGTATTTCTCCGCTCGTATCAGCGGCCATCCACCTCTCCGCCTATCTGCCTATCCACCTATCCACCTATCCACCGATCTATCCATCTCCTTTCTCTCTTCGGCCTATCGACAGCTCGGCGCATCGACGACAACCGCATACAGCGTCCCTTCCCTCGGCCGTTCTGTCCCCATTGTCATAAACCATGGATGCGACCGTAAATCGACGGGAAAGCTGCAAGAACGTTCGATATATCAATCTACGTCGGCTCCTATTTGGTGGTAATTAATCACGTTCATATCCGAGGGCGTACTTAGCATCCCGAGAGGCGGAACAGCATCGGCTGGATGGTTAACGCGTTAGGATCGATGCTACGAAAGATTCCTCGATCGGCAACGTTCGCCGAACCACCCGCGAAGAGCTGTTTGTTCTTTCTTAGCGGTCCGCTTCCAGCGGGCACCCGTTAAAAGTTCCGACGGAAAGGATTAAACGCTCGCGAAGTTTTCGTCGGCGCTCGGTCGATACGGATCGCGGATCGTTGCGAGAGCGGTGGACCGCGGGAACCTTTTAATCAGCGCTCGCAGATTCGATCGTTGCGGGAAGCGGCGGAGCAAGCTCGTCGAGGAGAAATCCGCGCGGTTCAAATCTGCGTGCCGTCGGAAACGAGGAACGCCCGGAATCGTTTCCATCGATTCTCCACGGCTCCGCGATTCCTTTTATTTCTCTCGGAGGTATTCTAGCCATTCGATATCAATTGCGCGTTCACGCTCCTCCACGAGCACAGCTGTTATACTTGCTCGCCACTTTATATCAATTTTACACCGAGTGGTCCTTTGTTCCCCCGGCCGATCAGCCGCAGGCCATCGCCCCTAGCGCACGCTAATTTTAGGCTCGTTCGAGACTTTATCCGCTAACCAGCCGCGAAGCGAGGGGAAATCAACGACACGCGTTACCCGTCCGTGGACATTTGAAACGTAATCGGCGCACGATCGACGACCGCCCCGGCCCCGTGTCCTCGGCAACCGCGAGGAAAAGGGGAAAAGGCGAGCGGTCGATCGGTGTTCGAGCGATCGTCGCCGCGCCTCGGGGACAACGGCGGTGTCGTTGAAAAGCGTCTCGAAAGCGGGAAACGTTTTCCCCGTTCCACGGCCTATCTATCTCGGCGCTGCCACGAATTTTCTCCGGCTCTTTTCGCGCGGCATTCTCAACGATTTGTTCTGGTGCGCCTATCCGGGAATTCTCTCCCGGCCGAAAACCGCCGGCAGACCGGCGGAACGGGAACAGAGGGAAGAGAGACGGACAGAGAAAGGAACGAAGAAAAGTACGGAGCCGGGGGGAAAGTCGGAGGTCCGCGTTTAAAATAATGCGAAGCCTCCTTTATTCCTATCTCCCTCCACCGCGAACGTTTCCGCGCGCCCTCCCCGATCCAGCCACTTCGTTCTCGACGCTTTTTTTTTTTTTTTTTATTTCGCGCTTTCTACCACGGCCAATGAAAGAGCCACTTCGCCTTTTGTCGCGCTTCGACCGTACCCCGAGACTCGTTACGCTCGCTTCGAACCGACGCGGGGCGCTCGGATCCGTCGCCGAAACGCGTCGCCGGCGTCGACGACGCTGGAATATTCCGCGAAGAAGCCCCGCGCACACCGGAACGGACGCGACCGCGAGCCACGGATCGGCGAATCCAATAACGAACCGGGCAACGTCCGTTATATTTCGGCGGTCCGCGTCCACGATCCGTCTCGAATGCGTCAGTCGATCGAACAATCGAGACGGAAACTAATCGCGGCAATTCGAGGAATTCGAAACATTTTTTCCAGCGTAACCGCGGTTGGCAGGGATGGTATGCGAGTCGAGGCGAGGATCGGGGATGCGAGAGAGGCCGCCGCGCGGAGATAGAGGTGGTGGCAGCGGCGGTAGTGGCGGTGGCGGCAGCGAAGGGGTAGGGAGGAGCGCTTGCACGATTTTGAAAAAAAATCCATTTCGCGATAGAGCCGTCGCGGAATAGATACGGGACGCGGCAGCGTAGGCCCTATACCGCGCAGGGTATAGGGTAGCCAGGATTGACGATACGAATCGGCTATCTGCAGGTACGCGGCGGATAGGCCGCTGCTGCGAGGGAGGAAGGGTGGATGGGTGGATGGGTGGAGGATGTGGGGCAGCAGTAGGAGGAGGAGGAGGAGGAGGTAGTGGCGGAGGTGGAGGAGCAGGAGGAGGAGGAGGAGGAGGAGGAGGAGGAGAGGCAGCTAGCGTGTGGAGCGCGGTGCGCGCGTACGCGTATACGAATCCGCGAAAGGCACACACCCGGAGAATAGCGCGTACCTACGCGCGAGGCTGCACGTGCGTGAAGTTACACGTGGCTGGGTGGGTATCTCCGATATTTATGGGCAATATTTCCGATTCAGCTGCCGCTATCGAAGCCCTTACCAGTTCAACATGTCCGCAATAAAAAACTGGATAAAATTATATCCGCATCTCGCCACGGTTTCGACTCGCTGAAACTCGTCAAAAGTTATGGAGCGGCGGGGATACGAGGAATTCTATTCTACTGCCTCTCTCCCCATTTTTTTCTCCCTTTTTTTTTTTTATATTTTGCGCGAGACTCCGTTGCGCGCGAATCGATCGATTTCGGACCGATAAAGCGGCCGTTTCTGTTCGCCACGAGACCGAATCCACCGCTGCTGTTTCGTTTCAAGGGAAAATCCGCGTCGGCAGGATAATTCCGCGAGAACCGTCTGCTTGGCCGCGATCACCCGGAAGGAAGGGACTTCTTCGCGCGTGGTCGTCATCGTTGACGAACAGAGTCGCAGGCCGCGATGAAACAAAGAAACCGCGGTTCGAGGAGTGTTCAACGTTGCGTCGATTTTCAGCCGGAGAGGAACCGTAACGCCCACGATCGAGCGTAGAAAGCGGGCCGACCGAGTTTCGGATGTACAAATTCCAATTTGTTCCTGGGTTGGGTGCGCCGTTAAGCCCGCGACCAGCCAGAGAAACGCGCGTAATATATTACGAAACTTCGCCGCGATGCTCGGATGCGGGGACCGAACGCTATATTATTCGAAAGTTTTCCACTCCGCGAAAAATTCTTAACTTATGGATTTCGAGCTCGAGAAACTACGTTCTCCCGTGCCTCCCGCACCGCCCCGGCCCCGGCCCCGATACAGGCGGGAGAAAACACACGGCCGGCGGTGCACACGAACGCACACCCTCCGCTTTCTTCGTCCGCCGTTTCGCGAGCCGCGGATCGCGGGAACGCCGCGGAACAGATCGATTCCACGTCGAGACGGTTTCGCGGAAGTTTGTCGCGTTCGTTCCTCCGCCGGTTGCCGAGCGCCTGTCGCATCCCCGCGCCCACCGATCGCGCTCCTCGTTCGTCTTCTTTCCGCAACGGATCTTCCGCGATCGGTGGCACACGCGATAAACAAGCGCTGGGAATCCGGCGTCGGTCACAGCGATCTCTCTCGATCCGCGCGGCGTGATCGCGACGGCGAACGGTTTCGAAGCCGCGCGTAGAAGGAACTCCGAAAGGAGGAACCGCGAAGCATGGAACGAAGACGGAAGGTGATGAACCGAGTGAATCGCGGCGATCGCGCGAAGAGAGCGGAGAGACGGATAGTGTCGGATAGCGATGCGACGACCGAGAAGTAAAGCGGATCCGTGGTGTGGGAGCGGGAGGCCGAGGGAGAACCCGGAGGAGGAGGAGGGGGAGGAGTGAGGGAGAAATCGCAGGGACGGGAGCGGCGGAAAAACTTTTTAAATTCGAGACAAAATGCTAAAAGTTCCCCGAGGCCATGCATACGAAGCGGGAACCAGCGAGAAAAAGAACCGAGGACGGGGCGAGTGGAGACCGGGGGAGGCGGCGACCATTAACATAAAACAGAATGTGGGAAAAGCAAATATTGTGATAAAAAATAATAATAATAGGAGGCCGAGCGGAGAGTACGGAAAGGAACGGAACGGGAACGGGAACGGGAACGAGGGTACAGAGGGGTCAGGAGGAGACAGGAGGGTGCGCCCAACCCCTGGGGACGGAGCGGAACGAAGGATACTTCGGCTCCGCGAATACCGTCGTTCTCTTTCTCTCCTTTCCTCTTTTGACCCCTGCCACCACCCCCGGCCCGACAACCGCCCCTCACACTCCCGTCACCGTCTGGCTGCTCGTATAAATACAAGTATACGCTCGGAGTTTTCCTCGGGCATTTATGAAACTCGTTCGGCTAGAACTAACTCTAATAATCGTTGAAACTAATGCTCTCTTTCGAGTACGTGTGCCACCAATACCAGCCGACCCGGCGACCCTCTCCGAGTCCGAGCATCTTGCTCGCTCGTTCGCTCGCTCGCTCACACGCGCGCGCGCGCGCGCGAGGGAAACGATTCCAGCCTCCTCGGCCGCCGGAACGACTTCGGCTCGAACGTTCGTTCGACTTTCCGCGTCCCCGACGCCGCCGAGATGGAAAACGCTCGCGACAACGACTCGCCTCTCGAACGGAATATCCAGAGACCTCGGTACGAATCGACGCGGAGATTTTGAAAAGCGGACGCGCGAACCAGGACCGGGATGCTCGTCGCGAGGAAACGGGAAACGGGAAACGGAAAAGAGTGCTGGAGGGTGGTAAACCGGTGAAGATCAAACGGTAGAGGGTAGTCGGGGACCGAGGACCGAGGCGAGGAAGAAAGAACGGAACGAGGAAGGGAACGAAGCGGCGTAAACCGTAACGATAACGATTATAGGCGCAGTTACCCTGGGACGTCCTTTCTTAACGATTACGCCGTTGAAAATTATTACGCGCAATAACGCTCTGTCGTTATTACTGTTATTGTTATTATTATTGCTATTATTACGAACGTTATTATTACCGTTATTATTGCCGCCGCTATTACTATTATTTATATTATTATTATTTTTATCATTATTACTATTGTTATTATTATCATTCCGCGGGCAGAGGCGGAGGCCGTAGCGAAACGTACGATCGAGCGAGCTTTCGGAAATTCGCGCGATAGTTCCAACGACTCCTTGGTCGTTCTCCGGTCGCGCGGAATTACTTTTGCCGGCTGCGAACGCTGCGAACTTAATCCGAGTCGCGCTCGTTGCCGTTCCGCGAGCCCGACTCCTCTCCGGCGAGCCTCCGCGTTGCCGTCAAAATCGAGACGGCCGGAGAAAGACGGATCGTTTTCAACGAATTCGCGATTAAATCCGCGAGAATCGACAGCCGCGCACAGGCGGGGGGCGGGGTGATCTTCGAAAAGGATCTGTCAGCGAGGAAGACCCGTCCGACCCGTGGGAACTTTTTGTTCCGCGGATCATCCGACGGAATTTTAGCCGTCGATCTTGTTCGCGAGCCTCGTTAGCCGACGGCTAAACGCGATCCCGACGTTTCGCGATACGGAACGCGGAAAATACGTTCTTTCGGGCCCGATAGGGGCGGGGCGGCCGTTTATTTTTTAAGGGTCGGCTGGCTCTCGGCGGCCCCTTCCCACGTTTACCGAGGTGTCTACCGAGATTGAAAACCCGCGCGAAAATATTTTCGTAGCCCCGTCGGCCCGATAAAACGCCGCGAGCTGGAACACACGCCGAACAGGTTACGGCAGGGATCGATGCCACGTCGAAAAAGAATAATCGAACGCGGTCGGAGCGAGTTCCGCCGTTACCTTTCCAATTGAGATTTGTCGCGTACGCGAGCGAGCGAGCGAGCGAGCAAGCGAGCGCGCGCGACCAAAGTTTCTATCGTCTTAGCCATCGCGGTGTATTTGCGTCAACGGCGACGTTGTCTCGTAACAAGGCGCTCATCGATTATTCGCAAGGCAAACACCGCTCGCGGGTACGTAAGTTCAGCCGGCCGGCACGGGTAGGAGGCGTGCCACTTGAAAAGGAAAACGATAGAAAAAATACCTGCGAATCGGATCGGCGTTATCGTAACGCCATCTAGATTTCGTTCTCTCGTGATCAACCGGACGCGGCACGCGTTCGCGACAATATAGTTTCCCCACGATCGCCTTCGAGCAAGTATGCACATACCGTGTATGTGTTCCGGCTGGAAAAACGACGATCGATCGGCCGAACCCGACGCTCCGCGAAGAAACGTCGAGTCTCCCGACAATCTGGCCCGGTGAACGTGTATTCCGCGACTAATTCGGAGGTAATAGTTCTCGCGAATTCACGGCGAATCTCCTAAGCGGAGAATGCACATCGAAGCTTTTCAAGTGCGCGCTCGAGAACGGAAAACAGCGACGATCGCGAACCGTTTGCCCATTTTCAGCAATTTCCGATTCGTAAATTGCTCGGGCAGGGCGGCGCTCGCGTTCCAGGAGACAAACTAGTTTTGTCCCCGCAATTCGCGCGGACACACACACGCTACAAGCCGCCGCTGCCTCCGCCGCCGCCGCCGCCGCCGCCGCGCCAGGCCGACCGACCATATTTCATCGAATATGATAATTGCAGCTATTACCGATTGGAACGAGCGATTTCTTTGTCGACAACTTTCCGTAACTGCTTCGGCGAAAGCGTTTCGGTAAATCTGAATCTCCGCCTAATCGGTTCCATTGGTCGCGGTCCCGTTCCCGGTCGCGTTCGTACGGATTTCTTTATTTTCCCATCTCGTTATCGGTTCTTTTTTATCAGGAAACCACGGGGGAACTACACGGAGGGGGACTCTACACGGAATCGCGTTGTTGGCAAGTACTCCGAGATGTATCTCGCATCGAAAACCCGCCGGCGAAAAGATCTCGAAGAAACGATAGTTCTACCAACACCGTGTCGTTGCATGCAACGTTGCATCGAGTCCAGTTACGCACACACCGCCACTACGCACGGGAATCGGCAAACTTAATTACACGTAAGTTGCCACGAACGATAATGCTTGCGCACGTTCGCTTGTGCGTCTAATTACGTGCAGCGTCGTGCATCGCAACGTTAACGCGATAATCGCCCGACGAATATTTGAACACGCTTAAGCGTCGTTATTTATCGAGCCCCGCGTATCATCGTTTTATAGTTCGAACGATTAGAAGGAACGCGGGCACGACACACTCGTGCCGCGCGAACGCTAGCGCCACCGCCGTCCTATGAATATTTATTATATTTCGTACAATGTAGCAGTTTAATGAATCGTAAACGCAACTATACGAAACCGTTGCCGCAGCGATGAGCCATCGCCGCCTTTATGGCCGCGTCATTCGAGTCGCCGCTGCGCGCCGTAAAAATACGAATCGGTGCGCGAATCGATCGCGATGTTAAATAGAATAATTATTATACGAATGTTTATGCACGTGCGCCGATATTATTGTTGCTCACCGCTTTAATGACACGTAAATGGAACCATCCGAGCAATTTCAACGGAACGCCGACGCGTCGAACGCAGTTAACCATTACAGAAATATTTATCTTCTTCTTATTATCCGATACGCGTGTCTTTCTCTCCGAGCCTCGCGTTTCCCGGCCGCCAGAAACGCGACTCGAGCTTCGCTCAAGATTCCCGAAGACGTCCCCGGCGGATTTCTTTCGCTCGTGGAAGTAAGTTTTGAAAATACAGCCGGCGCGCGGGAGGAGGGAACGGTTCAAGGCTCCCCCGGTGAAACGCTCCGCGGGTATCGAGCAATTAGCATAACGTTTTGGGGCAGGTAAAAAGCAGTAATTGTTCGGATGTAAACCGATATCTGTTTCTCGCAGCGCAGCGCTGCGAACGCGTTCCCATTCCTGCCGGCCCTCTTTCTCTCTCTTTCTCTTTCTCTCTTTCTGTTTTCCATAGGCATGCCGGCGTATGTGCAACACAGGGGCCGCCGGAGAGGGAAAGCGTAACGTATCCAGTTCAGAACATTCCCTACCGAAGGGGATGTCGCTGACGGAAAACACAACGAGCGCGCGCGTTCTCTCTCGCGCGACCGGTCCACCCCCTGTCGCGCTGCGTTTCCAGTTAAAACGGCCGAGTACTCGTGTTTAGATATCGTTAAACCGCATTTTCGACACTGCCATTATGTAAAGCACGTGGTGGAGACCGATAAGTCGAACAATAGCGCGAGTTCGCGCCGAACGGGACAGGTTAGGGACTTTTCGACTGTCATTTTATCCGCTCTTTCGAGCAATTTCCGATCGCGTCCTCTCCTCCTCGTCCTCTCTCATTCTCTCTCTCTCTCTTTCTCTCTTTCTCTGTTTCTCGAACGAGCTCTCGCACGGGTGCACGCGAGCAATCTCTTTCGTTTCCCTTTCTCTCCCTTTCTCCTCCTTTCGCCGGAGTCCGCGCGCGTTCTTCCCACTCTTCTCTTTGGCTGTTGGCGTTCGTCGGGCATCCTTCCCGAACGAAAGGGAAACTTTACCGTTGACAAACTAAAAGAAGTTGGCTGCTGCACTCGTCCCGTTGCTTAATTATCTCATCCCGCGAGAGCCTCGGCCGACCACCACGCCACCAAACGTAATTAGTACCTCATTGAAAAAGAGAACTTTTTATCCGTCCGTGATACCGCGCGATTAAAACGGGTTCGTTAAGCTCCGTCTCTGTCGGACGGCCGGGAGACCGCAGTCTAGCCCATCGGTCTGTACGGCACAAAATAATACTTTTTATTACCGCGATCTTTACGATCCGTACTGTATCGAGTATAAAAAAGATAATAAAGGAAGACGCGCGTGGATAATGGCTGGTATTATGCGCGTATTACTCGGTGCATTACCATTTTTATTGCCGACTTTTTTTACGATCTACTTCTCTTACGAGTTAGCGTACGCTCGATCAGTGGACACGTCGATCAAGGTCGCCCTCTCGGTCCCCCACGGAACTATCGTTTCGTTTTCGAAATACCCCTCTCCCCTTCTCGCTATCGTTTCCTCGAAAGCGCGAACGTTCGCTGGCAAGTACGCGGCCTTCCCGACGCGCTTCTCTCGCCGATGACGAACGGAACACGGGGAAAAGCGAAATGCCGCGAGTTCCCTTCTCCTCGCTCGTCTTCGCGATCGCCGGACCACCCGTCGATCATCCGGCATGCGAACGGTACCAGTCACACGCGCGCGATCTCCCGAAACGGGATCGACTTTTGTTCGAGGATCTCCCATACTTCGCCGAATTCCTCGCTCGCTCCCTCCCTCGCAGCCGGGACGGCTACGACTTCCGGCTGTGGTCGTCGACCGCGGGGACCGACGACCGCGTCCAAGGAAGGTATCATCGCGGAAACATAGTAGAAACATCGCAGGAACATCGCGGATAAGTATATATCGCGGTTCCGAGCACAGACGTACCGACGGCCGTCGTCCGTATTCTCGACATAAATTGTGGCAGAAGCGCGCAGACCCGGTATAAGTATAGTAACGATAAATCAGGCGTATCGACGTCCTGCATAGAATTGCAAATGAGACGCTGCCATCTTTAAAATAAAAAGTTATAACTGTGCCCTCTCTCTCTCTTTCTCTCTCTCTCTCTCTCTCTTTCTCTTCCTCTCCGTCTCTCGCCCTCTTTCCCTTTCTTCCTCTCTTTTTCTGGCTCGCCCGCGCGCACTCGTAAGTTTCGACGGTACGCGTTTAAGCGCACGTACGTGGTAGAAGAGCCGGCTGTAGGCGTGCGCGCGCGCGCGCGCGCACGTCCGTGAATGCGTTCTAGTCAGACGAGGGAGAAGAGGGCGGAGGAGGACCGAGAGAGAAAGAGGGACGACCGGAGCGTATACGAGTGTGTCTGCGTGTAGGAGCGTGTGCGCGTAATACATACGATCTCCGGACAAGCAAGGAGAAAGAACTTAAAATGAATAATGTATCGTATATTTAATTCTATATATAAGTACCCTCGCGCGTACCCACACAGAGAGACCGTGAGCGGTACGCGCGTACGTACGAGCGTTGCCGAAGACGTAGGTGTCCCTAGCCTGTCTCCGTCCTTTTCTCACCTCCGCCCTTCGCGATCTCCCTTCTCGTCCGTTCGAGTATTTGTCTCTGTTCCGCGGTCGCTGTACGAGCGTACCATTGCTCGGAGATGCGTGTTAGTACGTATATGTGCATACATGTATATGTATATATGTATATATATATACATATATATATATGTTCATATACGTGAGTATGTATATATGTGTGAACGCGAGCGCGAGCGCTCTCTCGGCCCTGTGCTTCTCTCCGACGAGAATGAAGTAGCGTATTTTCTACGCGGAGGTCGTGACGAATCGACTTTCCAGCAGACGACCAGAACGAAACAAAAATATTTTACCCGGGGCGCGCCTCGAGAGGAATAACAGCCCGCTCGAGAATAACTATCATTAAATTATTATCGATCGATAAGCGCCTCGTTATTGCCGGCCCGAGATTCCTTTTAATCCGCCGGATGAAGTTCCTCGCCGGTGAAAAAGCGTCGGGAGTACGGGGCCGATCTTTACCCTTCTCTCCTTTTTACTTACTCCCCGGAAAATTACCCTCGTTAAGACGCTGCCCGATCGCGTTGACAGGCAATCTTTAATTAGAGTCCCGGTCGATCGGCCGTAGGAAAGCCCGACGCGCGACACCCGACCGAGGCCCCGTACGCAACGCGAAATTTCGATCGTAGATCTATCCCATCTCCATCGATCCGCTCGAATTCATCCTCGGAGGAGATCCTTCTCCATCCTCGGGCGTCGTTCCACCTCCACGCTCCGCGCGACCCGCCTATGCGCGCGCGTCATCGCGGCTCGACCATGATTACCGCAATGAAACGCCGCGACGTTTATTAATAATGTCGCGCGGTTCGACGTTTTACATTCGCCTCAAGGATACGGCCGTTTCTCGCGCGATATTTGCGTTTTCGCGCGAACGAACGTAAGAACGAGCGAAGGAAAGAACGAACGCAGGAAACGGCCGACCGGCGAGATCAAAGAACGCGACGCGGAGCGGAGGGTTTCGTGATAGGGTCGCGAATGAGAACCGCTTTGTTCCATTCGATACAGAGAAGCTCGTCTCGCCGTACGGTCGGCTCGAGTCGGCGCGTGACGTAACAATATAAACACGATCCGCGCATTAACAAATTCCTTTTAATCTTATCGTTATACAATAAATATTGATACGAAACTTTGACTGCGCTATCGTCTCCCCGGCACCGCGATGCTACACGTAAAATAATGTAATTCGCCTAATCTCCATCTAGCGGAGAGCGACCGTGAAGCCGGAGAGCGTGTGCGAGTCTTATCTTAACGAAATAACTGCGCAATTAGTTCGCCTCGGCTCTACCGAAACTTATTGTTCGCGTAACGAGCTCGTTCTGCGGCGCGTCTCGCTCCGCATCTTCGCGGCTCCTCCCTTCAACCTCGTCGAATCGGATCCGATCGTCGCGATCGAGGAGGACACGGATAATCTCTAGTCCCCGTGTGTTTGCCCCCCGAACCTTTGCAGCCATGCTTTTTCGCGGATCTTCCGTGGTGGAGGCATAGATTCGGCGCACGGCAGCCGACCATTATCTTCGAACGCTTCATTATCCGTCAGCGATATTATGCCGCCGCACGATATAATTACATCGGAAGCGAGTGTCGTTTCACGCCCGAGTCACCTTGACGGATATTTTCCGTTCCGAGTGGCAATTGTCGGGCCGAGATGCGAATTTCACGTTCGGCGACGAGAGATTCGCCGGCGAATCGCCGGGGACGAGCATCGAACGGGACGATACGCCGCGAGAGGCGAGAGAGGCCTCGCTGCCAGCGAGACTCGGGTCAGTAAAGCCGCGGACGCCGCTCTAGGTCGGTTGAGAGCCGCTGCATTAATAATATACGATACCCGTAATGGCATCGGGCGTATACGAACGTATATATTGTATAATAACTTCCAAGGCCATATAAACGTTTATTATTTACCGCGTAACGTAATGGCGAACGGGTCCCCGCTTCTCAGTGACCGTTATTAAAAATAATACTGTAACGTTCCTGCGCGGGCTTCCCCTTATCCGCCCACGCGTCCTCGCGCAAAATTATTGCCTCGTGGATTTTCAACGCGAGAGTAATTGTCCGCGCCGCGTTCGTTCTCCGGCCCGACGAAAACTAGTCGCCAACGCTCTCGGCCCGAGGACGGACCGCGGAGGACGCGGACGAACCGTCCCGAAGAGTTCTCTTCGCGATCGACCGGTTGCCCTACGCTGCTCCTGGATATCTCGGTTTTTTCTGACCGACCGAAAATAGGCTGCTAATCGAACAAATGTAGCGACGTGGAAGACGCTGTTACGGTAAATTATTGAGACGCACGGTTAATTCCGTGCCGGCGTTAGCGCATTAACGAGATAGGCAAACATTACGACATTCGCGATGCATTAAAGATGGACGCCCGAAAATATCCACCGAAGAATCGTAACCGTTTCGGTATACGAGGAAAAACAAGGCGAGAAATCTGGCGGTAGGTTCAACGACTCGCGCTCGCGTCTTCGACGGTCCTCCGCCGTCGGAGTAGGATTTCGGCGACGAAGGTCGACCACACGCGCAGTGGGATATTTGCCTGGTCTAGTCGGCCAATAGGCTGTTTTCAAGATTTTACGAAAACCGTAGAATTTGTGGTGTTTCAGATGGTTGAATATACGAGAAATAATATCCTAAGAATGTTTTTATCCTGGAAGCGCTCGAAAAGTGCTAAGCTACCCCGAAAGTTGAGCATTTTTCGGCGACGCGTTTTATCCTTGAAATTCCTCGCTTTAGGAAATATAAGAATTCTTCTGCAATATCAAACTTTTATAGGTATACACTATGCCTTTAATAGTTCATTCTCTTTTTCCAGGAATTTTCATATGACTATCCACATTTTAATACTTAGCCAACCGAACGGGGAGATCTCCCACTTTTTCGTTCACAGTTTCTAACTGAATTAATTGAATAAGTTCAATTGAAGATAACGGAGGAGGTTGTAGTCATAGTTCTTTTTAGGCGGTCGCCTAAGTGTTAACTGATGCATCATCGATGTTTCTTACACCACTTCGGGAATGATAGAGTCATGAATCAGGATGCGTCCCGGCATTCTCTCAAGCACATTTGCATTTACATCACAATCATATATTATTCATGATGTACTATTATATATCATATATTAAATATCTCAAATTATATATAATTTATATCAACACATTTACCGTTATGTATCATATAATTGAATATTCTTATACACTATCCTATTACATTCACATATTTTCTCACAAAAACCGGATATAAACCTATCCTCAATTTCTGCCGCACATCCGACAAATACCCCACCACGCGACGTTCCATCATCGTTTCGATCCGCGAGAAATCCACGGTCGATCGCGTACAGAAACTAAGCGCCTTCGAACAGGCCAACAATTTACGCCGACTAAAGAGGAACGAACGTACTTTCCTCGTTTCAAGGTTGCACGCGTTAGGTGCGTGCCGCGTTCGCGAGCCTCGCGAGCGGTACCCGTCCCTCCGTCGACGCGGGCTGACCTAACCGTCGCGGCTGTGGAACCGTTTCGTTCGCAGGAATCAATAAAAATCCACAGGGTAAAAGCTGCCAGATAAAAAATGGTCCGTAGCCGTGACCAACCGGAAAGCATGGATCGAGAAGGGGACGGGAGAGCGATACCGAACCGAGGAGGATGAGGAGCAGGAAGAGGAAGAGGAGGAGGACGAGCAGGGATAATCTGATTTTCAGCAACTTTATACGTTGCGCTTCGATTAAAATCCAGCCACCGTACAGGGCCAATACAGTTACGCCGTTTCTGCCCCGTTCCCGTGCCCTTTGCCCGCCCGCGCTACCGCATTCTCCTTTCGCGTCCTCTTCCCTTCGAAGTCGGTCGAACCGCGGACTCGAACGCGGCAGATTTCGAAACTGGCACGTTTTTCCTTGCGCCTCGATCCTAGGAAATCTCGTTGACCATGGACGCGCGATATCATTGTATTCCTCTCGCGAACAACGATTGGAACGAGCAACAACGAAACCGCGAAGCTGCAGTCGCATCCTTCGTCGGGCGTGTAAACCGAGGTTTCGAGTTTCCCCAAACTTTTCGGCCGGCTGTTCGTAACGCGATCCGTCGATTGTACTCGGGGACGAAACATCGGTATCCATCGAGCCGATTTCTGCGAATATCCGCGCGGTCCCGCGGTGGCGATCCCTCGGTCCGTGTGTTTCGAAATCCGCGGAACTGTTAGTGGAACGATCAAGCCAACAATGTTTCGATCCGCTCCGAGGCAACACGGGGATTTCGAATTGTCCGTATCCGCTCTCGGCCCTTGCGAGGAAAAAAGACGATCGAAGTAGCGCGACGAACACGCTGACAAAGAAACGAAGGAGAAACGACAAAGAGGGAGAGTGAGAGAGAGAGATAGAGAGAGATATGGGACGGAGGGAAGGAGAGAGCGCGTGGCGAGGGAGACGCGGAGAAGGAGGAAGAAAAAGGCTGGAGCAGCGAGTACGTACGCGTTATTGAAACGCAAATCACGTTGCGCAACTCGCCGCCGCAGCGGGCCCGATTGGAATGTCTCGCATTAATAAAATATGAAGTATAAAAAGTTATTAAAAGGAGTAAAGAGGAATTTAATGTTTATTCATATCCGAGCGGAGCGGATGGACGAGCGGATAGACGGGAGGCCGGTTTGCGATTCTCGGCATATTAAAAATCGTAAATAACGAGGCTCGCGGCGCCCGTTTCCCCGCTCCGTTCGCGGTAAAATCTTTACGATTACGGTCAATTCTAATCCGGGAGCAGGAAACTCCCGCTCGCGTTGCGCCGCTCCGTGAACGTTCGTCGTCGACGCCTTCGTGCTTTCGAGATTTCGATGTTCGAAACGGTGTCCGCGGAAACGCGCCGGTTTCATTTCGAAATTCGCGTCGCTGCTCGAGGAGAGCGGGGCAGGACGGCACGGAACGACGGGACGGGACGCGACGCGACGCGACGCGACGCGACGAAACGTCGAGGGGAAGCGTCGGGAATGATTTACTCGCGTGTAAACAGCTCGAAGCCTGGCTCCGCCGCTTCTCGTACACCACTGTCGCGTACTCACCTGTAACAGAAAACAGAAAAGATCGATTAAGAAACGATAATCGATGCGCGTTAACGAGCGGCAACCGCGCGACCCGACGACGACGTAATCGAGTCGCCGTTGTCGCGAACGGCGCGGCAGCCTCGGGATAGCTTCGCCTACGCGCTTGGGAACGCGCGCGCTCGACCTCGAGTCCATATTATATGTGGTACAACATTGCGCAGAAATAATAAATTACAGTGAAACGTGAACGGACGTAAATACGTATTAACGCAATTAGGTGTTACGCGTAGAAATCGATTTCTCAACCGGCAGCCATCGCGCGCAATGGAATCGTTTTCAGCGGCCCTCGAAGCGTATATTCCGTAATCCTTAAGTTTTTCCTTGGACTTTTTTTCCCCGGCCATGCTTCATAATTATTTACCGTGATCTCGAAACGCGACGATTAGGAAATCGATGAATAACTCTGCGAGACCGCGCTATCGTGGATCGGCTCGGCGGCGGACAAGAATTCGCTTTGTCTTCCCATCCTCGCTCGTCGAACCGTCGAATCATCGATTCCGTCGCTCGAGGGAATTCACCCGCGGCCTTCGTTTTCCTTCGAACCGAACGGCCGGCCGGATCGAAAGTTGACGAAATCGAGGCGGCCCCGGAAAAAAAGAACGTTTCGTTCGAAGTGGCGCTCGATCGGCAAGGGATTGATGTCGAACGAATGCCATGAATTACTAAGCGTTCTTTGGCGCCACCGAATATTTATAACTGACCTCGCGGTATATGCGGCCGTTCGAACCGAATTCGATAATCCGCGAAAATATAAATACGAATCGCGCGATCACGAAGAATAACGAATCGATCGGTGCACGGAACTTCGCGCGCCCGTCGGAATCGAATTCGATGCGGCGCCTTACGTAATTCTCGCTTCGGACGCGACACCACCGTTTGCGTGAACGGAGATCGTCCGACGATAGACCTCGAACGCGTTCGAGACCGCACCGCACGGGCAACGATCGAGACGCCGGAGATCGGGGAAGATCGAGGAAGACGAGAGACGCCGAGGCCGACGCGAGACCGGCGGGGTGTAAGAGGAGGAGAGGGTCGCGACGAGCCTATCGAGGTACGATTAAAATATAAAATGGGTTTCGAGGATTCGGACGGTGTTACGCGCCGTTTCAATTATTGTCGCCCGGCAGCTACACGCAATTTTTGTTTCCGCGTCCGATCGCGGCTTTTCGTTCATCCGCAAACCAACCCCTCCACAGGCTGGGGCCGACCCCTCTCCCCAGCAGCCCGTATCCCGTATCCCGCCGTATCGCGGCCGTCTCTTCGCGTATCTCTCGGTTTTTTGCGAGCGCCGATTTTTCCGCCTTTTTTACCAGAGCCGCAAACGGCACAAAAATCCGATACCGTTTTGCGGAGGCCGGATTAGCGGTAGATCGCGCTACCAATCGCCGCGCAGCCCTCTATCCTCTAGATGAAAAAATATTTGCTTTTCGTTCCGTTTTCGGGCGGCCGGTTTTGCCGTACCTCGCCGTCGACGGCCGACGTCTCCGTCGCGGCCGAGCCGCGGCGGAAGCGTTCTCGTCCGAACCGCGAAACGGCCGGCCGCGGCCGCCGGATCCCGCCGACCGGAAACCAGAGAGCGGGGATCGGAAAGAGGGAAAAAGAGGAGACGGATGGGGTGGATGCGAGCGCGTCGCCGCGTGGAAAGAATCTCGAGCGAAAAGCTCACTCGAGATGCCGCGAAAACAATGTCGAGGGTGGCCCGAGATATACCTAATTGTTGAGAGTACAGCCGGCGCAGAAGGAAAAAAAGGTGCCGGAGAAGAGGAAGAGAAAGGCGGAAGAATGAAAATGACACCGACTTCCCTCGAGCCCTTCCTCTTCCCTCCACCGTCCTCTCGACGTTCTCTTACCCCTTTCCGCGTTTCGGCCCTCTCTTTTCTACGCGGTCGCGTCCCACCTTCTGTCTCCGCGCCCCTGCCCCGTCTTTGCCCTCGGCCCCGTCCGCCGCCTCCACCGCGTCGGCACACTTGCTTTTTATCGACGGCGTACTTTTACCCTCGAGCTGCGAGGCTCTATGGGCGGGGTGCGGGTGCCGGTGCTGGTCTGGGTGCGGGTCGAGCCGCGGAGAAAGGGTGCAAGAGGTGGAACGTAGGTGGCGACAGAGGATGAGAACGGATCGCGGCCGAGAGAGAGGGAGCAGAGGATAGACGCAGGGCAGGACGGTTGCCGGCTGGTCGAGGGTACGGCCGGGGCATTAAACCCATTTAAATATAACCAATACCAGGGTGCCTTCTACCCTCGGTTATGGATGATTTTTACCGTTCATTTGAATAACCCGTAAGCTGCGGAGCGGCCCCGCGCAGACGAGCACGCATCGAACCAACACGGACGCGAGCCTCGCGAGTACCGTTCTCCGCTCCCTTTCATCTTTTTTTTTCTCCCCAACCCCCGCCGCCGTCTCCTCCGTCCCCGCGCATCGTCACCTCTTCCGATCCGCGAACGCGCGCAGGTATTTGTTCCGTTACGATTCGATATCGGTATTAGCCGCGCCACCCTCGACAATTTTTCGATGTCCGATCCCGCCGCGGCCGGGGGAGAGCGAACGAGCACCGAAGCGCGGAGGAGATGCGGCGCACGGATAAGCGCGCGGGGGGACGAGGCAGAGCGGATACTCCTCCGCGATACGAGCGGTCGCGTCCTTCGCTACCAATTAGCGGAAGAAGAGACGTTTCTTGCGCGGGACAAAGGTGCAGCCGGAGAACCGCGCGCGAGCGGCGAGGGGGCGATGCGCGGCGTTCGGCCCGAGAGGCTTCGATTCCAGCGGGGAAAAAGCAACGGGAAGAGCGTGCTCGCGCGCGTACGTACGGCGATGCGTTGCCGCGCGCGCAAATACGAGTGGAGTGCAAATATCGGCCGGCCGATAATGCGAGGTCAATTCTCTCTCCCTCGTTCTTTCTCTCCCTCCGCCTTGGCTGTTCAAACCTCTCGACGCACCCTACGGCGTTACTTCGAATCGAGGAAGCGTAGAGGAACGGCTCGAAATTGGAGCGAAAACCGCGTTGTTGGCTCGCGCACCGCCATCCGGAAGGAAGTAAAAGCTGGTTAACGGGATCCCGGACGGCGGTTGGCGAGCCCGCGCGCCCGATCCGCTCGCCTTGTCGCACTATGGCTCAGAAAACCGTTTTTCGCGGGCGAAAGTCAATTATCCGGGTTTTATATTTTGACCAAAGTTTGTTATTATATCGTGACGATACTTTCGAGCTATAAAGTCCAAAGTATTGCTAGTTCTCAATTATTGTATAAATGGGACATTGTCCGGGAGACTAATTTCGGAAACTGATGGTGACATTAAGTTTATCGAATACTTATTACAAAACGTCAGATAATAAGTCTGGATCTTATGTCTCTTCATGGTAGTATGTCTTGATTATTTCAATGTTTCATGAGTTTATAGAAATTTATCTTTGAGAAGAATTTGAAGAAACTGTGTACGCGTGGTAGCTGTCGCGCTTGTTTTATACGAAAGTTTAGTGGCCTCGAGATTTTCTAAATGTAACCATGTATTTTTGTTTTCGTGTCGTAAGTGACGTTAAAACGAAACCAACGACCTGAGATACTATTACCCGAAGTCTTTAAATAAAGCTAAAACAATTTTGGCCACAGAAGCGTACTTCCGGACCATTGTGGCGTCGCCCGCCACGCCGCGGCCGTGTCAAGGGGATGGCCGCGTACTTACGCTCTCGCTCGCCGTTTTATCGAGAGTTCGATCGGATCGAGCCGATCCGGCCGACGATTCGCTCCCCCAGCTTCTCTTGCGAAGGGACGGGAAACGACAGTCGGTCTCCGACGCTATCCTTTGCCCTCCTCAAACCGCGTTTCCCATCGTGCTCGGAACAAAATTATGGAATCGAACCGAACGGAAAGAAAACACAAGCGAGGTCGGCCAACGCGGGAGCGGGAGCTCTCGAGCGGGCAAAAAGAAAGAGGGATCCATAGGTGGAGCGGACCTCGCCCGAACGAGCACCGTCGGCTTCTTCCAGCCCCTAGTCTGGACGACGCGGAACGACCGCGCGAGTAAATTAGGTTTTTCGATCGGGAATTAACCGGCGGAAAAAGAAAACAAAGTACGCGAACGAAGCGTACGATCGGGAACAAACGTTCGGTACCACTTGGCCCTCGAGTGCTCGACGCGAACCTTCGGTTAAAAGTCTGCGGGAACCCGCGTCGAGGTCGTTTCGCGTGAGCAACGGTCGAAGAGGATCGTTCCGGGGCGCGGAACGCGGCGATTTCAACGAAAAAGCACGCAGCGATTCGAATTCCACGGGATCACTGATCGCTCGGCGATCTCGTCGACGAGCGAGGGTAATTTTCGGAGGATCGGATAGGACGGTTTTAAAAGCGGAAGGTGGGCGGCAGGTAGTGGGCAGGTACAGGGGTGACGGAAAAACGTAAACGTAAACGTAAAGCCGAAATGATAAACGCAGCGGGTATACTTAATGGCGCGAGGCGCAACGAGGACGAGCCAGAGAGGAACGGCCGCGTGCGTTTATCGCGGCTCGCGCGTATTTCGTGCGACGATTTGGGGTGAGGCTTGGCCGGCCACCGCTATCGTTCCAGCCCTCTACAATCGCGTCGATGCTCGGATCGTATTTATCATACGCGACCGATCGTAGCGGATTCACGATCGGATCGGACATCGCCCGGAGATACCGTCCCGTTCCCCCATCTTTCTCGCCCTCTCTCCCTCTGGTTCTGTTTCCCTCTCGGCCAGCGCACGCACGATCCACAGAATCGTCACTTTAATTGCTCGTTCCTCACCGGACGATTTTAACGGCCGATCTCGCCGACGTACCGCGAGCATTTATTTTCGATTTCGTTCTCGTTTCTCGGATTATCGGCGACACGCGATTCCCGGCGTCCGCGAACCTTCGGCCGAAGCGTTTTCGATCAAACTGCCCGCGTTCCGAGCCCCGTTGCCCGTTGCCACCGCGTAAGCCCGCGCACACTGGCATTTACACCGACGGAAACCTTCCTCGTTGCAACCAAACGAGATGATCGGTTCCCCGATGCGAGCTGCGTTTCACCGGCGAGGACAAAAGAAAAACCGGCGAACGATCGACGAGCTGGCACAAAAGGAAACGCCAATGGACTCGTAGGCGAGAGCCGAGGCGAACGACGGCGCGGTGTCGCGACGGGATGGTTGGCGGAGGGACCGGCAACTGGCAGGAAAGATCGTTTTCCGCGGAATGATGCCGGAATCAATAGCGCCCGAAGTCATTCGACAGTCATCAGAGGCCCCCGTTAGCTAGGCAGGCGGTGGCACCCTCGGTTCCCAGTCCCGTTCCCGCGTCGCGACGGGATGCGACGCGACGGGCGCGGGACGAGACGCGGGGCAGCCGTCATCGTCATCCATTTCCTCATCTACAACCTCTAGCTCGTCGTCGTCGTCATCGGGATGGTAGTCGTTGCTTTCGCTACGGCCGTCATCATCGTGATCGCGACCGCGATCCGCGAGAGCAGAAGCAACGCGACACACGGGGTTGGTCGGTTCGGGGAACGGAGCGGAGGCACCGGTGGGGGGACAGGAGCGCCGTATGGGTTAGCTCGCGGATAGAATCGCCGGGGGAAGAAGCTGGAGGGTGCAGGACGGCGCGGCGGTGAGCGGGCAGAGGGGCGAATGGGTACCGGGGCGAGAGATAGGCGGCGGCGGAGGGAGGTGGCGTTGTAGGGCTCGGTGGATCCCGGTTCTAGAGCCCTCGCCTCTTTCTCGCTTGGCAGGATGTAGGCGTATAACAATGACAAACCGTGAAACAATGCTGGGCGCCACTGGAAAAATTCCAAAAAACGCGAATAATAAAAATGAGAGCTCGCGTGCACCGCGTGTGCGGGTCCCGGCAATGGTGGCGCGGTCGCGGTGGTAGCGGCGGCGATGGCGATGGCGATGGCGATGGCGATGGCGATGGCGATGCCAGCGCTGGGGCGCGATGCTAGCGCGACGCTGATGCGACGCTGGTAGTGGTGAGCGCGAGGGTGGTGGTGGCGGCGGTGAGACAAAAAAAATGGGTAGGAAGGGGGGGTGGAAAAAATGTAAAAGCCCCGGCGCGCACGGCGCTTCGTCGGGGACAATACGCGGCGATGAATGCCTATTATATTTATCTGTAACAGGCGTTCCATAAAGCAAATAACACAGAAGTGTAGCGAGGAAAAAATCGGGCTTTTTTTCGACGCGGCGCAGTGCCGCGAGGGCTCGCTCGACAAAAAAAAAAAGAAACGAAAGCAAGGGCGGAAAAGGGGACAAACGAAAATTCCAGTTCCATCCGAGGTTCGTCGATTCTCCCGACCGCTCCTCCCGCGGTCCCCTTTTTCATCGTTCTCGCGCAGACACGGTGCCAAGGCCCCCGCGAAAATCGCCGCTTTCAGACCTCGTCCCCCGCATCCCACCCTCGATTCCTGACTGAACCCAGGCCAGCTCTTCCGCCGATAATCCGTTCGGCCGCTCGATCCCGATTCAACCGCGATCGGTCCGTTCGGGAAAATCGGTCAGGGAAGCACGAACCGGCCGGTGGCCCCGAAATTCGAACCGTTAGCCCTCGATTGAATCGGAATTTCATCGTTCCCAGCTCCGACCCCGTCTCGGAAGATCTCGACCGTTGCGGAAGAGAGCGAGGCCGCGTTGCCCGGCGGGAAAATCGTGAGCTTCCGCGCGTAGATTCGCGCTCCGAAGCGTGAAACGTTCGCGGCGCGAACAAGGAGCCGTTCCGCTCGCGAATCTCCGCCTATCCCGGAACACACGGCCGAATCTGCTGCGGCTGAAGCGGCTATATTTAGGGGACGACAAAAGACTGGTTCTTTCGCACGATCTCCCGCGAGAGACGGCGGGGCGAATCCGGCGGTAAACGCGAGTCGAATAAGGGAAATTCCGTGAACGGAATAACACGGGAAAAGAGCGCGAGCGAAAGGAAGAGAAGGCGAGAGAGAGCGATGGGAGGAGAGGGAGCGAGAGGAAGAGGACGGCGAGAAAGAGAGAGGGAACGGGAAAGGGCGAAGCGGCGGTGTGTGCCAAAAACTATAACCTGTTGCATACGGCGTCACGAAGCCCGAAAAACGCCCCTAGCCTCGTCCCTTTTACTCACCCCCTTAACCTTTCGCCCCTATGTCAAGCCGAACTTTTCGCGGCACCGCGTTAAACCGAAGAATTTCTCGATGTCGGATACTCGATATCCCGATATTCCGCGATATCGAACCACCGGCCCCGGTCAACCCATCGCGCGCAGCGTTTTCTACTTTTTCGCGGCCGATGCGTCCTCCGAGCAAAAAGAACGGAGAACGGAAAAAGAGGAAAAGCCTGTACCGTTAAAAACGACGTCGCTGATTTCGGGGGGAACGATCGTTACCCGGCAAATTCGTTTCGCATCGGTTTCGACGAATCGCCGATGTTTTCCGCGCGGTCGACGCGCCGCAACGGTGATAGACTAAAAAATCGCTCGCCCCTAATCGTCCGCGTCCCTTCGATTCGCGATACGCGAAGAGACCGAGGCCTTCGCTACTCGCCGAGGCAGCTGGCTCGCGAGTTCTCCGGTGCAGCTTCCTTCCTCTTTGTTCTTTTTCCTGCGCGCAGCTTTATCATTTCTCTTTTCCCCTTCCCTTTCATCGTTCGTCTCTAGAGTCGAGCGCGTATTTTTCTCGTAAATCGAGCGCTCCTCGATCGGTATTCTTGGCTCCCCCTCCCCGTGATTCTCGCATCCCGCATCTCGCGGGTTACATCTTTGTCGGCGGCGGAGTGGAGAACGTGCACGCACGCATGCTTGCACGCACGCACGCACGCACGCACGCACGCACGCACGCACGCACGCACGCAGCGAAGCAGGCTTGCGTGTATTTTTATGAAATCATTGTTTCGAATGACAATACACCGGGATGAGCAGCGCACAATGACTGCATCGACGGAGATGCGGAGGTGGAGTGTGGTGCAGACCGGAGACGGAGGTGGAGAACCAGGAGAAGGGAAAAAAGAGGGTGGGGAGAGGGTAGCGCGCGGTGAAAGAAATCGAAGGATGGGGAGACGTACACGAGCGGTGTACACGCACACGATACGCGGTTCGACGCCGCGGATCGTTCCTATGCCGGTCCGTTCGTTCGTCGGTTCGCTCGTTCGATTCGTTCGTCGATCCGTTCGTTCGTTCGTTCGTTCGTTCGTTCGTTCGTTCTCGTTCGTTCGTTCGTTCGGTTCTTTGTGATGACTGTCGATGAAACGATGACATATTTTTCCGGCTCTCACTCCCGGTGTGCCCCGCGGCTCTTCCATTCACGCTTCCTCGCTTCGTCCCTCCGTTCCTCAGCCGTGGCCGCTGCTGCACGCACGGACGCACGCGTATTCGCGTTGCCTCGGGTGGAATACATCTCCGTTTCCACTCGCTCGTCTATCGGCGCTGCCCCTTTTCTCTCGCGTTCGCTCCGCTTTCCCGTCTTTTTCTCCCTGTCTCGTTAAACCGTTCGACGGCGTCCCTGTTCCTTTTCCTACGGTTTTTCGTTGCCCCGCGGATTTTTCCCGATCGAGATGCACGCGAACCGCGACCGGGACACGTGTGCTCGGTTTCAGTGATGTTTCAGCGGAATACATAATTAATTTCAACTACAGTGTGAGAGGAACTGTTGAAAATACGGTACAGATTATAAGTATTAGGCTGTTCTATCGGGTTCTTTCGCGATCTAATTCTAATGTTCCGTTTGGCAGAAATGGCGAAAGATTTACACCGCGAGGCTCTTGGAAAGGAAAGGAGGTAGGATCGGTATGATCGGAGGGTAGAATAGCTTGGAGTTTCGTGATAAGATATAAAATACTGTGCATTGATTATATCAATAAAATGAAAGGTACTGTTGGAACAACCTAATACAAATGGATTCAAGGCGTTGAAACATTACATTGTGAGCCCCTTTGGGTTTTCGTAAACAGGAATTTTTCGATTGTCAGATTTCAAAAGGGAATTTCTTTATTGGCTGGTAATTTGTCCACGCGGATGGCGTTCTAATCAGCGCGAGTTACTGTAGTCTTGGCAAGTGGAGGCGCTAAAGTAGAGAGGACGCGCGCGGCGGCAATCAGAAAGTCTCGGCAAGTGTTACAAGAAGCCATTACCTATTTCCCCGAAAGCCATAAACGGAAAATCGCGATGAAGACATCGAGCAGCTACCTACCGCTGCAGGTAGCATAGAAATTTAGAGAGTTTACACAGCATAGTTTCGCGCTTCGTCTGGTGTTTCATTACTCGCCCGGAAAGTTGAGTACAAAGTTGCAAATACTCGTCTATTTTTAGTTAGCCGCGCGATTGACCGCGTCGCAGTCTAACGGGTCTCCCAACGGTGAGATTCTACGCGGCCAGCTATTGTTATGCGACGTAACGACACGCGAAACGCGGATCGACCGTTCAGAGTCTCGCGTCCGTCCGCGAGAGGATTCCCCCGTCGTTTAAAAATTACGGTGAAAAGGCGCGATCGGTTTTCAGCCCCCGCTAATTCGTTCGCGCGTCGAATCGCGGGCGCGAAACCGAAAAGGGACGCGTCAGGGTTTCCCGTAATCTAGAGCAAGAAGATTACGTCGCATCGATTCCGCCCTCGGCGGAAGAGCGGGTCCATCGATACCGCGGGAAACGAGCGCCATAGACGGGGATATATTTTTTTTTATATACGATAAACGAAATAAAACGTCGATCTCGTAAAGCCGAGCTGGTACAATAAAACGGACACGGGAAATCTGGTGGTACGGTCGTGCATTCATCGGGATACAGTCTCTGCACGTACATCCGAGAATTATATGTCTGTCGCACTCCTGGGGAGGGACAGGACCGGCCGCGTTCGCTACCGCGTATTGTACGCCGATTTTTTATCGTCCCATTTATTTGTACCGACCTTTATTAAACGATGAAAACTTTATTGCTAATTGCTGGGGGCGAAAGGGTTTTTATGGATGCTTGCTCGACCGCGTTTTCATTTCGATTCCTGAAACGCTCCGCGGTAGGCTCTCGGACAGAGAGTGGCGTCTATCTGTTCTCCCGCGGTATCGACCCATCGTCGCGCGGACGTCGATCGACCGGCCATCGATTTTCGCCGCGTCGAACAATCGACGAGTAAGCAGCTAAACCGTTCCCATCGTGAACGCGCCGAAAACCCTCGGACGGTCGACGCTTCGTCTGTAGTGGCGAAGTAGGAGGCGAAGTAAAGGACGAAGTAAAAGGCGAAGTAAAAGACGAAGGCGGCCGCGCCGTCGGAACCGATTCTCCTTTTTTCCCCATCGCGCCTCCGAGAAACGTCGTTAACCCGCGAGGCGATTCCAAGGACGCGTCTGGCGATAATTTAACGTCGTTTCATTCCGAGAGCCGGCAAACAGAGTTTAATTAAATGAAATCGTCGGCGAATTAATCAGTTCGATCGGCTAATCCGACCCAATACCGTAACGACGTTTCCCCTAACGGGCGAACAGGCGGGACGATGAAACGCCGAAGACGACTGTTGCTCGCGGATGCGCGGCGAGCCGGCGTTACGAGGCTCCGGGGGAACGCCGCGGTTCGCCGGGAACCGGGCAATTTCCAGCGGTGCCTCGCGGAGAAAATTTACGACCGGTAATACGCGAGCGCGGAATAAACGCGGAAAAATAATAATTGTAAAAAAGTTTGGCGATGCGCGCACGCGTGCCCGTCCTCTCGCGGCAGTTCGAGAGGCCGCGTAAATCAGCGCGCGCACCGGCACGGGCGAGGATCGCGGAACGCGAAACGCGATACGTGGACGCCCAGTCTTCGAGGGCAATTTCGACGCTCCTATTATCTCTTCCCCGCGCGAGAACCCATCTAGCCCCCAGCCGACGACCATTGTTCTCGTTACACCATTATTTCTATGTCTCGCGCCCCGCGGCGAAACCGAAGAGGCCTCCGGTTCGAGTCGCGCCACGGCGGCGCGGATCTTCTCCGGATAATCGCGACGGAGGTGTTCGGGAGCGCGGTTTCATCCCCAATCCTCCCAGCGAGAGTTACCGTGTAAGCTGCGGTTTCGCGCGGAAAAAAGTTCGGATCGTCCGCGCCGGCGGCCACGATCGGTAGGGAGAAGAGCGTAACGACTAAAAACCGGCGGTATCCGGCGCGCGTTTTAATCGTCGACGAGATCGTTAAGACCTCGAAGCCTCGAACGGCGGGCAAAAGAAGCGGAGGCAAGCGTACGGCGCGGGTAAAATACGGGGAACGTTGAACCCAATCAAGTGGCTGTCATAAATTTCCATCAAGCCGTGCACCGACCGCGGCGCTAATGGTCGATACAAAATTGCAACTAGCAGACGCGAAGAAGGAGACCGGCCGCGGCGAAGGTCAGCGGAGGCAGCTCCGCGGCCGTCCCCGCGCGATAGGTGTCTCCGATTCCGAGCCGATGCGGCGATGCGCGCTCTCGCCTCTCGGCCGAAGAAGTCGAATTCGAACGCGGCCAAGCATATTTCTATGGAGATACGCGGAACGGGTTGCGCGCGCGCGGTGCCCGTGAATATTTCTATAGGAACGGTTATACACTCGTAGAACATATTGAAACGCGTCGTTGGGGGCAGATGCGTCCGATGATATATTAACGCCAACTGTGCGGCCCATATACGAGCGTGTACGCGTAACACGCGCGATCGGCGCCCGGCCTCGTTCGCACGTACACGCATACTACGGGAATAAATTATAGAATTATCGTTTTATCGCGGCGCTCGCCTATAGATATGTACCGCGGGTGTACATTTTTCGGCGATCGCGCTTGCGCCCGCGCGCCGCCGCTCGTCCTCGCGAATTGTCGCGCATCCCTCGAGCATCTCCTCCTCCTCTTTTCCTCCTTCTCCTCCTCCTCCTCCTCCTGTTCGCCGCGCTCGTTTTCCAGTGAAATCTCTCTCCCTCCCCCTCTCCCACGCTCCTCCCGGTCGGCGTTGTACCGAGAGGTTTTTTTTTTGCCTTTTTCGTTCGTTCTCTCCGACGCCCCGTAGATAATAAATCGCCAAGGCGGTACGCCAAATTAATATCGTAAATTCGTTACGGACGCGATACCGCTTCCCGAAAGGGCGGGTTGGGAGGGCTAAAACATTCGCGACCGCGGTGTAATATTAAAAACAGGCGCGAAATGCGCGCCCGGAGAGGCCGGATGAAAAATAAGCGCGGTAATATTCCGCGGGGCCGAGCCCCTTCCTATTCGTTCGCAATTAATTGTTTGCCGCGCGAGCAATCCCACTTCGCGGTACCGAATATAATTACCTACCTAAATCATCGCTCGATCGTGGAATATCCGCAGCGAGGAGAACGCTGGAAGCGATTATCGTCCGGCCGGAGAATTCCGATTCGCTTCGACGCTCGGCCGGGACGACTTTATCGGGAATCTTTCCCTTGCCGCGAAGACAACGCGCGAAACGTAACCGCCGGAAGTCCGAGTAATAAATACGTCCCACGTCGACCGAAAAAAGAACCGAGTGGCATTCCGATAACAGCCGTGAGAGATTCGGCGCGCCGAGGGGGAGGGGGGGAGAGAGAGAAAGAGAGAGTAGTCTAGGCTGGCTCGTTCGCGGTCGTCCGCCAAGGGAGGGACGGAAGAGTTTGGACATCGCGAGCTGGGATATATTTAGGCGCGATATAAATTTAAATAAGTCGTTATAAGAGTATAATTTGTTCGGTTAGTACCGCGACGCGGGAGACGCCGGCACGACGAGGCTCGTTAAAATATCTACGCCACGCAGCCGGGAATATATTTTAATAATTCCGAATACATTAAAGTTTATCGTGGCTCGACGACCGCCGCCGAGTCGTTCCGCTCCTCGAGCGCAAAGTGCCCCGAAACGACCTGAATTCGAGTCCGCGGAGATCGCTCGGGTGGTTCCGCCTCGCTGGAATAATTACGAGGGCGTCTCTTTCTCTTCGAAATTTCGGGCGTCGCGAGAATCCTGCGTTCGCCGGCTACGGCCAACCGATAACGGATCGATCGGGTCCTCGCGCGCGTAAATCGATCGAGTTTTTCTCCCGCGATCGCCGTCGCTTCCTTTAATCGGAGAGATACCGCGCGATACGTTCTCGCGTTGCGTTCGAACACGATATCGGACGCGACTTTACGCCTCGAGCCGCCCTTTCCACTCCAATCTTCGCGGCTGCGGCAAGTTTCAGCTAGGAAATCTATTCTTCGGCCGGTGAATCGTATCGCGATCGACGGGAACGTCGCTGGAATCGTGCGCGGTATCGCGGTGATTTAAAGTCGCGAAATGGAACGAGCACGGGCGGAGGGAGGCTACGGAGACAAGGACGAGCCCGGAGGACGGGAAAGAAGCGAGAGGGAAAGGGGCAGAAGGGGGCTCTCGGTCGCGGCGAAGGAACGGAGAGAGGAACGGAGACACGCACAAAGACGCCAGAAGCTTGCTCGACCGAAAAGTTTGCCTAACGGTAAAGCGATGAGTTAACATTAATATATTCCGTCGGAAAGTTTTTATAATATTCCCGGGCATTGTCTGCCGTGGAACAATAAAACCGCTGTTCCCGTTTACGACGGACGATTTTTCAACGAGTCGGAGAAACGAAGCGAGGCGAGACGAGGAGAGGCGACGCGAGACGAGGCGAGGCGAGGCGAGGCGAGGCGAGGCAGGCAGAGAGGCGCGCAGAGAGAAGAGAGAAAAGAAGATGAGAGAAGGGGAGGAAAAAGTCGAGATACTCTGTCAGTGGGGGCGGAAGACGAAGAAGGTCGGCTCGAAGGAAGCGAGAAGAGGAAGCTACTCTCCTCCGCTCTGTGTACAGTATGCGTCATTTACGACGAGCGACGAGGCGTCGAGGCGACGGGGCGTCGAGCGATCCGTCGCGGCCGCGAGCGAGATTCGATTCGATTCGCGATCCGTATCGGTACATCGCTCCGAAATTTCTCGCGTAGCTCCTCGGGATGAAGAAGGGAGGGCCGACCGTTTCTTCGTCCGACTTCCGTTCGCCGCGGAACGCGATCTCGGCGCTGAAACAGCTGAGCGCGACCGTATCGCGGTCGAAGGAGGAATCCTTCTTGCACGGGGTACGGAGGACGGGGCTGAAAAACGGACGAAAGGAAAAAGCGCGTGACGGCGGTCGGGCGGACACGGACGAGCGTTTTCCTTGGGCGTCCGGTCGTTGTTAAGCTCCGTCCGAGTTTCGTTTGATATTGCGTCGAATCGAGAAACGGCTGCAGTAACAACGGCACCGACTGCGGCTGCGGCACTAGCAGAAGGAATTAAAAGTAAACACGCAGGCTCACGCGCGTTCCTCCGGGTTAGAGTAATTACGAGCCACGCCAGCTGCCGCGGAGTTTAAATTATAGAAATTACAAAACGCCCTCGTCCCTTTCCCGCTCCCCCAACCGTCTCACCGTCTCCACCGCCTTCCGCGCCTCCCTCACCGCCCTCGCGATCCCCGGCTCGCCTCGGCTGAACCTACACCCCCACCCGGTGTCCTCGCTCCCTCTTCTCCTACCTCGCGCCTCTTTCGGAGCCTTTGCCTCTTTGCCTCTTCTCCTCCCCGCGCGCCGCGGTTCGCCCGTGCCTCTTACTTCTCTCGTCTTTGCCCCGCCACCAACGTCGTTTCGTTCCTGCGTTTCTTTTTCCAGGAAACGATGTTTCTTTTCACGCCGATACGCGCGCACCCAACCCACCGAGAGAGTTCAGCGTCCAGACCCGACCGCCGAGATTCGGTCGGAGGGCAGCGCGCGCGCGCCCGCAAAAGGAATACCGCGCCGCCACCGCGTCCCCCGTTTCTTTTTCCATCTTCCCCGCGACGCGGATCGCCACGCGGATCCGCGATCGTCCCGGCCGAGATCTTGCACGGGACCGCGGGAACACGGCGGAGTTTTGGAGTAGACGGTGCGCGAGCAACACTGTCGAGCGCGTCCAGGAGGTCTCTCGACTCCCTCGACTCCCCCGACTCCCGAAGGTGTATTTTCAGCCGAACGCAGGTAGATAACTCGGGTTGCAGGTAACGCAACGAAATAACGCCGGTGGAATTCCTCGAGGCTGCCGCGCGGCTAATGCCATCGGCCCTCTTTGTCTCGCAGTGCCATCATTTTTCTCCGGTAATATATTTTATTGCCGTCTCGGTCTCGCTCGCGCCACCGGCGTACCTCGAGCCGTACCTCGAGCCGTACCTCGAGCCGTACCTCGAGCCGTACCTCCAGCTCCTCCACCCTCACCTGCGCCACCACCTCCGCCTTCGCCGCCGAGCTCCGCGACCACCGGCTTCTCCTCCTTCACCTGTCTCTCTCCTCCCCGTCCCTCAGCTCCGTCGCTTCACCCCGACTGGGCCGCTTAGTCCGTTCCCTTCCTTCGCTCGCACGGCATCTACGAACACCTTCGCTCGAGAGTCTCCACCACTACGCAACGCAATTCCACTCCCCTCGCTCTCCACGGGACTTTATTATACCTTTCTGTCCCTTTTCTTTTCTCCCCGTGCCCCCGGCCGCAGCCTCAGCGTTCCCTTTCCGCTCGGTCCCTCTCTGTCCCTCCCGTTCGTCCCCTTTCTTCCTCTCTCGCCGGGCGTCGTTTCGTGCGGCGAGTCTCGCGTTCCTAGTCCCTCTCGCGTCCGGCCGTCTCTTTCGACGAGTCACGGGCTCGCCGTCTCTCTTACTCCATCGCCGTTCCCTTCGCCGCGTCTCTTTTCCGTTTCTCTTCGCGCACGCATAGACGCGTATCGAATCTCGTCTCGTTTTCTCCCGAGCGAGCGTTTCGGCCGAGGAGAAACGCTGCGAGAGAGCGCGACGGAGCGAGGCGGAGGCGAGGAGAGACACCGCGGAGGAGCGAGACCGGGGAAGGGAATCGGACGGAGACGGGGATATCCGTCCCGCGGCGAGCGCGACGAGGAGGTCGATATAATTGTATCTAAATTATAATATACTAAATAATAACAGCCGCAGCGACCGCCTGACGCCAGTACAGTCGAACGAGAAAGTTCCCTGGCAGGCAGCCGGAACGCGGCCGGTGCGGCCACGGGAGAAAGCGCACCGCCGCGATTCCGGCGATTCCTTCGCGTCTGCCGCGGATCCCGAATGCACGGTTCGTCGAACGTCCTCGGGTGACTCGATCGCCGATCGCAGGGGGAAAGGGCGCGTCGGAATTCTACCGCGTTCCCTATCGCGATACGAGCACTTCGTCGGTGCTCCACGGAAAACGGCGGATGGAGTTGCCGGGGAAATCTCGCGGAGACTCGCGCGTCGCGCCGTCCCTCCGCGAGATTCAAAGAAACGCGCGCCGCCGTTTCGAGATCGTGGCGCGTCTCTCTTCTCGCCGTGTATTATTTGCCGTGTATCGCCCGCAGGAGAGTACCGGCCGTCGCCCGTCCGTCCGTCCGTTCCTCCTTGTTCCTCCTATTCGGTTCCGCTTCGTGTTCCTTCCTTCGACTTCATCTGTCTCTCTTCCTCTCTCTCACTCCCCCTCGCTCGCCCTCGGCCCTCTCCCTTGGCCAACACCGGAGGGATCTCTCCCGGCAATGCGCGTACAAAAAGGGAACGACGAGTTCGGGTTTAAGTTTTTCTTGTCTAAGAAGACAAGGAGATTAAGAAGGAAAGGGAGAGTGAGAGAAGGAGAGAGAGAGAGAGAGAGAGAGAGAGAGAGAGAGAGAGAGAGAGAGAGAGAATCCAGAGGGGAAACGAGGAGAAAGGGAGGACGCCGGTAGGAGCGATGAAGGGAAAGGAGGCGAGCCAACCATCTGGAATCCAACTCGGTGGGTAAGAAAAATAAGCTTGGTGGGAGTAATAATAAAGAAATATGTTTCTCTTCGGTCAGAGCCCCACCGCTGCCTGGTTTTGTCTTTCCCTTTCCGTTTACGTCTCCGCCGGTTCTCTCTTTTTCGCGAAACGATCGCTCGCGTACGCGCGCGCAACGCTCTACACGGCACGTACAATGTGTACACGCACGGATCGTTTCGTTCTCCCATCCCTTCCCTTTCCTTTCCCTTCCTTTCGCGGAACGCGCTTCCAAGTACTCGCGGTATAGCTCGGAAACCGAAGACGCGACCGTCGCGTCGCGCCTCCGTTCCGGCTTTCGTCCCGCCGCGGAACGGGGCCCGGTCGAAATTCCAGTCGAACGAAATTCGGAATGGCACGCGAGTCGTGATTTCGAACGGTCCCCGGGCACGGGCGTGTTCGGTCTGCCGCGCGGCGAAGTCCGAGCGAATTTCGTGACTCCTTCCTTTCCGGAACCTCTCGGCCGGCCTTTCCATCCCCCGTTACGCTTTACGCTCCGAGGGGCACCAACCGCGTCGCTGGACCGTGCCGGCGATCGACTTCACTCGACGGAGCGTCGCCGCATCGCCGAGACGTTCCGCGATGGGGTAGAGCCGGCTGCGAGGGACGATCGAAGGTAAGGTCAGGGCAGGTGCGAGCCACGGCTGCGTTTTCCGGTCCGCTCGAAAAAGAGGGCGACTCGGCGGCCGGTGCCCGACGAAAGTCGCCTCGGAGAACCGGCAGAAAACCGCGAAAGGAAGAAGAAGTGGGTTGGGGGGGCAGGCCGGCCGACTTCTCGGAAGGGAGGGCGATCGGGAAAAAACGGCACGGCCTGTAGTTTTCGCATAATCTTCGGAGCACGGCAAGGCCTAATGTCAGTGTTCTTCGGTAGCGTGGAAATCGAGAGGAGGCGCGTCCGCAGAGCCGAAGTAAGAAGCCCCGGTGCATCCCGGGGAACCTGCCGCGCGGCGGGGGCCGTGAAGGGGGAATAGGCGGAGGAAAAGGAAGCACGTTATATTTTATATGACAGCGTGATTGCATTTCCCAGAACAAACATCGCTCCGGCCGAGCGAGCGCAAGAAAACGTCGGCGTTAATCGCAGCTCTCCGTTCTACTCTCGTCCATCCTTCCACTTCCCTCTCCGCGAGCCTCCGGCTCGCCACTCGCTCGGCTCGCTTTCTCCCCCACCCATCTTTCTCTCTTTCTTTCCTTCTTTCTTTCGATTCGCAACCCCCGCGAAACCGAGCGGGTAGAATCGTTCCGTTTCTTGCGGCCGAAAGTCGACGCGTTCGATTTTCCTCGATGCTTTGCACCCGCTTTCCCCCGCCGTTGCGGCTCGCGTGCGCGCACCGGTACCATCGAATTTCGTCGTTTCCCGTTAACGCGTCTATCTTTGTTGGAAAAAGATGCGCCGTGGTGGAAGATAATTAAAGACCGAGAAAAAGAGAGAGGGAGAGGGGGAGAGAGAGATTCGTGCAATCTCTTCCGCAAAGTTTTCTTTTCCGCGCGCCTAGAAGTTGGCCCGCGAGTAATTTTCACGATTATTCGTTCGTCCGCCTCCTTGGCGTTCGTTGGCTCTCGTTCCGACCGCTATCCGGCACTCGACTCAGCCTCCTCTTTTCCTGCCGCATTCCTCTCTCGCCTTTTCCCCGTAAAATTCTACGGTCAGAACTATTTGTTCACGGACTTATCTGTATTTTATTATACCCGAAGTTTTCACGCTCTCCCTTATCTGCTCTCGTGTTTACTATACGATATTTATAGCTGCGCTCGTCTGTACTCGGCGCCGGTTATTACGGAGCTCGCTGGAAGAAGAGAGGGCCGCCGTTGTACCAAATACCGCGAGAACGAGTTGGCCGCTTGCTCGAACGGCCGGGAGAAAGAAGGAAAGCCCTCCAGGAAAGGGGGGAAAAAGCAGCCAAGATAGATAAATCATTTACTTTCTTGTTCGTGGAACGAGTTCTCCCGTTCCCTCGCGAGAACCACTACCACCACGAGCCGAGATACGGATGAAACGCGGACGAAACGGAATGGTCGGAGCGGGCCGTGCGCGCGGCTGCGGTCCGGAGCGTCCGCCCGTACGCACACTCGCGCTTCCTTCTCGGCTCTCGAACCGGACGCGAATTACCGCCGAGGCGGCTTCGATCGTTCGACCGTCGTTTATACTCGGTTACCTTTTTGTCGCGGTTTCACGCGATCTTCGCGGCGGAACATCGCCTCGTTACGGCCGCGTTTCAGGAGGGAACAAGGGCGGACCGAAAACGCAGAGTCGACCGACGAGTGGGCCGAACCAGGCGGTCGACTCGGAGGAACAGAGAGAGAGCTATCGCCGGTGGGGGGAAAAGAAAGAGAAGAAGGTCTCGAAATGACACGTCGTTTCGAGGAAATTGCTTAATCCTGGGCCAAAGTTTCGAATGACTCGGTACGTAACATTAATGTAACCCCCGTAAGTATTCGTCGGTCCGTAATGGCCGGTAATGCCGGTATTATTATTCGCGAAATGGTTTTTCTTTTGCAACGCGCTCCGGCCGCATTAGAGGCGAGTGCAGCGAGTGCAGCGAGCGCGGGGAGACGGCCGGGTCGTCGACGGTGTGTCGGTGGCGACGACGCCGCCTCTGATCGTCCCTTTCCTCCCTCTGTCGGAGCGCCGCACCACTTGGTTCTTGCGCGCGGCTCGCCAAAGTAGACGATCACAAGAGATTCGAAGCAACGAGTAGCGTTAATTAAGATTCCAGCAACCTTTTCCACCGTCCGCGCGTGCCTTCGGATACGCAGTCGCCGGTTATTTCCGCGCGATGCACGATCAACATCGTTTCCCCTGTGATCCCGGAGAGAAAGAGAGAGGGAGAGAGGGAGAGAGAGAGAGAGAGAGAGAGAGAGGAGGGCAGACTTTCCGCGATAAAATTCGATCAGCCCCCTTCGGTGGAGTACGAAACTCAGGAGCGAGTGGCTCGCCGCCTAACCCACTCGCGGTGCACCGATATGCGACCTTTTATACCTTTGTCGCGTCATCTTTGCGAGGCAGGCACGCGTACGCGGCCAGGGATGCTCGATATCTTCGATCGATCGTTCGCTGGATGCCGGTAGACGTCACCGACGTCGCGACCATTTAAAAAGAAGTTCCAGTCGCGTCGGAGACGCGAGAACGCGATCAAAGTTTTCTCGTTTAAACGGCTTCGCGTGCAGCCAACGAGACGTTGTTATTATTATGCCGGGCATTTGTTATTTAGGGAACAATCGCTTACACCTTCCACGGTCCCCGAGCGGTAAGGGCGACCGCGTTCCCGCCGGGAACACGAACAATAGCCGAGCAACGGTACGCTAAACGATTTCGAGTTGTTCGGGAAGCGTTCCGGGGCTCGCGAATAATTAGCGTGGAGGAGAAGGAGTCGGCGAGGCGAGGAGAGAACTCGCGGAACGTTCGCTGGTTCGGTCTCCTCGGACGCGCGGAAAAGGGTGAACGGACGCCGATACCGAGCCGTATCGAGGACCTAACACGCGGATACGTTCGTACGGCAAGCCAATAATTATTGTTTTTACCCAGCAGCAGCGGGCCGCAATTAAAAACTGTTTATTTATTCAGGTCCGGCTTTTTAGCATTCTGCCTCACCCCAGGAAGGATGGAGGTACGCGGCAATGTGTGCGGCCACGTGCGCGCCTCCACCGTTCGCCGCGATTTTTCGGCTTACCGAATCGTTGTTTCCAATTTCCCCCCTCCCCGTCGCGCCGCCTCTCGTTTCCCAGGCGGCGCGGAGCCAGCCGGCCACGTCCACGAAAAAATTTCCGGTCCGTTCGATCGTTCGCGCGACCGACGTTGAAAACTGTAACGCCGTGTTTGTTCGTCTGCTCGTTCGTTCGGCTTCGCCTTCGCGGCCGCGTTCCGTCCCGATCGCGAACCGTCGCGTCGTCGGATCACGCGGCCAAGCGATTCTATACTTCGCGGCGAATGAGGCGAGCAGGTGCCCGATCGGCGGACAGCCGATGGACTCTGGAACCATATCGGAGGCTCGTCGGTCCGCGAGATTCGCGTTTGACCGATGCTCGCGCCGCGGTATCTCGTCCGGAGATTTATTATTTAATCTCGCGTCGCGATATTTATTATTGCACGTAACCCCTTGGGTCTATAAAAATATCGCGCGTTATCGCGTACCGTCCGGTCAATAACAAGCTGACGATACCTAGCCCGGTGTTGAAATCGTCCGCGGACGCGCAGCATTTCGACGGGCCAAGGAAAAAACAGATTCTCGCTGGTAGTCGGTAACCAGCTAGAGCCGTTGGCTGCGTCGGCGGCCGGAGGGGCGAGCGGTGCCGCCGCGGAACGCTGAGGAACGCGGAGGAACGGAGAGGAACGCGCGCGGAAACGGATCGCGGGACGGGGGGAGGGAATCGGGAGAGGCTGCTCGGCCGCGAAGATCGAAAAGAGAAGCGGTGAGAAGAGCCGCGGGGGCAGATGAAAGAAACGCGGCGCGATCGAAGCGGCTCGTCGCAACGCGAGAAGGACACGGTGCGAGAGGTCGAGGCGGGGCCGCGGGGAACTTAGAACAAATAAAGCGATAAAATATATAATATTACGTCGTACCGCCGGCTGGCCGACTCGCGCATTCCAGAGTGCATTGCCCTCGCAAATACTCCCTCGGCCTTTCCGACGAGGCATACGTCACGCCGGCCTTAATACGAAATTACTGCTAAAGCGTGCCAACGCGTACGCTTTTCGCCGCGAATTTCTTTCACGATGTTCGCGGCTCGCTTTCTTTCCTTCCTTCCTCTCTTCCCACCTCGTTCGTTCTCGCCGCGAGCTCATTCGGTCGGCCACTTTCTCTGCTTCTCTCGCCTCCTCTCTGCGGCCGCTTCGTCTATCCGCCGATTTTCCCCCTTTCCGCCTAACCGCCTCTCGTCCGTTCGCATTTTGGCCACCTTCCGCTCCCCCGCGTCTATTCGCTCCCTTCCCGCCGTCAGCGACGCTTCCCTCGCCGCGAAAGACGTCGCACCCCTCCCACCGTCCGACTCGAAACCTTTGACCCGTGTCCGCAGGAAACTTCCGCAAAGTTTTTCGGTGCACCGCGTGCACGCGACAAACGTTGTTCGATAGAGCTCACGGATCTTTCGGCGTCTGAAACGAAGTCGGGACCTATCGATCGTGGACGGCGAAAATCTAAGAGCGACGGAGACGGTCTGCTCGTGCCGAGAAGATGAGTTACGATCGTTGAAACCGTCCGCTCGGAGGAAGACGGCTACCGAAGGACACTGATTTTAGGACCAATTACGGACGCCCGTTCAGGGACGGGGATCGTAAATAATTCGGCCGGAGAAAGCAGCTCCTCGTAAATACGTAAACTCGAAAAATCGCCGGCCCGAGATTATATACGACGCGCAACGAACCGGAAACGAAAATTGTCGTGTTTCACGCGTTTTACATATCGAAGTAAAATAAATTTCGTCCCAGTGGATTAAGCCAGGCTTCATCGTCCGTTAACGCATTACGCGCGGATCGCGTGTTTTTATGCGCTACCGGCCAGTCCCGACGCGCTGAGAGCGATATTGATTTTCATTAAAATTTTTATACATTTCATAACGGGTCTTTTACTTTATGAAAGTGCCCGATGACGAGCGCGGCCGCTCGCGCGTCCCGTCCTTTTTTCGGGCTTCATAATTGATCGAGTAATTCCCCGGGAAATCTGCATTTTAATGCAGCCGCGAACTTCTATTTACACGGGATTTGAAAATGGCCCGTGCGCAACGCGTTAATAAAAGTCGACGAGCACGGACGCGCGCGCTTTCGAACGGCCCGCCAACGCGGCGGCGCGGCGGACCGCCGAACAGTGCTCTCCGTTTCGGCGATCCACACGGACAAGAGGCTCGATTCACGTTGTAACTTAACAAAACAGAAAGAGAGCAGCTTTTTCGTAAGAAAATGCGTGTAATGTGTAATAGTAATGGAATTTTTAACAAATCGCTGTTCGTTTTTGTAATGGTATAATGAATAAGTTAACGAAGACAAGAAGTAAACACCTCTGCTCGGCATAATTTATCGATACGTAACGAATTGCTACATTAATTTGTTTCTTATTACTTGTTTTTCTCTTTAATTGACTAGAAATTAATCAAGTCGAATCCATAGGTTGGCTGTAATTGCCAATCCTGTTTACAATAATTCTTAATAAACAGAGATTCTCAGATAGAAGTCATGATCCAACTAAGAAGGTATAAAATTACGTAGAATTACAAACATTTGCAGTTACAATTTGTTACTGAATTTTCACTGATTTCTCAGACAGGAAATATCAAAATGAGTAGTAGGCAGTTCACGACTTACATCTGGAGAAGCCTGTAAAAGTTCAGGAACCCGTGGACCCAGATAATTTTTGTATTATACTATTCAGCCAGTTTCATAGAAAACATGTTAACAAATTTTAACTGTGAACGAAACTAACAGCTCCATTCGACGAGTGTAGAAGTAAAACAAGAGTAATAAAACAAATGACAGCATCAACGATGTTCGCGAATACGTCAATGGTTTTCAAGCCCAAAGACATTCTACCGGTTGAAGTTTCAAACGAAAAGCTCTTATTCTATTTCGACTTACTTTCTAACATAGAATCAGCCCCCGTCCGGTTAAACAAGCAGTTACATAACACCCCGTCTACCAATTAGCACATTAGTCCGGTTGGATTGCCGAAACAGACCACTGTGTGCGTTCGCGGAGACCGCGCTGCGACCTTCCACCCGCTCGGGGATCGTTTTACGCGTCGAACGATGATCTCCGCGAATCACTCGCTGCCTTCTTCAACGGCGAGTCGCAGCGCGACGCGAACAAGCTCCGGCGTTCGGTGCTCGAGCAATTTCGAACGCGTCGAGAAAGGTGCGAACTCCGCAGAAACGCAGCGGCGCTTCCGACCAAAGGGGGCCTTCGTGTTTGGATAATGGAGCCGGCAGCGGCGCTATTCGAACGGAAACACTGTGTAAGGGGAAAGGAATGTCCACGGAGTTCTCCCTATCCCGTCCCTATCGCTCGGTACACCACGGGGCCCGCCCGATTGAGAAACTTTTTTAACGTTTCTCCCGCAGTAAATCAGTGTTTTCGTAGCGGCGCGCTCGGTCGCGTCGGAATATCGTGCCTCGGGCAGAAATATTTTTATAGATATTATTGCGTAACACGCGATACCTTTGGCCGACGACGCTGGCGCGTACACGGCGGCGAAACGAACGCGACGACGATCGCGGCGGCCGAGTTTTCGAACTGATTAAACTCGCGCGGAATTAACCCCCTGCGCTCCACTGCCACGGCTAAAGGCAAGGACGCGATTTCACCGCGAGTTCCGCTCCAGAAACCAGCCCGCTCGGGATTAACGCGTTCGATGCGTGCTCCCACTCCGCGCGAAGCCGATCTTTCGCGTCTTTAACGGCCGATCGCGAAGCGTGCGCTTAAACGACCGAACATGATCCGCTTCACGGTTGCATTCGGAAATCGATACCGGCGCGCACGAGATCACGCGAGATCACGCGAGATCGACGCGACGCTGGGAGGCACGGGATCGTCGAAACAAGACGATCGAGAAGAAACGCGCGTCCAATGCCGCGCAAACAAAACAGCCGCCATACCGCGCGCGTCGAACACCTACTCGATCTTCTACGCAGTGCTCCGAAAGTAGGCGCCCGCTATCCTTGACTCGTCGCCGATGCAACGCGCCGCGCGTGCTCCATCATCGTCGCCAGACGTCCTTTACTTCTTATCCGATTTTCTTCGAACACCGCGTTCGTCGGAGTTCCGTCATCTCCGGCGGCTAGTCGCTCGAAAATCGCGGCGGAGTCAACTTCGTCGAGTTTCCCGAACTTTTCGTCCCATTCTTCGAGACCGGCACTCGGAAAATGCAGATTTCGCTCGCCTGAGGAGGGTAATTCGCTTTGCAACGGAGTAGAGTCGTTCGAATCGACTGCAAAGCGTCGCGCAGCGGGAAGATCAGACTGAAACACCGCGCGGCTTCGCGGTCGCCGTTAGCTTTTCCTTCCTCAAGTTTCCGCGGCGAGTCAAAGTGCTAGACATTTTTTCGATTGGCTCGTCATTGTGGCCTGGCCGGAAGGGAGAGTGGGGGAGTAGGAGGACGCGCGTCGAGCCGGTTATCGCTGGTGAAAAATCGGTCAGCCCTCGGTTCTCGACCTATCGCCGGCACCAACTATAAATCTCGATCGTCCGGTTCGTTATCTAGCGCGACTGCCGGTCGCGTTTGTCTTCGTCGACGTCTTCGCGCAATCGGGGATGGCCAGCGGTAAAACATTGTCCGGTTCGCGGCGATCGCAGGTAAACTCGTAAACCTCGCGATCGCGTTCAACACCGGCCGCGAGCGGGATCGCGATCGAACAGGATTTCCGCGACGCGACACTCTGGTCGGGGTCGGAAAAAAGAAACGGATCACCGTTTTCCGCGGGCACACCCCGTAGATGAAAACGGAGGCCGTCGCCACCACCGGCACCACCGGCGCTGCCGCCATTGTGCACGGCGCAGAATAAATAACGCCGTGGTAAGAATGCCGCGGGAGATATTATACGGCGACTACAGTGTGGTGCAGAAGTAGGCCACCATTACAATATTTTATTACAAGGCACTAACGTACAATCTAACGTGCTCGTATGCATTCGTAATGAACGTATATGAGTCGTGTCGAACCCGCTCTCTCCTTCCCTCTCGTTCTCTCTCGTACCCTCCCGTACTCTCTCCGACTCTCTCGCACTCTCTCGTTCTCTCGCGTTCTCCGCCGTTCTCTCCGGTTCTCTCTCCTTCTCGTTCCCGCGCCGCCTCGCCGGCTCACCCCCTCCCGGGCCTCGTCCCACTCCTCCGTCGCGGTCTCTACGCACACCGAGTGTTTTATTGAAATTTATGACTACTCGCCTTTGTGTGGCCGAGCTGTGTGCGTTCGTCCGTGCGCGAGTGCGTGCGTGGATGCGTGAGTACGCTCGTACACGGCCGCTTACACGAGCTCGCGCTCGCGCCCGCTGCGTGCGAGCACATATGCGCGGCCTCCGCGCTCCTCTCCGCTTCTCCGCTTCCACGTATTATATGCGCGAATAGTATATTATGTATAATCTGCATGCCGTATGCGGCTATGTTAAGACCGAAAGCGTGCGCGCCGTGAGCGGATCCGAGAGCTCGCTCGTCCGACGACTGCTCTCTGCCTTCCTCCTCCTTTTTTCCCTTCTTAATTGCACACGTTCGCCTCGCTTCCGGTTTTGACCAGGCAACGCGGCGAACGAGCGAGCGAGCTAGCGAGCGCGCGCCTAGCGGTACTCGAAATTAGAAGAATGGTTTATGTAAACCCGGCTCGGGGATCGCATGGTTTCCAAGATACAACGACGGTATTGTTGTGGGTCAATGGGTCCGTTATCTCGGTTCCAACGCACAACGCTCTACCCCGCTCGGAACAAGTAGGGGATCGCGTTCCCGAACAATTGTCCGGAATAAAAAATCGCCGCGGCGTGACACGCGGCAACGCGCCGCGACGAGTCGAACGTAGGGACCGAACGCGTTTTATCGAACGTTTCGATGGGATCGCTTTGACGCGCGGTTCCCCCCATGGAGGAACGCGAAACTCCTCGATCGAGGAACCGACGCGTCCGCCTCGTGTTCGACCGCGTCCGTTGAAAAGTCGCGGTACACGGTCTCTCCTAGGGGACACTTCTTTCTGATCGGTTGTTATTCGTTTTTAGGGAATTCCGGCACGGGGCACCGAGACGGCGCGTGTTCCGTAGAACGGTCTCGTCCAACGGTCAATGACTTCGGAGAATACATTTGGTGGGAACGAAAGCGACTCGAATCCATCGTGCATATCCGGCCGTGTACGATAGGAATCGCGCAAATTCATCTCGGTGACTGGTCGTATAAATAAAAGTTTATTTAAAGACGTACTCTCGTATACACGGTACAGCGTACGGAGAACGAGAGAGCGGCCGAGCCGCGGGAGCGAAAAGGGGGCTGGGGGCTGTGGGGGGTGGGTGGGAAACGCAAGACGAAGAGAACGCGGAGCAGAGCGGAGCGGAGCGGAGCACGGCGGAGGAGGAGGACCGTGGAGACCGGAGGAGAGTAGAAGCGGCAGAACACGAGCGGCCGCGTAGGTAGTTAGTTGGAGCGGAGCGGCCGATTCGAAGCGTAGCTGCGGCCGCGCGGCCAACGAACGACCGACGAGGACCGAGAACCGAGGAATCGAGAAACCAGAAACGAAAGAAAGAGATCGACCAAGGGGGCTGACTGCGCGGGCCACCGGGGAGGGGCATCGGTGGACGGAAAGGGGGACGGAAAGAGGCACGAATAGGGAGACGAAAGGGGGCAAGGTAGAGCGCAGCAATGCGGTTTACAGTGAGCTTATAGTTTACGTTATAAATTATTATTATCGTATTTCATATGCGAAGAATAAGATTTATTAAAACCCTATAGATTACCGCTCGTACCAGGCAATATATTACGCGGCGTGCACCGTGCAACGTGCACCGTACACCGTACACCGGTATATTCGTAACCCAAGCTTGGACGCACACGCGTGCACCCACGTATCGCGGCGGCCGCGAGTGAACGCTTACGCGCCGCAGCGAATCGTGCCGAGCCGTCGCGAGCGGTTCGTATCGGTTCGCCGTATCGAGTATTTATTAATTCTCGATTCCCGATCGGCGATCGCCGCTCGCGAATTATGCGCGCCACGGTGTACCACGGCGAAGCGCCGAGCCGCGCCGTAGATCGCGATCGATCCCCCGTGTCCGACAACGAAAGGCTTTCGAGCCGCTTTCGCGGTTACTTTTCGGCTCTAATTCCCTTTGGTTTCGATCAACGGCGACGCCGAGGCAGAAACCGTAGGCGGGATTCGCGCGAAACGCGAGCCAGAAACGCTCGGCCGTTATCTTCGAAATCGGGCGCGTGGCAAGCCGCGCGGTAATCGGGTCGGGCGCATCTCTATCTCTCTTTCTCTCTCTCTCTCTCGTTCTTCTCCGTTCCTCTATCTTGCAGCGTCCGCCGCGCGACCACGGCTGCGCGCGATTCGGGAAGAATGTAAATTCGCGCGGGCACGATCGGGATGCGAGATGCGTACGCGGCTCTCCGTCCCAGCTATTTACCAGGGCACTCTTCCGTTTCGCGCGGACGCGATTTCGAAGCGCGCCGCTCGATCGGCGTCGTCGAACGTCGTTCCGATGCGGAGAAATAACTTGCCCGTTTCGACTAAACGAGCCGCATACCTTTTACATTTTACCGCGGCGACTTTGAATAATTTCGATCGAAGAATTTACTCGGTACACGGGATCGTTGTAACGGCACACGGTGTCCTGGGTGGGCAGACGCACGCTTACACGCGCACGGACACCGACACGGAGCGGTAATGTAGGTGCCAGAACCCGATGCTTTCCCGGATATTGGCCCGAGAAAAACTTACGGGGCAACTGGTCGGATCTTTACAATTGAAATACGATGGATCTTGTTTCGACGAGTTTCTCCTCGGCTCACGCGCGCGGTAGCTCGCCGGCAGACCAGCCCCGTTACTGGGTCGCGTATACGTTTGTATCTTATTATCTCGGTGTTCGCGATTACATCGAAATTTATCGCGGCAATCTCGTCGTTTCTCGGCGCGTTCGTTCGTTCGTTCGTTCGTTCGTTCGGCCGCGCTCGCCTCGATCTGATTCGATCCGACTCGATTATCTCGCGAGGGGACGACCATCGATCTCGATCGCCGCGGCGCGCCGTCGCGAGCGCCGATCCCGGAGTCCCCCGTTGCGACATTACGGCGACGGGCTTCTGCGGACGGTACCGGAAGTTTCGCCGTGGAACAGGAAGATGTCCGCTCGTTCGGGTCAATCCGCGGCAACGACGAACGCGGAACGGTGAAAAATAGATCGATCGGCCGCGGACGGGAAGTAATAGCCACCGATTCGATGCGATTCCATTGGAGGTTTTGTCAGGCCGACAGTTTGCATTTTCGATCCCTCGGGAAAAACTGGCCGATAAACGCGGCGTGCTTCCAGCCGAGCTATCCGTCCAATGATTTTTCTTTTATAGAATATCATTTATTTATCGGCCGGAGCGCAAACGAATCGACGATTACGAATCCATCGGCGGAAAAAGCGCAGCCGGCGTACATTGTTTTTTTTCTTTCGAAACGATCCGGGGGTGTCTAGGGTTACGGTCCGGTACCGTTGCCGGAATCGACTCGGCCGTGCCTTCGAGACTTTCCGCCGGCCACGCGGAAGTTCCTTTCCACCGCGCAACCCCGCCGATTCCCGAGATTCTTCGCGCGGCTTGTAATCCGAGGGAACACGACGGAGTCGGTGTGCGTGCGCGCGATCGTCCGGAAACGCGTAGGTGCGCGATTCCAACGACGACGAGCACGACGACTACGACAAACGAACGAACGAACGAACGAGCGAACGAACACGCGCGCTCGCTCGCTCGCTCGCGGAGAAACATCAAAAAACGGGCCGAGTACAAAGCGACGCGTACAGGGACGAACGGCGCCTGTGGCGGGACCGAGAAAGCGGCCGTACGCGAGAATCGAGACGCGAGAAACGAAGACGGAAACCGAGGGACTTCGGAGATAAAACGTTAGGAAAAAGAACGAGGGAGACGGAGGAAGAGAGAGAGAATAGAGAAAAAGAGAGAAAGAGAGAAGGCGAAGGAGACGAATAGTCGCGGCGAGGGCAGCAGGATTGTCACGAAACGGAGACAGCTGTACAAAGAAGAGGAAGGAGAAGAAGAAACGGAAGGCGAGAGCCGCGCCGGGAGAAAGAAGGAAAGATCGCGGCGGCGGTGTCGACTGATGTGTAAGCTCGGGGCGCAGGGGGCTGAAACCGAGAGAGAGAAGGAGAGAGAGAAAGAGAGAGAGAGAGAGACCGAGCGCAAAGGAAGGGGCAAAGAACGGAGAAAGAGGGGACACGTATGTACATTAAAATATTATTCTCAGATGAAATACCGGGTGGGGCCCGGCGGCACAGCGCGCGTATATTTTTAGACCTTATATAAATACACGAATCATAATGAACGCGCCTCGTTCTCCCTGTGTGTGCTCGTCGCTCTCCCGCTCCCCCGCCGTGCTCGTCACGGCCGCGCCTCTCCTCTCCTCGCCTCTCTTCGCCACTCTCTGGGTCTGTTCTCGCCTCGCCTCGCCTCACCTCGCCCCATCGCGCTTCCACAGACCGCCCCTCGCCGCCCCGAGCCCCGTGCGCCTCTATCGCGCCGCGTCTTCTTTGTAGAGCCTTCTTTCCCTTTCTATGGCACCGGCTTCTCTTCTGTGCCGCGCGAGTTTCCTCTCGTCGATGCTGTTACGCTGGGAGAATGCGTTCCGATAACCCGAAACACCGACTCTCCCCAGATTCGGCCGATCGATCGAGCCAGTCGATCAATCGAATCGAACGATCGCTGATCGCTCCGGTGCCGCAAACGCGAATCGTCGTCGGGATCCCCGAATCCGTGATTTCTCGTTGCTTCGACGATACCTTCACCGAGCTACCTGCTGCGACCCGCCCTCGCTGTCCGGTAACGCGGTTAGACGCGGATGAATGAACGAAAAGTGTTACAGTACTACCGGACATCTCTCCATGTTTGGCTCTCGAGCGAGCATCCGAGCGACCGGCAGTCGGGGCGAGGTGAGACGAGGCGAAGAAAGCGAGCCGGTCACGCTCGCGACAACCGATAGGACGTTATCGGCCGTACGAGAAAACGGAGGCCAGTCGGGGCATCGGTTTACAACGCGGTACAGGCGGCAAAGGTCGCTACCGCTTCCGTCGCGAGAGAACATGAGACGCGCCGCTCCTCTTCACCTGCGTACATGGAACGAGGAGCGAATTAAGCGGAAGAGAACCGAGCAGATTGGTTCGCCCCGTAATTCGACAGGCGCGTTTAATCGTTCTCGCGGGCGTACCTCGCGTCGCTCCGGCAAAGCGTAAAGGGCACGTCTATTTATTAACAAGTACGCTGGTTCCGAAAGATTTGAGCTCGCATCGGTGTTCCGTTGGACGTCCGCGTGGATGCTTTGATGCCGGCCTCCCACGGATAGCCGAAACGTACTCCCTTCTCTCGGAAACACCCTCCACGGAATCCTTAAGAAATGCCTCGCTTTGATCTTGTATGCTGCACGAAGCTCGTCCCGTAATGAGCGAGTGCGTGCACCAGGCGAGATGCCGAGACGCGGCGTATACCGATGACGCGTCCCGTCCCGTCCCATCACGTCGCGTCGCGTCGCGTCGCGTCGCGGCGCGGTGCGGCACGGCCCGTGCCCGACTCGTCCACGCGCGCTTTATCAAAAAATCGTGACACAATGACCCTATTGTCCGCATGGGAAGGGCTAATTATGTCGGTAAACCACGGCCAGGCCAAAGAGACCACGTCGAGAACGTCTGGTTGCTTGGAATGGCGAAAAGAGACGCTTAAAGAGGTCACCGATGACGTTCACCACGGGAAAGACGGCCACGAGCAAACTTGAATTTCTCTCCGTTAAATGACCGTTACACCGGCAACTTAATTACAATGAATTACTCGTACGAGCACGCGCGCGAACCGTATGCAACGTCGCCGTTCACGCCTTGTGTACCCAACGTTCTCCTCCGTACCGCGCCTTTCCCTCCCGATACTTCGTCTATATACCGGTTTAAGTCCTATTCGCGCGAACGCGACGAGAGGAAGCCTACCCGAGGATTTCCTACTGCTTCGGGGAAAAAACGGAATTCGCAGGCCGTTTCGGTCGCGTCGTGTTCGCCAAGACGGCGGACGGAAGATACGAGCGGCGCGCCGGGATCCGTTAGGGTGCCCGGCTGTTCCGCGGTTGTTGTTTTTGTCGAGAACGCGGCTCGTATCTTGCTCGGAACGAGCGCTCGTTAATTTATTCCGCGTACGTATCGGGAATGATTCGGTGGACGATTTAATAATTACCGGGCGACCCGGCTGACGAGGCGGGCCGCGCGGCCGCAACGATCCTCCGCCGTCGATCATTCGATGGCCCGAGTAATTTTCATCCGGAAAAACTGCAGGCGAGCGCGCGGCGCTCGAGCAAGGCGGTGGACGAACGAGGGTTGGGGCGGCAGCGGAGCCGGTGGCGCAGAGTGGCAGCGGGGCGCGCGTTTTCACGCGCGGAACAATATTTACAAAATGATGCGACCGCAGTCATCGCGGCGCTCGCATCGCGGGTAAATACGCGAGGGGGAAACGGTAAACACGACGAAAATTAAAACAACAAAGTCGCGCGGTGAAATCGCGTGACCCGAGTCCAGCCGGCTCGTAAGTGACGGCTAAACGCTCGTCCGTCGGCGTCGCGATCCCCGCTCGACGGCCGCTCGGCGTCCGCGCGCTGCCCCACCGTTCCCGGGGACGGCACGGACGGCACACGACCGCGCTGCCGGCGCGATCGGAGCCGCCGATTTTTCTCTTTTCGATCGCGGAACACAGAGCGAAAGCGTTTATCTCCGCGCCGAGATAAACCGCTCCGGTTATCGTACGGACTCGCGCCAATTGCGCAACCGTTGCGATTATTCAAACAACAAGAGTAATCGTTCGCGGCGAGTGCGCAATGATTCACGGAGAGAACGGAGTGCCGCTCGAGATGCCTCGAAAAGGAGGAGGCACCGGATACCGGAAGCACGGTCTCGCGTCGCGTCTCTATCTCTGACCATCGACGTTGAACGACTTTCGACGAGAAAAATTCTTCGCGCGGCGAATGGTTTACGAGCGACTCCGAGCTAAATTAGGTGAATCATCCTGCACAGAATCGTAGTGGCTCGAGGGCGGCTGCGCGCACTCGCCTCGCCTCGCCTCGTACGCCTCGTACGCCTCGCATCGCCTCGCCGCGCAATATCGTCGCTTGAAGTATGTCATTGTGTAAACATATTTCCATCGTTATCGCGCACTCGCGTTCCACGTTATCGTAGTTTGCTTTTCCTTTAATCGTTTATCGCGACCGGTTTCAACTATTGTTTTTAGACGCGAGCGTGGACGAGGCGCGAACCGAGCGAGTCGTCGCTGCTTGTCTCGCGAGGGGGTGCGGCAGAGGATTTCGTCGCGATCGAGGATCCAGGGGAACGGCGCGCTAGGATACGCGAGCGAGTCGTCGGGCCGTCTGAAAAATATCGGTCCGCTGGCTCGCGATAAAGCCGAATTTATCTGTTCAGGATGGAATAACGTTGACGGATGTTCCGCGGGGGTGGCGCGGGGTCCGTGCGCACCCCTAAGTGACCGCGCCGCCGGCGTATTATTCATTTCGCCGTGCCGCGCATAGTCCGCCTAACGCGGTCTATAACCGCAGTCATGGAAAAACACGCACACGCGAAGGATAATTACGCGTTAATAGCTCTTAATTTATGAAATAATTTATTATATAACGCGGGACACGGCCGGTCGGCGTCGGCGTCGGCGGTGGCGGCAGTGGCGGCAGTGGCGGCAGCGGTGGCGACGACGCAGCGGAGGGAGGAGAGTGGAATGCGAGGAGCAGAGAGAACGGGACGAAGCCGCGGGCGGGGGACAGAAACGCGAAGAGGAAGCGGGAGGCGGCGTATGCATCGCCGCGTCGGTGAGAACGGAGCTGCGAGAACGCGCGGAAGAAAACTAGTCGCGCGTCGCGAACAGATTGTCGGGAAAAATAGGGAAAAGAACACGGAGAAGGAAAGCGGTCGGAATAACTCGACCAACCCCGCGATGTCCCGAGCTGTTCGGAAACAAGCCGAAATTCTCCGCGAGGGGATCACACCGGTCGCGCTTATCTCGATCGCTCGCCTCGTTAAATATCGCGTCGCGGTGCAATAAGAATTCTCCGCGTAACCGTCGAAATACTTTTATCCGTTGCTCACCGGAGAGACAATATCCGCTGCCTCCGGCTCTCGTTCCTCCCGCGTCCCTCGCACACGGTTTGTGCGCACACTCCGGCCCGACAGAAACAAATCGTACAGGCCGCGTAATAAAATTGGTACTGTTACGAATAACATGTGCATTATGCTCGGAGTTTTACGGACGCGTATCGAGCCCGTTCGCTCGCTCGCTCGCGCTCCACGGTTACGAAGGTTACCGTATTATTGCAGCCTTCGCAATCTGCATTGTTGGCTCTCCGCTTTTAATACTCTTTATTGTCTCTTTTATAACCAGAATGACGCGCTTCTTTCAGCGTCGGATAAATTACACGCGGTATTGTACCTCTAATTTTAGAGGGAACGGGAAAGGATACACCTCTCGGACGCCCTCGTGTAGTTTCACGGGTTCCGCTCGCTCGCTCGCTCGCTCGCTCGTCCGCTATCCGTTTCCCCCCTCCATTGCTTTTTCATTCAATTCCAGCTCGATGCACGGCTATAGCCACTGCACGCTTGCTAAATAAATAAACGTCGATGGTCGATAGCATTTTTCTTATATCGCGCCGCCGCGCCGCCGTCGCCCGACCGCGTTCGCTTCATCGCCGGACGCTAATTCGTCTCGTTTCGGTGTTCGATCGTCGACGGCGGTGCTCGAGGAGACCGCCGCCACGCGCAAGGATTAGAGGAACGTGGCACGGAACGCTTGTTGCTGGTAAACGAGACGCGTGCTCGACGATCCACCCGAATCTCCGGCTTTCGCTGTCGACGGACGAGCCAACCGAGTACAAGATTTTGCTCGTTTTCGCGCGTTCCGAAGAGGCGACGGGAGGACGGGGGACGAGTAAAACCGGTGAATTACGCAACGGATCCAAAGATGCGCGCGATGGTCACTCGTCGAGACAATATTGTGCAAAACATAACGTATTCGGTGTAAGCGCTAAGTAGCGTTAAGTGGGTCGAATTTACTCTGCGTCTTATTATTTCTACTTTATATGCCAGCGCGCGGCTGCCTCTGTGTGTGTGAGTGGCTCGCGGGAGCCACGTATGTAAGAGCCGTGCGTGCGCGGTAGGATGTGGCTTATTGCCGCGAATCTAGGTTATGTTATTCGCGACGGTAGGAAGTACTTCGAGACGCGAACGAGCCGTTTCTGCCGTTTCGCTCGGATTCTCGTCCAGTGGACGCGAACCGGCGCGTTCCCCTTCTGACGCTAAATCGGTGCGTTTCGTAGCGGCGAGGGATCGTCGACCGATCCGAAAACGATCGAGCGACGCGTCGATTTTCGAAGCAACGATCCACTCGTGTCGGTGGTCAACGAAAGATCGATATACCATAGGGGTTGCGCGGATCGGTTGTTCGGCGGTCGGTCGGTCGTCTGTCGGCCAAGTCCGTCAGTCGAACGGGCAGCTGGCAGTAGGTACTTATCTGCGTATAAAGCTGCACGGTGAAATCTGCATATAATATTGATGCAATTTGCCATTAGAATGGCGACGGCACGGTCTAGGATGTAGGCTCTATTCTGTATGCGGCGGCTGAATGGACCGGTTCAATTAGAGAATCATAAGTTGCCGTGATGGGGCCATCCTGCAGATATTACCTTCGTACGGCCCTGGACCGATGCGCATCGTTTTTATTATCGACGCGGCATCGGTCTCGGTGAAATACAATCGGCGATTATATAAACCGGAATAATCGATAGGTATGCTCGTACGCGTAAAACTCAATTTTTATTAATTACGCCAAATTGAACGCATTTAAATTACGTAATGCGAGCTTAACGTATCCACGGACCTTAATCGTCGCTTTGCCACTCTCTCTCCCGCCGCCTCTCGGCCCGACCATGTCCGTTTCTGTCCCTGACTCCTCTCGTCGCCCCGCTCCGCCGTGGTTCGCCCCGGTTCACCGCGCTTTGCCCCGCTCGGATCTCGCGGACCGGACAATACAGGTGTACGCGCGGACGTGTAACGGAGATTGTTCTCCGAGGGCGGTGCGTGTAATCACAGAGAACGAGGAGGTCCTTTTCCTCCAGCCATCCCGTACGCGCCGCGAGCTGCCGCGAGCCACTCGCCGTCTTCTCTCGTCCCCTTCGTCTTACCCTCGGTCTCCGCTCTGGACCGAGGCGAGGGTGCGATTACAAACGCGCCTTTGTGGAACAACGCTTGAAGCATTGCCGCGGCGCGGGGGCAGACCCGAAAGGCTCTCGGTCGGCGCGAATATCTCGTTACTTTCCGATTCTTCATAGTCTGCGCTCTGCGCTTCGTAACGGACGATTCGATCTTGCGGATCGATTTCGAATGGAATACTTCGGCTGCGGTGTCGTCACGACGCGGAGGGCTTCCTCGACGATGAAAATGTTGATGCGGGTCAACGTTCAAACGCCGCGATCGAAAGAGATCGCGTTCGAACGTAAACTCGGCGGACCCGGTCTCGAACGGAGCATCAGACGACGACACGTGGCGCGCGCGTGTGCACGGCGCGCCTTTGTCCATGTAGGCTACGATCGTACGATCGTAATAGGATTTATAATCGTGCACGGAGACGCGAGTTTGTGCAACGGCAACTACAACGACAACGACAACGACAACGACAACGTCAGACGACCCACATCGTGTCACGACGTCTCGTATTATGCGGCATTATATGCGTATTACGGTAATAATAACGACAGCGACGACGACCGAGTCGACGACGACGATGACGACGCTGCAGCGACGTGGAAGACAACGGCGACTCTTACCACCGTAATGAATTTCATTACGATGGCCATCTCTTTCCCTCCCGGTACCGTATAAATCCATACGCGCGCGCATATTCGCCACTCTCCGGCGTACGGGCGTAGGTAGTGCCTTCTTTTTGCCTTGCCTTCTCCGTTCACTTGAAAAATCGAACGAAACTCGCGCGGATCGGATCGGACGAAAGCCGCGGTCCGCGAATTTGCAGGTCGCAGCGGTGTGCTATCCTTTACCTCGCGAGCATGCCATTTTCACTGTTATCGTTATCGCATTTGCAACTTTGACCTATCTAATTAGTCCCCATCCCGCGATCGTCGCAGCTGAGCTCGACTCGGTTAGCTGTCCTAATCGCGAAATCAGACAATCCTCAGTGCAAAGTGCTTTGGAACTCGAGGCGATACCGCGATCTCTATCCGAAACGTCGAACTTCCGATCTCTTTCGCGAGGGGAAGTCTTCCGCGAATGTTTTCGATCGAATAATTTGCGCGTACGGGCACGAGAAGAGGCGGCGAGAATATTACACGCGTCGAGCGTCGCATTTTTATCGGTAACGAGTTCGCGATAAAACAGAAGCGTTATCGCTGCGTCATCGGGCACCGATTAAACGCGCTCCTCCTCTCCGAAATTCGAAATCGCCGAGTCGCCGAATCGGTCGCGCGCGCGTCCGCGAATTTCGCCCCCCCGACGAAATGGAATCCGACGCCGCGGTGAAATCGGGTTTGTAGCGAACGGCGAAGGCGCGTGTCGCTAAGATAATGAAAGCTGCGTGAAATCGATGCCGCGCGAACCGAAGGACCCAACGGTTCGAGTCTGTCGCGAGCTTTTCCATTCTCGTCGGGTCCTCGGTAATTTCTGTCACGAGCGTATAAGGGGAAAAAAATAAGGGAAGAAATACGCGCGATGATCGGCGGATTGACCGACGTGTCGTCAGTTTCCGTGCAGCAGCGTTTCATCACTTTTAATGAGTAGATTTCCCGCGGAAAAGGGACGAGAATTGATATTTTGATACGCGAGGTTTCGCGAAACCGCGCGCAATCGAATGCGCTTCCCCATACCCGGCGTTAAAATTCAATTTCTTCGAATCAAAGGTATTTTTGAGCGGCGAATAAATGTCTGGACGCTCGATAAAAAGTTCACGTACCGAGTGTCCGGCGCGGAAGGAAACGCGCGGAGATGGATCGTTCGCCGTTGGACTCGCGGGATTACGAACGTTCGTGACGTTCGAGGGTTGCGATTCAGGTATTCGGTTGCGTTGCGCTTGATCTGCGCGGCCAAAAGTGTGTTTTGAACGTTTTGCCCAAACCGAAAAACTGTTGCTGTTTGAGGTAGCTGAATGTACGAGGAACAATGTGCTAATAATTTTGTTATCGTCGCTAAGATCTTAATCTTTTTAAGATCAATAAGTTTAATTCTTCGAGATAAATGTTTTTCCTATAAATTTCTATCACTTTTTCTATAAATATATGAAATTACATAGAATTTATATTAATAAACTTATTGTTATTTGCCACGTAACTGTATGTTATTGTGCATTATTATATCATATTCCTATGTTCTCCTATAAAAACTCGACAGAAAGCTGTCTCTAAATTTTGCCGGGTAGATCGGGCGAATACCCCACTGCGCGCCAGAGGAATCGAGCGCGGAACACAGCGGAGCCGGCGCCTTCGTTACGTCGCGGCAAAGAATCGTAAAAGTTGTGAGTGTTGTGCATCACCGTGTACGTTAAAATAGCATCGCACCGCGCTGCACGGACATAACGAACAATGAAAGTCGAGCGCACGCGTATTTCGCTGACGTCCGTTCGTTTCGCATTATATTAAGACGATGCATATGAAACGCCGCGCCGTTTCTACCGAGTTTGAACGTCGCGGTGACGTATGACGACCGCAGCGATATTTCATCGGGAATCGGTGCAACAACCGCGCTGCAACATGGTGAAATTATCCGCGATCCCTCTATATTCTCGATCGACTCCAGACCGAGTGATTCGGACCACGATCGAAGCTTTCAATCGAATTTTGCAAAGTGGGGGACGTTTTGCTAAAAAGTCAACTTTCTGCAATCGATGTCTACGCAAACGAACAGATTAAAATAATTTAGTAAACGTTACAGTTGTTATAAACATTAAAAGTTAGATATTTTAAGAGTACAATTTCTTGCAAAAGAAATTGCTTCTCTTCTATACGATGCTATGATAACTGCATGCAATATTTTTGCTTCGTTTTGGTCCTAAAATGTTGAGGATACTTTTCTGATTAAAATTACTGATACTAAACAGTACCGCTTGTTATCTATTAGAACAACAACGCTTAATAAACTAATGAAAATTCCCAAAATTCTTTACATTCGACAAGGTAACGTTCAAGTCTTAAAAGGTCCTAGGATCAAACAAATTCGAGTATACTCAGCACAGTAGTCTTTACAATACTTTCCTTAAGACAATATTGTTTAAACAATGAATTAAAAAATTATTTAAAAAACAAAATATATTACAATGATTATTACAAAATAATCGTTTCTTAATGAATTTCAGTGCAAATTTGATCTGACACTTTCATGGTTGAACAGATAGAACAAAATGTCAGCTATTCCTCCCATCTAACCCACTGTGCGGTGTGGCGTCGGAAGCGTCGACTTACGATCGGGAATCGTTCCGGAGCGAAACGGAAGGTCGCGGCTTGGCCGCGTTTTTGTTCGCAGCGGCGACGCGTTCCGAGTACCGGTGGCCTGGTGCTGATGTTCTTCCTGAAAGTGCAGCGCCGACCGTTTGTAGTGAGCTAAGCAAACGAGGCGGTCCCCCTGCATTCTTTACGGCAGACAGGCGCTTCTCGAGAGCGCCACTTTGCCCTCTCTCGCTCCCTCTTTGACTCCTTCTCTTCGCCGTTTCCCTCCTTCCGCCTCGGTCCCCTTCTAGGGATGACACGTCGTTACGTTTGTACGTACGAGCGGTAGGCGCGCGCGTGTGCGTCGGCCGTGCGATCGCGTTCGTGTTCGCGCAACAGCGATAACACCTGTATCTCCGTCGAGCCGGGGGCTCGACGCGTTCGCACTTGTTCCTCGAGTTGTGTTTCGACGGCTAGAAAGCTCCGTTGCCGAGCCGGTGGATGTTTAGACGAGGTGTCATTGTCCGGGACTCGCGCGGATCGAAAAGCAGCCCGTCACGGCGATCCTCTCGCGATCGATTCCCACAGCTGCCGATGGGAAACGTGGATAGCCGGCGAGTCGTCGGAACCCACTTATCGGAAACTCCGCCCGGACGGACCTGCGATGGATCAGCGGTCGATAATTGCTCGGCGGTAGAATGAAAGTTTCGCGAAAGCCGCGGAAGTCGTAAACGCGAAACGAGCGTAAGACCGTCAGTGGTTTTCCCCGTGCCAAGAAAATTCAAAGGTTCCGCTGGAGACCGGGGAGAGACGACGCTCGCGGGAGCTGCTTACGGTGTACGGGCTTCACGCAACAAGTGCGATCGCGGAACGGATGGTCGATCGAGTCGCCGTCAAAGTCCCGTGCCGCGTAAAGGGGGCGGTCGCGAGGAACGACGTGGGGTCGAGTCGAGTTTGACCCGGCTTTGAATCGGTCCCGGACATATTCCGACCGCGAGATGCCGCGATTCGAGTGGGCAGCCGCGCTGAAAGCGCCAGCCGACCAAGAATAGTTTAAAAACTGAGGTGGCGAGTGGAAAAGGAAAGGCGGTAATCGCGCGGACGAGAGTTACTCGCACTTCTCCGATTTAAACGGTTGGCCGGACGTAGAGCGATCCGAGAAAAAGACGGGAGAGCTCTCGTGGAGTCTGCTCGTACCAACAATTTCCGGCATTGTCGCGAACGAAACAAAGTTTCAATTACGCTTTAGCATCGCCCAGTTGCCTCTTTTTAGTTCGACTCTCGACTTCTTGACGAGTTCTCAGCATCCGTGGCTGAAGCCGCCGCCACCTCTGCTACCTCGCCGCCACCCCCACCGTCGCCTCCGTCGCCTTCCTCGGCGTCGTCGTCGGCGTCGCCGTCGCGGTCGTAACCGCGACCGAGCCACGCGGCGGCTTTGCGCCGTCTCTCTCCCTTTCTCTCTCTCACACTCCTTCTCTTTCTCTTTCCATTTCTTCCTTTCCTCTGCACGCTATCCCCAGACCTCTAACCCCTTTCCCTCAGCGGCTTCTGGTTCGCTGGCGAGGCGGAATGAAAGAAAAGAACGAAAGGAGGCGAGGTAGAGGGACAGCAATGGGGCCGGAGAAAAGGTAAGAAGAAAACGGGCAGCACGAGGACACCGGTAGCGCGAAATAAACACGGAACCCGACGTTTTTCAAGCAGTTTATTGCGGGAACGCGCGCGGCAAAAGTCCCACGCGGACTTCGGCGTCAATTATATCCGCGGAATAACTTAACGGTCCCTTAGAAACACGCTGAATGGCCTATTCAGCCGTTCGTTGAAGGTTCTCGAGTGTTATATAATAAAGAACGTGTTCTGCTCGGGCATGACGTAAGTTTGCCGGTCGGTTCGAGGGTGCGGACGAGCCGGCCTCGTTCTTTCTTCGCGCGGCGCCCGCGAGACGGAAACGCTGGAAATCAGTGCGACTCGCCCGTGCCTCGAACTCGAATGCGTCCGGCTGGCCGCGTCGCGAAAGAAGAACGAAAACGACCGATACGAGTGGCGGGCGTTCGGAGGTGTACACGACTGTAGGATTCCAAGCGGGGCAGCGAACAGCCGCGTAATCTCGTCGCGAAAACGAGCGTGAAGTCGTTAACGAGGAGCGGCAACCTTGGCGCGGCGAAGATTCGCGTCTCGCGGACGATCCACGAGTCGCCGCGACCGGTGCGTCGACATCGCCGTTTCCGTAAATATTGCTCGTTGGAATTCCAATCTGGAAACTTTTTTCGAAAGGAAGAGTCCGACGGATAAAGGGTTTCTTTGCGGCTAGACAGGTGTCGCGTCGGCGAACGGGGGCTCGCACGACGCGAGAACTTCGCGGGCAAGCAACGTCTCGAGGAGTCCGAGAGGCGCCGCGAGCCAAACAGCCGTTGCACGGGCTAAGGCAACGATCCGCTCGCCGTGCCGCGCCGGACGAATTCCAGGAACGGTCGTTCGACCGGAGGGAAAAATAAAATAACGGAGCATAAAGCCGCGCGTAAAACGCTTTCGCCGGTTCGCGATAATCCCGCCAGCGAAACAATATCGTTTTTATTGTCGGTGCCTGGCTACGATAATAATATTTATTTCCAAGGCGCATTAATTTTTTCCGGAATGCGCCGGTAGCTCCGAGAAACGCCAGCCGAGAGCCGTTGTATCGTTAATAAGCGAACAATGCCGGAATCTTCCGAGAACCCCGGCGGACAGAGTTACATCGGTGTCCCTCGGTGCAGCGCTCCGTGCTCGCTTCGGTTAGGTCTTGATGCCGCCCTCCCTCCCTCCTTCGTTCTCTTATTCGATTCGAACATCGTCCGCTTTAGCGGTCTGACGCGACGCGTCCAGTTGAACCGACGGATCGGGCGGTGCCGAAGAAAAGAAGTAAATTCGCGGACGATCGAAGAGCGACTGGAAGAGATTCGCGGGCGAGCCTAGACGAACGGGCGAGACGCGCGAAGGGGAGACGACGACAGGGTTGACGCGATAGATAACGGAAAGGGAAAGGGAAAGGAAGAGAGAAGGAAAGAAAGGGCGCGTGTATTCCAGGCGTATATGCTTTTCTGGGTTTCCACGAGCGAAGAATATGACGGGCGGTGACGTCAGCCTGAATATTTGAAGGGGGCGAGACTTCAAAAGAACACGTGTTACGGTGCTAGGACGCCGTTTAAATAATGCAAAGTCAACTTACTCTCCTCTCGTCCCGCTATGCGCGTCTTTCTTTCTCTCGGTGTCTTTCATTGCCTTCTCGTTTCGCTCGGTGCGTCTCTCGCTCTTTTCGTCTCCGTCGGCGGCTCACCCTAGTTCCAGCCCACCCCCAGCCCCCTCGACACGCGTCTTGTCTCGTTCGTACTCGGTCGGTCGGTCGGTCGGTCTCTGTCTGGCCCGGTCCCGGTGTCCCTCTGGTACGACCGCGTCGCGACGCGTGGCGAGGCAACGCGGAGTGAGGCGAGTCGAGGCGAGTCGAGGCTAGGCGAGGCGAAGCCAGGCGAGGCAACGCGAGGCGAGGCGAGGCGAGGCGAGGCGAGGCGATGCGGCGCACCCGCTCTTTCCCTTTCCCTTTCCATTTCCCTTTCCCTTGCTCTTCCAACGCTCTCCGACGCTCGACTCGAGTCCGAACTTCGTAACGATCGATGTGCCACCCTACCGCGTATGTACCGAGCGCGATGAAACGTTAATGCAGCGAGGATCGGCCGTTCGTGCCAGGAATTTCGGATTTCCCTCGAACTCGTGCGCCCGCCGTCGATTGCTCGACTATCCGTGGCCACTGCCGTTACAGATTAACGGAATCGAACTTTCCTATCGTTCGGCCACACTTCTCGCCAGTTGGCTCCGTTTCGCGCGCGTACGCGAAGATTCGGAGTGTTTCGCCGCGAGAACAGCCGCACGCCGATCGCTACGACCGATCGACCGGGGGTCGCGGCCCGAGGAACCGAGACAAGAGCGACTGTTCTTCTCGAGAAATAACGGCGCGCCGACTTTGAACTCCTCTCGAAGGGACGACGACGGTGACGGTGACGGTGACGGAGCCAGGTCTCGAGGCGAGAGCGGAAACGGAAACGGCCGACACCGGGGAGAACCGTTTAAAAGGCGTCCGAGGAACTAGGTCCGAAATTCATGGTTCGAGAGAGGCGAAGGTGTCGTAAAAAGGGAACGCCAGACTGTACAATTTAAATAATTGAACGCTCGATGGCTCGCGCTCTTGATTGGACGAGAATTTTTCGTTGCTCGGTCGTTTACGGTTAGATTACGGATTAACGCGGGCCAAACGAGACCGTGCCCGATCCGGACTAATTTTCGGGAAACGCGGTCAGAAGACGGGACGCCGAGATAGGTCGGACAACGGGGCGAAGAAGGATCGAAAAGCGAAGTGCGGAGAGGCGCCGGGGGGATGGAAAGAGAACGAAAGGGACACGAAGGGGACACGAAGGGGAGAAGGATGGCTGTCGTGTGGGTAAGGCGGCGGAGGAGCGATAGGAGGAACAGGAGGAAGAGGAGGAAGAGGAGAGCGAGGAGGAGAAGGAGGAGACGGTGAATGAGTCGTGTGTGCAGTCGATGCGATGCACGTGCAGGTGCATCGAGAGTGGGGCGGCAGGAATTCGCGCTGTCGCACCCGCGCATTTACCCCACCCTCGCGTCGCAGGGCGCAGGATTATGGAACCACCCCTGTGTACGAGGCCCTCTGTTTTTAGTCCCGGTTTTTTTCACCGATTGGCCACCCGTCGTGCAGCCGGCGGTGCGCCGTTCGTGGACCGAATTCGCGGGGGCGTTCGTTCGCCGCGGCTCGAAACCATTCCGTTCGGTTCCCACGAGCGGACGATTCGCCAGCCAACGGGGGACTCGAGCACCGCGTTCCTCGAGGCTGCTGGCTTCGGCCCCCGGACAAAAGATGTGCGCGATTATCGATCACCGGCTCCGAAATCATGCCGGGCGATATTAAACTTCTAAATTACACCGTCCTGCCCCGCCACGCTCGCGGCCGACAACGACGTCGCGCGACGAGCGACGCGTATTTCGCGATCGCGAAATCTCGTTAATTTTCCCGCCAGCCCGGAACGGCGTAGCGCGCGCGCACGCTCGTCCCGCGATATTAAAATTTTACGTTTGCCGTTCGTCATCGCATCGAATAACGTACGCGCGCGCCGGGCTTCGTTACACGGCCAGCCGCTGAAAAAAACGCCCGCCGCCGTGAAGGAAAAAAGTTCGGAACGGGACCGCCGGCGTGGACATCGCGCCGCAGCCGCGGGTGGGCCGGGGTGGCATCGTGAGAAAATCGCGAGCGCTTTTCTTCTTCCCGTGGCTCGGGCTCGCGTGCCACGCGACTGTGTCGGCCGTGCAACTTCGCGTACGTGGGCTTTACACGTGTACTTGCACGTTTTATGCGGTACGTGGTAAACGCGCGTCAACGCCGCTACGACGCTTTACGCTCGACGACCGAATACATTAACCTCCTCTTCCGCCTCTTCCCCCGGGTCTTTTCGCGCTCCTACTCGCTCCCTCTCTCGGTCTCGGGGTCCGGCTGTTCCTCTTCTCGCACTGGCGTCGTCTGCCGACACCGTAACCGCTGCGGCGGCTGGCTGCCTCGCCTTCGCGGCCGTCTCCGGCAACCCCTTTCAACCCCTTCTCGCCGTCTTTCGCAGACCGCCCAGCCTCTCGACGCCGCTGTCCCGTAAAAAAGAGGCTGAGCGATCTTGCTAACTTTCCGCTTCGAGGACGAAACTTTCATCCTACGTGACTCCGTGTTCGCGCGAAACGCGGGACGAGATTGAGTCGTGAACCGCTTTGTCGCTTTCGCGTCGGACCCATTCGTCCGTACGGATACTAGGTATTCGAGCGGTGTTTGGCCCTTGTCGAGACTACTCACCGAAACTACTCGCAGAGATTACTCGCCGGGACTGCCGGTCGAAAGGGAGGGTTACTACATCGGGGTAGCAGCGTTCACGCGGGGAACGATTGCTCGGAGCGAGACGAATCCCGCGAGTCTCGCTCGGCGAAAACGCGTTTCGAGGAATGTTTTTGCACGGACCAAGTTTTAACGCAATTACCGGCGACTCCTGGCGCCTCCCGCCCCTCAGTCATTCCTCTCTCAGCCCACTCTCAGCCGTTTCGCACCCTCAGCCTCCTTCGGCCATCTCCCCTCGACGCCTCTGTCCCCTTTCGTCCACCGGCCAATGTCTCATCCTTTACCGTTGCCGCTGCTACGCTGTCGTAACAGCGTGCCAGTCGATCTTTCCTTCTTCCTTCCTTTCTTACTTTCCTTCTTACTCCCTTTCTCCTATTCTCCTACCCTCCTTTGCCAACAGTTCCGCTTCCCCACCCGGTAACTTGCCCGCGAACCTACTTTGCCCCGTACTTTATCTTTATCCGTTTTTCACCCCCTCGCACCCTCGGCACGACTGGTCTCGTCTCGTCTCGTCTCGAGTCGACTCTACTCGCTCCCATCCTCTCGCCCACACCCCGCCGCCGCTCCTACCTTTGCTTACCCTATATATCCAGCCCGCTCGGCCGACGCGCACGTCATTCCGCGTTATTTTCATTTTATCGTCAGCAATCTTGGTTAATGCAATACCACCCCCCATCGTCCAGAAACCGTTTTTTATTCTCTAGTTGAATATTCTATCGCGTTACGGCTTCGCGGAAAATAATCTCGGCCGAAGAGAAAGAGAACGCGGAGGAGAACTGCCGGATCGAACGCGTGAATTCGACCACTTCCGCTTCGGGCTCGTTCGAATTCAATTTCGAGCGACTCGGCGGAGAACGAGGCGGCGGAAGTTCGATTTCGCTGCGGGGGTCGGAACCTCCGAGACGGCGGAGGTCGAAGACGCGAGAAAACCTGGGAAAATCGTGGAAGAATCGCGAAAGACGGCTGGCGGCGCGCGACACAGTTTCGTAGGAGTGTCCAGAGTGCAGCGGCTGCCGCCTTAATCGCGCATCGATCGAACGAGCACGACTTTGAAGGCACCTCGCCGCGAAACGAGTGCCGTGCTATACTCCAAACTATCGCCGCCCGCGCCGCTATTCCGTCGACTTTGTTCCCGCGAGTCACCGCACCGTGTATAGCCCGGCAAGACATCGCACGTATCGATCGCCGGATTAATTTGTAGTCCGGACAATGGGCCGTCATCTCTCCCGTTCTAGCCGACACGACGGACGTAACGTTACGTTGTATCGCCCCGGCTCGCGGCGGCTTCGATCTCCGCAGCCTCGCACCGATTCTCGCCAGTTTCCTTCTCCACTTTTGCACCTGTTTCCGTCGAGAATCACTTTCTCGGTGTTCCCCGTGTCTCGGAAGAACTTGGAAAGTCGAGGAGTCGTCCGGTAGACGCGGAGGAACGCGCGTCGTTGGCCGATCGACTCGAGCGTTTTCTCAACGGACACACAATCTCGATGATAGCGACAATGGCGCATAGAGTTTTTAACGCGAGAGGGGGGGGGGGGTGGAGGGGGGAGGAGGGTGAGAATACGAAACTAGGCGCGAGACAATGGCTTTCTTCAAGACCGATTCCCCTTAATCTCGTCCCGGCATTTCGCAGCGGCAAAACTAATCTCGCTTCCGCGGAGCACACCGGGTCTCTGGATGTTTCCTTTTAATATTCGCGCGCTATTGTTGGCTCGACTTTCGAAATTGATTCTTTTTTCCCGTTAAACCTCTTACCCGAAATTGGACTAAATTTGTTTCTTCCTGTTCTTTTTAGAGGAAATAAACACGGTCGCGGAGACGGACGGACGGCGCGTTGGCTAGCGAGGGAAAGAGAGGGAAACGGGGCCGACTAATCAAGACGCGAGCGGATGAACCTTTCGCGAATATCTCGGAGAGCCGGGAGGACGGGAAGCCGGCGGATCGATATCGATGGAGAAGACTCGCGGCGGCGGGAACGGTTAACGCGGTTAAAATCGCCACGGAAACTAGCCAGTATCGTTTAAATCGGATCGAATGAATCATATTCGCTAGAAGTATCGCCGACGCGAGTCATCGACGCAAATGAAATTATATTCCGCCTCCTAATAGTAACGCTCGGCATTAACCGGCGCGCCGTTCCGACAAACAAATTTGAGCGCGTGACTCAGCCAGCTCGTACCGTATGTAATATGTACTACAAATATACGCGCGTAAGCGCGGCGCGCTCGTTCCCCGAAGCCGTTCGATCGGTCGCGACGAAAGTTTTCGGCAAACTCTTCGTTCCGGAGAGCTTGTTTCGCGCCGCCGCCTCTTCCCGAACGGAATTTCGAGAGGCCGCGACGCTGTCGCGGAACGCCGCGCGACTTCGCGTGTCACGGAATTATGCGGAGCGTTTGAAAATATTCCGCAGCGGCCGAGCGACGGGGAAACGACGGTACAGAAAGTAGACGTCGCTTTTGAAAACGCTCGGCGGGCGAGTACGGCAAAGTCGCTCTCGCCCCGGTGTGTGTTGTGTGTGTGTGTGTGTGTGTGTGTGTGTGTGTGTGTGTGTGTGTGTGTGTGTGTGTGTGTACGGTAAACCGACGACGACGCACCAAATTCGAGCAAGCGGATTTGAACGCGATGGCGGCGATTCAACGTTCGAGGCATTGAAACGCGAAACAAACGGGACGACGATTCGTGGCGGCGGCGGCGGCGGCGGTGACGGTAGCGGTTGCGGCAACGGAACACGGGGAAAACTCGACTCGACGTCCTTCGCCTTTCGCGTCGGAATTAAACGGGCGCGATCGTCGTCGCGTGTCTTGTTTCAATGGGTCGCGCGTGCCTATTATGCGCGGTCGAGAGATTTTTTGGTTCGACGTCGACGTCGACGCCGATGCCGATGAAAACTCGAATGCTGTGCGGCAACGAGCGGAGCGAGGGTTTTATTGGCTGGCGTGGAGGACGGGGAGGATGGGCGGAACACGAGGAACAGAGGAAGAGGAGCGACTAGCTGAAAGGGGGAAGAAGGGAGAATGTAATCGAATATCCTAGAATTTAATTCTATCGGTTCGTCCCGCGCGTTCGACTTTCATATCGCGCTTTTTTGCGACAGTCATTAAATCTAATTTATCGCGACGCCCGTGTCGCGTTTCAGGGACCCGTCCCCGGACCGAAACCAGCCGCCAGCAGCCCGTCCACCCGCGCTGCCCAGCCGTACACCGGGCGTCCGCGCGTCCGAATCGAAACCGTCCTTTCGCGAAACACGCGGCACCCGACTTTCCCGTGGACCCCGGCGACCGCGCGATCTCCGGCATCGTTTGTCTCGATCGACGACCAATTTCAATCGGCGTCGACCCGCTTAAAAGCATGAAAACGCTCCCTCCGAAACGGAAAAGAGGGGAACAAAAAACCGGGCGAGGGTTGGAAACGGTTTCGGTGGCGCGCGGGCTTGCCGGTTGAACGCGGCTGGCGACGCGGCAGCAAAAAAACCATCGGAAAGACGTCGATCGATCGATGATCGAGCGAAACGAGAAACGACGGGAGTGTCGCTGGTGGTACGCGGCGGCAGAGATAACGACGAGAGGTTATAAATCTCCTTCCGGTCGGAATCGGGAGCGAAGCAATCTGCGGAATGGTCCGGTCATCCGTCCATCAAGTCACGCGTACCGCGACGTACAGTCTACGTATTAATATATCTGCGGGCCGCAGCGGAGAGCCGCGTTCGCCCCGTCCCGCCTCGCCTCGCCTCGCCGCGCCTCGCTTCGCCTCGCCCGGACTAGCCTCCGCGTAGCGCTGACGAACGCGCGCTGCCTGCCGGCCGGCGGGGACGCCGGCCTCCGTTAAAGCACGCTGCGGGAGCATCGTGTATCGTGTATCGTGTATCGTGTATCGTGTATCGTGTATCGCGTATACGTAGAATGTATGGCGAACGGAATGGTGTGCATGCCACCGTATGATGTCACGGTGTATGTATGGTGTTTGCCGCATGGTATACGGCGCTAGACGCGAGGCGAGCGGCGCGCCCCTCGTCCTACACGATGCGCGATTCACGATGCAGGATGCACGATGCACGATGGAGGATGGAGGACGAGTCGCTCCCTCTCCGGCTGCCGGCTCGGGCTCGATCCGTCTCGCTCTCGCTCCACGGTCTCGGTATTTATGCGCGTTTCGATGGGAAAAGGCAGCGCGCAACTCGGACGCGACGCAAGATAATTTCTGATTTACCGCGGCCTCGTCGCTGCTGTCGGCCGCCGTACATCGCGGAGATCCGTCCCGAGCCGCGTTTTCGAAATGGAAACGCTCGGCCCCGACCCCCTCTTCCGTGCCAACTGTCCCCGCGCGAATATCAGCAGCCCGCCTCCCTTCTCGGTTCGATCCTGTTCGTCCCCTCCGGAACACGGGACGGGAAAGATTTCGAATTTGACTGAACTCCGCCGGGCCGGTTCGCTGAAAAATTAACGCAGGCGGGGGGAAAGCGCCGGGCGGCGTCGCGAAATCGCGAAACGATAAAGAGCGGTCGTGCGGGTGACCGGCTCGGTCGTCAACCCGACGATGCTTCGGCTCGTTACATTATTACGAGAAGCTCCTTACGGGAATTTCTCGGCCGAGTTTGCGACCGGGAATCGCGAAAAAGTGTCTTCCCGGCGTCGTTCGACTGAATTTTTCAAGGCGGTCCCGCGGACGTTGCCACTGGACGCGCTTACATCTTTCAAGAACAAGCAGCTTTCTTTCCCCGCCTCCCGATTCCCTTCCGCCGAACATTCGCCGTGCACGACTCGCTCGATCGCGCTCGTCCCCTCGCCGATCGATCGAAATATCGAATCTCGATGGCCGTTCCGGCCCCTTCGTAATTTCGTAAATCGTTCTTCTAAACCGTATCGAGCCGTTCCATAAATAATGCCGTTTCTCCCGGCCCTTACGTAAACCAACGTAACTCGTGTATACTGAAACCGTTTATGAATTCCCCAACGCGTTCTACCTCCTCCCGATCGCTGTCTCCTCGCGGAGCACGTCGTGTCGCTTCCACGCGCAAATCTCTTCCCCGAGCGAAGACGAGCAAGGTCCACCATCGAATTCACCGATCGGCCGAACCAATCGGAGCTCCGGGAGCGCGGGCGTCGGAGTTCCCGGAAGAATTCGGGGAAATCGAGGGGCACCCTGAGGAACGTCGAGATTTCGAGCAAAGCGCGAGAATATAGTCGGTGTTCCACGAATTACGTTTCGGTCGCGCGCAACCTTGGAACCAGCCGCGAGACGTGGCGAACTCGGGCCTCGAGTGAAACATACGGCGGATCGGAAGCGAGTAACCACGTCGGTGTCGCGTACCCGACGAAACGGAAAGATCGAGGAATCTCGGAGGTGGGCGGAGAGGATCGAGAGCCGCCGGAAGAAAAGGGAGACGGGAAGGATCGGAGTTACTCCGCCGAGCGTCCATACGGTCCGGTTAACCTTAGATTATATTCCAAGTATTGCCATTAGCAGAAGAGTTTCCTAGGAAAACAATTTTCGAAATATTTAAAATACATACAATTACGGTCGTTAAACCGTCCCCCATTATAAAATAGAGTTCGCGGCGAACGGAAGAACCCGAAGGTCTCGAAGGACTCTTCGACGCCGATCCCGTGCGCCGGTGTTCGCCCATCCTCCCGTCTTCGCTCCGTTCCCTAGCTCACCCGCCAATTTCTTCCGGCTCCGTCCTTGCAAGTTTAGCCGGTCGCGACTTTAGACGCGGCCTGCGAGAATCCGACAAAAACCAACTCTACCTGCTATCGCCGGAAGCTACGCGTGCCTGTATAGGTGTAGCGGTCGCAAGCGGCGCGGTACGAGGACGGGCCACGCGGAGTAGACGTGGTTGACGCGAGAGATCGCGTGCGTACGGCTCCGTTGCGTGTGCATCGCACCCGCGCAAAAACCGCGCAAAAACCGCGCAAAAACCGGGCAGAAACTTGGCAAAAAAGAGAGTGGCCGCGAGAACTGGACCGTACGAGAATATCTCCACATCGCGGGAAGGTCTTGCCGGGAGCGCGACCCCACCTATCCCAGGCGTACTCCGTTTCGGTTGCTCGTGTCTCTCGTAAACGTTTATCCGCCGTCGCGCCATCGCTCGTAAGGCTGACTTTAACGAGACACCGACTCCGGGAACACCGCTATTTTCGAGCATCGCTCGACGAACAAGTTCACGGATAATCGATAAACTCGCATTTGTATCTAAACGCGGGTCAAGGGCCTCCCGCGAGTCGCTCTATCGCCGTGAAACTTCCGCGTTATCGCCCTCGGCGGCGATCGACGCATCGCTCGAGAATCCACCTGTACGAGGGTGGCCGTCGGTGGCCGTCGGTCGCCGGTCGCCGTTCCTCGGTGTCTATTTTCCGAAACGGAGACCGCCTTCCCGACACGACTGAATTCCGGGACGTTTCGAATCGTCGGACCGAGCGCGATAGCGCGCGGACGCGTACGAGACAGACTTTGCGCAAATAAAATGTTGTTCGAAACGCGTTCGAGGCGAGTTGACACTGTCGGGCGACGACGGTTGCGCAAGTCCCGCGTCCCAAAGCGCGGGCGATAGCGAACATCGTCGCGACGTGGGAAGGGACGCGCGCGTATCGGTTGCCGAATTGCGCGCGGAAAAATCGCCGTTACGGGGGAGAGAACTTAAGATCGTTGCCGCGATAGACGGAAACTCTCGATCACCGTTCGACGGCTGGCGTAATCGACTGCCGAACACGAAAGCGGGGCTAGCGTACAAACGAGAAGAGGAGAGGCGACGCGACTCCGGTCGCGGTAGCTTTTTTGCTCGCCGTTCCGAAGGAGGGTTCGCCGTCACGCATTTTAATACATCAAGCTTTTCAATTTTGCCGCGGCCGGTATCGCGACGAGCCCTGCCCGTCGAAACGACGCTCCTGATATATCGCTTAGGCGGTCCGTTACGCGTTCATCAACGCGGAATCGATACGCGTGCGTGCGGGCGATCGCCGGCGCGTTGACCGCTCGCGAGCGCGAGACCCGCTCTACCGTCCGAGAGCGGAGATCGGACGCGCGAAAACACAATCAAGACCGTACGGCAAAAACACTAATTTAAACGGAACGAAGGAAATACGTAGTCGCATCCGCTGTGTATCAGGATGAATGGCGCTCGCTCGGTTACTACGAATCACGATTTACCGTTTTGCGACTTTTTTCTCCGATCTCTCCCCCTCGCCCCTTCCATCTCTCATTCCGCTTCCATCTCCTCATCCTCCTCCTCCTCCTCCTCCTCCTCCTCCTCCTCCTCCACCTCATCCACCTCCTTCCTCCGTCTCTGTCTCTTTCCCTCGCCGCATCCAACCGACTGTCCGTCCCGTGCGTCTCTCGACGCGACAGGGGACACGCTCGACTCTCTCGAACCAGTGGCCTGTGGAGCAGCGCGACCATCGGGGGTTGGATAGAGAGGTCCAGCGAAGAACCGAGGAAGAGAGAGAAAGAGAGAGAAAGAGGGAACGACGGTTGCATAGAGTAGGAGGATCCGGTAGGTAAAGCCGTTATTGCCAAAAAGGATAATACGAGGGAAGATTAAATTTTTTTTCGACCCGTCCTTTCGAGCTCAACCGACCGCGTGATCGCGCTTTGCTGCTTCTCGCGTTGTACATTGTGTACATTTTTGCGAAACGCGGCACACGTTCGTTTCATCCCTTTGCTGGCCCGTTCCCTCTCCTTCGTCTCCGTTCCGCCGTGCCGTCGTATCGTCGCGTCGTCGCGGCCACCCGTAAAGGAGCTCCAGAGACGCGTCTTTTATCGGTCCGGATACGATGGCCGCGGGAGTATCGCCGAACGATCGAACGGTTAAAAGACAATTTATATTTAAATCCCGTTTCATCAAAGCTCTTAATCCGAAGGAAATCCAGCCCCCGAAGTAGAAGAGATCCTTCGCGGCGGTTAAATCTTTAATAATCCATTCTTGAGTGGCGCTCGTACAGCGGCGTGTAGCGCCGTGTAAAGCCGTATCGGTCGGCCGACCAGTATTTTTCGTAACGCTGTACGCTCGGAAGTTGGCGGGTGCGCGCGTTAGGGCGCGGGGGTCGCCGCCAGTTTGGCACGGTGGGCAAATTTGCCGGCAGGAAACCGAGACGAACTTTCGACGGGTTTTCGCGGTACACGGGTTGCCGCTGGCCGAAATATCAGAATCTACGTACCTCGTATTACGTTCGCCCGCATCAATTAGGCATTTTAATCGGAAAGGCTTCGCGCGCCACTATCGCGGAATAGTTGCGATATACTAGCGTATTACGATACGAGCAGGCATGCCCGGAGAATTGGAACGTGGTTGCGTTAACATAATGGAATTCCGCGGAATGTTATACCCATTATACATAGCCGATTGCGTCATCGGTCCGATATATAGCCACGATAGAAAAATAATGCTCGGCCTCCGACGACCGACTCGCTTCAATTTTCTAGATTGCTCGAGAAACAAAGATACCTCCGCCGCGTATTTGCCGATCTCCGAGCGACCGATCGATCTCGGCCGTTTCGCGACGGAACGGCGGCGGGCAAATTAGATTACGCGATGCGACCAGATTTTCGGTTCGCCTACCGAGGTGGCGAATAGAAGGGAACCGGGAAGGGGCGACGAGCCGAAAAAACGATGCAACCGCGTTCTCTGTTAGTCGTGACGATCGAGAACGCGCCGAGGAGGACCTACGTCGGTTTCGGGGAAGCCAAGGCTCGTCGATCCCGGATCGAATCGGAGGAATCCGACGAGCCGCGTCGAAGGGCAGACGCGATCGGATTGCGAAACGAAGCGCGCGCGGTAGCCGTTCGTTTAATAACTTGCGCCGGTGGCGGACGATAAATAATGCAGGAGACACCGTCGTCCCGATGTAATTAACGAGAACAGCCGATACCCGGTGTGTGTCACGTATGCGCGAACGAGCGCGTAGTCAATATTTGTCATTCGTTTTAACAAAAAGAACGTTACAAAACGGTCGGATGCTCCGCGTCCAAATATTGACTATGCTCATTGACGTTCATTGATACTCTCAATTAGCGCACACCGTCGAAGCCGATCGCCGGGTAATTGGACCTCTCCGGCAAAGGCAGGGCGGTCAGTCCGTCCGGTCTTTCCGTTGGACGTCGCGTCGTTTCGGGTAAAAACATTTCGCTTCTCGCGGTAATTGGGAGCGCGCCGGACGCCGCGACTCTACCCTACGATTTCTCGCGTGCTCTTGCGACCGCGCGAGTTTACCTCGAAAACCGAGCCTCCAATTATGACCGCGTCGCCTTCTCTCCCGCCTTTGGGGACCGCCGACCGCCAACCGCCGCCACCCTCGCCGTTACCCTTCCGACCCGAGCCGCGTCGCGACACCCCCTCGCTCCTTTGGTCATTTTCCGCAATTTTCCGAGCCGCCGAGGCGCCTCTGCAGCAAGCCGGCTCTACGCGCCGCGATACACCTTCTCGAGAGACGGACAGCACGACGGATCTCGTTTGCCCCGCGAATCCAATTACGCGCCCGCGTCGGTGTTCCCGCGCGATTCGCCGTTTCGCTCGGTTTTTTCCTCCCGAGTCCCCCCTTTGATCGCGAGCCGCCGATCAAAGGAATAGTTGGCGCGCGGTTTTTGTGTCGTCGACATGTTGTGTACGGCCGATTGGTTTCGAACGCGTCGATCGCGTACCCGAAAGGAAAGGACTCGTTCGGAGGACCGAATCGATTCGTAACGAAAACGAAGAAACGAGAATGTGTACTCACCCTTTCCTCCTCGCGTATCATCTCGGCGATGCCGGGCTTGATCTCCAGATCGTCTCCGGGTGTCGGCTGTCCGGGGCCGCCTTGCTGGTGATGCTGCTGCTGTTGCTGTTGCTGCTGTTGCTGCTGCTGAACGGAGAGCTGTTGTCCGTGTGCGGTCAGGTGGTTGACGGAGGCGTGGGTACCGGAAGTCACGTGGCCGGGCACATGGTGAGCGGCCACGGAGTGCGAACCCTGCTGTCCCTGAGGGGGCGGTGGCGGGGGCGGCGGCAACGGCAGCGATACCGGAAGTTCCTGAAGGTTGATCTGCGGGGTAACGGAGACGTTGGGAGTGCCGGGTGATCCGAGAGATCTCGGAGTGGAGCTGCTGGTCAGCATGCCGTGAATGTCAGGCACGATCACGCCAGCGCCAGAGTTGGGGTCCTGATCGTCCGGCAGGCTACCGGAAGCTACCCGATCGGGGCTGCTGCCCGGTGGCGATCGCTCCCCCGATATTCGGCACCGCTTCTTCCTGTGCATCGCGGCCGCGTTCGCCGCCTCCTCCAGGCTCGGCCTGGAGGTCAGCTCCTGTTCGCTGTTGACGTCCGCCAGGCCGCGGATCTTGAGGCTCTCCGCGACCTTTAGCAGTGGGCCGATCTGCTCTTGCGACACGTTGATCTCGCCCTTGTACATGAACTCGACGGCGGCCTTCAACTCCGGCCACTTGATGTCCTTCATGATCACGATCGGGTGCTGGCAGGGATTGTCGAAGAACAGGGCCTGGAAGTACGGGCTGCACGCGGACAGCACCATCTTGTGCGCTTTCACGCTGTGCCCGTCGCAGGCCAGAGTGACGTCGACGAAGCTTTCGCTCTGCAGGAGCTGATCGAACACGTTCGTCAGGTTCGTCTGATAGTTGTTCCACCTCAGGCAAAATTGCTGGGGCGACCCAGCTCCGCTCTGTTGCGTCATGTTTTCGTCGGATTTCGCGTCTCTGTCGGATGCTCCCCCGCTTCCTATTCCTCGTTTCGTTCCTCTTCCTGTTCCTGTTCCGCTTTCTTTCCTCTCCTCGTCCTCTTCTTCCTCTTCCTCCTCCGCGGCGTCGTCCTCCTCTTCCGGCTCCTCCTCCTCCTCTTCCTCCTCCTCCTCCTCGCTCTCGCGGTCCTGCTTCTCTTCTCGCTCCGCCAGCACCGTCCGCTCCACCTCCACCTCCAGCTCCTTCGCGGCTTCGGCTCGCTCCTTCACACGTTCCCGCTCCGTTTCGATCGTGGGTGTCTCGTGTCGCGAGAACGTCGTTCCGTTGACGCCTCGGGGGTTTCAACGACCGATCGCGAGCGCGTCAACAGCCAGGCCGCATCTGTAACACACACGTACACAGCCACGCGCGAAATTTGAATCGCGCGTATCTCGACACGCCTGTCCACGCGTCGTCTCCTCGTGGCAACGGGCGAGGGGCCGTCAAACGTGCGGGTCCTCGGGATTGCTCGTCCCGAGGGTGTCGCGGCCGAGCATCCTTTTCCCCTGGACCGTCTTCCGATGTACCCCGTGTCTCTCTCGCCCTGTCCTTCCCACCGTTTCTCTCGCTCAAATAGTCCGACTCGCGGTTTCCGCTCGATCTATCGGGATCCGTGAGATCGTCGCTCGTCAATGACCTCGCACGACCCGCGTGGTCGAACGCATCCTTTCCGACGAAGGCTCGCAATTCGAGCGGCGACTCGTACCACGGCGAGTAGAGCAGGCCGCACGCGCGCTCGCGCTCGCGCCCGCGCGACTTTCGAAAAGGGACCGTGCGGGTGTTCCCGCGCGCGCCACGCGAACCGAACTCGCCTCCGTACGGACCTCGCGATCGTTCCGCTCGACCGATCCGTGTTTCCTGCACGCGTCGCTGCGCCCGAGCACGGGTCCCGTGGTCCGAAAAACCTCGCCGCGGTGTTCAGCTGTCAAAAGTAGCGGCGACAGCGGTCCCACAGGTCGCGTTGAAAATCACCATCGACGCGAAACACTGGGCGGCACCGATCGTCACTGCTGGATCAGCACTGGCAATCGAAAATCGCGCGCGCGATGCGGCGACGCGTGTGGACGCGCGCGTTCGACAGACCGATGGGGCGAGCAACGACGCACGATCTACACCCCGTGACGAGCGCGTCGCAACTGAGAGGCTCGCCGCGGCGCGGCGACGGTTCGCTCGAGCGGCAGCAGTAGAGAGGCCGTGAGGCGGTCGAGCGCCGATATACCGTGTGTTTGCAGCGGTGCCAGCGGCGTGGCTGGCGTGGCGGTGCTGCGTGGGAGCGACGGAGACCGTTGCGGGGAAAGAGATCGGCCAAGGCGGGCCGCGGGTGCGACGGAGAGGCGGCCAGGCGCCGCGGCGGCGGCGCGAGCGAGACGCGACCAGACCCGGAGGGACGAGGAGGCCGCGAGCGAGCGAGCGAGAGGAGGGATCGCGAAGAGAACGAACGGTTGCGGGTGGAGGAAGCGTACGTAGCTCGCGCGTCCTCGCGTTCCCCTCGCTCCGCCGTCGCATCGGCCAATCGGGAGGCTCACCTTCCGATCGGACGCGCCGACAGGCGCCGCCCCCCGAGACCGCCTCATACCGCCTCTCCTTCTTTCTCCCTCTCGCGATCGGCCTCTCGCTTCCTTCACCGCGAAGAAGAGAATTCTCCCGCGGCAGATCGGAGAGGAGGCCCACCGATCGGCCTCCCAAAACTCCGATCCACCGATGACGACGACGAGAGGAGGTCACGCCGCGTCGAGCGGCGTCGAGCCGCGTCGATTCCGGTGGTGGTGGCCGCAGCCGTTGTTCGCGCCCGCTCTCGTTCTCGCGCTCGCCCTCGCCCTCGCCCTCACCCTTACCCTCACCCACGCGGCCTCGCGCTCGCGCTCGCACTCGCGCTCCCGTCCTACCCGCGTGTCCTTCTCTTCTCTGCCCCTTTCCTTCCAGTCCGTCGTGCGTTCCTCTTTCGAACGCGGCGGCTGGTTCGCGCGCTCCAGCTCGAGCTCGCGTTTCCGCTCCCTTCGCGACGGACGGGACCGCTGCCAACGAAAACGAGCGAGTCGACGGCGATCCGGTCCCCCTGCCACCGATCGACTCTCGTCGAACGTCGATGGCCATCGACTTTTCCTGTCGGCGAAAGAGATCGTCTTCGGGAGATCCCCTGTCCGCCCCGTCAATCCGGAAAACGACTCGCTCGGAATCTCGAATTGCTGGACGACGATTCCGTACGCGTTTGTTAGACTTTGCTAGAACCGAAACTGGACAACGCGCGAAGCCTGTCACGGGCAAACCGAAAACCCCGCCCTTAGTTGAGCGTTCGAACCGCGATCGCGGAATAGAGGTTGCCATTGTTCGTCGAATATCGTCGGAAGTATCAACGGTGAACGACGTTTGTCGGTCCGGTTACAGAAGAATCGGGAAAACGCGAAGATCGCACTAAAATTCCCGGAACGTCGCAGAAATTATCCAGCGCGATACCGCGAAAACGAGCGCGACTATGTATAGAATTTTGTTACGCGCGGCGAGAAATTACGCTCGTTTCGAGTAACGTACGGCGCTCGCGCCGATGACTGTCAGCCGCTGAACCACCGTAAAGTGTCCTTAAGCCCAACTTCCATCCCAAGAGGATTCCCCTTCCCGCGTTTCGGCAACGAAGAAAATAACTCATTTTAAGCCTAGAGGTTGGGCTACCGTGGCGGAGATTTATGCGTCGCGCAACGACCGACTCTCGCGACGAGCTATTCTCGTCGATCGCACAGAGAAACCTTGTTTAACCCTTCAGCGACGGGGAAAGCGCCTCGATACATTGTTCGGCCGTGCGGAGAAGATTTACGCTCGGCAAATTTGTTTCGTCGCCTTAACGATTCAACTAAAAACGATGCGCGGAATTCGTAGCCGGTGAATACGTGCAACGTTCCTGGCACTTCGCCGTTTCGTTTACGGTAAGGTAGGTAAACGAAGTGGATCGAGCTCGTCCGACTCGTGAGACGATCGGCCGCGTCTCGCCGAACGCGCGGACCGAGGCGGACGATTTCGTTCTCCAGTCGCGGTTCTCCCGACAAGTGAGTTCAACGACGTGGCGGCGGTACCAGTTCGGTGACGGTTCCTCTCCTCGGTGATCGAGGAGGTGATCGAGAAGACGATCGAGAAGGCATTCAAGGCTCGAGCCGAATTAAAGAATAACTCGGCGACCGACTCTCTCCCCGTACTCCGCGCTTCGCGACGGACTAATTCGATTGCGAAGAGAGGGGAAACGATTATTTAACGACAACGATGCTTCGCAGGCTGCCGTTTCCTGGAGACAAGCAAGAATATTAACGATCGTATTTAGGGAGCCATGCTTCTCGATAACGGAGTTACGGCTCGCCGGTAGAAAGGAGAGATGGCCGCCCTAATTAAATTAAGGGTACAAAGAGGCGGTTCGCGTCTGTCCCTCCGACTCCGGCAGACACTCCTAAATGGCTATTAACGCGAATTTTGGGACTAGCTCGGCCGGCCTCGGTTCTCTTCCTCGGACGCGCGCAGTTTCCCGATCGTCTCCTCGGCATTCGTTCCTTCGCGTTGTCTCGCACCGCGGCCGATCTCCGGCTTCCCGTTCTCCTGCGACGCGCGCGTTCCTCGGCCCGAAGTCGGCACTCCAGTATCCCTAGCCCGCGGCGACATTCGCTCGAACTTGACTACGGATTCGCTCGCCTCGAAAAGGGTCGGGAATCGTCGCGCGAACATAGACGCGATATTAGAACCGTAAAAGCGCGGAATCAAGCGCGGCAATGCCAAACGACGAACGAGTCGTTGAACTTGTGTTCGAATAACGACGCTCGCGGGATTTCCGACGGAGGAATATTGCTCGGTTTTTACGGGTCACGCCGCGTAAACGCGACGCGAGATTGCGTTGCGATAAAAGCGCGAATTCCGCGCGATATTCCGCGTGGCATCGGCGTCGTTCGCGGTATCCCGAAAACGGGGCCGCGACTTTGCGCCTCCTCCTTCGGCGACATCTACGACCGATCATCGGGTCCGAACCATCGACGCGTCTAATCGGGACCCTCGACGGAGGAAAAACGCAACCTCGCATCGTCGAACAAAGTAATTTCTAAACCTTAAAGGGGAAACGAGACCGCGACTCTGATTCGAAACGGTATCCGTTAAGCCGTGGATCATCGCGGGCTGGTTACGCAGGGGTGGCACCGGCTATAACGCTCGTATTTCTCATATCGCTGAAAGTTTCAGCCGCGCGAGAGCGAACGCATTGTAAGGGTGTACGGTGCGCGAGGCCAGCTTCAGTCCGGGAAGGGGCCACGGCCATAAATTTTACTACGTAATATTGTTTAACTGCAAACAGTATACTAACGCGCCGTACGTTCCGGCGAAATGGAAAAATTTCGACTCGGCTGCGGAGGCCGCGTCGCACGGGGAACCAAGGAAACTCGACTGTTCGGCTTCGTTTCCCCGCGATAGAGACGAACGCGGTGAAATTGGTCTCCGGAGGCTGTTCGCCAACTCGGAAATATTCCGGAAGGTCGCCGCGCCGCGATTCGGCGGGGGAGAGAGAGGTCTAGCGACCCCCGGTCGCCGTCAGTACTTTCGCGACGTCGACACGCACGCTCCGGGGCCAGTTATGAAAAAATACGAGAGACGAGAGAAACGGACGGAAATGGCCTGCCCAGGGCGCACCATCCTGCCACCAAATAAAATCGTAAAGCATTCGTGGTTGGGATTTCCACGCTTTTACCTCGCGATTCCTTCCGTTACCGTCGCCAGCGGCTCCGGCCGCCGACCGTTTTCTCGCCGTTCCGGCTTCCTCTCCGGCTCGTCTTCTCGCGATCGCGATCGAAACGCCGTCGGATCTCTTCTCGCGATCCGTCCTCGGGATATTCGCCGCGCGCGAGCTTAGCTTCGGCCGCGCAGCTGCGAAATTCGACAGCGAACATCTTGAGAGAGATACGGTAATACGCGTGTCGCGTTCGCGGAGTAGCACGAAATTAGCCATTTCCACGGTAATCGTTACCCGGTCTGATTCTGCCTACCACTACACTCCTTCTCCCCCCACCGGCGGCCTGGAATTACAGAGACGGCAGCAGCCTTGTACGTATTGTACAAGAACAATGAGCAAAGGGAAATATTGATGATGCTGCTGCCGTGTGGCTAAGCGCGCGAGCCTGAGCGCGAGCAAGCATTCGCGCGTATGCGTGTGTACGCGCGTGCAGCGTGAAAGGACCGTGCGTACACACCGACCGGCGAGCGGGGAGGAACGAAGAGAAAGACGGAGAACGCGAGATAGGGGACACTAGCTGACGAAGAGAAAGATGCGTGGAGGAGAGCAGGAGGAGAGCACCAAAGGGGCGAGAGGAGAACGGGTGGAGAGTGGCACCGTGTACGAAGAACGGCAGGGGAAAGGAATAGAAGGAGAAGAAAAGCAGGTAAGAGGAAGAGAGTTATATGCTTAATATTTCAGCATCGCGAAATTCTGCCCCTGAATCATTAATCGCCTACCCCTGCGGTGCCTAGAGCCGAGGCTCCCCTTTCTCCTCTTCATCCGTCTACCCTCTCGCTCGTGTCGTCCTTCTCTTTCTCGTTCTCGCTCTCGCTCTCGCTTCTGCTCTCGCCCCCACCCCCGGCCTGTGCCACCTCTTCCTCGCCCGTACCCCTTACGCTCTACCTCTCCGCGCGTCTCCACGGCTCTTGCTTTCGCTCCTCGGATAGGAATGCTACCCCCGCGCCAGAATATTTCGAGTCTTCTCCGACGTAGGAATAGACTCGTCGACTAAGCTGTAATTAACCCCCTGATTAATTACCGTGGCTCGATTCTATGATTAAAGGTATGAGCGATCGCGACGTCGCTAATCCTTCCCCGGCCAACCGTTGCACCGTCGCGCTTCTTCTCTTGTCGTCCGCCGACCTCGATTTATCCGCGCGCGGCGAGTACGGCCCGCCACGCTGGTATCGTATTCTATCGTATTCTATCGTATTCTATCGTATTCTATCTTATTCTACCACATTCCCGAAACGTGCCGTTCAATCTTGAGCGAGATTCGCGCGAAACGGTTGTATCCCCCGACCGATTGGGAAACGTGATCCGATCGCGGAACACGACGACCCGTGTCGTCAGGACAAATCGGCGGACAAAGTTTTTACGGTGAACCGCGAAGGGAACTGCGCGAAACGATTCAGTGGCAGTCCGAATTAGTCGGAAATATTAACGAGCAAAGGGAGCCGGAATACTTGGGCCTACTCGCGGGAGCGAATGTTCCGACGGCGGTTATTAGTCGTGGTCGTGGCGGCAGGGTGTGCAGGTTGCGCGCGAGGTTAACGTTGCAGAAAGGGGTGGCATAAAAGGGGAGTGAGTGGGTGGGTAGCCGTGTGCCTGGCTTGTACCAAACAATGATATCGGGTATTTGATTTGTAACCGACGACAATACCGACTTGCGACCCCGCATTTCATCCCCCGTCTCTCCCCCCGGCTCCTCGTTCCGTCCTGTGCCGTTCTCCGGGCGTATAGAGGTATAGCTATAGCTACGCGTCTACGTTTGTTACGTACGCGAATATACCGAGTAGCACGAGTGGGGTGCGCGGTAAGGCTATCGACGCGAGTGTAGTTTCGCGCGATCCCTTTTTCTCTCGCACCCTGCGCGCTCCTCCGACCGCGGCGTACAAAAGCCACCGCGAGACCGCGCTATTCGAAGAATTCTTTTCGCGAAACGCCTCGCCGTTTCCGCGGCTCGGTAAGATATCATCATCGTTCGCAACATTCTAGCCAGGCGATTCCTTTTATTAACCTCTTTACATGCGATCTTAAGAATCCGCTTCCCCTGTCCTTGAACATGCAAGCGTACGATCGAATCGTTTGAACGCCGCATAACCGCTGTTTCGTACTCGATGCGAACACGAATCCTTCCAGGATTCCCACGAATCGTGCGCGCTCGACCGAGTAACGTACCGAGATTTCGCGTATCGTCGGAGACGTTTTCCCCGAGCACGACGCGTCGGTATCGTTTCTACTCGATTAAACGAATCTACGATCGCTTCGTACGCTTTGCATCGTATTATCCTCTTTGGGTTGCCGTTGACGCGCGAATGAAAGGACCGTGGCTGGCCGATGGTCGCGTCGACGACGAGACGAGACGAAATGAAATGAGACGGTACGAGACATAGGAAAAAACGAGAAAGAACGGGACGCGTGAAGCGGCGGAAGGGTCAGCGCGACGGTGCGTCGACGGGAAATGGAGAAAGAAAAAAGGAAAAAGGAAAACGGAGAAAGAAAGGAGGCAAAAGGTTTGTAGCTCGACGTACTTGAGAAGCTGGGAAAAGGAAGAGAAGAGGGCCAAGGGAACGAAGCGAGATAAGAGAAAGGAGCAGAAGTCGGTTGTCGGTGCCATTTCACGAACGTACGTACATATTTGGCGGAAAGACGGCCCAGCCCTGGCAGCCAGGTGCAACGGACCTATTGACGTGTTAATTGCGCCTGAATAATTGAAGGGGGCCACCGCTCGGCAGCGGTGCTCTGTCCTTTTAAAATGTCTGCCGATCTCGTTAACCCGCTGGACCGGCGTGGAGCGACGTCAGCCATCGAAAACGAATTCTTTCGCGAATCGAAGCGGATTCCGAGGACAGATACCAGCGATTGAACGTTGTTACCTCTCCGCGGAGAGGCGCTCACCGTACGCGCACGAAAGGGAGATTGTTCGTTTCGCGCATACTTTTGCGGGTATGAATAAGTGAACGAGGGGGATAACGCGTCGCCCGGTTCATTCGTAGCCGACAGGCCAAGAAATTCGAAACGCTTGCTCGAAAATCACGCTCGCGATGTTTCCCCTCGGGGAGAGGGACCGTAGGCTGTAGGCTATAGATCGGCTTCGTGGAGGGAACAAAAAATGCTAGCGCGAATTAAAAGTTTCCCAGCGAGAACACGACGATCGGGTTTCTCGTCGGACACCGACGGCAAAGGAAACCGAGCGGGTCGGTAGAGTTTGATCGAAAACGCAGTTTGGTATACGTATATAGTTGCATGCAATCGGAAACAGGAAAAATGTTCGAGGTGAACGCTGAATTATTGAGGATTTAGCTGCGTATCGGTGGAAGGGAAGGGTTCTCGGTGATCGTAAGAATATCTAACCTCGACGTGGCTTCTTTTATTATTCAGTGGCTGTCATCCCCGTGTCGGGGTGAAACGCGCGACTAGAAAGCTCGAAAGCCCGATCGTACCACTTATTTCCGATCGCTCGGCCGTCTATTCTATTCGCGCTTCTTCTCTTCCCTTCGTCCCCAACCTTACCTTTCCCCTTGCCCTTTTCCACCCTCTACCCATAGCCGTGTTCTTTCTGCCGCGTATTTCTTTCTCGATATACAAATTCGAATGAACGGTGAAAATTGCGCGAGGAAAATAGATTTATTCGCACGCGTTCGCGTTTGTTGGCGGACACGAGTCAACCGACCGCGCGGTTCGGCATAAGACGCGACGAAGATTCTTCCTCGGCGACGGTCGAGAGGTAACTGCCTAAATGGAGCCTTTGTTCCGGCTCGTGCCTTAAATCGTACCCTTCTCGAGCCGTGCTCGGTGTTTGCTGTTCGTCTGCTCGCCGTTTCAGCGTAGCATCCCTTCGCACTATATACGATTGCCCGCGATAAGTCTCGACAGTTGGATCGTGAGCGATCGACTCGAGAATCGACGAGTTTCTCGAAAACGCCGAGAAGAATATTCGCCGGGACGCACCGCGAAACGTTCAACGCGCGGCGTCGGTGTCGTCGAAGAAAAGAACGAAATCCGAGATTCGCGGTCGACGAGCGTCCAAGATTTCCGAACGAAAACGGTCGATACGAATGCAGGATGGATTCGGGGACGAAACGAAAGCGAGGACGAAAGCGAGGCGACGCGATCGTGAAGCGGCGAGCATTCCAGGGGTTACTAAAAAATGGAAAGCTCGAGAGGCACCGAGATCCGGTCGGGGATCGTCGCACGCTCGTGTTTCGACGATGAGATTAAAATAGGGAGAACCGCGATTCGAACGGACCGTTTATCTATTTCTGAAACGCGACTGTATTTCCGAACGAGCGATTACATACTCGATTTGACTAGCGCGAAAATAGATCCGAGGGAAAGCGATTCCAATATAGACGTAATCGCGTACCGCATTGATAAATCTCTGCCCGTTATGTCACTTAACGAGCAGCTTCCCACCGCTGGAAGTCGTTTTATTCCCGTTCAACGCCAACTCGAGCAATCGTTATCTATTCTGGCTGTTAATGTTTGCGTTCTAAGATAGAACAAACATAGAGAGGCAGATAGAATCGAGGGGATAGGAAAGAAAACGAATAAAGACGCGAACTCCGGCTCGATCGGCGGCTGCGAACGATCGCTTGAAACGTCGACGGATCTGTTTAACGGTGGTATCCAGCCTTGGTAAGGGGGTGTTAAGGGTCGAGGCGAGAGTCCGTCGCTTCCAACCCCCTCTCCCATCGATAATATACGATCCTACATGATTCTGCTTCGCGTATCACAATGGCCCTCTGGGCAACCTATTCTACGACCTAGCAACCTCTAGCTACGTATGTACCACCGATCCACCGGTCCTCGGGCCTCTGCTAGATAATGAGTGATTAGGTAATTAGTTGTCCAATATTCCAGCCAGCCCACTCGGCCCTTCCTCCCGTCCTCCCTCGTACACCCACGTCCGCCCGTATTCTCCCGTATTCCTCCGTTTTCCCTTGTCCTTCCAGCCCGAGTGTCGGTTTCAACTGTCATTCACCATTCCGATTCGCAGCAATCGTCGCTATCCGGTTTTTCAACGCGTAATCTTTCCGGGATTCTATAGATCGTCGCGCGCCGTCGGATAAGACGACTCCGCCGATATCAACGGTATCGTAGCAAATTGACCTGGATGCGTTCGGAAACGAATTTCAGTCGGTACTCTTGCTTTCGGCGCGCGATTGCCTTTGGGCAGCGCATCGCGCGCTGGAAAATCGAGTAACGTTCGTTTCGAGTTGATATCGATTCGCAAAAGCGTCGAGGGGTCGCGTTCGTCTCTCGGCCAAAAAAAAAGCGCGTCTCGTCGGAACGGTATCCCTTCGACGTATCACCGCATACACCGGTCCTCCCCTTTTATAAATATAACAATTAGACGCACGGGGGTTCGTGGCACGAAAGCGGCGGAGAGAGCGAGACAGAGCGATTAACAGAGGCAAGTGGAGAAGTAGAGAAAGAGAGAGAGAAAGAGGGTGTGTGTGCGCGGTGACGAGAGGTGGGATAGAGAGGGCGATACAGGGAAGGGAAGGAAAGAGAAGGAGAGAGAGAGAGAGAGAGAGAGAGAGAGAGAGAGAGAAAAAAGCGCGTACAGGTCTGTCGGAACGATCGGAACGAATATATCTTATACAACGTGGAACGGGAAGGGGGGACGCGATTGTACGAGGCTCGCCTCGGTAAGCGTATTCGAAAGACCGCGACGCGTGTTTCGTAAAATTGCGTTATACTCGATGAACTTCCCGGAACCGCTCGCACAAATTTCTATTACTATTACCTGCAGGTACGTACTCGTAACCAATTCGCGCAAAAATTTAATTAACAGCCCTTATTATGGCAACGCGTCCCTCTTTTCGGAGGTACAGAGACTTTTGTTTCGCGGAGAAATTTAATTTTCGGCGTCGATGGATTTGCAGAAGGCAGCGTGTAACGTTTGTCCAACGGGAAATGTTCGAAAAAGTTTGGCCCGGCCTCCGCCGCAATTTCGTCCTGCATCGAACCAATTTTTTCCAAGACGACCGAAATTAGGTATTTCCCGCAGCGCCGAGAAATGGAACGTCGAAAATTAGATTAAATTAGATCGGGCGACGTTAAACTAGATTAAATTAGGCTAAACTGGGTCGAATTGAATTAAAAAGGAGCGCGCGCGTGCAACCCGGGGAACGGTGGCGGAGCTAAGAGGGAGAGACAGAAGGAGACAGCGATTCGCCGACAGCCGGCAAATATAATATAATAGAAAAAGAAGAAAAGAAGGGAAGCCCGATGATCGAAAGAGCGACGTAGGCGGCCGTTAATTCGCGAAAGCGGCGAGACGAATTAAACGCGTGCGAGTTAACGCGCGACAAAATCATCGTTCGGCACTGGTGCACTGGAGCACCAGTGCACGGGTGTACGGGGGCACGAACGACCGGGTCGGGGTTCGGGTTCGGGTCCAGGTCGTAACCGTTTAAATGCCCGCGGCCGAATAAACTGTTGTATTAGTCACGGCGAGTTTATAGCAACGCGGAACGGCTTCGCTTCTCCGATAGCGAGCGTTCGTTCGCCGGCCAGAGTTGCGAACGAACCGGATCGGTCATTACCGTCCGCGACCAACGATGTTCTCCAGTATTCTATCAATTAACCGGCCAGTTCGGTTACACCGACGCGGACCTCGTCGAAGGAGCTCGACGGAACGATGCGCCCGTGATCATATCGGCTTCGATCGAGTCGCTCGGACGTGTAAGCCTGCCGGAGAAACGCGCGGTCGCGAGTTTAATCGCATCGTTGCGACAATTCGGGATTGCGTCAGCGCAGAGCCACCGCGATAATGCATATAATGTGCGTGTGCGAATGCTCGCGAGCGCGGCGTTACAAGCCTCTGATGTAATAGTTTTACGATCGTTCGTTGCAATTTATCGGTGACAACACTCGCTATTTCTGTCGTCGCGTTCGCGTATAATGACCGCCGGTCCGCAGCGATGGGTATCGCGCGACACCGTAGACGGCGTAAATTGCAGACGCGCGTCTCTAACGTCTTCGTTCGGTTTAACGGCGACGGTGGCTCGAAATCGTTTACACGTGCTGCCGCGAGCCTCCGAGCGGTGTCGGTGAAACGGCGAGCAAGAGGCACGCCGAAATCCGGTCCAACGGAGACACTGGTCCGTCGAAATAGTAGCTCGCGATCGAGAGCTATGGGAACTTACCTACACGTTACGGGTCCTCGAGCGACGTCGATACCATTGATAGCGGAGCTTGCGTTTTCTCCACGCGAGGTACATTGCTCTCCTCCGAGTCCACGTGCCGCGCCACTTCTACGTACTCCGCTGCAAAACGAAAGAGCAACGATTAACGTCACCCGGCGATCTCTCCTCTCGGCGAAAAAATATACAGATCTTTCTAATTCGAACGGCACTGCCGGCGAAACGGTAAAATTAATAAAGCCTCGCGAGAAATAAAAAAGAGAGGAGACGGGCTTGGAGGGGAGGAGCGTCGGATACGAATTCAATAACGGCTTTTACGGCGGTCGTTCGCAAGAAACGACCTGGCTACGCGAGAAAGAAGCACCAGCCCATATTCATGGACGCGATTTTCATCCTTGAATTTCCTACGGCGTATTAACTTGGAAACGAGTCGCAGGCCGAGCTCGAAACGCGCGAATTGCGCGAATCGCGAGAACACTGCCAACTTCGAACCGAATGCGCGATTTATCGGTCGAACGACGATCTCTTTAAAAGATCTTCCATAACTTCGCGTCCCGCCCCCTTGCTTTTCCATTCGCGACCCTTCGCACCTTTCGTTTTCCCCGTCTTCGAGCGCGAATTTCAGGGAAACAGAGAAACACGAGCGAAGAGGGAAACGAAGGAGTAAAGGGAGAGGGGAGCGGGCAGGCCGGCAGGCAGGAACGAGTTCACCGCGGAAAAGGTTTCGGGTTCGAAAGACAAACCGAAGAAGAGAAAGGAGAAGGAAGGAGGAGAGGCGAGAGTCGGAGGAAAGAAACAAGGGGTACGGGTAGCAATGGTTACAGCAGAATAAACCCCTCAATAATGAGTTCCGCGAGTGAATTCCCCGGTGCGGAGAGGCTCGAGATAATAAAACAGAGCGACTGGGACGCAACCGAGCGTCGGTGGTAGTAACTGTAGTTGCGGTAGTGTTGGTCGAGGAGGGTTGCTGAGGGAAGTCGAGGGTGCGGGGGTTGCGCGCCGGCAAGAGTAATAGTAAGAGGCAATAAAATATAATGAAATAACATCCAATCCAGGAGAGATATTGTGAAAATATTATTACTAACTTATTACTCGGTGGGCACGGTGCACCACGCTCTCCACGTTTTTCTCCTGTTTTCTTCGCCGGCTCCTCCACTCCCTCCTCCACGCCCAACCCCTCGCGCGAACCTATAGCCTCCTCCCCCCCTTCTCCTCCTTCTCTCCTTTCCTTTCGCTTTTCACCTTTCCGGACGCTCCCTCCGCCTTTCGGCCGCTTTTCCGCTGCGAGGCCATCGATAAAAATTTCAATTTCGCGTCGCGAGTACGTTTCCGGATACGCGCGCGCGTACAAACACGGATTTACCTCTTCCTGCGTCGCGGAACGTTCGTTTCCCCGTTCGTTTTCCCGTTCGGCCCCCGACGACCGAGGCGAAATAAAGGAGTTGCGTGCCCGGCCGGCTGGCACCCGATCGACTCGCCGGGCGGATTTGAAATGCAAATAATCTACTAGCAGGAAAGATCGTCCGAGCGGCGGAAAAAAAAAAGTGATTACCGAGCGAGATATCCGGGGAGATCGCGCGCGGTGACGAAAGACAGTTACATAAAAGACAAAAGTGTACGAGATAGGCAAGTAGTGGGTAGCTAGGTAAGGGCACCGGTGATGGCGGTGGCGGTGGCACATGGTGGGCGGTGGTGGAAGCGACCGACCATGCGAGTGAAAAAGGGGAAGCGGGGAAGCGGCGAACCGACGCGAAGGAAGAGAGTATTAGCGGTTAAGAAAACAGGCGGAGGAGATTGGGGGTGGAAGGGGATGCTAGCCTGGAACAATCCTATCTGGCAGTGTAAATCTCCGGGCGTCGTAACGAACCGGCAAATCGAAACTAAACGGTAGACCATGAATGGGAAATCAGAAAATAACGTTACGCCGCGCGAGGCCGCGCACTTCCGACAGGGACGGCTCGTACACGGGGGGAATGCGCTCGCGAAACGCTCGACCGAGTATACCTCCCGGACGTAGGAGCCAGCAAACGTCGTTGCTCGCGGACTTCCTTCGGAGCGTTCCCTCTGTTCTCCTTATCCGTCTCCCTCGGCCTCTGTCGCTCCCGTTGCATCCCTTCCCCCACGCGGTCCTTTCGAGCATCGAACGCACCGCGAAACCGTGGCACCCATATTTCTGCTGCTATTCATAGTTTGTCCGAATTCGACGACGTCGTCGATCCGAAGCAACGCCGTCGAATAACGGCCGCGCGTTATTTTCACCGGCGCACAAAGGCGTATTCTTGTGTAGTCCTCTTAGCGATTCAACGGAGGGGAATACTTTGTAAATGATTTGTGCTGCTGGGAAACGGATGGGAGAAGCGTGGAACGAGATCGTAGCTTTTCGAAAATGTCGACTCGAGTGGCTCGGCTCCGGTCGAACGATAGCCATTATTCGCGTTAGCGGTCTATATTCGCGGTAATTTGCTAGACTAGGACGATTTGCTGGGACAGCTTCGCTTATATAAATAATATATCGTTACGCGAAAGAGCGCATAAGCGGGCAGCGCGGCGGGGCACGGAGAGACGACGAGAGAACAGTACAGAAGAGAAGGGAAGAGAAGAGAAGAGAAGAGAAGAGAAGAGAAGAGAAGAGAATCGTCCGTGTTCGATGCACGTGTCTTTGCAGCGGGTTACGTAAGCGTATCCCGTGCACGACAGTGTATAGGTACGCGAACACGTTTGCCTCGCACACAGCCTAGGAGGAAATCGGTATACGATATCGCCTCTCGCGATCCAGCCCACACGAGTGGGAAATATAATGTCTTTATCGTTCTAGCCAGTGTACCATGCGACGTACGAATTAAATGAGATCTTTTCGTGACGCTGAGCTTCCGTCATCGAAGCAAACGACGTTCCAGGAAAGAATAATATCTTCATCGGAGTGGGTTCCGTGCTATTCCACGCGACGTTTAAATTAAATAAGATATCTTCCGGGACGTTGCGTTTCCGTTATTAAGGAAATCAGTGCACGACATTCTCACGATACGCGTCTATGCCGAAGAAACGCATAGGTACACGCGAAGAATAATTCGTATCGACGTAACTGTTAGGCCGTCGAACGCATAAATTAAGATCTTTTTACGAGGTTACGTTTCCGTTATTAGCTCGAGCCGCCTTCTCGGCTCGATCGCCTCGTACGCGGAGAGAACATTTCCATAAATGTTTGCCCCTCTCTTCGAATGCTACCGGCGCGGAGCTGTACCGGGCCGAGTACAGTCTATGCAGTCCATTTCTTCGTTTTCCCAGTGTTTTCGAAGAATTTTCGCGGTTCGACGGGGGCGTCGTTTAGTCGCGTAGACCTCGAACCGCGGTCCCCGATGGCAACCGATACTGGCTCGCGGGGAACATCGATATACTCCGCGATCTCGGTGAAAACGTTTCCGATAGGGCGCGAGCGTGAATAAAAGCGATTACGCGCGAGGTTGCTGACGAATCTTAGGACGCATAATGCCTTTTAATTCTCACGTGTCTGGCAACGTGGTGGCACGAGTTTTCCCTCTCCCCGTCACTCCACTTTTCCTCTCACCTTCGTCGTCGCTCTCCCGCCTTCGGTTCGTTCACGATCGCGCGTCCTCTCTCTTTCTCTTTCCCTCCCTCCCCCCTATCTCTCTCGCCCTCTTCCTTTTGCCCGTTCCCTTCTCGCCGCGGTCTCTGTTCCCGGTTACACACCGTCCTCTCGAGTTCGGCGTGATTCCGTTTCGAGTCGGTAGCGAACGTTTAAATTGTAAATGTATCGTTACTCCGTTAAACGATAGCTTTCGGTCGGTGCGCGAAGGGACACGAGCTGTACGTGTTCGCAGCGCGAATACGTGCATGTCTTTTCCGCAGGTGGACGCGAACGTATGAATAAAACACGGTTTCCAGCCGAAGTTTTGCCGAGTCGCCTCGGTATAACTAAATGTCTGTCGCATTTGCATCTGCATTACGAGACCGCGTATACCGTCGACTTGCGTAATATTGTAATCAGCCTCGGGAAAATAAATAACTATGGCGTCTACCTGGTCGCCTCTCTCCGACCCTCTCACTCTTTTTACCTAGCCACTAGATAACTATCTTTCCGTTTCCTGTTGACGGGCCGCGGTAACTGCGTGTTCCTACCTATGTGCATACCTACCTATACCTACCTAAGCGGTACGCTCGCGCGAGAAACTGCCGAGACCGCGGCGACTTCTTTTCAGAGTCGGCCGAACGAGGCCCGCCGCATCTGTCCGAAACGCGAGGAACGATCGTCCGAACATTATTACAAGCATCGAACGATAGCAAAAGACCCAACGCGTTACCGTCCACCTGAAACGAGAAACGCGAAACGAGCGTCCGCGCGGTAGCGGGGCTTCCCGCGAGCATCTCGGGGAACGCGACAGCGATTACGATTGAACCTTTTGTACCGAATCGGTGGAGCTTCGCGCGCTATTTCCCTGCGCAGCCAGCGAAACAAGCGTGTACCGGGGAAACGAAAGTGTCGAGGAACCGGACGATGCTACCGAGACCGTGTATCCGCTTCTTCCACCCCCTCCGTCTAATCTAAGCGAGAATTAAGGCAAATGATTTCCACGCGAAAGAACTCGGAAGTCGTAAAAGCGGGCAGCGAGCGGCGAGCGTCGAACGCGCGGGATGTCTCCGGAGAACGTACCATCCCGAACGGCGATCCTGGAGGCTGTCTTCCACCCGCGTCTCGTCGCGACGGGAAAATTCGCGACGACCCCCGCGTCGCTCGCGGTACGGCTTCCGTCGCTTTTGTCGGATTCCAACCGGTAACCCGCGATCCCATTCGGTCCCATTCGATTCCATTCGATTCCATTCGATTCCATTCGATTCCATTCGATCCCCCGTCTCCTCCCAGCCAGTTTTCCCTTCCTCCGCGGCGCGAGGATATCTGTTCCACGCACTTGCACGCATACTCTGCCGCGCGCGCGGAGAGAGGATCGGCAGATACGTACGAACGCGTAAATGACAAAACACGTATTACGTGTAACTGGAGTCCGTACTAGAGATCAATACACATAATAGAGGGTATCTATAGCGCGCGCAACCCGTGCTCATTTACTTAATTGTGTTCTATACGGTATAACCGAGGTATGGTGTGCGATTCGTGTAGGTACGCGGCTGCCTATACCCCTCTTACCGTTCCTCGCCGCTTTGGCCGCCCTTCGGAGCACTGCTCACCCCTTCCTCCCCTTCCCCAAGCCTTCCCAACCCTTCACAACCCTTCCCTGCCTGCCTGCCGCCTGCCCCCCCAACCCCCTTCCCGACCGGTCCTCTCTCGATCATCCTGTCTCTCTCCGTCTCTCCCTCTTCGCCGTCTCTCTCCGTCCAACTCTCTCTTTCTCCGTCGGTTCGCTGCCACCCATAGTCCCACCCTCTGCCACCTCTTGCCACCCCTGATGTCCATAGGGCCGAGTGTGCGTAATATTCAGACGTATAACGTGCCGGGGCCACGTAGGTACATTGGCATCAATTTATAGGGTGGGAGGGTGCAGCAGATATATACGATCCGATAGGGTTGAATATCTCGTGCTTTTGTGCCCATCTACACCTCCTCGTTTCCATCTGTGCTCGTCTTTCTCTCGACGAGCCTCCGCCGCTCTCGTCTCGCCTCGCCGCGTCCCGGCGCCCCTCGACCCACCGACGCATCGTCGTCCTCCTCTCTTCGTCCCTTTTTCCCGGCAACATCTAGCGCGTGCCTCCTTCTCCGCGTTTCTCTTCTATTCTCCGCGTATCGTGTACCGGAGTTCCGTGTCTACTATTGTAAACCGTCCCGAAGAACTTTTTCGATCTCGACCGCGCCGCGACGCTGGGCGAGCCGTTCTCGAGCGCGGCTCGCGACACCCTGCCTAGATTTCTAGATTTATAGATTTCGCGACGGGGGGCAAACGGAAGAGAGAGAGAGGGAGAAAGAGGGGAGGTGGACAAGGGGGAGCATCGCGCGGAAAGAACGCGGCCGCGCGCGATCCTCGAATGGCGCGAATAATTCGCGAACGAATGTAATTGGGCGCAACGAGCCGAAATACGAGCGCCACGACGGGCAATGCTAATAAACGCGCGGGATATCGCAAGAATTTTCGAGCGAGAAAATCCGAAAGCGATCCGCGGGTCGGCCGGCCGACAACTGCGACGAACGACGAACAACAAAATGTCGACCGCAATTATGCTGTAATTAACTCGGAAACGCAGACGCGCACACCTCGCTCACAGACACGAGCGACAAAAACACGGAAACGCGCATCCGCACGGCCGCGCGCACACACCGCCGGTATCGGACGGTGCGGCGTGCTTCACAGGTGGTTGGGGATTTTTGTATTTAGCGGTTGGCACCGCCCGGCGTTTACGCGTTTACACGCGCCGCCTGGCTGCATTATGCATGTTTGCGGTAGCAGAAGAGAATTTAAACCAACTACCTCCGATCTATCCTTCCATCGACCGCCTTTCTCTCTCTGTTCCCTGCGTCCTTCGATCCCGATTACGCCCGTCTCTTCGAATCGCCACGTCCCCGAACGCATCCCCGATATATTTTCCCCGTCGAACCCGTCCGTCCTCTAATCCGTATCCGGCCATCTTCGAAACGGCCGTCCCACGTGGTCAATCGTCAAACGAACCGATCACCCTAAGAATCCCAACCAACGCGTAATGCATATGCGGCTTTTGGACAGATTTCGTTCATCCCCGTTACATCGCTTGCACGCTAAATTACAGTTTAAATTACTATTATTACAACTTGCGCATCATCGCGTAATTACATTATTATTATACGTTTCGGTACTTTGTCAAATATTTATTGGCTCGTTATTGCGCATCGGATGCGATATTAACGGTGCCCCGGGGATCCGCGTTTTGGGAAATTTCATTGAACGTTCGAGACGTAGCTTTACAGTCGGGCAGAAGAATCGCAGCGAGCTTGGTTTCCGGGACCGCTCGGTGTCGGCAGAAAGAAGAGTTCTTTCGTTTCAGGGAGGAGGATAGTGGAATTCAGAGCGGGGAACAGGATCGACGTCGTTGACCGAACGATCCAGCGATCGGTGTTCTAACGCGACATCGCGTGCACCTCGTTCCCGCTCTCGCTCGCGGTCGCGGCCGCGCCCGCGCCCGCGCCCGCGCGATACCTCTGTGTTACGCGGGTGTACGTCAAATCAAAATGCACAATCCCGGCAAATCATTTCGAATATTTCATAATGGGCGCGAAATATCATTACCTGCCGCCTGTGTGACACCCTCCGCCACTCTGCCACTCCGGCGTTTCCCGTCGCACCCCACGCGACCCGCGTTCCTCCATCCCTCGTGAATTCGCCGCCGGTGACTCTCCGCATCGCGAATATTACCGGCACAGAGAGAAACTCTGTTGACGAGGAGAGGAGAGGAGAGAGTCCGATGCCCGACGGAGACGGCCGATCGACCAGAGACGGACCGACGAACCGGACACCAACGGGTGGGAACGAGACGGAGGACGGTGCGAGAGATTCGTGTCGCGTCGCGTCGAGTCGAGTCGCGTCACCTCGCTCGTGCACGTATAGCGAAAAACACATTGGCGAGCTTGCACACGGACGAGCGCGAACACGGTGCACGACGGGCTATGCAACGGGGACTAAATTACGTTCCCCGTAACGCGTTTAGCCGCGAATCGCATTGCGAGCGATCCGTATAACCCGAATATCGGCCGCACGCCAGAGATAGGACCGACCGACCGACCGACCGACAGGCCGACCGACAGACCGATCGACGGACCGACCGATAGAGGGTTTCGTTCGGAAAGGACCGTTTCGCCTATCGACGAAAGACTTCGCGCGCGATTTCGACGAGCGATCTTTCGATTCGACTTCGTCGACAACCGCGACTAGACGTATCGACGAATACTCGCTTCGATTTTCCCGCGTCTCCGGGAATCACCGACATCGTCGTTCTCCTCGCGTCGACGTTTCATCCGACGATTCCGGGTACACGGTTACCCGTTAATCGACGATGTCAGCGGTGCCGGCCGGTGGTCGGATGCATCGGTACAACGGTTCGCGGTAAGGGACGGTTTAAATCGATGAACGCGCATCGAGCCGAGCCGGCTCTCCAGAACCATCTCAGTTCTGCCCGCGAAACATTCAGCGGCGAGTAGCCGGCCAACAGTGGCCACGGTTACGGGAAGCAACGGTGGAACAGCAACGTCGTCGACGGTAGAGCGCCGGCAGCCAAACAACCACCCGGTAGCGGACAGGAGGCGAGCGAAGAGCAGCGGAGCAGCAGCGGAGCAGCCGAGCACCGTCGCCACCACCACCGCCGGGCTGTAGTTAGTAGCCAGTGGTAGTTAGACGGCAGCCAGGCACCGGTTACAGCGGTCGCCTCCTCCTCGTTCTCCGTTTGCCTTCCCCTGTGCGGCCCGATCTATCTGCCTAGCCTCTATCTTTCTCGCGTACTCTCTACCCCTCGTTTCCTCCCATCCTTCGTCCCTCTTCATCGACCTTCTCTACCATCGTCGTTGAAATCACCACCACCATCGTCGGTACCATCAGCAGCAGCAGCAGCAGCAGCAATAGCGTCGGCGGCGGTGGTAGCAGCAGTAGCAGCACCAGCAACAGCAGCATCACCAGCAGCTAGCAGCTCGGTATACACGGTACACTCCGGTACTACTCTGGAATCGTATCGTGGCCACTCCAGTTGCATTGCGGCCAACACCGATCCACGCGCAACACACAGAGCACGGCCGGTCGACACACGTACCGAAGAAATACGTGCAACGCACGCACATCCATCCGGCGAAGCAACTCGGCGAACGATGCGTACATACATGTGCATACGCGAGAGCACAACGGCCTAGCGTTGCCCTCTGCCTCTGGCCAGAGATATCGTTAGCATGCCTTGCTAATCACGGACTCGATAATAATACCGTGATTGATAGGACGAACCTCGTCCCTTCTCTTCGTTTGCCTCCACCTCCATCTCTACCTCCTCGTACAACCTCCTACAACCTCCTACCACCTTCTACCACCTCCAACCACCTCCCACCCCCTACCCCTCGGCCCCTACCTATCTCTTCCTCTGCCTCTACCGCCACCACCTCCGCCGCCTCCGCATCCACCTCTGCAACCACCTCTGCCCATGCCTGTACCTCTACCTCTACCTCTACCTCTACCTCTACCTCTACCTCTGCCTCTACCTCGACCTCTTCGAAACACCCGCGGAATGTTCCACCCCTCGAGAGAGCGGCCATTGCGCCCTTCCGACTTTCTCCTGTCCATTCTCTTTTCCCTCCCTTCTTTCCTGCTAATCATTCTCTCTCCCTCTCTCTCTCTCTCTCTCTCTCTCTCTCTCTCTGTCTCTTTCTTCCTCTCTTCTCTGCACTCAGGCTTCGTCTGTCGCTCTCTTTCGTCTATTCGAACCTATCTCACGTGTATCCTCGTCCCTCTTCGCGCGTCCCGTCTACGAGCGACGTCCGTCGCGAAACTCGCGCTCGTGAAATTTGACACTCCTTTCGAAACAAAGCTACCGCTCGTTAACTGCAGAAACGTTCGACAGAAACGCGGAGAGAACGTATTGTTTCTTTCTCTATGGACCCGCCTCTCGATAAAACGAAACTGCGACGATGCTCCGAAGAGAGCGGTATATAGTCTCGAGTCGATTCTTCGGGCTTCGGCTCGGAGCTCGTTCCGGACGCGAACGTCACGCTGGACGTTCGCCTTTTTTTCTCCTCCGAAAGGATCCCGTCCGGTCAATTTCATCGAGCTCAGGAGGGGGAAATCGACGCCGATTCGCGAGCGAAAGTTGATCCTTTTCTAATTGCAATAGAAAACGGAAAAACGGGTTCGACGACGTCGAAAGAGAGAAGACTCGAGCATTTGTTGCGCCCTGGAACTGTTCAGATCCGGTAGCACATGTGGAAATCCGTGTGCGTGCGCGTCGAGGAAAGTAACGCCGAGAGTCGAGATAGTAATCCGGGGGGTGGGCGCATGTACGCGTTTTATATGGGTCGGCTCGTCTCTCTTTCTCTCGGCTCCTCTCCATTCCGTCGTGCGGGGGCTTGCGTGTGTCCGAGGGTGCGCGCGAATACGAAACAGCTATGCTGGCTATGATACCATTAGCATCAGTGATTAATGTATGCCGCAGCCTGTTTCACGGCAATGCGCGAGGTTCGTGTATATTCCGTGATTGACTCGTAGCCGTGCGAGGGAGGGAAATCGAAAGAAAGCAGAGAACGAGCGGGAACGAGCACGGACGACCAAAAAAATATTCGCTTCTTCCTCTTTCCGATCGACAGGGGCTAAGTTCTTTCGTCGCTCACCATCAGGTTCAACGATGTTCTTGATAACCCAAAACTATCTTTCAATTTCGTTACTTCAATTTTCATATTTCCGAGATCATCGACGAGGTTTTCGAAGTCTTTCGAAGATAACGATGCGAGACGCGCGCGACATTCGGCCGGGGAATGCAATAATAGTAACAGGTTAGCGGCGACAAGAGAAGCAGCAGCAGCAGCAGAAGTAGCAGCAGCAGCAGCAACAGGAACAGCAGGATACACACGGTAGGTTCGAATTCAGAGAGCGTGGATTACGTACCATGACCATCGAAGCGTACGCGCATTCTGTATTTTAGGCTGTCAGAGTCGGAACCTTCGAAGTTGCAGCAACGCGCGATCGTAGATCGATACCGCAGCTTCGATTCGCGATGGCCGGGAAGATCTTCGCGTATCGGGTTGCCCTGCGTTACGTGTCCTCGAATAGGTTCCAGCCAGCAAGCAGGAATTAATTATCGAGAAACATGCGTTTACATCGAAGCGCGTATACCCCGTACCAAGAAATTAAAACCTCTCGTTTCACGAGGAACATTAAAGTAGCGCATCGCGATCGGGTACGCGTCGTTAACGCTATTCAATACTTTTTACCGCGCTCGTTTCTACCGTCGGGCCAGCCCCGATCGATCGAAATCGAAAAGCGTCCGCGGACGAAAACATTTTTCGAGAAGCACGTAACGGATAGGTTCGCGCGATCGAAATTCACCGCGGAACCCGATACAACGCAAGGAAAAGAGTCGTTAACGAATCGAGGACATTGTTTTTCTTCGCACGGTTAAACCGACCAACCGAGTCGACGATGCTCGGACTTGGATATTGCAGTTTTTGCGGTTGCCAGCGATCGCAATATTCATGGGTTACGATCAGGAAAGAATTATCGAATATCATCAAGTATTCATAAGCGAATGGTTCGTTTAACGTAGAAACTTTAATTCATAACAGCTCGGCTACACGATCGCGTCACCTACAGTCACTATTTATCAGAAGAACGGATCTATCATTCGTAGAAAAAATATAATCAGCGATTCGACACTAATAATGTTTTTTTTCCAAGATCGGTCGTTATTTATTTCCCCCATTGACGCACTACTTTTTATAACTATCCAGACTCGTGACATTTATTATAGTTATGAGAACAAACCGGAAACGCGATCGAATGGTGATCTTTATCGATCGGAGATCGGAATTAGCGCGAGGACTCCGTTGTTGTGGATTGTTCCGAAGGAATAGCTGCGCGGTCGATGACACGATTGAATAAGACACCGAAACTCGAGGTTAGTGGCCAACTGTGCGTTCTTCCTTCCTCCCACTCTAACTCTCTCTTTCTCTCTCTCTCTCTCCTTTTCTCTATGTCTCTCTCTCTCTCTCTCTCTCTCCCTCTCCCTCCTTTCTCTCCCCTCTCTTCTTCTCTCTCGATTAATTTCCCGAAGGTTTTTGGGCACCGGTGAATAATAAATAAGGACATTCGGTTAACGGAGGAAGCGGATCGAGAAGTTCGAAATCTCGAAGGATTTTGTCGTGCGGTTCGGATACGAATACACGACGCGGGTGGAGGGGAATATGTAAACTGAGAGTCGCATTAATATTCAGGCTCGCGGAGGTCTTAAGGAAGGAGAAACTCGCGGTAGGCAGTCAGGCAGCGAGGCAGCGAGGCAGCCGGTGAGGCAGCCGCCGAGGCAGTCGGGCATTCAGGCATTCAGGCAGCCAGGTAAGGAAAGAGGGAGCAAGGTAGGTAGGCAAGCGGGTGGGCACGGTGCTGCGATCCATAAAAATGTCGGGGCTTCCGAGTGACGGCCGGAAACCGGGAGATGGACAGGGCCAATTGTTTATATTACTCGGTGCAACAATGGAAGTCCAGCGACGTGTACCGTGTAGTATCGTAATACATGCTACGGTGCTTGCATTCTTTTTCCAGGAATTCGACCGTGCCTCGGTTGATGCGATAATGCCAACTAATGTTTCTTTTCTTTTCTTCTTGCATTCGCGCTCCCCTGATTTTTATTGACCCTCCGCCGCCCGTCGTTGTTGGCTCGAGACGCGTTGCCTCGTTCGGAAACGGAAACCTTGGCGTGCCCCGCGTTTCTCCGCTTTTTCAGCCACCAACTTTCGCGGAAGTACGACATCGTTCGTCGAGCCGCCGTTACAGATTTTTTCCCCGCGAGCCCGACCGACGTGGCTCGATTTAAACTGCGCCGCGACCGACCATGTTGTTCGAACCGTTCGACGATCACGCGACCCGCGGAAAAGCTCGTCGCATCTCGTGGTCCACGGACGAGAGAAACGTAAGGGAGAAACGGGAGGTGAGAAACACGCACGGTTCAAATTTTCTTCCTGAGAATTTTATGAAATCGGAAGATCCGGCGTCGGCGGGGAAACGTGAAAAGAGAAGGGGCGGGGGAGGCTCGAGCGGCGCACGGAGCTGAAAGAGTAAGAGGATGCGAGGGACGAGACGTACAAGTGGAAGAGTCCGCTACCTTTACAGTAAAGTTAAATCTACAGAGCGCTATGCTACAAAGCAGGTCTGGCCATTAGGTATTTATTAAGTTTAGAAATTTATAGATGCCTCCTGGGCGCGGGCCCCGTCAACTCCCTGCGAGTAGGTACGCTCCTGCCCCGGACCCCTTTCCTCCGGCCTCGCAGCCGCCGCCACCGCCGCCGCCGCCGCCTCCACCTCCGCCCGCGGGCTTCACCGTCTCTACGACGGCAGTCTCCACCCCCGGCCAGCCGCCAGCCAGTATTAAAATGAATTATTTAATTTTAAACTTGGTAATTTTTAACCGTATTATATCAGAAATTATTTACACGCCCGCTTCGGTGCAGCTACCCCTTCCCGGTAACCCGCTCTGCCCTGCTCGGCTCTGCTCCGCACTCTGCCTGCACCCGTGCCACCGCCCCCGCCCTCAGCCCCTCCTCCCAAACTCGTTTTACTGTTAAACTCACCGCCACTTACCTCGTATACCTTCCGCGAATGTTTCTTCCCAACTTGTCCTCGCTAATACCCCACCCGTTCGATGCATTTTCTCAGCCGTCACTTATCGAGAGAATGCCGATGACGAGACGAGACGAGACGAGACGAGACGAGACGCGTCACACGTAAGTACATAGGTACGTACGGACAGGTTAACGAATTAAACGCGGCCGGTCCGACACCGTCCCGCCTTCGTGAAAAAAATCCGACCTCCCATCGCGCCATCCGATAAGGAATAACCGAAAAAGCACGACGAGGATATTCCGGTTAATTTGCGCGTAGGTATTTACTTAACGAGTTGATCGCTGAAATTACAACGTATAATTTAATACCGACACCGGTCAAATTTACTTCGTAAATAACGGTAAATAAACGAGCCGTTTAGTACGCGCGCGAACGCGCCTCTAAAATTCAGCTCTTCCAGACGACCGCGGGCAAATTTGTCAACGTAAATCGCCGCGGTGCGTCCGCATCGTTGAAATCTAATTGAAATCCTAATTGCCGGGATGACTTTTTTCCCGGGCCGTCGCCCGGAAATTTGTTACGATGCTCCGCCGATTTATGCTAATTACCGATGGCTCGGTAATATTAATTAATACTGTCGATAATATTGGAACTCCATCTAAACAAACGACCGAGCGCGATGCAGATCCCGCGCCGGTTGATTAGCGTTCGCCGCGGTGTATTCGCTCGCTCGAAGGTTGCGCGAGTGTGCGTGGCTCGCGTACACCCGACCGCCGGCGTCGCCCACGCGTTTCCTTCGTGCGCGAACACGTGAGCGCGAACGCGACCCGCCGATCGCGGGATCGCGAGTCGCTGATCGAGGATCGAGGATCGAGCAGCGAACGGATGAGTCGGAAACCTTTCGAATTCAGGTGTTTGCGTTCGTCCGGCTACGTATTCTTTCCGTGTACGCAAACGTCGAGCTCCATCCTATCGTGGACCGTTGAAGAGAGAGACGTATCGGTACAGGGTTGCGTCTATTGATGGGTAGAAAGGCGGGTGCTAGTACGGGCACGAGTACGGGTTGGGAGTTGCCGCGGGTGTGCGCGAGTGTGTCCTCATAGATAGGGGTTGTAAACGTAGGGAACGCAATCTATAGTCGTATAATACGTCTATACCGTCTGGGCACAAACGCACGCGATATCGCGTCCAGTACGCGGGCGGTATTAATTGTTACGACGAGAAAGGCAAATAATTATTATAATTGTCCGGTATAATAATAGGATTCAACGTTGGAATACCGCTTATACATCGTTCGTCGTAATAAAGCGGCCATCGATTTCGAGCCGGCGCGGCGTCCATCGATATCGATGTACGCGCGCGGCTAACAGGCATGATACGCGTACGTAGCTAGCCACGTAGCGCACTCGTACGGGTATTTACGCAGCGGCGTATCGCGCGAGTGTGGGTGTCGCTGCGTGCCGGTGTGGGCACGCGCGCGGGCGCGCGGAACCGACGGGTGCGCGCGTATAACGCATATCGAATGTTTATATTATATGCACACACCTAACGAAAGCCTAAATATACTAGCCACCGCGTGGGATCACGCCTATAGGCGGCTATTTGAGCGATAAACAACCGGGCCCGATGTGTCGCGCGGCGAATGGTAAAATGTATGTATACCGGGTGTACCGCCTCCATTCTGCCACGTTGTTGGTGTATCAATTGTGATTAGGGACAAAGATCCGACGAATTATTCCCGCTCGGTCTCTAATCTGATAACCGAAGCCTGTGCGCGCTCGCGTCATTGCATCGATTGTTTCTGCATGTGGGAAATCATAAAGGGCAATGAGTTCCAAGTATCTTCATTGTCCTCGCGATAATGAAACGCTAATCACTCCTATCCGACCGCGCGTCCACCTACGAATTATCTACTATCGTCGAGCCGTCGATCCTCGATTCGCGATTTTCGCGCGGTCGAACCGCGGCGGCGAGGCGAGCGCGGATTCCTTTTTCCCGATCAAGCGATCGACACGAAATCGAAACGATTCTTCGACCGGTCGCGAACCCTTTTACGACTCCATCGAACCGTTCCTCCGCTTGCTACCGCAATAATATTCGAGAGTTTGCACTCCCCTTTCGAAACGCCGCACCCCAAGGGGCGAGGGATGAAAAACCGAGGGGTAGTCGGTCGAATCAATCGCGAACACGAGAGGGTTTCGACGTTTCCAGCGGTGGGTCACGGGACTAGGTTACCGGGTGCGTGGTGCACCCTCGAATTCGGTCCTTCTTTCGGCCCCTCTCGGCGCGGAGCTTCTCGCGCTGTAAAATTCAAGCGGACGACACGACCGCCGTCGCGGTTCGAGCGTCCATCCACTCGCTGAACTTTCGAACATTCCGCGACAGATCCGTGTTCCTCGAAACTGGCTGTCACCTTTCCTCGTTCGTCGACTACCGAACGGCGTTACGAGTGAAACGCGGAGCTGCGATATTCGGCGACGCGGTTTTACGAATGGCCGGCGCCCGCGAGATATCGGTGCATCGGGACGGACCGTCCATCTTTGAAATATCATTTCGGATGTAAATTTTGGGCGAACCGTTACATCGGCGTGATTCCAATACGGAAAGCAACTTTCGGATTTCCATTTGCGGAACGTAACCCGATTGGACGAATCGACATCACCGACGGCTCGGTGGTACTCACCCCGCGGAACACGTCACGCACAATGGCACAGACTTATGGGTATAATTCATCGGCATTACTCGCGACGGGGGTCGGACCACCCCAGCGAAACCCAGCACGCGTATTTTAATCCGTCCCGTGCTCCGCCGTACTTTTACACGCTCCCGTATTTACGAGCTCGCGACCAGTTGTCTAGTCTCTCCTTCCTCCAAACTCCCCCGAGATCAGATCCTCGAACAGCACCCTGCCGCCGCCCCTCTGTTCTCATCGATCGACTGCCCGAAAGCAAGAAAGCAAGCAAGAAAGCAAGATAGCAAGAAATCGCGAATCGACCGACGATCGGGAACGGAGTCGATTCGTAACTTGAGCGCGAGGATCGTTATTCGCCGTACGCTGACGGAGGAGACTAATTAAAAGGAAAAACAGGGACGACAACGATGTCGCGGGTAGCCGACGCGTTCCGGGCAAAACAGCGAATGGGAAATTCGCCTTCCGGCGACAAACGGTACGTCGGAGCGCCACAATGTCGATGACCGACGACTAGATGTCACGGTGAAACTGACCATCGAGCGAAGCGGGAAGCAATGACGCGCGCGAAAATACCGGAGGGTCGCCAATCACGACGCGTCAGCCGGGACGAACCGTCATTACGCGATTACATTTTTCCTACCGCTCGATTTGTCTCCGATTCACCGTCGTAAATCTTGATTAAGTTTCCATATTCGGAGTAGAACGTCGCTTCGAACGGGGCGAAAAAAAAAACTCGTGAATTCTCGCTGTTGTTTATCGAGCCAGCTCGTAAAAAGAACAAGAGAGCAAAAAGGAAAAAAAGCAAAGAGAATACCGTCGCGATGAAACTCTGCGTAGGTGAACGACGCGCGACGGATATCGACGCGACGCTCTAGAAAAGTGCTTTATCGAAATCGTGCCTTCGTCATTGGATAATGTAATAGCGATAAATTTAAATCGCGTGATTTAAATGAAATCAATGGGAAATAGGAAACGGCCGGATATGGCTCAGCGATTTAACGGTATTAGATGTTCATATAATGACTGTACTTTTAAATATCCGGCCGACTGTTCCCATCGGGTTGCGACCTCCTCGCGTATTTCATAATTTATATCGACCCGGTGGTCGGGCAATTTTTAAGTCAACAACTAATCAATGACGTCAGGGTGAAGTAAATGAGACGGATTTGAGAAACTAAAACTGTTGTCTGTCCCGCGGAAAAGTCGAGCCCTCGCGGTCAAAGATAATTCGAAGGTGTGATCGAATCGCGTTCGAGAGCCGGGAAACCTATCGGACGTCGCGAATTCAACGTCCACGCTACCAGTGTCGTACCGTTCCGCTCAGACCGGGTTGCCGTTCTCGTTCCGTCGTGCTCGTTCGACCGGTAATCGCAAATCGTCGAAAATTACGCGGTTTCCGATACGCGCATTGAAAACGACCAACAAACCGTGATCGTGATCGCGCTCGCGTTCGCGTTTCGCGTCGGCGTTTCGCATTCGCGTGCTGCGCTCGGCTCGGATTCTATAATATTAAAGGTAAACATCCTTGAATGCTCGCGCTCGTTAGACCGATGCATCCTGACCGCTTCGCGATAATGCCACGATGCAACTGGTTCGCCTTACGTAAATTCCAAGGCACGCACGAACAAGAATAGAATTTATGCCTGTCGCGGGCACCTCTCGCGCGGCCAACGGGAACTCGGCGGATCGGTCGCCGGGAATCGGTGCGAAATAGATTGGTATCGAAACGTCGTCGAATCGGCGGATGGAAAACGCGGCGAGCCGGCACCGCCGAAGATGCTGGGAGCGCGATTGCTTTCTCCGCGTGTCGCTCTAAACCGCTGTGCGAATTCGTCGCTCGTAAAATCTCGTACGGATAATGAGTTTCCGTCTTTTTGCGGTGCAGCGCGCGGGACCAACAGGGACGTCTCGCCGAAGGAGAGTCGGCGAGGGGAGGAAAGAAGAAACCACCGGCAGAAAAGGAAACAATCCGCCGCGGCGAGAGAGGAGGGCGAGGGCGAGGGTCGGCGGTTGGAAAGGGAAGAGACGGGGCGGGAAAAAAGTCGAAAAGAAGGACGGGACCAGAGGTGGACCACACACACGCACACATCGAGCGAACGTGACCGCGGCGATCCAGGTTCATATTGTAATGCGAAGGTATCCATCCTGCTGCATTATCGTACAGTCCGCGACAGCAGCACGGTACTTCCGTGATCATGCTTTCCAGCACGAAAGCAACTTACGTACGGAAGCCTTTTCGATCCGCGCACGGTGACAGCGAACGATATACTACACGGAATCCGTGTTCCCCTTTCGACACCCCCTCGCGACCACCGTTTTCGCTGACCTCCTCGTTCGCCAGACCTCGCCGCAGACCTCGCCGCAGACCTCGCCACACGCGGATCTTCTGCAACTTCTCCTCCCACCCCTGTTCTAAGCTCGCGCAGGAATTCCCTGTTCGGTATCCCTCGGTCCCGCTAGCGAGAAAATCGAAACAATGCCGATCGCCGAATGAAATCGAAATCCAAACGGCATGGAAAAATCCTGTCGTGAACGAAGCACGGGAACGAGAGACCGCCCCGATGTTCGAGGCGAGCCCGAAGCCGCGGACTCCCGGGTAGATCCGGGGGAATACTAATTCGACCGACCACGACTGTACGAAGATGAGATAAACGAATCACGTATTATTATAATGGCCAGTTGCTAAATGGTTTTTTCAATCCGACCAACTCCATTCGCATCATCGGCCGTTTCTCTTTCGTACCTCCTCGCCTTTTCTCCAGCCGTTCATCCTGTACCCTTTGCATCTCTTCTAGCCGCTTCACCGCTAATGCTTCATTATAGCCGCGTAATGAAAATAATAAGAAGAGCCATTTGTCCGAGTCTGGCGTGTATCGTGCCTTCTGGTCTCTTCGTTCCTTTGCCTCCTCGGTTCGGTGTGCGACTCGCGCAAACCGAACAAACGACTTTCATAATCCCCTGCGCGCCGAACGTTGGAACGCGTGTCCGCGCGATTATGCCTCCGAGGATACTTTGTTTTTCCACCGTGTTTTCCATCGAGGCGCGTGAAAAAACACAGGTTCGACTGTTTGGCCGAAGATCCGCGCGAACGAACGCGAATCGGTGGCCATCTCTTTCTCCGCGCGTAGTTTGCGGACGCGAAACAGGCTGGAACCGGAGCGGTCGTCGATTTCTCGACGCAACGGCAACCGTTCATTTTTCCGAAGAAAGACGCGGAATGCGATCCTTCATAGGTTGTCGTTTCGTCTAGCGGAATACGGGGTGAACGCGAAAAAAAAAAGGTTGCGAAACACGGGACGACGATGCACGAACAGTCGCGAGCGAATGCAACACCGGCAGGATAGAACGCTGGGCATTTTCATTAGCATAAAATTCTTTTTAGTAATCTCGCGTAATGCCTTCCCCCTTCCGCCCGCGAGCAGCCCCACCGCGCGGAAAGCAGGAGCGGGCTCGCCAGAGCCTATCATTATAGAGAAGGAATCATTGGATGATCTTAATCATGCGAACCGCTCTCCGTGCCTTCGTGCCGACCAATCGCGTCGGTCGATTTCGAATAATGGTTTCCACCGGCGCTGCACTAAACTCGGAAATATGTACCGGCACGGGGAGCCGCGGAGCGAACGAGAAACTGCAACCGCTCTCCGCCATCTCGGGGCCGTGCTCGCAAAATTAAGACTGCGGAGAAAAAAGCTAACCGAGAAAGAAATCATGGAAACGTTGCCTTTCTCCGAGTAGTCGTTGCACGTTCGGTCCACCGGCCCGTTTCGTTCCGAGAGTCGATCCACCTTCGGATTCGTAATTTTCGAACAGCGACGCGTGACGCGTGACGCGACCGAGATGTCCTTTTTGCTCGGTCGACGGAACCAAGCGATCTCCTAATCGCAAGGTCGAGGGGTTCGATCGTCGCTCGACCTATCTCGATTCGAGAGGCGAACAGTAAAGGGACGAGGTGCCACGGTAAGGGCTGTGCTACCCTTAAATTCCTGACAGGAGCTTTGTGGCTGTTAAGGGGTGGCATGGGCACAGAGGGGGTGGAAGCGGCGTCGGCGGTTTTGCCGTGGAAGTGGAAGTGGAAGTGGAAGCGGCGTGGGACTCCATCCACCACCGGCCCGTTCCGTTTCATCCCCGGGAAAACCCGTGAAAACCGCCACTTGTTGCATTACCTACCCTCCGTGCCTCCACCGAACGAATATATATTTATACCTATACATATTTACATATACCTACAGGCACGCGGCGCCGAGCGCACACCTCGGATCGCGCGCGTATTCGTTCCTATTTAACGGTATAAGCGACCGTGCACCTCCGCGTCATGGAATTTATTTATCCAGCCGCGCATGTGTATTCGAATCTTTCCAAGGTCGCGGCCACGCTCGCTCGCCGCGAAACTGGACGAAGGTGAACGCGTCGGCTCGAAATTTTCGATAGGCGAAAACTTAATAACCGTGTGTTGCGTTCTCTTAGCGGGGATACCCGCCGAGCGAGATGATATACGAGAGCCGAGTCGGCGTTCCGGCAGCATTCTTTTTCGCGGCGGAGAAAAGAAGACGAGCGACGAGTTCGAGGGGAACGAGAACGCTCGAGACGCGGGACGCTGAGTCGCAAGGACGCGCTTCGCGACGGACCAACAAACCGAACCGCCCGAGAGGGGTAAGATTTGCATCGGGAACGTGCAATTTCGAACATTTTCGTCCCTTCTCTCAAAGTTCCGAATTTCTCGGCGGGACGATAGGTGGTAGCCCGTTCTCCTCGGCTCTGTCCTCTTTCTCCTGTCCGCCACGCTCCCTCTCTAACGGCGCGCACCCTGCATTTACTACCGGCTAGACGCAAAAAATGTCGACGTCGACTCTCCGAATAAAACGCGCCGTTTCTCTGTGGCGCTCGGCGATTTTCGACGTAGGCGCTGATCACGGGGGTAGGTAATATCAGTGCCCCGAGGCTACCACCATCCAGACCCTGTGTATAAGCGTCATGCCGATCATGCTACTGGGTACCGAATCACCGAATATCAAAATTATCCCCCTGGTCCTCTCTCTTTCTCGCGCGTCTTCTCTTTCTTCTGCGTTCGTTTCACCACCGCCACCATCCCTCGGCTCGCTCGCCTTCCCTCCCTCTCGGCCTTCGTCGCTCTTTCTCTCTATTACCGGTTACTCCAAAGACCTAAGACTCGATCGATATAATCATCGGTCTCTCACCTGCGGCCACGAATCGATACGGATGGACGATGTATAGGCGCGGAAAAGACGGAGCGCGAGAAGAGAAGCTTCCAACGGGGAATCGGGCTTCTCGTCTTCGAGATTAGGAATTCACGGGATTTCACCTACAGGGTATTCGAGAGTCCCGCGAACGAAACTACAGATTCCATGAAAACCGATGAGATTTCGGTCGAGATCGTTCCTGTCACAAAGAAACGATCGATTACGGGCCTGATCGTCGACTCGCGACCGCCGGTTCGCTATCGATCGAAAAGCCTCGGCGATACCGCGGTTTTTCTCGACCCGGATCGTTTACGCGACTCGAGGCTGGCCATTACGGACGATATCGTGGGGTAGCCTTAATTGCGATCGTAGGAATTTCGCAACATAGCCGGTGGAGAACATTTGCATGTTCCCGCGATTGCGGTTCGGATCGCGAATGCAGATTTCAATAGACACTGGCAGGAATTCTAATTCTAGGTCAGTCGAGGTGTATTGTTAGTTGTAACGAGACAATTGCGACAACGACGAAGCGTTGCGCGGGGGCTCGTAGACACCGGGACTGAGACGGAGCGGAACGGAGCCGAGTCGAGCCGAGCCGAGACGAGACGAGACAAGACGAGACGAGACGAGTCGAGACGAGCCGAATCGAGGCGGTCCCGATCAGGCCCCGTCCCTCCGTCTAACGCAACAACACCGTTTCATTAAATCTCTGGCCAATGCCTCCCCGTTTCGTCGAAACAAAAAGTCGGGCATTAAAATTGCAAATGAACTTTTCACCCTTTCCGAGCCGCGGTTACGCGCAATAAATCAACGATACAAGCAAGTGCGAGCGAACGGTACCGCGTTTCTCGCGAAACGTTTCCGTGAAAATTTCACGTCGATACCTTTAGAAATATCGCGGGAACTGTTCATTTTACACAGCTGTACGGGGGTTTTTTTTAGCGAGAAAACGGCGCGATTCAACGGTGAAACGCCCGCGGAATTAATCGATCCGTTGGACGTTCTTTTCACGGTAAATGGTTTGAGTGGAAGGAAGGAAGCAGCGGACGCGGGCTCCGGGACGGCTCGTTGGAAAAGGAGAGAGAGAAAAAAAAAGGATGGAATTTTACGTTCAACGGAGGGGTGACCGGTGTCTAGGTAAAAACCGTGCCGTTTCTAACGTTAATCCGTCACGCTCGATTCTCGATCCGTGTATCGTTTTTCCCCTAGCTGTAAATTCTCGGTGTACGCGCGAACGATGCGAGATGCACGAGATAATGATACGGTATTTCTAGCATTCGGATAATTTCTTACGATAAATCACGTCTAAACGGGCCCGCGAGATCGCATAAACACACGTTTCGATCGGGACCGGTACGATGGCGAGCCGAGCGGCCCGTGATTAATGATATTTTATAAATTCGAGTGTGGCGTTGGTCGCGCCGCCTCCCGACTGCTTCCCCCTTCGGCCCGCGTGCTCCCCGTCCGCCGTGCTGCTCCGTTTTCTCCGGATAGATGAACGACTTACTTGTTCGGGACCTTCGAGCGATCCCTTCGCCCCGAGCCGTCTCGAGCGGCGTTCGTTCTCTTTCGTCTTTTTGCCTCGGCTTAACGCGATTTCGATTCACGGGGACCCTTTGAGAAGTCCTCGCGGCACGGACGTAACGGAAGAACGGAAGAACGGAAGAACGGACGGCGCCGGGCTGCACGCGCTTCCCAAAGACATCGAGTACCGTCGTCGAAAGTCCTGCATTGAATTACATCGCATTTCCATGGCGAATAGACGAGGGACGCCGTGCATATGCATACCGTTCCTTTGTCCGGCGAGTTGCGCGAAAACCGCGTAACGGGTGTCCCCCAACGAACCGGCTAGCCAAGTTCCCTGTCGGCTGTCCGACGAGATTCCTCCTCGTCCGAAGAGTTTCCGTTCGGCTCGTCGCGTGTGCTCGCGGTCCGCGGTATCAGCTTCCATCGGATCACCGCTCGCGCTGCTCGAGCTTTCGTTCGTTCAAGCTGTGATCGCCTGTCGAACGAATCGATATCGAGAAGAAGGGAAGTTTCCGAATTCGCGTGCACCCTGTAGAGGCCGGAGCGCGTCGAGGCGAGCTCACGCACACGAAGCACGTCCGGACGCGTGGTAGTTAAATCGAATTCTCTCGCTGTCCCGTCCGGCGGAGACACAAAGCAAAGGTTGCTCGAGTGGATGGCTCGCCCTGGGCGACCATCTAGCAAATTGTGGTATCTAAGTGCCCGCTGGAAACGGGCCGCTTTATCGCTCGGCTCTCGTCTGGAATTTCGAATTTTGGAAAGTCATTTTACGTTCGCTCCGGGCTCTCCTCCTCCCCCATCGGTTGTCCGTTCTTGGCCCGTTAGCCCGTTCAGTGCCGCGTAGCACGAGAACGACCCGCGATTCCGTTCATTCGTACGTATCAATTTCAAATCGTTCCGCGAGTCGCGCCCGGACGCGACCAGCGAACAGAGGAAGCGTCGAGAGACGGATCATCGGCGATTTTAAACGCACTCGGGATAATTCGATTCAGAAGTCGTTTGCAATTCATGGAAACAGAAGTTGGTCGATCGAAGCCGGCCTCTAAATTACATACGACAGTCTCCTCGCGAGGAATCGCCGGTGTTTCGGAAACGATTAGAATCGCGGGCGGGTCGCAAAGCGAAGCGGAGGACAGAGACACGAGCGGAAGAAAGCGGGGGATCTGCGTGCTCTCGGAACAGGCGTACGCTCGCATTACGCGGCGATAGCTTTCCACGCCGTTCGAGTAATTCCAGGCTCGAAACGTTCCATTAAAGATTCAGCATGTAATTGCGTATGATCGTAGCGGAGAGCGTTCCCTCGGTCCGCATATCCGTCTGGTCCGTCCGTTTCCTTCGTACCACCCGCTTCGTCCCAGTTGCCGGCGCCGCCGCCGCTACGTTAGACGTGCCACGCCAGGCCGGGCTACCCGAGAGATTATCATTGAACCGAATGATCGCGCGTAACCGTCGTACGTGAGGCAATCAGGCGACTGCGTGCCGGAAAATCCGTCTTAATGATGCTCCGAGCACCCTGCCCGGTGGTCCCGTCCATCTCGGTTTCCACCTCTTCATCGTTCTCGATTCCTTCCACTTTCGTCCCACACGGCGCGTCTCTGTTCGCCGGACCTCGCCGAAACGAACGGACGAATAAAATTCCACTCGCTTCCACGGCATTATCCGTCCCCTTTGATTCGCGCGATTCTCTGCCGAAAGGAAACTGTATCCGCCGTCGTTAAACGGAGCAATCTGCGGCGGGACACGCCGCTCCTCTTCTCGGTAGCCGACGGGATGTCTTCCGCGTACGCGATAGTTTTCGACGATGGAAGACCCGCACGCGCGTGGAAGACGAGCGGTCGAGGGCTAGAAAACTGTCGGCGGTGTTCACCGACGAAAGTTCGATCGAGGAGAACTCGCGTCGGGGCATCCTTTTTCCAGGCGTATTATGCCAGCGTTATTCAGGAGATCGGAATGCGAGTACAGTTATGGTTAGCAGTAACGCGGTACGTTGTCGGTGTATGGCCTCGCGGTTGACAATACCGCGAGTTCTCTCCGTGGTCCCCCGGGCGTCTCCGCTTCTTTCGCCCCGCGTCCTTTCTGCCATTCTTTTCCTCGCGCGGTTCTCTTTTTGTTCCAGCTGCCAGGTTCCCCCTACCCGTAAGGCCGACTCGTCGCGAGCGCGTGTCTTTAACCTCGTCCTCTGTTCATCGTCGGTTCGCGAGTGCGTGTACGCGATACGTGCCTGAACCTAGAACTCGACGACAATCGATAACGTCGTCACGATCGCGAAGACACGCACGCTTCTGTCCCCTTATGTTAATCGCTCCTTAATATTCCACGCGCACGCTCCTCTTCTGCTTCTCTCTCCCTTCTCGCGTCTTCTTCGTTTTCGTCTTCTTTCCCGTCTTCCTCCTCGTCTTCGCGTATCGCCCTCCTCTTCCCTCGTTCGGGCCCGCATCGCTCGTCGACAGTTTTCGTTGCTGCCCTTCATCTTTCCTCGGCTCCTAACTCACCGGTTAGTTGCCCGCGGCTTTTTTCACCGTTCGCGCAGCGAGTTGCTTCTTGTTTTCGAATCGCAGAGCGAGGCGGGTTACGGTAATGTTTGTCGCTACACCTGGAGATTAATACCTGCTGCGCCCCGTCGAGCGTACACTGTCCGCACGGCAATCGCCGGGTCTCACCTGACGATCTCTTTATTCCGAAGGTGTCGTTAATGCTCACGACAACGATGACTCGCGGCGTTTCCGATTCGCGGTTTACCGTTCGCCTCGACCTCACATCGCGAATGCTGTCGGGATTCCCGAACCGACGACGGAATCGTCGGGGAACGTACGAGTCCGTTTCGGAAGCATTTGGCAAATCGATCGTGCCGACGAATCGAGAAAGTAGCCGCGCCGTGCCGGGTCCGCTCCGAGCGATCGCCCTCGATCGACCCGGGCCGGGTCAAGGTGTTCGCGATCGTCGAAAAAACGAGCTCCACGGAGGAGGACGATGGCAATAAATAACGGAAGAAATTACGAGATTGGCTGGCCGGCCGAGCCGATGCGTCGATGCAACGTTTCGTCGGCGACGCGGCCTGTAATATCGCCTCGAAATCTTATCCGAGCAGCGGCGATCACGAAAAATCGGACAACATCTTCGATCCTCGAGCCACGATCCACGATCCACGATCCACGATCCATGAGCCACGAGCCACGAGCCAACAGCCACGATTCACGATTCACGATTCGCGGACGAGGAAGGACGAGGAAAGAAGTCGCGCGTTGCGGGGCAACGAGTGGGATGCCGATCGTATTCCGGGCTGCTTCGATTCCCCGCAATTTGATCGTCGCTCGATCGTTCTCTCGCTTCGAGCTAGCCGATAAACGCATCGAAACGTACGCGTCGTAAACCCTTTGGATCGTATCTCCCGCATCGGATGGAAGTCTCGGGGAGATGTAAATCGCGCGAGGTGTCGAACGTCCGTCGACTAAAAGTAGCAATCGCTGTCCGTAGTTCCTTTCGGTTCGCGAAATTCTAGGGGGTGGACGCGGCGGGCGGCGAGTCGAAGGACGAGACACGCTCGAGAGAGGACGAGACAGGGAGCAAAGTAAGACGCGAACGAATACGAGTACGGCTCGGTTGGTACTTCGGGTACGTCGGCGCGTTTAAGCTGGTAAGGGACTCGATATCATTAATAATAATTATACAATTATATGTAGGTACGGTGTATCGAGCGTATAGTTTAGTGCCGTGTTATTATCCCGTTCTCTTCGAGTCCCGCGCCAGGCCGTGGCCAAGAACACGTAGCCTGTTCTCCCTATGGGTATATGTTATTACTTATAATATTTCATCGTTGGAATTGGCGGTTGCGCTTTGTTTATGCCATGGGAACGTCACAGGGTTATAACTAAGAGTGGAAAACGAGCTGAGCCGAGCCGAGCCTAGCCGAGCCGAGCCGAGACGAGACGAATCGGTGCAAACCGTGACGTTTCAAAGAGCTGCGAAGAGGTTGACGCGCGCGTAAAAAGAGATACTTCGATCTGCCGATCGCTGCAACGACGAGCGTCCGGTTTTTCGCTCGTTCGCGCAGAATTTAATTAAACGCGACCACACGCCGGGTGTTCCCGGAGCTCCGCTGCCCGTCGCGTTTTCATTTTTTCCCGAACGTCGTCGGGTATAACCGCATTTTTCAGTTACACGATCGTAATGTATCCACCGAGCTTCGACACTTAACGATCGACTCGCGCCGTTTCTTTGGAGCTGCAATCGAGTTTCCGTGGTCCAGGGCGAAGGTGCAAAGCCAAAAAGCGGAAAACAGCGACGCGCCGCGTCGTTTCGTCGTTCCGCAAACCAGAAACGAATCGATCGGCCGACCCGGTCGAAAGAGAAAAAAAGGGGAAGGCTCGGGAGGATGTTTCGCCGGGAAAATTTATAACCCGGCTGATCGATTATAGGCAGAGGGATTCCGAGAACTACTATGCATGATTAGAAAGCGAAGCATGCACACGAGTACGCATCTGCAGCCCCGCCTATTCCTGCTCGGCCGTTCGCGCCGCTTTACACGCGTTCACGTTTACGCTTCTCGGTACGCCCGTCGGTCTTTATCTCTCGCGGGGGTCGCGATACAATCGATTCTTCGCCGTCCGTGGTTCCTCGAAGTCGACTTTCATCGAGCGGAGAAGCGGAGATTCGCGGGCACACGTTTACTTTCGAGATCGAATGATCGCGTGATCCGTGATCAAAGGAGCGGAGTGTGTCGGCGCGCGACACCGCTCCGCACAGGTGCGCCGATTCGTCCCTCGGTACGTCCCCCCGGCAAGCGGATCGCAACGTTAGCCCCTTTCGAGAGAACGTTTCGCCCGTCGCGCGGCATTCTGTCGCTTGACCTGCCAATTTCTATCGGTACGCAAAGGCGGTACGCGGCGGCCGGGCAAATCTATTCGACGATATGCCGTGGCCGCGACAGCGCCACCAGCAGCGGCGTTTAATCGATGCGTAGCGAAGTTTACACGATTCGCACGACGTAAACTAATTACCTCATACTTTGTGCCGGCCGCACGTGAACGCACACCCACATGTTTGGGAACGGGCACTAGCGTACGCACACGCGAACGACAGCGCCGTGAATCTTTTCCGGAGGCGGCGAACCGACGCAGCTGGCTACTTTTATGCGTGAACGGTGTTTTACTCGTGCCGTAATTACCATCGCCCGTTTCTCGTTACTCTACAATCCAGCGGGGATTAATCATCTATGAGATACGAGTCCCGTCTCGTCTCGTCTCGTCTCGTCTCATTCCGTCCCATCCCAACCCGATCCAACCCGACCCATCCGACGCATCCCGTTCCGCTCCGTCTCGTTTGTTCTCGTGGTGCGCGCTCGCCGCGATTTTTACGAATGAAAAGGACGCGCGATCCGTCGAAACGCAAAACTGCGCGCACGATATCTTTCAAGATAGCTATCCCGTCCACTGCGCGCACGTTTCAAACTCGCGTGTTCCATTCGACGCGAACGCCGCTGCCCAAGACACAACGTCAGCTATGAACGTTCATCGAACAACTTCGAAAGCTGCAGCGTTTCCCGTATTATCCCGGTCGAGCAACTCTCTAGAGTGTAGTTCAAACATCTACGGTTAACAATCGTTCGTAATTACATTGAAAACACACAGAACGCAAAATAACACAGCGCGCGATCAACAGCGTGCCTGGGACCACAACGCGTCGCGGTGACGCTAACTCGATATCCCGCGAACCAGAAACGGGGAGAACCGCGATCTAACTCGGCTTATTAGTTGTCGCAATTAGAAATTCTCTTCGACGATATCGAGCCGTGATAACTTTCGAGACAAGATGAAGAGACGAGGAGATAATCCCGGGAGGTAAAGGCCAGTTTCGCGGATGGAGATCGCAGAGGCGCGCGCGGTTGGGGACGCTTTCCCTCTCGTTCTCCGCCAACCGCGCGGCTTCCTCTGAACCGAGGGAGACGCGAATCGGTCGAGCGGTTTGTCGCGTGCCGTCTCGATTCTCGGCCGGTCCGAGTAATCGCAGCGTCGAAGGTGACTGGCGAAGAGTAATCGATCGAGACGAGAGCGACGAGCGAGAGGAACCTGCACGCGGTTCTTCTCTTTCATCTCCTTCGAGAGAGGCTCGATTCCGTGTTGCCCGCGAACTGCGGCGTTTGTCTCCGGCGAACTCGCGCGACACCCGAGCCACGGAAGTGGCCCAGTTTATCCCGCTAATGGGAAATATAAAGTTATACGGAAATAAGCGGCCGTACGAAATTTAACAACCGTGCGCCGGCAATAGGCGCGATCTCGAGCACGTAGCTACGTCGTTCGCGCGCGCGATAACCGGCCGTGCGTAATAAAACACGGAAACTCGCACGGGAAAGGTTGGACGCACTTTTCCTCGCGGCGCTCGCGATACGTCGCGTCACGTTAATTTACACTTTTGACCCCTATGTCTCGTTCGCCGGTAGTCAAAGTCCGAGAACCAGGGAGTGGAAGCGACACTCAAAGTTCGCGTTAGGTGTTTGTTTATTTCAGTTCGCCTCGCTGCGCTCGGCGCGTTGTTCCGACGTGTATCAAAAATCACGCCACGTTGTACACTGCAGCCCCTCCCCTGGCGCCGCTGCAATAATTTACGGTTTCAAATCTCTCGTTGGAATGTTCAAGATCCGAAAACATCGGTTCTAATCGACTGTTCGGGAATGGAGTGTGAAGATCGGCGACGCGAAACCCTCGAACGACGACTCTATCGGGCAACGAGAGAGCGTCTGCCGTTTTTCCGCGCAGTTACGCCGTTTTTTATCGGTTCAATTATCGATTCGATCGGCCCACGCGGAAAATTATTTTTTTCCAAGCGTGGCCGACCGCGGGCAAACTACCAGCCGAATTCGCGATCGATGAATCATCCGATCGAGGGTTTCGGCGGATCGATCGCGTAGATTCACTCGGGCCGGATTATTACGAATTAGCAGGGAAAGCGAATACGATTTCGGGCAATTTTCCGAGTCGCGTCGCGCGTGCCGCAAAACGTCGATACCTTATAAATCGTTGCGTAATTATTACGTATCGTCGCGCAATTATCCGCCGTGCAAATCTGGAAACGCGGCTGCGAGCACGGTTACGGGCGACGCGGCCGGAGAATACGTAGACTCGTTTCGTTGGTTCGTTCGGTTAGTCCCGGATTATCGCGATAATTATCCTCGGGGAATCTCGAAGATACAGCGCGGGACGGTGCACGGCGAATAAACTAGAATGCCGGATCCGAGTATCATCGTTGTCGAACAGGAACGGGGACAGAGACGGGAACAGAAACAGAAACGGAAACAGGAGCGAGAGATAACGCTGTTCATCTTTCTCGCGTATAAACCGAGGTAAGTACCGAAAGCGGGTGGGGTAGGGATCGCTGGCGCGCGCGTTTGCCCTGTCGTAAATCGCGAATGATTCCGCTAAATTTCCATCTCGTCGAATGCGAAAGGGGATAGCAGGGACCACTACTGGATAGGATAGAATAGGGGTTGGGTCGTCGATGGTGCCGGTGGATGGATAATGGCCAGGGTGAATGATAATGCCGCGTACACATTGTACCTTCCCGAGCGTCGAGTTTCTCTACAGAGTGTACCAAGTGCCCCATCGTCGGGGCGCGATAACGCGTCGTGTTTCTCCGAGGATCGGAGACCACGGACCGCCGCGTTCTGAGTCCCTTCCGAAAATTTCCGATTAGGATCGGCAACGGGATCGGGATCGGGATCGGGTTCGGAATCGGGCTAGGGCATGATTTGCAACAGACCCCGATACAATGCAAAACCCACACAAAGCCGAGTCGACGATATTCGACGACGAGCAATAAAATGGGCCATGTAAAGACTGGTAGCCGGAATACGGTCGGGCGCTTCTCCAAAACCCGGTATTACGAAAATTATGGAGACGGCGCGCGGGCAACGGCAACGCGAGAGGCGTATCATGCGCTTCGTTCTTTTTACTCTTCCACGATTACCCTCTTAGAGACTGCCGTTTAAGGAAGATAATGCAACAAAATTCTGCTGGCAGCGCCGTCTTTTTGCCAGGGCAGAAGCACAGAAGCACATGCCCGATTTCGCGAGTGTCGAACGGATACGTTAAAATTCGTTCGGCGGAACGACGATCGAACGATAAGAGTTTTCGAAACGCGACGATCGCGTTCGGCCCGGCATTTTACAAAGAAACGGGACGGGAGGAAAAGATCGGGGTACCTGTACTTAACTGGTCTTGTGCGGCGCACGGCTCTAGCAATGGCGAGTCGGTCACGAATACCTAATCAATAATTATTACCGCGATACTCTCTATTTTTGCGTCCTGGCCCCCCTCGCCTTCTCGGAGAGCCTTCGTTGGTCGGAGACCCGCGAACCCACCGCGACGGCCGCCACCGCCGCCACCGCCACCGCCACCGCCACCGCCTCCACCGATGCCTCCCCTTCTCTACACCGCGTCCTCCACCTCCTCCTCCTTCGCCTCCACCTCCTCTTCCTCCTCCTCCTCCTCCTCCTCCTCCGCCGCCGCCGCCGCCTCCTCTTTCTCCTCCGTTTCTTCTCCCTACGTGCACCGTGCCGCCATATTTGCATATTTATAAGGGAATGTAATCGCAGAGCTCGGTTTTCGCCGCTCGTCGCTCGCTACCGTGGAAAGAATTCTCGCAAGATGGCGGAAAGATTCGAGGCAGACATGCGATCCGATTTCCTGCTCTCCCTACCGATACCTTACCGAACAACAACGTATCATCAACCCGACCGATCTAGAAGAAACAATCGGTGCTTCCTCCGCTCCCGTTCTCACCGCGGAAACGCGAACGGGGAACGAAAAAATCGGGTTGCATAGCAATGATACGTCTCGTATTTTCGAGCGGCTGTCTGGGTTCGGCGCCGAGTTCGAAGAAACCGAATCCGTTCTCCGCGGATAGGACTGGTCCGTTCGCGAATCGCGTTACGCATCTCGTTTCGAATTCGGACACCGCGGCCGTACGCGCAGTGGATAGGCGAGGCGATGATAATTCCCGCGGAGGCTTATCCCGACGATGGTCACTGGTAGTCCGTTCTCTCCATTCTCCGCGATGTTCGAGAATCGATCGAACGCTGGCATCGTTGGGCGACGAGGCCTCCCAGGTTTGCTTTGCAGTGTGTAAACAGCCGGAAAAGAGGGCAGAGAGGAACACCGCGTTCCCGCGCGGAGAACAAACGAGAGAGCAAAGGCAGAATTCGAAGAAAGAGAAGTAGAGGGAACGGTTCTTCGCTCGATTCTAGAGTTCTCCCCCGGCTCTGCTGTACGTAGGTACGTAAATACATGAAAACCGCTTTGGACCTATCGTTCGACCGATTTAGAGGCGAGCCAACGGATAAGTGGCAGTTCCTCTGCTCGCAGAAATATCGAATGTACTCCTCGAACGCGATACGAACGCGCTCGTGCTGGCGCTGGTGCTCGTGTTCGTGCTCGTGCTCGCGTTCATGTTCGCGCTGTTGTTGCCGAGTCGTTGCTCGCTGCTGCAACAGCTAGCGAATAAGCTACCGTACAATACCGACGAGTCACGATCGGCTCGTTACCGAGCATCTCCCTCGATATCGCGAATCATGAAATCATGAAAATCATCTACTCTCGGAATGGATCGTTCTTTCTTCTCCTCTCTTTTCTTCTCTTCTCGTCCCTTCTGATCTCTACTCTCCTTCGCTTCTGCCCTCCTTTCCCCCTAGTTCGAATAAGTGTTCGGTTACGCGTTTATTCCATCGTATCAACGATCACCGTCCTAACGCGATTCGCGCTGCCTCGTACCGGGGTTAGCAAACGCGTAATTCCATAGCCCGCGGTTCGTTGCAGGTTCATTCGTTTCTCCCGATCCTCGCGACTCTTCGAAACTCGTTTTCGTGCACCGTCTTCTCCCGATTTGTCCCCAGTTTTTCCCCGCTTTCATAATCTGTCCCGGCAATACTGACGAACTCCTCGTTGAGGGCACCCTTCGATAGCAGCGTCCATTACGCGTACAATAAAATCCACGGTTATCCTTCTAATACCGGCTACAATCTAATTTCAATGGAACAGAACACGGCGGATAGGGTAGAAACCCCGGGCGGGCTATTCGGCCGATCGGAAATGAAATTTCGATCGACGAAAGAGCCTCGTCACCGCCCGGAGAAATCTAACCTACAATTCGCATTAAGCAGCAATTTTTGCTCTACGGGGGGCCCGCCGCTCGAGCACAAAAGCAACGATCCGCGCGCACCGTCGCCGAACAGTTTTTCGAGTTTCGCTCCCGAATCGCGCGACGACCGGACATTCCCAGTAGAAACGCCCGTCGCTAGACACGTTAGATGATCGTCGTCGTCCGTGTAAAAATTGTACAAAGACGATCGACGTTTCTGCATCAGCACAATGCGTGGATTAATTAACATATATAACGACCGCGGCGATTCCGTTACTGTGCTACGTGTCATAACGCGACTTCCTGCGCTCATTAGCCGTAATCGATTGCCTTTTTTTTGTCGCGCTCGCGCGCTATTGCCATTTTCTATATGTTTTGTAAACCGGACGTTCTATCTGCGCGTTCAAGGATCGTAAAAACAATAATAAAAGCGCAGGCCGGTGTTTCCAACGCTCGTTGCGAATGTACGCCGCGGAGATAAGCGTGAGATCGCGAGCACGGCTCGTCGCCGAGGACGCAGTTGCCATTTGCGACTATCGCCGCGCGGAGTAACATTTCTGGTAATACCCCCGAGAATGAATCTCCACGGGGAGCGAGCCCGCGGGAGGTTGGAACCCCGCTGGATAAGAGGGAAACGCGATTACTCGGTTAACAGACCGATTAGAAAATCCGTCCTCGATCCAGTCGCCGATAGAAAGTCGAAAAAACCTATCGGGATGTCGTCCACGGTTATTGTTATTTCCACGGTTCACGGGAGCGAATCGTCTCGGAGCGTCGCGAGTAAATTAGACCAACGAGGCGGTAAAGGAGAAGTTTCCTTACGGGGGATACGGAGTCTCGCGCGATGCGATAAATTGGGAGACGCGTAATCGACCGTAAACCGAGGTTTACCGTTCACTTCGGGTTCGTCGAGTCGTGTAAACCGCGCGCACGGCCGGTCCGGTTCGGTCTCGTTCTAGGTCTGGGTCCCGGCCTCGGTCTCGGCCTCCCCAAATAGCGCGACAAAATTCGCGGCGAAAGTGACGACTCGCGTATCCGTCGTCAACGCGGGGCAACCGGGAGTTCTCTTCGCGCGCGAAAACTCGGAGGAGCTTGGCGAAGTTGGACGTTGCGCAAAACGCTGGACTTCCTATTACCATTTACATACAATCGAATCTATCGCGCATACATTTCCATACGGCAAGCAAGTAGGTCGTCTGCGAGCAACACCGAATAGATGTACTATAGAAAATATTAACGCGGTACGAGCATCTCTCGGCTTTCGCTCCGTCCAGAGATCGTTCTAGCCGTACCGATCCACGCCGGAATGTACGTTACGCGCCGTTAAATCTCACGCCGATATCCGTTTCCTCGTCGGGGTCGCGCCGGCAATGATTCGGCAACGCGGAAACTGAAACGAGACGTTCGGATCGAACAGAGAAGGCTGTCGGGACGGAAAGCGCGAGGCGGCGACAGGTGGGCAACGAGGTGATGCTCGAGGACCGGCTCGTTTTCCATCGACTTTCCGCGAAATATCGGCGACGAGAGCCGGCGCGAGGGGGACGAAGGAACAGGAGGGGACATAAATATTAATATAATAGCACTGATTGCGCTAGATCGCGACGGGTGGCGTGTGCCGCGTGGCGTGCGCCGCGCGGCGGGGTACACCAGGGAACAACGCGTTGCGAATAACGCGGCGGATAGAGGCGGTCGAGGCGAGAAACGAGGGGAAACCGGTAGGGGATGGTTCTGGGTTACGTCCGGTAGCATAGTGACATATCCGAGAGGAACGACCGGATCGCGCGGACGGCCGAGCGAGATCGCGCGCGGAGGAAAACGAAACGGGGGAGGAGAACGGGGACGGTGGATCCTCGCCGATAGAAAGAGAGGGTGAAGATGTCGAGCGAGCGGGAAACGGCCGAAATGAAAATCAAAACGGCAAACGGGAAGGAGTGAGCGAACGCGTCCGAACTGAAAAGAGTCGGCGAGATGGGAAGAGCGGCCGCCGGAGGAGAGAGCGAGATCGCGGGAGGGAAGGAGAGAGGACGGCACCGGAGGGAGGAAGAGCGAGATACGGGGTGCGAACGCGTTCCACCTCGAGCGTCGGGAGGTTTTCCGGGGGCGAGGGTGGCACCACGGGCATTAAATATACACGCTGATTTGTCGTCCGCGGATTGTCACCTCTGATAGCTTTCATTTTGTTGTATATCGGCGGCGGCCGCGCTCGCACCGCTCGCGCGCTACGCTTTTCGACGTAATTCGGCCCGCTTGATTGACTTTTCAGCTGGCCTTTATGGCGATATTCGTTGCGCGAACCCGCCACTCCCTGCTCGCCCCCCCGCCGCCGCGGACGAGTCGCGTCTCCCCTGCCCAGCCCTAGGCACCTTCTAGTAGATTTATCGGACAGGGAACGCGTGTCCTACCAGTTTTTCGTTCGAATACAGCCCGTCAACGAAACCATGACACGCCTGCCTGACTTTTCGTCGCGAGACCAAAGCCGGAGGCTGCCGTTCCCGAGGGCGACGTCGCTCGACAAATGCCCGCTTGTCTCGTCTCCGCGCGACGCGAGTCCCTCCGCAACGAGAAATACCGATCAACGCGTTACGATCGTAGTCCGTCGTCTTTTTCTTCCGAATCTGCCGTGATTCGGGAGTGTATACACGGGGTAATCTACCCGGTTCGTGCGCGAAAGAACGCGCTCATGCGGACTCCGCGACGGGAAAAAAGTTTTTCAATCTAGTTTTACGCCCCTCGTAACTATCGCTCGTCCACGCATCCTCCGCGCTGAACGAGTGTATAACGCGCGTCGACAAACTGGCGTAAACGATTGTTTCTTTCATCGATCGGTGACGACCGATCGCGAACCGAATCGAATTGAATCGAATCGCGAATTTCCGCGGCGAACCTTATCGCGGTCTGTTTTCACGAACTGCGCGGCCCGTGTTTTCTCAACACGGGACCCGCGGCGATTTTGAATAATATACCCTGGCGCGCATTTGTTTTAAATCGCTGGAATTCCGCCGGTATTGTCCACCGATGAAAACAACGCCCGGTCTTTACCGTTGTATTCCACGCACGATTCGTTGCGTCGCGCGGAGAATAAACGCTTCTTTCTTCGTTTCCCAGAAACTCGTCGTTCGCGGCTCGGCAGTGACGCTAAACGTACCCGCATTTCGGCGCGTACCTATCAGATAATCCGAATCGTTCTCGAGCTCTCATCCGTCGCTGTCGATCGGTATCCGACGGCAGGGCTCGCGATGCTGCGCTCACACCGATACCACGGCGAACCGCGATATCTTGTTACACCAGGACTATCACGAGCCATTCATCCGCCGCGTGGCCGCATCTCTTCTTTTCCCAACGATACAGCCGAGGCGCCCGACGGGGTGGAAACGCGTTTCTTTCCTCGCGACGCGGTATCCCCGATCGTCCGGCGTGCTTTCCGATCGTAAAACTTTTACCGTCTCATCCGTGTACTTGCAACGTTAAAGCTGCAGTAACCCTTTCGAGCGCGCAATTAGAGCAACCGTAAATTTTAATGTTTGCCATTCGAAATGAATAAGAACGGAACGAGAGGCGGGAAAGCGCTATGCGCCGGGAGGAATCGAGGATACCTTCGCGGCACAGGTTCGAGTGGGATGGGGGTGGAGGAGGAACAGCAGGGTCGCGCGAGTCTTTTCGATGGAATCGAAAGCGAAGGAAACGCGATCGCGACGGTGCCGACCGAATGCAGTCGCGACGCCGAAGAAGAAGGAACATAAAAGGGTTCGAGGGCTCTGTCTCGTGGTCTGAGGGTCGCTCGCTCGTTCGCTCGTCCGCGCGCGCGCGCGCGCTAGCTCGCTCGCGGCTACGCGATAACGTTACGCGGCGGTTATTGGAAATAGTCTGGTCGATCTACCCCACAGTGAAATACACACAGCTCGGCGAGCCTACGTCATACCTTGGCGTATGTACATTATTCATAGCCATCGGTGAAAAGGGCGCCAGCCGTATTACGTATGCCACGGGTTATTATGCCCTCTAAATGTTTAATGTGTTTGCCTTCCTTCTCCGGCCACCGATGTGGCTTTATGTTTTACTAACTAAATTACTATTTTTCTTCTATCACTCCTTCAACGTTAACGTCATCAGCATCGATTCGTCGCTTTCGTACCTTCCCCGCCTCCGTTGCCGTTTCCCTCCTGCCGGTACCCCCACGGCTCGCCGTTGGTCCGTGCACGCGTCCTCTCGACCCCCCTTCCTCTGAACAACTCCAACTTTTATGCGCCGTTTCCCCGATATTTCATCACCACCCTACGTTGTGTTTGCTTTCAGTGGGCCGTTTATCGCGCTCAACGGTTCGATTAAGAATATCTCGCGTTGTCGACTGACCGGCACCGAAGATAACGATAGTTCGTCCCTCGTCGGATCGTTCGGAGCGTCCGCGGGAGGGAAAGGACAGACGGGGTGGATCGACTGGCACGCGCCGCGTGCCTCGAATCTACCACCTCCGATAATTTCAAACGATTCGCGCGTACGACGAGACGGACCGACTCGATGGACGAACAGATCGCCGGCTGACTAGCTGGATATGGTTGTTTACAGAATTAATATCGTATGGACGTTCCTTGAGAATGCAACGGATACGGAGGCTACGGGGAGAGAATGGACGGGGTCGTTAAAACCGCGGATCTGCTAAAACGCGCAACACCGAAACGCGAAACCCGCCGGAAAGTTTGAAATTTACTGCTCGACATATTGGCTGCGAAAGCACACGAAATTAAGGCTAGTAAAACACTTTCCTGACACCTAGCACGCCTCTCGCTCTGCGCCAGCCCACCTACCCTCGGCCTCTACCCTTCGGCAGACCTCACTGTCTCGCGGACCGTTCGTTCGTTTCGGCGAAACGGACGACGCTCTGTACCGATAACTTCTCCTTTATATTTATCAGCGTTCCCTAAAGCCGCGCCATTTCGTACTACTGCGAATTCCTGCGAACAACACGCAAACTTACTCCCCGCGAGATTGATCCACTGATCCGAAAAACTGCCCGAACACGATTTTTAAGCTGCTCGGTTCTCGTTCGGGCAAACAATTGCGACAATCGTTTCCGGAAATCCATCTCGGAAATAACGATCGTCTGAATTACGTATCGAATATCAAAAACAGCGTGGCTACTCCCGACGCAACGATCGCGTACGAAGGTAGTCGGTTTCTCGATTGAAACGTCGGAACGTTTTGCAAACGTATCGGTAAAATAGACTCGGAACTGTGGAGGAAACGCCGCGACCTCCCCTCTTCGCAACGATGTTTCACAAGCGGACTTTCTTTTCTGTACAAATTACAATTGTGCATTGCGCAATAAAGCCGTGGTCGCACGGACGTTAAGATAACGACATAGTCATTTTTCTTAGTTGCGAACGAGAGCCGACGTTACGGCGGCCGCGATATGAATTTTGGTGGAACGGGGAACGCGAACGCGAGCCGTGCTCGATCGGAAAATTGAAATTGAAGCGTATTTAAGGCGGACGAGTCCGATAACCGCGTTAACTTCGCGTAGGCGTGTTTGTCGCCGCGGCGCGGGTCTTTCAATGGATTTAAAACGGATCGCCGCGAACGCGGCACTCCTTTAATCGTGCATCTATCGATACGGCGATACGCGTTGCAGGCATCCGATGTCCATGCTTTTAACGTGAAACTGTTTAACTGGCCGGTGCCGGCTCGGAATAACGGCGCAATCAAAATTTTTAACCGCAACAATATTTGTAGTTTTCCGAGTCAATTTTTCACGTTGCGATCGGGACCGTTGATTCGAGCAGCCCCGGATCGTTTACTCCGCCGTGTATCTCGCATATCGAATATCGCCGATTGAACTTCCCCACTTTTCCCATTTACGAAACTTGTCGATCAGACTTGCCGATTGGCTCGGTCGCTCCGGGTTCTTATCAAAAATGCATGCCAACACCGGAGACCGGAACGCACCGATGCGGGACCGTAACCGCCATCTAGCAGGAGCGAGGCTAGTACCCAGGCATCGTGCGATCGATAGTGCAGAAAGCCGGTATCCTCTGTCGTGCATGCATCGCTCGTCGGTGAATAGACGCGATTTGAAAATCGATTCGGAAATATCGCGAGAAGGATGGTGAAAACGGAAAACCGGAGGAAAAGTAAAAACAATAAACTTACCAAAGTGACGAATGGAAAATAAACGAGGGTAACGGGAGTAACTGCAACAAACGAAACAAATAAACCATAAACGATACGCCATGAGCATTTGATATTTTTGTTTTTTTTTCTTTTTTTTTTTTGTTCAATAAAAACGATCGATTTTCTGTGAGTTACAGCTTTTTATTGACAACACATTTTCCGCTCGACCTTAGGGTTGCATATATTGCGTGACGTCGAAGCGGCGATTCACAACAATAAGTATGCGTTACTTGATTTACAATGTTCTCCTATAAATAAATAAATTAGCCGCTAAGCAGGGCAGAGCACCGCTGCAGCCCAATACAATGTTACCCTCGAGACACCTACCCGCCGCACACTTTGATTCTTTCTGGGTGGATCGATAGAAATTGCTAACCCTTAATTCTAAACAACATCTTCGTTCCCGAGGCTTGACGCGCGTCGTTTCGAAGCGAGAACCTCGAAGTGGCCGGTGAATCGTTCGCGAATGATCGCCGGTCGCGATGAAATTAAGAATTAATCGGCTGTCGTCGAATTCGGGAAGATCGAGTTCGCACGGGACCCGCGGTACACAACCACTTGTGGCTCGGGAACACGAGATATACGCGTGTGCCGATCTCGGCGAGCGAGGCACGTTTATCGCGCGACCGGGAGCGCGGGCAAGCTTTAACCGCTGACGGAGCATCGTTTCGCAAAACGGTCCTGGTTGCCTTCGAAATCGACGCACCGAACGGCCCACGAGGACTCCGAGTTTTCTTCGGAATTCCGACAGAAGACCGTGCGTGTCAACGCCATGTCAAATTTCGAGTGGCGTTGTTCGGCGAAAGTAAAAAGAAGTCGATCATCTTACCGAGACTGAACAAAGGGAAAATTACAGGTTCCTCGTAACGATTACCAGCAAAAATTTCACTCGGGAAAACAACACAGAATTCACAAAACATTCGGAACCTAGCGGCGAGACGTTTCGTGCAGACAACTGCATGTATACACAGTCGACGGTGCCGCCGCCTGGAGGCGACGTCGGGAACTCGATGGAGCATCGCGACCGCGTAATTTCAAATCGTCTGTCTCGTTCTTCTCGACCGTGGATTCAAAACGTCGTGATTACGAGAAAATAGATTGGACGGTTCGAAGAAACAACATTATTTTCTTCCTTGTGAATTATAGTCTAGGTGGTATTCAGGTTTTCATTTATATTCAACATCGGGCGACGTTCTGCAGTTTTCTTTTGATAGAGATAATTATTATATATGTGATGTTTGTATTAAATAATCTTATGTACTCGCGCGTACACGCGTATAAAATTCATTCTCTCAGAACGTGTGTAATACTGATCGTTGAAATGAACTAAGTACCGTTCTAACCTCATGTGGAATGGCAAAAGTTATACCACGAAATTGTTTACCACCCCGTCTAGTATACACCTACAAAAACATGGAAACGTTGAAATTGTTTCGCGTACGAATGAAAAGCGTTGATCGTTCCCCTTCCTCGTTCTCTACTGTCAGCCCTCTTTGTTCGATGCACACAGTTCCAACGGGGGTAACGGAACGAGAGGGAGGGACAGTCGGGCAGCTCGAAAAACAACGAAAATCACCGAGCGAGGAAAGGGAAAAATTGGGATCAGGGCACGCGAACGCTGAACCGCAAACACGAAAGTATGGATTGAAATAAATAGACCGAAGCAACGTATCGAATAAAGGGAAGAAAGGCGAGGGGTGGCGATGCCAGAGTGGAAGGGAGAGAGGGAGAAGTACGGGCGGCAGTGGTGGAAGCAGTGGCGCCTTTAAAGATGGCTTCGGTGGGTAGCATGGCGTGGAGCGAGCAAACCGAAAAATTGTGGAAAATCCTTGAAGAGTTCGCGAGTATCGGGTAAACAGGGTGCCGGACCGTGTATCGGAGAAACAGTCGAGAGGGTGTGTTCGTGGCGGCCGCGAGCAAAGCGCTCGTGATTCGAGGATGTTCGGCCGACCGTGGAGGGGAAGAGGAATCTCGACGCGATGCGGAGAGAGCAGACGAATCTAGCCGCACTCGTCATACTACCCCGTGTCGAGTGACAGTCGCTTACGTAACGGATTATTCTCGCTATGATAACGATATTCCAGCCGCGGACGCGAAACAAGAAACTATTTTACCGGGTTATTCGCGGCGGCGCTGGCCAGCAGCAATCCGCTCGAAATAAGCATCGCGACTGACCTGAATTTCCTCTGTCGCTCGTCCCGATATCTCAGCGTGTTACGCTCCCGTTCGACGCTGCGCTGCCCGTTCTCACCTTCATCCGGGAGTCGCCGGGAAATAACCGAAACGGAGCTGGTCGTCGCGGTGGAATGAAATTATGACAGCGGCGCTCGTCATGGAAAACGTGAATTGGGATCCCGGTGAGTAATTTTGCGTACCACCTGTCCGCGGAAAACGTTCCATCGGCCTTCTCTAACGGGGCTCGTCGTCCGGCGGAGCCGTCGTTTGTTTTCGTCGACGGATATCGGCGACGGCGATGCGTGCGGACGTCACCAATTTAAAAATAGCGGTTCCTCGTGGTGTCGAAGGCGTGGATTTTTACCGGTTCGATCGAACGGGATACCCTCCGCGAACCGAAACGCACCGCGCACGACAGGTGCGAGCGGTCTATTTTTATCTGCTGCCGATTCGCGGTTTTTCGCGCGGCTCTTTCGCTTATTATTCGAGCCAAACGAATTCTGACGGTCGTTCGGGTCGGTTAGCCGCGCGTCTTCCTATTTTCGCGGGTTTCCGCTTGCCCCCGCAGGGTTAACCGGTCAACCGATCGATCGACTAACGCGCGTCGTTTACATTTGCTCTGGCGTTTCGATGATTCTCACGCTAACCCTTTGCTTGTTTTCTTATATATGATATATCCAGCAGCGGCATCAGTTCACCGCTATTCGCGTTTACTGCGGTAAAATCTTCGTCGGATCGATTTTATTCGCGCTTAAATATGCGAATCGGCCCCACAACGAAACCGAACGACGTGCCCTTTCATTTCTTTCACGAACGGAAAAGGAGAAGCATCGCTTGAGCGGTCGCAGGAAATTAATTTATCGATCAGAAGGTAAATGTGTCGTGCACCGGACGTTTCCGAGTCGCGCTCGAACAACGCGCTGTGCTCGTTCGTTCGCGCCGCAACTCCGGTAACAAAACCCTTCCCTCACCCTGCTCGTCTCTCTCCTCTAATAATTCCAACAGCGAGGAACACGTCTTTCACGGTAATTTCGTTGTCTGGTTTCCAGCGTTGTCCAAGCTCTTGAATTCTCTTCAAGAGAACAAAAACGAAATACCCAGCTGCACGGACGAGGAGTTCGGCTTCCTGAGCGATTTGCTGCAGTCGAAGGAATTGAACGCATTGGTGAATGTCCACAATAAAATTGTGAACAATGTCAAGGACGACAAGTTCTTCCCGGTTCTCTCGAATTCCATGGACATCGACATCGAGGTTTTGGACTTGCTGTCGACGAAAACGCACATCTCGAAAGACTGCAAAGAGTTGTTCCATCTTCTCCAAAAACCGCACATACAGGTAGCAACGCGTTTCGAAGTGTCCCGATACTTCTTCGTGGACGGATAATCGGTTGAAAGCATTGGGAGAGACGCGATTCGAACGAAAACGTTTGTTGCAGGGCCTTTTGTGCGCGCACGACGCGGTCGCTCAGAAGGACTATTATCCCCGTTTGCCGGAAATCCCTCTGGAAGTGGACGAGGACGAGGAAACGGTGAAGATCGTGCAGTTGGTGAAGTCGAACGAGCCCTTGGTACGTCAGATAGGCCGCACGTTCGGTACTTATTTAGAGTGTCTATGAGATTTGTCGCTCGATTAACACGGTAAAGAGACTAGAGAACTAACGAGCGATAGCGTAAACGTTTTTGCCGTAAATTACGTCGATTTGCATGGGAGTTGATCCTGATTAATCCTTTTGTACCGGCGTAGACGCGTCGTGGCCCCGTAACACAGTATCTCGTAGTATCGAATATATATCCTGAAGTATCGCGCGAGCGATCCTCAGAACACTTCTCAAGTAATCACGTGTTTCTTTCATCGTCAAACTTGCTTCGAAGTGTGGCACTGGCGGTGAACCGATCGTGGTAAGTCGCCTTCAAGCCGAAACATCTACACAGGCCTGTACACGTTTCATGCGTATCACGTCGATGCGCAAGTACGATTTTGTAGTGTGATTTTCTGTTCGGTTCCTTTTATTTCAGTTAGATCGGGCATCCATCAGACCTCGGAACATCTTTTTTAGTTTCCGCTATACGATCACGCACCTCTATACTTGATGGAATGAGAATAGAGCGTGAACGAGCCGCGCTGTAAATAGATCGCTGTTTTCTTCACCCTCCACGCTAATTCATTCATTTATTCATTTATTAATAGATTCATTTATTCATTTATTAATGTATTAATTTATTAATTCATTAATATATTAACCTCGCTTCCATCTTGAATTCACAGACCTTGCGTCCATTCGAATCCCGTTAGTTTGTGTTTTTCTGTTTGTGATTTTTGCTTGTAAATAAAACGATTTCTCCGTCGTAACTATTGTATCCTATGTTATTGTCCCGCATGTCCTCATACGAGTGTCGAGAATCTCTCGAGTTAACGCGTACCCCGCGAATCAATTCGAAACCCGATCATTCGAAAGAATCATTTCTCCGCGCTGGGAGGGTTAACCGATAACCACGCGACATTTCGTGACGCGTTTATTCATTTACGCCACTCGAGAGATTTTCAGCCAAGAAGTGTGTTCGTATCAATCACTTTGAACGCGGTCGTGTCTCATACAAGCTCCATATCTACGCGTACGATCGACGAATAGCGTCGCACAGCGACTTCGATCGGGCGCGCGATTGCGCCTTCGCGAACGATCCTCCTTCTTTCTATCATTTCCTTCTTCTTCTTCTTCTTCTTCTTCTTCCTCTTCTTCTTCTTCATCTTCTTCTTCTTCTTCTTCTTTTTCTTCTTCTTCTTCTTCTTTTCCTCGGCTCTTTGTTTTACTCATCTTTTACAACGAACGAAGGCGCACCCCAGCCCGCGCGTCCCGTAACGCAATCAAAGTACTAGTTTACGCATTGACGATAGGGGGCGACCATAAAAACGTGCGAAGACACCGGCAAGATCGTGATAGCGCGAATAATGCACGGCGGAGCAGCCGATAGATCCGGTCTCATTCACGTCGGCGACGAGGTTTGCGAGGTCAACGGCATCAGCGTCGAGGGGAAAACTCCGAACTGTGTTCTCAAGATACTGGTAGGTCGCACAGACTTTTTTCGCCTTTGAAGCATTATTTTGTAAGCCGATCTCCCTCGAGGAACATACATTGTCGAAATCATTTCCTCTTTTCTTTCTGCTGATTTACGATTGAAACTTTAGTCATAGATTGCAAATAAATGCGAGCAAAACGCAGGCTTGCGGAGATAACAGCCGGGTATCGTCTCTTTCAGCAAAATTCAGAGGGCACGATCACGTTTAAAATTGTTCCGGCGGACAGCAAAGGAGGTATTCGAGAAAGTAAGGTACGTTCGAAGAATCGGAGTCTGTTGTAGAAACATCGCCGGAACGAAAGAGTAGTTTTTCGTGGTTCTTGAGAAAAGAGCACGCCCGGTTCGGCTAGGTTTAAGGGAATCACTGAAACAACGATCCGATAATAAATTGTGGTTGCGCGACAGGTACGCGTCAGGGCGCATTTTTCGTACAAGGCTTCGGACGATCCGTACATACCTTGCAAAGAGGCTGGACTCGACTTCACCAAGGGTGACGTTCTTCACATCGTCAGCCAGGATGACGCTTATTGGTACGAATCCAACCGCTCGATTCGTTGTTTTACGCACACGGAATCACGCTGCAATTATTACATTCGTTTCGAAATAGGTGGCAGGCCAGACGCGAAGGTGATCGAAATATGAGAGCTGGCTTGATCCCCAGTAGAGCTCTTCAGGAAAGACAAATTATTCTTCAGAGACAAAAGAAGGAAAAAACCGATGACGACAATATAAGTAAGTCGCTCGGTTTTGCGCTCGTTCGAAATGTACGTACAATAATTTTACCAGGGTTTCCTAAACTTCGTTCCACGGAGAAAGATAGAGGGAGAAGATAGAGCAACGACGGGAAGAGGGAACACGAAGAACGTTTGGGAAACTTTGGTAGAAAAGAATTGCAATTGTTCTTGTCGTTTCATAATATGGTGGTTTGTAGTTTTAGTGAAGTTTGCAAATCCGATGGCATGCGAAATACGCGCGTTAAGCGATGCTAACATAGCGTTATTGCTAACAAAAAGAACGAAAGAACGAAAGAAAGCAAAAAAAAAAAAAGTATACGAAAGAAAGAAAAGAAAGACGAGAATATCGCGATGAGACAATCGTATGAGAGCTGGTCAAGGCTGCTGTTCTTAACGGATGTTGGCCTGACGACCTAACCGTCGGTTAGGCTTGTGTTCTGTTCCAGTGCCTTTGCCTTCATTGTGCCCCCGTCCCAGTACCTCTTTGCACGCCTCGCCCACAAAGTGCAACTTGCAGGGAGTAAAAACTAAAAAAATCATGTATGACGCTGCAGAGAACGACGATTTCGACCGGGAAGAAATACCGACCTACGAAGAGGTCGCGAAGCTCTACCCGAGACCAGGTCTCTACCGGCCGGTGGTTCTGATCGGGCCACCGGGAGTTGGCAGGAACGAGCTCAAGAGGCGACTCATGGCCGCCGATCCCGATAAGTACAAGACGCCCGTGCCTTGTAAGTTTTCGTCTCCCGTGGCCCCCGTCCCGTTCCACCTGCCCCGCGTTCGCCGACTCGATCCACGCGTTTCACGCTCGGCTCCTTCGAACGCACTCTTCCCACGATAATACCCGGCGATATCTCTGGATGACGTTTACACGTTTCTCTTCAGATACCTCGAGACCACCGAGACCGGGCGAGATCAACGGTAAAGAGTACCATTTCGTGAGCCGTGAAAACATGGAGGAGGAAATCGACGCTGGCAAGTTTATAGAGTACGGCGAGTACAAGGGCAATCTGTACGGTACCAGTTCCGAGAGCGTGAGCTCCTTGATAAACGCCGGTTACGTGTGCCTCCTGAACCCGCACTATCAAGCTCTCAAGATGCTGCGTACGCCGCAAACGAAACCGTACGTGATATACGTGAAACCGCCGAGGTTCGAAATATTGAAAGAAACGAGGAACGACGCAAGAGCCAGATCGACCTTCGACGAGAGCAACTCTCGGGGATTCACGGTAAGAACCGTCGCCGGGTCGTTCGGGTCCGAAACGGCGGGTTCATTCGTTCGTTTCGCTTGTCCCCAGGACGAGGAGTTTCAAGAAATCCTGCACAGCGCGGCCAGGATAGAATTTCTGTACTCCCATCTGTTCGACGAAGTGATAGTGAACGCGGATCTCTCTATGGCGTTCGAGCAACTGGTGAACGCGGTTCATCGAGTAGAATCGGAACCGCTCTGGGTACCTGCTTCGTGGGTTCAATAAATCTCGCTTGGACGAGAACAGACCGAACGGTCGAGAAGACCGGGACGAACGAGTCTGTTTGTTATCGATGCTCCCTAAACACTTACATAAGACCGACGATGCTTTTCTTGAAGTTTCTCAGGCAAAATTCTTCGGTAAACCGCATTCGGACTTTCTCCTCCTATCTTCTACGATGTTTAGAGTTGCCCGATACTTCCGAGTAATACTTTCTACCCGTAGACACGCGTAAGCCGTGAGTTCGAGCTTACAGGTATTTCTATCACATATTCCATTACGAGCGATCGTTTCACGTTAGCTCCGTCGTCACCGCCAGGTCGCGAGCAACACTCCTCAGATAATGAATCGGTGGTTCGACGTGGGACTTGACGAATACCCGCGGTTTATCGAATATTTTTGCAAAATAAAAAAAATACCTTGTTCCAAATGGTTCCGTCGTTACACGGTCCGTTGCGCGTTCGACGCTCATTTTTAAGATCTGGACTGCCTCGGGTCGCGAACCCGGCGATCGCGTCGCGACTTATCGCCGGCGAATGCAAATCGGTCTGTCTACGAGGTATGTAGATCAGCGACGCGTCTCAAGGTGTATCGAGGGGAACGCAAGAACCGCGTTAATGTTCTTACGTAATACTGGGATCAACGATTGTAAATGATGCATCGCTTGGACGGATAGGAAATTTAAAGTAATTCGAAATGTTCGACATTGAGATAGGCGCGAACGCGCACGCGCGCGAGCGCTGCTACCACGCATGACCTTTGATCCCAATTGTTGTTGATTGTTGCCAAATAAGTATCGTACCTAGAACATGGTGGGAATCACCTCACGTTTATTGTATTTTTCACTCGATCAGCATTGCCACGATATCGCTATTTTTTTCATAATTAAAGGGCTGCCAGCGCGAGGAACGTTTATGCGCGCTATCGTGTCAGCGTTGCATTAAATAGCTCATCCTCGATGTAAACTCTGTATGTTATCAGAAATATAGCATTACACTTTGAATCACGTCTAATTACCATTGCCTCTCCACCCTGTCCCCATCGTGCAAAGGAAATTACTTCTTCTTCCTCGAAGAGCTGGAACCAGTTCGCCGATGATAGATCAACTATATCGCTGAATACGCTAGTAATTCTACGATTGTGCATCGATAAAAAGAAGAAGAAGAAGAAGAAGAAGAAGATTAAGAATAAGAGCAGGAGAACGAGCGAAAGAAAGAAGAGGAAGAAGAAGAGTAAAACATTCTTGACTCGTTAGGTGCGCTTACGACATGGATCCATAAAAAGACCCGTAGCCCCGGTTGTTTTTCGTGCTGGCGTCGTAACATTAATTCTTTTCAACATTGACGCTGATCCGCATGAGACCGTATCGTACAAATGCGAACACTCTTACGCCGCGAATGACAACGAACGGTCTGCTCCCGACGGAGTCATTGGTTTTTCGGTTGATAACGAATCGTAACGAAATGAAATTTACGCGGCGCGGACAGGCTTCTTTACGAGGAACGAATAAACGGGCAACGCGGAGCATTTAAAACTCTATTTTTAGTAGGTTCGGATTTTCTAATTGATCTTGAATCAGCGAAACTTCGAAGCACGTGCGCGCGTCTCACCTCGCGGTTAGCATCGGTCTGTTACCGAACGAAAATAGATTGAAACGATACCGAGGGAGAAGATCACGAGTACGCATCAACTTCGAACCCGATCATTCCTCGACGTCTTAAACACAAAAGGCGTATGGAAATCGTTTCGAATCGAGAATGTTTCCTCGGGCGTCTCGCAGGATTTCCGTTGAATATTCGCAAAAGAAAAGTGCCCCGTCGTTTCCCATTAAACAAATCCCGAAGAGTATCACCTGGCTGAAATTCGCGACTGCGCCGAGAGTAGAGCGTGCTGTACGCGGCCCTCGTGATGCTTTCCGAGCGAGGGTGCGAATTAAACTTCGGCCCAGTATCCAATCAACCCTTAGTCGAGCCCATCACGCCGAACAATCGCTCGATGGAATTAGCAATGTTTTGGATATCACTGTTTCACTTATTTTCTATACGCAGCTGGAACATACCGAATCACGATCAGCTTCTAGACAGTGAATATTTCTCAAAAAATGTGTGACCGTACCCTGAACAAAGTTTGAAGGAATAGTGTCGTTACGAGATCGGTACGCTCGAGTTTCCAATCGTTAACTATCTGCGAAAGCTTGTGTTATCGGTGTCCCGATGGAATGAAAACAGGTATACGCGTCAATTTTGTCGGTATAATTATTTAACAGGAGAACATCAGCTCGGTAAAGGGAATCGAAGGGTCACGAAACTTATACGACGACGATATTAGGCGAGAAACTTACGAATCGTAGCTATCCGACGTCGACCTTGTTTAAAATTAAACCGAACCCGGTCAGTACGCGTACGAAAGAACTGCTCGACGTGGAAACGAGAACCGATCCACTCTAGGCGAAAGCCGAACGCCGAGAACCGTGTAAAAAGGTTCGAAAGAATCTGTTCCCGAGGTTATTATCGCCTTTGAAATGTGTCAATGACACGGCGTCACACGTGATTATCAACGAGACACGATTAACATTCCTGATGAAGTCGCGTGCGTGCTACTCGCCCCGATAACCTTCACTGGTTCGTCGGGTTCTCTTATGAATTTTCATTAATCGCACGTTGTATTTGGAAAGTACGATTCGTAACACGCCTCTTAATAATACCCTTACGAACGTTACACGGCTGTGCGACGCGATAATTGCAAACGGCTCGTTGTTCTCGGAATTTATAGTGGAGTCGCGCGAACCACGACTAACCGATGATCTTCCCCTCCTTTAAATCCGTTTCTTACCGGATCGCGTAACGAATCATTTTTTCGTCTCACTTGCGAACAGTAAATCATTCATTCGCCAGTACGTTATGCCGAGGAGGAATTTGCAAATATTATCTTTGAATTCAACTCTCGTTCGATCAATATTTAAAGAGAAGCCGATCAAACGCGTGTTTACGTTCGAACATACCTTCCAAACAGCTCGTATTTCGGCTATGAAATTTTCTTAAAAACAGCGATCCGCGATAACTGTGCTGCTAGTCGGAAAAACTCGAGAATCTCGATCGTTCTCTACGATGAACTCGTTACGCTGTAACTAAAACAATTTAGGATATCCTCGAGTCGTAATGTCTTCTCGTTTCTAGACGTTCATCCGCGACGTATTTGGAATTCGCAGAAAACTTCAATACCGCGGTACATATGAATTATTAACATACGACCCAGATACTCGTGGCAAATGTTTCTCTAGTTTGCGACCTTTTGTATTTCCCACGCACGCCGCGCGTACGCGTTTATTTATCGCATATTTATTTTCCTTGGCTTAGGAAACGTTTAGCTTCCCGCCAATCGTTGAACATTGGAAATGCGCAAACAGCGACAGGTTTCTTGAAACGTCCGAAACTTCGCCTTGCCATTGAAACGCTCGCGACCGGTTCAACAGTCCGATACGGGTCGAATTTCCAAGAGATATTCATCACCGCTCAACTGCCGTCGAAGGCGTTCTCCCAATTTCTCGTACGCGGGACGTCGCTAACGGCGAATTAATCGTTTCCGTTGCAAACGAAGGATCGGGCCGCGCGGGGCGTCGTTTAGATATCGCCTAATTGACGCGTAAAATATGAAAAGGCATCGTTCCAACAGACTTCCACGCGGCAATCGTGTTTACGATCCTGCGAACTCGGAACCAGCAACGAGTTTGAAAGATCGATAAACGGCAGGAGCGGAGCGTGGCATAATCGATGGATTCTCGTGCATCAGAGAATTCAAAATATTGGCTTAACGCCAAAGACGAGGACGACAAGCCTCTCGGGCAAATGTAACGTCGCCAAAATAAGCACGCGGGCCCAGCGCGGAACGACGAGTCTACGCGTCGGTTACGGGAAGCTAGGTTCGCACGAGCATCAACGGGCATGAGTCTCGAATCACGAATACCTACCGGCGCTGGAACAGCGAATCCCGTTGGCGGAAACCTACTAAATGAATCGTGCCAGCGAAATAGTTCGGCTCGGGATACTGTAATTCCTATCTAAAGATATAAAGTTGCGCGCTCACCTTTCCGCGGAAGCGTCCGCCCGCGGGACGCGAGCGGGCGCCGAGCGAGAAACGATCTCGAGATCGCGGCAACGCGCAGCGATAATCGTGACATTGAATTTGCTCGATCGCGCTGCTCGTGTTCGCAGTGCTCGATGGAATCTGGATCGGCAATGGTGAGGAGTCGGGGGAGCAAATTGACAAGCAACAACGAACCGTCCATCGTCCCGGGAAGAACCGCTTTGTCCAGTGGAGTCGGGTACGGTGTCGTGGACGGTCCGCTCGGCTCATCCGCGCATCGAAACGGTTGGCAAGTAAGCGACAACGTTCCTCGTTCCTCGCGCTTTGTCCTTGGTTCGCGCGTCCCAGCTTTCGACCAATCGGCGTTTGCATATCGAACAAGATTCTGCCGCGTCATCGGTGCCCGATCGATTTACGCGTCGTTTATAAACCGTTTTACGCGGCAGGCGGATCCGCGATTTTTTCGAACGCGTCCGTTTGTCCGCGCGAAGACGTCACTCGTAAAGTCGAACTCGGAAACAGAGGGGGGGGGGGGGGGGGGGAGACTCTAAAACAGGAAGAAGCGAAAATACCTAAGGAATATCTGCGTCACGCCGCGGCGCGGTTAATTGAGGATAGAAGAAAAAACGTAATGTCGTCTGGTGTTAGCTATGTAGCCGGCGGCCGAGTAGCCGGCGGCAGCGTTTGCGCGCCGAGAAACAAACGCGGCGAGTACCGCGAGCGAGCGACGCGAGGACTTAACCGACATATAAATAGCGTTTAGTTGAAACGGATGCGGTAGAACTCGCGTGCACGTCTTGCGAGGCGATCCGGAAGACACGACTCGCTTTCCAAGGAACTCCTCCTACTCCGGGACGCCGATACGAGTTGCCCCGCGATTCGCGACACCGACGCGCCAGTGATTTCCGAGAGTTTCCGCGGGAACGGTCGCGTATCGACGCGCTTTCGCCCAGCTTTCTACGAAATCTCGTTCGCCGGTTGAACTCTGTTCCTCATAAGCGATTCGACTCGCTTCTTCCTCGCGGTCTGATCGATTGATATTCAAAACGCGATAACGTTTGAGTGACTTTCGTCGTTTCGTTCGCCGGAAAGATGGTTTCTGTTTACGATGACCGTTTACGATGAGCACGATTTCATTTAACGGATCGCCGTGAATTCGATCGGACACGTTAATCGGGACGATAGATAGAGGTGAAGAGGAACACGGTCTAGAATAGAAAGGTTCGTTTAATACGCGCAGTTGTTCGGGCAGAAATCCCGGGGGATTCTCGAGGACGGCTGGCAGGTAAACGGTCTCCAGGCGACGCGAGCAAAGTGCAACTCTTCGGTAAAGGGCAGTACCTGCACCGTGAACAACTACAGCATCGTCGCCTCTAGGGGAGAGCTCGCTCGAAATAACTGCGCGGCGAGAGAGACGCCGGCGCCGTGTATCGCGAGCAGGAAGAACAGCAGCACGGTCCTCGGCGCGTCCGTGTGCACTCGTCCCGTGCGTCGCGATACCTTTCTCGCGCAAGAATTTCCTAGGAAACAGCTCCCCGAAGACACCGGCGAATCGGAGAACCTTGGGAAACTTCAACGACCCATCCGCAAGTCGTTCTCCGTCCCCGTCAATCTCACGGAAGGTATATACCTGTACGTCACATACAGCGGCGAACATACACTTACGAACATGTGAATAATTACGCTTTCATTATCTGTAAAACGGTATTAGCATTATTTACAACATGACATTTCTCTTATGTTTGAGACATTTGCCGCTTCTCTGTTTCATCTTACTCGACTAACTTTGACATCATAGGTTGTAGAAGATGGTTAAATTCTGTGACATTTTTTAAGCTGATTGAATGTTATTTTACATTTTTCAAATATACATGTATATCATAAAGAAATCTATGCTCTTCCTGAATATTATTAATGCGATGAATGGTGGTCACCGGTGACCAACCAAATCGAAGTATCACAGATTATCAAGATCACTCAATTAAACGACGATTATTTGAAAACATTTCTATATCATAAATAATGCTAGTGCGGTGACGTTGAGCTAGATGAACGTGCAATAATAATAATGCAATCCAATTGAATAATTCAATATTGTATTTCTTCCATTTTCTGTATTTTGCTCTATGAAACTGTGCGGCATTCAACGTGTTAACAATATTATTAACAATAGAAATCCACCCACAGATGTTCGTAAGTATATGCCGACCACTGTACATTTTAAACCGGTCCTCTTGTTTAATACTGTTGTAGCGTGCGCATGTTTTCGCGATATTCTCCGAAGTCGGCAAGATTTTGTAAGCTAGATAAACATAGCTCTATAATACCGATACTCGAACGAAGTACTTATCTACTTATTTATTATGTACAGTCGATGTTACCGCGCGTAAAACGATTTACAGGTTTCTCGGCGCGGGAGAAAACCGGACGAGTGACTGAGAACGGTTTACTGAAAAGGTCTTCTGCACTCTTGGCGAATTTCACGCAGTCCGTAAGCAGAATCGCGGACAGAGGGAAGAACGATTCGTCGAAGCAAGGAAAAGCTGGCTCGTACCTTTATCGCTCGGAAGCGGCCGGTGCTCCGAGCAAATACTCGACGTTCAAGGGATACTTTTCGATTTTAAGCAACGTCACCGGTGACCACCGACCGCAACCTCTCCGACGATCGCCGAGCTGTCAAACGTTGCCGATCGAGAGAAAGAAGAGCGGCGCTCGCGTGAAGAAATCGGTATCGTTCAGTTCGGACACGAGTTTCCAAGAAAGACGGGGAACCTTCGGAAAGGCTGCCGTCCACGAAGTCAAAGTCTACCACAAGGGCGTCCTGCAAGGTACTTACACGAGTTTCATTCGATCGAATCACGAAAGAATCGTTAAGCGTCGCGTCGATCGCGATGCTCGCGCTCGGTATCGATCCCCGAAGAACATGGTATCTCAATTTCACAGCTGTTCCCGAGCGATGCTAGGATTAGCGCGGCGTTCCTCGCGTCACTGTTTTCTTTGGAAATCCTTCAAGAGAACGAGCTAAATGCACATAGCGTACCTCCGACGCTTGTACGAGAAGAATAGAAATCGAAAACCGATAGCGTAGTGTAAATCCTTCGGAATTCTGGCGCACGAAGTCTCGTGTCGATCGTTGCACGAGTAAATTCAACGGGAGATCCGTTCGACGAGATTCGATAAAAGATATACACCTAAGTAGACGTAAATCGTTGTAAATGGTTCTGTCTAGCCAAGACGGTGATTGTTCGATAGATCGGAGTGTGCTCGGGAACACGATTCTCACAAAAGTGCCGCCGTCGTGGGAAACATCCTCCGAGGGCCGATCGGCCTTCCTGAGGGCTGCGAGGGATGCCGACGACACGGCGCTCAATCAAATCGCGGCGCAGGTGCAAAGGTTTGGATTCGGAGACATGGACGTTAATATGGTTGACAGCAGCGGCAGGGTCAGTACCGTTTGAATTATACTTTACAGATACCCTCGCTATTCGACGAGCGATCACGATGATACAGTTACGTGGTAAAGTTAGTTTCGAAAACCGGCGAACGGAGAGCCCTCGCGCTTGCTTCCGTGACAGCTCGATCATGTCCGCCGCAGCGGAATGTGTAAATTTACACGGCGAGAAGCGCATCGATATCGTACGTTGCTTGTTCCGTCTGCAGCCGAGGTCAGTGGTTATCAAATTGCTAACGAAACTGCTAACGAAAGACGTTACGGCGGATCGCGTTTGTTTCTCAAATATCTTTACGATTCCGCGGCTTATCAAGACATTACTTGGCGAGAACGTTGTCGGTGGATCTTACTCGGTCGAATGACATTTCAGCTTGACTTTCTACCGGTCGACCGAGGAATCATGCCTATTCATTTCCACGCAACCGCTGCGCGACGAATTCAAAGACGGAAAGATTGGGAGTCCCTGGTTGAAACGTACGGGGTCACGGTCATTGATTCGGTCGAATAGGGAATTAGATGGGTTCTGTCTAATGTTAGGCCGTCTGGTTATCCTTCGATGTATAATCAGCACCGGCGGTTCATTCGGCTGAAATTTCGGTATTTATTTAAAGGAACTATCGCTGCGATAGAGTGTCGCGTAAATGTCACGTGTGAGATCGATTGTTCCGCCCCCCCTTTTCTTGCACTTCGAAATTTCAACTCGATCAACCGTCAGTGCTATTTGGATGTATAGTGGACCCCTGTGTAACGCGTTTTCTATAACACGGCGATAAAATCTCGACTAGTACTCGTACGAACGAGTACTTAACGTTTTCACATAATTTTTTACTTTTCGTGTAGAAAAGCAAATGTATATACTCACCTGCAATTTATATGTGAACAGTGAAGCTGACAGTTCAAAAGTAGTAACGGTTTATAAAAGAATAATAAGACATCTATACGCTTAAAGATAACAAGAGGAAAACATATTTTTACTCAGCGTTTAATTAGAATGAACATATGCACTTCACAGATTCAATGATATAAAAGGAAACATAAACATGCACTTCACTATTTAATATTTATTCACTACAGGGAGTATCAAGAAGTAAGTCCGAACGAAGAGAGTCCATCATCACCGACATCATCACCGATGTCGATGATAATGAAAGTCACAAAATTTGATATTTTGAAAATCAATCTTGTAAATTTTGAGCGACAACGGTCACAATGTAGAGACATATTTGAAGTTGCAAATAATCCGCCCGACAATACATCCCCCATATAACGCGGAGCGTATCCCCCGCGTTGTAGGGGGTCCACTGTACTAGCCACAGTCGCCTTCACGCGATGACACGATACACGTATGACGCATGCGACGCTGGTATCGCGTAACTACCAAGACACGATACGCGTACGAGATATACGTTCGGGAATGAAACATATCTCTTTCGCTTTCCTGTTGATTATTCAGCTTTCAGTTGAAAATATCTTTTCTCCTTGGGCGAACAATGCAATGCGATCGAATGTTTTGTTTGTCACTTATGAATAGGAAAAGTGTCGCAAGACACTTACATAAGTGCTTGTTTACGACAGTAGGCGTATCGTCGATTGAAAGCGATTTTCACGAATCGCTCGGCTGCAATATCGATCGGTATCGGCACCCTCGCGGACCTAGACGTTCGCGTGTCAACAAGCACGGCAAAATTTGTTGTCGCGGGAACAGACGGCAGTTTCATTTCCTTGGTCAGCGCTCATATTTCATTTCGTAGAAGCTGCTCGAAATGCAGACGGGTCGTTTCCGTTAGCCCGAAAGAAATCGAACGATCTTTTCGACGAAAGCAATTACTGGTCTGACGCGCGCACGTTATAGCAAAACGGATAAAGTAATAGCGTTTGAACGATCGCGTGAACGTCAGTAGCCACTTGAATAAATTGACCCGTAACGCGTGGCGTATTGTGCAACTTTCTAAAGCAAAGAACGCAACGCAGTCGCCTCCGTAAAACGCCGCTGGAACGAGTCTTTCCACGGTTCGTATCGATGCCCGGCATCCGTGCGACGCGTCCGAATTAAGCTTCCGTGGTTTGATCCGTGTCCCTAGAAAATGGTAGGGAAGAACGTCGTGCGCGAACGGAGGCGAGCGAGATGCAACGGATCGACGGCCGCGGTAAACGCGTCCCTTCCGAAATTAAAAGGCGATTCACGTAACGGACGTGCTTTTCGAGCGAACTTTCCACTGAGTCATCATTCAGGATGTTTATTTGCACATTCAGACCGCCGTCAGTTACATGGCTGGAAACGGAACCGCGGCGATGTTGGAGCTAGCGCTGTCGTTCGAGGGGGTGGATGCGAACATTCCCGACAACGAAGGCAACACGCCGCTACATTTCGCCGCGCAAGCGGGTAAGCTGTTACGTTACGTTTCCGGGGAGAATGAGAGTAAAAGGGAATAGAGAAACACTGTTTCACACTGGTAGACAGCGTTGCTATTCGAGTCGCTCGGAAGCCAATGCAGTTAAATCGAATCTCTGATACTTTCTGATTTTAGTCAATTTTGATGGAATAAGTAATATTCTTCGTAGTTATTCAAGGATTCGGTTCTTCGTTTTTCTAGGTCAGAAAGCCCTTCTTTTTATAGCTTTCGAATATGTTGTGTAATAATTTCAGAAGCCAAAACATACATTTTCTCAATCTCTGTTTTCCGGACTTCACCGCATTGGCTTCCGAGCGACTCATTTATCGGCTCGCACGTGGCTGTTAATCGCGCGCGGCACGCTCGCTAGACGGAAAGAAAGGTACCGGTTGATTGTTCGCAGTTGTAGAGCAAACTGTCCGCTGTTCGAGTTACGCGATTCAAGGACAATCACCGGTTTACCCGTCCCTGCATTCGTATCGTGAGTAGAATCGAAAGAATGCGGCCACGCGGTTAGCATAAATTTCACAAGCATAACGCTCCTCGCGTTTTCGGGGAATAATATCGAGTGCTCGATATAAGCGCAACGTTAAATTTCACACACGCCGCGATGCCGTAAGGATCCGACCGCGTCACTCCTGCCAGAAATAACCGGCGTACTTGAGTACTCGAAAGACGCGTGGTCCGCGGTGACGTGCGCCGACGGACGTTTCAAGCCAAAACACACGCGCGAACGTTACGTTACCTGAAATAAGCGGGCACTCGAAGTTTCGAAGGTCGCCGGAGCTGGGTTGAACTTCGGTCTGAACGGTCGTCCACTTTTCTTCGATCTAGGGCAAGCGGAGTGTCTCAACATCCTCCTCCAAAGATGTCCGGACATCGAGATGGACGCTAGAAACTCTTCCGGCTTCACGCCGCTGATGAAGGCCGCCCTCCAAGGACGAACGAAATGCGCGAAAATTCTGTTGTTCGCCGGTGAGTGAATTTCGATTGTTCGAACGGGGCACGACATTTCCCTATCTGCTCTCGCGTTTAGGTGCTAATCCGACATTGAGGGATCACGGGAGAGGATTGAGGGCGGAACAGTGGGCCAGATTTTGCGGAAGGTACGTCTGCGCCGAAGTGATCGAAAGGTTCGCCAGGCACCGGCTTTTGGAGAGATCGACGTCGTGTCGTTGGGGCAGCGAACCGGAACTCGCTGCAAAGGTGCTGCAAGGAAAGGTAACCGGCTACGTAATTTAGTCAGATTAGAATGCCCTGATTGCGTAGGCGATATACGTTCATGACGTGGAATGACAAAGCGTATTGACACAGGTGATACCAATTCCCGCGGCGCCTCTCTCGCCGCCGTCCTCGGGATTAAAGTCAAAGATAAGGAAAGTGTTCCGCACTACGTCCGGGCCGGATCGAAATTTCTCGTTAGTTTCGCAATTGACTAGCGCCGCTCTATGCGCGAGCAGTCCCGTCTTGCCGAAAGCCGGCGAAGTCCCGCCCGTGGTGAAAAGTCTTCTTCGACCTCTCAGCGTCCCGCAGCTCAGGTATTGTGCGCTTTTATCGGGCACTTCGCGTGTCACGAACTAGAAATGATCGTTCGCGTCTGATACTTTCCAGGGTAACGCTGGTGTCGCCGCAGGAATTTCTCGAACAATCCAAGGAGAAGCACGGCTCGAGTTTTACGGAAAAGATCGAGAACGCGATTGTGAAACCGTCGCGGTCGAAGAAGAAGAGCAAGTAAATCGCACAGAGTATCTTAAGCAGAAGCGTCGGAGAAATTGTAATTTTTTAAGCATCGTCCCCGTGAACGGTTCGATATCGGAGCTGTTCCCGCGGCGCGGTTCTCTGTTCTTCTCTAGTGTAAAACTGCGAGCGATCTTATCGTTAGACGTTGAAATTAGTGTCATTTCTACGTGTTCGGCGTCCCCTTTTACTTGTTAACGGTGCGTTTTGTACGTCTGCGAACATCAGAGATTAAAAACCGTCTATTTTCCTCGGGCACGGTTTATTTGAGCGTCGTTGTACGATGTAAACGTTGTTTCAGATTGTTTTCGATGAAAATTCTGTGGTTAAAGGTGTAAGCGCTCGGAGCGGTCGAACTTATTTTTGGTTTACGATCTCGGTGGTCCGCACCAACGGACAGGAAGCCGTGGAACGTGTTGAAACTCGGGAACACCGAACAGTCGACTAAGGTCGCGGTGACTCATCGAATAACGGGAGGGAAATAGACGAAATACATAGTTTCAATACGCCGCTCCGATAAATGCCCGTTCGATTTCTATAGCTGAATGAACTCACCCCGAACCAGATTTATCTCGCGACATTCGAGCGTATGCGACAGCGACGCGGTGTTTTATACCTACGCGGTGATCGTCCTAACAACTTTTAAATAAATATCTTTCTATTAAAATTATTCTATTCAGTCGTACACTATCTTGACAAACGTTCGTCTATATTAATAATTACAATTACTTTATCTCGCAACCGCGAATGACGGCGATCCACCCGGCAAATGTCGGTCGCCAGTTGGTCGTTGTGGATTACAGCATATTACATATATCCTGCTCCTATATTTATACAAATGAATTTCCACGAATCGATCGTACGCACGTGCACGTCTAATGGAAGAACCGCGAAAACCGGATATAACGAGGTAGAATGAGATCGATGAACAAGAACGCTTCGACTCTGAGCCTCGTGTATCTACGTATTCCGACGATTCGGATAAAAATATATCTATAAACAAATAAACGCGAGAAACGGTTCCCCGGTTATTGCCGATTCATCGAACACTGGCATCATCGTCATCGGCACGTCGGCTCTCTCTATGTGACGTCGCTCTTCTTGTTACGACGTTGCCTCCGATTCTTCGCCTTCGAAAGAATTTCGTACGCCTTCTGAATCTCCATAAATTTCTCCTGGGCCTGTCGCCTCTCTTCTTCCGTGCCCTTTATCTTGTCCGGATGATTATCCCTCGAAAGAGCTCTCCAACGAGCCGTGACTTCCGACTGCGTGGCCGTTGGCGAGACACCCAATACCTGCAACACAGAATCGGCCGTGTCGACGGTGAAATTCCACGGGACGGGATTCGGGGCGGGGAAGATTGAAAATATACCTCATAAGCGTTTATTTCATCCGGGGGATCGGTGAGATCGAGCAGCTGCTCCCACGTTGCCCAGAAACCTTGATGCTTGGTTTGGTTCCAAGTTGCTTCGAGACTAGTCTAACCAAATGAAACCTTTGTGAGATTTGTGAGATTTTTAACGGTTCGACGTTCTGTGCGATATCTCCGGCTAAGAAACTTACTTTGAGATCGAGCCATATGTCGGAGGCCAAGAAAACTTGAACGTACTCGTACAATGGCATCTCCTCGCCCTCGCTGTCGGTCACCATGACGTTGAAATACAAATTGCAACTGTGCAAGGTCAGATACAAAGCAGCGGCCAAGCTCAGATAAAACATTCTGCGCAGGAAGCTTTTCTTCTTTCTTGGCTTCAGCCTCCATTGCTTGCTGAACGTGTCGAAGCTGAGCGAGGCGGCTACGGCCATCAGGAACACCCACCAGCTAGTATCCCTGATATAGGGTAAGGTCGGGTAAAACACATACGCCGATCCCAGAGCCCACCATATGGATCCCTGCTCCCTACCGATATTTCCAACTAACCAGACACCTAATTACAGAGTAAGCTCAGTTTAAAAAATCATCGGGAAACATCAGCCATCGTAACGAATCGAAGTGTCGAGCTCGTTTACAAGCACGCAGGAATATCCGATAGTTTATAGAAATCTGTATTAAAACGTTTTCCGCGAATAGTCCGTGGAAAGATACGTAGCTACGACTACGCCTATCCGTTCGAGCGACCTTAGAAATTGTTATCGGTAAACCGACCAATATGTAAAGCGTAAACGATAAGCGGGAACGTTAAGTCCGCCGAGTACGAATTCATTATTTCCTACCTAATGCGATCACAAAAGGTGTCAAGACTAATAAGTGCCGAAAATTGATGCCAAAGACCTCGTCTGCCGGCATCGCACTGCGATACAGTTCGCCCCACGAAAATGCAACGCCGGTCGCAGCAGCGAATCGCACCGTCGAAAACGGCGGCTAAAATGTCGAATACGATTAACGTTCGTCTACCTTGTCCATAATGCAATCATCGATTCATCTGTTTTAGAACATGAAAACAGGCGGTGTGAGAATTTCAAGTACCTTGCCATAGTATCGAACTTTCTGCTTGAAGAAATGCACGAAACGAGGCTCCTCGTTCGCATCGTTCACGTACGTAGGGATCCTATAGATGTCTCGGAGCCAGCCGAGACCCACGAATCCGCCGAGAGTGCAGAAATACACGAACGCCTGGTCGTCCCTCTCCAGGTACACGTGGTGCGCTCCGACTAAACCACCGAAGGCCCATAACAAGTAAGTCCAAAATTTCGATTTCCGTTTCTGATCCTTCGCCGGTTTGTTGACCCCTTCGTCCACGCGTCCATTTCTCAGTTCCATCTTCGTGCTGCCCATCGTGACTCGGATTCGCGAATGGATCACGCGTTCGGCATTTTCGTAACTGAACCGTGACGATCTATACTCGATGCACTCTTCGTCGTTGAACACCGCTGACTACAACCGTGCAGCGACAACGGACAGTTACGGGCACAAAAAGCTGTCAGCACATTTGTCTTTGAGTCGAGGCACACATTCATGAATACGGACACGCGTATACACTCATCAATGACGTGTATGCAGGTGGTGTTTATCAACTGACACGATGTTCCTTGGTATCGTTCCTGCGCGTATCGACGGACGTCCGTTCGTTAACTATTTCGGTGAATCTGATTCACTTTTCCACTGCAATCTTTTTATTCCTGAAATCGTCGCCGCGTCTCGAAGGTGTACGTGCTTCGCTGTGCCGTTTTCGAGACTACCAGAGCTGGTTTCACCACGCCGGTTCTTACCGTTTGTGGTTCAACGGTGTAACGGTACCTGCACAGGAACGTACCAACAAAACCGATCGCGGATGGTACCAGGAATAACCAGGAATCCACGTTAACTCGGAACAGATCGATGGATTGGGCATATGGAATTCTAATTTGAATTTTGTGTTTTAGTGATTTATTATAAAAAATTGAAATACACCCGTGCATCTGTTATTTCCGGGCAAAAATTTGTTTACCGTTTCGATTCGTGCTGTAGAACATTTGAGTATCGTCAGGTTTTCGGGACACGAGGAGAAAATTCATCGAGAAATGTTTTCATCGAGTTTACGTATACACGTCTATATCTCTCGGAAGCGTGCACGCATATTTCGGTTCTCGCCATAAATTCAGGGTACTAAATGTCTGTCGTAAATATTAAAAAGGCCCCGAAAATAGCGTGTTGCATTTAACGGTTTATTCAACTTTCGGCTTGGCACGCTGAAACGCCCTTTTATTGTATTAACACGTTAGCTATTTGTATACGTGATACAGCGATTTCGGTGAAACCTTAACGCGAACGAACATTACGGTACCCGTTTATACTATGCGTGTGTACGTCTCGGATGTTTTTTATTTTGGCACTGCACCTGAACGATTCACGATCTATAGATCGCTTTAATCCGCTAAATTATACCCACTGCGCGGTACGCATCGATATTTAGCCGTCGAAATGTTGAAAGGACGTGTTTCATGGCCAAATCGAATAGGATAAAACGAGGATTGCAATGAAATTGCAGAAGCTAGCAGCTTTATTGATTTCACTGTCAAGTACACATTCCGTTGCAAGTACCTTTTCGTTACTCCGATGGAATCGTTCGCTTACAGTTTGTTTTGTGAAACCGATGAAGGCATTATTCGTGACACTAGATACATAACGCGGAGACATTGTGCTAATATAAACTTATACAATTCGATGGAATTGCGGACCAATGGATTCTTTAGGAGAACAATGGTTCCAAACACCAATGCCGTGTTTACATGCGTTGAAAAGGAAGGAACCATATCAATACATTGAACTGAGCGTTCCGGTATTCCGATGCGAATCCAATGGAAAATGTTTGACCCATTTAATACACGCCTAACTCAACAATTTCTAGAAATAAGGTTCCTTTTACCGTGTATGCTAAAAAGCTGATAGAAAGTGGGAATGTCACACATTGCGAAGTGACAATCGATGATGGTAGAAATTGGATCCCATATTCAGCGCGTATTAGTTCTCTGCGTGTATTTTCAACCTATATTAAATGTTTTGCAGAAAAAATTTATTTTTACAGTGTATTACGTTCACGTTCTAATACAGTGGACTATTTATACCAGAGCGTTTCATTAGATAACGATTGCAAAATCTGATGCAATGAGAATGGGATACACGCAGGTCGATGCATTCGGCTGAATCTGACCTACTGCACAGTTCAATCATTCAATTATTGAAGTTCAAGTATACAAGTTTCAGTATACAAGTTCAAGTATTCAAATTAAAAGGGGCATTAATCGGTTGGAAATGTTTTCCTGATGGAAACGAGTCTAAACGCACAATATATCGAATAATAACGGAAGCTACAGACTGATGAAAAACCTTATGAAAAATAATGTTTAAAATTGTTATGGAATATTTCGGGTTTTACCAGATATAAAAATTAATTCTCCGAGAAGCAAATTTTCCGTTACGTTATATTATGTACAATGAAATTATATACATTTTCATTAAAGATTCAATATTCATATTAAATTGTAATTTGAAATTTAAAGTCTTTATAACCAATAAAGAAAAACTCTATTCCCATCGTTCATATATCCTCGCATACATTTGTCTTTACCAAGTTGTGTAAAACATTTGCAGCAGAAATGAAGTATATAGCAAATTCGATTCCTACTAACAAACCTAAAATCTTGTATTATCGGTCACATCGAGCGCGACACCAAAATGGTACGGGGGTTTCGAGACCCCTGAGGCCCTAGACAAAAACTCCCATAAGCCGCAACGTCTGTACTATGTATCTTGAGTCTGTGCCTACTATATCACGGTCGTAAAACAGATTCCATTTTTAGCAGCGTACATGAACATGACCATGACTTTGAGATGAAAATCCCTAGACCAAAATGGTCCCTATATTCCTACTGACGTCATGCGCGGATTGAAGTAATTTTTCGATCGAGAAACGGTTAAATGGACTTTCCAAATTATACACTCGAAGTACTTCTTCGCACGCACCATAAATTGCACGGGCAATCGTGCGAACGAAAAATTATTTTCAAACCAAGCTTCTTCCCTGTCAGCCGTGTTTGTAATTAAAATTCCAATCAGACGCGACTTTTTCAGGATAAATGAAATATCTTTACAGAAGCAATTTCTGAAGAAGTATTGATCACGTAATTTCGACCAAAATGTAGGGACAATCTCGACTGAAAGCTTGTCCCGAAAACAATATGGCGGCGTGCACGTGTCGTCTGCAATTCTTCATTGGAATCGAATATCGTACGTGTGAGATTTATCGGTACACTGTCCCTGGCCAGTTCACGATATTGCTGAAGGTAACGCAAGAATTATACTCTTGGTGAAGATGGAATTATCTGGTGGTGATGGAACGTTGTGACTCGACAAAGAGAGGCCATAAAGAGTGGCGACGAATAGCGAAAAGGGAGCGTCGCAGACGTCTGCGTCGCAAAGCTGCCGCTGAACGGGACGCGGACGCGGAAAGACTGAGGGCAGCACTAGAGAAAAATGCGGACTATTTGAACTGGCTGGAGAAGTGCGAAGCGGAAGAGAAAGAAAAGGAGAGGATAGAGAAAGAGGAACACGAGCAGCGTGAGAAACTTTGGCTGGAGGAGGAAGTAAGTTGAAATGTTTTCTTCGATTCATTAACACGTACAGTGCTAGGTGTACCATATATGGTACACGGCAATTTCTGTTAGAAAATATTTTTAAGGGACGCACGGTCACGGGCGGTATGCGTTACAAAGCGAGAAAGTAAAGGAACAATATTAAAATGTATAAAAGTTACCGTAACTTGAATATAAGTTAATATTTTATGAAAAAATCAGTACAGTTCATAAGCAAAATATAATTGAAATTTCCGTGGCACGGAACGTGTTAATCCATTAGTGACTAACATGATTTACGTATATTTATTGTTCGTTACAAGATAGGTCGTTTTTATTTCGTAAAATTACGCGTGTCGGACGCAGATTCTTAACACGTTCGCTAGCAACGTCACATATTTGTGACGGCCGCAATTCTATATTTTACATAATGAAAATGAAATTAATCGTATAGATATCGTTATTAGAAATTATACACTGCGACATTATATTTAGGAATTCAATGACACGTTTCAGTTTCAGTTTTCTAATGCTTTGTTTAGAAGATTTATTTGATTGAAGAAAATATCATAGTCAGGGAGACCGTCACCGAAATAAGCGCTGGTAGCGAACGTGTAATGTATTGTACGCCAAATTTCAGCTACTGGAAACGCGAGCGTCGGTAATCTTATTGATCTATTTTTAAACGTTAATCAAAGCAAAATTTGTAACTTACGAAGAAGAATAAGGAATTCGATTTTGTAATTTTACTTTGGATTTGTTATATATATCGAAAATGTTACATTAATGTAGGACTAGTAATTAAACGATAGACTAATTACTGACAATGCGTTAACACGTTGAACACCGCATGATCTCATAGAGCAAAATACTCAAAATGGAAAAAATATATTAAATCATTTAATTGAATTGCATTGTTATTATTGCAAATTCATCTAGCTGAATGTCACCGCATTGGTTAGCATTATGTATGATATAGAAATCTTTTCAAATAATCGTCGTTTAATTGAGTGAACTATAGATAATTCGATTTGGTTGGTAGTCACCGGTGACCCCCACGGCATTCAACGTGTCAAAATAGTTGTAACAGGCACGTTTTACATATTCCGAAAATAGAAGAAAGAATCGTATGCACTTATTATGAATTTCCATCGATTTGCTTTTGTTCCGGCAATCGATGGTTTCGGCGGGTCTAAAGTAAAAAAAAGAACTTCGCATAACCATGAAAATAACGCGAATATGTGGATACCGAAACCTGCTAGCTATTACGCGTTAACTGTAAGCTCGTCGAGCTTGATACGGAAAAGCGACGTCTTCAAAATATCTACTTACATTTTGTTCGATTTCCATAGGTGAAAGCTCAGAAGGAATGGCAAATCCTACAGGAACGAAAGCAACGGGCCCGACAATTGCAGTTGGAGCAGGAAGCGAAAATCCGAGAAGAGTTTGAGGCGAAACAAGAAGTGATTCGCAAGAAACAAGAAGAAGAGAAACAGAAGAGAGAGGAGGATATCAAGAAGCGGGAGGAACTGTTAAAGGAGATCGACGATTACATCGATAATGGGATCGAAACGCCGGAAGCTATGCGCGAAGTCGTCGACAGTCAACCTGGAAAAGAACTGTGCCCCTTCTTTACAAAGACCGCCGCTTGCAGGTAAGCGAACCGTCGGATACGCTGACTTCCATTATAGTCGAAGACTCAAGATAACTTGAAAAAAATATTCATTTCCAGATACGGCGACACATGCTCAAGAAATCATAGAAGAGTATGCCTGAGCAAGGTGATATTGATACCTGGATTTTACACGCATTTCTCATTGGAAAAGAATTCCGCGGAGTACGACACGGATGTAGCCCTCGAGTTCGAGAGCTGGGAAACGCGGGAACATTTTCGTGAATTTTACAAAGACGTTGTACCGGAGTTAGAGTCCTTCGGGAGGATAAAGACTCTTAAGTACTGCTGTAACACGGAAGTCCATCTAAGGGGGAATCTGTACGTCGAATACTATACCGAAAGAGAAGCAGCCAGGGCGCTAAGAAAGCTGAAAGGTCGTTGGTATGCCGGTCGGCAGCTTAATTGTGAATTTGCCAATCTGAAATCCTGGAGGAGCGCTGTCTGCGGTATGGCAAAATGCCCGAAAGGGAGAGCGTGCAATTTTCTGCATACCTTTCGAAATCCGCACGACGAGTACGATATTAAAAGCCCGCCTAGGTGGGCAAAGACGTCGGTCTCGTCTTCTCAAGAAGCTACCAGCAGGAGAGGAACCGAACACAGGTATGTACATAAATAGTCGCGGTTTCGGGCTACAATCTGTCATCGACTTATTTTCGACGCCGGTGGGTGTCAATCGCTATTTACTTTTCGACTTTCTAGAAATAAATCGAAATGGGAGGATGGTAGTGACGCGGATGACGGCAAGAACTGGAGATGGTCCGAGTCGCCCGAGCCCGAATCGGAGCAATACTCGCAGAACACGGAGAGGTGCCATCGTCGGAACGATGAATCGACGCATCGACAAAAATCGGCACGCGATAAACGTCGGTCTCGACCTGATAGAAATAAAATCACCGATAACGATGAAACGCCGACGAAACGGCGCAGATCAAGTTCCAAAAAGCATTTCGAAGAAAGTACCAAAGACGAGGATATGTCGAATGGCCGCGAGTCGTCCAGAAGATACTGGAGGAAACACGAAAGAAAGAGAGGGGACTACGACGACGAACACGATGAATCAAGATCGCCAAGGTATTATCGCAATAGATACTCAAAGAGCGGAAATGAAAGTCACCATTCGAAAATTCATAGATGTTTGAGTAAATACATGCGACAAGAGAAGAGGGAGCGTGAGAAAGATAAGCGCAGATCGAGGATTCGTCGGAGCTCTTTCGAAAACTCGTCCAGACGGAAGGCTAAGACGAATTCTGAAACGGTGGATGTCGACAGAACAAACCAAACCAAAGATATACCACGTTTAAAGTCTAAATGGGATAGAGATCATGATTACTCCGATAGCTCAGAGTTCTCCGACTCCGATTCATCGAGTAGCGTCGAGGGAGAAAATACTGACAAGTCTGGAGCGTCGAAAGAGCCGTGTAAACGCAACTCCGGCGACGAACGGGTGACGACGGATTCAGAAAGCGAAACAAAAGTAAATGAAAATTAAAAGAACCTGTACCATGAGATTATCAAGACTCGTTATGTACGAACAGTTCTGTAATGAGATTATTTCAGTCAGGCGAATACTTTTTCATACCGAAGTGCATTTAAGAATAAAATGTTTTATATATCCACGGAATTTTATTACACGCGTCTTGCGCGTTTATCATTGATTCAACGATCGATTATTTGTGAACTCTAGATCTGTTAACAGTGTGTACAAACTAGTTGAAAGTACGACGCAGCGATTAAGTTGATGCAATGCGTTTCAACGATAAACATTATCTTTCAATCACTTATATCTGTGCTTACTATTTGATATTTTTGATAGATCGATTGCGTACACTTCATCGCGATTAAACTTCCAATTACTCGCTGTAGCTTATCAGATAAATTTTGATTTTTAATTTTCATCGATTCTTAGTGGGGGCTGCCGGGTATCTGATCCACGGGTATTAAGGCCACCGTCGATGAGATTTTAAGGAGCAGTGTTCCATGAATTAGTGTCGCGGTAAGCTGAGTCTCGAAATTGGCTAATTAATTGTTTAATTCTGTCAACGTTCGCCATGATCCTTCTAAGTATTTTGTGGACCTTGTGTCTAACGTGTGGTCTCAGTGATGCCATTGGTTTTCGAGGATTTCATTTCGAAGGTTTAGAAGAGCCAGACATTACAAACCGTATCACTGCCCAAAGTATAAACGAACGCTGGATCGAGCAGCCACTCGATCACTTCAATCCTCGAGACAATCGGACTTGGTCAATGGTATGCGAATTGCAGTAACGAGTAATAACAGACGGCTAACAACGACTTTGAGGCTGAAACGCGTTTCCGTTTTATTCCAACAGCGCTATTATGAAAATTCTGCCCTGTTTAAAAAGGGTGGTCCGATTTTCATCATGATCGGAGGAGAGTGGGAAATATCTACGGGTTATTTAGGTGCTGGTTTGATGTATGACACTGCTCTTGCCCACAACGCTATGTTGTATTACACCGAGCATCGTTACTACGGCAAAAGTCATCCAACCGCGTAAGAAACGTATTTCCGATCTCCCAGATGTATTCCACCGGGATGTTAATAATGTTTGCGTTAGCTATTTAATCTGGTAACATGAAAATATTTTAGAGATCTCACTTCAAAGAATCTGCAGTACCTGAGCGTGGATCAGGCGTTAGCGGATTTAGCATACTTTATAGAGACTAAGAAAAAGGAGGAAGGATTGGAAGATAGCGCCGTTATCGTTTTCGGAGGATCTTACGCAGGAAATATGGCAGCTTGGTCGAGACTCAAGTACCCTCATCTAATTCAAGTATTTCTTTTGTCGTTCTTCTTTTCTCTTAACCCTTCTGCTACTGCAGAATTCTGCGCCGACGCGAGATTCTAAGGTGTACCGAAACCAAAACACTGAATTGAACTAAATTAAACCAATCTGAAATGATCACGTTTATATGATATATAAATGGAAGATGTAATTGTTGAGTTAGAATTTGCTTACATCTGATCTAAGCGAGCTTTGCTGCATCTATTGCTAACCCATTGCCGCAAACGACGGCTATAGGCGTCCATTGTAGTTTATTCCTCAGTAATACATTGAACAAAAATGATGTAACAGTCTAGATAACATGTACGTTGATTTTGTGCACGGTTTTTCATGGCCAGAACAAGTCAAAACAAACAATTAAAAAGGAATTGCGTTTCCGGGCACGATTTTAAAACTAAAAGTATGCGGCAATGGGTTAATAACATTTTACGAGCGCTTAGGGGCGCTAACTGTACACCGAAACCAAATTTTTAACCCATGGGTGCCAATAGTAGCCAAGGGGTTAATATAAATCGTCGCCATAGCGAAAATATCATCGATCTTTCTTTCAGGGCGCATTGGCTAGCAGCGCTCCGGTATTCGCAAAAGCCGACTTTTACGGTAAGAGACGACATCATCCACGTTTCGTTAAACTTTCATGGTACGTTTAAAGGAAAAAGTTGGTTACGTTTTGCAGAGTATTACGAAGTTGTGGCCGAATCGCTGCGTAGACACAGTCAGCAATGCGCGGACGATATTAAAGCCGCGTTCGACGCGGTTGAAGAACTGTTAGCAGCTGAACACGGCCCGGAGAAATTGAAGTCCTACTTTAAGTAATTTCCGTTTCTTCGACTTTACATAACACGGTCATATAACGTTGTTAATATTGTTTGCATAAAAATGTTTAGCTTGTGCGACTTACCAAACGTGAATTCTACCAACGACCTTGGACTATTGATGAATACTTTGGCGGAGGTACGGCTCTCTCGAGCATAAAATTACGTCGCAGTATCATCCGTTACATCAAAAAACGAAGAAAAGAAAAATTAGAAATTTCCCGGAACCTTTCTGTTATGTAACGCTCTCAATTTAATTCCTTTCTTCTTCGCCAGACGTTCGCGGGCATCGTTCAGTACGATTCTGTGGTGAATGGACAAACAAAAATCGCTGCTTGCTGCGAAATTATGACTGCACCCTATCTAGGCAGCCCTCTTCAGAGATTAGCTCATCTGGTAGAAGGCGATGATTGTTTATCGAGCGATTACAACGAATTCGTCAGGGAATACACTAAGGAATCTTGGGAAGCGCAACCTAATATCAGTACGCTGTGAAATCAGTATCGTTTCTTATATTCTTACATTGAATATTTCGTTCTAATTGCAATATTTTCAGTGAGACAATGGCAGTACCAGACGTGCACCGAATACGGTTATTATCAGACAACTAGCTCAAAGAAATCCATTTTCGGTTCGCTGTTCCCATTGAGCTTCTTCACGGACATGTGTACCGATCTATACGGCAATCAGTACGTACCATTAAACATGATTTACAGGAAGTCACGTTTGCCATGGTTTCATCGTTTTACGGTGCCGTTTCTTTTTCGTTATAGTTTCGATAGCGATTTCTTGAACACGAGAGTAAGGCGAACGAATTTAATGTACGGAGGACTGCGGCCCGATTTACGAAACGTAATTTTCACCAACGGAGACATCGACCCGTGGCATGCCCTGTCAGTTCTTAAAGATTTGAATCGATTCTCGCCTTCTATATTGATCAATGGTAAGAGACGTTACTGGAGAAGATAGTAAAATACATTCTGGGATTCGTCGCTTAATCAACGATCCTTCGTGGCTTGTAGGTTCGTCGCATTGTAGCGATCTGAAGGAGAACAAAAGCACCGACGTGCCAGACCTTGTCCAGGCGAGAGCAAGAGTGCAAGCAATCATCGGCAGCTGGATCAAGTTCTAATCTTTCGCGTTAATTCGCCGTCGAAAGAAGGAAAGAGTGAGATGGATGTAAAAAACTGTGCATTTATTCTCTATTTACAACCGATCGAGTGCTACAATATAATTTTGGTGTAACTTATAAACATTAGCTTACTCGTAAACCTAATTTACCTCTACGATTTGCTCCAAACAGGGCTTAATTAAGAATTAACAATTTGTCGAGCGCGCTGATAAGCAATTGCGTCGACCGAGATCGTACATTCAACATTGTATAAATGCTTGAAATAGAAATCCCCCAGACAAAGTAAATACGATTAACACGGTCATGGTAGTGTTTCTTATCGATAGATTCCTTCCATCAGTCCACTTCGAGCTTTCTGAAGGAGCCAGTGATGCCGTACATGGTGGAATCGCTGGAGCTGATGTCCATGCACCCGAAGCCTTGCTTCAAAGCTGACACTGCACCTTCTCGAGCCTTTTCAGAGTACAACTCCAACCGTACTCTCATCTTGTCGTGACTCAACAGCGTCGGTCTCATGTCAAGCAGCTCTTTCCTCCAAAGAGCTGCAAGAACATTCGAGTCACGAAAATGTTCAGCGGAAGCGAGGACACGACAGATACTAATATAACAGGTTAAAACGGCAATGAAAATATAACGTGTACATTGAACATTTCAGTTACCGATCATCTCTTTCATTGGCATGGTGCCACCATATTCTTTCGGCAGCAAGCTGGTATCCATTTTCTGATTAACGGCCTCTTCGAGGCTGGTGTAAATTTTAACCCGTTTGCGGATCTTATCGGAGATCAATGTCAGACCAAAGTCAAGAGCAAATTTCACAGAGGGATGCGTATTAATGGCGTGGACCTCTTTGTGTCGCATCGGTATAGTTCGCTGAAAGAAATATCGCCGGATATAAATCAACGCTCGTTGTTTCTAAGAACTCGTAAACTCGGTCGTTTATCTCAGCTTCAAATGCGTGTTAAACGTCGCGTGAACGTTTACCCGTTCACAGGAAGTCACGTTACGTTAGAAAGTGAATTCACGGTCGTCGTCCGAATGTGGACATTCGGGAAAAGTGGAACGCACCGGCTAAAAAAACCGGTTATAATGCCCCCTCGTTTTTTTCGAGCGAGTTACGAAACGAACGCTCGCCCGTTGCATCATTGTCCTTGAATTGGAAATGTCTCGCAGCATCCGGCTATTGGGATTGGGCGCTTTCGCGGGCCAAAATCATTTCCCGTTAAAGCCGCTCGGAAATAGGGGAAAGAGGGGGAACGGGGCCGGGTTAAGTCGTACCTCGCCGTTCTTGACGATACGAACAGCCTCTTTCGGAGTGAAAAGCGTCAGGTGCGGGAAACTGACGCCGGCTCCGTCGGCGAAATGAACGAAGCCCCGCACTTGACTTTCCTCGTCCTCCATCAACGTCTCGTAAGTGATTGCATGAATTCTGCACATGTCGGCGTTCGTGTACTTGTGGGGATCGAATACACCTGCGGAAATGATATTTGAACGTTTCGACAAATGAATTTCCGCCGTAGAGAACGACGTTCGCCGCAAATATTCCCGTCCAGAGGCGAACGCTGGAGCAAGAAACGGAAACCGCGAAACGGTATGCAATATCGCATGCGCGTTTCTGGAATCGGCTCGAGCCGAAAGCTATCATTAGGCGTAGCGCGTGAACGTCGACCGGCGACCGGTGCGAGGAGATTAACGTTTACCTGGTCTAGCGATTACAACGCGTCGGCCTTTCGCGTCGCGGCCAGGTGCAGCGAACAGGTACCTGAAAGAACAGAACCAAAAACGGATCAAGCCGTGCCGCGATATCCGTGGACTACAGTTCTCCAAAATCTTACCCCAAAGACAGAAGTTCCTCCATCGTTTGTTCCGTGGCGTCCAAATGATTGAAAGCCGGATGATACACTTGCCGAAGCAGCAGGTATCTCTCGATAGCTTCTTCCGCCATTGGTACGTTGAACTTTTTGCATCTCAGAAACCTTAATACGAATTGCGCATCTAACGATAAAGAAATAGTACGCAGATCGGTTAGAAACGAGATACCTTTCTAATGCGGGACATCGATCGCGTGGTACGGCGCGAAGCGCAATCAATTCTCCCTGTAAAGATAAACGTGATTCTCTCACCAAGACGGCTGTTTTCGATTCGCGGATTCATTTTGATCCAATTACGTATCTGCTCGAGGGCTTGGTCCCGGGTATTCTTGTCCTCTCTGAGCTCATCCTTCGCCATTTGCTGTGTTTCTTGCGAAAGAGGGCATTCGTAGTTGTCTTCTTCGGTTACCCACTCTATCGCTCCCATTTTGGTCGGCTGTTGCTCGGCTCGGGGTATAAGCGACAAACGAGTTGAAATTTCGGCGATTCGAGCGGCTAGCGATTGGCTGAAATTCTATAAAAGAGTCGAATTTAAATGATCAACGACTCGATTGTCGATCGTAACTAGATGCATCCTTACGGCCGCTCTTTGGGCTTTTAAGATATTCTACGCATGCGACAGAACGAAGTCAGGAAACTGGGTGAAATTCGTTTCCTCGTCTTCTGAGTAGTCGGCCAGCTGCGGCTCTCCTTTAACCACTTCGAGCCACTGACACGGTTCCCTCGGCAACGTTCGTAGCCACACCATGGATGAAAGTGATTACCGCGATGCGAGCAGACACGCTTGACGCGCTCGCACGCTTACTTTCTTCCCTACCCGTAACGAACGATCGCGTAGTTTTGTAATTCCCATAGCTATCGCTGACTCGCCGGTGATTTTGTGACATAACGATTTCGTCGGTTCATGATATAATGTTCGACCGGGTACGAACGCCGGAGAGCATTACGTGTACCACGATACAAGCGTATGCTGTAAGCGAGTCCCCGTTTCGCAACAACTTTCTCCGATTACGCAATCGTCTGGGTTCTGCACCCATCTTTGTTCTCCAATTTTGTATGGCCAGCTAACACGGATCGATCATGTTTCTCCTTCGTCCCATTAAACAACGTACTTGGAATGCGCATTTCCCTACCCGCCGACCAATTCGAGCCAATTCAATCTCGCGAGATGAAGGAATTCTTGTGAAATCGTATAATGACGCGTGCATCTCCCAGCGGGTTGCTAACAACTAACGAAACGTGACCATTAGGTTTTCAGCCAAGAAGTATTTGAAAGAACCGGAAGAATTACACTTCGCACTTGGTTAAATCGCGTTACGATTAAATACTATGTTACGTTCATTTTTAGATAAAGTTGATACAATGAAAACCAGAGATATTGGAAAGAAAAACGTACCGCTCTTAAGCAGAAAGAATTTTATCGCGAGGCCACCTCGTCAACTTAGTCAAGGGCTCTCGAGTCCGTTGCTCTATAAGCGTTGCATACAAAGTCATACGTTTCAAGAACGAGCCGCCGTTGGTCCACAGAATAGTAGACGAGCGTGCTTGCCGTTGTAACAAGCTTTCGCTATCGTAAAACCGAATCGTTTCTATTACCTTAATCGCGATGCAGTTCATAAGAAAGTGGCGCGTTTTACGAGTAAAACGCTTCACGTGACACTTTTCTCGAATGAACGTAATTCTAATCGGGTTACCGGGCATCCGGGCAACGTGGGCAATCGGGCAATCGAGTAATCGGGAAGGTAAACGCCACAACTGTCTTCCGCATAGAAAGTGCTGCTTATGAGATTATTACTCTTCAAGTTCTTTCTTTGACATGAATCGCCGTTCACCCCGCAAACAACGTTTTCTTCGTATCGGTGGACGTAACAGCGTGATCGAGTCGTTAGAATTTTCGCCGTATCCCTTCTTCGAAATTCCACATTTGCTTTTCATTCAATTATGCAGAGGCACATAGATTTTAAGGAAAATATTGGTACAAGATTAGAAGCGACCCTGTACCGTGCAAATAAAGTCGGCCATCCGAGAAACATTACATATTTGCGAATGTCTTAAAAATGTGTTACGTTATACGCCGTTAAGAGTCAGACAAATAGTATTGTGTGAATTGCTAATGCTCATGGAGCGTTGATGTTTACCGTTGATACCCTATAGTTTTATTTTCCGGAAACTTTGAATTTCAATGCGCCGAGTAACCTCTGGAAACATATATTTTTTCGTTCCTCTTTACTGATTTTACAAGATAGACGGATTTTAAAATGGCGATCTTGTTTCACACTCTTGACCTCTAAGATTTTCGACCTTTGAAGACAAGGCCGCCGCAGACAGTTTGTATTTAATATTCTCATCGCGTCAATTCGATAAATATCATCGACGATCATGATCGGAATACATCGAACTGCAATTAAATCCTACTGCAACCTTGAAGTCGAAACCCATTTTCCTGTTTTCAGATGTTTCTCGCCGCAAACTGTCGATCTTCTTCTGATTGCAAAATACTCGAAATGAAATTCGTGGGAATTATGTTTAAGTGAAGTTGAGAAAGAATTAAGTAATGATAATTCAACTGATAGGATGTAAACTATTTTTGTAATTGTCTTCCAGATCGAAGGATGTAGCAATGATATTAATGAATAATACTTAAAAGATAATATCGCCATCAACTATGAAGCACTTTTTGCTATTTCTTTTCAATCTTGTTCGACGGTGTTATCCTTGAAAGTGAACTTTTCTTTCGAATAAAAATGATGGTGCAAAGTTCGAAACGAGTTTCTGGAAATATTATAGAGCAAAGAATTGACATACCAGGATCGCTGTCGCACAGGTGAACACTTGGAGGAGACTGTCTCCTCTTGACCGTCGATCGCTCTTTTATAATTTCCACTCGCACCTTTCTTCTAGCTCCACCTCCGGTGTTCTCGCGGTCGAGTAACTTGCTAGAATCGGGCACCCTCCGAGGGTCAATTTCTTTCGTCGTTACCAAACTCTTGTTACTATAATTCAGATGTTTTGATATGCGTAGAAACTCCTGTGCGACCTGACAGCTTGTTGTAACTAGAAAAATGAGTCGATTTACCTAATTGGCTGTCCTTTATATATGCCTGATGGTTATCATTTTTCGTTCATTTTTGGTTAATTTCGCAACCACTTTTTTCAACGAAGCAGTTTCTTATGAAACTTTTCAAATTACTTTTTGCATCCGCCTTCATGGATTATTGTTGAAATGTTTAGTACAAATAACATTAACTCCTTCTCAGAATAATGGAATAGATCGATTAAAGAGTTTCTTTTTTGTTAGATTTAATTGAAAATTTACTCTTCTTATTCTTGTTCTTTATTGTTTCTTTGAGAACAGATTTGGAGCACACGAAAACAATTCGTTGGACAAAAAATTAACCCTTCCCGGACGGACGTTGACCTTTTAGCGAGATTAATATTTGGAATATTAAGTTTTAAACAAATAATTTAACACTAGATTTACGGAACGAGTCAATTTGACTCATATTGAATTTTGTAAGCATTATTTGGTAAATGTTTGGGTCGATTTTTATTAACGCAGTTATGCGAATATATATCCTAATTGTCTACTCTTAAACCTCTAATTTCTAAGATCTAAATGAACGGATAAAAATTTATCTAAGAACAATAGAACAAACTGTACAGTGAATGTCAGTAAATCTAGTGTTAATCAGTTGAATAGCAAGAGATCAGTGTATAGTTTCCTTTTCTCTGTTGTTTAAGCATTCGATGTATAATTTAGCATCATATGTTGCCAGCTTTGTGTACTTTAAAGAGTCTTCGTCCGCAAAGGGTTAATAAATACGATCGCAATCAACGATTACAGAACGACGCACATGCTTATCGTTTTGCATAACGGTAGCAATCATACTAGCATAAGTCTACGTAATCCTCGGTGAGGTACTATTTTCTTACGAAGCTTTGACACGCAATACTGCCCGAACAGTTACAATCAGAAAGTGAAATGCGACTATACCCACCAGAATGTTTCGAGTAAGGATGGAGAAATTGCGTGTGTGAAAGGATTTTGACGAAGACTGTAGATACGCTACGCGTGTAAGAAGACGTAAAATATGAAACGAATGATTCACCTTCATTATAATAATTAAAAATGACAGTGTTTTGAATTTATTTTATTTCCTGCAGTATTACAATTTTATGGAAGTACATCACACTCTCGAACGCGAGATGTTAAACTCACTCGAAGTACAAAAATAATTCTATCTTTCGATTGCATTTATCGATGATAGTTGAATCGTGAATGAGATTTAAAAATATATACGAATGATATAATATATATAAACGATAATACCACACTTTCCATGAAAACCATTGTATATCAGCAAAAACATGTAAATATATAAATATGACGTATAACAATTTACTTGAATACAGTTAACAGAAAAAGTTATTGTCAATTTTAATATGACAAAAGACGTTGAACATATTTCAGTTTTGATAATCACATAAAGGTTTGTATTTAGTTCGATAGTAAGGAATAGAAAAAATTATATCTACCAAGTCTCATTTTTCAGTTAGTTCTGGCATTGAAGATTTATATTTCAGTCTTTAACGTCTCACTGCATTCAGGAACATTGTTTTAACAAAATTCACTTTCCGTGAACTTATTCTCTACCGATAACTTGAACTTTAGCGTACGCTCCCTTACACCCGCTACCCGATAACAATAAACTTTGTAGAACTTCATTAATCTGACTTTCAGAAAGCTTTAAATTACTGTATGCTGCTTCATCTCTTATACACATCTTCAGTGCCTCCTCGTTCATTGGTGCGTAAGGAATAACAGATATATCAATCATTTTGTCAGCGGATACCTGACTGATTTGAGCTGAACTTTTCAATAAATCTATATCACGAGTCAACTGCTCATTTATATTTTCTACATTAAAAATGGCAAACACCGTAATGCATTTGTCGTTCGCCCCTTTTAACGTATCTAATATACTGAGAAATATATCAAAATCTTTCATCTTTAAATTCTCTATGATCAACAGTTCATAAGAACGAAATGAATTCAATATTTTTTCATTAAGATCATGGCCTAATGTCACATCATGTACATAAACCTTTTTTTCTAATGGAAAATTTTTTATTATAATTTCAGCAGTATAAGATTTTCCAATGCCTGTTCCACCTATGAGACATATCACTTTTAAGTGTTCAATGTCGTTTTGTAATGCAGAAGCAATATTTTTGATTGTATTTTCCTGTCCATATAATTTTTCTTGTAATTCAAGGGTGGCAGTTGAAAATAGAATAGCACGGTTACAAACTGTATATGTAATGGGATTTAAAAACAATGCAATTATTGCCACTACAATTGGGAGAGCGCATAAACATATTAAATTGCAGCAACATGAATTCATTTTTTTCTTTACTGGATCTTTCGCCTTAGGTGTAACTAATGGTCGTAGTTTCTTCTTCACATCTTGATAAGAATTTGTATTCTTAATTTCTGTTGCGTCAGCTTTTCTATTTTCTGTTGCATCAGATTTTCTATTTTCTGGTGGCAGATGCTTCAATGTGTCTTTTGTTGTAATATTTATTGGTGGGTCGTTAGATAAGGACACAGATTCTTTTGAAATGTCCATATGTTCAATTTCCATATATTCTATATTGTTTGATGCATGGTTTGATGCTTGCATTACCTTACTATTACTACAAAACTGCCACTCAGGAGTGTTGCACGCATCAGAATAAGTTATCACAGACTGCCACTCTTTCTTACATTTGTTGTTTTCAGATGACATTAATCCTGACAACTTCAACTGCCTAAAATCAAAATACAATTTTATGCATAAGAAGTACATATCCTTCATAAATCCCTGCATATTTAATAGAAACATTAAAATTTTACCTTGCTTTTGCAGTTTGATCAAAAATTTGTTCACAACTGTACTGTCTAACCAAGCCAAGTGAATTTCCAGAATGATAAGTTTGTGCTAAGCATACTCGTTGAGACGATGGTAATTCGGAATAACTAAAAGCTCTAGTCAACTTATTATCGTTGTCCGAATCTAATAATCTTAACGATGCAAAATGTTCTTCCATAATTTGAAATTGTACAATTCGATACGTTCATTGAAATCATACCCGGTTAATAAAACATAACCTCAAACATTCCTCAAAAGTTTGTTCTCTTTTTTTCTTGCCTTAAAATATTATATTTTTAATGAAACATGGACACAATATTTATTTTCAAATTAATATTCGAAACTTTTAACACAATGGACTTTAGTTTCTGTTACGAATTTTACAGTTCGAATTTCCGTTAAAATTTTAAACACAGCACTACATACAAAATGGGGAAACCTTGCATCTTTGTTATTAGATCTAAACAGATAAAATAGTATTAAAAAATATATCCAAAGATAGAAACACGAGAATATCGATAATATATAAGAAGTAAATGAATATATAGAATTATATTAACATGACATAGCAATAAACTATAATGTTCAATTTTAGACGTCTATTCTTTCAAAAGTATTTTTAAGGAAATTAATATCGTCTGTTATCTCGAACCTGTCTATAAGTTCGACAAGGTTGCAACGATAAAACCAATAATTGCTAAGAGATATTTAAAAAGTTGCGCGCAGTTCAATTCGTTCGTTTCGGTGATCACGGTCCAAGTTCCCGTGGTTCAAGCTCAGTTTCTGCTCGCGTATCGACGAGCGAACATTGGACGTTTTGGATGCGTGGTTATTTTGTGTTTTCGTAATGTGACATTTCTCCAGTGAAATCAAGCAAAAATGCAATCGAAACAACTACTGATACAATGCGTCTGGATTGCATCGGTGCTCGTACTGGCCGCCGCAAGGATACACAAACTCGAAATACGGGTTAGTTCGATGAGTAATCTCGTGAAACAACGCACGTATATTTACCAATTATTTGCCCATGATTCGTTTACTACATCGGTTACCTTTCACCGGTTAATCGAATTAATGTAAACAACGGTGATCGTGTCGTACGAACTATTTGTTCGTCATTCCGTAGGGTTCGGCTCTTTAAAATTCCAGTAAACGAATTTTCCGAACGAGCGTTACTGTAGTACGGTATTGACGTTCACCTTCTGTGAACTAGGTTCGCTCAAATGAAACTGGAAGCATCGCGAATCCATGCGAAACGTTCCCACAAGGGACCCGACCGACGAAAAGGACGTACGGCGTATAGGTTATAGTTGGAATCGTGCTTCCAGTTTTCCTTTCTGGTCGCTTAGTCATAGGTTACGGTATCACGTCACCCTCGTTCTTACGCTTACGATGGTTTTTCATGTTACAGAAAGACACGAGACGTTACATAGCCCTTAGCACCTTTGGCTTTTATAAGGGTGGTATGCTCGATGTAAATCTAACGAATTTCAAGGCTGAGCCCCTCGACGAGAATGCCGTGGTGAGTTATCGTAGCGTGGACGTTCGCGCAATACTACGCGTCGTTCCATCCATTCACAGACACCTGTTTCCATTTTCTCTCATTCACGCCGCTGAATTGCCGCTAGGAAACCACTCGGGACAATTCTCAAACGAATGGATTTCTCTACAGAAATCATGCGAAACATTTTTCTTTGTGCACATTTATTTGTACACTCAATGGTTAAGCGAAAGGAACGAAAACACGAGAAATGTATACAACACAAGCCTATCATCAACTTTCATAAACACTTGGGTAGCTTACATACGAGAGATGTCTGTACGTTTAAAGTCTTTAGAAAAAAGAACAAATTTAACGTGGTATTTAATTAGCTCTATTTAGTTAGATTTGTTGATTGAATTATGATAATTATAATTATATTATAATTTAACCCTTAACCGCCTTTCTTACAATATTCGCTTATAAGACGTTGTATCACGGTAAATATTTTTTGGCAGTGTATGATCAACAAACCAATGATGTAATATGTTGCAATATTTGATAAAACTACAGCGATGATAAATCAATGATATGAAAGTTAAATTCTTTTCATGTCCAGGAATTGATGCCTTTCGGCCGTTAAGGGTTAAATTGAATATTCAATTATGGGATTTCTTCGTTCAGTGAAAGCTGAACGCGGTAAATTTGAAGCTGTAAGAGGGAACAATTTTCCGCAGTTTAACGGTAAAGATTCCGTTGACAACGAGCAATTGACTAATACTAGTCGACCATTTGTTATCAACCGAATGGCACTCCTGTTTTTCTTTCTTTTCCGTTTAATCTCACGATCGTTGAAAAACTTGCCTTTCCTGTTTGTGTAATGCGTGTGCTTTGTATTTTTTTTTACGGTTCAGTTTGGATTCAGTTTGGATCGTACGCTAAGCGATGCGATGAATCCGTATTTAGATAGTCACCAAGAGAGATGCGTACTGCAAGATGCTACGAACGCGAAGACCGATCTCGAGCAGAGGGACGACAGCAGCGCGGTCGTATATTTCACGATGGACTTGAAAAACTCTTTGTAAGTGTTCACCAGAATCGAATCGACCACAATCGTACCGTATACTTTACTTTGTGTCGTTCAACGCGGAACCGATTACACAAATGTTAACTCGTTTCAGCTTGAAAGTTAACTGCAATCGGAACGTTCGCACCGTGCACATCTACAAGGATTCTGGTAGCGTGATCATTTTTCCACGAAGAAAACGGTACACCTCGCACGGTGAGTCAGAACCATTCGAAACGCTACTATTCTATTTTTTTTCTTTGCCCGCAATAATAATCATCCTTGAGGAAATATTGCGGTAACCAGCTCGCTGAACAAATTGCACTCCGTTGCGATTACGCCCGACGGACATTCGCGGTATTATAATTCTTCCTTTACATTAACACCGGGTGCTCGTATAACGCCTCGTTCTGCCATTTGTATAAATATTGATACAAATCCCCGGGCGTGTACAGGAGTTCCGAAGGGATTTGCATTTGAAAGTTATTTAATCGGAAGAACCGCATCGTCGTAAAAGATGAACGACACCGGGGCAGGGGCGAGGGTTTACGGGCGCGGGCGTAACGCGCTCTTAAATTTGGCAGTTGTCCAAAGACAGGAAGCTGACGCGCGGTAGACCGCGTGGAATGGGTAAAGGTTTAGCTCGCAACGCGTTCCAACTTCCGCAGTTTCGCCGATCGATTCTTATCAGTGAATCGCGTCGACGTCGTTGCAGAATTTTTTCGGCGTAATTAAGAATCAGCTTGATCGCTCGTCGCGTCGTCGGTCCGCCTAGTTTCGAACGCGGTTCGTTTCGATTAAGATTCCTGCGCACAGGTTCGTTTTTTTTTTTATTCGATCGTCGACCCTTCACGGTTTTGGGAGGTTCTCGTAACGCTCGGTGACGGATAAACTCGGAACCGGGAACTGACCGTTGCACAGAAATGATTTGGACAGTACGTATGAACATTAAATATAAATATCGTCGCATCCGCAAGTTATTTTTGTCACGGATGCCTGCTAATATTAGAACTTGAATCGGTCGTGACATAGGCTAACAGGTGGACGATGAAAACTTGGCACGAGCTGCATCGATCACGACCTTAGGGTACGCTTACTAATGTTTCATCCGTGATGAAAATTTAACAGGACTGGCTGAAACGCGTTGCGTTTCTATTCGACGTCAACCGATCGGAACGAAGCGTTTCGAACTTCCCAATTAACGTTCGCGCGACATCGGTCACGGTTTTCCGTTCGCGCGTACACCATCTGCATTGAATCGAAGCCGCGCGGGGAACCTTGAATCATTTATCACCCGGAAGTATATCGATGTTACGATCGGGCAGCCGTTTTCGTTTCGATTTAGCTCACTTGCGTCGATCGTATGACATTTAATGCGCGTAATTGATTGTTCGATTCGTCGATGCGAAAAGAGAGGGTCGGGGCTGCGAGCCACATTATAAATCGCACAACGCGACTCGGGGAACACGCTAACAACAACAAGAGGAAAAACATGGTACACGGGAAGAGAGGAATATCGCGGATCGGCGAGCGTAGCGTACGTTCCAACGTACAAGGTACTATCGGCGAGCAGCGGGAAGTTTCGATGTCCAAATTTAAATACATGTTTATCGGAGCGTCGAACATATCGGCGATAGTGTTCACCATCGCCGCTGTTACTGCTACTGCTACCGCTGCCCGCCTCGTGGAACTAAATACGAGTGTGGTCGATATCTCACGGAATGTGGGGTCTCGAAGCGACATCGGTGATCGAACACCGCAGAGATGAGAGACGCTATAATTAACGTGACTCGTCCTCAATCTTATAAATAACTCGAAACTCAAGTATTTTTGAGGGTCCATCGGTTAGGTAACTGTCTTCTAGAGTAGTGCATTTTATGCCGATGATCTCTCGACTGGATTATGCGAGGCTTGCTCGCAATTAGATCGAATGCGATCCACTCGATCGCCTAATCCGTCCCGGAGACAAGGCGTCGAGGATTCAGATAAAGCGAGATTACTTCCGCAGGTGTCGAAAGGTCCGTTAACGAGGACGAATTCGAGTCGAGATCGGAAGCTAGCGGATGCTCGCACACGAAGCTACCGATGATCGTGCAAACCGTCAAAGGAGAGAAATATTACAATACCAGTTTCGCCGTGTACGTCGCGAGCGAGGAAGAGGAGGGTCTTTATAATCTGTACTTTCATAATTGTCCGAATTATAATTACGCGCAAGTCGCGCTGGACTTTACGGTAAGGCCGTTACTCGTATGCGATTCGCGACTTTGATCTGCTGTTTTCGAGAGGGCAATGAAACATTTACAGGTACAAATATCGGAGGCGAATAGCAAAAATTTCCTGAGCGCGGGCGAAATGCCATTGCCGGCTCTCTATTTCATGATGGCGCTCCTATTCTTCTTGTCGGGTTGCTTCTGGGTATTCATTCTTAAAAAGAGCAAGTAAGCGACTCGTTTCAGCGAGGGCTGTGCCAAACTGTACTCGCACAACCGTCCCAACTACGATATCCGTTTCTATTCCGAATCTTTCTTTGCCCAGGCATCCCGTCTTCAAGATTCACTACTTGATGGCTGTGCTGGTGTACTTGAAATCTTTGTCGTTGCTCTTCCATGGGATCAATTATCACTTCATTCAGACGAAAGGAGAACACGTGGCCGCGTGGGCGATTTTGTATTATATCACGCATTTACTGAAGGGTGCCGTACTTTTCATTACCATTGTCCTCGTCGGCACGGGGTGGACATTTATTAAACACATCCTAGCCGACAAGGATAAGAAACTTTTTATGATTGTGATACCGTTACAAGTGAGCACACCAATATAAGATTCGAGCACACATTCGACCGAAGGAACGAACTTTTACAACGAACTCTGACCCGACAGGTATTAGCGAACGTAGCAGAAATAATAATCGAGGAAAGCGAGGAGGGGGACATCGAGCACAAGACTTGGCGAGACGTTTTTATCCTCGTAGACTTGTTGTGCTGCGGTGCCATCTTATTCCCGGTAGTTTGGAGTATCAGGCACTTGCAGGAAGCTGCGCACACGGACGGCAAGGCAGCTGTGAACTTACGCAAGCTGATGCTTTTTAGGCATTTCTATATCATGATAGTTTGTTATATTTACTTCACACGAATCATAGTGTACTTACTCAAGGTATGTTCTTTTTGGTTTGTGGCCGTTGATTTACACTCGTTTCGCAGTCCTTTCGAAGGGCTAACGAACGCCGCTGCGCCAACGAATTTTCCAACCTTTTATTTCTGACAGATTACAGTACCTTTTCAATACGAGTGGCTGGACGAGATGTTCCGAGAAATGGCCACGTACGTCTTTTTCGTCCTTACCGGATATAAATTCCGACCAGCTTCCGCGAATCCGTATTTTACTTTGACGAACGACGAGACGATCCAGGCTGACGAGGACGACGAAATGGACGTCGTGTGAGTATTCGCCGCGCTTTTCTATTCCTTTCATCGCTGACTGTTCCTAGTTATTAACCTCTTGCGCTGGAAATTAATTCAGAGATTTGGCTAAGTCTTGCGCGAACTATTCTCATTTTATCTATTTTACGTGGATGTGTACTCTGTTTATACATAATTTTGTGTAGAGTGATACATTTCAAAACAATCCAGTATGCGTAATGCAGCTAGACTATCGCTGTGTGTAAGACGTCATTGGCAATTTTAGAACAAAAATATCTCCACGTGCGCGGCACGTCTTTCTAGCGCAAGAGGCTTTTAGATACTTATACGCGTAGCCTTCCCGCACTCTTCCCAAATTATTATTTCAGCGTATGCGTTCTTAGTGTAACTTATCCAGTTCTAATGTGACGATCTCAGTCTCTTTTCCAGTGTTTCCGGAGGCAGCGGTATAACCGAGGGTCTCAGCAAAGTTAGCAAAGTTCCGAAAGTCTTGAGGCCCACGTCTTCGGATGTTCCTTCCACGCAAGAAGAGAGGGAGTGTTTGTTCAATAAGACCGAGCCATCTCACGAGTACGACTGAGCTGGACAAAAATTCTTCGCAGTATACCTATTTCAATATGGAAAGCGAGGGACTCGTTTTCCCGTCTCAAGATATTCGGAAACAGTGCTGGCGACCGAAACATCTGACGCGAAGAGTGTCTGGAAACGATCGAACGAGGAGGGGAACGCGCGGTTAAAGATCTATCTTCTATTTTCTCGAGAATGCGGAAACAGAAGCAGACCCGACATTTTATTTCTCTTACATTTTCTGTTTTTATCGACCCTCAAATTGATTCAGATTTAGATGTTTTTCAGTGAACCCAGTTTCGTATTTAATTCCGTCGAAGACGCTCTGTTGTTCGCCGTTTTGTACAGAAATTTCAACATCTTGGCTATTTATCTATTTCTTTTCTCTCTCTCTCTCTCTCTCTCTCTCTTCCTCCTCCTTTTTTTCTCCATTTTCGGTTCCATTCTAGAATGTATCACGATTTTAACTTGCGGCGCACCACGTTAACAATATGCCACTCTCTTCTCAAGACGTAATTAATCATGGACTTTAAAGTTGAGTGTAATCTGTATTTATTGGTAGAAAATTGTAATAGATGTCGAAGAAAAGTAATCTAGGAAATGGTTCAAGGGTTCTTACGTTCCGAGAAACACGCCGTTTCGCGTTTTCAGGTTTAGAGTCGAGCGTTGATGCAAGTCCAACGAGAGGAAAAGTTCCACGTTTTGATACGCATCTTGGCTGTAGTTGATTTACCTTAGGCATTTAGCAAAGCGATAAAGCATTTCTATTTGTTTCTTTTTCCTTTTCCTCCCCATGACACGCTCATTTTCGTTGAACCGGAGAGCCCGCTTTGCGGCGCTTTAGTAATTTTGTGATAAACGGTACGCCGAGACCGGCGTACCGTAATCCACTTTTGTAAAGCACTCCTTCAGTCTTTTACGTAGGAATAATTATGGCGTCGAAAGAGACAAGTAAGAAAGGTAATAAGTTTCTAAGCGTTTCACGTGTCCCATTACGTAACCTCTGTCTCTGGTTACAACCATTATTATTACTATTGTACACGCGTTATCGTAATTATTGTTACGTCTGTTACTATTAATATTTTATTGTATGGAATAAAAGGGACACCCTACAAAATCAAGTTAAAATAATAAAGCAGATATTTTTATGAAGCCTCTTGTTTCATTCCTTCGCGTCACCGTTGTTTAGTCTCGTCGTCGTCGTCGTCGTCATCGTCGCGACGCTTCGGTTCGACGAAGGTGATCGTCCCGTTTCTCGATCAAGGGGAAACGTGTAACGAGCAGGAAATTTTGGACGATACTACGCGAACCTGGGAATTTCATGGAAGTTATTGAATGGTCGCTAATACTCTGCACTATACTTTCCACCCTCAACCCCTCCTTTCAGAAAGCAGTATAGATATCTACGAACCAGCCATGGATACGTGAGCAACATTTTAAGAGTCACTGAATCGTGCTTTTCGATGAAACGAAGAAATCTATCCGCATTCTCCGTCTCCGAAGAGAATATACCATAGTCGAAAATCATTTGGTTTCGAAGGTCAACGCTGCAGAGCATTCCGTTTGTATTTTTACTTTCGGAACAATAGAGTAATCGTGGAAACAATTTTCATTTTATCTTTTTTTTTCTCACTCACTCTACCAGCAGGAATTACCTTCGCAGAGACACGTTGCAATTTTGATCGTACTCTATAGCGAAGTAAATGCATCTCTCATGGAAATTAACGGCTAACCGTCAACTGCAGACTCACATGTCGCCGCGTGATCGATACAGCATGGCGCTTGAACATCTATGTATCTGCTCTCTGCAGTCTAACACGCATGCGACGGGATCACTGCATTCACCGTGAATGTTGCATTCTGTTTACATGAGTCTTGCGTGGCGTCGTTCTAATGGTTCTCGGTTATCTGAGTAATTTCATAATTGAAATATGGTTTTTCAAGCTTCCGTTTATCCCACTTCCGTTCCATGAAATTCTGTAAATCGCATCGTGGTTGATTATGTTCGTCGTATTCGCGTGCGAAATATAAAACTCGAAATTATCTGCTCACGCGTGGTACCTGTGCGTTAAGGGTAATAACAACGAGAGCTTAGTTTCGCATTTTCGCGGTGTCTGTGCTTGGAAATTGAACTATGTTAATAAATTTCATAGGAATTTCGGTAGTATCAGTGCCACTAGTCTTTCTCTCCACTTCTATTGTCGATATTTCAGTAGGTCGGCACAGAAGCTGTCCGACCTGTTGCGTTGGATTCGCGTCATGACGAAAACAAGTTTCAATTTCAGCGGTTCCAGCGTTGTTCCGTTTTATTCACAAGTATTCCTCCGACCAGGGGGAATCTTAGATTTTTTAACACTAACAATACCGCGACCGGTCGATATCAAATTTGATTAAAAATTCTGCATTCTCCTTCGGCCATTTATCTTTATATCAGTTCTCGCATCGTCCGATTGATTAGATCTCTTATTCTTGTCTTTCTTGTTCTTTCTGTTTTCACTAAGAAAAATGTATCGCTTAGTCTGTTCTTTCGACGATTCGTTCGACGTCCGTTTTTCTAAATAATCTCGAGGGCAGAACGTACAATCTACTTTCGCATTCCATAATTCGATAACTCGATCTATTCCTATTCCACGGTTGTCCGATAAAAATATTTGAAAAAAAGCAAGCGAAAAGTTTCTGAACTCTCACGGAAGGGAGATCGGTTAAAAGTATACGACGATAGTATCCGCGACTATGGCCGGTGAATTAATGCTGCGCGGCGTGTCGGATAACTCTCTTTATGGTTCATGCGTTTATGAAGATAGCTGGCGGTGGTAAATCACAATCATTGGCGGGACAGGTAACGTCTAACCGTGCTTCTAACGAACGTGTTAAAACATGTAACCGGCGGCATAAAAAATGTACGTTCATTGGTTGTAACGGCGAGCAAACGCCAGCGAAGAGAAACGAAAGAAAAAGGTAGGAAGGGAAACGAAGAAAGAGATGGAATACCGATGAATTAATCAGTGTTTACGGGTAAACGATGAATCCATCAACGGTAATGTTTTAAACGGCAGAAGAAGATTTCGCCTTCGATTTCGAGAGTATGATTCCGCGTAAATGGTCTCGACGGGTAAAAGCTTCAGCCTCGACTCGGGGACGACTTAGCTTCGCATTAACAGGCCGGCATCGGATCGTAACCTACCTCACGGGGGATGGCGGCGGTGATGGTGGTAGTGTGGATAATAAATTGCTCGGCACAGACGTCCCGTGGGTAGGAATCGGGAAGATGCAGCGACGCTTGAATGATCTATACTTTCTAGGTACCGCAAAGCGCATTTAAACGAAGACGTTCGCATTCCTGAGCGTCGTTAACGGGTCTGCGAACGTTCGTGAGATAATTCCGATTATTATTACTCCTCTGCCCTTCGTTCCAGAAAGATTTTATATTGCCTGTCGTTCGAACCGATCCTATACTAATTTTCCTTTCGTTCCTAGAAGACGACACGCGTTCACCGTTGTACGCCTCACGCAACGTAGCAGAAGAATCCGACCGTCGCCGGCTTCGTTTAGTTTCTGCTCGCCTAAGGCGTGCGAAAGGCGTAGGAGTGCCAGAGTTTACGAGTCCAGGGATTTTCTCGAAGATACGAGGGGCCTAAATGAATGCTTTTATTACGCGTCGCTACGAGAATTCTTTTCCACGAAAATTCGTATGCGTACACGAGCATGATCACGAGCCCTCAAAATGAGAGCAAACGAACCGACGAATTCGTTGATGTACGGTAAAGGTGAATGCAAGGTCGCCGAGGACAATCGAAAAGGGCCGAATTTCGATTCGGAGGGCAATCGGTTTCCGAGTGTCTCTCAATTATTAGCTTTTTCCGTTGCATTCCATCGAACGTTTCCGTCCCGTGCCACGACGTATCCTGGAGCATGCGTCTCGCCGTCCTGGCGTCCCGGCGTCCCGGTGAGCCGGCGTCCGGCCGACGTGCCCACCGATTCGCCGCGAAATTCTTCAGTTGGCGTCGCGACGCGCATCAAACGTCTTTCCGCTCGTCTTCGCGTTGTCCCTCGTATCTTGCTCTCGAGACGGCGCGAAATCTACCTGAATTTTTCCGATGTGATCTTCCCTTTCCACCCGTGTTTACGTTCGTTTGCGACGCAAGGTTTCGGTAACAAACGGTCGGAGATAAAGAAAACTGCTTCCGAAGGTGAGTACAATGTACATTAGACACCTCGAACTGCTCGCTGCCATCTGTTGCTAACGTCGACGCGTACACTGGAATTGTACCACTTTCGCGAGGAAATGTTCAGAGAGAGAGAAAGAAGCGAGGGGGAACGATCGACTGATTCCCGACTGGTTAACGATGCGATGATCGGTTTTTAGTATCAGTTTAACACCGTTGAAACTGCCCTGCAACGTCGTGTCGGACTCGTAGCGAAGATTTCAAATAGAACCTAGCAAGCATAAATGTCAGTTCTTCCAAGTACGAATTGAATATTATTCTTCTATAATTAATCGCAACGCTTCTGAGTAAATGTAGAGATAGAGTAACTGTACAATTTCCCTCTTTCTATAATGAATTGTGAACTTTGAAATATCTAAGTGCAGAATTTCTCTCTTTCGATAACGAATTACTAACGGTAAAATATCTCTACTGACCGCAATTCGTAATGAAACCATAGGGCAAAGGGTTAACCTTCGAAACAAATGCCGAACCTATGCACCTGAGCTGCGTGGCACGTTCGATTGACCTTTCGCAATCGCAAGCTCAGGTGTCCGTGTAGGATATTAAACGTATTTGCCGTCTAGAGCTTTAGTTCTCGAAATGTCTAGCTCGTATATGTGCTCCCATATCTTCCACAATGAACGGACGGAATTGTTTTCCCACGGTACAGTTATAATTCTCACATAAGTTCATTGTACACTGTAAATGGTCACCCTGTTACGAACTTTGTTACGAATATTCGAGTCATTCGTTCGTTTAGCATCACCGCGATTCTTGTCCAAGGATTACACGAATTCAATCTACCGTTCTCCATTGTTCACCCGAAACACTCGCGTTACAGTCTCGATGGGAAAAACGTCGGCATTACTTCGAAGTTACCTCATTACTCGAACACATTGCGATTCCTGCGTCGGTTCCGCGACACGCGACACGTATCCCGCGGATCGTGCTTTTCATCCGTATGAGGAAAAAAAATTGGTCCGCGAGTAAATCGCGACATCGACTCGAGGACCCCGACTTCAGTCTCCCCGTTACCGGTGACGGGGAAACAACGTGATCCCGCGGCATTATTACCGATGCGTTCCGACTCCATTTGAAATCTATTCACGAGCCGCGTATCCGAGGAAAAAAACAGTGCGGGTGGTTCCCGTCGAACTTAAATTAAAAATGTTGCGAGCGCGACGTGACGCGAATAATCGAGCCAGATCGAATCGTCTGCGACTGATCGAACGCGAGAACGCGCTGTATCGCGGGCATCAGCGACACGACGGAAGTATTTACGATGGTGACGACGCGAAGGGAGGTTGACGCGTGGACCGCGAGTCGTCGAGGTATGAAACAAAATTTCGAGCCACGAAAAACTTTCGGCGAACTCGCGATAAGGGAACATCCGCTCGGTCAGCGTTCCCTGCGAAACGATTAACGATATACTTTCACGTCCCGAAGTGTTTCGAGTTTGACAGGAATATTACAATATTTGTTCAACGATTGCCGTTTATCTCACTGTTATTCAACGTTTCAACTTTTTCCTGGTTTCGAGTCGTATCGGCTTTCCTTTGGTATCTGGAATTTCGATAAACTAATTCCGTTGATCGCTGACACGTAGCCGGTTATCTAGGCGACGAATAAACTTCGCCGAGTTTATCTTTCAGATAGGAAAACACAAGGTGTGTCCGTCCGAGAAGTAAAAACAGTCCTCGCTCGCGAGATTTCGACTCTGAAAATACTTGTTCCGTGTCACGTTTTTGCAAACTCGCGTTCGAATTATTCGCCGCGCGGTATTCCTGCGGCAAATTCAGTTTGTCAGGATTTATCGCGAGATATTAACGCGGAGACATTTTCAAGCCTGGCACAACCTTGACACGGTGTCTTGGCAGGGACCTTGACATTTTTAAATAATTTCGTCTTGTACGAATGGTTTCATTTCATGAGGGAGCAACTCGAAGCGTCTAAAACAAATCGCTCGATCGCGGATCGTGGGACATTTCGGGCCATCGCATTGCCGTTCCGTCGCTCGTGTCGTTATGGAACATGGAAACTCGGTCCTAGTAACTCCGTTAATTTTCTTTCGTCCGATTTCTCGGGGAGAATTCTCCGCGGTTGGTCCGATGTCTAATTCCGACTGTTCTCTTCCGAAGATCGGATTCAGATCCCTCGGATAGTTGCGCGGGATACACTTCGGAAACCAGTTCTCTTCTTTCCGGCGAGCGAATCCACTTAATCAGAGTTCTATTTGGATCGTTGCGTTCGTCCTCCGATTTTTCCAGGAATATTCGACCGCCGAGATTTTCGTAGCGGTTTTTAAGGAAATGCTGGTGCAGCTCCCCTTTCCTTCCGTGATAAACACCCGTCCGCGTCGAGAGAACGCTACCAGCAAATGCGATTCAACTTTTAAATGGGCGCGGAAGTCACCGATGCACAGTGTAGCTACTTATGGACAAAATTCCAAAATTCGATTATTCGTACAATGAAAATTGTAGCAATGTGTTGCTAAGTAGTCTCTACTGTACAAAACGACTTTTATTTGAAAAATAACAATTTTCTGCAAATAAATTCCGTTTCTCTATTAATACGTTGACCGCCACGGTAGTCACCGATGACAGGATCCAAATTGCTTGAAAACAATTGAAGAAAACCGATGCCCTATCAAAATATTTAGTTACGTAGATAGCTAAATAATAGTATAACTTAAAAAATATGATACCAAACCATTAACAATTAAATCTAATACCATTTGCTTTTGTTATGATACGATAAGTAATGCTATACGAATCGCTCTAATTTCTCATAGCGGTCAACGTGTCAATGTAACCATGGAATCGAAATGCAAAATATCCATTGTCATTGGGAAAACTTCATAACATCCTCATAACGTAAACAAAAATAGAACCACCGTATGCTTAATTACATAACTTCCAACTTTTGTCTGAAGCATTTGTTCGTATCACTCATTCTCTTTAAGTTACTGAGTTTTGTCCGGAATCATCTGAAATGTAATTAGCATCGAATTGTTTTTCGTGTTCGCCCGATCGCGTCCGAAACAACGCTGAAGGGAGAGGACAAAAAGGAGAAAGATCCACGAAAATTATTTTATACGGTTTCATATTAGCATTCAGAGTTCGGACGGAAATGTGGGTCCGAATCGCATTTTTTCCTTTTGTGCGTGAACGAAATTCTCGAGGGAAATGCCTGCGTAAAGGGTCAGCAAGTATTATCCGAAGGACATCTTGTGCGTTACACAGCAGCATTACCGGAAACTAACGACGTCGATCAAGGGACAAAACCGCCCCACCGTTTGATAACGTCCTCATAACGGAGGGTCATAAGGATAACCATTCGTTTCCCGCGCCTTTTTAATACCGCCGGCCTTGGTACAGTTGATTCGAGAAACTTCGTCGTACAAATCGGATCGAACACTCTATTACTCTGTCAACTAAATCTCCGATAAATGTCCTAATTTCTTTATTTCAAACCGATCTGATCCGCGGACCCTTCTACTCTTTCTCTAACACTATTGCCCAATATCACGAATTAGCTTTCACGGTACAAACGGTAACGCAGAGACGAATCAAACGTCGCACAGTTCGAACGGCCGTTTTCTAGACGAAACTCAATAACTTAACACTAAAACTACCAGACAGATTAAAATCACCCATTACCGATTTCCTTTCTCGCAATTATTAAAAAGACAACAGATGTTCCTCTGAAAAACTATTCAAGAAATCGATTCAACGATACGCAAACTGGATTGTAAATCGATTAAAGTTTCAATAGATCTCTTGGAGCTTCTATAGAGGAATTTCCAAAAGTCGATTTAACTACAAAATACGAGAAAGTACTTCAGAAGTTGTAACACAGCCAAACACACGGTGGTTATTTGTTCGCATTACAGGGATATGAAGTTTTTCCAATGACAATGGATATTCCGCGTTTCTATTCGAACGCTCTATAAACACAGAAACGTAATTTATTCGCGCAAAATTGTTATTTTTCAAATGAAAATCATTTTGCACACCAGGGACCAGCGACGCATTGGTAACCTTCATTTCATTATGCGAATAGTCGAATTCAGGAGTTTTGACCACAGGCGGCCGCACTGTGCGTCAGTGGAAACGGATGTAACGCGTATGAAATGTAGCAACGGGATAAACGTTTCCGCAAATCTTTCGGAAAGATACGATACGTTTAGGAACGTCGATAGGCGATGTACGCGGAGCCGTATCGGGGAACGTCGTTCCTAGATCCACGACCGTGGCCTCTTCGATCCTGAATCTCGAGGAATTCCTTCGAGACTGATCGCGCGCGGTTCGATCGGCGCGATCGAAGCAATTTCGAAAACGATAAGATCCGAGCGTTCCCGGGTCGTGATAGGTGTCGCGGAATCGAATGCGGTAAACCGTGCAACGACATATCCGAACGGAAAAAATTACTGGCTCGCCGGGTAGGGGATTTCCCTCGGCGGCGAAGATCCCGCGATCGCGCCGCGGCGCCTCCGCGCGCTTTTAGAATCAGCGGGGATCCGATAACCTCGGATCGAGCGTATCTCGATAAATACTTTTTCATTTTTCCGCCTTTCATCGGCGTTTCATCGCGATTCCGCGGAGTCGCCTGTGCGTTCCTTTTCCGCAGATTTCTCGCGTCGAAACTGCTGCACGCGAATATAATAGCGTGGCGGCGATAGCGAGAACGATAATGGTTATACTTGACATCCAGTTTCGACCGAGTCGACCCACAGGCTGTTTGTGAACAAAACTCCTAAATTCGATTATTGGCATAAGGAAAATTGAAAATTAGCAACGTGTTAGTAGCAAAGTAGTCTCTATACAGAATGATTGACATTTCGAAGACAACAATATTGTGCAAACGAAGTCAGTTTCTCTATTTATAACGTTGGAATCGAAACGCGAAATATCCATTGTTATTGGAAAACTTTATAGTATCTCCATAATATAAACAAAATATAGCTACCATATGTTCAGCTCTATACACTTTTGTCTGAAGTGTTTCTCATATCATTTACACTTTTCAACACTAAAACTATCAGACGGATCTAAATGACCCATTTCTAATCGTTTCTTTCTGCAACTATCAGAAAGATAGCAGATGTTCCTCTGAGATATTATAGAAATTGATTTAGCCGCACGCAAACTGAATTGCAAATCAATTGAGGCTGCAATAGATGCGCTCTCCGAGTTTCTATGGATTTTCAAAAGTTCAGTTCAACTGCTCGGTAGTTTTGGTGTTAAGTTATTGAGTTCAATCCAGAAAACGAGCGTTTGGCCGCAATGCGGGACGGGTCAGCGCGAGCGGGTTCACCGACGCTTCCCGCGCGACGAATCGGAGCAGCCACTCGAATTCCGTGAAGTCGTTGGACTTAATTGTCGCGCGTCTCTCCCGCGATTCCCATTTCGACCGCGTCTACGTGTCCCTAATACGAACGAAGAGCGTCGAGATAATTACGCGGCATCGGGACATCCGATTCGATTCACGGCGAGCGAATCTTCGCGTATCACGTTCGCGGAAGCTACCCTCGACATCGGTCCGCGACGCGGAGGTCAGTTTATATCGACGGATTCGTCCGTTCGTTCATCGGGATCGTTTGCTTTTCTCATCGGTGCTCGACGCGCGACGTTTACTTTATTATTTTCGAGACGCGATTCCTCCGGTTCGATTCCCCGACGCGACGGTGTAACTTTTCTTCGTCGAGCGTCCGTTCCCTCGAACTCGGCGAACAAATACTGTCCCAGACGTTGACCACCGACGACGCTGCCACTTCGTTTAAGTAAGCAACACCGCGAGGAAGGCGCACGGAACGAATGCGAATGTATAATACACGAGCCGAGATTCGACTTTTCGCGTCTGCGGTATCGATTCCCAGCTGTCGGCGAGACACAGCGCTAACATTTCCGAGGAAAAGTCACGGGGATCGTCGCGTGTTATCGCGGCGCGGGGATGCGAAACTTTCTTCCGCAGTTGGCGCCCCGAATTTGCTTTCGCCGACCGACTGCAAACGAACCGAATCCGAGGTATTCCACCTGCGTTAACAGAACGGAAGGCAAGTTGAAAGTAACAGGTGTTCGTGGCACCGTAAACAGCGCGAATCTTGTTAGCTAAGGATTCTTACGAGGTTCCGAATGAACTCCATTCTTGAATCGGTTATCTTGAAATATCTTTGACTTGAACCGTTAAAGCTGCACGTCTGACGCTTTGCAGTGTTGGTTCTCATAATGGAATAACGAATCGGTTTTTATTTAATTAAGATAGTAAATAAACATGTCTGTTCCGCACAATTAATCGGCACGTAACAAACTGCATGAACTTGTATCATGTGTACCGTCACGGGGATCGAGATACGTTTTTATGTTTAACTATCATTTTATCCAGTCAATTCATAGACGGTTGTCATCGTCGATACTATCTCTAATAGCCCGCGAAGGAAATTCGACGTCGCGACCGCACACGTCCTCAAAATATTCCTCGGATGCGTTGAAGGCACGGCACGCCGCGCGCAAAAAGGATAACCGCGAGCGCCGATATACGTGGAATTCGTATACCTGAAATGCCTAGAATATACCGGTATTTTCGGAAATTTCCAGAGAATATCGGGAGCAGTTTCGAAAATATTCCGCGGACGTCGCGACGCCGGGTCGCCGCGCCGAGACGTTTTCCGGGGCGAAGTCGGAGTTCGTGCCTGGAAACGCTGAAACAAGACGTTCCACGGGAAATCCGGAGTTACGATAATTCGCGATTTTCCTTTGTGCCGCGAGATCGCGCCGGATTCCGGATGCAATCGTCGCACCGGTGCGTTATTCCCCGCTGGGAATCGGCCGTGTTCGAACGGGTCGGCGTCAAAGCAAATACAAAAAGGCGGCGGCCGCGATTCAGTCGAGATCGAGGCGCGATTGTTTAGCGTCGTCAAAGGAAAGGTTTCGATCGCGGGAATACCACCGCGTCCCTCGATCCCCCTTTCCCTCGTAGTTTTTCGCTAGTTGGGAAATACTTTGTCCATGGGTCATTTTCGAAACGGGGCGAGGTTTAATTGCGGCCGTTCAACTGCTTCTCCCCGTTTCGCCTCGAAGTTGCCGCGCGCACTACATCCTTGAATCGAGATACGTACTTACTCGGCATGCTTTTTCCCCAAGAAAACTTTGTTATTACAGCGAAACGTGAATTATATCCGCTCCCATCTGGCGTCCTCGGTCTTTCTTTGCCCGGCGTTAGACGGTCTCGCGCCGCTACCGCCAGCCCTGCCTCTCGCTGTTCACCGCGATTTCTTTACCGCTGGAACTCACGGCTGCTGGAAAATCGAATTTGTCTTTATTCGAGGACGCTGCGCCCGATCTGTCACATTCTTTCTTCCTCGATCGATCCGAGTAACGTTATTAACGGTACCGTTTGTTTCTAGGTGAAAGGGGTTCGGAGTCTCGCCGGGACCACACGGGAGCGGCGGCGTTCGAACTGCCCGGAATGCCGGGACGAGATTCTCCGCGGAAACCGGAGTACCACGGGAAACAGTGGAAATGGGGGAATTAGACGAGCACCGTCGCGCACGGGGCATCGTCGGTTCCGCAAGTAGCTTCTCGTTCGTCAAGGTTTTTGAGATTTCTGTCGGCCGTAATGAACGGGAGACGGCTGTCGCACCTGTTGCATATCGAGCCGTTTCTCGCGTGAGTAATCTTTAAACGGTCGCCCGCCGACAATGTGGACGCCGCGCGATCGAACCTAGAGGTGAAAAGATAAAGGAGAGGTGATCGGAGCCGGCGCCGCAGAGGAAACTAGAAAGCACCGTTGCTCGACGTGGTTCGATCGAATCCGAACAATGCCGCGGTGATCGGTTCTCGCTGGCTGGGGTCCGATCTCTGAACGTGGAAGATGAAATGGACCATTTTTTAACTCGGGGATCGTACAGGTGTGAATGTGAGATAACAAGGGAAAACGAGTACGCGCGCGGGTGGGGGAGAGGCGAGATGAACAGCGCGGAGAATTCGACGGAGACGCGAATATGCCTTCTGCAGGAAGATTTGGAGGACCCTCGGACCTCGTCGCTGAGAAGGATCAGCTACGGCATTATCCTGCCCGCTATCTGTTGCTTGGGAATCATAGGGAATATTTTGAACCTGGTCGTCCTAACCAGGCGCAATATGCGAGGGACCGCTTACATCTACATGAGAGGTAGGTCTTTCCCACCGTTCAGTCGCCGTTCCTGAGGGAAAAGCGAAACCCCGGCTGCTGCCGGATAGAGACAGCCAAAAGAATTACGCGCGCTGCGCGTGTAACTCGTATCGCGAGTGGCGAATCGGGGAAACAGGGTCGTCGGTAGAACGACCGTCCAATATCTTCGGCTAAAGTTGTCCCGCGTTTACGTAATACTCGAATGGAAAGCCAAGCCGCGTCTACACGTCGAATCGCAGATTACGCGCCGTAACGGGGACCAAGGATTCCCCCGCGGGATCCGCGAATCCTCGACTTCGATACCAAGCCGAAACGCGACCGCCGCGCAGCCGTTTTTTCGACAAGCGCGCCGGATTCTCGGCTAAAGTTTTATTCCCCGGCTTAACCGTTAAATCCAGCCACCGCGGTCGCGCTCCTCCCTCGAATTCATTAGCGACGAGGTTTAACTCGCATCCACGCCCACCTCGGCTACTCGTAACGATTTTGTTCCGCGAGAAAGGAGCGTTCTTCCGGGGGAGGATTGAAAATTCGGAGAGTTCCGATTCTCGAAGCAAACCTCCACGGCGGAGAAAAATTGAAGCGGGACGCGACGGTTTTCGCGTTAGGGTCTCCGCGCTCGTTTCCGGTGCGACAACGAAAGTACATTAGGGGGAAATTACTCGGCAATTCAATTTTCGGCTTTTCCTCCTGCCGACATTTGGAGAAGTGGATCCCGGCGGATTACGTAAGCCACGAGTCACAATTATCATTGTATAGAGCTGTAGCCTCGACGGTTCTATCTTGGAACGTCCGTGAGATTCACGGTCATTCGATCGGTAAAAAAGCATTGATTAAACCGAGCCAGATAATATTTGTCCAGTCACGGGAGGAGACGACGTCCGCAGTAATCATCGCGCGTTTGTCCTCGAAGATTACCCGCCACGGTATTCCGAGCGCGAGTCGCGCGGTATTCCGGCGGCCGGATATCCAGGAATCACGCTCATGGGAGAGCGCCGTTCGCATTCGGCCAGGGTAAACATATAGGATCGGATCGGATACGGGATTGGCGGTAGCATGGAGCGACGGTGCTTCTCGGACGCGGAAAGTCGCATGAAATTTCCGGTTTATGCGGTTTCCTCTTGACGTTCGGCCCGCGTCGACGCCGCTGGAGAAAAGGGAAACGACCGAGGGCGGACGAAAAGATTCTCGATCTCGTTTGCCACCTTTGTATATTCGTTATCCGGCGAGAAGCCGTTTCATTGTTCCCGTTCTTTTCATCCTTTCCTCCGCCGCGGCCCGCTTCGTTTCTTTTTCTCTTTCGTTTCCTTCCGTTTAATGAACGATCACACGACTTTCAGGGCTCGCTAATAAATTACAATTTACGGGGAAACGTCCACCTTTCGGTCTCCTTCGCCCTTTCCCATCCGCAGACCATTATCTCCTCCCTCCGCCGGGCTCTATCGCTTTTCGCCTATCGGATTCATTTTTCATATTCCGCTCGCCGCCTTCCATCCCGCCCCGGTCCGCGGCGTCCACAAGTTTTTTTCTCCCGCTCCGTTCCACCTGCCGGCGTGCTTTCGCGCCGCTAATTCTTTTGCTCGACGCAAGGATTCCCGATACGTTTCACGCTTTAATCGTCTTCGTGGAGCTTCCGCGCCGGCAGCTCGAATCCAACGCTCGAAGCCAATATTCAGCGCGGAAACTCGGTCGAATCCATCTTACCGTAAAGACGGCTAGACTCGAGCGTGCCGAGGGAATTTATCCTCTCCCAGCGTTCGCGTCTATGCGCGCCGGGACGATGCCGAAACCGAGCGAATCTATTTTTCGGAATCATCGGCCGCCGGTGCGCCCGAATCGGTACGCGATCGTTTAATCGTAACGAGGACGCCGCGCGAGCGGACCAGCGCCGACGCACGCTCCGGCGAAAAATTGAATCGGAAAGCGGAAAACTCGGCGCCGACGAGATTAGGGGGACGCGAAACGTGAAACGCGAAAGCGGAAGCGCAGCCACGGAGAGAGGCACGTGAATCGACAAGTTCGCCGCGCGCTCGTCCCTGGAAGCCTATCGATATGCACGATGTACCGCTGCATCGGTGACGAGGGTGAGGCTTGGAACGAAGATGAGGTCGAGCAGGACCACGAGGACATGCCTTTCAGCATGGAAATATTGCGAATCCCGGGATATTGGGCCGGAAGAATTTGTGCGTAAGGAAATGCAATTGAAGACGTGCTCGGAAACGAGGAGAGCTGTGTTCCGACCTCGCGTATACATACGGAGACGAGAGGGAGGCTATCCTACGACGTGTTTCCACGTGTCGCGATTGCGATGCGATACGAGCGGCGGTTCCGGAGATTCGTTACGCGTCGTTAGCCGAAACCCTTCCGCGGAGGTTAGGCTTCGATCGAAGAAACGGTAACCTTTTAAGTTAGCGAAGCTACACCTCTGTACGGCGAGGTATCACATTTATGTATCATAAATATCACTTGAGACTGATCGAATTTTCCACTGTGTAGTTGGATTAGAGTATAATGTGCAATTATCGACGAAGAATTGTGCTATAGTGGCGTACCGTTCAAAGAGATGATACAAAGCCACTATAATGGAGTACAGTAGCTGAGAGATTGAGTCGTTGAGACATCCGATGACGTTTCAATGGTAACTCCCGCGGAATCTTGACCATCGAACTGATGAATGTCCAGCCGAGTCTTCTTTCCAAGCTGCGCCTTGTCCAACGACGGAAGGGTGAACGTGCGAATAGTTTAAATGTTCGACTAATGAAGTTCGGAAGAATTCGAGGTGCTCGCATCAACTCGAATTGCAGCAGTTTTCTAATCCGGGGGAAACGAAGCGTGCGAGCTCCTCGGACCGTGCTTCTTTGGATCTCTCGCGGACCTTTTTCCGCTCTGGAATCCCATTACCTTCTTCCGGGAAATCGAGCACGCTCGTCCCGCGCAAAAAAATTCCCCGTTCTGTCGGCAAGCTTCCCTACTCGGTATCCCCCGGTATCGTCGGTCTATCCATCGGTTATTACCATTTAGAGAGAGTCTTCCGTTGCAACATCTATGTACACATCGTCTCGTCGGCCCCGACGATCCGTTCCGTCGAACGTTAACGTTTACGTCTATATTCCTCGTCGCTGCAGACTTTATGAATATTAACGAGCACGCTGCTACGCCTCTGCTTGTCGTTCCATTAAACGCCTTGCTCGAAACTACCGGCACAACTCGGCCCCGATTCCGCGGCGACGCGCAATCGGCATTCGTCGCCGGGGCGAAGTTTTCGTGCGCGAACACGGAATTCCGGCGGGCAACGGTGAACTCGAAGCCATCGGAAAACCTTGGATTTACGTCACGGTTAAATTGCAAAGACCGAAAATATTACTCGGGGCCGCAAGGTGGTTGCCGTCGCCGTTGCTTCCGCCGTTGCCTCCGCCGTTGCCGGTTTAGGCTGGCTTAGAGGCTGAGTTACGGTATCCGGGGGACAACTTCTTCCAGCTTACTTAGCCCGGCAGACGCGTCCGAGTATCCGTTGTCACCTTAAACCGATCCCGCAACCAATTTCGTTACGAAATACGGAAGTTCCCCGTTCCATTCCGGCAAATTTGTCCATCGGGTAAAAGTAAACGGACGCGTTAACGAGCGACCGAATTGCCCCCCGAGTACGCGAGAAAATGGAAATGATCGCGCGGAACGCAAACTTTCGGGGGGATCGCCCGAAAACCGACGATCGAGATTCCTGGAACTTTTCTTATCTCGCCGTGCTCGGCATCGCAATATCGGGGGTCGGCGATACGACGGTTTTGCAACGTCCGATGGTCCTGATAGATTAACGAATCAAGTGATATTAAACGACGCCGGCGATTCCTGAATTCTGAACCCGCATCCATCTTATCCTTATGAAGATACGGATAGTACCATTGAATTACCATACAGGGAGTCTCGGGATCAGAATTTAACATAAAATAATACTATATTTCGAGGAGCATACAACGTACCATACGTCTTCCATAATACCATGCTCGTGTAAATAATATAAATGTCCCTTAAGTAAATCTTTATCTAAATATTTGTATATTACGTTGAACGACGATTACCGTTGAATTACCAGTGATTTTCGGGATCAGAACTTAACATAAAATAATACTACACTTTATCCGGAAGAGCGTACAATGTGTCACGCGTCTTCTATAATACCATGCTCGTGTAAATAATATAAATGTCCCTTAAGTAAATCTTTCTCTAAATATTTGTATGTTATGTTGAACGACGATTACCGTTGAATTACCAGTGATTTTCGGGATCGGAACTTAACATAAAATAATACTATATTCTACCCTGAAGAGCGTACAACGTATCAACGTCTTCTATGACACCACGTTCCTGTAAATATTATATTAAATGTCCCTTCAGTAAACCTGAATATTTGAATATTTCGTGGAATCAACGTCACGGTATCCGTTGGCTCTTCGGCAAAATGACCGTATTCTCGGTACGCGCGTTCGGCTGGATCTTCCATTGAACGTTCCACGCGACATCGCAGCGTCGCGACACAGTACCAACCAGTTTCGCCATTGGAAGAGTAGAGCAAGCTCCCTCGCAGTCACGTACACCCGTGGAGCGGACATCGCCGAGTAAAACGCTTCTGAGATACCTCCAACTCGTTCTCTCGGTTCTCTCCTCGTTGGATCTGGATCTTCCTCCGGGTGGCGCCTCCCAGGATGATCTCGGAACGAGACTGGTATCGGTCCCGCCTCGGCGATTCTTAAAAGATCCCCCGCAGCGTACGTCAACGATTCTCCTTGAAAGCTTCCGAGGCTGACAAAGTTCCGACGATTCATCAGGGAATTCATCGCGTCGCAAATACATTCGACTCGAAGAGTTCGCGGAACGAGAACATTCGTTTAACCGTCGTTCTCCCTGTTTTCGACCCGGTCACTGGCCGATTTCGTCTACACGCCGACTTCCGCGCAACCAATTCCGGAATTTGTCCTGTCCTCCGAGTCGCCGAGAGATCGTGTTCGCTTCTCCTTCAATTCGCGCGCGCGTAGTAAGTAAACTGGAATTCACGTTATCTGGGGAACGCGTGTCGCCCAAGGGTAGAAGTCAGCGGGATCTATAATTTGATCGGTCGTATCGCGCGTACACCGATTTCGTCGACTTGCGATTGCGTTTGTTTGAGATACTGTGCGTCGAGCGACGAATCAACCCTTTCGGCTCGGTGCCGACGCTGTGACATTTAACATTTGTTTTCAAAATCGGCGTTGTCAGTATGGCGGTATGTTCTTCCGAGTAGTGTTATTTTACGGTCGAGAAGCATTATATTTATTATTCTTCACAGAATTTATATTCAACGAAACACATTAGCTTCAACAAATAATTAACCCTTTGCACTCAGGAGGTGACAGTCACCATTTGATTCGATGTACCGAACTTACAAAATCTTACACAGTTTCAAGCTTCGTGTCCATAAATATGTGGAATATTGAAGCAACTTTCCTTAACTTATGTATGTTCTATCATTCAGTTCGTTTCAAAGTATATCGCCTGTAACTCATTGGAAAATGTTGAATATTTCTAACGAAAGATTTCCGAGTGCGAAAGGTTGATATTCATATGTTTATTATAAACCACCTATAGAAAGATAACTTTGAGAATATGTATATTTGCTTCGACTAGTTGGTACTGTCACCAGAATGTGCCGATCGTAAAGGGTTAAGTATAGTGCAGCTCCGACGAGTTGGCAGACTGCCCACAAGCTGAAGAGTCAAAGGGTCAGAGGAACTCTTCCATTAACACGTTGACTGCCATGGGGGTCACCGGTGACCCCCGACCAAATCGAATTACTATAGTTCACTCAATGAGACGACGATTATATGAAAACATTTCTATATTATAAATAATGCTACATGATATAGTGACATTCAACCAGATGAACGTGGAATAGTAATAATGCAATTCGATCAAATATATTTTTTCCATTCGGTGTATTTTCCTCTGTGAAATCGTGCGGCGTTCAACATGTTAACGACGTTCGGACCTCCTTAGTTTTCGACGCATGATCGTTATTCGTGCCTCAGCGTGCGCCAATAATGGCCATGCATCCGAAAGCCGAGCGTCGTGAGTGGAAGAGTCCCCTTGCCCCTCTCCACTTTTGAACCATAGGTCGGCTTGACTAACCTGCGACCTCTAGAATGCATATGCTTCGGTGCGTCGAGTTCGACGATCGTTCCTTCCCTTTACGAAGAGTGTACATTGCAGGAGCAGGTTATCGATCCGATGCGTTTAATCGAACGCCAGACGGCGACAACAAGTGGTGTACTAAAAATCCACAGAGGACACTGCATTCGATAAATATTCATGAAGATCGTGAAAGGTTCCTGCGTGACTTCCCTCTAAGACGGCAATTACGCGTTCGATTACTTCCCCGGCACGCTCTCGGTTACTTCCTTACTCGATCAAAGATTCGGTACGTTCCCCCGGACCATATATTTCTTCGTTTCGAGGACGCTCACGATGTTCCGGGACGGTATGATTTTTAACTAGGGGATTCCAGCGCGGAGTTTATACTCCTCGCGCGTCTCGGGCGGGCTACCGATATTTATGCATTCCGGCTGGCCGTAAATCAAATTACGATGGCACGCGAGAGTAACGCGATCGGAGCGGCGCGGCGCGAAGATGCATTTAATGCAGCCGGATGCGGCGTCCCCGCGGAGACCGATAAATGCGCGCAGTATCCAAAGTCGTTTACAAGTATCCGTCCCCCAGCTGCATTATCGCTAAACAGACGCGGAGGATGCGCTCGATCCTGCTAACGAAATAAGCGTAATACATTTTTCTGCTCCCGTTTCTTCTTCCCGGCCGCGCCGTTCTCGAAGGATCTCGCGCAGGAGGTCGAGGATTCCTGCGAATAATAGGGAAGCATCGCGTGCGGTGCGTAGCGTATTTGTTCGCGCGCGTAAATGGAGCATTCACTCTAATAAGGGCCCTCGTCGTCGTCGTCATCGTAGTCGTCGTCGAACGCTCGGCGCGGGAAACTCGGCGTGGCGGAGTCGTCTATCGGGAAAAAGAACGATTTCGCGTAAACGCTGAACCAGGTGCATTCCCGAGGGTAAAGGCCATACGGTAACGGTGAAAAATTTTATGGTTTCCCCGGCGTACGTCGTCGTCTGTCGTTTTTTCGTTTCCTCCTTTTCCGGCGGTCTCGGTTTTTCAATGTTCCCGTGGATCTCCTCGTTCTCCGGACCGTTTCCTTTCGAACGACGATAAAATCGTCTAGGTGCAGAAATCAATTCTGTAATTGGAGGCGATTCCCAGTTTACCCTCGTCCCCGTGATTTCGAGCCGGTCGCCGGCGCGCACGTTTTCGTCGCTTCCCCGGCTCGAGTGTAAAATTGAGGCAGAAATTTCGCAGCAGTTACGAAAGTGTTCGCAACGATGGAACACGGAAAGTTTAGCCCCCGTTTTCCAATAAAGAGATATCCGGTTGGCGGTCGGGTCGGCGTTGTTCGAGTTTAACGCGCGTTCGGGCTCGTCGGAAATTGGATGTATGATTTTACGGCGATTGCCGGCCGCCTGCGACAGATTCGGAAAATAGGTCGGCTTTTTCCCGCTCGTTTCTTCGTGACATTTTGTCATCGGCCGCCTCTGAAACGAATAATTTTCCATGCCCGTGAACCAACCTGTCAGCGCGCATCGAAAGTGTCGTTGATGCCGCGAACGCTCGGAATCCGACTCGATCCCGATGGGTATGCGGCCCGTTCCTTTCCCATCGTCGGACGACGATGTTACGTCCGAGAGCTCGGTTCTGCGAAGGAACTCCTACCAGCGACGTATTTCCACCGTACCGTCGTAAACGTTGCTCGTCTCGAGGACGTTGAACGTACTGTCTACAGACGATATCTTTTCACGTCTCCATCGAGCTGAAAGGGCAAGTGCGGCGAGCGAACAGAGTTTGACGAAGTCAGAGAATGAGTATAACGAGAAGAAGTGAATTATAAACATGCAACAAAGGAAATATCAATTCCACTGATTTCGATCTTACTTTCTTAAACGTAGTGCCAGTGGATTGTTGGGACCGTTGCGATTAAAAGAAGCCCAAACACGATGTAAATCGGACTAGTTTCATCGATTTTAAGGAAACGAACCTTTAATACCGTTAATTAACCCTTTGCACTCGAAAGGTGACTCTCACTCACCATTCGATTTAACCCTAATCGGACCACGATGTGACTTTCAATCACATTTGAAGTTTTTACTTAAACTTTTTGATTATTTCATATTGCATTTCAAAAAGTTTTTTTTGGGCTTTTAAAAGTTGGACACTGTAAACGAAAACAATAACATTTTAATCATTCCTTTTATTCTCATAAGTGACTGAGAGTCACGTCGTAGTATGATTCGTTGTGAAAACACATTCTACGATTAGGGTTAATACAACGAAATTGCAAAACGTTATGTATAATATTAAGTTTCGTATAACGCAGCTCATGTGAAATATTCATATAAAATTTCTTTCTTCATTTATGTATGTTTTCCCATTAATTTGTGTCAAATAATGTCGCCAATGTCTCATTGGAAAATATCGAACGTTTCCAATGAAAAGCTTCCGAGTGCAAAGGCTCAAACTAGTGAAACTAGTCCGACTTACATCGTGTTTGGACTTATTTTAACCGCGACAATCTCAACAATTCACCGGTACCACTTTCGAGAAAGTACGACGTTCACGAAATTAATGAAATTGATATTTCCTCTATTGCATGTTTGTATTTGACGCGTGGCATCGCATCGAAGTCCCGCGTCTTGGCCCTTAATGCTCAGAGAACTGTATCTGTCTCATTTCTTTTCATTCTACCCATTCCCCGACTTCGCCGAACTCTGCTCCCTGTTTTCTTACTACACTTGCCCTTCATTCCAACGCAAACGCGAAAAGATGTCTGTGGACAGTATCTTCCATAGTCTTCACTTCCCACTCAAGCTTCAAATAGAACGCATCGAAATAGACGCGGTTGAAGTTGCGAAAACATACTGGACCACCTTAAGCGAATCCAAGGGTCGTACGTTCCAGGCGGTCCACGAAATTTGCGTGACGCCGAGCTAAAGCGGCGCAAGCAGACGCCGAGCAACGGGAGAGTACGACGCGTCCCGCTGCTAACGAAGCAGATTCAGTGGCCTCGATCTTAAGGATCGCTCCCGCCCCACCGAGACAACGACCAACGAATTTGGGCGACACCTTCTTTTCCCCGACCCTTTCGCAAGACTTCGTTTCCCTATCTCGCGAATTCCCTCCGGATCGTTCTCGCGTACAAATTTATTCCGATTTTTCCCGATGAATTCATTCAGTCGTTCGCGGTTCTCCGATCGCGGGAGCAGAAAATGGTATGCGCCTCTGCGCCCCGAAGAAAATCCGGTTCGTTGGTTCGTTCGTCCTCTAAGAGTAAATATTTGCGGGACCGTGTAATCGTCGCTTCTCGCAATTGCCCCGACAGAAGCTCGGCGAGCAACAAATTCAAGTAAGTGTAGCATTAGTCGCTCATTATCTTGGCGCGGTATGACGCCTCCGGATCGTTTACGCCGCATGGAACATTGCGAGCCACTTGTTGTTTGTTACGTCGCCGTGAACTTCGTTATCTCGCTCGTATCTTCCGGCCATTTGCAACATCGTTTCTTTTCCTTTCGTTTCCTCCTTGTCTCCTTTATTTCCATTTCTTCTCCTTCCTCCCCGCGACGAGCGCGCATTCGAGGAATTCCTTCCAGCGTGCGTGTCGAAGTGATTCGAAAGTATAGAAGCGCCGCGGCTCTCTTATCGAGGCATCCGATGGAGTCCAAAAGTTTTGCTCTTTTCGAACGGGCGCCGATCGACGTACAAAGTAACGCTGCCGATGGTCGATGGACGAGAAACGAATCTCGTCGTTCCGTCTCCATTCTGCTCCCTGAGAAACATCGCCGCTATATATCCTCTTTCTCCTATACCGTTCGCGTCTCAAAGTCTCGAGTTAGGCAAATCGCTCGTACAAGGCACGAAACTTTCGTTCTCTCCTTTTTTTTCTCCTCTCCGCCGCGCTCGCCGTGTTATCCCATTCCTTTGATCTTCGAATCGAAGCGATCACGACGATTCCGTGACAACCGGAAATCCAGCAGAATAATCTCGGAACGGGTCTCGTTTACGCGTTCGGAGCTGACGAGCGTAGACGGGGCAACGACGCGTAACGCGATCGTTATGCAAACACGCGAAAAAAACGGTTAATTTTCGCCGGCCGTTCCGCCGCGATTAAACGGGACTCGTTACTCGGAACTGCTCGTAGAAACTTACGGGAGAAATCGGACGGCGTTTCTTCCGAGCCGGGCACTCGAACGACAAAGAACCTACATCATCCAGGAATGATTCCCCCGAATAGAAGGGGAATCCCACGTAATAAGCGTCGCGACGCCGGCGGAAATGCGGCGAGGACCTCGGGAATTAATTCCTTTGCGACGCGAACACGTTTTGTACGCGTTCCGCGTCGCGCGTTCGCGAGCTTTATAAAACTCTTCGCAGTACCTCGCGTCGGGCCAGTCACGTAACAACCCCCGCTCGGTTACCGCGTTCGCACCGTTGCTTTTCGAGTGTTAATTAATTTTAAACAGCCGACGATTCTTTTATCGCTATCTCCCGGTTGCACCGTGGACAAACTATTCGACGTCCGCGCGTTGGATAATATCCCAAATTCCCAAAACTGTCGTTGTCCTCATCCGCGAGTCGCTTTTCCCGCGAGAATCGTTACAAGCGATGAATTCGCGGGACGCAGGACCTTAGCCTCCCCTCGCCTACTGGATTCTCGTTAAACGTGGGGCGAGTCGCTTTATCAACGGCCACGTATCAACGTGCCTTTGAATTGCGATCGACTCGCGTCGAGGCGGACGCCGAGAGAATCGAAATACGGAGGACGCATTTCATTAAAGGCGCCCGACTCCGCTCGGATCCCCATATTCCAGCGATACTTTGTTCGGCAAACAGAATCCAGCGGAAACGGACCGGAAGGAAGGGTGTTTCTGTCGCGCGAATTCTTCGGGACGGCCCTCCCTTTTCTCGGGGATGCACTTGTCGCCTCCTTTTTTCCCCGGGAACGTTCCAATCAGAAGGTTACGACGCTATCGGTCGCGTGCTCGCGTTACCGAGCTCGGCCGCTGAAAGGGAGCAGAGACGGAACTCAATCAGCGACGTAAGCTGTGACAAACGAACCGAGATATTTAAACGGGTCGGTGACACGTTAATCCGACTCTCCGGTATTTGCGCGTACCACCCGGTCGAGTTTCGCAGCCCCTTTCTTCGCCGTTGCAAGCCCGATTTCTGCCGGAAACGGACTATTCGTCGAGTCGTGTTCGAATTTTAAACGGCATCGAATTAGACGACGCGACGCCCTCGAATCGTTAATTGCTTTCTGTCCGAAAGCGCCGTTCCCGCCGGAGATATTACGATAACGAATGGGCCACCATCTAACGGGGTGTACCGGTCGTGAATTCAAAGAAGCCGCGAGCTTTACGGGCCCATTCGTCTAAACGCCATAAAAATTTCTCAAACGTATCCGCGTGGAACAGTTTGTCGCCGTCGGTGCTGCGGCAACGCGAAAGTTGAAACGAGTTTGAGCCCCTTTCAAGCATCTCTCGTTAAGAAAGTCTAAAAATCGATCGCCCGAAGGGAGGATGGCTGTGGCAATCGCAACAGACGAGGTTAATAAAACCGGACACATCTTGGATGGGAACAGTCGGCGACTACCATCCGGCTAACACCCGTGGTTATCGTAATTTAAATGCAACGTGTAATTCGGTTTTAACAGAGACGGCGAGGCTATCTCGAGATAAGACTTTCACCGATAACTCGGTGTGGCGTGCGCGTACTCGTCGAATCCCTCGATTCTCGTTCCTATCAACTTCATCGCGGAGTCGTGAATAGCCAAAAGCGGAATTCTTAGTGAACTCGTAGTTAACCCATTCGAACAAATAAGATCTGTTATCTATTCCTTTCTTCCTCTCGCGATTATTAAAAGCATAGATGCTTCATTGGGAAGCTATTAAAGAAATTAATTTACACGCAAACTGAATTGTGTATCAATTAAAGTCTCAATAGATAAAGTTTCTATAAAGGAATTTCAAACGGTCAATTTCGGTGCTCGGTAGTTCTAGTGTTAAGGACTTCCAAAGTAACCGATCGAGCGTAAAAACGATCTTTCCATATAGGCGCGACGCCGTTTCTCTATATTCATAGGGAAAGCTACTCTCTCGTCGGGGTTTCCCCTCGGTTTTTGCGTTGCCGCCTTAAGTAGTTCGCTAGTTGACCGTTCCGCCGAAGTAGAGTTCGCTAGTGCACCAGGCTATTTTCACTGGCGTCGGTATTTCAGAGCCATAGGCAAGAAATCGTTGAACGAGATACGCAGTGCCTAGACGGGCCTGAAGTCCTGGCTTCCGCCCTTGAAACCGATAAGGTAGATATCCCCGACCGCTCGTTATCAGCACAAAAAGTTTGATATCGGTGCAGTATCGGACACTGACAAGACAGATACCTCCGTCTAGCAGCGAGGTATATCGACGAGCCTTTTATTGACGGCTGAACGATTGCGGAATCGACCGTTCAGACGAGGGTGGTTGATACGGTGAACCACTCGCTGATTAGCGTCGTTTACACGTGCCACAGAAATTTCAGTCATAATTTCCTTGTGAACTGTATTGATTTTTCAAATAAAAATTCTAGTTTCAAGATATTGTTTCTGGTTTCGGTGCTTTGCAACGTATACCGGTATTCTTGACCGTGTGTCCTTAAAAATCTGCATGTACCATATGTGCTACACATGGCACTGAACGTATTGTATTAAACGAGCTAACTTATCGAGAAATTGCACGTTTAAATTGTACGTTTCAAATTAGATTCGCGGAACAATTTGGATCCCGTAGATGGTCGGGACGTCGCATTCGTTCGCGTCCGGCTTTAATTTCGTTTAGACTTTTCGGCTCGTAAGTTCTACGCGTCGCTTTAATTCGCGTAATTGCGTTCCCGTCCCGGGGAACTGCGACGCGTGAAATTCTTCTTGAACCCGCAAGAGTCCAGATACGGCGGATAATAATGAAAGTTTGCCGGTGGCCGTTATCGCGGCCCGGGAAAAAGTCTGGCGCGGCGCGGGCAAGGTGACTCAAAGGAGCCGGCTGCCGCGCGAGAGATGGATAACACGATAGGAACGCGCGATTGTTGGTTTTACGAAAGCGAGCCTAACTTTGTTACACCTTTGTTGTAGGATACTCGACGGCGGCGCTTCTCGCGATTTTCTTTTGCATCCCATTCGCCCTCAGAGTTCTTATTCACAAAGAAGCAGGCCGGTGGAGCAATTGGGTTCAGGCGTTCTACCATGCCCACCTCGAACTGTTTCTGGGCAACGGATGCTTGGGTATGGTCTCTTTTATCGTTCGGTGGCATTCGCCGTCCCGTCGTTCCTACGTTGCCCTCCTTAATCTCTTCTCACTCGCTGTCTCGCGTGTTTCGCTTCTCTTCCGCGAGCGTGCTCGAAACGACGTTGAAAGTACGATCGTTGTTGCAGGGGTCGGAGTGATGATGCTCCTAGCGTTAACGGTGGAGCGTTACGTGAGCGTTTGCCACCCCGGTCAGCATACCCGGCCGCTCTGCGGTCCCCCGCATCTGACGGTGATTCTGATCCCTCTCGCAACGTTTCTGGTTTATCTGCCGAGCGCGTTCCGCGGAGAGATCTCGGCCTGCCTTCTGGAGCCAGCAGGGCCCATCATCTATCAGAAGCGGGAGAACCAGTCGTTCCTCGACTCGTTGTTCTATCAAGTAAGCTATGCGAGATTCTCCCGCTGTCCCATTCTCTGGAACACCTCTCCGAGTCCTCCTCGGGAAGCCTTTGTTAACGCTTCTTTTCCCACGGGCGTTTGTCCTCAGATATACAAGGTTGCGCTGGAGATCGTTTTCAAAGTGGCGCCCACTATTCTATTGGCGGGCTTCAATCTGCGCATAATGATAGTCTACAGAAGATCTTGCGAGCGCCGGAGACGCATGACGTTGTCCAGGACTGTCAGCAACGAAGAGGACCCGAGAACGTTCGCGGAGGAACGAAGACTCGTCCTTCTTCTAGGCAGCACCAGCATTCTGTTCCTCGTCTGCGTCAGTCCGATGGTAATTCTGAACATCACTCTGCGGGAAAGCAATCTCAGCCACTACCCTTATCAGGCAAGTCTCGCGTACCCTATTCGGCCAGCCGTTCGTTGTTCGTTGATCGTTAATCTATTCGCGAAGGAACGGACGGCCGGCCTACTTTCAGCTTGTCGTTCGAATGCTCGTCCTCCAACGATCCCGAAATGACCCTGTTACCGACATTTCCAGGTGTTCCGAGCCCTGGCTAACCTGCTGGAAGTGATCAATTACTCGATCACGTTCTACATCTACTGCCTGTTCTCGGAGGACTTCCGGAACACCTTGATCCGGACGTTGCAGTGGCCCTGGGGGAACAGCAGCCACAGCGGAAGAGGCCTCCCGATGAAGCGTTCTCCCCTGCCAAGGCTGACCACCACGACCACCACCACCACCACGCCGCCGACGATCGCCGTTGCGACTCCCGGTCACTTCGCGCGAGCCAGCGTCTAGCGAGCCGCTTCCCGCACTCTTCCGCCCTCGTCGTTCCATCCTGCGACCGAAATTTCACTCGTTTTCCTCGGCTCGTCCGCGACTCGCTTTGGAATTCTCAAGGTCTCCCCCGCCCGCGACATCGATCTTTCGGAACCAGTACGCGCATCTCGCGACTCGCGACCAGCGTTCGCTTCGACTGTCCTTTTCCCGCGTCCTTGGGGTTCCAAAGCCGACGCGACACGGATCCTCGCACTTTCACGTACTAAATGTAATTCGAAATGTAACGTAGATTCGATCCGATCTTCGACGCGACACGAGACGGGAGCGTCCTCCCGGTTGTTTTCCTCGTCCCGACGTCGACGCATCGATCGGAATTCCCGCGGAGTTCATTTCAGCTGCATACCCGTCGAATATCGTTCCAGTCGACTGCTCCTGTTTCATCGATACGATTCCGTCGCGACCGAACCGTTGCTAATTCGCTTCCTCGCGCGATCGGTGTAAGTAAGTACCGGCGCGCCATGGATCTCCCCTCGATCCTGCCGTTCGTATCGTTGTCTCCGTGTAGAGAGTATATCTCATATTTTTCCAGCGTCGCGTGTACTCGAGCCGCTTTGAACATCCACCGGGGCCGAGTCCTCGGCGATTTCCTTCGCGTCACACGCAGCCCTGAATTAATCGAGCAGAGAAAATCCGGATCGTCCGGCTCCTGTTTGCGAATGTGCGCGACGCTGGCGAAACGTTGGTAAATATTGACGCAACCGGCGTAACCGGCGGCAACGTTTAGCGTACAATTCCCGCGATACATCGCTGGAACAACGAGTTTACTAGAGGAGGACGTCGTATGCCGGAGAGATTCGATTCGCGACTGGAAACACGCGCGTTCAGAATGCACAGTCTCGACCTGTTTCTCGAGCGGGCGTCACGGTACACTCCGATGAACGAGTCGACTGCCGGGATCAGGGATATACGAGTACACGGACGCGAAAGGTATCCCCGGCGAATCCTGGTACCAGCGAAATTACAATGCCAGTTCGAATGGAATAGTTCCGAGCAGGAATTCCGCGGGCAGCATACTTTTCGCGTCTCCGTTCGCGAGCATTTCCGCCCAGCCGGCTCGAAGAAATTCGAATTGCAGCTGGTTCGTCTTCCTTTTCCCATATCCCGCGAATTAAAACGATTCGCGCGGTATCGTCGGCGATGCTGCCCGACGTCGGGACGCGTAAACGGATCGCACGGTTCAAAGGTTTCCTTTGTTTCGTACGTCTAACGCGGCCGTTAATCGAATAATCGCGGGCAAAGCGTGATCGCGAATACTGCCGAGACCGGTACGCGTCAACTTAATCTCTCGTTCGTGTACAAATGTATTCGTGATGTAGAGAAACGGGTTTAATAAATGTATTTATTAAATTTCCCCGAAATCTGGGCCTGCGTTTACAGGTCAAACGTGTTCGCGAGGTCACCGTGAACCCAGGCTGCCTCCCGTAACCCCGCCGGGAGTCTTCCGCGACGATGAGAAGCGTAATCTACTCGCGCGACTTGGACACGATCAAATTTACTCTTGCTACAAGCGTCCACCGTAAGCGTTCCACCTTTAACACGTTGAATGCCACGGGGGTCATCGGTGACCGATCAAATCGAATTACTACAGTTCACTTAATTAACACGTTCGCTACCAGAGTTTATTTCTGTGACGGTCTCCTCAATTATATTTCCTTCAATCCAATAAATCTAAACAAAATATTAGAAAAATGAAACTAAAACGAGTCATTGAGTTCCTAAATGTAATGTCGTAGTTTATAATTTCTAATAACAATATTTATAGGATTCATTTCATTTTCATTACGTAAAATATAGGATTACGGCCATTGCAAATATCCGACGCTGGTAGCAAACGTGTTAAATGATGATTATTTGAAAACATTTCTATATTATAAACAATGCTACCTAATACGGTGACATTCTAGATGTGCACTAATAGTACAATTCAATCAAATGATTAATATTACCCTGTTTTTTTGTGTATTTTTCTCTATGAAATCGGCATTCAACGCGTTCAAGGGGAGGAACGATACGATCACGGAGCTTTCGTTAGACGAATTCGAATGGGACAGACGAAAATTCCTACCGGCGCGCGTGTCCGGTTTCCCGAGTATTTCTGCAGGGGCAGATTGCAGAGAACAGGGGTCAGAAGTTGAAACGCAGAGCGTTCGTTCGTCCACCCGTTCGTCCAGCAGCGTTCTTTTCCGTCGACCCACGATTTCAACAAATTCCGAACGATGTCTGTCCCTAGAACCAACCGATTCTCATACGCTCGATCGATTCGTGCGACTGGCTTCCGAATCGATCGCGCCTCGCGACACCGTGCCTCGATCGCTTTTTAGCGAGACGGGTTTTCGAATTCGCTGATGCGCGCGGGAGTCACATTATTTTTTCGATCGACGCGTCCAGGCGGGAAACGAATCGCGCGTGTCACGTTGCACGATTAAAATAAAAAAGCGGGTGGGATGGTATCGGTTTGGCAGGGAAAAAGAAAGGAGCGGAGCAGGGAGGAGAGGAGAGGGACGACGCGGTGCATCCTATCGAAATTTTTGGACTGCGTGGCACTGGTGGCGGTAGACAGGGTCATCCATGGTGGGGGTTGGTCTTTGGGTGGGCGTTGCTGGGTCGATACAGGGTGGCTTCGCCGTCGGTCGCACCGCGAGGAAACCTCCGCGGAGCCAAACGAACGAACGAACCAACGTTTGCTCTGCATCTCGCTGCTCTCCCTCCTAGATGACCTGTTCCATGCACGGAATTTCCTTCCGGCGGCGTTTCTTCCTCGTCCGCCGGCGTCCCGTTTCAACGAGCAGTCTAGACATTAGCTGAAAACACCAGTTGATCGAATGTACCTTCACCCACGGTGGCTTCTTATCAACATCTCGCTTTTGTCGGCTACAGCGCGATTTTCCAACTGCCGTCGCGTCAGATAAGACTATTCGTTTTCAATTCGCTTCTCGGTCAGAGATTTTTCGAACATTCGTCGACCATCATAGAAACGTGAGCTGGAAAACATTCGATTGTTCGATTCCACGGAAACACGGATCAACGTCGAAGAACAAGGGCAACGTTCTCGCGAGATCATACAACGATACGCTGGATGTAACGATTTCGACCGCCGCTGCAAACTGGCTACAGCTTACCGCTCACCGCTTACCGCGGAACGGAGGTCGTCGTTTGCAGAACGTTTCGAGAACCCTTGGTCCGTGCTCGAGAAGAACCCCGTGCTCGTGCGCGAGCTCTGTGCAGCCGTGACGCTGGCTGGAGCACGGCGACTGGTCCGAGGCGCAATTTCCCTGGCCTCCATCGGATTCGTGGCCGTCTACGAGGACGACGACGAGTCCGCCCCGATGCTCGGTAAACCAATTACCCGGTAATTTAGTCGCGGCACGGACTTGGACTCGCGTTGCTCACCTATTACCGGTTTCACGGTTTATCGCGGCGAAGGGATTCCACGGAGAGAGATTCGTAATTAGAGCCGACCGATTCTTCGGCCAGAGAAACAGGTTCTCGTTTTCTTTCGAGAATCTCCGCCGCGAGGTGAACGTGCACTCGAAGGTTCGTTCGGCAACGAAAACGAGAACGCCCGCGCGACACGGAAGTTAAGTGGTTCCTAATTTCATCGTATCGTCGGCGGTGTTCGGTGCTAGGAAAAGTTTTATCGGTTTGGCGCTATAGAGCCTTCCGTTTTCTGTATCGGGGAAAGTTGGCGGTATCGTTGCAGGCCCATCGGCGGACTGCTGCGTCCGCTCTTCTACTTGCGGCCGTTCGACCTTGTTTCTGCCTATTCCGCGCGTTTATTCGGCCTCGGGCGCTCCCCTACCATCGCGTCGGACGCAACCCCCTTCCTTTGAACACAACAGGAATTCGCCGCGCGGATGAAAGAAGCACCGATGGAATCGAATCGTTTCCGTTTTCTCCGTCCCTTTTCAACAGCTGCCTCGATCTTGTTGGACGAATCGAGGCGAGCGAAAAGGGAACGAGCAGGAATCGAGGCACGGATACGATCCGGCTGTACGCGCTTTCGCGAACACGCGTTGCGAACGAACGAACGATGAATAAACAACGCACGAGGAATCCCGATTTCCTGGAAAGTCGCGTGGAGCCTAATGCTGCCTACGCAGCTGTCGCGTGCAACTACGGACTAACTTCGATAGGAACGAGCAGTTGCCGAGACAGCCTACAATTACTAGCTCGCCGTCGATGTACAGGGGATGCGTGGCGTCGTTGTCGAGTCGAAGGGAGAGCCGCGGTTGCCCGAGCAACACGCCATCAACAAGAACGTAGAAAATTAGGCGTTCCTAAGCATCTAGGACTGCCGCTCGCGATAAGACGCACCGAGCGAGGCTTGTCTTTTATTCATAGGGTCACGGGGCGCCGCGGCGTGGCGTGCCGCGGCGCTACATGGCGGCGGAACCGATTCCGAAGGCTCGTTTTAAATCTATCGATCCGAATCAACCGCGACCCAACGATTCATCGCCACCTGGCCATCCGTTACAACCCCGGGGAAGCGCCTTTCCGTGTGTGTCGACGTGACACGAGTAAGGAAAAAACTGGGGACTCGTGCGCCTCGATAGAGTAATTTTCATAATTCAATCACGCTTCGCTAACGTCGCGCACGGTGGAGCTTATTCGATCCGACGTTCCCCCGTGGAAATCTCGACGAATGAATCTCCAGTCCGACGGAACGTCGACCTATTCTACTTCCTTTCGCCGAGTGGAACGCGACTGGGAGGACTGTGACAGCGTTTGACAAAATTACTGCTGGAAACGCGTTACACTCTCCTGCTTCCCCGAGGCGAGTTCTGTTTCGAATTACGAGGAATTAAAATCTTTCTTCCCTCCGTTTCCAGTGATATCTTATTTCTGAAAGGACATCGCTCGCTCCTCTCCTCGACGAGTATCCTCGAAAAAGATTCCCCTCGCGTTAGAATTCCAAAATGAGAACAACGAAAATCCATTGAACGCGCAGACAGGAATGCGATCGAAAGTCCGTAGATATCGAGAGCGGTCGTCTCGCGACGGGGGAAGGGGTAAATCATTCAGCGACGTGGCTGGTCGCGTTCTATTTATAACGAGACCGCTTCAACGAGTCCGTCTAGGGCCGAGATTCGCATCTAGTCGTCGAAGTCGCGATTTTCGTAGCGATGCATCATTTTCGGTGTTCGAGGCTAGACGTGCGGCTATAAAACGATCGCGAGGAATGTCGGCGGGCGTCGTTGATCCCGATAACGGAAAAAAATCGTCGCGCCGCGAGGGGAGCCGAGAACGGTCGGGCGTCACCGACGGAGAAAAAGGATGCCGATTCGTCCTGCGTCCCGTTCGGCCGGCCGATTCGATGATGAAGGGTCACGGGCAACGTCGGAGGATGAACTTGCGCGCGGCGTGGCGGCGGCGCGGCAGCGCGGGGCGGAAAGCTAATGTTATTTGCAAGGCGAGAGTTATGATCCGCTCGGAGAAAGAAAGGGTGTAAACACGACGGCGAGCGAGGCCAGAGATTTCTCCGTTGATTTATCGACCTGGCCGCCGTTGAGTCGCCGCGGAGGGTTCCATCGACCGATTAGAAATATTAACTGAGGCGGCGTTCCGGTAATGGAATCGACGATGGCCGCGAAACACGCCGCAGGAATCGAACAAAGAGCCGAACGTATCGACAGTCTTCGTAACGAAGGCGAACGTGGTTCAACGGAAAGCGCCGATCGCCACTCGAAAGACTCTATGGAAGAATAGATTTCGTTCGGCGATGGATAAAAGCGCTACAAGTCGCTTAGAAGTCGACGGTTAAGTCCAGTGTCTGATATTTCCTGATTTTTGTATATTTCCATGGAATAAATAGTATTCTTCTCGGTTATTAAAGGATTCTTCTAGAAGTCCTTTTCATAGCTTCTGAATCTGTTGTGTAATCATGTTAGAAGCATAAACATCGATTTCCTCGATTTCATTTCTGGACTTAATCGCGTCGGCTTCCGGGAGACTCATATCGGAGTAATGGTACCGGCGGAGCAGCAACGGTAAGAATATTTATCGGTGAAAAATTCAGAAGCCGCATGTCGGTGCTCCGCGTCGCGCCGACAGGGGTTGTTCCTCGCCCTGCTCCTTCCTGCGTCGTCTGTGTTCGTTCCAGACACGCTCGCCGTCGTCGTCCGTGTAGTTGGTAATTTCACGGACGCGATATTCATTGCCGGAGGGTGCACGTACGCGTGCATACGTTCGCCCGACCCCTCGCCGAGGAGAACACGCTCGCGCCGGAGGAAAGAAGAGTGAACGACCGTTTGTTATCCGGCCCCGACGATTTTTACGCTGTACACTTTACACCGTACGCTCTACACTTCGCACTGTACACACGCCGGAAGTCCGGGGAGTCCTGAAACTGCGCCGCTATCGGCGCCGTAAACCGTAAACGAGCAAACTGTCTCTCCGGGCGGTGAGCGGTGAAGACAGTTGACGCGGGACGGGAATAAAAGACTGTGAAATTGCGGAGAGGGACGGACGAGCGCGTACCTACCTACTCGCCTCCGAGTGAACAACGAAGCGAAGGGAAAACCATGGACGCCGAGGATCCGAGTGGCCGAACTTTGGAAACGGCAACCCCGAGACTGCCCATGGTAACCTGCGAGAGTTACGAATCCGAGGAACGCAACGCGTCGGCCGAAGGAACTACCCCCGAGTCATCGGAATCAATTCGTTTTCGAAATTCCAAGGTTCGACTGGAACGGAGAGAAGGTAACGGCGGATATCCCGATAGAGGTGCGATAGATAGGAAAGCGGTAAGCAGGTTCGTATCTGGGATAGGAGGAGCGGAGGCGCAGGACGCGAGCTCGAGGGGCGACAGGGGAAAGGGGTGGACGGAGGCCGAGGGAGACGTCGAAAGAGAGGGAAAGCTGGAGAACTGCTGCGTGGGAAGGGGAGAGAGCGAGAGGGAGCGAGAGAGAAGGAGAGAGAGAGTAAGCAAGACGACGGAGAAAGAGGGTGAGAGCGAGAGAGCGAGAAAGGGTGAGGGAGGAAAGAAAGAGGAACGATCGAGAATTCTCCGGCCGGAGCGGTGGCTCGCGCCTGCGCGTCTCGCTGGCAACGCACTGGCACGTAATGCCTTCGGTGAGCCAGTCTGACGCCAGGCGCCGCGACGCTATGACGTCACTGGTTCGCGTTTTCTCAGCGATCGTTTCTCGACAACGGTGAGGATTCATGAATGAAAAGCCGCTGCTCCGAAGCTTAGACCGATTCTCGCGAGCATCCGTCGATCTTCCGGTGAACCGCGAGGGAAATCCGCGTGCCCCGAGCTCCGGCCACCGCCGATTCGTCGTGGCGATCACTGCGAACCCTCTTCGACTCGCTGCACGGGACCGGACGCACGAAATGGTACGAGCTTCCTCTCCGGTTCCGACTAACGAAAATCTCTGCGGCGTTTCCGTCGAGCAGCCTCGGTCACGATTTGTACGCGGTCTTCGCGTCGACTGCACCGGTCGCACCGATCCCGGTCGCGTCGATAACGAGCGGTGACTACGCGTCCCCCTGCGGGGCGAGCCCCCCGAATCGTTCGCCGTCCGAAAGCACTGGGGGCCGCGAGTCGTTTCTCCCGGTAGGATACGAATCGCAGGCTGCATCGACGGATAACGAGGGAAACGTAGACACGCGTATACGGTGGTTCGTACGTGTTGCTGTTGCCGTTCCGGCTCGTCGGGCCGAATAATCGCGAGATAATCCTCTGTTACTTCGCGGACCCCTCGCTTTCCTCGTGGATTGATCCATTTAGCATTCGGCGAGCTGGTCGTCGAGATATCGCGAAACATTCGGCTCCATCGCGGCCCGATAAGACGGTGCGCGACGGACTTCCATTTCGGTACTTCCATCGAGGAAACGGCGGTCCAGCTAACGCAAATATTACGGTTGTGCACGTGCGAGATCCCGACGCGAATCGGTTCGAGGATTAGAACCTTTCCTCTCGAGGTTTCGGCTAGAACGTATTAGCGAGTCTCTCGAGTCCGACGATAATTGGTACAATAATTTGGACGAGTGGCGTGATTGGCGTGACGAAGCAACGTGCCAAGAGTAGTCGGGAATCGCCTTCGCTTCTGGGAATATAGCTCGCCGATAGACCGGAATATCCAATAATCCGATAGAGTTCGAGTCACGGTACCGTACAATCAGCGTTTCATCCTGCAACTGTTTACCGATAGTCTTCCCGTGCTGTTTGCCGAAATGTCCGGACGCTGGCGGATCGCGCGTGCGTTCCGTCCGCTTCGATATTCCGTTATTTCGCGTTTCACGCGAATCCGTGACACCTGTTCATTAGCTGCGTCGGCTACCGGTGCGCGTCCGATTTCTTTCCGCCGCGTCGTTGTCTTACGTTCGCCTTCTATTCCGAGAGAACGCGGTGTCGTCGGTGTCGGAATCAATTTGCCTCTAGTTTGAGCCACGTATGCGCGTACTTCCTTCGACGCGGTTAAATCCGACGAAAGGTCGCGTGGTCGAAGAACCAGGCTGTAGAACGGCGGAATAGACGGCGGTAATTTTCCTCGTTTCTATTTCACGAGGGGAATACGGCCGCGGCATACGGTCTGGCGGTGCACCGTATCGAGCTCGCGTCGATATCTCGCCCGCCTTATGAATGGACTACGCGTACCGTGGCTGAAAACAGCCGATCGATAATGGAATTTCTGCGGATCCCGGCAGAAACGCAGCCGTATTTTTACAAAGTTTCACGGGGCTCGTTTGTTTTCGTTTTCCGGTGCGTGCCGCGTTTCACCCCGCCGCGCGACTGAAATTTCGACGCGGAACTTCCCCGTGAAAACGCGTCCCTCTCGCCTCGCCGTCTCGCCGCGACGGAAATTTCCCCGTTACTCGAACGCGGAGCTCGCTAACGTGATTACAATCTTTAAAGACGAAAATTTCATTCGTTCCCCGACATTAACGGTTTACTTTCCGCCGTACGATCGAGTAATCCGTTAATCGAATCGCGAGATTCCCTTGGAAAATTTAATTCGATTCAACGCGCGGCATCCGTCCATTTAGCTACCACCGCGCACGCACGATGCAGCGCGGAGGCTTTTAGCCGTAAGGCTCGCACGAAGATGCGCCTCGTCTCGCGAATTTTCTATTATCGAACGTTCGCTTCCGGTGTGCCAGACGAAAACGAGTATACCCGGACGGAAGGCTGTAAGGGGTTGCTACGCGTGTCGCGGGGTCAAGGATGGGGTCAGGCCTGGGCGCCGATCAACTTTCGAAGGCGTCTCGCGTGCTTCGCGAACGTAGATAACGAAGAATCGTTCCGGACGGCCGGTTGTCGATGCCGTAATGGCTCCCATTTTTCGAATTGCTCCGACTCCTCTCGTCGGGATTCCACGCTGACGAATCGAACGAACCTCGCGTCCCGCGATTCAAAGAGGAATCGCAGACGATTCATCGGCGCGCAGCAAGGTAGCGGAATTTTCGCTCTCTCCTCTATGCTCCGATCGGGAATTAATGGATCGGCCGTGCAAGCCCTTCGCGGTGTGTGTTGGCCTGCAAAAGAGAAACGTACATCTGACTGTGTAAACGGTAAATGGATTACATTCGCGCGGTTTCATATCTCGTTATCCTGCCGAGAAACGTCCCTGAATAATGCAACGAGTAACGAAGCAATTATTCCTGGAGAGATTAATGTAATAGCGGCGAGCCGGCGCGGGCACTGTAGAGCCATCGCGATCTCGATGTCCGCGTAGTCGAGGAACTTTGATTCGTGCTACTGGAGTTTCGAAGAAAGGGACGCGAGCCGGAGTCGGGAGTTCCACCGCGGTTTCGTACGCTTTTCACTCCGCGCGACAAAACATCTTCGTGCCAGTTCAGGGCCGTTCTCAACCCCTTTCTTTCTGAGTTCTTTTTGAACTGCGATCGATCCAACTACTTTGTTGTTTATAATTTGTCGAAAATAAAAGGGGAATTCAGTCTTATTCTATATCAACGTGCGCTCTGAGGTATAATTACTGGTAACAGGAATAATCCGTATTTTGCGTTCGAATAAATTGAGTAATATTTGTTTGTTAATTTCTATTCGAGTATACTATTATGGTTGTTAACTTCATTCGTTCCAACTAGTTTGTCATTAATAATTCACCAAAACTAAAAGAGAATTCCTATCGTATTCTACATCAACGTGCGCTTCGAGGTACAATCATTGATAAATCTGAGGAACAATCCGCAATTTGCTTTCGAATAAATTGAATAATATTTGTTCGTTAATTTCTATTCGAGTATACTATTATGTTTGTTAACTTCAATCGTTCCAACTAGTTTGTCAATAGTTTTCCAAAAATAAAAGAGAATTCCTGTCGTATTCCACATCAAAGTACGCTCCGAGGTATGATCATCGATAAATCTGAGGAACAATCCGCAATTCGAATAAATTGAATAATATTTATGTTTGTCAACTATTCGCAGTCTCCGCCGCGAGTCTGACACGCCATTGTAGGCCAAGGGGTTAATCGTCGATGGCGTTCAAGCTCCGAACAATTGGCTTCTGCTTTAATTCTTCCGAACGTAATCCCCCGGTCTCCGTCCCTCGGGTCATTTATCAACGACAAACGTTTCTTTCGCCTTTTTTTGCGATCGTTTCTCACTGCTGCGTAACTGTCAGGCCAGCCGACTTCTGGAATTTACTTTCCATTCACGGCGCACACCGCTCCAGGATAATCTATCGACGCGTTAAATTGAATACGTATGCGCGTTCAGTCTTCTTACTCCGATTCTTTCTATTCTCCCGTGACTCGCGCGTTCTCCCCGCAGCGCTCGACGATTCCACGCGACTACCATGAATTCCATTTGCCGAGCCGTTTGTCCGTGTCATATGATTAACTAATATAAAGTCCTCTAACCCGCGACGAAGAGACACTTCCTCCCGCTCGAACAAAAGTCGACGGGCGTATCTCGCGAGGGACGTTTCGCTTTTCGCTCAGCGGCCGGGAACTGTAATCACCGGCTACGCCCGTGGAAATTCAGTCACTGAATCCGGTGACATTTAGAGTCCCCGGAACGGCCCGTGAAAGGCGCGGCGCGAATACCCGGAGCCCGCCGATTCGTGGCAAATAAGGTCCGTCTCGTTTTCGCGTCGCGACCTTTGCCGGGCTCGTAATAGCTCCGGCCCGGCGCGAAGCGGAGGAATCGACGACGCGCGACCGACGATTCGGATCATTCGGGATTCTTTCCCACTCCCCTCCGCGTGCAACGCTAACGCGATTCTTCGCTCGCCCGAAGATCGTCGCGCTTAATCCGACTTTCGCTTCCGAAGTGCTCTCGAAACGCGAAGTTTCACTTCGCGCAACCGGTTGGGCGCGTCGCGCGGACAATTCGCGCGGAGACTTTTATCGAAAGGCCGAAAGGGGATTTCGCGCGACGAGCGGCGGATAAGCCGCGCGCGAGACGTTGGAGGCGAGAAACGAAATGGGAACTCGAGTATTTCCCAGCGTGGAGCAAGCTCTCTCGCGGTTCGCTGGATCGCGACTCGTCCTCGAAGCGACGGAGCGGACGTCGATCGAGAGCGAGCCGACGAAACCGTTCGAACGTTTTGCAGACGGCCATCTAGGATGAATTGATGCTGCGGGTACCTTCGGACAAACTCGACGGATCGGGAGGACATTAGGAGCACCGTTTCTTCCGAATCACCGGCCGAACACGCGTCACACGTGGAAAATTAAGGGACACTAGCAAGTTTTTCCACCCGCGAGACTGTCCAGCCGGCGGAGAACACTCGAGGGAACCAGTTCCGTCTGACGACTCGGCCGCTGCGCGATCCTCCCGAAAGCTTCGAGCGTGTTCGAGAATTCCGAGGAACGCGAAAGATGCGGACCGAGCGGTGAGACCAGACCGTTCGCAGCTGGAGCAACGGAAACCATCCGGGACGAGGGGCAACGCGTGAAAGCACCGACGAAAGAGAATCCTTCCGAGAAACATGGGCAAGAAGAATAGCAAACTGAAGCAGGATACCATCGACCGACTCATGCGCGAAACATATTGTAAGTACCGCTACTTTCGTTTCAGTGTCGATCTTCTTTCCAGACCTAACCCCGCAGTCTACGATCGCTCCTCTCCGCTGTTGTCCTCGTCTTCCTCCGCTTTACCCGCTCCACCGATACGAGCGCTCGCCTTATTCCGTGGTTTTCAGCGTTCCCGACGCGGACGTGTGCCCGAACACCTACGCGAGTCGCTTCGATATCCTTACTGTGAGGAGAGAAATACCTCAGGAGGATTTTAACACGTTCCCACGAGAATTTCAAGTGTTTCGTTATAGTAAGATTTATTCCTTCGTAATAAAGGCTAATAGTTTGAAATAATTATTAACGTTTTGGTATTACAGTATTACTACCCTACTATCTAGCGTTTTGTGTTACTAAATATTTTGATTCAACATCAATTTTCCTGTTGTAATTGTTTTCAAGCAATTTGGAAACTCCGGTGACCACCGTGGCGCTGGACGTGTTAAAATGGTTCGTTAGTTCGTCGCGTTCGCATAAGCAGTTTTCTAATGAGATCGACTCTGTCGCTTGTCATTTGTTTCTTCACCTCATTTCAACGCGAGCAATCGCCCAATTTCCCGCCGACGAGCTTTCACGCACGCAGTCTCATAGTGAGACTGAAAATCCACGTCTATCCCGCAGTGACTACTTTGCAAAAGTCGTTCGAGTAGTGAAGGGTTCGAGATTGACGGGTTGATTGAATCGATGACCAGAGGGGGCCCTAGTTTTCCTCTAAATATCTGCCATTAACACGTTAAAACTGCACAGAAACAAGGGAAACGCTTAAGCCGCCCTGGCTTCCGCCGCATGTTTCCAAAAACAAAACTCTCTACAGTTCCGTCTCACTCCGTCGCATTCATTCTCGCATCCGTCCTTTGTTATCGCCGCGCGCCAGTAATGACCACGCGTCGAAGGTCGAGACGGTCCGAGCGTCGTGAGTGGACGAGTCCCCTTGCCTCTGTCCACTTTCAGCTTGGCGGCCGATAGAGCTAACGCGAGAGGAGTATATGGGCTGTTGGTAGCGCCGAGTTCTTTCCCAAAGCTCTCTAGCTCTCCAAGCTAGTGCCGGAGCAGGTGGGACCCTGCTCACGCGCCGCAATCCTCTAGAGATCTCTATCCCATCATGCTGGCTTTGAACCATTGCCACTACAAAGCCAATGTCCGGGACAGTTAGACACCTGGACCCCCTAGTACCAATTGTCGCAGGTCTATTAGTGGAACCTGTTTGATATCTTATACAAGAACAAGCAGTATCTCCCATACTAGGCACTGTGGAAGTTCCACGTTAGCCAAGCCGATTTTTTATTCAAAAGTGAAGAGCAAGGGGACTCATCGCAGGTCTGTTGGTGGGACCTGTGGGATCTTATATAAAAATAAGCAGTATCTCCCATACCTAACTATAGAGGTCCCAAGTTAACCAAGTCGACCGGCGGTTCAAAAGTGGAGAGGGGTAAGGGGACTCTTCCACAACGCTCGGCTTTCGTCAGAGACAAAGGACTCTTGCATTGACGATGTTCGGGCCTCAGTTTTCGCATGATCGTTATCCGCACTTCGATGAGCGCCAATGATGACCGTGCGTCCGAAAGCCGAACGTTTTCAGTGGAAGAGTCTCCTCGCTCCTCTCCACTTTTGAACCGAAGGTCAACTAACGTGAGACCTTCACAGTATCTCGTCCATAAGGCTCGGTTGGATTAGCCCGGGTACCTTGGAATCGCCAATTCCCGTACCGCAATCGCTGTACCGCCCCTGAGGGTCGCAATCGACGGCCGTCAACACGGGCGGAACGTTTCCCTGGAAAACGGTTCGCCGAATGAAACGGCGCGGCGTATCTTTATCGGCGGCCCGAAAGGACGTCCGATGAAAGAACACGGTACACGCGGGTGTACTTTATTCCATGAAATCCGCCCGTTTCGGCGGAGAATCTTCCGACTGACCTGTCTAGGCCGACGCGCCGAGAATCGCGAATAGTTTCCGGTCTAGATACTCCGAAGCGAGCCGGCTCTACTCGAGACCCGCCAGCCAATAAATAACGATTCGTACGTACCTACCTACTCGAAAGATTTTTCATCGCGTCGAGCCTCCGTCCCTTCCCGCCCGCGGCTTTCATTTCAAATTACGTACGGCCTCGATACCTTCGATCGCGTTCATCCGTACGCCGCAGCTCGCCCCAAATATATTACCGTGGAATTAAATTTTCTCCGAGACGCGGCATAGCTTCGAACAATGCCGGCAATCGTTATGGAAATTAGACGCGCGACGACTGCGGCCGGATCCACGGCAATATAGACGATTCTTCATCGATCTACCCGGTTATCGCGGAACCGGCGGCGAATTCGATCGCGAATTCAATCGTCTTTCACACAGGCATCCGTAGAAAATTGTAGCAATTACGGACGTAGCTGGGCGAGTTCGCGATCACAAGAATATAGCTGTTTCGGAACTACCGATGTCACGTGGGACAACTTAATCCGACAAAAGAAGCGTGTACAAAATTGCGATGTTCTCTTGAAGCTGTTCAACCAGGAAAAACGGAGGCGCCTAAATCCATCGGAACAAAAACTTACCCCGAGTCCGTTTCCGTATCAGAGCTCCGTTCGAGTAAAACGCGACGAAAGGGTCGATCGATGCGATTCGCGGTGAATGAAGTCGCCCGCGTACTGATAACGGCGGCTAAAATTTCAGAGGTGCACTCGGAGAAAGCTGTTCTCGTGAATTAGTTGATAGTCGATTAGACTGAGAAACAGTGAGTGCAACGTGATCACCGGTCTCGCTCGCGGCGAATCCACTCGCCCTCGTTTACGAGTCGTCTACGATGCCCTGGAGTCTCTTATTAGCGGAACGATGCCTCTTAGCGTCCAGCTTTGCTCGTGTCGACGACATTACGGGACATGGGACCTCGCAGGACGCCACGGGACACTAGACGGAACGACGCGCGATGTTCGCTGGAAACACGGACACCGTTTTCCTGGAAAAATTAATCTCGCTTTAAACGAAGAGACGCGGGTCTCGCGTTATCGCTGCGGTCGTTCCCATAAAAATTGACGCGGCTACGCCGCGGCGAGCTCGCCTTTAGAAACCCTCGTCCACCGGGAGCACGAAAAACAAGAAGAAAAACAGGGAACGGTCGCGGCAGTGGACTTTGGAAAAATTACGCCGACAGAGAACGGGTCCCGGTAAAGTGTACACCGTTGAAATTCGAGACACGGGCATCGTTCCGCGGAACCCTTTATCCTCGAAAAGATGGTGCGCCTCTTTAACGTCGCCACTGGAAAAATCGATTCCGTTGGCCCAGAAAAATATTGTCACGGGAAATCGTGTTCCTTCGCTGCACCGACGTTGCGAGCGACGATACTTCGAGAGCGTCGCGTTCGGAAGATCGTCGGTGCCAGCGAATCGGATAAAAGAAACTTTCGGCAGCTCGGTGGTCTTAGGAACGGAGGATTCGATCGGTTTCAAGGAATCCCGGTTCACACGATAAGTCGATAACCGACGAGACCTCGTCGGCGAGAATCTAGCTTCAAGCTGATCTCGAATCGCAACGGTGCGTTAGAATTTACAATTCTCGATCGATAGCAGCCAATTTTGAACTGTTCGCCGGCAGACTCGGGTAGACGCAGTGGAATCGTCCCTTCCATCGCGCGGAGGTGGACCAATCGATCTCGTTGCTTTTACACTCGCGATCGACATACCGTAAGTCGATGTTATTTTGCGCGTAATGCTATCTTCTTTCGCGAGGAAAACTCCGTGCGAGAAGGCGGAGGAAATCGCGTTGTCTCCGTCTTCGGCGCGATTTCTAAGAGATTTCTAATCGAGAATCGGTTCCTGATGTTCCTACGCCGGTTATTCGAAGCGTTAACGCGTCGACCGCCAGTGGACGTCGATGGTCGAAGTGGTAGAAATTACTTGAAAACGATTACAAGGAGAGAATTGATGTATCGAAGTATTTGGTTACGTAGGTAGCTAAATAATAGTGTGACTTTAGAGCTACGATACCAAATCGTTGCTAATTAATTCTATCATTCGCGTTTCTTATGATACGATGAGTAATGTTATGCGAAACGCTCTAACTTCTCGTTGCTATCGACTTGTTAATTACGACTCAATGCCCGCGATGGAAAAGTTACCCGGTGAAATTCAGATTTACGCGTTCTAAGTAGAATGCGTCTCCGCGACCTGGCTGCAACGACTTTTCGTTTCCGCTTTTTCCGCCGGCACGCTTCTGTTTAATACCATCCAAGTTTATATCGTGAGGAACACCTTCTGGGTAAGTTTCTTCGCGATCGAGTTAAAACGGTTCGTGATATTTCGCGCGAACGCCGTTAACACGTTGACCGGCACGAGAATTTTCAATGTTTTGTGTAACGTTACTTGTTCTTTCGTAACGAAGACAAATGGTTCGGTTATTAACGCGTTCCGTGCTGGTGGATCGCCTGGTAAATGTTCACCCACGTGTTCGTTACAGTGATTACTTAAAACTGAAATTCATTGATTTGTCGTCTAATGCATCTTGATCTCTACATATTCTCGTTAAAGCTTTTGTACAACATCCTTCTGCTACTGTCAAAATTGTAAAACATAGATCACGAGCAAAACAATGTAATCATAAATCTATTACTTGCTAATCTTATTATTAACACTGAAACTACCGAACAGGTCAAAATTACCCATTCCAGATTTCTTCTTTTCGCAATTAACAGATGTTCCCCTGAGAAATCGTTAAAGAAATTGATTTAGCGATACGCAGACTGAATTGTAAATCAATTAAAATCTAAAAAAATTACTGGTTTCGATTCTTTTGTTCCGCAATTATTCCTATCTTGAGAGCATAGCATATTCGAAGTAATTCGAAAATTGAATAGTTTCACTGGAATACTATAATGAATCTTGGGAGAAACCGAAAAAACTCTATTCTCAGAATTTGTATAGAGATTACATATCAATCGTAATGCTCGGTAGTTCTAGTGTTGAACTTATTACTAATCACTCGTATTATACTTGTTCCAAACAATTTGTGGCATTTAAACATAATTTGATGAATTAAGTGAGGGTCTTTATAATACAGGAAATGAAAATGAAGATGGCTGTTAGTACCACATAAAACGTGGTTATTTAAAACAGTCTTTCAACGACTACAATGACATTAACATTTTATATCATATTCGGATCTTATATCCAATCTACCTCTTCCATTCGAGATATGTTGTCCTCTTCTCGAACGTTGGGAGCAGCTTCTTGTTTCTGTTCGTCAGGTGCTGGTTCCTCTTTGATACATCAGTTTCCTTCGTAATTGTCTTCAAGCACGTTGAAAGCTCCGGTCATCGGTGACCACCGTGACGGTCGACGTGAATTGCTTCGGCTCGCGTGTTCGTTTCCTTACCGTGTCACGTCACACGTATCAGCGTACCCTATCGTGCTCGTCCAGTGGTACGAGTCAAGCATTCGCGCGTCTCAATGCGGCGATAACGGTGGACGCGACACGCTTGTGCCTCGGCTTTTCGAGCTAAGCAACTTCGGGCTTCGCGGTTGCACGGGAAGGTTGTTCGTTATCGTAGCCGATCGACTCGAAACTGTAAATCCGACGGGGAACAGACGTTTTGTTCGCGTTATGGGTATATTATGAAGTTTTTCCAACGACAATGCATATTTCGCGTTTCGATTACAACGTTATATAAACAGGAAAACGGAATTTATAAAATTTGTATTTTTCAAACGAAAATCATTTTGTATAGGGACTACTTAGCATAACATTGGTAACCTTCAATTTTCGATAGCTAAATAGTCCTAACTATATTCCTGACCTCTGACGCCACAGACGAAGCCTAATTGCCGCCGATGCATTAACAGGACAAATCTCATTGCTTTCGCCCTCAACATAAATAATCGACTAACAACAGAAAAGCGGACACTATGAATTTGATTGTCAATCGTTACATCTCACTTCGTCGCGTTCGGGGTCCCTTCGAGTTTCCATCCTCCTCGACTTTCTAGCTTTCAAGACAAGTCTCCGTCGAACTACACTAAATCAGCCCCGACACGATAATGACAACAACCTAATCCCGCCTCAGCCCGCCGGTAATATCGAAGCTACCACAAATCCTAATCTACGAGCCCAGAATCGCTCCGTTGAATTCCATACCGCACACAATCGGCACGAGTCATCACGGTTCGGTTCGCTTGCGAAGAGACAGCGCTCCCGGAACTTTCCGAGTCCCAGCGAACTTCGTAACACAGAAAACCTGCGAGTACGCTGCGCGTGGGAGGCACCCACTCCGCTCTGCTCTATTTTCCGCAGCGAACCATCGGGAAACTCGAAATTCGAATGGACCCGTTCCCCGGCTGGGCCGCTCGATTCGAGCGCGCGCTTCCGGCATGCAATCCTCCGAATCGCGCGTACCTCGAACGAAATGACGCGGTGATTGCAGTGACTCGGCCGAGAGGCGAGTTGCCTGGAGTCGGCCGTCGAAAGGCTGCCGCCGTTATTTACCGAGGTTTTCCGTCGCGAGGCTCGCGCGGCACGCGACCGGCGAATAAAAGACGTCACGGTTCGAACATTCTCGTCGCAAATTCGCTTCGAACGGCCATCCGTACCGCTCGTTGGTTCACGGGTAAACTCCTCCCGGTCACGAAACGCTGACGACGCCGGAACGATCGGCCGAAAAATACTGGATACCCGGGAGCGGTGATCGGGACAGCCTCGGCTCCGATAGATGACGGTCGAGTTAATTTTCGGTAGTCGTGTTTCGATTTCGGAGCGTATCGGCAATCGAAAGGGGGAAGGGGCGAGTTCACGTGATAACCCGGAAATTCGACGACGCGACGCTCGTGCTTCCCCTCTTCTTCGGTACACGTACGCGCGACGACACGGAAGAAGGCTGGAAATTGCCTCGGAGAAAATCAAATATCCCCGATATTACGGCCAGTGAATTAACCAGAAGCGAGCGGGGCACGGGCGACGCCGAAATATGGATGGAGGCCGGCGAAACCGATTTATCGGCCCCCGATTCGGTTAATGGTCTTTAATTGACTCCGGTAATCGAGCTTTCGGCGTCCTCGACGGGCGGCCTCCGACGAACTTGAACGGCGCGATAACGATCTTTCGATTCGACGAAGCGCGACCGCCTCGCTTTAATTTCCTCTGGAAAATCCGGAAACGGAGACGCTGAAATATCGAGCGCGGAAAGGCTTCCAGAGGTAAAGTCCCGTTTAATCGAGCGTGTCGTCGGCCGCTGAATCCTCGGCGGAATTATAGCCTCCGTCCCGCACGGCTGGCGAGTTCCCGGGAACTTTTCGGGACGGTCCGTCTTGGGCTGTCCCGTCGACCTCGCGTCGACCCGCGACGCGTACTTTTCCAATCTCCGTCCGTAATTTGAATAACGGAGAGTCGAGCCACGGGAGCGCGTGGAACACGGCGCCGCTGCAGAAACGATTTACCGTTCGCGGCGGAACGCGACCGGCATAATTCCGCGACTCTACGTGAGCGTGTAACGGCGCCGAACACCGGCCGAGCGGGTAGCTTCGTAAATTTCCTCCGGCCTGTCAGAGGCGTGCGTCGCTTGTTACGACGTGCAGCGCAGCGCAGCGCGGCGTGTTACCGCATTCGGCTCCCCCTCAGGGCGCAGTCGTCGCGCCCCGGATCCCTAGCTTCCCTGCGAAAGCGTCTTCCAAACTGTAGCGCGATCGCCGGGGAAACAGGGGAATTAACTGCGGAGAATGTTAATTCCCGTCGACCGAAACTGTTTACCGCGCGACGCGGTTTCCGATCGATCTTCCCGCCCGGCGAAGTATCGCTCACTTGCCGGCCGCTGTCGCTACAGCTGATTTCACGGTTTTTGTAATGGAATTATGAATCAATTTTTATTTCACTGGGACAGTACGGAAACGCGCCTGCGGAATTGATGGACACGCGATGAACTAGCTTGTTTCATGAATATTGTCACGGAGATTTAGATACGTTTTTCTTTTTAGCCCTTTGCACTCGGATGCTTTTTACTAGAAATATTCGACACTCTCCGATGAGAGACACTATTTGAAACGGAGTAATGAGAAGACATACGTGAATTAAGGAATAAAGCTGTTTTATATAAATGTTTCAAGTTCGATGCATAACAAAATTTAAAATTCAAAGTGTTATATATAACATTAAGTTTAACAAAATTCAAAGTGTTATATATAATATTGTTGTGTCAAATCAAATGGCGAGAGAGTCACCTCTCGAGTGCAAAGGGTTGACCTTTTAGCTACTGTACGCTATAGTATCTGTCGCGTATCATCTTTCTGAACGGTATACCAGCGCAATACTTTCTCTGTCATCGATAATTGTGCACACGATAGTCTAGTCTAATGGAATTGTACAGTAGACAACTCTATCAGTCTCAATGATATTACATTTATGATACCCAGGTCGCGTCAAATTTTGCGGTGCAAAGGTTCGCGGCTGGTCCCATAGGTAAAAGGTTAATTAATTATCATTTCATCCGGTCGAATCCGTAGACAGCTATCATTGTCAATTCTATTTCCATCATTCCCGGCGTCTGCGCAAAGCGGAATTTCCTCGGACAATTTCGATTCTTTCAGCCCGTCCACGCGTGTCCCGATGAATTCGCCGGTATCCGTTCCACCGCTCTCATCTCCACTCAACGAAGAGATCGGTCTCCCGCTCGTCGTCCCGGGAAGCTTCAAATTATTCATCGGATAATGGGACGTCGACTTGCGGTCGTTGCGTCGAAATAGACGACCTACATTCCCAAGGATTCGGACGCGCAGTTGCGTTTTTTTTCCGACGGGCTCGGTCGCGATTTCGAAAAATATTACGCGACGAACGCTTCGTCGTGCGCGCGTGGCTCGAGTAAATACCCGCGCGCGACGATACCGCTTGCAACGGGTATAAAAATGAAGGCGGAGCTTCGAGCGGCCCGTGGAATTTACGAGCGACGCGCAACCCAGCTGCAACCAGAGATATTAAGCTAACAACTACGTCCATGAACGTCGCCGGAACGAAACGGTATACAAAAGATGAACAAAGTGAAATATCTCAGCGAGCACATCGAATCGGAAATTCGTCGTGCAAATTACACGAGCCGAACGTTCTTCCCGACACCTAATTTCGTTTGACTGTAATTCCCATTGATTTCAATTCGACCGATTTCCAAGTTTAATCAATTCCGGTTAATTGGCAGTCGCCGAGCGCGCGCGTCCCTATTATCCGATTATTTCGCAGGCGTGTCGTACGGCGTAATCGCGGCCGCGCCTGAAATCGCGGCGCGGTCGGAGCCTATCTCACGACACTCGTTTCCGTAGTCCTTCCGTGGCGCTTACACCCGCTCGATAATTGGCCACGCGAGAAACGGCCGAAGGAGAAACGCGCGACACCGTGGCGACGATTTGTCGGCCGGCGAATTCACGCGAACGCGGGCAGCTCCCGTTGCAGGCTAACTGTTGCGAGTATCACGCGATCGGTCGCTTGTCGGTCGAGTTAATATTCCGTTGCGAATTCAGGAGAGTAGCCCGCGTTAATCGGGAACGGAATCCGACGGAACGTCGGCGCGGTTCGATCCGATCGAACAGGCGCGCGCTCGATGGAATCCATTTCCCCGCGCGCGCGTGTGTCAGACCGCGGAAAATGGGAATAATTTAATTATCAGCGATACAGCGACGTTATCACCGATATCGCGGCATCCTATTCGGCCATGGTAGGACGCATTACATCGCGACCGATGCGATAACTATTAACTGGCGGCTGCCGCTGATAAACGACGGCCCGCGTCGATGAAACGCGTCGCATCGCTCGGACGCGGCTCGCGCGGTGAAATACGCCCCCGTCGTTTCGCAAGGTTAGTCGCGTGGCCGTGGGCCGCTCTTTTCAACGTTTTCGCGGTCAATGAAAAATGATGAGCTGTTGCGCGCGGTCGGTGTCGCGATCCTTTCCGCTTCGTGTCGCGGAACTCGAACGTCGGTTCTCCGTTTCGCCGAAAATATGCGGATGGAACCGTGGATTCGTCGGATTCCGCGAGTCGGAGCAACGATCTTAACGTTTCGTCTCGAGCCGATCGTTGTCGTGAAAATGGTACCCAAGGCGCGCGCGCGAATTTAATCTTGAGCCTCCGCTGGTCGTTACCTGCAGCGGATCGCCCTCGACGATAGCAAAGAATCTGCGAATGAATCTGGTCTATTCTCGAGCGGATTGTAACATTTGTCGGAGTTTATTTTCCGGATAATAACGATTAACACGTTGCCACGAAAATCATTTTTTTGTACAGTTATTCTACTTAGCAAAGAAAAGTAGCAACAATGCACTATTTGGTACAATCTTTGTATTACACTATTACCAACTTAGTTACGCTGTTAAACATTTTGATTCGATGTTGATTGTCTTACATGTTGCGATTGTTTTCAAGTAATTCAGTCATCGGTAACTAACATGGCGTTTAACGTGTTAATTTATGGTTTCACCTTGCGCTGGAGCGTCAATGACTCGCACTCCTGTTTCCATTTTCCATAAAATGCCTACACTATCATTATTCTTTTTTTACTTTACTGTTTTATTTGTGTCTACTACAAACCGGTTGAAGAGTCGTTCGTTGTTGGACATCAAAACCCTTTCTACGAATTGTAGGGTAGATCCCGTTGCGCGAATTCCCTGTGAAAGGTGCATGTAGTCCGCGTTCACCGCGATGCACGATTACGAACGTCGCGGTCTTCCGCGACCCTGCGTGCACCCCTTCCAATTTCATTTTGCAATTTACGCGTACGCGTTCGGGCATGCGCGCCACATACGTCGGATGCGACCATATTTTCCTGAATGCTCGTCCCGAATTTCTCGATGCGCGCGTGCTGTAACGAATGGCCATTTTAGGTGGGCGAAATTCAGTTCCAAATGAACGAAAGTGACTGTGCGATAGAATTTACGGTAACCATGTGTGAATGATCTTGAATATCAGAACTAATTTTTTCGTTGAATGTTTACGATATAATCTACAATAACTATGCATGAAAAATCTTGAACATTAGAACTTCTAATTCTTTTTTTCAATTTTTACATAGCGTAAACTTCAGCTTAGAAACAGATAGTTAACTTACAAATGAACACTTCCATACGCGTTGCAAGTGTTTAAAGATTTACTAATAATTAGTAATTAGTACAGAATAGTAATTCCAAATTATCATTAACCATTCGCTATTTTCCTAAATAAAATTCGAAAAACGGTGCCTATGTTTCAACAGCAACTACTTTTCGTTAATGAGTTACACGCGCCACGTCGACGGGAGGGTTCTCACACGTTTCAAAGCAGAGACTCCAGCTTCCTTTGACACCAAAATTAACTTGCAAAACATAACAAAACTATACTAATTTTCACAATGAAACAAATTGCCCATTCGTTACACCATGGCAGTGGTTAAAACACCGTCGCCGCCTTGAATCAACTCGAACAAATTAAAATTCGATGCTCGTCGGGGTCGGTATCAACTAAGTATCTCCTCCCTGTTGTTTCGACCTCTCTAAACTCTTCTAAAGTCTACGTAACTCCGCCGCGAGCTACACACGATCCGCCCACGATCCTTCCGAGCTATAATCTCGCGAATCGAAACCAGGACAGCTTCAATTGCGGCGCATCTTTCGCGGACAAAGCTCATCTTGGGAAACTAACGTTTACGCTCTGCACTCGACAGTTTTCAGCGAGGCGGAAATCATCGGACGCGGAAATTCGCGGAGCAGATGAAGCGTACGCGACGACGCGGCCCTCGATGATCGTACCGTCGATTCCGTGACAACCTAATCCGTCCGCGCGACGTCAGTTTTTTTTATCCGTGCGGGCAAACGAGTGGCAGAGTTCACCGCGGCGATACTTACACGAACACGCTCGCTCTGTCCCGCTCGTATCCGCTTGGAAAGAGTCCGGCGACTTTGGGCCCCGTATCGGAATCGATCGAACGCTCGCGGAACGGGACAAAAATTATCCAACGACCACGCGAACGAAAGGATAGCCGGCTTCTCGGGGCACGACGACGAGCGGGAAATTGGATTATTTTCGAGTCCGGTGCTCGTTCGACGAACAGTTCGTTTAGACGGCTTAAAATAAGAAGAAAGTAGGTCGGTCCGCCGAATCTGTTCGCCCCGCGGCCGCCCGTCGAAGGGAGAAGAATCTCTTCGAGAAACCGCCGGCTCTCGGCCTCGTCCGCGCTCGAAGTTAGTTCCGAAGCGTTTACTCGCCGATTTACGATCCGACGAATCCATAATATCACGACCTCGAAGCAGTAAAAATAGGACGAGTATACTCGACGGGGAATATGCACGAACAACGCGTTCGGTCGCGTTATCCGAAATTCCTGGGACGGCAAGCGAGTGATACGCGGCCGATCCCCGGGGATTTTACGAACCGGAAAGTGATACGTTGCCGAGTAGCGGGAGCGATTTCGAGTCGAGCGGAAGAATCTCGTCGATCGTTTATCGCGGAAGTTCGATGATAGAGGACGGTCCTCCCGTGGAAATGGTCCGATTCGGTCGCGCGAGCTCTTCGTTAGAGTTGTTCGTTAGGGCGGTGACTCGAACGCGCTCGTTATTTCCGCGAAATTATTTGACGGCACTCGAAAACGCGAGCGAGGGTAAGTATGCAGTTCGGGAGGAGGGCTCTCCGGCAGCAATATCGGAGAATATCCGAAAGGATCCTCTCGACCCTAGGCAGCTGCTTCCTCCGCAAACCTTAGTCACCGAGTCGCGTCGCGTCGCGTCGAATCGAGTCGACTCGTGACGCTCGGCTCTTCTTCGCGCGGGCCCTTACGGGCTTCGTCGAGCCGGTGCTTCTGGCGGTACGAGCTGTGCTTCGCGGAACGAGAGATTTTAGAGCTTTATTACCGAAACGAAAGACACGAAACTGCAGCCGCCGAGCGGGCGCTGCCATAGATCAGCGACAGCCCGGTGAAAATAACGAGGCGAATGGTGGCTTCGCGGAGTAAAACGGAGAACGCTCGTCTGGCGGAGGAGCGAAGGGCACCAGAGCGCGGGGGGAAGAGGGAAAAAGAGGAGAACGGCTCGGGGTTTCTTTAATCGCGAGATTGTTTGGCCGATACCCTTCGTTAAACGATGAAACGTTAAACCAGGCGGAAAATCGTGACTGCGCGGCAATCGCGTACGAACTTCTCTCGCTTCCTCTCCGCGATAGAGTAAAAGTTGCCCCGATCGATCCGTTTTCGAAGCCGACGCATCGCTCGCCGCAAAAAATTCACGCGGACGTCGGCGAACTTCCTTCTCTCGAGCGTCTGGTCGAACAGCTTGAAAAAAGACCGTCGGTCGCGGCTCGTTTTGCAATTCGACGACAACCTGCGCGTCGACGTTCGCCGGGGAGCCGCTCGGGTTTTCGCGATGCTCTGCAATAACGACGGAGGCCGCTGATCGAATTCCGCGTCTGGTTCCGTTTGATTTCGGTGGAGAGGGTGGCCGATTAAAGCGCGTCGCGGTGACTCTGGAACAGCTTGGATATTCGGGGAGGCGCGGCTCGGCACGATTCGGCGCGATTCGGCGCGGCTCGGCGGTCGATCGGTCGAAACCTCGAAGAACGGGCTCCGATGGGGGCCGGATAAAGAGGGGGAATAAAGAGTCGAGATAAGGATAGCGAGCGGTGCGACGGTTCCGAGTAAACTGCCGGAACTTTTCGGAAAAATGAAAGCTCGCGTCGCGTCGAGTCTCGAACGCCGGAGAACCATAACTTTCGGGACAAGTCCGACGAAAGCCGGGGAGGAAGGGGTGGAAAGTTGCGCCGGTCCGAATGGGATTACACGAGAAACGGGATCGAACTCGCGCGGAGTGGCAGCTGTTGAAAAAGACCGCGCTCCGGCGAACGTGGCGACCGATCGCGGCCAAGAACGTGTAAGAGGATGACTGATGACTGATTTAAACTGCATTTAACGGTATATCGCACGAGAACATCTGTGGATAATGAGTGACGCGGCTGGATCGTACCGTCGGTTTCTCAAGATTTCGATGAGCGTTAGTTTCTCGATCTCGAGACGCTCGTTTGGCCGATCGCGCACGGCCGGTAATTGTCACTGCTCTATTATTGTCACTGGAACTCTCACATATTGTCGCATACACTCCCTCGCAGGGGAAAATAACAGGTATTTCGTGAAAAAGAGAGAAAAGGGAAACAGAGGGGTGCGCGTCGATCGAGAGACCATTGCCTGTTGGATTCAATTAATTGGATTTAATTCAATGAAATTGAATACAACTGATAACCGTTGGTCATCAACTGGAGCTTGCGTAGAAGGTGAAACCGTTACAGTCTTAACAAAATATGTAGAGGAAAGGATCTGCTGTTTTAACGGTCCCAAGTCGTTTTTCCTCGATCGTTACATCTTACTCCACTACTATTATTGCCGGTATACAATTACTTCTATTACCACTTCTGTTAATTCCATCTCCACCGTATCCATCATGACATCGTACCACGCCAACGTCCATCTGACAACGTGTTCATCGTCAACCCTGTCTAAAAGCAACGTTATGCACACCGAAATGCTGCGTTGACATTACGACTGCGTCCACTTGTAAACCTAACCACTCCATGAACATCTTGTACACCTGACGAAGCATGAACACAGCCAACAGTCCGACAACTAGATTTTTAGTCACTCCAACCCCCAACGTGAATCATTAACGCCCCTCTGTACTAGCGAATTCTCTCTTTCCCAAGTTTCCCTGAACCCCATCAACCAAGATGAAGAGCAGAATTATACTATCCACGCAACCGTCAACATCAAATTAAAACCTCTACCACATTCTGCCAACTCCGACTCGCCGTATGACTCGGTAAAACAAAACCTAAACAACTTTAGTCCTCCTCTGGATCCTGACAAGGTCCCGTTCTCTTTTTCGGAAGTATTCCCCATGTTACGGCAACATAGCGCAACACGTCCAAAATAGTGCTCCTACGTCTACGAATCTCAGTAAATTCAATTCATAGCATAACATTTTAATAATCTGTGAACCCACCACGCTCGCCCTTTTCCGCGCCCCGTCCTACAGTGGAAACGAAACGAGCGCAGACGACGCGAAGGAAAAATCGTAGAACCGCCGCGGACGCGATGGGATGGAGAACGGACCGAGCGGACGAGGCGGCAATTAAACCTACTTGGCCTCGTACCAATTACGAGGCAGACGAGGTTTACCATCGGATACTCGCCGGATTGGTCAGTCTAGCTTGGAAACCGGAATGATGCGGTCGACGCGAAACTTTCCCCGACCGCTGCGAAAATTCTTTGCTAACGGTACGCTCCGTTCCGGAATCGGCTGTCCTCGCCGGCAACGTTTTCGTATTTTCGTTTCCCGAGAGAGAGATAATATCTGTCGGAACTCCGCCCGTAAGCCAATCTCATTCTATAATCTTGTTTTCGCCGACTAATCCGATGTATACCTCGACAGATTGATTCGTCGATTAAGGCCGCCCGGTTACCAGCCAAGGGGTAACAGGAGACTCGTTCCAAGCTGTGTCTCGTTAAAACGATTTCTGTATTACCAAGTTACTCCGCCGGTGTCCGCTCCTGCGCGGTTTCAAACGGCATTAACGAATTTCTGATTGTTCCGTTGACGCTCGGTCATTCGTCTATTTGTATTTATAATTATCCGACGATGATATTGCGACTAGGTTAAAGCGCTTAGGCCTAAGGGGAAGGTTATGGTTTGAATAAAACTTAATTACTTGACCAGTTAACTGTGGAATTCAGTCGGAGAAACCTCTCGTTCGTAAAATGAAAAAATGGAGCGTGTACTCATCGAACGCAGGACGAATGCGCGTAGAGTATATGTTAATGAAAGATCAAAGCGAAACAAAGAATTACATGTTTATGTGAAAAAGTAAAGAATTCATCGCTGAAAGAATTATTATCGTGTCAAGGTTTACGATGACGTGTATATTCGTCAAACACAGTTAACTGGTTAAAAAGTATGACACAAAAGAATGCTTCGGACAAAAGTTGTAAGGTATAGAGCTAAGCATATGGTGGTTATAGTTTTGTTTGCGTTATGGGGATATTACGATGTTTCTTCGGTGACAATGGATGTTCTGCGTTTCGATTCGAACGTTAGTAAATAGAGAAACGGAATTTGTTCGCAGAAATTTATGTTTGAAATGAAAATTATTTTGTGCAGTTCGGAGTACTTAGTTGTACATTGGTAATCTTCAATTTTCGTTGTACGAATAGTCGAATTTCGGAGTTTCGTCCGCAGGCGGCGCTGTGAGACGGAGCGTAAAATGAGGACCATCGTCAATCCGCGAATAACAGTCGGCTTAAGTGAATCACAGTAGTTTCACGAATAGTTTCCTACATAGAGTTACATACACTTAGATTACATACAAGAAACGCGGATTCAGAGTTTAAGGAGTTATAGAATACCACCTTTTATGCACAATAAAGCATATACGGAGTAAAGTGTGCTATTATTATTAACACTATATTAACACTAAAGCTATCAAGCAGTTGAATCGACTTTATCCAATTTTCTTGTGGAAACTCTGAGAATGCATCTATTGAGACTTCGAGTAATTTGTAATTCAGTCTGCTCATTACTGGTTCACTCTACTTAGTAGCCTCTTGGAGAAGCATCGATTTCCTCTTCAATAATTACAAAAAAGATCATTTTGACCCATTTGGTAGGTCTAGCGTTAAATTGCCTTTTTGAAATTTCTCTGTAAACTTCAAGAGTGCATCCATCGAATCTTTAATTCATTTGCAATTCAGTTTGGGTAAATCAATTTCTTTAATCGTTTCTCAGAGAAACATCTGTTGTCTTTTAATAATTGCCAAAAGAAGAATTTGGAAATTTTCAGAAAACTGAATTGCGACGAAAACTCAGGTATCATATTTTTATGTAATATATTTTAAACAGATAGTCAATTCGAATCAAATTCAATATTTCTTTCAATGCTGTGGCAATTAGCAAAGTTGCACAGTCTTCATGTAAAAACAAGATTCCTCGTGATCAGCACGCGTACGCGATAAAAGATATTAATTTGCAATAACAATCAATTGATCGGAAATAAAAGTTCGTCTCGAGGGAGAGGTTCTATGTTCCCCCAGAACGTCGGTGCCGCGGTGACGTAGAATTTTCGATGTTAACCGAGTTCCGCTTCAAGTATTTCCGCTTGTCTGGGAACGTTTGTAACTTTTCCTCGTAACTCACTCCGTGCACTGTACGCCGCAGATCTTTGCGCCGTGTTAACTCGCTCCTCAGACAAGTTTCAGCGATTCCTGAAATTTAACTCGGTCGCTGCAACCCAGTTAGTATCTTCTTGCGCTGTCCTCCTCGTAATCTCTCGCAATTGAATCGAACCGAGATCTCGATACCTCCGCGTTCACCAAAACGAAATCGACGTTCTTAGATTTTCGCGTCCAGTTCTCCCCCGAGGGACGTTATTCCCGTAATTCCCCCGCCGGACTCGTTCCATCTGGATGCGCTGCTTCTTAGAAATCGGGAAACGGGAACGGGCGGAATCTGATTTTTCCCAAACGGCGATCGGTTAGAGGAAGTCGGAACGTGTTATCGTTTTGTCGAGGGAAGAACCAATTCCTCCGGTCAATAGACTCGACCGTATCGTCGATGTATCGTTTCGCCTCCGGTTTAGAACGCGACTTATTCCCTCGTAGCAACAACGAGAAACGTGGAGAAATTTCATTAAAATTCGCGAAACTCGTGGAGCTTCGATCGAACCGGCTCGTATCTCCTTCGAAGCGTCCACGCGAAAAGATCACGTTAAAGAACGCAATTAGACGCGTATGATCGCCATATCGCGATGTTCCGAGACTTAAAAATTCGAAAGTTCAACACTAAAACTACCGGACGTGCCAAAGTGACCCATTCCTGATTTCTTATTTTACAACTATTGAAAAGATAACAGACTAAGAATTTATTAACACTTCGCCGATATTCCTTACATAGTTACCTAATGTCCCGAAATTCGAAATTGGTCAAACCCGGTAAACCTAGTGCTAAAGAAATTGATTTAGCAAACTGACTTGCAAATCAATGAAAGTAGAAGCGCTCTTGGAGTTTCTACAGAGAAATCCCGAAAAGCCAACGACTGCTCGGTAATTCTAGCGTTAACTCCTTGCCGTACAATAACGAGTGACACTAGTGATGAAGATTTCTAGACTAGTTTAACAACAGTCAATGTTACCCGCGGATCAAAGCAAACAACTATTTCGCCATTATCAATGAATCATCTTCAAATGAAATTTCCACTTGAAGTGGAATGGGAAATTTTCTTGCGTTTCTTCCAAATGATCGATAGTAAAATATTACACGGGCCTAGTAGCGGAAGTAAATAGTACGCCGAGGGGTTAAATGATCCGCCGATAGCATAGAAATCCGCGGCGCTCGAGGACTCGCCGATGGAAGCGTAGCAAACGCAACGATAACGTTGACAGGGACGAAGTAGACCACGCTGAATATGCGTTATTGTACCTTCGAAGGCGCTTTACGCTGTTCGACCTCGTTCGCGCGTGCCACTCGCACCCTTACGATTATCGAAACGTTGACCGGTCAGCATCGCTCCGCCACTAACGCGAGCACGCGCGCGGTCGATCGTAGCCGAAACAGACGCGGCACACTTGTACGTCGCACGGAATTTTCTATAACCGTTTCGTACACGGCGAGGCGGGAATTATAGGGAATTATTCGTTCGATCGAGTAGACGTTTTTCCAGCGTGGCGTGTACACCGCAATAAAAGAAGCGGCCACGTGGCTAAAATTATCGACGCGCTGTAACGTCTCGCCACTCGTCGGCGTTACGAACGGCAACGTGTCACGGGCTTACTTCCTTTCCGAAGGTATCGTTCAGTTTTTATTCGACGCGTTGCACCTGTTGTCGGCGCGCAACGACCTCGGGGCGAAACGGAAACGCTCGAACGATCAACCGCCGAATCACGGCATTACAGGAAATTAGCCGGCAATTAACCCGGGGAAACGTATTCCTCGTAAAGGTAAATTTACTCACCTTTCTATCGTTTCCGCCGTACGCGCGGTTGTTCTCGTGGCATTATAATATGATTTATGTCGCGCGTAATCTACTTTCTCCCCGTTCCATTGCATGCCGCTGAGTCTAACGGTTGGAACGGCGCTATTAAAAAACTTAAATGACTTTTAACTAGATCCTTTAACGCAGTTACATGTTGGAAAACTATTTTAACCTCCGTTCACCGTTTTACTAACAATTCCGCGTCGACCTTTGCATACGCAACAGTTCGTTATTATAGCTTCGGTGCAGGGAAGTTGGCGATAGCTGTATCGTAGCCTCTGCTTCGGGACCGGGTAACGCTCGGAAACGTACCAATTACACCGCACTCCCGTTTCTCGTCGCAAATTCGGCGGTACGGTTCGCGTTCGAGCGGATATCGGTCGCTCGGCGTACAGCTTCCTCGCGGGTCAAGATGTCTCGAGCTCGGAGACGGTTATCAGCCGCTTAGTACGCGTCAGCTGCTCGTCGAGATGATCGATACAATCATCGTGCGCCGAAGGATCCCTTGTAGCCGGAATCTTTTTCCGCGCGCCGCCAGACGGAACGTCCTAAACACCCCTTCCTCTGTCTCTCTCTCTCTCTCTCTTTCACTTTGGAGCAACGTCGAAAGTTTCTTTCGGCGCGACCTCGCGTCCACCCCCTTTGACGATAAGACAAGATCCCTCGTGGAAGCGAACAAGATGTTTCCGAAATAAAAGCGACAGGGGAACTTGGAAAAAGCGAGGCCTCCTCTCGTCCCTCTCTACCGTTGTCGTGCATCCTTAACCTGTTAGCTGTGGAATTTAGTTTGAAAAATCTCTCGTTCGCGCAGTTAAATCGGAAAATGAAGTGTGCACTCGTCGAAGGCGGGATGAATGCGCCTAGGGTGTATTTGAATGACAAACTAAAGCAAAACAGAGAATCGCACGTTTATCTGAAGAAATTAAGAATCGTCGTTGAAAGGAGCAGTGTTATTTCAAGCTTCAAGACGTCACGTATACTCGTTAAACGCAGTTAATGGAAGTATAGATCGTTTGAAATATGATCACCGTATATTTCGCTATACTTCACAACTTTTGCCTCAAGCATTATTTTCTATCACTGATACTGTTTAACCCTTTGCATCCGAGAGGCGACTCCTCGCCAGATGATTTGATACAAGAAAATTATGAATTTTCATATTTCTTGATAAATTCATATTAAAGAATTTCGTCTGCATCTAACCAGAAAGAATTGAATATTTCAAAAACTTTCGAGTGCAAAGGGTTAAGTTAATGAGGTTCGTCCAGAAAACGGCCGTTCGGCCGCACTGCGCGACGTTGACGATCCTCGCGACGCGAGTCTCTTTGTAACCAGAATGGATGTCCGGTCAGCAACGAGATTAGCGTTTCGCCACGATAATAATCGTTATTTCCCCGAGACCCACCGCCACAATCATAATTTTTCAATTCGCCGCGCACGAGCCCACCGCGACTCAAGGCGAAACGCTCGGACGCGACGAAGAAATTGCATCGACTCGTTGCGGCGGGATCGCGAATTCGATGGAAATCCAACGATAGACCGGGAGCATTCCAGATGCTTTTGTTCGCGGCGTGGTATTCACGCGAGGGTCGTTACGAGGAAATTGTACCGTTGTACCATGACGTACTAGACTCGGCCGAGAATATTAGCCAGGTATCACGAGGATGCTTCGAAAATGTATCGTCGTTTCGTTCCTCGTTTCGGGTTATTATTTTCGGGCTCGTATCATCTTCTATGCTCGTCGTTTGCAAATGAAACGGAAGGGCCGTGAAAGAATCAGCCGAATTTTCACGCGGACTAAATCGATAAAAAGAACCGCGAGTCATCGATGGAAACGATCAACCCTTTGTACTCGTTTGTCACGGTGAAGGTGACGATAGAAATTTATCATAGCACGTCGGAAATTGTTCAAAAAAGTACCACACTTTAAAAGGTTATAAAAATTCAAGCTTATAGTAATAATAAATAAAATAAATATAAAACGTTGAATTCTACCGCTATAAATTACTTCGATTCATCTGTCTAAAAGCGAGTACAAGCTTGCGCCCAAGAATACTGAAAATAAATCAAGCGCAAAGGGTTAAGAAGAAGAAAACGAAACGGAGAACGGGAAGAAAGGCTTCTCGAAAATCGCGGCGGACGGGTTCGACCGTGGCGACCGCGCGCTCCCTCGAAAACCATGCGCAAATTTATCGAAGGCTATGAAAATCGAAGCGACGAGGCGGAAAGATTAGTTATGCGCGGTTTGTCAAAAGAACACTTGGACGGCTACCAACCGAGTCGGCGATCTTCGCGTTATCCCTAAGGGATTCTTTCTTAGAAGCTCGAACTCGCTCCAAAGAAACCGACAACGTTTAACGAGAAACGTCTCGCAAGTACTGACCCGTTGCCGAGGATGTTGTTAGTTGTTAGCTGCGAGTTTAGCGGATAAACGGTGTCGCCGATAGTAGACGCCGAACAACGGTTCTTCGGTCCTTGGAGTTCGATATCCGGCTTTTCCGCTCGGGTTTATAAACGAAAGAAGCGAGCTGCGCTGTCGGCTTATCCTCGCCGTCCCTCGAGCTCCGATCGAGAGAGATATCGCGCGATGCCGTCGCGGATGACGCGCGCGCCGCGAAAAGGAGCGGAGACTTTTGTCGTTCGTCGGATATATTTCTCGCGAAAGATTGCCGGTATCGATCGTTCCTCCCGTCCGGAAGCTTCGAATAAATTGAATTTATCGAGGGAACGCCGTGACGCGCAGTGACTATGGACAAAACCGAAAATTGAAGGTTCGCAATGCGCTGCTAAATAGTCGCAGCCATACAAAATGACATTCATTTCAGAAGTAACGATATGTTTATCTTTGTACCTTACAACTTTTGTATGAAGTATTTGTTTGCGTCGCACCTTCTAAGTTATCGAGTTTCGTCCAGAAAACGGCCGTTTCGCCGTACCGAGGACTCTTCGTAACCGACGAATAAACTCTGCCAAAAGATACTGGTGTCGATTTATCGGTGATCGGAATCACTGCTCGAACACCGATGGCCACGCAACCGTTTTATCGCGCGACCTTGATACGAAATTGGAAAACGATCTAATGGCCCTGATGGTTAATTGCGTGGAGTCCTCGATGGAAGCTTTTTTTTCGAAATCTCAAAGGAGATTTATGAAAGCAATGCACGCAATGTAGAAATTGCAAGAATCAATGTCTTAAGGAATATCAGTACGCTTAGATCGTAGTTCTTAAATATTCCCATAGATATCGACATCTGTTTTTCTTTTTGCTTATCATTTTATTTAGTGGAATCAATAGATGACTGTCAATTCTATTTCTTTATTAGCAATTCCTATTCGAGCTACAGAAACTGATAAGTGATAATAATCTGCTCTACATTCGTTTATTGGCGTAACAGTTAATCGCGGTAACTTTGAATGATACCAGGGAAAGCGAGTGTCCATAGAATCATTGGAAAAAGATTGAATGGATCTCTGTTCCTTATTTTTCCAATTCCCTATTGTCGAAATCGTACGTAGAATCAACGCTTGCGTCTACTTGCTCCATTGCCTTTTACTTCCCCCCTTCCTCTTCTTTCTCCCTTCCGCCCTCTCTCCGCTAGTTGCAAACGTTAGACCCTCCAGAGAAAGGAAAAACTTGGTAGATTGAATTTTTATGGAAAACGCCCCCCGCCGACCATCCCAAGAACCCTCGTCGAAGAAGCTTCGCCCTCGATCTTTCTCCCTTCGCGCGACCTCGTACTCGACCCCTTTCCGCCGTCTTCGAATCCTTACGCCTTTCACCCGACTCACGGCGTTTCCGTTCATTTCTGTTTCAGTTACCGAGAAGGAGATCCGACAATGGTGAGTCCGAAGGAGCGAACCTCGCGCAGGATCGAACGGTTCGATCCGAGCGGGGCTCCGTCCTCTTACACGGAAAGGAAAAACAATCGGGGGAAACGTTATCGGTCCGCGGGAATCCTCGAGAAAATAACAAGGCGGAGTTGTTGATTCTAGAATAGGTTCGCTCGAGATTTACCGCTCGCGAGATCCAGAAGAAACAAACCGCGACGCTTCGTCGGTAGAACCATCGATTCCCGATGAATCGGTTTTGATCGGTACGCGCGGATCCGTAGAGTTCCACGAGCGACCCGCGACTGCTCCGTTCCTCGCGGCGGCATTTTCGTTTCCGTTCCCCTTCCCCCAAGAATCTCCGAGCGTATTTCCGTGTACATCGCTCTCGCGTACGCGTGACGGTATCGGTGCAGCGCGAGCACCCTTGGAACAAACTCAAATTCGATAACACGTTGGACGACTGTTTGTTTAGGCACAAAGGATTCCTGAAAGACTGTCCCGATGGTCTGCTAACGGAACAGGTATGATCCGCTTCGCGAGCCAGAAAAAAAAAAAACGACGACTCACCGGAACTCGATACGCATGATTTCAGGGTTTCATAAAGATCTACAAGCAGTTCTTTCCCCAAGGTGATCCCTCCAAGTTCGCCACCCTCGTCTTTAGGGTTTTCGACGAGAACAGCGTAAGTTTCCCGGCGTCACTGCGGACCGCGGCGCCGCCGTTAATTCGTGCGAGGAAATATTGAGACGTTATCGAGTCGATCTTTCACCCCACCCTTATCGACGTTTCTCGACGTGCGTGGCCACTTTATGGGTTCAAGGCGGAAGTTAACGAGTTCGAAAGTATACCGATAGAACGGAAGGAAGGACGGAACGAAGGGGAGGAGGGGGACGTTCGGCAACTTTATTCGGGACTCCAGCAGCTTTCGAGATCGATCTTTTTTTCTTCGATACTCCTGTCCTAGCACGCCCGTCCATATTTCCGCTGTCCGCCGCGCGAAAAGTTCTTCGAACGTCGCGAGTCGAGAAGCTCGTTCGCCGCATGCGCGGGGAACCGCGACGGACACACATCAAATTCTCCCGAGAAATGTTTGGAAATGGCCTCGTAGATAAAAGGGTCTCCCGAACGAAGTCGCCGGGAAGATAGCCTGCGGCCTCTCCTCGGGGGTGTGGTTTTCGATTATACAGCGCGGCTATCGAAATTTATGCAAAGCAGCCATTTGTATCTATTCCGCTGTCCTTCCACGGTTTCGGTACGAGATGGCCTCTTCGTGGCCACGGTATTTGCATTTTACAGCCGCGGAAGTAGTATTTCAGCCCATCGAGAAGAGAATAAAAGCGCTGGCCACCGTTCGATGAAACAATTTCGCGTCCCTTGAAGTTTAAGCGGTTCGCGATACTCGTATTTCGCGTGCCGAAAAGGACGGACGTGGCATTATCGCCTGGTTTTCATTATTTTCCTTTACCCGCGCGGAACACGCGAATCTGGGAACGCTTTCGTTGCGACGGCGTTACGTGTTCGCCAACGGACGATATACGGCGACGGTTCTCGCGTTGAATCATCCCTCGGAGTAAACATTTTTCCATAACGCGCGAGCGTTCTCGCGAACGACCGCTTCGACCTCGCGAACGATCGGCTTCCACGACGGACCGCCGGTCGTTCTGAATGGTTCGCGTCTGGTCGGGCTACGCGCAGATACGAGCCTGGATCCTGGGACGATTCTCTTGCAGGACGGCACGATAGAATTCGAGGAATTCATAAGAGCGCTCTCGGTGACGTCGCGTGGCAACTTGGACGAGAAACTTCACTGTAAGTGGAACATCTTTTCGCTACAATAAAGAACCGCAAGCGTCTCGCGAGCAATCCAGAATCGAAGTCGACTTCTCTCGAACGTAGCCGAGCACGTATCATATTGTTTTGACAAGCACGTGTGTCGCGTGTATTTGTGTCGATGTTTTCCATGTTCTTTGACTGTCGATTTCCGAGTAGAAAAGTAGAAACCTTAAGACGCGAGCGTTTAACCGAATGCTTAACACGCTAAGCGCCATGTCACTCACTGCTGACTACTTCTGATTGACTAGAAAACGGTCGTACATACAAGATAATGCGAAATGAAAATGTTTAATAACGTAAGTTGATAATAGTGTAATGCAAACATTGTAACGTCAAATGAGTAATAATTGTTCCTTTTCGTTGCTACGAAGGAGAAACTCTACAGGAGAACGCTTAAGATTTTCGTGGCGCTTGACGTGTTAAGGATTTAACCTTCTAACCTTTTAGCTACCGCGAGATTTTCCGCGACACTGCGTACGATAAGCTTGAAACGTACCGCGCGAAACTGTAAGACGCTTCTTACGATGACATTAGAAATATTGTTAGGAAATATTGTTTACGTTGAGCAAATGCGAAACGAAACGGGACGACGGAGGCAATCAGGCTAATTCAGAGGCAATTCAGTGGCATACCGTTTGAAAACACGATATCCACGAAAGCCACTACAGTGGCGTATCGTTGAAAAAGGTAACACACGCGAGAGCCACTGTAGTGGCGTACAGTAGCTGAAAGGTTAAACATTTTCGGGTTGAATTACGTAAGTAGTACGTACCAGTTGCAGACGTTCGGCGCTTTTGTTCGTTCCAGGGGCGTTTCGGCTGTACGATGTGGACAACGACGGTTTTATCACGAGGGCCGAGATGTACAACATCGTCGAGGCGATATACGAGATGGTGGTGAGTACCCGCACTCGAAATTGCTCCGGAACACTTCCTCGTGTCACCTGCGAAAATGCCGATCGACGTGATTCCTCGCGAAACGAGCGCTACTCGATCCGGCGCGATATCGTTTCCCGATCGTTCCGATGAAAATTGGCCTTCACCTCGCGAAACGGCTTCCGAAATCGCGAAAACCTCGCGCAAAGGGAATACGCGGTTGCTTTCGTATTCGTCGATTGCTACCGAGCCGCTTGGAAGGGGCAACGGTGCCCGGTTGATTTCGATTCTTCGGAGGAACCCGCGTCGATCGACTTCGCTTCGAGAGCGGACGATAAAGTTGCGCATCGATTATTCAAGAGAGGCGGCGGCCGAGCGACGACGAGCTTATTTTTAGTGGAACAGAGGTGGCCGGGATCGAGGACAAAAGATGGAACGATTACTCGAATCGTACGCGTTACCTACATACAGTCCGACGGAGAAAAGACTTCGCTTGTCCTGAAAGCTGGGCAGTCGGGGAGCCGGGGAAACTGCAGGGACACCGAATGCGACGAAGTGAGACGAGAGACGCTTAGAAACCAATGCGGTTGAGAGTCTGGGAACATAAATATGTGTCGCGTTCATCTAAGATTTATTTATCAATGAGACGATGTATTGATTATTATATAAGTAAGCCGCACGATTTTCCAGAGGAAAATATACGAAATGAAGATAACGTAATATCAACTTATATAATTGAATTAGGTTGTTATTATTGCAGGTTTGAATTCTTGAATGTCAGTGCATTAAGTAGTGTTACTTATAATATAGGGCAGTTTTCAAATAATCATCGTTTAATCGAATGTATTATAGTAATTCGATTTGGTTGAGGTACCGGTGACCCCCACGGCATTGATAATAGATAAAACATTTGGTTGAATACGTATATTCGTTTATTCAAATTTGAGATTTATTTAGAATTTATTGGTTTATTCGATATGTGTTTGTGTCGATAGGATTTATTTAATAAGGAAACAGAAGTTGAGGGAATTAGTGTTTTGACATCTGAAATTATTATGCAACGTATTCGGAAGATATAAAAAGGGCTTTCTGACATAGAAAGAACGAAGGACCGAGTAAATCCTTTAACACCATCTACCGAAAAACTAGAGTGATTTATTTCCAATTTCTTATCGAAATTAGAATATGTTTCTTGAGATTCGAAGACTCATTTATAGTTTGAACACGTGGAAAATAAAAATTCTGAAGTAGGTCAATTTGATCCATCCGGTGGATTTCCTGTTAATAACTAAAAAGAATATTATTTATTCCGTTAAAATCGACAACAATCAGAAAATATCAAGAAATCGACTTAACCACATTACACGGGCGACTCACGTAACGACAGAAAATAAAAATCATGTCGCCGACTTCAGTCTCTATTGTTATACCTCACTTCGTCGCAGTCGGCGTTTCTTCCAGTTTCCTTGCCTCCTGACTTTCTAGCTTTTGGGACAAGTGAAATCTTTTCTTCGTCGGACTTTACCACGGTCCTAACCAACGCCACAATATCGCAATTTTCTACTAGTTCTCGTGGCTGTGAATTTTAAAAAACCTTGCCAAAAATACGTCGAAGCTCGGCTGTTTAACACGCTTCGCATCGGACCGATTTTTGGATACTTTCCATTCAGACCGCTACACTTAAATCCTTTTCCTCTTGACCTATGCCTCACATTTTTCACAATAGTAGAGATACATTGTACAAAGGCATAAACGAGAAAGGGGTGTGATTAACCCTTTGCGCTCCAAAAGTACTTCACTAGAGATATTCAACATTTTCCGATGAGATACAGACGTGTTCTGAAAGCCACTTAACGAGACAGTGTGCATACATTAAGAAGTATAGTTTTCTTTATTCAACATTTCAAATATTAATGCATTATAGAAAACTTAACATTAAGTATTAAATGTTACGATTTTATATGTACTGAATCAAGCGGCCACTGAGACACATTAGACAACAAATCAATTAATTTCATTTTTAAGTTCAAAAATCGTGCCCGGAAACGCAATTTTCTTTTTAATTCTTTCTTTCGACTTGTTCGGGCCATGAAAAATCGTACACAAAATCAACTTACATGTTACCTAGACTGTTACATTATTTTTGTTCAATGCATCACCGAAGAATAATTTATTTCTTAATGAAAGTACGCAGAACGGCTATAGCCGTAATTTGCCTACACATCGCGACAAAATGGACGGCTATAGCCGTCGTTCGCGGCAATGGGTTAACAAACGCGTCATTGAACATTCACTCTACCAATCGACAAACTGTCCCGAACGGAAAGTTCAACGTGGAGCGCATGCGCCGGAACGTGACCGACGCGATCGGAGGACAGAGCGCGGGGCCACGGAAAAATCGGATGTCCCTTCTTCAATTGGTCCAGTCGAGTTTCCCCGGCGACACGAGAATAAATAACGAGTTCCTCGCGAAAGGAAAACCGTTATAACGTGCATACCCGGTGTCGGCATTAAATTCGCGAAAGTAGGTCGTGCACTTAGATCCGCGATATTGAATGGGAAAAAATGAATGTAACGAAGAAAGGGTGGCCGGCGCAACGGGGTTGGTTAAAACGCGACCGCCCGCGCGGCGTTAGCCGTTTGCCGTATGAACCATGGGGCTTAACGAAAAGTTATACCCCGGTACTTTGCATTTTCGTTAAAGGGGACACGCCGCGTTAATCCCCCGGAGTCCCGATACGTTTGCGACGCGGCGCCGCATCGAAACCGGGCCACCAGCGACAAAGGGAGACTTTTATCCAATGATTTCTCACGGCGAGCGTGCAGCGTCGTGGCATAATTTCAGTTTTAAACGAGATAGAACACGTAGCGCGTTATTGAAGCTAAGTTTATCGTTATAGCGCGACGCACGCGTACGCCGCGGCGAAGCGGACGGTAAAGCGGACGGTGAAACGAACCCTACGCTCAAAGAAGCCGTGTAAATTTTCCTTCGCCGAGCCAACGAAACGCGAGATCCAAGATACGCTCCTTCGCGGAGGGAACATGGAATACATTGTTGCGAGATCGTTTCGTTAAATCTCGGTCGTGTAGAAACTCTAACGCGTTGGCCAACTTTTTTTAAATTCTTCCCGTAGATACCATTTACAGTGGCGTTAGCAGTCCCCGGGCGAATCGTTTTCGGTTGAAAACGCTGTCGAGCTCTTAAACGGACTTTTGAGAATTTCTTTGCGGAAATTACAAACGTGAATACATTAACACGTTCGCTACCGGCGTCACGCATTCGTGACGGCAGCAGTGTTGTATTTTATATAAAGAAAATTACATTATTTCTATAAATATTGCTGTTTAAGGTTAAAAGCCACGGCATTATATTTGGGGACTCAATGATTCGTTTCAGTTTCGTTTCTTCAGTATTTTGTTTAGAAGATTTGTTGAGTCGAAGAGAATATTACAAATGCGGAAATCGTCATCGAAATGAACGCTGGTAGAGAACGTGTTAGGTTCGAATTGGTTTAAATTTCAGCTTAGGTGTTACTTAATCAACTTCTCTGGTAATTGCTTAAGGCATGAGTACCTTTTTAGTCATTGCGGAGGAGAACATCAAGGAATGGGTCATTTTGACCTATCTGATAGTTCTAATAGGAGAATTGTTATTTATAATAGGAAACAAGCATCATTTTCTTTTTTAAAAGGTTTGACTTTGAACATGCTGAATTATTCATTTGTAAAAAAGTATGTATGAAGAACAGATAGTATTGATCTTTTTACAGTGTCCTCTCATGCAATATGTCCTTTATGTATCATACTAACAAAAAGTTCTTAAGGTCTTCAGTCTGTAAGAAAAGTTCCAAAAACGATCTGGCCAAGAACTTTTGAACGTCACTGTATGTGGTTCGTTAATAGTCAACGTTTTTCTCTTTTCGTGATTCAAGCTTATAATTACAACACCTATTATCAAACTCGACAGTTTTTACTAAGTTTTCACAGTACCACTGATGAGTCCCATATTACAAATAGAATATTTATTCAGTCTGTACCATAGCACCACCGGCGAATCCCCCGATGGCCAACGTAAATGTAAAAGACGAGAGAAATTCGAAACCCGCTAGAACCGTGTTAATGGGAACGAGCCCGGTAAAACGGTCTCTTCGATATTTTATACGGCACCCACACATTTGCTATTCGCTTTCGTGCTCTTCGCAAATATCAAGAGCCGACATCGCCGCGATAATTGGCCGTGATTTCAGTTGCGTCCGACCTTTGCTACCGACTCGAACCGCCCCGCATGCGCGATTTCTTCCCGATTCCCCGCGTCGTCGCGAGCTCGTTAATAGAAAAACTGTCTATCGACCATCCCCATTCTGCCGCACGGCAATCGCGGAACGGAGGACACGTAAATTTCGAATGTTTCGTCGAGAGACGCGACGTCCGTCTGTTAACCGTCCCGAAGTGCCGATAAAAGTTCGCGTTAACGTTCGGACGGCACGTACCCGGGGAAATCGAGACAGGAAGATAGGATGATAAGTCGGCGAGGGTACAGACCTTATAGGCGGATGACTAACGGGCCGTGCGCGGAATGTTGCAGGGGCAGCAGCCGCAAGCGGAAGACGAGAACACGCCGCAGAAGAGGGTGGACAAGATCTTCGATCAAATGGACAAAAACCACGACGACAAGCTGACGCTCGAGGAGTTTCGGGAGGGCAGCAAGGCCGATCCCAGGATCGTGCAGGCGTTATCGTTGGGCGGCGAGTAATGGCGAGGCTCGCCGGGACCGAGCGGCGACGAGTCGCTCGTCGGAAATCGGACGACCGTGCGGCCGCCTCGATCCGTTCGTCGGAGGGGGCAGAGGATTCCGCACGATAAGGTCAAGCGAACCGGGCGGTCTTAACGCAGCACCCCCGTAATCGATCAAACCGGTGCACGCATACGCAGGTACTCCGCGAGTCGCCGCGACGCGCGACTCGTTCGAGCGCGGCGCGATCAATCTTTTTCGAATAGTTCTCTTTCTCCTTTCTCTTACGCAGAAACGGTTTCATTCCTGTTTGCGCGATCGTTCCGATAATCGTGCGATGATATTCTTAGAAATCGTAGATGTTCTCGAGTAGTGGAAGTCGAGTAGCCGCCGATTTTCTAGTTCTTCGTACTTACAATTAACCGAGCGCCCGACCGTTCCGCGCGGACGACGAACGGAGCGAGCAGCGACGGTCGAACGCGCACCTGCGAACGAACCCCGCCGAGATGGTCCGCGAAAACCGAGGGTGGGCCGAATCGATCGGAAGCCCGGTTATTTTCATTCCCTTCCGACGGATATAGTCCCGCGAACTCTCGATGCTGGAAACAGAAGCGATAACGTTTCGTCGCTGGCAGAGGAAGAGTGACGATCGCGATCATTTAAAAACCGCGGCCGCGGAAAGAGATGACGATTCCGTTACGCGTCCGCTCGGATGCGACGGAGAACAAAGTTCAGCCGTCAAGCGTTCGCCGCGCGGCTTGCTCGAAGAAACGATATCCTGGGGATTAAAGTTGACGCCGACGATGGAAAAGGGGAGCTCGCGTCGAGAATAGACGGGTACAATTACGTTGCCCGCTTATCGATTCCCCGCGGCGCGTTTGCGTTAAACATTCGCGGAAGATTTATCGTGGATCGGTGCGCCGTGCATCGTACATCATACATCATGCATCGCGCGTACCGCGTGAAAAGCTTGCTGCTTTCAACGGAACCGCGTAATACTCCGAACTATGGACGATCAATTATATTTTCCGTTTGATCCTTTTCCGCGCGAGATACGCTGCCCGGCAACTGCGGACCGCGAGTCCGTCGAATTCCCGAGTGAAAAGGTTCAACGAGGTATACGTTTCTTCTGCGCTGACCCGATATAGTTGCGCGTTGAAAGAAAAGGAAACGGAAGAACGGCGATGAAAGAGGCTGGGAAGTGATTAGAGTAAGAGGGAAGTGGAGAGGGTGAGTGGTTCCCGGAGCGGTTTTAACTCGACGGGCCGCGGGCGGTCGAATACGCGAATCGCGCGGCGCCGCGGCGGCGCAATGGCCATGACGGAGCTGGAACGGAACGCGGCGGATTCGAGAGGAGAAATACACAGGGAATGGCTCGAGTTTGGCGGGAGGCGTGGATCGGCGGGCTAAAATTTCCCGACCTTTCAACCGCTTCGCTGTAATACCGTTTCCTTACTCCTCTTTCCGTCTTCTTCCGCTTTTCGGCCCGCCGCTCCGGCGAAGAAGTCGATCCCGTTCACCTCCTCCGCGCCTTTTATCCTCGAGCATCGACATTCTCCTCGCCTACCTCGCAGCGGAACGCAAATTTCGTTTCCACTTACAAGATGGAAGTTTCCCGCGGTCGATATCGCGCGTCGATGGGGAACGAGCGACGGGAACCACCGACCATTTGTCGGAATCGCGTAATCTTCCCGGCAGGAGAGCGAATATTTCTGTTCGTGCACGTCGAAGCTCGATGAATTTCAGTTTTCACGGAGACGACCGCGACGGAAGTGCGCTCTTTCAGTCGCGTTACGTATTTACACCGGATGTCGGGGCTCGGTGTCCCTTTAAAGAATCACTCGGCAGCGTTGCGTTTGAAACTTCCAGTGCCTTGTCCAGGGGACGACGAGTTCGTTAAAAATTCAAGGCTGTTTCGCCAGCAGTTTCGCGAAAATAAAGGGGGAAACCGGACAAACAAACCGGAAAGCAGCTCGTCTCGGCCCTCTCCTTTGCTTTACGCTTTTCTTTCCGCGTCGGTCGCGTTCGGGGCGATCGTAAAACGGCGAGGAATTTCTAAAGAGAACGTCTCGTCGATGTTGGAAACTTCTTTTCCTCGTCGCTTCAGGTTCCCTTGAATCTGGAATATCCGCGTGTAAATCGGAATTTTTGGAATTCGAACGCGTGATCTATGCGCGAAGCAAAGTTCGACGGTCGAAATTCGCGCGTCGGCTGCGATAGCGATCGAATGGAAATAACGAGCTTCGAATCGAAGGGACGCGTCGAGGGCAACCGACGCGAAGCGGTTTATCGAGATTGTTAATTAAAAATCGAAACGAGTGTTCGGGAACGCGTGCGGCGAAATCGAGTTTCATACGGTTCCTTTTTTACACGAATCTCGTTTTTACGCGGTTCGTTAGCGAGCTCCGCTCCTCCTGCCGCTCGTTACGCGAGAGCTACGTTCCCCAAATCCCTCCACGCTATCCTCGTTTCGACGAGTGGTAAGTAGCCTCCACGCGATCACCGTTATCTCTGTAGGTACTTACCCCGACACGTCGACTGCCGCGGTGCTCGTTGATGCCCGGAGCTTCGTAATTACTGGAAAATAATTATAATACGCGTGAGAAAACTGGTGTCGAATAAAAATCTTCAGCTAGCTAAATAACTAGACATTGACGTAACGTGAAAATCACGATGACAAATTAATAATTCCTTATCTTCGTTACAAAAGAATAAGCGATACATAAAATGCAGATGTTTCTCGTGGCAGTCAACGCGTTAAACGCATCCTCATCCGAATCTTTGAAAAACTGAAATTCCCGGGAGGCGAAGCACAGTGCGGCTACAGACGAAACCCTAAAATACGACACTCGCATATTGAAAATTAAACGTTACCAATGTATTTCTGAGTAATCCCATACAAAACGATTTTCACTTCAAAAATCAAAATTTTGAGCAAACGCCGTTTCTCTATTTATATAACGTCGGAATCGAACAGTAAAATATCCATTGTCACTGAAGAAACTTGATAATATCCCCATAACGTGAATAAAAATACAATCGCCGTGTGCTTATCTTCATACCTTACAACTTTTGTCTGAAACATTCTTGTCTATGGCTCATACTTCTCAAGTTATCGAGTTTTGTCCAATGGCCGTTTGGCCGCACCGTGCGGCGCTCGAACGATACATTCTTATATCGATAGTTCGCCGAATTTTCGGATCGGTGGTTGGTCTCGAGGCAATTCCCGTCCGGTCGATACTCGATTTCGTGTAAGCAAACCGGTGGCGAGCTTCACCTCGAAAGACTTTCGCGTGTTCGTCGGGTCGACAATGAAATGCACTCACCGTGAAAGGGTTAATTAAACGGCATCATGGGCGTCCGTTGTGTAGCGCGCCTTCGGGAGCAGCAATTAATCTTGAGCTCTTCCGTCCTAGAAATAATTCTCCGGGGAATTTCAGCCGCGTCGCCGCGTCACCGCGACCGACCGAAAGACACCGCGCCTCCCCGTTAGCGTCCTATTTTTTTCCCTCCGTGGCGCTCCGACGAATTCCGTCTTCGGTATTAATGCACCCTCCTTTTCACCGTGAAAGTCAACAGCGCCGGTTCGTCTTCGCGAAACGAGGGAGCGGGCGTTGTAGACTCTCCGGGAGCTCATCGAATTTGTACCGGCGCTTCGCGGCTTTTTAATTTCTCGCTCGGAAACGGCGCGGCTCCATTTTCCTCGAGCACCGGACTACATCCCCATAAATCCTCTAGCTCGTTTCCGCCATTCCTTTCCGCCTACCCTCCGTAAATTGTTGCGTAAGAATGCCCGCCCTCGGCGTCACGGAATTTTCCGTTCGAATAGAGATCGACCGTTCAACGCTGCTAACATCGGGTCCGCGACGCTTATCGCTCTATCGGCCGCTCTTGTTTAGAACGTTTTACCCGGGCCCCCGGTATTCGCGGTATTCATATTGCATCGCGAACGCGAGAATCTCGTCGCGGAGGCCAGCTTATTCCGGCCCGACCTTCCCATTTGGCATTTTGCGATCCTCTAGCGCGTTCCCCCTCGTTCCCGAGCTGTAATCGCGATCACGCGAACCCAATTACGCGAATGATTTAACTATTTAACATGCCGGTTAACGCGAAATATTCTCCCGGCGATTGCTTCCCGGCCGGTCCGCGTCGTTAGGAGATAACGGAATTCTGCGAAACTTTGCTCGCCAAGCGTACTGGGAGTTGCAACGGTTTTCGCTACTTTCGTTCGCTCGATGCAGTTACGTTCACGCGAACGCCAGCCTCTGGTATCGTTAATTCTTTTCAATTCCGAAATCTCGTTCCCCGTTCCCTCGCGTTTCGTTACCCGATTTCCTCCCGGTTACGCGCGGCGCGCGGCGAATTGATTTACCAAAAACGCAATATATTTTCCGCGGGAAACATTGCGAATCGAAACAGCCAAAGTCGCTTCTGATTCATCCTGGCGCAGCGACCGTATCGAAAACTTCCTCTCCGCCCCCGAACTTTCCCTGATTTATGCTGGCAACGCGAAACGCCTGTTTCGGGAAATCTCGAGTCGCCTCCGAATATTGCACCGATGATCTAGTAGCTCTCTTTCCTTGTATTCTTCAACCGTACACACCTACTTCTACCAACGTACACGGACTACTTGGCGGACGATTATCCGGAATCAAACGACGCGTTCCCGAGATTGAGATTATTCCGGAAGTGCAAGAACGAAAAGAGAAAAGACTGAAACGGTTTTCCTCTTTCGCCCGTAATTTCCTGCACCGCTCGAAGCTTCTTTTCCGGTGCAGTGGATCGGTCTCCCGGATCGTGCGCGGTACAATTTCGAAATCGAGTTTCCAAAGCGATTCGAAAAATTAGCCGAGCATCCAAGTGAACTTCGCGACGACCGTTGTTCATTCGAAGTTGGCTGTCGGCGGAATTCATCGAATATTCGACGATCTTTGACCGCTGTTCACGCGACGCGATCCTCGTGAAATCCTGGAACGCTCCCTTCGTGCGACGCCCATTGAAAAATCCCGCTTATTGGCAAACTTCCCAGTCCTCCCCTTCCTTTCCTCCCGTCGCCTTCGAGATTCTACGAGCTCGCGTTACCGCTGTCGGCGTCGTTGCCGCCCAAAATGATTCGTCTTCTGTCCGACTTATTTTACTCGATTAATTGAAACTCCCGTACCGCTCGAGCCAGCATGCGAAACGACGATATCGCATACATTACGTACGTACGTACTCGTATAGATCGTGAGTCGGTTTTCGGTTGGCGCTGCCTCGGATTAACGCACCCGCCGCATTCGAGCCGTCGCAATCCCAATCGTGGAAAGAGTCCGCTCGGTTGCCGGTGCCGGGTGGCGCGAGCGTAATACCTTTTCCGTGTCGATGGTCTTATGTAAATTTCAGCGGAGCGATATAAACTGACAGAGAGACGGGCGAGTAAGCAGAAGGTAAACATCTGCGGCGGGGAGATGTGTGCCCGAGCTTCGAAATTGGCGATTCGCTGGGGATCTTCTCTCAGATCCGGGATATTTCCCTTCGTACCGCGAACTTTGAAGAACCCTCGTTGCCACGCGAAACACGTTCGAGCGGATTCGTTGATTCCTCGCCGCGTTCGATGCCTGTCCGACTTTAACTTTGTCTATCTACCTATCTATCTAGCTGTTTATCGCGTCCCCCTTCGAAAACCCGCTTAACCATTAACCCATACCGGACGAACGCCGACGTTTGATCAAACTTCCATGTTTGGAACAGCAAGTTGCAGGCAAACGATTTAACTATTCAAACAGCGAGAAATCAGTATAGTTTCCTTATTCTCTTTGATTTAAGCGTTCGATATCTAATTTAAAAGAATCTCTTCAACCGCAAAGGGTTGAATTCGAAAGGAAATTTAAAGCACTTACGCTGGGTTGCGTATAAGTCGGAGAAACCTCGCTGGAAATCATACACGCGACGCTGCGGTGTATGGAACGTTAAAGTTTACGTTTACGATGCCCTTTCCGGCGATATTAACGAGCGTGCTCTCCTTTCTACGGTTTCGCGGTCGATGGAAGACGGGAACCTCCGGATGGAACATACCTGTTCGCCCCTGCCAGGTTTTCGACTCACTTGTTGCGCCGCGATCAAAAGTGCAACGAGAGTTTCGCGTTGAACGAAGACGGGGGAACGCGTCGCGAGACAACGACGCTCCTTTGCGTCTCCGGAGTAATACGACCGGCGCTCCCATTTACTCTTCGTTGCTCGTACGCGTGAACGGCGGAGGTTAGCGCGTATACCTTCTTCTTTGTCTATCTTACGATCTATAGCGGAAAGGAACAAGGTAAGAGGCGTAAAACATACTGTACGATTAGATTATACAGAGTCCGGGCGTCGCGTCGAAGGCTCGAGGGAACCTTCGCGAACGCCTCGCGTCGATAACCGCCGGAAAATCGACGAAGCGTGCCCCGTCTCGATGACGGCGCGTCGCGACGCTGAGTACCCGTATGCGTGATACACGCCGCAATTTTTCGAGCACACTTTTTCCAGCTTAAACGCGTACGTTCTCCACGGCCGTCGAGGCGGTCCACGGTTAGATCTCGATCTCGCCTACGTTTCGACGGACGAAGGGGACAGGAGAACGAGACGACGCGCTTGCGTCGAGCGCAGCCGGTGATCGGTCATCGATCTAACAGTAGCAATAATCGAAGAACTTTGTTAGCGACGTTAAGATGGAATTTCAAGGGGTCGATCGTGAGCGTTAACGATAAGTCAGACTCAACTTCTCCAGCCGCGATGCGACGGATTCGAGGGATCCTACTCCCGATCGACGCGCGCGCCGCTCGGGAGGATCCTTCGTCCGTGGTGATAGAAACGCCGATGGATGTCCGGATAGAGCGCGAAACCACGACGATCTTTCGAAACTCGTATTCGCAGCGAAGAATCGACGCGAGGATCGACGAGCCCAGTCACCGATCCGCCGCAGACAGGAAAACACAGAGTTTTAACGAGCTGTTCGCGTTGTTGAACAAACTCGCGGTGAAACTTCCGCGGTGGAATCAGCTTTGCTTCCAACTGCGAACTGAAAATGGCATTACGAAACGAACGCTGGCTGGCTGGCTGGCTGGCTTAGTTGACCCATCGCGCCTCGCGCTTCGCGTTTAGCGCGTCGGTGGCAGTCAACTCGATCCTGCTAAAGCAATTTTTAGTTTGCTCGACTGCCGCGTGAAAATCACGCCCCTAAACAAAGAAACCGTTATATTTTTCTATTTGTTCCGATGGTTGCCGGAGGATCGTCGTCGTTCGCCTCGGTCAACGCCGGAGACATTTCGCGGAAACGTATATCGACGATTCTTAACCTTTCCACCGCTTTTACGCCTCGATCTCGATCTCGATCGAGTCCGGTTCAACGGCGCCGCCGCGTCGTTGGCTAGCCGCGCCGCCTACCATATGGCTTTCATCGTTTCCGCAACGTCGATTTCGAATACCGTCGAGTAATTACCGCGGTCAGACGAAAACGGTCCCGCACACCTTTCTCTTTCAGTTTCCCCTCGTTTCGATCCGAGGATAGAAAAAGTCACTCGCCGTTTGTCAGAGGCGGCGGGGAATGGGATAATCGCGCGGGCTGCACTACTCTCGTGGCTCGGTCGAGCGAAATCGAAGCGAGGACAATTTCGGGAAGCCCGCTCTCCAGTCGAATTCTCCTTGTTCGCGACGGGACCGCCGTCGCGTTCGATCGTTTCGAATTCATTCGTGCTCGCCGCGAAACCGCGTACACCGTGTCTCGAGGTTAAGAATCACCGATGTGCCTGAACGTTTCGCCGACGATCCGCGTTCGATCGTCGGCACGCCGCTTGTACGCTGCGTACCCGACTCGAGACAATTAATCGAGGCGAATCGATTTACATTTACTTATATTCGTATGTAAGCGGGTCACGCGAACTAAGAATTGTTTTAAGTAATTTTTACATTTTCAAGGGGAATTAATAATGGTAAGAGATCGAATTCCGCTTAGCGTGATTTCTAGGTGCTTTCCGTGTAAAATTCTCGTAATTAGGCTTCGTCGAGCTAGAGTGTCCTCCCTTCTCTTCCTCACTCTCCTTTCTCTCTCTCTCTCTCTCTCTCTCTCTTTCTCTTTCTCTTTCTCTCTCTCCCTATCTATCTCTCTACTTCTCTACCTCTCTTTCTGCATCCCTCTTTTACTTGTCGACAGCGCACGTACAAAGGAGGAAAACTTTTCAGTGCAGATTGAAACAAGGTAAGCGAAAGGAACGGAAGAAAGGCGGAAGAAGCGGGGGATAAAAAGAGAAGCACGCTGAGGGCCGGTCTCTGACGAGCACTCGATTACTAATGATCCAAAGGAAGATCGAGACCAAAGGAAAGAAAATTCGCAACACTGTATTCTCGCGAGGTGAACGTTTAAAGGTGCACCGATTAAAACGTCATTCTTGGGATTGATCAGAGTTTACGTAACGACCATCTAAAAGTACTTTTTAACGAACGACAAGAGTGCTGCTCAACGAGAGATGAGAAGAAGAACATGAAACAGAGGCTCGATCATTTTCAATGATACAGAAAAATGTTCGCAGTATTATTTGTCCATTCTTGCATTCGTGAATGCAACCACTTATCTCGTGCAGCTGAAACTGCATCACGTCGTGCGAATGGTAACGGTCCCGATCACAGAGATCGTTTCGCGACTTTCATTTGTTTCCCGAGCGACCTTTATCGGTGGCACGAAAATCAAAGTGCCGATACGTTTCAACGAAATGTCCAGCAGCTGGCTTCCCTTTTTACTTTCGCCTCTCTTCTCTCTTTGCTCTCCACTGTGTCTCTTTCCTATTTTCTCTTTCTTCTTCCCTCTTCCGCCTGTCCCCTCTCTCTCCCGCTTCTCCACACCACTTACCCCCATTCGAGTCGAACGTCAATCCCAATCCCGATTCGTTCTCATTCCGTCTCTTTTTCCTGTCACTCGTTCAACGCACCGACGATTTTAAAGGAGAAACCTCCTTGCGCATAAAGTTCAAAGGAACTATTCTATTATAGCATAACTAAAGAAAAATATCTTTAAATGCTGCAAATTTAAAGAGGCTACTCTAATGCGTACCGTTATACTTGTATCGCTACTTGTATCGCTGTTATTACCGCCTAGTTATAATACTAAACGCTAATCTACTGTTATTCTACTTACAGCATCGTGACAAATTTTTCCGTCTGAAACGCGTTCTTGTACTCTTTCACTGGACTAAACGCAGAAACGAGACGCTTCTCGAGAGGAAATACGAGTACACACCGACGGGAGCGTAGAATACGCGAGGATACACGTAACTACACGGAAACTGAATACACGACGAACACACACGAACACACACGTGCACCCGTGTGCACCCCGGACAGATTCAGACACATCGGCGCACAAGCGAGAGCACCCGCGTGCACGTACACTCACGGCCGCAGCCACACGAACACACACGACAGACGGGCACGCATACGAAACGACAATGATACACGCAAGGTAATACACGTGAACAATTACAAAAAAAAAAAAAACGTCAAGGTCATTGTTTTACGAACTTTCTGTGATAATTATTAACAATCACTAAATACGAGGAGAATCACTTATCGCGGGATGACAGAAAAATGGTTGGACAAACACGTCGGATATATACAGTACAGTAACGACGAACGGAATCGCGCGACGGAGACTGGGAAACGAGGACAAATAGGAACCGCGGCGCTCGATTAAAAAAAAAAAACAAAAGCGGTCTTGTTACGCGATAACGTTACTGTTCCGTAGCTCGTTGATGAATCACGGGTCCGTCGATGATACGTCGTTTTCGATCGATCAACGACGGAAACGCGCGAGAGATGAAAATCGACACGCGACTTTGAAATGTTGCTCGGTTACCACGAAAATCTAAGCGCATTGTTATTTTGTATGGTTCCATGCGTTTTTTCTAAATGACGACGACGTCGTAACACACGATAACCGGTGGTGATTAATAAAAATAACTTGAAGCACACGCGAACACGACGCACCGTCGGTTGCTGGGAACCTGGCACTTGTGACGCGACAGGGGCGTACACGGTTGCTCCGAGAAATCCAATTGCGAGTCTAGAAACGGCTTTTCGCGCTCTTTGTCGCGTGACCCGATTAACGTACGCGAGCGCCTCAGCCAGTCATGTACCAGAGCCGAAAGTTCGCGTGGGGAAGGCGTGCGCCTTCGAATCCGACCACTCAGACGAGAGTGCCAGGTCGCCAGCAACTGACGGTACTACCTTTTCGATCCTCCGATTCAGATCGTGCCCGGATTCCCGAGCGCCAACCCGTTCCCACGCGATTCGAACCTTCTCGTTCTATACAGGCTTCGTCGATGTCGTTAAAAGATTACTGAAATCTATCGTTCGTGAAGTCCACGGTAACGATACTCGCAGAACTTGGCTCGGCTGCAGCACGTTCCCGAAGATTTACATGACCAGCCGCCGCCGCCGCCGCCGCGTGAAATTCAATCGATGAAGTTCCTCGGTGCGTCGCATGTCCTCGCGCAAAGCTTTTATCCTCAGCTGCAGCTCTTGAATCCCCATTTCAGCGATCTTCACCTTTAACCGCTTCTCCTCCGTCTGCAACGCAAGATTATCGTCCCAGCAGGATTTCGGTTTATCGTCGAGCTAATTGAAACCTGGCGTCTCGAACCTCGAGCTGCTGCAGAAGCAACTTGTGCTTCAGCTGGTTCCGGTAATCGGTCAGGAAAACGTAGCTCTTCCTTGATCCGAGAGCATCATGTTTCGCGTCGGAGTGTTTCCTTGGGACGTCAGCCGCGTTCTTTCCTCGATTCTCGACGGAAGCTGGTGGATTCCCTTTCAAGAACTCGTCAGGATGTTTGCCGCACGGCGAATCCTTCTCGGTGCGCTCGAGCGAACGACGTTCCCCGTAACTCGCTTGAGAATATTAGAAATATATCGGCAAAATATCGATCGTTTCGCGACAGACCGGATAAGGCAGCGGTTTCTTTCGCAGACGGAGCACGCGTTCGAGCAACGTTCCGCTCGTAACGGAAATAACGATCGCTTTACAGCCCCTCGCCTGCGTCGGCGTTACTCACGCGTAAATCCGAATCCGCGCGATCGTTCCGTTCCATTGTATCGCGCGAGTTGGAACGACCTTCCCAGGTGCGCTTCTGTTCGCCAGCCCGCCGTAAAGCGATCGCTAAAGTCCAAAGAGGAAACGCGCGACGGCTCTCCGCGCGAGAAGAAAAACGCCTGTTACTTACTTGAGTCGTTCAACGGCACCGTATCCGAATGCGATTCGTGCGTTTCGTCGAGCACGCTTCTCGAGACGCGTTCATTGTCCTCGGGATAAAGGACCGACACGGTAACGCTGTTGTTCGAGATCTTCGCGTTCGACACCACGATCCGATTCTTCGTTTTACGTTGATCCTTGCCAATTTCGCTTCTCTCGTCGAAATCGCCGGTTGCGAGATCCGTGTAATCGTTCGAGGCCCAGTCCTCATCCTCTCTTTCCGTCTTGATTCGCGAGCTGTCTTAAGATCGAACGTGCACACCGGTTAATATTTATCGTCGCGTGGAAACGACTGTCGCCTATCCTCTCGGAAACAACGGATACTCCGGCGAGAAAGAAAACGAGGTACCGATCACGTCGTCCGAGGAATTCGACTTCCAGAACGAACGAACGCTGTCCTCGCAGGTTTCGATGGTTCGGCATCTGGATCGGATCGGGGAGCTCCCGGGACGATCGGTTATCGGCGCAGGAATTTCCGGAAATTTCGGCGTAGACCGATGTTCCACTTTGATCCGGTGTCGATTCCATTCAGGGGACTCGCTCGTCGCCGACGACGAATTCCCGCACTTCTTGCTGTCCTGCGGAACGATGGATTGGGGAAGTGAATCGAAACGGGAGAACACGAGACGCGGAGACGACTGTTCGCGTTGTAAATACCTTTCCCATTGCCTTGGCCTTTTTGCAATGGTACTTGTAGTTCTGCCAGTACTTCTTGAGCTGCGCGGAGGTCTTCCGCGTGAAGCCCATCTGTTTGAATTCGTTCTCGATGGTCGCCCAAATCTTCCTACGGGCCAGCGTCGAGGTGCTCTTGTCCAGCAACGGGGCGTATTGTTTCATTAAGGACAATAAATGAACCCGTTCCTCCTTATCGAATTGATTCTTCTTTCTGTCGGTCTCCGGCAAATTACGCCGCATTCTCGGGGAATTCTATCGGAAACCGATGCGAAGTCCGACGATGAGTGCAGGTCGTATATCGATTCCGCTCGCCGGCGATCTCAGGCTTTCCCGCTGACTCGGCTGAGCTGGCGAAGCTCCGTTTCGATTGGAAAGCTGCGAAAACCGAGGCTTAAGACCGTCACGATCGCTTCGAGTCACACAGTCCGTCTTGACGGAAGCACGGCTGCTTTTGTTTCAACAAAACAGGCCGGCGAGAGCGATTCGCTCTTCTTTTCCTTCGCGTCACGATCGAGCCTCAGTAGCTTTGCCCGACTTTTCTACGTGCGTCGTAAAAACAGTGGACGCTCGATTCGTACCTCCCGATGATCTCTGGCCCCAAACGCGTGGCGTGGTTCACACCACTGAATCCTCCGGCGTCGATTCCAATTTCGATTCCGAGGAGATCGCCGTTCGAAGAGATATTCTAAAATTCCATTTTCCTGGAAAGAGAGCGTCGCGTTCGCACTTCTTTCATTTGCATCAAATCGAACCGCGTAATTTGTAAACGGACAGCTCGAAACGGATGGCCCATTCCTCACGAGAAGAGCAGCGTCGTTATTCCGTATTTGTACACAGCCTCCGCTGCGGCTGTGAATTACCCGTAATTATATACACTCGAACCTCTCAACTTTCTACCGTTCAAATTTCGCCGCATCTCGTTTGCGATCGTTGCCTCGATGTGTCGTCGGTTGCGCAATGTTTACTCGCGGCACGAGCGGCGACCAGCCAGTTCGCGTAATCCACGCGTGTCTCTCATCATGGAACCTCGGAAAAATCACGGTTCTTCATCTTCATCGACAGAAAAGAATCTTCGTTCGTGTCGCGACTGCAAACCTCTGACGTCATCTCGCGAGTTTCTTAATCGCGTAAACTCTCGCAGAAATCTATCTCGCTCCCGTGACCGCATTGGGAGAACCAGTCGAATGGTCTAGAAAACCGCGAACGGCCGCTGAAAATATGGAAACACGATTTCGTTATACGAACGTCGGATCTGCGAATCCGAGCGAACCGGACGCGATCGGGACCGAGCCAATTAAAATTGATTAACGCCTCGTATTCGTTCATTCCAATGTACGCTCGTTAATTTCCCGCGGGACAACGTTATCGTTTGCCTTCGTTATCGCCGCGTTCGACGCGGAGCGGCGGCCTGAACGCCGTCTCGCGGCGAACAGCGTTTCCGGTTCTCCTCGCGAGAACGATCACGCGTCGGTCGCGAACTCTGGATCGGCGATCGCGTGTACACGTGTAAAGTGCTCGCTTACATGGCCGTGTGTCGCAGCTCCGCTGTCCCGATAGCTACCTAACGCAGACGGCCACGCGCAGACTCCTCTTTAATTGATAATTCCGAGTTTCTAGGTGGAGGCGTAGATCCCGCCTCTGGCGCACCGCCGGCAGCCGGTTAACCCATTAAGGAACTGCAACCAAGAGCATCCGATGATTAATGGATTATCTCGGGGCGGTTACACGCGGCTTTCTCGCGGATCCTTCGAACTCCAACGAGCAACCGTTACGCGCGAACATGCTTCTCATCGAACCGCTAACATGCTCGCATTCCGGATTTGAATAAGTCATAATCCCATTCTTCCGAACGTCGACCGCGTTGTCTGCGACGGAATACCGCGACCGCGGAGCGACATTCGAATTACGTCGCGTTTCGAACGTAAGTCGCGATTAACCGAGGTGCGAGAATAGAAATTCGATCGCAATGATGCTCGCCGAACCGTCGATGCACAGTGCGACTAAATGGCCGTTTTCTGGACAAAATTCGACGACTTGAAAAGTATACGTGTTTCGACAAAATACTTCATACAAAAGTTGTAAGGCAAACAGCTGAGCATATGGTGGTTATATTTTTGTTTACGTTATGGGGATATTATGAAGTTTCTCCAATGACAACGGACACTTTGCATTTCGATTCCAACATTACATAGATAGAGAAACAGAATTTGGCACGAAATTTTGGTTTCTGAAATACTCATTTTGTATAGCAGGGGCTACTTAGCGACAGATTGATAACCCTCAATTTTCGTTATCCGTACAATCGAATTTCGGGGTTCCGTCCACAGACGGCCGCACTGTGCTACGGTTCGAAATCCTTGCGCGCCCGAGCCGCCGCCGCGTAGAAAGTTGCCAGATTACCAGACATCGAGCGCTAGGAATAGTTATTAAAAGAAACGGTTGAAAATTCACGGGAAGATGGGCTTCCGGAAAAGAGAGAAGCGCGCCGCTGTTTCAGGTTGTTATTACGGTAAAAGCGTTTGTAATTACGCGGTCTTAACTCGAATGTGATACGAGTTCCGAAGTGGATCGCTGCCGCCCCGCGCGATCTCGTCCGCGAACGATTTCGCGAACAAACGACTGACGTTTGCGTTTCGCGTGTTAATATTTTCATACTTCCAACGGCCGTTCGCGGTTTCCCCGACCGCTCGACTACTCCGCCAATCCGGACATGAGACCCAGATAGATGTCTGTAAGAGTTTACGCCATTTAAAAGGGAACTCGCGGGATGACGTCAGAAATTTCAACGAGGTGGAAATCGAATATCGATGGTCGTCGCAATTGGAGAATAGAATAGGATGGAAAGGCTGGGCTGGATCGATCGGGCGCGCATCTTTTAATTAAACAAGTTAGTTCGGAGGTCTCGGTGAAGGTGGCACCGTTGACTCGGAGCGTATCCGAAGCAGCGAACGTCGACAAGTTCGGTTTCTGCCTTACTGATCGGAATCTGTTCCGCCCCCGTGTTTTCAAATGTTACATTTCGAAATTACGCGTTTACCTTCCTCCCACTGCGAGTCGAACGTATCCACGTTGCTCCCCGATGATTCCCGGATCGTAGAATCGAGAATAGCTCCCACAAAAAACGAAGATCGGGAATCCGATTGCGTTCGCGTTCCCCGAGGGCTCGGATCTTCAGAGTTTTGCGCAACATTATTGAAATGTGTAATAAGTTAAACTTAACCGTAGGATCGTATACAGGAGTCGCAGAAACTATTCGCTGCGCGACTTTCTCTTCAACGTCTTCTCTTTGGCGTTTACGTCTCCAAAGGTCATTTGGTTCTGGGGCTTCTCCGTCGTTTCGTCTATCGCGTGGCCTTCCAAAAGCTGTATCCCGCCGTGTCGGACCGCCGAAAACGCCGCAGCTCTCCTGTATAAACTTAAAGAGAAATGTTAACCTCCTGAAAAATTCGCGCCGTTCGCATCCGGTGTTCCCTATGTTTTGCCCAACGCGAACGCGAGGATAGCTCTGTGGAACTCACGCATGAAAATCGTCTCGCTTCGCGTTACAGCCGCGAGATATTTATGGAAGCATAAAATCTCGTTCGCGAAACGCAGCTTCCACGTTTCTACGTTTCAGGAATTTCATTCATTTCGCGTTTCGCATTCCGTTTCAGCTGCGTAGCTCGCCGAGCAACCGATTCCATTCCCTGTTATTTTCTCATTAATCCGCCTAATACGACCAGTTCGTGATTACCGTGCAAGTGCCGCAGTATTTTAAACTGCCGTTTCTTAAGCGCGGATTTTTAGTGCCGCTCGCGGAATTTGTTTGCCGGGGTTTGTCGTGGTTCACCAGCGGCACAACCGCGCGCATTCGTTTCGGTTCACCGTTCTCCTTCTCCGACCGGATCTGTATCGATGCACCGAGGATTCGCTCCGCGGCTGGCGCACAACCCCTTCGAAATCGAAAAAACATTTCGAATTTTACGATCGAGAAGCTCCTGCGAATTTGTATGACACGCAACTATCCTGACATCAGTTTCAATTGACTCTGCCTCGATCGCGCCCGCTTTGCTCGGATTCGCGAATCCGACGTTCGTATAACAATGTCGTATTCTCGTAATTTTCAACGGTCGTTCGTGGCTTTTCAATGATCATCGATTATCGTCGAGAAGTACACGGACGCGAAAGAAAGTGGAAGAGGCGGAGGACGGTCCGCGTGTTTCAAATATCGAAGACGCTGTAACTTTCCTCGAGGCTCCTAATTCATTCGTCCTACACTAGGAAAAGTATCGTCGCTCCTTGTAAGGGTCGGCAGCAATAAAACCTGCGCCTCCATCGCGCTTCAACGTCATCTTGATTGCACCGAACGTGATCTCAACGGTTGCCATTGTCCCGCGAATTTGTCGGCGTTTCTTCCACGGGAAGAAACCGTCCGACCGATTCGGAGACGTTTCGTTTGTCGGCGTATCGTTATCGATACCCTGTACACCCGCGGCCCGCCGATCGGCGAGACAACGCGTAATTACTGTCGCTTGCGACAGAAAAGAAGCAAAATAATTCTTCGATGCGACCGACGATTGTCGCGTCGAAACTATCGTTGCGAGCAATCGCCGCATTAATTGTTCCTTGCGTAATTCCAGCCAGCCGAGTCAAGACGAAATTCTCGGGTTCCTCCGCGGAAAACCTCTGCTCGATCCGAGCACGCATCCCGGGATGAAATTTTGTCGAAATCTTTCGATAACTCGTTCCTTCGCCGAACACAATCGCGGCCCACGCACGTGCTCGCTTCGCGAACACGCTGACCGCCGCCGAACGGGACCGATCGAAGTCCAGGAAATCCAGGAAATCGAACGAATCCTCGCGCGACGCGCAACGGCGACGTTTCGTGCGAGCAGTTTTTTTCCAAGGTTCCTTGGACCCGGCGTTGATGATACAATTACGGCGGACGACGGTGATGGCACGCTCTTTCTACAGACCGGCTAAGAAAGGGGGTACAATACCTATATAAGCTTGAATGAAGATGCTCCCAGCTATTCACTCTCACCTTTCTCACAAGCGTGCGCACGACGCGAATCTTCCGGTCGAATCGCGAGGGAAGATCGACCTCGTCTTCTCCGTCTCTCGCCGAAAGGATTTTCTTCGTACGAGGTGAGTCTTTTCGCAATTCGATTCCTCGCGCGTTTTTCGTTCGCCCGGCATGCTCCCGTGCCTAAAAAATCGAAAGATCCCCGTACAGGCGTGAACCGAAGATCGCGGTCCCCCGCGGCGAGGTGCATCGGGCATCGGAAGACAAAAAGTAACCGGGAGAAAGCGATGTCGCTGAATATTTCGCGTTTACCGTGCAATTTCAAGACAAACGCGACCCTCGGTACACGCGAGTCTCGCTCGAGGCGGAGTTTCGATTTTCCTCCAGCCATTCGAAATTTGTTCGCCGTTCCTCGTCGACCTTTCACAGAAATTCGCGCGTTGTCGATCGTTCGCCATCATTGAAACAGAGACCCCGTCGAATTCGAGTTTCTCCGATTTTCGCGTAATCCACGAACATCGAACGAGAAGTTTCCATTCGGGAATCCCGATTTCGGAGATCTGACGGTCGCTCGCATCGCCGTAAACAAGTAAGTACAACAAACTCCGCCTCGTGACGCGCAACGTTCGCGGTAGGCGTTTCATAACGCGCGTCATTTTTAATACGCTAATCGGCGGTGCTCGCAAGTTGGCAAACTACAAAGTGGAGAAAGCGATCGGTCGCACGGTTGCGTTAATCTTCCTCCGAAAGAGCGATCGCGATTGACGCGTGGCAAGGTCTCGACGATGTTACGCTCGCCCACGGTATAACCAATAGAATTGCTCTGAGAATTCGCGGTAAAAGTAACATCAAAGTGAGCAGCCGCGGATGATGACATTCCGTTTCGGTGGCCGCGTCCCAAACGATTCTCGCTATCGTTGCGTTCCCAGTCCTTTGTTATCTCAAACGATTCGAAACCCAAACTTCGAATTCCAAATTTCAAATTCCGAATTCAATGTTCAAATTCGAAATCGTTGGTACACGTTATTCGCACGATTCCGCGACAATTCAACGAACGAATTCGAACGGCGGACACCGCGAAAGCGTCCGCGGCTCCGACGATCGCGAAGGAGATAGACGCGGCGACTCTTTTCGGAGATCGTGCCTCGAAGAAAGCGGGCAAATAGACGCTTCTTTACGCTCGGAAGAGGAACGATGCCACTCGTGAGTCCCGCGACCGGCGCAGCGACGCGGCCGCCGTATACACACGCGGCTTTCGAATTGCCCGCTTTCCTCGAGCGTGAACTTACGTTCAAGGTCGCCGAGTAACGTTCGAATCGTTCGAGCGACATTGCACCGCCGACTGGAGAACCGTGGATACGGATAGACGTGGCTAACGACCGTTAGTGCCTCGGCCGGTCGTTGGTCGGTCAATTAAAATTAGTGGCGCAACACTTCGGCTGGAAAAATTTCAAGTCCTCGATGTCGCAAACCTCGTCGAACCTCGCCTGAGGGGTTCGGTCATTTTCGAACGTTACGTCTTAGAAGACACGACGCAGCTCGCGTCCGCCGAGCAAACAGCTACGAGCGCGAGATGAGAGAGTCGAGATTTTTTGATTAATGGACGGGAGTCGAGGCCGACGCGCGTTGGCTAACATCGAGCGGGACGCAACCGGTCGAGCTTAGGGATGAGATCGTTCGAAATTTCGTCGGTCGATCGTTCCCTTTGCATTCCTATTATTTCGCTCTTCTGTTTCTTCGAATGCTGTCGGAAGGACAAAGTTCTCGGTTATTTTGACCACAAAGTCCTCTATTCGCACGATTCCCGGTGAAACGATTTCCCAAGCCACGCCGCGTACAATGAAACGGATAGGCGATTTCGTCCTTGAGCTAACTTAACACTGAACGCACCGCGACCGGGCGGAAGACCGGTTCTCAAATTTGATTAAATACTCTTTTCGTTTCGTCCACCTAACTTTGCATCGATTCCTGTTTCGCCCGTTTGAGTTTCTCAATGTTCGTCTGTCCTATTTCTATTCCCATTACGAAAAACCGATCATCTAATTCGTTTTCGCGATTATCTCGGAAACTACATCTTTCCGCTGACAACACATAATAAAAAAAGTCGTTCAAAATCATGCCCCAAATAATATACTTCTGTATCATCGAAATCGGAGAGAACTGAGCAGACCGACAACTTCACCTTGTTTCGTAATCAATTATTTGGCTCGTTACCTTAGAAGCAGGTCTGCGCAAAGCGTCGGTATGTTTAGTGTTAAGTCACTCGGAATGGCAAAATCTCCCGACCAATGAACAACTTGATTCCGCGAACGTGGGACAGCGAAGCTCCCTCGCGGACCGCCTTAACGAATTACGACACACTGTTTAAACGTTGTCGCAATTCGTCGAGGAAATGATCGGATCCCCGAGTCCTCGGAGGAAAGCGAGCCGGTGCATCGAATGGACGGGACGAAGAGGAACCGTACGGGTCGCCGCGGGTCTTCCTAGTACGCGAGCTCGGCTTTCCACGCGCTGACAAATTGCCCGTACCTTCAATGTCCGCGCCGCTCTCTATAGAAACGGCCGGTGGAAGGTTGGATTGGATGCTTTCGCCCCGCGACGACTGCGACGCCGAAGATGCGTTTTCCGCAGTCGAGCTCTATAAAGAACGCATTTCAAGGTAGACTCCAAACCCTCCGAACCTCGTCGATCTTGCGAGAAGCTCTCGCTTCGAGAGTATCCTGATAATATGAGCGTTCTTCGCGTCGCGAGTCGTACTTGCAAGTAATTCGTCCTTCTAACTATCCCTTTCGTTATTTTTCCTCTTCGTCTTCCACGTCGAATTGTTAACGATTGAAATTCCGATGAAACCGAAGCGGCTAGAAACCATGTTCGATTTCGAACCTCCGCCGTCGTACCAAGCAGCCTCACTGTCGCCGCGTTCCAGCTGACATTGCAAAGTAGAAACCGCGAGCAACTAGTCGCAGACTTTTCTCGGGTTCGACGGGTAAGGCGATCGATGTCCCCCTAACCCAGACCTATCGAACGTAACAGTTTTCACTGGCAGATCTTCTCCAGCGGCCATATTTAGAGCTCGTTCCCGATTAGCTTGATTATCGGCACCGAGGTAACTCCGTTAGCGCTGTTGACCAAATGCTTTACGATCTTCCTTTTTAACCTTCCATTTCACGATCTTACCGCTTTCGAACACGATTCGGCGCGTCTGTCGTTCGAGAGAGGTGATTCTACCGACGCGTAGAAATAATTCGTCGGAAGAAGACGGAGCCCCGCCTCGAACGGTTGACGCGTTAAAGCGCGCGGGCCGAGGCACGCTTCCCTGGTCGCTTATTACGCAATCGGGATAATAAACGACTAGCGTAGCGTCTCGTTGTTCAAGACGCCGTGTTCGGTCGGAACGTCGCCACGCCACGGCACAACACGCCGTTGTAACGCGACATCGAATGAAACCGCAGCGTCACAAGTGCATGCTACGATTGCCTAATGCCGCTACCGCAAACAGCTACCTTGCGCGAAACTCTTTGCAAACTTGACGAATCTCCTACGATAATTGCGCGGTCGGTTTTTGTTGTCTCTTTTTCGAGGGTGTCCCCTCCAGCGGCGAGGGCCGACGTAATACACGTCCTACGGTGTCCCCGTGTCTGGAAATATCGTCCGCTGCTCATTCATCGACCGGATTCGCGACTCAATGGCGCCGTCAATTTTAATCGCGGCCCGTATCAGCCACGCTCGGCCGAAACGAAGTTTGCGTTTTAAAAGTGAAAGGTCGATCAAATTGTCCATTACACCGGTAATAGAGACGCGAAGGAGACCTCGGGGAGCGTCGGAACCGATGAGCATGCACAATATCCGCTATTACACGGCCCTCCGCGTTCGGAATATCTTTTTTTGAGAACGGCACCCCGAAGTGTCGCCTCATCGTAGCTTCCGACGGATTCCGATCGAGCGAGCATCGAAAATTCTCCGTCGGAATTCATGCGTAGATCCCAGCAAAAGAGAAAAAGACGCCACGTCCTCGGAGCGGAAAAATCAATGATGACCGCGATTTTCCCGCGATCGGTTAGCTCGTCGTTTTCGTAAATGTCGTGGCACTCGACGCTCGTTTGACGCAACGCGCGAACTTTCACATATTTTCGTCCGTGCGATTCGATTCCCGCAATTTCGTTTTCATTCTTGTTCGTGTTAGACGGCTGATCGTCGCAATCTCTTCGTCCCGGCGCATCGTTTAACGAACTCGCACGATCCTAATTAATTCGGAATCCTATTTGCGCGAGTCGGTGGAGATCCCCTCCCATGCGTTTCCCAAGCTTGTTGCATTTTAATGAATCCGACGTGCGACCGCGGGACGATGCAACGCGTCCACTGGCTCCGAGCCGAGGCGCGCTCGGTATTCCCTCGCGGAACGATCGTTTCAACGACGATCGAACGCGCGATTTCCGCCCGAATTCCCTTTATCCGGCTTCGCGATCGGAATATCCAGGTTCATAAGAATACATCGCGGCGTCGTGGCATCGCGCGCGAAGGCGGGAGGCTGTCGCGACTTTCACCTTTCACCTCGGCCGAGCACGATTCCTCGGTTGACTTCTCGAACTTTTGCCCGGACGCTGCCGCGAGCTGCGATCCGCGAGACGCGATCCGCGCGGATCCTTCCTAAGGAAGAAGCGAGCCGATCGAAGCACCGTCACGATTCAGTTTCACCGGCGACTGCCTTCGATACAATCGAGTCCGTGTCTCGATGGAAAGCGTCCGGATCTAGCGAGATACGTGGCTCGTAACTTCACCTTCGTCGAAAGCGACAGTGGTTAGAGTTCTCCCGGCGAAAACAAACTACAGCGAGTTCGACGGAGAACCATGTCCGCGGCTGAGACGCGTCGCGAAACTTTCTACCCGAACGATTCAGGTTCACGGAGAAACAACGGATCGGCTGTGTTGGATCGAGACGCTTCGATACTCGGATTCTCGAACTGCGTCGCGATCCAGGCAAAAACGTCGAACGGACAAACGGAAGCTATAAACGGAAGCTATCGACGCGGCGAACGCGCCGGCCGCGTTTCGACGGTGTTCGCGCAACCGTCGGCGTCGAAAGGACGCGACGTTAATTGGCTGCGAATCGAGTTGTGTTCGAGAGTTTCGACGGTCCCCGAATTACGAGAGGAATTAGAGACACCGGCTGATTGCGGATCCCCTCGTAATCTGATCTGACGAAACGCTCGGTGATGTACGTGAGAAGAACGAAACAATCGTGGAAACGGCCTTTCCCGGGACCAGAAAACTGTTTAACGATTGCGCTTCTGCGACTCATCGTTAAGCTTTCCGTCGAAATTATGACGAAACGCGCGGCGCGAGACTTTCGCCGATCGCGTCTAACGAATCCCAACTGTTCCGAGCCGAATGACGTTCTGGGGATCCTCGATAGCGCCTGTACGCGGAAGACCCGGAAGACGCGCGAGCCGAAACGCGCTCGACGGTGGACGAGTCGGCCGTGCTTAATTAACCTTTCGTACCGAAGGTAAACGAGCAAATTGCTCGAGACGCTTTCTATTGTTTTCGCGTACTCGGTAGACCCAGTTCGCAGCCTTGAAGCGAGCACGCGATGCGTTCAAGGTTTCCCTCTTCCTGCGCGACCGCTCTTCCCAAACTTTGCTCTACTTGCTCTACCCCATCGAATGACCGTTGCGCGGTGTCCATCGGGTCCTTCGTAAGGTGGATCGATCGAAACACGTTCGAAACGGAGACACGTTGCAGGTAGAAAGGATGAAGGGACCCGCTGCTGTCCTGATGTTAGCCGTCCTGGGCGCAGCCGTGGGCCAGGAGTACGCGGGAGGCCACGCCCTGTTCGTCAGAACTTCGCCGGCAGACGGTAAGAAAAATCTGCGCCGATTCGTCGAGGCTAGTGTGATCGTGGTATCGATCGTAAGAAAACAAACCCGTACGCGAATCAGTTTGACAAAGGAAATCGTTTGAAATTCACTAGCACACTCGAGAGTCCAGCGAGCCGCTCCAACGTCGCCCGCGGACGTGATGGCGCAAAATATCCTAGAGTGGATTCAAGGGATCTACCGGCAGGGCGCACGTAAAAGTACGTTCTCCAAGCGGACTTTCCCCCGTTGAGCTATCCTCCAAGGGCTAAACCAAGGGCACTCTCCGACCATCGCGTTCTCCCTCCAATCGCACATTCGCTAATCCCCGATTAACCTCTTGAGAATCGATCTTCTCGATCGGCGAGAAAGACGATCGTACCCTGATTTTTAGGCGAACGTTCCATCCTCGAAAGGTTCGCTGTAGCAAAGTTGCTTGAACCGATGTAACCCGATTAACAAGATGTTTACGCGATTCCGTTCGGATGCACGCTTACCGATCGCGCGGTTTATCAGGATCCACAAGGTTCACTAATCTCGCCCACCGAACTTGTCGCTTAACACAGGAGGCACGATTGTGGAACGACTAAACGTGGACATCGTCGAGTCTCGCGAGTCGATAGGTGGAAACGATGCGTGCAATCGACATCGTTAAAACCGATTTCGGACCGACAGACTCGCACGATGTTCCCAAATACTGGCTAACCGGTGGTATCGGTGGATCCTCATTGTCGGACTCGAGATCGATTTTCTTGCAGTTCGCCAGCAGTCGGATCCAGCCGGGTACCTACCGCCTTACAGCACCCAAAGGCCACCGGAGAGACCCAGACCTTTCCAGTCGGCAACGGGCGGTCAACAGCCTAGCTACTCGTCCCCTGCTCAAAACGAGGTAACGAATTACCCTTACCAGAGGCCGTCCACCGTGCAAGCTCCACCGTATACCAGCCAGAGGCCCACGTATCTACCTCCGAACAATCAGTCGCCGTACGGGCCGTCCACCTCTTACAACCCGCGACCGACACCCTCGTCCTACTCGAACTCCGGCTCTTCCGCTTTCCCGCCGTTCAGCACGACGAGAACCTCGACGACCTACTTGCCACCGTCCACCGGCTATCCGAGCACAAGCCCTAGGTCACCCTCCCCCGCGCAGACCGCTGGAGTCTCAACGAGCTACGGTTACTCGACGCCCGGCGGATTTTCATCCACGTACAGCTACACGACTCAAAGAGCCAGCCCCGCTTACGGGCCATCCGGTTCCGCGGATGGAAGCGCGGCTAGCGGCGCTGGCGTCTCGATCGCTGGATACCCTGGTGCCAGTGGGTTCACCACTTACGGATACCCGACCGACAATCCGAGACCTCCTTTCCCGACCCCCGGCACCGGGGCCAACTCGTACGACCAGGGCACAGCGGCTGGCTACCCTTCTTCTCCTGGCTTTCCGTCCTCGACACCCGGCGGAGCGTTCCCGCCGACGGATTACACGGGCGGCACTAGCGGTAGCGGTAACGTTAACGTTAAACCACCTAACCGAGAAGGTGAGCAATTCTACGCCTACCCTCGAACCAGCAGGCTTCGAACGGTTCTTCGCGAACTGCCCGACCACAGTTTAACACGTTGGATGCTATGTCACCGATCTCAACCGAATCGAATTACTATAATTTATTCAATTAAATGATTATTTGGAAACCTTTCTGTATTACTAGTAATACTAACTGATGTAGCGACATTCGACAAGATAAACCTGCAACGATAACGCATTTCAATTACATGATTTGATATTAGATTATTGTCATTTTGTATATTTTTCTTGGCAAATTCGTGGGGCACTCAACGTGTTGATTGTTGAGATAAAACGACTGATCATCTCGTACCTGGCGTAGGAACGAGCGGCACCGGTGTCACCACGGGAACAGGAACAACCCCCGATGATGACGATCTGAAACATCCCCCGCACATTCACGCTCTCGACGTCGAATGCAGCAAAACTATGATGACCATTAACATCGAATTCAATCGGGCCTTCGACGGAATCATCTATTCCAAGGTAACCGCTTCGCCGCGACGTAGATTCGGGATGGAGTAGACGCGAAAGGAAAGTGGAAAGAAATAAAGTGTAAACTGATCGAAACGAGGATGTTCGCAGGGATACTACGCGACCCCGGAGTGTAGGTACGTGGCGCAGAATTCAGGACAGACGAAATACTCGTTCACGGTGAATCTAGACTCCTGCGGTACGCAATTCATCAATGACTTCGCCGGGGACGCTGGCCAAGCGTATCTCGAGAACGTGCTGGTTCTGCAGGTAACGACGTATTGATATTAACCATCATCTCGATTGATGAACGAAACGAAGACTCCATTAACATCGCTGTTCTCGGTTTAGAACGAGCCTGGCATACAGGAAGTCTGGGACACCGTGAGGCGCGTCCGATGTCTTTGGGAAGGAAACATCAATAAAGCGCTGACCGTCAACTTTTCCGTAGACATGCTGAATCAAGAGATCGTCACGTTCAGCGGTGACACGGCGGTCGCTAAGTTGGACATACAGGTCGGAAGAGGTCCGTTCGCGACTGCGGCCGACGGTCTCGTGAAAATCGGGGAGACCATGACTCTGGTCGTGTCGGTCGAAGGAGATCCCGCTTTCGATCTACAAGTACGCGTAGAGATTTACAAGTATCCACACACGCATCATAGGTGTGTCATTCACCGAGCAACCAATACTAAACGGAACTAATACTAAACAGGTTCGCGACTGTATCGCGCGCGACGAGTCATCCGCTAACGTGCTGCAATTGACGGACGAAAGGGGCTGCATACTGAAACCGAAGCTTTTCGGAGCGTTCCAAAAGACGAATGACACCGGGAACACTGGAGCTTCGATCATCGCGTACGCGTACTTCCAAGCCTTCAAGTTCCCCGATGTGATGGATTTGTTCATCGAATGCAACGTGGAACTGTGCAAGACCGACTGCGAACCCTGTCCGGATGCGAATCAGGTAACAAACTCATCGGCACGGTTGTAAGATGAATTTCGGAAGATGCGTATTCACCTCGCCGAACAACGCCAATTGTCACCCCCGTTTTCTATCTTTTTAGCAAATCGAACCAGGTAGACGGCGTCGTCGATCGGTGAGTCCAGCGGTGCCGAGCAGACCTTCGAACACTTCGGCGGTGCTTCTCTCGGATCCAGTACGAGTCGCTCGGGGATTCCGAGTGATCATGGTAGACGATCTGAGCGAACCCAGTAATCAACCGATGGAACAGCTCGAACATATCGATCACCTCGAGCACATCGAATACACCGGTGTCGAACAGAACCCAGCTACGACGAACGTTTGCATGACTTACAGCGGATTCTTCGTCGCGACCTCGTTCATGACGAGCACCGTCGTCGCAACGACGATCAGCGCGCTCGTCTTCTACATTAAACTGCAACGAGTTTACAGATCGAAGTGTATAAACTCGTAAACGCTGAACGCAACGTTTTGCAATCGACGAACGTCGTGGTAGCAACGGACGAATCATCGTACCTGCAGTTCAAATCGATGGTGTGGCCATGTTTCATTGAAAATCGAGTATGTACCCTCGCGAATTTTCTGACAGGAACGTGCCCGCTCTTTTACCCTTCCAAGCTACGAGAATTATCTGAATGGATGACACTCGTGGATTACGTTCCACGTAGAGAACTTCCGTTTTCCGAGGAACAAGAACTTCGAAGCTCCGCTTGCTACCCTCACGACGCATTTCGCGTGTTTGCAACATTTTTATTATAATCTTGACAATACTTACTCGTCTGTACAGCCATATTTCACGTATCGATCTACAAGATAACGAACTTGACGCATTTGACAGCGGTCGGAAAAGTTTTCCCTTTGGCGTAAATGTCGCGAACCGACGGTCACAGTGTAACCTTTTGAACGTAAAGCGACAACAAAACTGTAGATTGTAGAGAGATATTTGTTAAGTGAATTCAGAATAAATTATATTTCTTAAAACGTTACGCTTTATTGTTGTCCCCGCGCTCCTTTATCGTATAGGTTGAGACTACCATCGTTCACAGCTACTAAACGAACTGATGTCACAGACGGGGGACAAGACAGATCAGGGATGTCGAACCGCGAGCTCCGTAATGATCGAGTCACTAGCATGAGGGGAGCATATGACTAGCGAACAATTCGACACCTCTGGGGTAGATCATTCCATAGAAATGTTTGTCACGCGATTCAGAGCAGCGTCGAATCATAACGAATGATACTGATCGATCGGAAACGACAGCGAGCACCGACGAGTCATGATCGTGTTTGCACTTATCATTAGTAAAACTATAAAAATGCAACAATCCCTTTCAATCTCTCTTATTAATTACAACATAGAAGATACGTATCGACAGAAAGGCGCGTGACTTGGTCGCATCTATTTACATTTGTCAGGCGTATCGTACACGTAAGGATCCTGAATTTTAAACATCTTTTATGGATTTAAACCTATTGGTATTTAAGCAACATCGACGAAAAAATACTAGGAAATTACTGCCTGCATAGGCAGATTTTGATAGTTACCGCAGTGAACTCAGTAAAGAAAATACACGAGTAAGATGCATACGTATAGCTACACAACTTTTCTAAACCGTAAAATATACAAATGCTCTCCCCTAATCTTCCTTTCCGCCACTATCTCACCCTTCATATTTAAATCCTTAAAAATACGCAAAATATCTTCAGGATCGTTTTCTTTAATAACCAATAGATAGAATGTCCCTCTATCTGATAGAATATCGGGAATTTTAGGGAACACACGATCCATAACTTTTCTACCATTTGTACCACCAGCCCAACTCTTAAACAAAAGCCTGTCCTCTAAAATTTCCTCGTCGCTTGTTACGACGTACGGCGGATTAAATACCACAACATCAAAAATACAATTGCCGCGCATACTATTCAACAAATCCATTCGCACAACATCTATATCTACCGAATTCAGTCTACCAGTTCTCTTTGTAACTTTACAAGCATCGCTATTTATGTCGATCGCAAGGTGGAACGGCTGACAATACTTGTTCAACGCCATTGCCAAGGCAGTAATCACAATACCAGAGCCACTACCAATTTCTAAACACATCACAGGTTTCATAACTTTTAAGTTCTCCAAATCTGCTTCCAATGCGTCTATTAAGAGAAAAGAATCCTCCGAGGGTTCATAAACCGTTTCTGTATCGATGCTTGACAATTTAGTTATCGGAGTATACATGATAGATCCGTTAGAAGTAACTTTCAGGCTAAAATAATGAAATGGTCGTATCACAAATATTTTGTAAATGCTCGTACCGTTAACTATTCTTGTTCCGTAGACATAGCAGTCTCCTTTTCTGGTTCAGACCGTTCTTCCTTATCCGATATGTTTGTAGCATTACCATATGACGTACTATGATCCAACAAGGCTTTTCTTTTCACCGTGTTCTTCTCTACAGCCTGATGAATCTTGTTCAACCGTTCTTGTGTACTTTGCAATATATTACTGACAATTGTTATCTTATGCTTAGCATTTATCAGCTTCTTCACATAGGAATCTGTTTCCAATGGACACTGCAACGCTTCATTAATCCTTTGCAATTCTTCTGCCAAAGACTCGATTTGCTGCTTCAGTTCTATTTGACATATTCTGTACAAAACAAGCAAATCGAATTACAAATTATTGCAATACAAAACTGAAATAATTTGAAGTTTCAATAAACTGATCTCAACGCGTGAAAACACCGAACGCAGATTTATTTGATACGCGTATCATGACCTGAAAAGAAAGGTTGCTTACCTTGTAGCACGTATTCTTTCATCCAATTGATCCACCGTAGGTTTCAGAAGGCTCATTAAACCTTCGGTCAAAGCATCTCTGGTCGGATTCTCGCAAAAATCGTCTATTTTGTCATCTATCGACGTATTATCACTAGCAGTATCCACATCCATCTTAATGCTCCTTCCTATCATCCGGTTTCTCCGTATTATTTAGGGGGCACCACTCATCGCCGAAAACTCATATCTTGAAATTGGTTGTAGAGGAGGAATTCAACACTTACGATAACGATGATATAAAAATAATACAGTCACCACAAACTTAAGACGCAAACCTAATGATTCGGATTATTATTTACGCCTTACGCTCTCTAGGACTGTTTCTACAGTACCATTTTGATGCAGTGCTCGATGTTACTACGTATCTGACACAGACTTAAGCAGACTTAAGGTATGTACAGATTGTGCGTACATTTTTCTGTCTCTACTGTTCTGAAATACCGACACTGTCAAAACTGCCCAGATGCACTAGCGCACTCTACCTGAATCGAACGGTCAATTACTGAACTATATAAGTCTGCAACATGAAAAGTGTGTGCCTAGGAAGATAATTTTTACAGTGTTCCCGACATTAAAATTTACATCGTGTCGAGTCTGGAGAGTTACTTAAATACTACTTCCATCGTTTAAAAGTACACGTGTTATACATTTATTGCTGCTAAATTATATGACACACTTGTAGCAACAATGAAGTATACAGCTAACCCCATTCCTGTTAACAAATCTAAAGATCTGTATTATCAGTAACGTCAAAAACATGACATCGAAATGGTACGGAGGTTTTGAGACACTTGAAGTTCTATATGAAAATTTCCAAAAACTGCAACGTCTGTAAGTACGTATCTTAACCCTTTGATTTGACCTAAGAAAATTATAAAATTTAAAATTCAGTATTGAATTTTTATATAACGCATCAACACATGGAACATCGAAATAAAATAGTTCTGTCACTCAATTTATGCAAGGTATTTCTTTATGCTAGCTGTAGAAAATATCATTGACATTTCATCAGAAAATGAATGTTTGTTGAGAAAAATATTTTCGAGGGTAAAGGGTTAAGTTTACGGCTGTGTATCTGAAGTCTGTGATGTTAACGACGTGAAACTACATTACCATCTTTGCGTCATCTACTATGTTATCCACAGCGTTCAGAAATGGATCGTAACTCTAAACGGTAACTATCGGAACTATAGACACAGACTTAGGGTAGATTAGGATTCTGAAGTAGCGACATCGTCAAATGCACCCTAATGCACTTTCTACTTTTATGAAACAATCAGCTGATGAAGTACATTGTACTATAACTACACTACAATGATCTAAACAAAAAAAAAAAAATTAAAGTTACGTTCGTCTCTCGAAGAGACAAATATTATATCTAAACGTTAGAAGTAATTATTTAGGTATCACATTTATTCAACTCAAGAGGAAATAGGGTAATATGTGACTGCGTAAAATATTTGATTTTGTTATGTATATAGATGAACAGAATGTTATAGGGAACATGTAAGATCCTTTGCTTTCTGCATCTTTTTACATCACATCACGATGTCGATAGCGTGTATGGTTCAAAATGGCCATACCTTGGAATTGAATATCGAACGAATTGCGGTGAGAGCACTTCATACGTATATACTCGTATATATCGTCATATATTTAAATTACACAACACACAAGTTACAGAAGTTTATGGACATTATGAACAATAGTGTAGGAAGTCGTGTAGGAAGAATGCGTGAAAATTTCGTCGCAACTCCATTCAATTTTCTATTTTCCGTAAATGAGGTATATCTGTGTTAAGATTAATATCGGTGTAGCAAGCGCACTAGCCAGATTCGATCGTGCGTCGAAGAAAGATGCCTAGCAGAATCTGGTGCACGAAACGAAAGGTTTAACGCTTCGTTCGGAATCCAAAGGGCAAACAGAATGAACGCACATCGATTTCAAACCATCTCGGGGTCTGCTCGGATTCGATCGAATGCCGGAAACAAAAGCGGTTTCCGGAGAGAGCAACGTTATAATTGATTTAAGTTCGACCGGTTCCGAACAAAGGGATAAACCGAATCTATAGGTTCGCGGCTTTCCACGGAACGCATAAAACGGTGCACTACGTCGTAGCACAGACTATTGAACCGATAAATAATCTACTTTTCTCTAACGTAACAAAATATTTCTAACGCTCCGTCGATTAAAACGCGTGGCACAGAGAACGCGTGATCCACGCATGCAATTTTTGGCCTGTTGCGCTCGAGATGAATTACCCATCGAGCTTTATACTTACGACACGAATCGCTCCGAAATGCAAAAACAAAAAAGGAAAGAACAAAAAGCACGCGATCGCAGACGACAAATAGATAGACAGATAAATAGGTGGGTAGATAGATAGATAGATAGATAGATAGATAGATAGATAGATAGATAGATAGATAGATAGATAGATTGATAGATAGGTAAATAGATAGGTAAATAAATAGATAGGTACTTAGGTAGATACATAGACCAGTAAACGGAGAAAAAGAGTGAGAGAGAGAGAGGGGAGAGAGGAAGAGGGAGTAAGAGAGAGGGATGGAGAAAGAGAAAGGAGAGATTAGAAACGGTAATAAATCGTGTTGCGATAATTGGAAAATTAAATTAGGATTTTCAAAAGAATATTAGAATTTTGCTTTTTTTCAAGTCAAGGCGAAAAATTGATTCGCAGCTTTCTTCTATATCGCTGTTTACGAGACGCGCTACTCTTTAAAAGATCCAACTAGGATAATAGGTAAAATTTTAAAGTCGAATATTATACAGGTAATATTACACTAACTACATACTCACTGGATATGTTTCGATTTTTTTTACACGTATACACACGTACACACATACGCACGCAAGTACATAGCTCTCTCATCGACGCGGCAGTGTGTCGATGACGATACGCGGCTATACGAATTTGTACATAAGGCTCGACGTTGTATTATTCCCCGTTTGATTCTTCTTCCCGTATAAGATCGCGCAGAGGAGAAAGACGAATACAATGAACCACGAATGATGAACCGTAAACGCGGACCAGACAAAATGAAACGAGTAACCCTCGGTTGCGCGGAACGATCCTTGAACGAGTTAGCTGGCCCGAAAATCATAACGCAACCGGAAGAAGTAACGAATCGATTTGATCGTGTAAATAAAGATTCGCCGTTGCTCGCATCACCGCCGAAGCGAATTGCTCGTCGAACGATTCGCGTGCTGGCCTCGCGACACGCGGCGGTAATCGTAAACCGTACCTCGCACACACGTCAGTCCGCTATCTCGAAGTCATTCTTTTCGCGCATCTTTTCGACACGGTCCCGTTCTCGCGCGTCGACGGACCTTCCCGCTGATAATCACGGGAAAGATTCGCGCGATCGTCTAAGTGAAAACGAACGGACGGTCTTCCCGCGATGCAAGCAGGGACCGGTATCGAATGTGAATTCCACATTACCGAAACACTCGGAGATTTAATTTGATACACGCGATCGTTAAAAACGCGGCGAAAGCGTAGACGTTCGGACACTCGCGTTCGCAAAATTATGTAAGAAAGATCAAGTGGCTCGCGAAAGCGCGATCAATCGCGTAAAGTGGCAGACTGCAACGCGACAATTCGGCAACATATCCGGGAATACCGTGCGAAACTTTCGATCGTCGTATTCAGACCGAATAAATATGTCGACGACTTTACTCGTCGTTCCCGTTCCGTGGTTAATTTCGTCCCTCGGCGGAGAATCGTTTTCGGTTTCGATGCACCCGTCTGTCGTGTATCGAATCGTCGCGCGAAGGGAGAATTTTCACATGAAATTCCACGCGACTCGAGGCCAATTCGAATAAGCAGTATTCCAAGTTAAACCGCGAAACTGTTCGGAACCCTACCGCGACTGTTAGCGTTCCGACTTTCACGTGCTCTGCCATAAATACCTGTCCGTTGGATGTACATACACGCGTGCGAGTTGGTTTTATTACTGAACTCGTTACCAGAATCGTGCGGACTTTACGTTGAATTTGTTCAGCGAACTATAAAGTCTAGAGATTCGATAAGTTCACCGCGTGGGTCGAATCACCTTGCGTCTCGGTGCGCTTTATTCGGCAAGAACCGCGGAGCCGATAGAGTCGAGACTCGGAGGGACATTAGTGGTCCAGCCACTACGATCGTAACTATCCACGCGACTCGTTGCATCGGACGGACGATCGCTCGTCCGCAACCGCGGATCACCGCGAGACCGATTAGAAGATCATGGATGGCTTAACGGGCGTTGTCGGACATCGGCGCGAGCAACGAATCGAGAGGCCGCCGATAATAATCGTCGACGATCTTCCGCGTCGTTCAAGTATCAACGAGCGAATCGTGCGCCGCCGAAAGCGAACCTCCGCCGAAACGATCGGCGACCTGTTACCAACAAGATCGCCGCGACGCGAAACGAATCGGAAAACGAGCCGAAACGTCGGGAAGCGAACGGGACCGTTTACGACCCGAACGGTAAACGCGTTACACGCGAAGACGCCGAGCCTCGATCTCCTGTTCGCCGAAACTTCCAAGGAATGGAAAATCCTTGGCACGGCCGCTCGAAGCCGGAGAGTTCGACGAGTGGTTGGCCGGTCACTTGGCGTGCTGCTTCGGAAGATGTCGCTTCATATGGAGGGCGAGGTGGTCGCTCCTGGCGAACGATCGCTCGCACACGGCGCACTTGAAAGGTTTCGCGCCGGTGTGCTTTCGATAGTGACGAGTTAATTCGTCGCTCCTGGCGAATCGCCATTCGCATTCCGGCCACTGACACTGGTACGGTTTCTCGCCTGGAATAAAAACGGGAACAATGTACATACAGATGCTTCGTTACTTTCACTAGGCGTAGTCCTAGGAATCTTTCGCATTCGTATTTGGAGCGCGTGGAACGCTACGACCGAATCGCCGCGACGCAACTGCGCATCATCCCTCCTTTCGCGGTCGCTAACGTCGACGTCGTCGGCGTTCCTCGCGCGACGAATCAACGAACGGGCACCTTTAAGGAACGACGAGCAGTTTCTCGCGCCGTTCGTCCCGGCTTTTAACGATTCGCCGGTGTCAAGACCGCAACGGGGTTGACATTTTCGAATTTCCGCGGGAAGAAAGTTGGCCGATCTCGAGGTAGCTGCGCGTTCGGTCGTTCTCAGCGAAGCGGAGCGAGATTACAAGTGGAGGGCAGGGGCGGCATCGGTGCTGTTAGAACGCGAGCGAGAACGCGAACGCGAACGGATTGCGCTGGAATACAGGTGAGCGTGTTGCGGCATGCGGGTACAGTTAAAGGTCAGCGCGGCATCTCTCGTAGCCTAAGGTTCTCGGTAAACCTATCGGTCGAGCAAAGAGCAGCGCTTTGTTCTTTAATAGGTCTCTTTCCTTGGCCCAACTACCGACGAATCGTAGCGGCACGATACGGCACGATACTGCACGGTACACGGCATACCGCCTCGCCTCCCCACCGCGCTTTCACCCTCGAAACGCTCAGCGATTCTCCGCGCTCGTGTCGAGCCGTCGCAACCCTCGCCTCGAAACGAAACCGAAATACCGATCTACATGTTCGATCTCTTTCGTCGCGCGTGTATTCGGTAACGAAACTTCGTGTCGGTCCTCGTGCGGAAAAAGGAATCGCTGAAGTCTCGCGGAGACGTCGCGCGATATTCAACTGCGGAAACAGCGCGAAGATACGAGGAGAAACGCGACGGAGCTCCGAGACGCATCGGAACTCGAGTAAATGAACGGAAATTCTCCGAGAGTGGTACAAAGGTGTGCGTATACATCGGGAAGCGGTAAGAGAAGACTCGATAGCTGAGAAATACACCCACGCGTGCCGCTGACTCGTTGTTCTCCTCTACGAAACGGCTCTCCGTCTCCTTTTTCTCTCTCTCTCTCTTTCTCTCTCTCTCTATCTTTCCCCCTGTTCGTTCGTATGGAGACGACCCTAACCGGTCTTAGTCGAACGCGCAACTCCCATACAATCGGTATTACCACCGCGAGCGGTATCCATTCACGGTATTGCTCGTTCATGAGAATTCCGCGAGAATTTCTTCGAGGCGACAAGGAAAAGGACACGCTTGGATCTTGCTTCTCTCGACAGCCAGGCTTCCCTCTCCGCGTCCGCGGTTTTCCGCGTTTCCGCGTGAACGCGAGAGCGCGCGCGAACGTCGAAAGAAAATTCGACTCGCCGGAAAAGGCACGGGGGAACGCGAAAAACGATGACAGCCGCGATTGCGTTTATAAATAGAAAACCTATGTCGTCCCGTCCGCGTTCGTCATCTAATTGCCAGCTATTAAGTCATTCGATCGAGGATTCCTGGATCGCCGCTGCGGAATCAAGTTGTCCGCGCGTATACGACGGCAGACGCGACTCGTCGCGATCTTGCTCTTTTTCTGTCGCGGCCGAGTTTTTCCCAATCGGTAATCGATGACAGGAGACGAGATGGCACGAAACGAGACGAGACGAGGAGCGTTTAACCTCGGAACTAGAGAAATCTCTGTAAACGTCTCGGCCTTCTCACGATCGAACACGCGACCGAACGTACCCATCATTCCATTCGTCACGGTGTAACTAGTTGCCCGCCGCGATTAAAGCAACACGGCTGTGTGTATGCAAATGAAAAGGAAAAACGGAACAGCGACCCTGTAAATTTCCATTGGCGCGATCTCGAGCGCGGTCCGTTCTAGACGAAAGGCAAGACGGGAAAGAAGGTAACGCTTGTTTCGGGCGTAAAGAAATTTCAATAGTATTTGGAAAGTGCGTCACGTCTATATACACGCGAACTGTCATGGCGCAGAGCGGCGCGTAGCTTCGTATCTCGTCGCAGTTGCGGTCGACTCTCCATCAAATAGACGGAATCGGCGAGGCCGCGCGTTTCTCCGATCGGGACGAGTTTTTACGAGGTTGATAACGTTCCAGGTGGCATATCGCTGAATCGCGTGCGCTCCTTGGCTCGACGACGCCTACGAGCCACAACGCGTCCCCGTTAATTTCGGATCACTTTCACCGCGGTCTCGGCGAGCGCGGAGCAGCCGGTACGCGACCGGTATCCTGCGCGCAGCCATCGGTCCACAACTTGCTTTTCAAATACGCGTATGTCCTAGCCCTACTTTAACTCGCAGTTGTTCCTCGCTTGACGTCGCCAGCATTCATCGTCGCCGAATAATCCCCGTGCCGACGAGAACTCATCCGTCGTGCGAGTACTTTGGAAACGGCGCAAGCTCTGTCCTATCGCAGCAAGTCTCTCTCTCGACATTCTTATCAGCCGCTCGAGCATCGAGTCAACACTCGAGTCCACTTATTACTTAACGACCATCGAGGTATGTGTAACGGTAGACGAGCGCCGTTAAGATTTTCCGCGAATCGCGCGAGGTAACGATATGAAACAGGGAAAAGCAGATTTCCGGGAATCCTATCGGTACGATTAATCCGAGAACTAAAATCTAATCGGTATGGCCGAGGTTCCTCATCCCCGAATCTCGGCGCTTCTCGGACGCCGTTCCCATCGCGTCCTCGTAGAAGAACCATGGAAAAGCATAGGGAAGCACGGAGAATTGTACAGCGAAGCAAATCAGAAAAGACGCGCGAATCAGCATAGTTGAAAGTGGGCAACGCGTTACCCAGCAGTGGATACGCTAGAAATCTGCCTAAGTTGGAAGCGTGGATGAAGCAGGAATGCAGCTCGCCTCGCGTCCGCTCGAACCCGCGTGCGCACACCGCGAAACTTCTCCCCGTTTACGCGGCAATCGTTCAACTGTGTCGCGCGTACAGATACAGCGTCGCGTGCTGCTCGGTTGCTGGCCGGTTGCTACTCGATTGCTCCTCGGTTGCTCCCACGATGCGGAAAAGATGCTGACCTCCCGCGAATGCACGCTTCGGCACGCGTCTATATTCGTCCGTGCACCGGCGGCGTTCGAGGATCGCGATTCTAGCACACTTTTCCCGCAAACTTACCGACCGTAACACGCAACCCGTCGAACGAGGAATTCCTCGGTCAAAAGTCAACCCCACCACCGAGAAGTTGGCAACGAGGACTCCGCGAATCCCGCGTCCCTCCGCGACCGTAATATCGTCGCGCGTCGCGATCCGCGGGTCACGAATTCCAAAGGTGTACCGCGAACGCTAACCGATAACTCGTCTGAAATCGACAACGAGGGACGCGCTCCGAAAGTTTCGAAGCTCCGGCCGCGAGGCGCGACGCTTGTCGTTAACGTTTTCGATTTTCAAAGGTTCTCGCGCGGCTGTAACCGACCGCATAGGAATTCCTATTCCCCGGATTTCATGCTTATCCGCTCGAACGATCCGAGCGACGCGTTTTATATTTTACCGGTTAATCTCGATAACGTTCGTTTCGACCGGGCAAAAAACAAACGACGCTCCCCAAGGTTGTCTCGCGCGAAACCCTGGAGACGGTCGACGGGCACGAAATTTTCCTATTAAGATACACGCAACGCGTACGCGTTACACACGGTATAACGCGCCTCGCCGTATTAGCGGAATACTAAGCGCGCTGTAATGCCTTCGCGTCGATCGAGAATCGATCGGCGACTCTTCACGATCGGGAGATCCTCCAACGATCCTTGAACAATCCTCGAATATAGACGTTCCACCTCGGACGCTAATATAAGTTACGAGCGATCGACCGATACCTACGACTCTTTTATTTATCCTCGAGTCGCGTTGTATCGTTGCGCCGTTGCGTCGCTGTATCAGACCGGATCGGATCGGATCGAATCGGATCGGATCGGATCGGATCGGGTCGGATCGGGTCGAATCGGGTCGGATCAGGTCAAAGGAGGAACGCGTGTGCGTCTCGGCGGGAAGAGGACTGCGAGGACGACGAACGGAGGACACGAAGGGATGTACGGTACAGGCGGCTACCTTCGGACGGTTCACCTCGGTTCGCTTCGCCTCGCCTCGCTTCGGTTAAATTCATTCAAGACGAGCGCCACGCGCCCGCGACTCTCGACCTTACCCCGACTAAGCGGTCGAGCGGCTACGCCATTGCGCCTTTCCCCTTTCCATTCGCCGGATCGGGCAGGCTCGCGCCGTGCAATCGAAAAGTCCGTTTCTCGAAAAACCGTAGGAACCGTGTGCCTGTTCGAGGAGAAGTTTCTAGCGACTGAAAAATAAAAACCGGTAGCACGGATTCCGGGCTAGATCTTCGACGCTTTTCGATGAATACAAACGATCGCAACCGATCCTTCGTGTTAAAGTTTAATCGTCGTCGCTGGCTTACGCTTCCTCCGATTCTTCGTGTTTTCCGGGAGCGGAAGCGTTCACTTTTAGGAGATTATCCCCTAAACGAACGAATCGTCGCCGGAACGTAGACAGCGAAGACGAATTCGGTGGAAAGCGTACGGCACGCGGCGTACGCCAATGCAACGGCGCGTGGACGCATCCTGAATGAACGAATTCACCGTGTTGAAGCACACGTATACTTCTCGTCGTTCTTTTTCGCCAGCTACTCGGGTAAGCGTCCACCGGTGGTGCGCGTGGTCATTCGCAAACGGAGAATAAGCCTGTGTCGCTCTCAAGGCGAGGGAAACGTGCCACCGTTCGTTCAACGTCGTGGATTTTTCGCCGGTCCGCGACTTCTGGAACGCGGATACCGGCGCGCGTCGGCGGAGAAACACGCGCAACCGAAATTCGGCGGACTCGTCGCCGCGAAATCGTGATCCGGTGGAATCTCGCTTTTCCCGAGGAAATCCGTTCCGGTGAAATCGAGCCAGCCTCTGCGGCGAATTCTCCTCGCCGAGAGCAGGATCCGATTCGGCGTGCGATCTCGCGCGATCTCCCCCGTACACGCGCAAATCCACGTAGGTGTACTGGTAGAAGCGCGTTAGCGGGCAGCATGTTTGGATACGGACAGGATGTGGGTCGCTGGCTCGAGTCTACGAAGCGGTGAGTCGCATACCATGCTTCGCGCGTTCCTTATACGTTTACATACGATATAGAGGCTCCTTCCAGCGACACTGCGCTCACAGACGGAAATGCTGCAGTGACACGGAGAGCGAGACGGAGGAGCTAACGAGGGAGAAGGAAGCGAAGGTTGAACGAGGAGAGAGATGGATCAGCCGCGGGCCGCGGCGCGGCGCGTCTCGCGATAGAGACGAAAGACGGGAGACCCGAGACCAGAGACCAGAGACCAGAGACCAGAAACCAGCGACGAGAGACGAGAAACGTGGGGCGAGAAACGAGCGGCGAGAGGCGAGAGGCGCGAGGCGAGAGGTGAGAGGCGAGAGACGCTAGCCGAGAGACGAAAGACGAAAGAGAGGCTGCGAGAACCGCGCCCTGCCCACGCCGAGAGTTCGTCTCGACTCGACTCAACTCGACTCGACTCGACTCGACTCGACCTCGCGCTTTCGAACGGAACGCTTCGTTTCGCTTCGTAGATGAGCTACATACCTAATTACCTCGACCATTCCTTCTTCCCTGCCTCCCGTTTATCCCTAAACCGCTGTCTGGCTATTCGGCTATTCGGCAATCTCGGACATTCGCCGCACGAAATCGACTCACCTGTGTGTATCCGTTGATGCGCCTTCAGATGCGAACTCTTCGTGTAGACCTTCGTGCAACCTGAAAAACCGTTGCGAACATCGTCAACTTTGTCCTCGCGTCTATCCCCGCGCGACGTTCGTTGATACTCAACGAATCCCGCTCGATCGTTATGATCCTTACCTATGAAATCGCAATGGTGAACGCGTCGCTTTTCCAGCTCCGGATTGTTCCGCCTGTTGAATTTCGTGGTGATGCCTGAATGCTGAATCCTGTGAGTGGGATTCATGATGGAAGGTTGAGGGTACGGCGGTGGCGGTGTCCGCCTCGGAGCACCGATCGGCGAGCCGGGGTCGGAAATCGGTGGCGTCAACGGAGATATGTACATCAGCCTCGTCATCGAGCCGTACAGCGGCGACGACGCGTTCCCTCCAACCTGATGATTCGCCGTCGAATCGTTGTTGTTGTTATTGTTGTTGTTGTTGCCGCTGCTGGTGTTATTATTGCTGCAGTTGTTACCGTTGTTACTATCCGCTCCGCTGCCGTTGTTAATCGCGATGTTCCCGGTGCTGCTGCCATTGCTGCTACTGTTGTTATTGTTAACGCTGCTGTTGTTATTGTTGTTGTTGTTGTTGTTGCTGCTATTGTTGTTGTTGTTAACGCTACTGCTATTGTTGTTGTTATTGTTCGGTGGAGGCGGAGGAGGAGGTGGCGGAGGTGGAGGAGGAAAAGTCTTAAAGGCAGGAGTAGGGGTCCTATGGTGGACGACACGCGGACCGTTCGAAGCGTTCTGGTGACCGTTCGCGAACGTTTGCACCGGATTCGACACGGGTCCCTCGAGGAGGTGCAATGTCGGCGGTGGTGGCAACGGCTCGCTCTTAATCTCGATCGGCGACAAGACCGGCGACGTCACATCGTCGGTCTCCATTTTGACGTGAGACTGCGAGCCGAGCATGTCCGCGTTCTCCGGGTCCAACTTCTGGATACTCGAGGTGATGTCCTCCCATAGCGGCGGCCTGAGGAACACGTCGTCGTCGTTGCCCGCTGGGTGACTCCTCGACGAGACGAAGCTAGCCTGAGGTCGACACGCCGGCCCGCCGACCTCGAAGAAGTCCTCCATCTGCATCGAGGCTTCCCTCGCGTCTTTCTGCGGATCATCCTCGTCGAGTTTCTGGAGTCGGTCGAGGTCTTGTCTGCACAGCAACGTGTCCAGGTCCGACGTCTGCTGGAAACAAAACGAACCAGTCGACAACACGCTTCATATCAACTCGAACGCGGGAAATCTTACGTATCGCTTGGCTCGACAGTGGTCAACGAGCGACCGGTCGCGCCGCTGCGCCGTGTCCTATCGATTTTAGACGCCATAACCAACGGAGCAAACTCGAGGATCGGGGCGAACGAGGACATTCGGGACAGGTTCGATCGAGAATGTCGATGTCGGCCGTGGAGACGAGTCAGGAGTAGGTTAAGCAAGCGGGCGGACGGGTAAACGAACGAGTGACTTGCGGTATGCTGATTCACGAAAGGGCACACGGAGCGTTGTTCTCGGTTAATATGCAACGAACGCATCGGGGACTGTGCAGCATGAGGTCTTCTACACCCCACGCCTCGTGCGCCGATCCGGCCGCTTCGAGAGGAGATGTATGTAGGCATATACCAACTACTATATAGTACCGACACGGGACCAGCCGAACCGACGCGCGACCAACCGAAAGGAAGTGGCCAGAAGGAAGAGGGCAGAGAGTAGCGCTTCGTCCCTTAAGATTGGAGCAGAACCGTTGCCGTTGCATCGCTATTGCCGCTGCGTCATTCTTCGCATGATTTGTACACGCGCAACACCGCCCTCGCGTGCCACGTTCTCCACGCACTCGACCAATGCCACTCCGCTCGGCGCATAGGTCGCGCTCATTCGTAAATATTTTAATACCGCGGGTCGAAAAAGCCATCCACGTACAAAGATAGAATGGACATGTTTCAACTCCCTTAGCACCAGACGTCCATGATTCGAATTTTCAAGAGAAACTCAATGACTTCCGAGATTCGAAGTTTTCAGCTGAAGTTCACCAAGGGAAGTGAAGTCACGCTCGAAGCTGTAATAGTCGTCTCGCGTCATTTTTCGCGCGTTCAAATTTTTAGCTAACCCAACGTCTCCGTTATGGCATGGATCGAACGGAACGGTATGGAATACGTATGATGAATTTTTAAGCAGCCTTCAGCCGTATAGAATTCACGATGCATCGCAGACAAGATGAATTCGCGGTAGTATAGCGAACGACTGCCAATAAAGCGACGGACACCGGCATCGAACGAACGCTTCGAATTTATGCTTGTAAATCTGCGGGAAATCTGGCAGCAATTTCAACCGAGATCTCGTTACATTCGTTACCACTAAACGGGACAACGAAATTTTCTTAGACCATCTTACATGATCGCGTGGTCGACGTTCGACACTTTCCGGGGAAAAGACCGATAAACGACCGATTTAGTGGATAATCGCGTGAAAAACGCGTCGGCGCGCAAAAACGAGAACAGTCCGTAAAGGGAAAGAAATCGCGAATTAAAAAGAACGTGAACGGAAATTTTCAAACGATTCGGACCCCCGTTCAGCGAGCTTATACCGTGATTTATGAATTATTTACACAATGAATTATTCATCGCCGGAAGATTGGTATACTCGCAACACTCGATCGTACCCGATATGCAGTTTGAAAAGGAGTTTGCATCGTAGCACGTTGTGCTCGCGCTCGCGCGTCAAACATTATATTTAAATGGCGTATCGTCTCCCTCGATAAAATAACCGACGAGCGTCGCGATCAACCGGCTTCGGATGAACGCGTCTACGACAATTCGAGGGAAAAGCATTTTCCGAAAACGGCTCGTACGGCTAAATTAATTTCACGCTCTAGACCAGATTCAGATTTATAAATCAGTCGCTCGGAAGTCGGAGCGTTTACGTCGATTTTTTTATATCCCCTGATTTTTGTAAATTTTAATGGAATAAATAATATTCTTAGACATTAACCTTTTAGTTACGACCGGTTTCGACGCAGTTTGCATATCATAAATGTACTGTCATTACGATTTGAGACTGATAGAATTTTCTACTATGCAATTACGTTACATTAGGCTATAAGAGTAATTATTAACAGAGAAGGAATTGTGCCGTTATAATGGCTTATCGTTCGAAAAGATGATATACACGAAAGCCGACGTATTGGTGTACAGTAGCTAAAGAGTTAAAGGATTTACTAGTTTCTTTGTGTTTTCTAGGTCAGGAAGTCCTTCTTATTGCTTTCGAATACGTTTCATAATCATTTCAGAAGCCAAAACATTAATTTCCCCAATTTTCCTTTTCTGGACTTAACCGCATCGGTTTCTGAGCGACTCAAATACTCGCAAATTGTAGCGCCCGCGACGCGAATTATTGAACTCGCACGTAACTAGGATACATCAGGCATTGAACAGATGGAAATGAACACGTGAAAATAACGCTGCCATCTTTGACGTACTTAACGTGCGCCTACGGCATTCGCATTCACATTCGCATTCGCATTCGCATTCGCATTCGCATTCGCATTCGTAGTCGGTCTCCCTAGGCATGTAACCGTCCCTGTTCCCTGTCCCTTTGATTTGATTCGAGAGTGTCTTTCGATTCGCGCTGCGATAATAATAGTGCGGAGCGTGAACAAAGTTCGTCCATCCAACTATTAATGCGCGTAATCATAGAGCCAGGGTCGTCGGTGTTAATAATGCGTTCTCGAATCTGTCAGACCGAGAAGGAACACCCACGCCGCGGACGGATAGTGCGTCGTCATCGTAACTAGCGTGCAACTAGAAAAACGTTTCTGTCGGTGTTGCCCCGCACTCGCTCGTTCCGCCTAGCACTTTTTATTCCGACCAATCACAGGCTCCGTCGCTGACAAAGGAACGCGCGCAATCGCTGCCGCGCGCGGCGTGCTCTCATTTATACGCGCATCGTGATAAATCGTTCTCCATCGTATAGATTATACGCGCGAACGCGATTTCCTTCGCGTGGAGAAGGAAAAAAAGAAAAAGGAAACCGACGCGCAAGCTAATCGAGTTAAATCGAAGCGAGCGATACGACCGTCAAACTGTCTGGAAAAGTACTGAACTCGAGAGCGAGCGCGGCTCGCGGGGGACGGGATCCTCGCGAATCAACGACATCGTGCTAGACGCGTGAAAAGGAAACGCGCTCGCGGATAAACAACGGCGGAAAACTTCGACGGTCTTGAATTCCTGGCGAACGAACCGCCTCGTGGGCCGCGGAAACTTATGTCGCTCGTGTCCGTCTATGAAATTTAGCGAAATGACCCGACTGTGACAACGGCGTTCACGCGAGCGATATAGTTTAGGGCCGATCGTTGCACAAAATGAAACGAAACGAAATGCGGCATGCCGTGCCGCGCCGCGCCGTCTCCGCGGCTCGCGCCGTATATCATAATTATCGTAAGCGAATCATCAGATGAATTCAACGGCGATATAGCGACAGCTTTATCGTTCGGTCTATTTATCGGGTCTCGGGGCAAATGGAAGAAGAAAGATGGATGAAAAGCCGCGACACGGAAAGCGGCCATGCTGTTCGCGGTAACGAAGCGTAGCGCGCAGGAGCGGGCTCGCCGAATCAATCCGACGAGGCCACACCCTCTGACCTAAAGCCATGTTATCGCGATAACCGCAGGAGAAAATGTCAGCCGCGCACCGTCCGCCATTTTTCCGAACCGTCAACTTTTCGACGAAGAACCCCTGAATTCTAACGATCGTTCGATTCGTTCGGTTTCTATCGACTCTAATTAACCGCGACTATTCGCGGACGCGTTCGAAAAGCGATCGCAATCGAACGATTCAACAATGAATTCTAGATTCCCACCGTACACGGATCAGCTTCGAGAAGGCGAGGAGGACACGCGTCGCTGAAACGCGAAGAGGAGCGGTATACACAAAGTTGTGCGAAAATAATGGTGTCCGTAGAACAGTGTTGTTCCCTGCTCGGCAAGCCGGTAATTTACTAAAACGACGGCGCGAGACGGGCGACGCCTGTGGCCCATCTCGCGCCAGAAACGCGCCAGCGACGCGACAAGAGAGAAGGGTAGGCAACAAGAACGAAAAGGGTCAGGGGGAGGAGGAGAAAGAGAATCAGAAAGGAAAGATGGAGATGAGGACGATGAAAGAGGAGCGTACGAGGAAGAAGGAGAAGAAGAAAGTTTCCAGACGAAGGCGCAAAGAAAGAAACGTAGAAGGCGTGGCAGAATCAAGGATTAAGTTCGGACGTAGATTCGACTCGCGATTTATGGCTCGGTACGTTTCCTCGCGGCGACACAGAAACGATTTGTCCCTTCGAAATCGACCGTTCGTTTTCCCCGAATGGAATCTTTTCGTTCCTCGAAACGCGACCGGGGAAGAAATCACCGAACGCCGCGCGGCGAAAGAGAAAATCGGAGGAACGAAAGGGGAGGAGGAAGGAGCATTTTCGATGCGATTAACGGTTGTTAATTAGTCACGCGCAAGCTCATCCTTGCGAGAAAAGTCGGGACATGTTCCTTTTAGAACGTGGACGAGGCGTGATGCTCGTGATCGGTGAGCGCCGCTGCGCCACGATGCGACAGAATAGAACGAATAGGGAACTGGTATTCCAAACGGTGACCTATATATCGAATAACTATCCATTTCGCAAGTTTGAACCGTTTGCGAGAACGACACGAGAATTTGCTCGAAGCACGAGACAAAGGAGTCGCGTCTATAAAGTCGTAAAGGAGGACGATAATGCCGCCCGAAGCGACCGGTACGGTTTATTTGAGAGACGATATAAGGGGAATAACGTCGTCGAACGGCCAATTGAACGGACGAGAAGCTCTGTCGCGCGTCGGATTTTTAGCAGAGTGAAACACCATCGAAAAGAGTACCGAAACGAACTCTGTTTTGTCCCGTGTCTCGTCTCGTCTCGTCTCGTCTCTGCTTCGTGCCGTTTCTCTTCTTTTCTCTTTTCTCTTTTCTCTTTTCTCCTGTTCCGTTCTCTTCCGTTGGCCGACGTTCGAGGGGGCTGTACTGCCGTGGACACGTAGATTCTATCTCGCCATTCAGCCGGCTAGGTAATAAAACTCTTGCGTCCATTATTTACTTGCATTATCGTTACTTTACGCCCACGCGGACGCGCCACGTATTTATGGCGAAATTATTCAGCATTATTTCGCGGATATGAATAAGATGGGAGATACGGCCCACCGATAGACGTATAGTTCGCGACATCGTTGAAAACGACAGGTGAGAAAAATTCTGTGAAATTGATCGTGCGTTTCGGAATCTCGGTGAACATCGATGGCCTGATTTCGCAGTCGGAACTGTTCGCGAATGTCCTCGAGTTTCGTCGAGTTCCCAGGTAAATAAAACGATCCGCCGCTTTCGAGCTACCGTTGTCTCGGCGTCGGAAAAGGGGGAAGCTGTTGCGAAGGAAAAACAGGTCGGGAAGAAGGAGGAGAGGAAGAGAAGGGAGGAGGAGTCGTATCGCGAGAGAACGAATTACTTTCCACGGGAGTATCATTGTTCCCTCTACACATTTCGTAACTAGATTGGCATTTGTGATGCAAGTCGAGCTACACTGACCTTTAAACAACTTTCTTTAGGCTACGCGTGACTTGATCTCAGAACTTGGCTTCTCGGTTGCCTCGTTCACCCAGTTGATACCAGATGCTAGGAGCCGCGCGAGCTACGGCTACGTGCCAGCTTTTGCTGCGATTTCCGATATCCGCCGACCTCTATGCTACCATGTACGACGCTAGTTTTCACGCGAGATCGTCCATGACGCGAAACCGATTCAACGAAACGTCGAACCCAGCTCGAAGTACTTATACGCCACACTTATAGTCGCATCGCGCGAAAGCACGGCGAACTGTTACCGCGCCCCGCGACGCTGACCTCACGTACGCCGCGTTACCGTTACGACGACAAATTGCCTGCGTCCAAATTATTCTTTCGCGTACCCTTTAAACGTCGCGAGACAATCGTCCCGCCGCGACCAAGAAAATGACTTTGAAGAAATGGCCGGCTCGCTTCGGGACGGCTCGGTTCGGCGAGGCGCGCGATTTCACCCTAACTACAGGGCACGGAAATTTATGCGCGCAGACCGACCGCGCTCGTACACACGGGACGCGTGCATCGTAAATATGAAAGGCGAAGACGAGGTCGACGCGAAGCTCGAGCCCCCCGATTCTGCGCGGAGGTGCGGTTTTTCGAAATTTCGGTGAATCGGAAATTCGTTTAATCGATCGCGTTAAACGTGCCAATGTTCGCGCGACACATCGTTATCGCCGAATCTCGAACGAGCAGCGCCGCAAACGCTGCGTTACGGCGACAACACGGCGATGCGCGGTATCCGTGTCAGACGCGAACACGTCGGATGACAATAGTCGTCGGGGCAGTGACTTTCAGGGCAGAAAATTACTTAATGAATATGGACATGCAACGCATTATGGCATATTAAAAGGCACGTGCGCGCGTGGGCACATCTTCGGTCTTTCGTGCCCTCCCACCGGGCAGTTTGACAGCCGACAGTTTGCGTTACCTTAGTCAGCGCGAGCGCGTGCCGAACCACCGGGTCCTGCTTTCATCGACCGTCCCGTAAACAGCCGAAGGGTCGGGAGATCGTGCGGTGGCCCCGCGATATCGTTTCACGATGTTTGCCCACGAAAAAAGGGAACCCCGCACGGCCACCGGACCCTACTTTCCGACGTAATTGAATTCTCTTCGACACGAATTCCCTGTCAACGGTCCGTCACCCTATTAACCGACACGTCGCGCCGTTCGGTTAGCTTTCCCGTATACGTGGGCCGTCGGTTCGCGATGAATCGCGAATGCTTTAGGCTGTCCGACAGGCCTTTTTGCGGGCGAGAGCAGCCACGAGCGGAGCGTTCAGCAAAGTCACGGGCATATGTTTCTGAAGCGATGAAATTCACTTGGTGTCTGTGCGTTAACACTAAAACTACCAGACATATCAAAATGAACCGTACCTGATTTCTTCTTTTCGTGGTAAAAAGATAACAGACAACTCTGAGAAATTATTATAGAAATTGATGTAGCAATAGGTAAACTTGATTGAAAATTAAGTAATGCCTCAATAGATGCACTCTTCGAGTTTCTATAATTTAGTATACAAATATAGAGTTTCAGTATACAACCTACCGAGGAGTTAGAATGACTTATTTCCAATTTTCTATGGAAATTAGAACAATACGTTCCTTGAGATTCGAAGGATCTAGTTTTGCATCTGTACGAATACACAAATTTCATTTAGAATCATTCGCTAAAACGCCGTCATAGTTTAGATACTTAGAAAATGAAAATTCTGAAGTGAGTCAATTCGACCTGTCCGGTTAGTGTTAAGACAGACGATCGTTGCTCGTGCTTACAAAATAATACACAAAGCAGCCACCGTTGTCTGCCCCGCGGACAGGACTCCGCCCGCCTGCTTCAGACGCTTTATCGCGTGCAGAATATCTAGGACGAGCGTCGCGTCGTCTAAAAAACTTAATTTCGCTGTCCTGAAAACGGCGTAACTCTCCGAATCGAACGTTGCGGTGCGTGTCTCGCGCGTCGAGCGGCATCATCATTAACCCGTGTAAATTAAACGCTCCGGCCGCAGAGTTTCCAGCGACCCCGAGCTTTTTGCGGGCCCGACCGATCCATTGTCGTACCCTATTAAATTCCCAGGTGGAGCGATCGGACGATTCGTCGTCTCGCTCGTTCCCTGTGATCACGATCGCCGCTGCTCCGCGCACGATGATCGACGATCACGCTCGCTAGCAGGAGAAGGAAGATTATCGTTATCGAGCCGTGGTAGTTACGCAATGACGCGCATGAGTCACTGAAAAGTCGATCCGGGGTGATCCCTGTGGCGAAACCGGGATCACTCTTGCCAACGACGTGCCGCATTAGCGTGATTACACGCTTCGCTCGCAGACCAGTCAGCTGGTAGCGCGTCAAACTTCCGTGCTACCTGGCCATCCCCTTGGTAATTTGCACCTGGTGCTTTGATTCTATCTGTTCTCTCCGGCGTAATCCCGATAATAGTACACCCGCTCCCGTCCGTCCGTCCGACCGACAGGAACCGGAACATCACGACTCGTACCGTTTCTCCATCCTCCGAGTTCTACCTAGGTTTTCCTGACGACCGTGCCACGGAACGAAAACTTCGTTCCGATAGTTCGATGCAGTTTTATCGGTTGAAGGGAGAATCGAAGGACCGAAGGGAGCTGCGATAAAACGTAATCGTGGCGTATCGTTCGGGCCAAAAACGTCACGAGAACTCGTGTCGCGGGGGGGGGGTTCTCGTGTTGACGGAGGTAATAGCGCGGCTGTTCCGGTCGAAGGATCGTTACACACGTATCTAGAAACCCCCGTAAAGTCGTCTGCCCCCTGCTAATGCACTTTTAATTAATTAAACGAGTCGATGGGGCGGCCAGCCCCCAGCTTGTTTCTTCGGACTCTGGCTCTCGTGCCGACCTCGCGTGCCGTCCGTCCGACAGCCGCCCTCGGCCTCCCTCCGCCGCCCTACTCCGCGCCGTCGCGCGGCCACGCCGCCACACCGCGCCAACTATGGGTGCAAACTCATCCCTCCGGAGGTAATCTCTCTCGCACTCTCCCCCCCGCTACGTTGGGGTCACCCATCCCTCGCTTCCTATTCCCCAAGCTTCGCGCTCTTTATTCCTTTCCTCGTTCGTCCCCGGCCGAGAACGATCGATCGTCCTTTTTCAGCCTATTTCTAGCTGTCCTCTTGCTCACGATACCCTCCCTAACTCTCGTCTAAAAGCTTTTAGCCGACAAACGATAGAATCCGACCCGAATACCGTGGATTCGCCTTTCCGTCTTTTTTATCGGTTCCATCGACTTCCGGACGGTCGTCGCCGCGCGGCCGATCGCCGTCGGTACGAACCCGAAAACCGGAGGATTCCTTTCCTCCGCCAACAGAGGAAACCGTTTTTCCTCCGAGTCACGGCGGCAAGCTCGCTCCGACGTTTCGTTACGAAACACGCCGCTCCGGACAACTCGGAAACGATCGCGGAACACAGATAAGCCAAATAAGAGGCAAAACTCACGGTCCATTAACGCGAATCCGTGTTTTAATACATAGCTTTCCTATACCCACTAGTTTACGGCTACCGCATTCATAGCTATTACGATTATTGCTACCGTAAGTCTATAAACCGGTTATTAAAGTTAATTATATGCGTTTATAGTTAATTAACTGCCGCGATTTCATCCTATTCGTAGATCATTCGTCTGTCGCAACGCGAGTCGCCTCATCGTCCGAGCGACCGTCTTTTTTGCGAGTCGCTCCAACGTTTTATTATCGCACTCCTACTACTCCCGTTAGTAGCCTACATAATTTTTCCGATTGTTGCCAGTTTTTCCATGGAAGAACGCATTATCCCCCCGAAGCGGTCGTGCGGATCGATTACGGACAGCGTAGGAGATACATACCTCGGCATGGGAGAATCGTCGCGGCAGTCGTCCACGAAAACGAGGCGTAGTAACGACGAAACGGGGGCGTTTAACGAATATAATGCACTGCGGTGGAAGCGATCCGCGACCGCGACCGCAGCTGCGGTTGCGGCCGCGGCCGCAGCCGCAACGGTATTTACGAGGTACGAAAGCAACGGGTTCGACCGAGAGTCTCGTTAATTGAATGGTTTATGGTCTCGGCTAAATATTCGAATTTTTGTATTCAATTAGGCACGGGTTGCCGGGGGCGGTGTCTCGAAAAGCGCGTCCGCACGCGGTAGGGAGGGTTGCTCCGGGCTGCGAGATGCGAGACGATTAGAATGAATGGCCGCCATAAATCAGCGGGCTCGTTGGAGCTGGCGCGCGAAGGCGCGTGATTCGAGGAGAGGACGCGTTTCGCTTTCGGGTTCGGGTTCAAGCTGGGGCCCCGGTGATCGAGTTCAGGTTCGGGTTCGGGTTCAGCTCCGGGACCGGGACGCGGGGCTCGCGTACAAATTTTGTCGTCCTACGGCTACCTGAGCACCGATTTTCAATCTGGATCCCCTGTCCTGTCCTACCCCTCCCACCCTAGAACCTTTTGCGAATCGCCTGCTCGCGGACCACTCTCGTTTGCTCCGTTTCCTCGGACCGTCGCTAATCTGCCCACTCGCCTCGGATGCGACAACAGCCCATCCGTGTAATCCTGATCCACTGGTTTCTCGGTTCCATTCGTGCACGTAGTCGTATCCGCGTCTGTATTCGTATTCGCAGCATCGGAGCCGATCCACAGGTAAACCACAGCCGAACCTAGCCCCGCAGCGCGCTTCTGCTCGTGTCCACCGAAAATAAACGAGCCACGCCAGCATCGCATCGTTCCGGTCAACTGTGTTCTCGTTACCCTACTCGCTCTCGCCTTGAACCGTGTTCATCGGGATCTAATTAACGCGACTGCTTCAATCGATTCTACTGAAAATTGGCCCCGCGTGAATCCTTGCTTCCCAATGAAACTCTTCTCTGAATAGACGATGAATCTCATTCGTTAATATAATATTGACGTCAAGTAAACTAGTGCTCGCCCCATTTCGGTCGACGGATTTCACGGCGACACGCGTTTCGCGTCACGCGCGGTATCGGCTCGTTACACGATCGGCGTGCGCGAACCCAAGAATTCCCGCGACTGATTATCAGCGTCTGGATTCGGTGTCGAGACGAACCGGTTGGAAGGAGGAACCTTCGTCGAAAGCGATAGTCGCATTCTGGATCGGTGCGTACCGGTTGTAAAATCGCGCAAGCGAGTCGGTCGCGCGTCCCACTCGTCCTACGAAACCGTCTCTGCCGACGGGAGCTTTCCTCCGGTACTTGGACCACGCGAGTCGTGCGTCCTATAGGTTTAGTTCTCTTCCGATGGATTCTTTCGTCCCAGAGAACCGTTGTCGCTCCAACATCGGCGTCTCCGGAACGGGTGCGATTGCAAATTTCCTGCGACACGAAGAATTCGATGATATCTCGAAAAGACGGAGATCGTGTCTCGCATGACGACGCCGAGAACGTCATCCCGCGACGACTTACGTCAAGCTGTGTATTCATCGGTATAAATTGTTCGCTTCATCCCTTCATCGATCGCGTTTCCCATCATCGAATCCTTGCCGCGAACAGCGGAACGCCTACCGGACGTTCGATCATCCGGGCCACAGTGTGCCAGCCCGGATGGTGTTTCAGCCGAAGGCCGACGCTGTCCGCTCCGCGCGTTTAGAAATGACGCTGAGGTGTTCGCCGATCATACGCTTCCCGTGCGCGTGCCTCGGGGCGACTAAAATCGCACGCTTCGATGAAACCATTATTCGCCGACTCGGTAATTAACCCAAATAGTGCCGCAAACATTTCATTAGCTTACATCTAGTCCGAGAATGCACGCGACCGCTTTGTCGGGAAACATCGACGATGACACCGAAACGAGTAGTTGCGTTGGTATGCGCTCTTCGCAGCGCGTTATGTAGATAAACCATTGTCGAGTCTGGTTTCCGGACACCTCGTCTCGATCCTCCACGAGTCCAGATTTCGCGATTATTCGAGAAACATCCGGAACATCGGAGTTATCAGTTGCGTTCCGAATTTTCGCGAGAGTACAGTTTTTCGAGTCGATCGAAAGACAGGGAAATGGTGTTTGCGCGGAACGAGTGCTCCCCGCAGCTCTATTGGGTACAGGCTGCGAGAATCGTCGCTATTAATGGTTCCTAACGAGCAGATAGTAATTCCATTGCGATTAGCCTGTCGCGCTTTGTGCGACTGGAATGTTTGAGCAAGTGCGTGGGCGTGAACCGTGGTCGGGGATGACGATTGTTCGGAGGCAGCCAGGTATACTATCGTGCGTGTGCACGGACACGCGCGCGCGAGCACGCGAGCACGCGACGCGTACACGAGGAACGGACGAAACGAAAACTCGGCTCCTCCACTCAGCGGTGAGCATGTTTCCTGATGGGGTCATCAGCGCGAATTAACATACTGGGTGGACTCGTATGACACGCACACGTGCGCGTCTCTACCAACGTTTCCATCTGACTCATTCTGCCTTTCTCTTTTCGTCCTGATCCTCTTCCTCCTTCTCGTTCTCTTCTATTCCCTTCCCTTTCTTCTCGTTTCGTTTCGTTTTATTTCACCTCCTCCCTTGTGATTCGGCATTTTCCTGTTACCGGTTCGTTTCCCGCGACTCACCGAGGAACGGACAGAAGGAAAAACCGATCGATGAGTGGAACGCAAGGGAATCGGTCGTGATCTGCCATCGAGAAACTCGCATGTTCGCGTTTCAAGCTCAAGATTCCTACGGTGGCCGTGTGTCGTGAACCATGGAACAGTGACGAGAAGAATAGCGAGACATTCGCTGTATCCGTTTAAAAGTATGACAAATCCACGGTTGTCCGTAGTCGGGGAAACTGCCGAGATCTTTCGCGCGATCCTCTCGTCCCGACGTGCCGACCGAAGGAAAGCGCGGATTTAGCGGAACCTGTCATCACTCTGGTCAAACGTCACTTCGCGATCTTTAACCCGTCGGCCACTGTTGACGCCCAAACGAAAATTTGGGTTTGATGTACTGTTAGCGCCCATAGGCGCCTGTCAAATGTTATCGACGATAATTGCAGCGAAGCTCGATTAGATCAGACGTAAGTGAATAATTCAACGGTTACATCTTCCGTTAGTCATATACTATATAAATGTGATTATTTTATATTCGTTTCACTTCGTTCGACTCAGTGTTTACGATTTCAATACGTTTCCTTAGGAATTCGTGCTGACGCAAAATTCTCTCGTAGCGAAAGGGTTAACAGTAGGTTTATTGTAGCTTATTCTGTTGTTCCTACTAAAATGGATATCCGTTCATTTAGATCTTGGAAATTGGTTGAAGAATAGATGATTAAGATAGGTATTCGTGCAGTTGCATCGAGCAAAATCGACGTAAACGTTTAGCGGATGTTTATAAAATTCAATGTGCGTCAGATTGACGCGTTCCGTGAACCTAATAGTGTTAATAACAGATCTATGAATTGTATCTATGATCGGCGAAGCACCGATCCGTGCCAAAAGTCGTTCGAGATGCTCGAGACTATCATTCAACTCGGAAGAGCAAGATATAGACCCTAACTTGGAACTTCCTAGCTGCGCAACGCTTCTCCGTGAAATAATGATAACGCGATCGTTGATCACTTATAAAAACAAGTACACTCGAAATGAAACTGTCAGATGAACATACCGTTAACACATTGCTGACCGCTGTTTTGTAAAAATTCTCTGTGGATCTAACGATTTCGGATGCAGTTACTTCGAAAACCGTGTGATGAAACTGATAATTTTTTTGAAACTAACTTTTGACAAACTAACGACGCCATATAAGTGGCATGGCACTTTTTTTTACTGGGTCTAATGTCGCGTATATGGCGGCGAACAACATTTTATTATTTTTACCACTGTCATTGTTGTAATATTTACAATTAACACGTTAAGTATTGTGCTAGCTCACTTCTGTGAATTCTTTGTCGCTTGTTACCTATGTTACGATCATTTTTAGCCGTAAGTCAATTCGAAATACATCCGATCCGTTAAGAGTTACTATATATTTGATTGAAATTCTTCTTGTTTAGACATAAGTCACTCTAAGAATCAGTCGCGTATGATATTTGGTAAAACGGTTGCCTTTGTATAATGCTTCATTACCAAAAATTACAGACGTAGCGCGAGAAAGCTCGTTTCCGGTCGCCAACGCGTCATATGAAAACGAGAAATCTCTCGGTCGCCAACGTGTTAACTTAACGATTTCAAATATAAATCTCACGCAAATTCGATACTATCGTACTGAACGCCACGAGGATCACCGATCATCCCCAACTAAATCTAATTACTATGGTTCACTCAACTAAACGATGGTTATTTGGAAATATTTCTATATTACAGTTTCTATATTGCAACAGTAATAATACAATCCAATCAAATGGTTCAACCCATTGCACTCGAGAGGTGACTCTCAGTCACCTGATTTCATACAGTAAAACTATAAAATTTCATATTTAACATTATACCTTGCATAACCGATCAATTCAAGAAATATTGAAATAAAGTAGCTTTGTTCCTCAATGTACCTGAATGTAATATAATTTCTCTTCGAGTTGGTTTCATTAAATTTTTTTTCCGTACTTCATCAGAAAATGTTCAAATATTTCTAGTGAAAAACTGCCGAGTGCAAAGGGTTGAAATTATATTCTCTTCCATTCTGTGTATTTCGCTCTACGAAATCGTGTGGCGTTCAACGTGTTAAGTATAGACGCGTAGTCGCGCCGGTACGGCCGCGAGATAATCGAAAAAAGGTATCGGCCCTTCGTTTTATCGCGTCATTCTTTCGCGGGACAAGCGGAAATTGATTCTGTTCGACGAATTCTCGTCGGGCGCTGATCCGACTCGTCGGACACGGACGAATAACAATAAGATCTGATCATGGAGGAAGGATGAACGTAACGATAGGAAGCGGATTAGACGGTAGCCGGGCGATGGATCGGTAAGCTCCAATCAGCCTTTACTCGTAAACGAATGCCCGAGGTATACGACACGACTCTGTGCGCGTCACGATCGCCGTCTCGCGGTGACTCTCCCTCGGTCATTAATTTCGTCTCGTCGAAAAGCATATGGAAACGATATCACCTCCGAACGTCGACGCTTTTCCCAGCGACGACCAGTCGCGTTGGAAAGTTTTATTCGTTTGTCTCGTTTGATCGATCGTCGGTCGTCTTCGTTATCTTTAATCAAGGATTCGGCGCTACTGCCTACGTAATCCGAAAGTAAAAGGAATGTCGAAGAAGAAGACGAGGAAGAAGAAAAATACAAAGATGAAGAAGAAGAAAAATACGAAGACGAAGACGAGGACGAAGAAGAAGAAGAAGAAGAAGAGGAGGATATTTCGGTGATTCGCCATGAAAAAAATGAAAAGCCCGAGATCCGTTCCAGCCATGATGAAATCGTCGTAGATAGGGACGAGCGAGCTACGCGAGCAACGCGAGCAGAGGGAACGGAATCTCAGCGGGACGTTAATGCTCCGGTCTCGCGTCTCCAGTCACGCATCTCGCGTCTGTTCGACAGTACGGCCAAACTTCCCCCGGTACCTCCGCTAAATCTCACCGAGCAGATTAGTCGCCGATAAGGCGACAGGTAGAGCTCGTAGACGAAGCGAGCCGCTTAAACGAGTCGCTCCGCGCCTCCGTCTTCGGTGTTTCCAATAACACCGGAAAGGACCGTGTAATCTGTTTGATCTGCGCGGGCTAACAACGCACGGTTTATTTGATCTCGACCAAACCCCTCTGTCCTCGAGACGTTCACCGGTTTCCCGAAACGCGCGGCGCAGCCTCGAGTACGGATGCACCGCGACACGGACTCGATCTTTCTGTCGCTTCTCTTCCTCCCCTTTTCTTCCTGCCGCGATTTTCTCTGCAGGATCGATTATAGGGTGGACAGACGCGAATCGGATCGTGGGATGAATCGAATATAAACAGGAATATTGGCTGTGTTCGTTACGTTGTTATAGGAATGAGCTGGCTGTATATATTACTTCATACATTTTCTGCGCTTGATCCAATACATCTTCGATCGTTTCAAATTATCACAGGATTTTAGGGAGAGTCGGATGTTTCTCATTTTTCAGTTGTTCGCTTATAGAACGAAGATTTTTCAGTTTTTGAGAATTTGTTTACCGATATTGAAGCTGGATGTATATTAACCGGTTTCGGTTATTTCGCAATTTTTGAGACGTTTAAAGTGTTAAATATCTGAAACAATTTGAAAAATAAATAGTTTCACTTGAATATTGTAATGAATACGTGGAGAAACCGAAGAAATGTATTGCCATTTTTATAAGGTTTAGATCTATTAATCGTATTAAACGCGATGGTTCGGACAATTTGTCGATCGATGATCGGATACTCGCGAAGCTTGTTTGCTCCCTCGTCATCCGGTAGAACGGAATCGAAGACTGATACGGTTCCGATCAAACAAGAGGACAGTAATCGAACTTGCTGCGACGCGACTGACGGCAATAACGATGTACATCTCGTTTCCGGTCGAGACTCGAGGCAAGTTATTAAACGAAGCCTGCGTTTAGTTTCTTCGCTGGTTTTGCCATCGGCGAGATCATAATTTAAGAGTGTCGTGCGTCACACGCGATCGGAAACAGCGATCGCGGGAATTTATCGCAATTCTGTCGAGATCTCATCGAAGCTTGCGTTCCTACTTACATAATTGATTTTATGTCGGTATCAGTATAACGCGAGAACTCGCGTCCGCCGATTATCTAAGGATCGGGAACGCGGAAAGTAAGAAATCGTGAAAATTCGCTAAAGGAATGCGAACGCGTGAAACTTTACAATGATACCCAACGAATGCAAAGAGGTGTTCGCTACAACGATTAAAGGGGAATAAAATGTCACGGAAACTCTTTCCGTCCGTTGCAGCGAAGCTGGCACTCGTAACGTCACAGGGGCAGAACCGAAACCTCCGAGAAATCCAACCCGTTTAGTGTACCTGAGCGCCTCAGCGAATCAGAGGTCAAAACCGAAAATTCGTGTGAACGAGGCGTACACCTTCGAATCTGACCACTCAGACGAGAGTGCCAGGTTCGCCGCAACGACGGTACATCCGAAACCATCGGATGTTATTGCGAACGGGCGGACGCTTCGTCGCGCCGCTCCGTCCACCGAATTCCATGGACGGTTCGTAAGATGATTAATGTCTGCGTTTAGGCGCGATACACGTATCTGTGACCGTGATCGCGTTAGAGTCGCTTAACTCGGAATAAATCTTCAGGGAAGTTGGTAAGGACGGATCGGATGGCACCCCCCGTCGCGCGTCGCGTAAAATCACACCCGCGCCATAGAGGGTTCACTAATCGCGTGATCCCCGGTTTCGGAAAATCTTCCTCCGACGATCTCGGCGTTTCCTCCTTTCAACTAGATCCTGGCGGGTGGGCCATTCGTTCGCCCCTCGAATCCAGCCTCTCCAACGGAGATCTCGATACTCTCGTGGTCATCTTCCTTCTTGGAAAGGGACTCCTTTTCCCAAGACGACGATCGAGCGCCGTGTCTGTGGATTAGCCAGCGATTCGTCCGTACAGGTTAAAGCTTGAGGCATCCACGATGCAAATTGCTCCTGTCCCTGAAATATTCGTTGACGCATCGATCGTCTCCGAGAACGTTCCTCGTGGAGTGAGCAACTGACTCGCATGCCATGAAATTTCAGTGATTCCCCCGTCGCGAATATCGCGGCGACATAGCCGGACGAAACAAGGGAATAACGGGGAAACGATGGTAACCGTTCACCCCTACCTAATTTCTCGGGGCATCCGTCGACATTTCCAGCGGTTCGACGCGCGTAATGCCTCTCGCGCAGCGTAATCAGAGAAAAGGAGGTGTTAAAGATCCAGGGTAAGAAAGAGGAATAAAAGGGGAAGAGACGGCGAGGGGGGGGGGGCGAGAAGAAACGGGGAAAAGAAAGGAAAACGAGCAAAGAAACGAAAGAGAGCAGGTCGAGCAAACGACAGCCTAAAGAAAGATACATCGACGCGACAAAGAAACGGAAATGGAGAGAGAGAAGGAACGCGGCACGGGAGGCGGAGGAGGAGGAGAAGGAGGAGATGGAAGGTGAGGTTGCGGTTGAGGGAGGAAGAGAGAAAGAGCAAGGAGAGCCATGGAGAACGCTCGCATCACATTCTAGGCTATTCCGCATTCTGTTCCCCCACTTTCCGTCGTCCACAAGCCACCGGCTCACCTCTACGCCTCCGTGACTGCTGGAAAAGTTGTATAACGAACACGTACGCGTGTACCTGACACGTACGCTCGCCTCTTCCAAGTGTTCCCTCGGCCTCTCGGTGTGTAGCGTATAGGTACCGTAGGAACCGGCGACGTAGTCGCGTCGCGGACCTCCACACGGACACGGCTACCTATGACACGAGGGCTCACCTGCGTGCTCGCGGTCGTGCTCGTGCCCGTTTATACGCGTTGTTGTAAATTCACCGGCAGCACGGCCGTCCGGGCAAAACGATCAGAAACGCGGACGCCTCGAAAAACGAGCCTCGAGTTTCTTGGTTGAAGCTTTCGCTTTGTCGCTGATTTTCAATTTCCCCGAGCAGGGAAGCGAAACTCGTTTCACAGAGGTATCCCTATAGAATGCTCCGCGCGAACTTTTCGCTTCCGTATGTCTGGCCTGGGGTCGCTAAACGTGATTCGTCTGCTTATAGCAGTGTAGACGTCGGATGAACGTCAGATGAGCGTCCGATACGAGCTCATTAGTAATTTAGCGGCGCGTAGGGAAGGAGGTCGCTGCAGCGAACAGCGAGGCTCCAAGCTTGAAAAGAGCTCGACGGAAAAGCGTCGCAATGGGAGTACACGCGTATCTATGCCAAGATTGCTGGAAAAAACTCGCGCGTTTTCTCACGGATTAACGGAACGGCGGATGACTCTTTTACTCATTGTCGGTATTTTGCATCGCGCCGCGTTACCTTGGTTTGCGACCGACAACCAACCGCGTTACGAACGATTTCCTCCCAGGACTCGCTAACCCGATCGCAATTATCGCGTAAAGACATGTGGATGGCAATGAAAGTGACAGCGCGCGGATCTCGGCACACGCGTCAACCCGTCGCCGTAGCCGTTCCACGAGTTCGCCGTTTAACGAACGTTATTGAAATCGATCGCTCGCATCGAATTTGTCCCCTCGGTCGCACGGTTCCAGCTCCGCTCGGAGTTCTGTTCCGATTCGAGGCGTGCGCAAGGCCACGGGCAGGCCTAAAAGCGACTCGGCGACGATTCGCGGATAAATTTAGGCGAGGCATATTTCATGACGATTTATCGACAGGGTGATTTACGATCGTCGGAGGTAACCGATTTTTCAGATACGCTCCAGATACGGACTCGGACTCGAGCAATCAAGGTGGGAGATATTAAACGTCTGGTCTAACAGGCTGACAAACTTAAGTAAACAACGGCATTAGGTTTATTATCTTGGGGAACCCGATAGCGTTGAAATCAGAATCGGAAATTTCGCGACAGATTATCCCGACGCGCCGCGATACCGAGCGAATTTCGATCGGCGAGCACTTCTTTTAACCCCTTCACTTGCAATAACGCGCGAGACTCGTGAAGATTTTAAACAGAATTTAACGAACGTAAATATTACTGAATGCTTATGAATACAATATGAATATTACTCTTTTATTATGAATTATTATGGTTTAGAGCAAACGTAGGCATAGAATATACCTGAAACTTGCCTCTCTTTTCACTAAATCATCAGTGGTAAAGTACTTGCGTCGATCATAGCTGAAAAATAGGTCGTAGGGCAAAGAGTTAACGGTCATTCCTGTGAAACTCGGGCCTCCACGAATCGGCTGCACGTAGCCCACCCGAAGTTGCGATTAATCGCGCTTTCCATTGGTCGGATCGCGACGCGTCAAGCAAGCCACGTGTTCGCGGTTTGCTCGGCGAGCGAATACAAACGTCTCTCCGAGGAATACGAAACGCGAGCGGAACGTTCCGCGAAACCGAATTTCTACCGGGCCTCGGTCGAGTCTTCCGTCTCAAAAGCTGGCCCGACGAAAACGAAGCAAGTCGCGACTTTCTCCTAAGGTGGAGGAATCTTTCGAACGTTCGAGGCAACTCCGGCTCTCGACCGGATCCGATCGGGCCGGTGAATATTCACGGGCGATATTCGGTTCCGTAGACGTGGTATCTCTCGTGCTCGTGTCCTTCTTACAAATCACGACCTTGAAATCGATCGAGTGTAAGCGTCGGCGAGCACAGGAATATCCGACTTTCGCCGTGCTCGGATAAGAATGCGAGCCGAATTATCGTTATTATCGTCGAGCCCCGAGGATTCGTCGCGCTTTTTCTCGCAGCTTCGTGCCACTCGCCGATCGATCGATTCGTTAATCTCGTTCGACGATTAAAGAGTTCACTCCGTAAAACGGAAACCATCGAGCGCAGTTTCCGTTTCACCGTTTCCGCGAGCTTCGCTTCTGTTCCCTGCCGATTCCCTCGTTTCAGACTCGAAAACGAGTTTGTTCTCGAGATACGCGGAAACGGTCGAAACGAAACGTCGAAGAACAGTCGTCGAACGCGGTAGAATGCCTGCGCGCGACCCGATGGAATTCCAAAAAGCAAGGACGTTTACTTTTCGCTGACATTCACGAGCCGCGGGAACCTAATCGCCTGCCGAAGTTCCGTTTTCCAACGGCAACGGCAGCGCCAATCCTTTTCTTTTATCATTCGATTATACTCCTACCGACCCCGTGACTCGCGATTCGCGAAGTACACGCGTATGGGAGCAACCCATACGACCGGCCAGCTCGTACGAGCCAGATAGATGGTTATTACAGGCACTCGTACCGTAGTCATCAACCTTGACACGACAAGTTAGCGGAGTCCGCGTTCTAAAGACTCGCTCCCAGAACAATCCAATGGATCGACGGTGACAGTGACGACGATGGTGTCGACGAGCGGACAGCGGACAGCGGACAACGGCGAGCGGCGCGCGGCGCGCGGCGTGCAGCGAACGGCGAACGGCGAACGCGTTCTTTCGGCTTGGAGGTGGATTTTACCGAAGGTGGCGCGCTGTCGGCGACAGTGAAAACGACCGGCCACGACCAGACGACATTCTCGATTTCAATGCCGCCCGAACACGTTCGTATTCGATTTGTCGTAATTGCCGATCTCGAATGCGCCGACACTTCCTTTCGATTCCTTCGTTCGTGATCGAACGGTGGTTTCCCTTTTGACCGTTTCGCTTCTGCTCTTTATCTCGCCCGCCTCATCTTCAACCTGTTCACCCTGTTCGCATTGCATCGTCCGATCTAACCGTTCAATCGCGATTTACCACGGTTAAAAGTTCGCGCGGTAAGAGCCTCTCGATTCTACAGATGGTTCTGTAGATCGTTCTGCAGATTGTTCCGTAGACGAGCATCCCTTAAGGATTTGTAGGCAACCGGTTACGTAACGGCGAGACCTCGTCGTTGCCGATCGATTTTGACGATGACTCCCGATAACGACGAAAAGAATAATCCGGGTAAATACGAAAAATATGTAATTGCAAACAGTCTAATCTCAATGTGACATTGGCCGGTGGTACGGTATAACCTGCACCGAGACGCGCTCTCGTATCTTTCACGGGGATATATTACGTGTTTGCCGGTGATAAGACGTTCGCCGACGGGGACTTGAGAAGCAAACATACCGCCGCGTACATAGATACACGGACACATCGGCGCGCACGCGTACGGGTATATGGGTGGTTCGTAAATCACGTAGCCCACCCCCTGTCGCATTCTCTTTCGTCGAGGATCGACCGTTCGGCCGTTTGTTTCGTAACGAAATCGATCTTTCCCCGGGATTCGATCGGTTTCGTCGTGTCGACGCGGGAACGGGCCACGGAAACTGGAACGGGACGACGCCGGTAAATAGAATCGAAGATACCGCATACCATGCATCGATCGGCTGCGTCTCGAACCGTGGGAAGAAGAATGCAAACGGACGAAGTACTCGCGAAACGAGATAACGCCGCGCGAACCGCCGTATCGGCGTCAAAGACTCGCGGACGTCGTCATCGAAACTCAAATACGGATCGCGCCGAAAAAAAAAACGGGAAGCGCGTGCAAACACCGGTTCGATTTGCTCTGCGGGTACCGTTCTCACATCCTTCGCGTCGCCCCGTCTCTCCCCGTCCCGTTGCCGATCCGATCAACGCGGAATCCCCCAAACGCGCGTCCACTCGACACTTCCTTCGTTCGGAGATATAAGGTTTCCGAGAAATCGCCGAAACCTTATCGAACCAAACACGACTAATCTGTGAATCGATTCGCTCAGAGTGAGTTCGCAATCGGTTGCGCAACTTTGCGCGTCGAGTACGATTTTCCGCTGAATTTTGGGAAAGAAGTCGGCAAATTTGCTTGCCCCGCGCCACTCGAATCTCTTAGTCGTCGATCGAAAGAAGTGGCTGTCGTCTGAAATTGCGAACAGAGGCGACGAAGACGCTTCGTTCGAAGACGAGAGACGAGCCGAAATAATATAAGCTGCTCGATTAGGCCGTGACCGTTACAACCGGAACGCGTAATAATTTACGAGCGAGAACTTTACCGGGTGGCTTTCCTTTACGTAACATCGATCGTCTGTTGCAATCAGAGCTATCGAGCAATCTTTAATCCGTAACACACTTTCCATGAAAATGGTACGGATCTGGCTGAAAGCGGTGCCGGCGCTGGAAAAGATCAAAGGGGTCGCGATCGGCTACGAGTTGCCGTAGTCCACCGAAAAGTGTTCGGTCTCGAGCGGGAAAAATCTCCTTCTACTCTAAATGGCTCGGAGCCGCGCCGCTGAGAACATCGATAATAATGAGATCGTTCGGTGCACGGCATCGCGACGAACGCGGAACAACGATGTCGTGCTCTCCTTTCGAAATCGTTCGCGACACGGCTGAAATTGTGAAAAACCGACGACGAGGTTCGGAGCGATTTCGGTGCATTTTCAACCGGTCGAAATGCAAACAACTTGAACTTTCAAGTGCTTCCAGAGACCGAGATCGAGGAAAGGAGAAAGGATAGGAGATGGTGGAAGAAGGAAAGCTACGCAAACGAAGGACGAAGAACGAAGAACGGCGAAGAGCGAGCGGAACGAGCATCGGTGATGGAACGGTACGGAATCGCGGGAGGCCCGTGCTCTCTCCGAGCGGCGGTGCAGCTCGCACCGCTTCGAGTCGCGGTTTATGCTTCGCAGATACCAATCTTGTTTCTTGACCTATATCCGCGTTTGCATCCTTGCGCAATACGCTCGAAAGGCGTCTTCGAAAATCACCGCGAGAGCCCAACGTCTCGTCCGTTTTCGCTCTCGACTATATTCATCGTTCGTTGCATTCCTGTTTCCTCGTGTTTCCCGGGTAACAAAAGATCCTGGGGAACGGATCGTTCTCGGACGGTCTCCGAACGCTTCATCATTGGACAGAACGAATTTCGACTTTGCTTCCGTTCAATCCGATTCGCGGATCTATCGCGAACAACGTGAACCACCTACGAAACGGGAAACACGGAATATTCGAAAACCGTCGAGGACGACCGAAGGAAAAATTGGTCGATCCGCGTTACAACGACTTCGGTACTTTGGCTCTACGAGCAGGAGAATTTACATGCGTTTCACGGTCCTCGACATTGCTGACACGATTGCTACGCGGACGAGGGACACGTAGAACGCGTGTCGGTACGCATCTTAAAAGTCAGTTGCCGCTCGATGGTCTTCCTGCAAGCCGCGGTGCTTTTAACGTAGAGGCGAGGGAAGATCTTCGAATTTTCGAAGTGCGCGCGTGTCGATTAAGGGAAAAAGACGTTAGAAACCATGCCGCTGAGGCTGAGAATCGCTTAAACGTGTATAGTGTACACGTCATATTTCGTAACGGTGTTGGGTCGATCGGTTACTACCGATTCAACGTTAGCCGATGCAAGGCTAGGCGAGGCCGATGCGATACGATGCGATACGATGCGATGCGATGCGATGCGATGCGATGCGATGCGATGCGAAGCGATGCGATGCGATGCGATGCGATGCGATGCGATGCGATGCGATGCCATGCGATGCCATGCGTGCACACGCCGCTGCAGATATAAATTTCCCTGATCTTCGGTACCGTAGGTCAACGTTCAGAGAGGATTCCAGCCGGACTCATCATCCTGCCTCAGTCTCTCTCCCTCTTCGAACCTCCCATCGTCTCGTCCTCTCCACGTCTCGCCGTCTCTCCGTCTCTCCGTCTGTTCGTCTCTCTCGTCCCCACTGCGAAACGCGCTCGCGCGCCGCTGCAACCACCGCCCGTCTGCGCGATTCCGAGTCCCCTTCGTTCCACGACTCGAAACTCTACTCGCTCGGGCGACTCCTCGCAAAAATTCCAATTCCAGTCGAGCGTCCGCGATTCGTCCCCGCCTCGTCGTCGAAAGTTGCCCAAACATTTTCTTCTGGCGGGCTTACGAAAACGACGATAAAATCATAAAAAGGAAGCTGCGCGAAATCTCCGGAGGGCCTTCCACCTTTACGTAACCAACGACTCGAGAAAGTAGCCCAAAGACTGCTCGCTATAAATCAGCCGTTCAACGACAACCGCGATACGCCTCGATCGGATCTTTGAACTTTGATTCGTGGGAATGAAACGTAAACAAAGCTGTAGCCCCTGCTCGAGCGCGCGCTACCCTTTACGAATCGTAAAGGTAACGTCGGCATCGACGGATTCCATCGGTCGACCAGTCTTCGGCGAGATCATCGAACCACGCCCGATTCGTATCGCGCGTTATTGATAAACCGACTTAGTTTCACGAATGTTCGTCCACCATCGACGTTCCTTACCGCGAAGCGCCCGTTCACGACGAGTGCCTTCTGGATATGAAACGATTCGTGCGGAAACGGCGAATCAAAATTTATCCGATCGCCGTCGATGAAAGGCGGTGGATGATAAGACGAATCAAGGCGAGCAGACATGTCGCGCACTCGAGAACGAGCGAGAACGAACGAACGATCGAAGGAAAGAAGGTTACGAATGAAAGGAGGAGAGAAAGAAGAAAAGGAGAAAAGGAGAAAAGGAGACAAGGAGAAAAGTAGGAAAGAAGGGACCTCGGGGCCTGGGGCGCCGTAAGCGTAACGGTACTTCGGAGAAGAGCGCCAGAGGAACGGCGGGCAACCGACAAGCCTCCGCCCAATCGAAAAGGATTCGCATCTCTTTCGACTACTCGATTCTCTCCTTCCGCGAGGAGCGACGCGCCGATCATCGGCCGCTAACCGAATCATCGGAAAAGCTCGGCCGATCGAGACCCAGAAAAGAGGGAATCACCGTCAAAGTTTCTACGTCGAACAACACAAATGACCCCGTTACGATAACAATCCTCGCGATAGACCGTCACGAAAAGAACCGGCGCTCGAACCTTCGGAAGTCTCGCGAACACGAGAAGTCGTTAAAATCCAGTGTCATTAGTATGAAAAGCGTAAAGGCGCTTCACAGTTATTACAACAGATATACCGATGCTTTACAATCCGTCCTCGGTATTAGCTCGTAATGCTAATGCGTTACACAGCCGAGACTTCCGTGCTGGCTACAAAGCACCTCTTCGCAGACATTAAGTATGCGATGCCACGAAGTTCCCTCCTCTCCGGTGCCCACTTCTACGAAACACCCTTATCGCGTCCGTAACGGTCAGACGCCGCGTCGCATATTCCAATTTTCTCGTTTAACTTCTGCACGGCCGATTAATCTCCGCAGAAAAATCGCCACGATCCGAGTCGGCTCTACCGCGAAAAATGAAAACCGGTTCGCTCGTGTGCCGAGTTTTATCTCGCTACCGAACTGCCGGAGCGTATTCGTTGATTATTTATTCATATTAAGCCCATTGTAATTTACATGAAATGTCATTTGTAACTGTCTTTCGAACTGCACGAAGCCGGCATTCGCAAATATACACCTCCGCCCAAGCGCACGCGCGCGCGCGGATGGAGGTCAGTACACAATAAACCTGCCCGAGTAATTTCCTGTCGGAACGACAGTCTCATTAGCCGGAAAGGATTGTCTGGTCTTTTCGGGTTGCTAATTTTTCTGCCCTCTGTCGCAAGAGTTTCGCGCAACTCCGAAAACCCTTTTACGAACCTCGGTGATGTACGTTTTCGTGATTCATCGGATGAAATCTGTAATTGGCTGCGAGCGAGCGAGCGAGCGAGCGATCGACTATCATTAGCGGATGATTAACCTACGCACCGTCGATAGCCGTCGAGAAACGAAAAATCGTTCCGCGCAGCTTCCAAGGACTGAATGGCGAGACCGTATGTCGAACGAGTAACGGTGTCCAGAGTTTATATTCGTTTTCCACGTGGTCGGTGCGCCGTAGTTGCGTCGTAGTTGCGCCGTAGTTGCGCCGCAATTGCGGTGCAATTGCGCCGGCTGGCAGGCAACTGGCGGACCGTCCGTACCCTCCAGTAGCCTGGAACCCGTAACTCCTCGCCACGGAGAGAAGACCAGTCGACTCGTAACGCTGTCCGCCGGCTTTAATACTACATATTTTCACTACACACGAGTCGAGGAGTCGAACAGTCGTATTCGACCTTCTGCCCTCGCCTCCCGAACGCCTTCTTTCGGCTACCGATACGCTTCCTGCACGGAAATCGCATTGCCGCGTTCATTTGGTCGACGGTTTGACTTCGCGCAAACGATTCCGCTATTTACACCGATCGATGAAGAATATTTTTACGGAGCTCGTTATAAATTTGTAGAAATTAATCGTTGATCGTTATTATACGGTAACGATCTTCGTAAGTTCTAGAGCAATGTTTCCCAACCTTTTCTGTGGCCCCACCTGAGCCTTTCTAAAATTCTTACGCCGCCCTATGTAACATATGTATATATGTAATTTTTAATATTATATTATGATATTTATTATAATATTTTACTATTTTGTTTACGTGCTTAAATATTGTGAAATATACGAAGTGACATTTCAAATTTCAAACTGCGCCCCTTAAAAATCAAATTGCCTGAAACACTGTTCTAGAGATTGTTTAGCACTCGAAGGAATAAATCTTGTAAGTGAAGGATGTGAAACGTTACAGTTACAGATGTGTCCTTTACGTAGAAATATGTCCGCGTATATTTAAACGTAATCGTTGGGTGCGCTGAAGCTTTTCACGCTTCGCGACGCGCATCATATCTGTTTCCTGGGGATCATGACCCGTGACCGGGTCCTAGTCGAAACAATGTTTAAACGACTGCCTGCGAGGGAGAAATCGTGCTTGTTGGAATCGAAATGGATCGTCGGAACCGGTTACCGATCGTATGTAAGGCTAATTCGAAATTTCGCTACGAGTTACGTTTAACCGGAATATCGGAAAAGACAGGTAGGCAGAAGATATGAGATTCGAACAATAAGCGAGGATGTAAATCTGTCGCGAACGCGAACGCGAACAGAAATCGCAAAACGATACGACCGGCACGTTGGAATCTATTATGGCAATCCGTGAACAATAACTCTTCCTCCACTCTCGGCGTTTAATGGCCGTCCATCTATTTAACGTGAAGGAAGAGGAAGTGGCTGTGATGGGTAGATAGGTCGAACGTTTTGTAACTAATTTCGCGAGTAAATTGTCCGTAACATTGGTTCGGTGCAGTCCGACTAAACGTAACGACAACGAAACGGAGTTGCCGAAGCCGAATCCCGGTACGAGTATGCTCGCTGCGAGGCAAAAGCCACCTACACGATTATACCGCCGAGGAAACTCGGGTACGTTAAATTTCGCTAAACCGCGATCCCGTTCCCTATCTAATTAATTACCGATCGCCATCGAGGCAAATGTAGTAGTTCGTTGATCGGCCCGGCAGAGATCGATTCACGCGATTCTGTCGCATCGGTCCGAAATTCGTGAAAGCCGTACCGCAATCGTCGAACTTCAATGATTGGAAAATGAATTGCCCGATCGTTATACGCGCTGAACGCGAACAACTGCGACGAGCAACACCATCCACCCACCTAAACCAGCCGCCTCTGACTCGCCGCTGACTCGCTGTTTCTCGTGAGTCATTGCAACGAGCAACGAACACTGTATCGATGAACCGGCTGGATGCGTATTGCGCGGATAATGCGAATAACAACAACAGAATCTTCGAAAATACCCCGTGTTGCCTCATAAAAGATTAATCGGTGAGGGAGGATATTTACGAAGGAAAATTATCGATTCGAGAGGTTTGCTTTCCGGGATAGCGAGCGCTGCTAGGGGTCCGTGAACGAGAAAATACGGGCGGACGATAATCGGCCCGGTAATGTTAAACGCGTGAGAGAGTTTCCCTTCGTACAAACAATAGCGTCCTCGTGTTTTAACTCGGCAATCTTCGGTTCTAATGTTAATTACGTTTGTTCTTCGATCGAGCGTCGAGCGTCGAACGAAATAATCGGTGGAGCGGTAATCATACGCAGAACCGAAGCGAAGGGCGGTGAACCGTGGAAATGGTTCGTCCGGTGGTCGTCGGGATGCCCTTTCTGCCTAGCCACGATAATCGTGGATTTCCGTCCGCTTATTATCTTACGCGCGTCACAATGCGTTTAGATTGCATTCAGGTAACGGCTAATTAGCGATTCGATGCCATTCCCTGCGCCCGCGGCCGACCATCCTCTCGACTAGAAGAGGGTGAACGCTTCCACCGGGTTTGCCTCGTGCGCTTTCTCCAATTTCGGACTGCGCGAGAATCCCCTTTGATTCCCTTGAAACGGAGGCACGCCGCGAAATATCGGAATTCGTTGCTCGAAGCGGGATTTCGCGTCAACGAACGTACACACACACACACCGAGGCAGCGAAATCGTTAGCAACGATCGTGTCAATCGCACGGATCGCCGTTACTATAGTCGACCGCCGTTCAGGCGTCATCCGGCAGAATTTTGCTTACGCTGAGCCATTATAATGGTAACGGTGTCAAAAAACCGGTTTCACATTATAGACACGATATCTATATTCGTCATTGTAGAAAAAACCGTGCCAATGCCTCATGCACGAAAACGAAACGCCTCCGCGAAAGCCGACATCGAGATCGCATTTCATCGATAGGATTAGAAAAACTGGGAGCTTCGGAATTTCAATTACTAATATTGGATCGGCGCTAATCGGGTTTCACGAGAATTACTCGGATCGATGTTTCGGAGGATGAACGAACAAACGTATTCGTTAGGTTCAACCATAAAATGAATTCGTCGCGCGTCTCGGCGTTGCCGGCGATCGCCGCGCGACGATAAAAATTCTTCGGGACTCCCTAGAATGTTGGGGGATTTCTGTTTCACTAGGTTCTCGATGAAAACGATCTCAGACCGACAGACTATAACGGAAATGAGCTACGAGATATTTATAGCGTAAGCACCTACATACTGTACATATGTGTACTTAAGTATGTAGACATTAACACTGTTAGCTTTGTAATGTGTGGTTAACAGCCAATTTCGCTGGAATAGACAAATGTCTTTCCTTAGCCCCGTCGAATTCGATTTAGTTTCGATGATATCTATTTATCGATGCCGCAAACGCGCGTGTAAACAACGGCGAACGATGCGACACGGTTAAGAGGCGCAAAGCGAAATTATCTCTCTGAAGACAACTGGAAAGAATACAGATTACAGCGAGAAAAGTGGTGTAGCTGCATAGGCATCGACGATCGAGCAAGAGAGAAAGAGAAAGAGAAAGAAAAGGAGAGAGAGAGAGAGAGAGGTGTGCGCGTCGTTCAAGTTTCTCGGCAAGGTGGAAAGGCGTGCGACGCGTGTCCCAGACGGACGGCGTATCAAAGAATATTTGCCCTGTCAACACACGGCTTAGCGTGGAAACGCCGCTGCGTCTAGAAAGGAAGAACGATCGCTCGAAGCGAGATAATAGTAATGGGCATTATTACTTTGCTCTATTATTTTACGATCCACCGTTTCCCTGGAATCGATACGTTATCTCGGAGACCTTTTTCCAAGCGAGCAAACCGTACATTTCTAAGGAGCGAGGAAACATAATTGCATCGGTAACGAATTCATTGCGGTACACGCCTCGACGAAAGATCGTGATTGCCCGACAACGCGAAAATCGAACGACGTCGGTTGTGACGATTTACTCGGCAAACGAATAACATGCTCACCTGCATCTGCAGCCAAGAGTAATCGATGTAGGTAGTTGTACTAGCGGTGACAGCACCGGCGACGCTTGTAGCGGACGAGATCTGCTGCCAGTTGTCTTGACCGGTACAGCCGAGTACCGGCAATCCGTCGGGCTGACCCCGATCCGGAACTATCTGATCGGCATACTGATAGGGTGGTTGAATCGTCGGTTGTCCACCGGGGGGCAAACTCGCTGGATGAGGGTGCTGGGCCCCCGAGCCGGCACTAGCGGGCAGGCAGCACACGCTCACGTCCATCCGTGGTGGCGGAGAATCGTAGAAACGTTGCTGCTCCAGCTCCAGCCCCAGCTCCAGTTCCAGCTCCAGCTCCAGCTCCGGCTCCAGCTCCGGCTCCAACTCTGGCTGCTCCCAAATCGACCTCTCAAGGGTTAGCCCCCGCGGAACCATCCAATCTGAGAACTCAGTGCACCCCTTTGGATCGCCTTGCGTCCTGCAATTGCCACCCTCTTCTCGTTGCTACTACGCGCGTTGCTCGAACGACTCAATGTCTCGATGAAATCGTCAACTCTTCCGCGATCATACTCCGCGAAGATTCTGTTGCGCCGTTTAAATATCGCGCGGAGGTACCGGTTGGGAATACACAACGTCACACCGTTGAATCGATCTCGTTTTTCCCGGCGAAAAAGCGGATCATGCAACTCCTCTGAGAAGCGAAGCGACAATTCATTTTCCCAGGTGTGCCTCTCGTTCCGGAGGCGACGAGGCGATGTCGGAAACGATCGTCGTGTCGATACCTCGTCAATACTTGGATGTTTATCACCGCCACTGGTTTTCCATCACTTGCCTTCGGTTCTTGGTTACGCGTCGGAACAACGTACATTCGGTGCGCCTATTTCAATCGAAAACGGAGAACGAATGCCGCGCGCACAGAGGATGTCGTGTCACCGGTTCGCGTATCACGATCGAATTCCATTTTCACGTTTCGATTCCCATCGGTTCCTTTCTCGCTTCCTCCTCCGGAAGCTTCCTTCGGTTTCGGTTAACGCGTGCCGGAAACGATCAGCATTTAGACTTCGCCGTGTGCTCTCCGTCGTCTCTCTCTGTTTTCTCGAATGAGAACGAACTCATCGATCGGCGCGCCTGTAATCGTAAAGAAAGTCAGGATGTCGAGTCAGGTCGCTTGGCTCGACAAGCATCGTCGTCGATAGGTGTCCAGGGTACCGAGAGTCGTACGCATAGCGTTGGTAACCTTACAACACAGAATATTGTCACGGTGCGTGTTCTGCGAGCTGAATGTCCTCGGTGTTACTTCGCGAACCAAGCTCTTCGAATTTCACCACCGTACCGTGGAACGCGCGAAAGCGCGCGTGCAAGCACACACACAAACATACACACACACAGAACCGATCGGCTTCGCGCCAACACAAAATCGGATTCGTCCGGAACGAAGCAACTCGTCGACTCGACGTCGGGGATCCAGTCAATCTACGTAAAAGTTTCCGATTCTCGGCCGACAAACGGAATCCCGGGAGTCGCGAGCGCCGGTTCTTCGCTCCGTTCCAGAAGACCTGTGGCAAGGGAACCAGTGGAAACGTGAAAATGTAAAAACGCCGTCGATACCGGTCAATCGACGAGCCAACGGCGATACGGTCGCGCCTTATCGCCGGCACCTTCGACGCGTGACAACCGTACACTCTTGCTCGCGATACGCGAATCTTGAAACGCACGGGAGAAAGAAGAAGAGGTGGAGAACGTGGTAACGCAGAAGAGGGAGAACGAACAGCGGGAGGAGGAAATGGACGTGGTGGCGAACACAGAGGTGGGGATGTTCGGGGGTGGACGTGAATGTAGATGTGGATGTGGATATGGAGATGGCGACGTGGATAGCGGTGGTGGTAGCAGCGGCAAAAATGAAAATTGCGCGAACGCTCATCGGCCGGTGCTAATAGATCCGCCGTGTACTAGCAACGTTCTCACCGATGACAACGCGTGCTCCCGTTGACGCGGATTCTGCTTCTTTTCCGATCGACACCTTTGTTTCCACCCTCCCTTCCTCCCTCCTACCCTCACTCACACTTTTTCTCTCTCTTTCTCTTTCCCTTTCCCTTTCTCTTTTCCTTTGCCCCTCTTTCCCTCTCCCTGTTTCTCTATCATTCCGTCCCACCCACCGTCTTTAACCCCTGCTATCTTCCTGCTATCCGTGGGGAAGCAGCGCGAGGCGACGCTGTATTCGATTCACAGGGGGAGGCTCCAATGTACCGACGGAGAAGCGGCAACGACGACAAGGACGATGGTACCGAACGCCGGTGGTAGTGGTAGCGGTAGCGAATGGTAGTGGTGGTGGTGGTGGTGGTGGTAGCAGGCGGCAGCGTCGTCAACGGCGACGATGACGACGAAGGTGTCAACGAGAAATGGTAATAGAGAAGAAGAAACGCCGGTAGAGGTGGAGAAAAGGCGGTGGTAGTGGTAAACGGTTCGCGAGGGTGGCGAACGCAACTGGTGCTCGTGACGAGATAGCGGTGCAGCCGGTATCGCATACGCGCATGCGTGAACACGTGTCGTCAAGGCAACGGTTCCGGAGTAACTGCCCGGTGAACGCAGCCCTCCGCGATCGGTGCTCTTTTCACTCTTTCACTCTCTCCGTCTCCCTCCCTTCTGATCGGCCGTTTCGTTCCAACCGTATTCGTCTGCCTCCTTCCCTCTTCGTTCCTCCAACCTGGTATCTACACTCGTGGCTCGTGCTTCTGGCTGGCTCACGCCCCGGGCGCGACCGATCCGAGCAGTCTAGGCGGCCATCAAGCACGCCCCCGTCTCGTTCTCTTGCCGTTCTCTCACCATCCCTGCCCCCTCCCCACCCACCAGCTTTAACCCCCCCACCTTTCTTCCTTCTCTCTTCCGCCTCGTGCCCTTTTCGTAGCGCCGCGACGACGCGCTGAGACGCGCTGAGACGCGGTGCGACACGCTCCCTCTCTACGTCGCCACCTCTTCGTTCTTCCTGGTAACGTCTCAAACGCAGGTAAATAGGTATATATGTACCTTGCGCACCGCCCCCCACTTTCTGAATTCATACATCCTCTCTTTCTTTCTCCATGCTTCCGTTCTCTCGTCGGTATTCTTAAAGAACTGCTCGTTCTCGTTCTCCGTTCGTCTTCGAATACGACCCTGCAACTAAATAAGTGCCTAAGGAGCACGATTATCGGTGAAAAATCGACGAGGATCTGTTAGCCTCCTACCGCTGACTTTGCCATGTTTCCCATCAGTCCTATTTTCCTTGACTTTCGACGCGAGACACGTCGAATTCCGAACCCTCCGGTGGACCCTCTCCCCTTTTCATCTGGAATACACCTCGTTTTATCCGTCGCTGTTCATCTAGTTCAAAACAATTTTCTATGTATATAAGTATTTTGTAAGATACCGATAAAACGATCTCAGTCCGAAACGTAAGATTATAACTACTACATGGAAATAGGATGTCATCCTTTCGTTTTCCTTTTGTCCCTTTTTCTATACCTTCTATTCGTTTCGTCTGTTCTTTCCGTTTTATTCGTTTTATACGTTCGAGTCCCGTTTTGCCCGTAACTAGGAGCTTCCATCTTCGTCTCGTCCGCAAGATTTTCTTCTCTCGATCTTCCTCTTGGACAACGGGAACGGTCATAGCCATTACGCCAACGCTCGCCTGACGTCATCCCGATGCGATTAACGTTTATACGTGTATACACCTATCTGGACGCATTTGTATTAACGCGTATTCACGTGTATTTACTTGCATTTACTTGTATTTACTTGCATACGTATAATTCTAGTACGTGTTAGTTCTCTGTTCGTTCGCCGTTGTCGGATAGCGCGACGCAACGATTCTTTTTGCTGGTCGCACGAATCGCCCCTGTCCGATCGGGAACTGTTCAAGTAGTCGGTAAGTTAACGATCCTACTCGCGAATTCGATAGCTGACAAATCGACGATTAAAACGCTACAAGATAGAAACGAAGAAAATTCCTTTGGACGCCTCGGAGTAAACGCTCGCGTCCTCTGTTCCCAAAAGTCAATACTTTAGATAACGTTTTCGCCCGAACGAAAGTATGCAAAACGAGGCGGTGAACGAATTCAATCGCGATTCTCCTCGAATTTCAGATGGAAAGAATCGCGGTGTATTTGTTCGTGTATAAGTACACGTACTTTGGTACCTAGGTAATAATGCACGCGGCAACAAGCATCTCAAATCTCTCCCCTCCCACAATGCAGAGATTCCCTTTCTCTTTAGATTGTGAAACGATTTTCTATCATGGCGCTTTAGCTCTGCGGATTTATTATATATGCAACGGATTACGCAAATTACGACAAAGTGCAAATATTTCACATGACCTGCACCTGCATGACTCTCCTTTCTACGCGCGATCATTTAAGCAAACGAGAGAATCGTAACGCGACGATCTCACCGGGGATCTCTGATCCGACCTAACCCAAACACGACTCGTCCCTTAGTTTGTCTCTGCTACGACTCTACGTATTATATTCTATACGAGTCCTACGCGTCCTAATTTCAACCCTTTCGTAGCCCTCCACCAAATTTATTTCATTTAACAGGAGATAAATACGCGTCGGACGTTGCTCTAAAAACAGATCCACGATCTCCGAAGCACCGAATAAAATCAAATCAGTGTCTCCTGGCTTGACTTTGAAAGCTAAAACGATCTTGATCAATCATTGTACAATTTTTTCTCGAAAGAAAATAAGTTAAAGAAAGCATTTCAATCATTTTCAACGACGTTGCCTGTGGGAACGTCTTCATTTCTTACTGGTTTAATGGTCTTTTTAACTTCTCGAATCACGGTGGGGCAAATAACGTTTATTAAACGGCACCTCACGAAATCGTGGGAATACCGTTAAATATACGTAGACAATATTTACTTTGAATTTGAGTTACATCAGAGGGAGTCCCCCATTATGAGAACGGAAGCAGCGTAACTCATGAATGGAAGTACTTGCTCATTGGTCGCCTTCGATAGCCAATGGTTGGTTGCACGCGGTTCCTCGCTGCGCAAATCCGCGGTAAAGAATCCCGGCTAACGAACCGACAACGACCAACTATAAAGCCGCTTCTACCTTCCAATTTTGCTCTTTCGGCGCATCTTTCGAACTTGGAATTACGAAGCGCCTTGTAGGTCCTACTTCCGGACGAGAAAAGTCCTGAATTATGAAATATAAACATAAGATTCGCTTTCAAAGTCACATCGAAAGATTCCTCCTTCGCCTGCAACCGGAAATACTTAAATTCATTACGCGCGCGTCCATTCTATTTGGGTTATATAAAATACACGTTCGCTACCAGTGTCACATATTTGTTACGGCTATAATCCTATATTTTATATAATGAAAATGAAATTAATTCTATGGATATTGTTACTAGAAATTATAAATTACGACATTATATTTAGGAACTCAATGACTCATTTCAGTTTCATTTTTTTAATATTTTGTTTAGAAGATTTATTGGATTGCAGAAAATATTAGAATTAAGGAGACCGTCACAGAAATAAGCGCTGGTAGTGAACGTGTTAATCTTAACTAAAATCCAAAATGATTTGGAATTCCTACAGATATTTGACAATCGCGCGATATAATTATGTATGTTCCAGAATGTATCATTTATCATTCGGATCAGATAATTTTCAATGATCTACTATGGATTAAAATTAATCACTGTATTCCTATCCAAATTATCCACAAAATTACAAGGACGAGGAGAACACAGTTTTGAGTTAATACCAAACTAACATACAAATTGTAATAGAAAATCAATCTATTGCATTTGATGGTTAACGATCGATATATGTATTTAGCGTCCCAAACTGATTATCTCTAATTAGAGATGTTAGAAAAGGACACAAAGGAATTGTTATAACGGCAAACACACGTGAAACGAAATTGTGGTTTTCTTTTTTCAAACTACAAACTCAACCCATCTCTTTTTACATTGTTATATTTACCATTATACAATCTCAATTATACCTATTAACATACGTATCACATAACGTCACGGAAATAAAGAAAATCGTATATTTTACGTGTACAACAAACTGAAGAATTTCTGAGAGGCGAGCAGTTTAACGCGAGATGTTTTTGAGAAAAATAAATTAAAAAACTGTATAATCTGTTTCGTGACGATCATGCGTCAAAAACTAAGACGCATTAGAAACCGCAAGCACATGTATACAAATTTTCATTCAAATATAACCAATGCCAATTGCCAATAAAAGAATCTGTGACAAAAGAAAAAATCTGTTATCATACAATTATTCAGCTATCAACGTATAAGTATCGGAAAGATACTTGTATCGGGAATCTTTGTTTTATGAAAGAGAAGTGAAATTCTGTTAGTCATGTTTATGCGATGCCGAAATGGCACCTAACATTTGCAGCAGTCTTATGAAAGATTGTACGTCCATGTCGTATGTAATTTTGTTAATGTCTTATTTCCTCGTTTTCAAGTACATATCCTGTAAATATTTTTATTTTGGTATACACCTTTAAAAATATACCTCTACACCTCTATATGTGTTACCAATTTATTTACATATTTTTGTTTACTGTTCTTAAAAATATTGCATCTTGTGTGCTTCATTTGCAAATCGATTCATTATTCTACTAATTCTAAACAAACAGTACACGATTGAGCAAAAGAAATCAAAGCAGAGTATTATATACATTAACAAATAATAAATACATTACTGCACTTAAGAAACATTGTAGTTTTCATTCATTATTTGTAATATGATATATCTGTGTATAGATAATATACAAATACTAGAAGTATCTATAAGTAACACGCACATGCAGTTTACTTTAAAACCATATATTTCCTTCTGTGCTTTCAGTTTTCAAAGTTGCAGCATCATCCTGTAATTCTTCATCTTGAAATGACTTCGATCTTGTTCTATCCATGGAAGTATAATTACAAATTTAATTGTATCCAATAAAATTGAATACCATAAAATGTTTGTAATTAATTGCCTTAAGTTTGAATAAATTCTTGTTCTTTCTTGTGAATTTCTAATTAATTCATACCTGTTCTGTCTTGCATAAAGCGATGCTCTGTGTTGGCTTCTTAAATCATCATAAGTCACACTTCGTTTCTGTGGTTTTAAGTTAATAGGTTTGTCATCGATATCAATATCATTATTAATATCGTCAAATTGATTCCCTTGTAATACACCTAGTAGGAACATTTGTAACAATTATAAAACTTTTTAATTTTTATATTATTTTATAAACTTACTATTATCATCTATATTTGTATAATAATCATTTGATGTTAGTTCTTGTTCTATCCAAGGAGTCTCAGATTCACTTGCAGTTTCATATGCTCTTCTGTGTCTAAATTATATTACCTTATTAAAGTTAACAACTGTCAGACATTTAGAAATATATATTACCTCTCCATTAAGTTTGTTTCATCTTCTTTAAGATTCACTTCGGGCACATATTTTGCGATACAAGTAGGTGCATATGAAAATCTTCCAATAATATATCCAAAGAACCCACTTGTGGCTGTAAATATCGCCCTTACAGTTGGTGTATTACCACGAATAAATACATTGGCCATAAATGCAGATATTATGCCTACAGGAAGGCCAGCCTTATAAGCTTCGGTATTCATACAATTAACAAAAGCTTTTCTGGATTCCTCTGATATTGGATGCTACAACATAACAGTCACTTATAAACCTAATGTTAAACAATTATTACTATAATATGCTATAATATTATATATAATATATATTGTCACTGCTATCATTCTCGTTTCAATTAGAAAATAATTGTACCCAAGTACTATTAGATTTAATTACAATAATTTACCTCATTTCCATCCCTTTTATAAGTTCGCATGTTGAAAATTACCAGCAAATTATACCTATAATTTAACCACCATTAAATACAAACATGAGAAGTTAGGTACTGTAAATATGGTATCCGACGCTGCAACAATAACACCTCTAACGTATGTATCAGGAACTATTTCTATTCGTGGTGAAATTCCAAAATAAACATCACTTGAGTACATATTGCAAATTATTTATTTACATACTACAAGTACAATATGTTTATGCATTCTCAGATATTATTTTCACTTGAATAAAATATATAATTGAAAGGACAGAAGTAATATCGAAATGAAACTATCGTAACAGTAACTACATAAAAGTATGCAGTATTATTTCCAATAGTAAATATATATTTATATAAATTGCATAAATTTCAATAATTATTAACTTGCTGCTCATTAAATAAGAATAAACAATAACATCATTAAGTCTGTGTTACATAGAGAAAATTAAATTTGGTAAAACTCAAGTAAATATATAAATTCAATAGCCAAGAACTAAAATATGTGGGATTAAAATTATGTTATTAATTATTAGTTGTTAATTACATAAACTTGCATATAATCTTCACTCATTATGATCTTCATTAAAAACCTTAGAGTGTACAATATTTACTTATATTTCATAGTAATTTAAAAATAGTATTCCAGGTGTTTGCATAATTCAGTTATATACATGTATGTGTGACTTATGCAGAAGTTTATTCTCACCTATGTGTTAACTTAATAAGTAAGGAAGCTTATTGCATCTCGCATGCAAAATATTATTTTTCCTATTTTATCCCATTTATCTACGTGAATAATATTCTCAATATTATTAACTTACCATAAACATTTAAAGATGTTATAATTAGACTGCAACATAGTATTTCAATATTTCTTCATGCTTACTTATAAAATTAGTTTCAATTTAATGTCTCTAAATTGTACAACAATTTAAAAGTTTTCAACATTTTCCTCATAATCTTCTTGAAACTTATATCTTCCTGATTATTAAATACATAACTTTTATTTCCTTCATGTTTTTACATAGGTTCTTAAAATGTTCAACATATATTGTTTACTAGAACTTGCCTCTTGCAAATTTTCCATTCTCACTTATGAACAAGATGAAAATGCATGTAACAACATATGTTACACCTACAAGTTAAAAAGAAGAAATGATGCTAATGAAGCAGCACCAGCCTGCTATAAAAGTAGCCACATGGAAATAGGAAGTACTGTTGAAAATGTTGTGTAACAGTGAAATCGAACAAGATTTTAAAGTCTCTCGAGTATTTTACTCGATATTATTACTATTGTATATATTTGTGCAATTAAGTGTAACATTACCTGTGTCCAGTGCAGATAATAATACAACAATTGAAACAACAATGCATACTTCAATGAATGATTCGACCGATGATAACTTGTAAGAAAATTTTATAGTATTAAAATTATTACACCAAAGTATTTATGAAGTATAATATATTCATTGAATAGTAATTAACTAATATAAATCAATTTTTGTTACTACAGATACGTTATAAAAGCAGTGGTATATGAAATTGGTATTTTAACAGATGCAAATGATACAAACGATGACGTTACAGAAAGGTAATATAAAAAGAATTCTTTCATAAAACTATAAATTCCGATTTAATGATACTGTTAAGTGGTGTAGAAAGAGAATACAACTACAATTTCTCAAGCATAACATTAAATAAGAATAATATAATTGTTACTTACTAATGTTTGTTTTAATATGAAAAATTAAAACTATTTATAGATCATTAAAATGAATATTTAAATATTTCTTTGTTGCTATTTTATTTTTTCCATAGGCAAGATGTTAAAATTTCCTTCTACAATCCACCAAAAAAGAACTAAGGATCTTAAAATGAAAATTAATGCAACTGCATCGTTTTGTATATTATACAGTCAACTGCATTATATCAATATACATATAACACAATCAAAGTTTATAATTTACATTCCTGAAATTATTACTTCACGTATACATTTTACATTATAAAATTACAAATAATCAAATGAATTATTTGACGGTAATTGAAAAATAAAATGAACAGACATGTAAAAATATAATTACATATTTTTTGGAACTAAGCATTAACTTTTAAATTAAAAATATATTTATTTCATTATAGTAAGATGATATTGTAATACGTACTATAATATTCAATAAATAAATATTTATAAGTAACACACATATACTTGAAATGTCATTATAATATAAACCTATATAATAAATATTAAGCTGATGTTTCCATTTTTCTTCAAACTAATGAAATATAGTAAATAAATTTGTGTAATTCAACGAATTGATTTAAGTTTAGATGAAATAAAATAGGTAAAACTCTTTACAGTGATGTACGGAGTATGCATTTCCATCGTCAACGTTAAATTCAATATTTACATAACAATTATTTACATTTCAAAGGCAAAGATTAAAATTATAGAATGTTTAAAACAGCTTTAATTGAATTTACACACTTTCTATAAAGCAACTCTTACGGAAACGGAATTTCACTTATTTTTAAGTAGGTATCAATTTCCAGTGGTACATATGCGTTTATGATAATATGTCTGTACAATTTACTTAACATATCGAAATTGGCGATTCTGTACATGCAGTCTACGCTTCTTTATTGGGACGTAGAAAATAAGAGACATTGTTTGTAAAAAAACTGGCTCGAAATTCTGCTTCAAACTCATCGAATTCGGATATACAAATATCAAAAGTTTCAACAGAAGTTCTGTTTTTCTCAGAGTTTTTCTATAGACTATACACTATCGATAAAAGCGTTAAGAAAATAAAGAATGTTATTCTTCCTCGAGATGTCTCTGCTTGTTTAAGAAAGCACGTGTAGTAAAACTTGTGGTGTATATTGCACGTGTCGTGCAATAAACATTACTTAGAAAAAATACTTTTTACATATAAACAATATTGCATACGAGGTGATAAATAATAAAATATAAGTGCAAATCAAGAAATAACAAGTGTAAATGAAACAAAACAGAAAGTTACCTGTATGTAAGGAAAGCACCAAAAATGTTCATAGAAATTTTGACTTTATACTGTGTTTTGAAATTTATATAATCTATTGTAAAGTATACAAATATGTATCAACCGTGATTTATAAATTTGTAACATTTGTCATTTATTTAGAAGTAATAAAAACAGAATTGATAATGTTATTATTACAATTTCTTACTATAAATACTTTAAGTTACTAAATACTTTTGTATTTCGAAATGTTAACATTATTTGCACGTGTCTGTATTCAAAATGGAAAGCACCAAATTAAAAGTTTCAGTGGAAAACGTTACTTCCATGAGGACCGTAGCAATTTTACACCTAATACATCCATTTTAAATTTAAAACAATTCTTTAAACAAAGATGTTTACACATAGTAGACGGACATACATGTGTTACACTGGATTGTCCCATATGCAACAATGTAAAAAGTGGCTCAAAAATTTATATAAATAAAACAACAGGTATATGTTATTTTTAATATAAACACTATAGGAATAATTTTACATTAGCACATAAAATTAATACAAGTAGTTTTAGGCTTTTTTCTGTGTGATAAACGTAAACACATTGGCTCTTGGGATACATTAGAGAAACTTCTGTCAATAGAAAAATCAAATGAACATCTAAAAGAATTTAATATGCTGGCAGAAAATGTAAAAGTAGAAAAAATTTTTAATACCGATTGGAAAAATTTGAAAACAAACTGCCGTAGAATTATAGATTTAACTGCAAAGGAATATGAAAATCTGCTTACAAATTTTTCATTTCCGGTAAAGAAATGAAATAGAATATTTAATCTTCTAATTATGTGAAAAATTTTAATTTAATTTTTTTTTCTAGAAAATCTTACAAGATGATATGAATCAATTAAATTGTATATATGAAGAAGCATCTGAACTATTACATTTTCCTTTAGTAGGTCTAGATAATTCTATTGTTGGGTATAAGTCCTTTTCACCACACTCAAGAGAAGTGCAAACAATTCCAGTTTCTGGAGTTAGTGGTTGTATTAAATACAAACAAGGCAGCAGTAGAAGTGATAATGTAGCTGTGGTTGTAGGAACATTAGAGGATTTATTAGCCCTGGTATCACAGAAGTCAGCAAATGTAATTATATGTCTTCCATACAATTTACAAAGTCTACCTCAACAGTTATTACCATACATGGAACCTTTCAAAAAGTTGATTTTATGGTTTGGAAATGATGAAACAAGTTGGTACACTGCTAAACAGTTTGCAAGAAAGTTAAATGAAAAACGATGTTTTTTTGTAAGACCAACGGATTTACAGCCTCAACCAAGTTTAGCGGCCAAAATGGGTTACAATTTAAAAGATATTCTTCAGAATGCTCAGTCTGTGTGGCATAAAAGTATAACTACTTTTCAAGAATTAAGGGAAGAAGTGTTGAGCGATCTACAAAATATTGACAAGGTACAAGGTGTGAAATGGAAAAGATTCCCAGCTTTAAATAAGATACTGAAAGGCCACAGGAGAGGAGAATTTACAATTTTAACTGGGCCAACAGGTAATACAATGTTAGCATTGAGGTTTTTCAATAAAATATCATAATAAAATTTTTAAATACTATTTCTTTTTGTCAGGATGTGGCAAGACAACATTTGTGAGCGAGTATTCATTGGATTTAGCAATGCAAGGTGTTAACACCTTATGGGGCAGTTTTGAAATAAGAAATGCACGATTAGCAAAAACTATGTTACAACAAATGGTAGGAGTACCTTTAGATGTAAATCTTGAAAAATTTGATGCATATGCAGATAGCTTTGAAAAGTTGCCTATCTATTTTATGACGTTCCATGGTCAACAAAGTATTAAAGTTGTAATGGATGTAGGTATATGCAGCATTACATCATTTAGTTGTATATATAACAAAATAGAAAACAATATCTTTCTTGCAGACAGTTGAACACGCAACTTATGTCCATGATATAGGTCACTTAATAATTGACAATGTTCAATTCATGATGGGAACATCATATGACTGCAAAAATTTTGACAGGTATTAAAATGGGCATATGAAATAAACTTATACATAAAATAATACCATCATTTTGTAGATTTTTGAAGCAGGATGACATAATTTCAAAATTCAGAAATTTTGCTACTAAATACAATTGTCATGTAACTGTAATAATACATCCAAGAAAAGAACGTAATGAAGATGATTTAACAACTTCATCAATTTTCGGGAGCGCTAAAGCGAGTCAAGAAGCAGATAATATACTTATCATTCAAGACAAAAGATTGCATAGTATCCGAGGCAAGAAATATTTACAAGTATGCATATGACAGAGAAATGTGTTCCCAGTTTATTATTCCTTATACAATATGAAATTAATTATTAAGAAAACTTATATATCTAGGTGGCCAAAAACAGATACAGTGGTGATTTAGGTATCGTAACATTAAATTTTGTAAAATCTAGTCTCAGTTATTCATCAAAAATGAAATTGAAAGACAGTGATTCAAGTAAAGAAAAATCATTAGAAGAGGAAGAAGAGGAGAAGGAGTAGTAGTTAGAAAAACATTTTGCACAGTCAAATAATACTTAAGGTACCAAAAAACAAAAATATATCAAATGTTTTATAAACCATTATAAGACGATATCGTAACATTAACAATTTTTACTAATTGTGAAATAAAAGTTGTATTTTGTAACTTATTGTTTATTTGTAAGTAAATGCATATTTCTGACATATGTTATATGAATTTTTATAATTCTTCGAAAATTGTTCACAACTATGAATTTATAAAGCACACTATAATTTTCCTATCATTTCATTAATACCCCTATTGACCCATGGCAAATCCTCAAGAAACAAGAAAATGTTGTGTCAGCAATCTTCGTTAATTTCAAACGATTCACAAAGTTCAGGAAGTATTAATACAAATCACAGCAGTTGCATCGTTTATGCGGATAGTTTACAGCTTTACCGACTATTCGCGTTTCCAACGTGGGTGGTTAAATTTGATCAGAAAGAGCAAAGCAATGAACGAGAGACTGAAGACGAGATAAATGTACCTAAGGTCATTGCGTTTATTCTATGAGTTTTTTTCGCGCATTCTCTTTAAATAAGAAAATAGTAGCACACAAAATTACAAAGAAATACCTTTAAACCATGGGGTCGGTGAACAATGTTTCTGCTTTTTTAATTTTTTTTATCGTATCATTAACAATCTATTGCGAGGACTTGAAAAAACCAACAGTGTTAATTTCGATTTTAGTTCGAAATAAAGCACACACATTACCATACTTTTTAACTTTCTTGGAACGTCTAGATTATCCAAAAAAACGGATACATCTTTGGTAAGTATATCTTTCATAACCTCATTTTTTCTACAAAATTAGCTTAGCAAAATTGTTATAAATTTAATGTACGTTGGGGTCAGGTGTTTTAAATGTATATTATTTGAAATAAATTAAATATTTAAAAGTTATTCTTTCTGTAAAAACGTAAAGAAAATCATTCCTATCGGTAACCGTTATTATTGCAGTTCAAATAAAATTCTTTAATCTTGAGAAAGTTTCATCATTTTATAAATAATTTTATTATTTATTAATATTTCATTTCTTTGTAAGTCTCATGTTTTAATCTCTATTTCATATTAAGAATATTTATTTACGGAATAATTGTAATGCCGGGTTTACTTAGAAATTTGAAAGTGCCCACCATTGAAAATCAAACACCTATTTAGATACATATATATTTATGTATTGTATGTAGATACTTACTCATTTTCTATATGATTTATCAATAGTATTGACTTATCTTGATTATTTAGTGTTTAAAAATTTCGAAATTTCAGAAAAAATTTCACGAAAAACAATTCAATTTCTTATTTTGAAAATTCAGTTATACATAAATAATCGTAACATTTATTTAACGTAAAAAAGTTATTAAGAAATTACATGTTTTTCTTTTTAAAGCATACACAGTGATAATAATATTGATAATTCGATCGAAATATTGTCTACTTGGTTGGAGAGTAAAGGTAACGAGTATCACGGCGTCGACGGAAACTTAAATGAAAGATCGAACGGCTTTGAAGATGAAGATGGAATTGCTGATTGGTCGACCCAAAGATTTTTGCACGTGATAAACCTCCGCGAAAGTTGTCTTAACGCGGGACGGAACATCTGGGCAGATTTTGTTTTGGTACGTAAACTTTTCCTAACGAAAACCGTGTAAAAAATATTAAACTCTATGTTCCATCTTTTAATTGCAGATGCTCGACGCAGACGTTTTTCTAACGAATCCTTATACTCTAGATAAATTAATTTCAAAAAATGAAACTGTGGTTAGTCCATTATTAAAATCGGATGGCATGTATAGCAATTTTTGGGCTGGAATGAATTCAAATTACTACTACCTTAGAACGGATAAGTACAATCGGATCTTGTTTAGGACTGAGACAGGATGTTTTGATGTACCTATGCTTCATAGCGCGGTTCTCATAAATTTAAGAAAACGAGCTTCAGACCTGTTGACTTATGACCCCCATAACTTGGATTGGTATGATGGCCCTACAGATGATATTATAAGCTTTGCTGTTGGAGCTAACAAGTCTGGTATACTGACGCTTAAAGTAGCCGTGATTCAGTTATTTCGTATTCATTGATTTGTATCTGATTATGCCTTTCCCGCTATCGTTTACTATTCACAGGGGTGTCATTGTTTATTTGCAATGACGATTATTACGGATTTATTATGGTGCCATTAGAAAAAGGAGAAACAATTGCGGACGATTTGGAACTTCTGACCAATATTAAAACAGAGATATTAAGTATGTTGATCGTTTTATCATGGCAAAATATTGCTGTATATTTAAATGTTACTGGAAAGAAATTTATAATGGATTATTCACATTTTGTATAACATATTTTTCCATTGTTTTAGCAGACAATGATTATCCTCCACTGTCCAAGGTTCTTGAACATTACGTTAAATATCCTGTAGAAGATACGCTAGGAGTCGATAATATTTATATGATAAATCTTTTAAGAAGACCGGAAAGGCGAAATAGAATGCACCGACTTTTCAAAGAACTCGGTATTCGAGCGTATACTGTTGACGCCATCGACGGTAGGTAAGTTAAAAGAAATCATGGTATATCAAGTGCCCCGAAAATTTCTTCCTTATACTTCTGCAAGGTGTTTAATCCCGTTTTGTATTTATTTGTATAGGTCATTGAATCATTCCATCTTAAATAATATGGGAGTAAAAATTATGCCGGAATATGCCGATCCCTACCATAATAGGTAAGTTTACAATGGAAGGTGAAAATAATTTGGATCAATAATAATAACACAAAATATGCACAGACCGATGACAATGGGAGAAGTAGGTTGTTTCTTAAGTCATTACATTATCTGGAATAAGGTAATTTCACAATTGAAGAAATGTATTTAATTGTGATCGCTCGCAAATCATTTTAAGTTTGTGCTGAATTACTAGGTGATAGAAGATGATGTTGAAACCATTATAATTTTAGAGGATGATATTCGTTTCGAACCATTCTTTAGACAAAAAGTGAACTATATATTAACAGAGCTCAATAATCTTCAGCTTAAATGGGATTTGGTGTAAGTGTACTTTAATTTTCAAACCGATTTTAGTGGTAACATTATATATTTTATGTTACCAACATGATCATTATTAACATTATGATGATACTCTGTTTGTAGCTATTTGGGAAGAAAAAGATTAATGGAAAGTGCTGAATCTCCAATTGAAGGATCAAAATATTTAGTACATGCCGCTTACAGTTATTGGACATTAGGATACATGTTATCTAAAAGCGGAGCAAAAAAACTTATAGAAGCGGAACCACTTAAGAAGTTGATACCCGTAGATGAGTATCTACCAATATTATCTAATACACATCCTAGGTACAGCAAAAGGTTTTTTAATGGACTACTTTCTAAAATTCTTTGTTGTTCACCAACATAATTTTTGTTCTCACATAGACAAGAATGGAAAGTCCATTACCCAACACGAGATTTGATAATACTTTCTGCAAATCCTTTGTTGATCTATCCTACTCATTATACTGGTGAACAAGGATATATCAGTGACACAGAAAATTCTATGATTGCATTTACAAATGAAGATACAAATAAGCTCAAAGAACGAGAAGAGCTGTAAGTGCCATAAAAATAATATAGCCATAAGTCTATATCTTGCAGGAGTAAAATAAAATATGATACTAGTCTTCTTAATCAAACTAAGCAATATTTCTTGTTCCATGACATTTTTTACTGCCATTTAAACTATTAAAATGTAAGATTATAAAAACTAAAAAGATAAATATATTTTCTTATGATATGTTTATAATTATATCGTTTTAAGTTTTGATTAATAAAGTTCCCATTCCTTTAACCTTACAGTAGAAAACGAAAACAGATCGTTGAAAAACGTGTTCAAAATATAGCCTACTAGGTTAGACTTACTGACGAGTATTATCAACAGACTTGAAATTAAACGCTTTACAAATAACATTCAGATTCTACCACATTAATTAAATAAAATATTTAATTGTGACGTCCATTGGGGGTTTATATTTGTAAAAATATTTTATATTATTAAATATCATGATACAAAATTGAGATTCACTTACATCCTGCAACTTCAAGATGATCGAATGAGAATGGAACAATTATTTTAAAAATACTTTATATTATAATTATATACGTTTATAATATTATATATAAGTGTAAAATAATAATTTATTTGTAAATTATTATTGAATATAAAAATTTTTTTTTACGAGTCAAGTTGTTTATTGTATAAAACTGAGAAGACAATAACAAGACACGATAGAGACGACAGAAGCAGTCCGTTAGATTCCGTTTGTTACATATTACATGATCCTATTTGTTGATATTACTTTTTTGTTTTTCTTTTCAATAACAAAAACATGTCTGCTCAATAACTAATCCAGTTTTGTATAATACACATAATTTCAACTTTGAACATGATTTTGTTGATCGTTACATAGTTACAAAATTTCAAATATAGATGTCGCACATCGTTTCCAACAGTTTACGTTTACATTTTTTACAATTCATTATTACACCGAACAATTTCATGCAGTGAGTGTACGGCTTAAGCTGTGCTTCAACTTTATCTGTCTAAACGAGGTGTGGCTTATCGAAAGTGTATACCGAGATCTAAGTTTCGGATTTCCAGCTAGGGCGTTCTTGAAATAAAATTAATATCAATCAAAAATAAAGAAACACAATGCTCGGTCGCCTTCCCGCATGTGTGATCGATGTAGGTACAGGGTAAGTAAAATTTCTAATTTAAAATTATTAAACCCCGGCAAAAAGAAATAGGCTAGGAACGTTATGACTTATTATGACTTATGACACATTACATTTTCTCTTTAGTAACAAATGTTACTTGCAACATAAATGGCGTACGTATTATTGAAATTGTAAAATCCATGTTTCATACAATTTTTATATCGTTAACGATTTAAAATGAAATCTAAAAAAGAAAAATAATAAACGCTTATATTTTTTTAGCTACACGAAGTTAGGCTTTGCTGGTAACAAAGAGCCTCAACTTATAATACCATCAGCAATTGCTATAAAAGAAACGGCAAAAGTTGGAGATAATAATGCTAGAAGAATTACTAAAGGTGTTGAAGATTTGGACGCATATATCGGAGATGAGGCTTTTGAAGCTACTGGATATTCTGTGAAAGTATGCATTGGTATTTATTTATGTCAGGCATGTTTGACTTATTTAACTTGAATATATGAATAAGGAAGCCTCGAAGAGCAATAAATTATATGGAGGTAAACATAGTCTATTGACAAACTTTCAATATTTACATATATAACATAGACAAAGGAAATGTCAAATTTAAAATAATATTTAAGATACAGTTACACCATTATTTGTAATATTATTTGATTTCAATTTTTCTTGTAAAGAATTATACCCTTAGCAATTTATTTAGTCAGGCATGCCTAAATTATATATATAAAAGATTCCTAATTAAACACAATGCTACTTTTTTCAACTATATTGTTATTCTGTTTAGTATCCAGTTAGACATGGCCTGGTAGAAGACTGGGATTTAATGGAAAAATTTTTGCAGCAATGCATTTTCAAATATCTCAGGGCAGAACCTGAGGACCATTACTTTCTACTCACAGAACCACCATTAAACACTCCTGAGAATAGAGAATATACAGCAGAGATAATGTTTGAATCCTTTAATGTACCAGGCCTTTATATTGCAGTACAAGCAGTATTAGCGCTAGCTGCCTCTTGGACAGCTAAGAGTCTAGAGGATAGAACATTAACAGGAGTAGTAGTTGATAGTGGAGATGGAGTAACACATGTAATTCCAGTTGTAAGTATAATGAAGCAGAAGATATAAAATTCGTATACAATTGTATTTTAAGAACTTTTGTTTTATATTAATCAATTCGTTGTCTCTCAGGCAGAAGGTTTTGTTATTGGAAGTTGTATAAAACATATTCCTATCGCTGGACGCGATATCACTTACTTTATACAAAGTTTGTTAAGGGAACGCGAAATCGGAATACCGCCTGAACAGTCGCTAGAAACAGCTAAAGCGATTAAAGAAAAACATTGTTATATATGTCCTGATATTTCAAAGGAGTTCGCTAAATACGACAGCGATCCTACTAAAATAAAACAGTATGAAGGTATCAACAATATCACTAAACAGCCTTTCGTCGTAGACGTTGGTTACGAGAGGTTCTTGGGGCCAGAAATATTCTTCCATCCCGAAGTATGTTTATATAAATTTAAACTTACAATGAAATAGCTTATTTTTAAAATCACGTTTGTAACTTTGTGTTTTCTCCAGTTTTCTAATCCAGACTTTACAACACCGTTAAGTGAAATCGTGGATGATGTAATACAAAATTGTCCAATAGATGTACGAAGACCATTGTATAATAATATTGTTTTATCGGGCGGTTCTACGATGTTTAAAGATTTCGGTAGGCGATTACAACGCGATATAAAACGTATCGTCGATGCTCGTCTTAAACTTAGCGAAACGTTAAGTGGAAGCTACATTACGGTAACGTATACTTTATTAATATACATTATTTCGATTTCGAAATGAAGAAAAATCATGTCAAAATGAGTAAACTAAAAGTATACATTCAATTTTATTTTAGCCAAAACCGATGGACGTTCACGTCATATCGCATCATAAACAACGTTGTGCTGTATGGTACGGTGGTGCTTTATTAGCAAGCGATCCTGAATTTTATAGGGTTTGTCATACCAAGAAAGCTTATCAAGAATACGGTCCTGGAATATGTCGTTATAATCCCGTATTTCGTAGTATGGTGTAAAATGAATAAAAATATACTTAATTCTAAAAAGACGTTGTACGGATCAACGATCGCAACTTAACGTCATTAATGAAATTGTTAATAATTTATTCCAATTTTATGTTTTCCTCTATGATTATATTTAATGAGATAAACTGGGCCTTTATAGATATGTAACAATTAACTAAAAGAATTCCGAAGAACGCCCAAGCTTATACTAGCAAACGCACACGGACATATTTTCATGCTCATTCGTTGATGCATTATAGTTGTAAGAAGAGGTATTTGCATTTAATAAAAAAAGGAATGTTCTATTACCAATAATGATTAAAAATAATTAAGACAGTTACATTACAAACTAACTGTATAGATCTGTACATAAAATAAGTTTATTGAAAAATAATAATTCTTTTTTAACGAAACACATTCAGAGAATGATTTATACTTCCCCATTTGAAATATTAATCATTCATAAAATAACGAACAAATATTTCAATGCCATTTCTGCAACAATTCAATTTTCTTTATTCATTATTGTACATACACCTTTTATACGTATTTACAATTTCTCGAAAAAGTAATACCACGATTGCTTAAAAAATTTCATGAAAATTATAACAATACATACGAGATTGTACAAACAATTAATATACAATCTCATAAATAGATACTGAACATAATTAGTATTATCAAGTTACAAGTACCTAAGAAACATTACAATTTTACAGTGTTCGCTATAAACAGTAGATATATTATCTGATATGAAATGTATATTATCTTCGTAAAAGTAGCTGACGTGTGAAATATATATATACATATACATATACAATATATATATTGTATATGTATATGTATATGTATACATGTACTTATATATCTTTCATTCTTGATATTGTATTCAGAGTGAAATTTTTGTTCTTTATTACTCTACATCAGAGGTGTCTACGGTAGGTCTCTCACGTCTGTGCCGACTATTGTAAGTAGGTATTCTCGAGCTAAACGTGCATAATGCACGCTTTCCCCTCTTCGCTTAGTCCGCACAGCTGTAAGAGAAAGATCCACTCCATACATATTTCCCCTTTTTCCTTCAGTTGCTGCACGAACGCCACTATAAGCAGGTTAGTCATCACTACAAATATACGTGGTGAGAAAATCGGTTAACTGAAAGTGGAACTCGTGCAGCTCCTGGAGTAGAAGTAGCGAGGGACCGGCTGATCGAGAGTTAATTGTCGGAGGAGAAGTAGTTAGACACCTCTGCTCTACTTCATGACGGCACTTTACGTTTGCTCGTTATTATCATAACTAAAGATATAGAATATTATTTGTTACAGTCATTATTAAAAATAATGTTTTCACACTTAAACATGTCAAAATAATAAATACTTACAATAAATTTAGACCATCAAGAGCGACCACTACAACTTCTCCATTAATGTTTGACACTAGGGACGAGAAAAACAGAGACAAAATATTAGAATTCGCTCGTGTGGATCCTGTATTTGGTGCAGGTCTTTTATAAATATCAATACTATCCACAGGTGGCAGAGGATCATGCGAAAACACTGAACCATCATTTTGTATCTACATATAAAAAAGATTTAAGAATATATTAGAATACAAGAAAAGTACATTATGTATAAAAGCTTTGTATAAAATTCTGTATACCTCTTGAATATTTACAGTAACATCTTTTATATCAGATAATATAATATGTCTCAAAATATTCTTTGGTAGTTTCCCTTGATAGCGTTTACTCCGTTTATTTTCGCAGTATTTTACGTAGTCATCTTTAATATTGACTCGATTCAATGCAACATGTACATTTTCACGTAACCATGGTAAAAGATCAGTTTCTTTCCATAAGCGAAAACTACGCGCAACATATAGATCCTGTAATTTTTCTAAGGCTGGTGTTGTTGAAGTTTTTGCCTTACTGTTAAAATACTCGTGATTCCGTACCTAGATGGTTATTCGTTTCGTTAATTGATTATTAATGTATTTTTGAAACAACATTGAATTAGTAAAAATACCTTCTCATCAGTTTGTATACTGCATTTGTCCAGCAAAGGCATTAGCACACCCGGGAACATTATTAAAGCATTTTGTAAAAGTACGTCGGCAAGTGTTTCATCACCTAAATGAAAATGAGCCAACGCTAAGCTATATGCTATATTTGGCAATTGTGTCAAATTTCTTGTAGCATCCCAAAGGTTACAAAACTCTATAAACCATTTATATTCTTTTGCTCGTAAAGCATAGAAGTCAAGAGAAAGAATTATAGCTAGTGGATCACCTTCTGGATCAAGTGATAGAAGTAATTTACAAAACTCCAAACTTGTTCTGAAACATAAAATCTTGTACAGAAGTGTGAATAAAAAAATAAAACAATTATAAGCATTTATTCATTTTACCTATAACATGCGCGTCCACCAACAAATTTGAGATGCTTGAATAAGGTTATGAACAAAGCACGATTTTGTTGTTTTCTATAGTCTAATCTACAGAATCCAGTTGTGACATTAAACAATGGATGGAAAGCACACTCTAAACAATATAGTGCTCGTTCTGTAAATTCTGCAGCCATGGCTAAATCTTCTTTGAGTTCACAAAGCTCTGCTAATTGTAATAATGCATCTACATGATAAGAATGTGCATTTATAATGTTCTGAAACACATTAAATTCATATTAAGAATTAAAATCTAATTAAATATTTCTAAGGAAATTCTATTCGTAATATTTAAAAGAAAATAATATAACTTACAACAATGTTTTCAGGACTTAAGCTTTCAACAGCTTCTAAGAATTTTAATTGAATCTGTCTGTACGACGGACCATGATCGTAAACAAAGTATTGAACATTATTAGTAGATTTCATAGTGTGATCCAATGACATTGAAAGACCAGACTTATTAATCGGTGGCCAATTGTCCCTTGCAGAAGCTAACCAAGTTTTCTTCAAATGGCCCACACGAGCTCTATTTCTTCTGTTACTATAAAAATTATAATTACCATATAAAATCCAATTATGCTTGTTAATTATGACACCTTATATCTAAACTATTTAGAATATAAATTTTATTCTACGTACTTTTGTTCAGCTTGGACCGTTTTACTACCAAATATTCTTTTAAGTTCATTATAAGGATTCAAGTGTTTGTGTTGCACTAACAAAATATCTTCTTTAGACTGCTTTTCTATCCATTGCAAATTGTTTGTGTCCTGAGAACTACAGCTTGGAAGCGGTTCTCCGAGTAATTTATTCACTTCCCTTATACTTCTTTCGATTTCATCTGTGTCTTCCACTTCTACAGACTGAACAGTTTGATGAGTTTTTGTACCATCTACTATCTTCTTCCTTTTTTTCTTTCTATTTTTGCGTTTAGCTTCAGCCTGACAATCTTCTTCGACAACCTGTTGTTCTTCATTTTCTTTCTCTGCAGTTTCAGTATTTTGATTTAACTGAAAACAGAAAAAATAAATAACAGTGACATCTACAAAGTATGGAAATATAAAAGCCTTTAATAGTCAGAAAGGTCAAAAAACATACAAGGAATCAACAATAATTAAAGAAATGAAAAACTTACTACATCAAATAAATTAAACGTCTTAGACTTAACATCACGAATCATTGAATTCTCTTCTTCATTCTCGCTTTCACTATCTTTCTCTGGTAACGTATCACCTCCGTACATTTTTTTCATATACCGTGTGGACATGTTGAACAAAATAAATTTTGAACTGAATCGTTAAGAAAAAGATGTAAATATGTTCGAAATTATACAAAAAAGGACACTTTCAATTTAAAAATGGCAGGACTTAATTGGCGATAAATTCCTGATTCTTTGAATTCTCGTCGAAATTTAAATGTCTCTTGCCACTTGTCAATTTTCTTGCTTCGAGTATCTAAATGGACACGGTTTCTATAATGGGGTAGATGTTCAACTTATTACAATTCGTGGTAATATTTTGTTCCTATTACACCACGTTGTGTCGCAATTTCGCTATGATCGTACAAGTTCTGCCAACATTCGTACGATTTTCAAAGTTGCTCAACTGATAAACCTGTTTTTAAATTTGACACTCGTGCCTGAGTGGTACCAGTATACTTACTATCGAAGATCGGTGTCTATAAGCCACGTGGATTCTATTACCGTTAAGCACTTTCTGCTTCCACTGATTAAAGTATGAAATTTTCAATTGTATGGTTGTGACAAAATAACAAAATATTTTATTGTCTTTTAAATTAACATCGAGATCTTTTAATTAGCATTGTATTATGCTGTTTGCCGAAAGGTGACGCTACGAAAAACTGAAGACACGGCAAAGTTTTCCATATTTTACTGCATTATTTGTTTCACTGAAAAAATTCCTGTGCCGTTAAAATGAATTTAAAAAATATTAAAGATAGACTGAAAGATGATACATTGGATCTTAGTTTATGTGACCTGAAAGAAGTGCCTGTTCGAGAAATCGTATGTAGATCCAAATAACACGTTCAAAATAAAAAAAGATTGTACATGTAAAGTATCGATATTAGTAATCAATAAACAAATTTTTTAGGCGACTGTTAAGAAAGCAAGGAATTTGGATTTATCAAACAATTTATTAGCTGCTTTGCCTGTAAGTTTTCAGAAATATTGCTTCTAGTTACACAATAGTTATTACAGAACAACCATAATTTATTTCAGAATACTTTTGTCAATCTTAAGCAAATAATTCAATTAGATCTCAGTAGAAATATGTTAACAGAGATTCCTGAAAATTTTGGAGAATTAAAACAACTGCGATATTTGGATCTCTACGAGAATCAGGTAAAGTCAACTTAGCTCCTAACGATAATTCTGCGAATAATTTGTGTATATCTGTCTATATAATAGGAAATATTATTTTATAGATAAGCAGGCTACCTCTTAGTTTAAGTGAATTGAAGAATCTAAGGTGGCTGGATTTAAAGGAAAATCCATTAACTCCTGCAGTAGCCAGTGTGGCTGGTCCCTGTAGTAATTTAACCGAATGTCAAGCCTGTGCTCGCAATGTTGTTATGTACTTGTCACGTGTAAAACTCAGTATCGAAGAAGAGAAATTACGAAGATTAAATGCTGTCACAAGTAATACTTAGGAACAGAGAATAGAAATTAACAGGGAACAGAGAGTAAAAATCAATAATATTTTCACTGTTGGTAGATGCAGAGACTGATACCTTATTAACAAAAAAGGTTGGAAAAAAGAAAAAAAAGAAAACAGCGGAGAAGGATAATAAAGAAAATGCACATGAAAGTAAATCGACGTCTTCAACCGAAGAGCCGCAAGTAGGCGCAAATAAGGTTGTAATACCAGCAATGGGACAAAATAATCCAAACACCGACGAAGAACACGCATTGAAAGGTAAATGTATCGTTGACTGACACCTTTCTATTACGATCATTTCACCATGTTAATTTGAATGAAATTGCAACGCGTTTCAGGCAAGTACACAATTGCACAGTTTCTTCTTCTAAGTTTGATCACTGGCATGCTAATAATCGTAGTTCTGCCAATGTATTCAGAGCGGTGTAACACGCTTATAAACTATATAGAAAGAAATACGGGTGTACCTTTGAAAGAATTTCAGAAACACAGCATCAATACGTTCCAATTTTCTATACGGGCTGCAACCATGTGGACCAAAAGCATTTGCAAAGATTTATACTATGTCTATGAAAACAGCTTTAGGGGGAATATGAGTGAGCTATCGAACAAATAAAAAATGTTAATAATAGCAGTGCACCAGCTTGAATGTAAGAGACGACATATTATTATATAAGAATCAGGGCTTCTGTTATTTATTTTGATGAATTAAAAATAATTACAAATATACGAAAGATCTTCGTTTTCATGAAATCGATTTTTTTATCAAAATCTATCAGCTTGAAATCTTTGGTCCCAGTAGACTTTTGGTATTCGTAATATATAAAAATTCGGGATAATTATCTATACGCTCGTGAGATATTACACGTTATCGGTTGCGTTCGTTTTGTTTAGCAGAGTCGGTGTTGATTTAACGGCTGCCTTGCCAAAAGAGTTCTCCATTTTGCTGATCAATTTCTGGATATTATTCATTTTCGTCGCGGCATGATCGTCCACCTGTTCGATCCCGTTCCGGTTTCGAGGATTCGTCTCTTGAACTGTAGTGAAATCGATCGATTTCGGTTTCTTTTCACCGATGAATCGGTTACAAGATCTCTTCTCCGTAGCAACTTGTACCTTGCCAGTTTCTTCGACGTCCTTACTATCCTTGAATTCCTTTTTTCGTGCCAGACACTCTGCAAGTATGGCGATATCGTCGTAGAGCTCCTCCTGTTGATCGGTACAATGTTCACGTTGATTCGATTTGAGCCGCGGTGTTTGATAGTGTTCCATTTGGTCTAGCGACACTGGAGATTCCAGTCGATCAATATTTTTACATGATACAGAGTCATCGAGGTTTCGTCGAGTAGATCCTTGAGTGCAATTCAATTTTCTCGGAGTTACCTGACAATCGATCGAAACGCCGTTAATGTAAAAGCAATTATTATCTACCGTCAATGGAGGAACGGTTAACCCTTCGCACTCGAGAGGCGACTCACAGTCGCCATTTGGTTTGATACAGTAAAATTACAAAGTTTGATATTCAATATTAAAGTTCATTTAACGCAATTATCCATGAAACGTTAAAATAGAATAGTTCTATCCCTTAATTTCTATATTATTTATATTAATATTAATTATAAAGCATCATTGGTATTTCATTAGAGAATCAGGAATATATCTAGCGAAACAATTCTCGAGTGGAAAGGGTTAACAAAGAGAACGGTAACTTACTCGGACCGGTTGCAGCGTTTCTTGCTCTTTGTGATTTATTCGATAATAACTGACGTCATCGTAAAGTTCCTGCTGATCAACCGAATCAACGACTACAGGAGGATTCGCATAAATTGGTCTAGGCGGAGGCGGACAAGTGTACTCGGATTTTTCTTCTTCCGAACAGATGGTTCCTTTCACCTGTCTGGTGTTTATTAGAGCGGACACCTTGTCGTAGGTAGGCAATTGTTGCTCATCCACGGCCGGTGGCGTAGGTGTTACGCGTTTCGTTGCTTTCTTTTCAGCCTTTCGTGGAGATTCTTTCAAGTTTCTTACTCGATGCAAAAAAGACTTCTTTTGTAATTTATCTGGCGATTTAGCCGGTTCCACCGGTTTGTCGGAAGCACTTGTATTCGGCCGATCGTTGCTCGATCTTGGGGACAAACGCAGACTCTGAAACACAATGCAGCGATCAAAATAATTGACGAGTTCCGTGTGATCGAGAATGACGTAGAATTAGTTACCTCAGCGTCATCGTAACATTTGTCTCTTTTATCGACGCGGCCGACATTATCATTGTTCAAGGTGGACGCCGCGGAACTAATGTTATCGCTATCATTGTTGCACATTGTTCCGCTTTGCGAGCCAGTCGGTCGTTCCGCGTTGTCCAAATTCCTCTTTGGTTTTTCTACCAATACACTCGTATCTTTTACGTCCGAGCAGACTTGGTTCCCTCGAGGATCGTTAAGCCTTGGTTCTCTCTCGATTCGATTCGCTTTGCCGATTGGCACGTTCTTGTAATTACGCGTACGCGTCGTGTTTCTGAAATCTTCGATCTTATAATACATATCGTCCTCCTCCTCCTCTTGGGACACGTACGATGCCGTAGGTAGGGCCGGTAATCTTCGCGGGATTCGGGCAGGTAACGAAGGACCCGGGACAGAAGCAGGAGTGGGAGTACTGGCGGAAGCAACTGAAGAAACAGAGGTAACAGTAGCGGACGCGACGTCGAGGACAACAGCGGCAGCGGACGAAGAAACCGACGGAAGAAGGTTCTTTGACAATGAGTCGATCGCTTTCGTGTCGGTACCGGTAAGATTCGCAGCTAATTCCGACTTAGCCTTATCGACGCCTGAACATCCAACATTTTGATGCTCTTCCACGCGAGCGTTTACTTTCGGGACGTTAGCTTCGAGCGGCGCGGCTACCGAGACTTTTCGCAATTCCGCGTTCTCGTTTCTCTCGACGATACCCATTTCGTAGATTTTCACGATCCACTGTTCCATTTCCTTCGGACTTTTCGCGACGAACTGAAAGAACCACGACCGACGTGAAAAGAAACCGTGCTGCGTTTACTTTACATTCTATTCTATTCTATCTGTTGGAAGCTCGTTCACCTGGAAGGTCCTGTTGCCAGGGCAAAAGATTTCAAACGTGGATCCGCTTCTTCGTTGATCTTTGGGTATGGCGTTGGGCGCGGCGCGAGCCGCGTAACCACGAATCGGTAGCACAATGTACGGCCGGTTGTCCCGATCGCTCCCGTAGATCAGTAAACACGATTCGATCAAGCCTACAACACACGGGTGTAAATAATCATGTTTATCGCGCGTCACACTTCCGGTGCAACGCGCAGCGGAAGCAATGTAACTTACCGACCCAGCACTTCCGATACTGTCCAAAAGTGAACAGCCTTTTCCCTTCCTTCCTGTCGAGAGGGCCGAATTTCGAACATTTTATCTTAGCTTGGGCTGCCGGGAAATTCGCGTAGATCTCTAGCAGCTCGTGCTCGATCTTTTCATCTTTGGCGTGAGATTGTTGAGGCGCGCATTCCGCGGCTAGGATCGCTGCGTGATTCGACTCGACCGTTTGAAAGCTTTCGTAATAATCTTGTTGCTTTTGTTTCTGATGCTCTTCCGCCACCACGTATTCCCCGAGTTCGGTTTCTATTTCGTTGACTGTGACCAAACCCTTCAACGCAATTGGACTCATGTTCAAGTACGGCTCAGAAGTGGTCTGTGTTCCGATTTTCTCGGCCATGAACCTCATCAAAGTCTGCTTCGAGCGGATCAACAGATCGTCCCGGAAACTTTTGAGCGGGATCGGGAGATTCACTTCTCCCAGACATTCCAAGAAGTGGATCACTTCCGTAAACACGTTTTGAAGGGCGTTCATCTGCGCTAATAGATGGACACCCATGGTCGTGTTCCTTGACCGATCGGTTTGCATGGTCGTAACGGTAACGGGGATGTCAAACGCGCGCAAACCGAATTACGAACGAAACGTATCCTGTACGTCCCGATCGATTCCTTCTTCTCGAAACGGAACCGCTAGCGCTACTCTTCGCGCTGCTACAGTTCCCCGTTGACAGCGTCAAAGTCACGCCGGATGCGATGGCAGATACGCGACCGATAAAACAACATTTTACAAAGCGTCGTACTGGAAACGAATCGCATCGAATGAATCACACTATTCCAACAACCTTTCAATATTCAGAAACTCGATTGAACGTGCAGTTCCTGTCGGCCGATGATTCGCGCACGACCGCGCGTACCATCGGGGATTATCGGTGCGACTCGCTCGCGACTGTTCCCACTATCCAATAGAGTAGGAATAAGATTCGACGAAAGAAATTGCTGATCGGATGAGTAATTTGAAATTCGGAAACCCCCGATTAGCCGGTGAATGATCCTTCCCTTCGATCGAAGCGCGACGCGGACCGAAAGTCGACCATTTCAAACTTATCCAACTCCCGGCGAACTTTTCTAAGTTTGTCCACTAGTTTTATCGGGCACTTTATCGCGATAACGTTTATCGGGCGGCGACTCGCGAGAATGCTCCGATGTTCCCTCGTTAAGATTCAACGAGCAACGTCGCACGTGGGAGCAACGGAAGACGATTCGAGTCTCGGCGAGGCGGGTCGCGGCGTCTCGTCGAGTCTCGTCGAGTCGAGTCCAATCCGACTCCCGCAAAGACTGTTGTCATCGCCGTCGCTCTTCCTTGGAATCTATCGCCTCGCCGCCTTGCCCTTAAGCGTTGCCCCATCCAACCGGCCGCGACTGACTCATTCTTTTCGGCCGTGCGTCTCTCTGCGGCGACGAGCTTCCGTCCTCGTCGCGTTCACTCCGTCCTTCTATCTGCGGTCTTTCGGCCGCGAGCGCGACCCAAACGACGTCTTAATTGATCGCACCAATTGACGTACCAATGTAAGAGCACACCGGGAAACAAACGGCAAGTTTGCATTCCATCGCCTGCCGTTTCTCTCATTGTTTTCTTTCGCTCGTCGGGTACGAGGATCGAACGAGATCAACGTTCCTTCGTCGCGAATCGAATCAGAGTCCACCGATTCCAGCCGAAGTGTGATTTATTTAACCAATCGGTTTCCGAGAACACAGGAAGATTTTAACGCGACGAAAACGGCCGGGTTTCCATGTCTTCAATGAATTTGCCAAGGTACCTTGCCTCGCGTTTTCGTTAACGGATTCGCGTATACGTGCTTCGCGATGTCCGCCAGCTCCGGAAATGGGTCCGATTTCGCCTCTTCCAGTTCCTCGTCCACTTTCTTCCAAACGCTGCTTCGTATTTCCTGTTTGATAAGGAATAACGTAATACCGAGTGGGACGGAGCAGCCGAGAGAAATGAGGGCGAAAATGAGAATGGAAATAAAAATTGAAAACGTAGAACGCTCGCCTCGATTTCCTTTTCGGTTTTCAAGCCGTTCTTCGCGAGAAGTTCGGCGAGCGTCGAGATGGGATCTTGTTCCGCCTGAACTCGCTTCGTTTCGTCCCTGGTGCGGTAAGAAGTGCCCGGGTCGCTCATACTGTGTCCGTAGTACCGGTACGTGTCCATTTCCAGGATGATGGGACCGTTTCGAAGAGCATGTTCTCTGGCGAATTTCACCGCCTCGCGTACATCGAGCACGCTCATCCCGTTCACCTGGGAATCGGTGACATCGGTTACTTAGCTCCGTTAGGAATCAGACGAGAAACAATGGGCGTAGACGCGATCGCGGTGTTGGTGTTCACTTTCACGCCTGGAATCAGATCTCCCCGAGTGTAAAACGCTGTATTCGCCGAGTGCCTGTGCGCCGCCGTCCCCATTCCGTACTGATTGTTCTCGCAGACGTAGACTACCGGCAGATTCCAAAGTTTCGACATATTGTACGCCTCGTAAACCTGACCCTGGGACGCCGCTCCGTCGCCGTAGAGCGTCCACGCGACTCCGCCGGTGCCGTTGTATTTATGAGCGAATCCCAACCCGGCGCCGATCGGCACTTGACCGCCGACGATCCCATCGCCGCCGTAGAATCCTGTCGCGTACATGTGCATCGATCCACCTTTCCCTTTCGAGATCCCAGTCCGCCGACCCATCAATTCCGCGAGAACCTGCCGTGCCGACACTCCGAACACCACCGCGAATCCGTGACACCTGTAAGCTGTGATCAAACTATCCGCTCCGGCCATCGACATTTTCATCCCCACGGCCACTGCCTCCTGCAAACCGCATTGTCTCCTTTCTGCTATTTCCTCGCGCCCGGACTAGATCGATCGAAAACGGTCTACCTGGCCGGAATACAAATGAAGGAAACCGTTGATCAATCGCGCCCTGTACAACTCCGCGGCTTTATTCTCTATTCGTCTGATGTAGTTCATCGTTTTCAGCGCGTAAGTGGCTTCCTCTTCGTTCATCGTCGCGCTCGTCGCCGGCCCTTTGTCTAACCGGTACAGCTCGTATTTCTAAACAGACCGGGCGAATCTGTGTAATTTTCATAAACGTGATATAGCGTTCGGTAAGGTAAAAGCACTAATAGTTGGCCAGATGAGATAAGCGTTCTGCGTGAATAATGGTAAACGCATTCTCCATTATTAGGTAGAGGGACTCTGCGCGAAAGTGCTGTTCGAACGTCTTACGTTACGTAAGAAAGCGAACTTTCTTGAGGTGGCTGTATTATCCAGGTTGTAGGCATTTTTGAAAATTCAATGCTCGCGCCGGAATTCGGTCGTCCTTTGAAACGAGAAAATTGCATTGACTATATGTTAGTCAGCAGTTGACCACTTATAGTAACACCAAAATCACTAAAGGCGATTAACGCGTTGAGCGCCGCACGATTTTGCCGAGAGAAATATAGAAAACGAGAATAATGTAATATCAATTTATATAATTGAATTTCGTTATTGTTGCAAGTTTATCTCGGTGAATGTCATTGCATTAGGTGGTATTACTTATAATATAGAAAGGTTTCCGAATAATCATCGTTCAATCGAATGAATTATAGTAATTCGATTTGATTGAGGTCATCGATGACCCCCGTGGCATCCAACGTGTCAATATCGTTTATTCGCAACGATTGTGACAAATCACGAGTAAAAGGACAAATACAAATGAAAAGAAGTCGATTTCATGTTGGAACCTGGAGGCATGCAACCAACGTCAATGAATTACTAGTTTCTACGATTAACGATTCAATTCAGGTAAAAGTTTTTCGGAGTTGGGTCGGTCATCGAAAGATTATTACTTTCAAAAACCTTGTTCCCTACGTTTTCCTGAAAAATGGTCAATTACTGGTGTCTTCACCTTACTTCCCATCAGAAATTGTTCGAACGTTTATTCGCGTTGCATCGATAAGTATGTAGTACATACGTAAGTATACGTAGGTACCAACACACGAGACGAATCTTACCGTCTCGACTGTCATTTCCTTTGATATACCCCTGCCAAGAAGGGAGAAAAGCCAGCGACGATTCGTGTAACCTCGTACCAGTTGCAAACGATGCATTCTTCGTTCAAGGCCCGCTTAAATAACTCGCCGAACGGTGTAGATCGATCGCGCGCTTCGAACTCCGCGATTTGTCGACTCAGCTTCGTCCGTTTAAAAAAAGATATTAGAAACCTGTAATTCTGTTCGACTTCGATGCTTCCGATCGGGCAAAGGTTGACGCGAAAATGCATATTATCGCCACGCATTGCGCGAATTTAGCTGCGATACTGGATACCGATCTTTTTGCTGCAACTCACCTATCCCCCTTACTTCGCTCAAATATTTTCACGGATTCTCGTGAACCTAGACGGACGTTTGTACCTACGCGGAAACCGATAAACAATCCCGGTACGAAGGGTTGTCTATCAACTATTTCTGCGAAACGTCGAGCAATCATTGGAAATTATTATCGACTCGGAAACGCGTCGGCGACTTATCATCTGTCCGCCGCTAGATGTATAAAAACCGAAGGAAATAGGAATATTTCTGAAAAAAAAACCAAGATTTGTCGTTGAACGTTTTATTCGATTCAGATCCAATCGAGTAAGCGTTTCGTCGAACAAATGTATGAAACGATCGGTTCGATCGTTCGATAACCTGTGTAAACTACAAACCTCGACGCATAGTAAGTTTCGGAGATTGGCAAGGGAAAGTCGATTCGATTCGGACGATTCCTCGGATCCCAACCGCTACCGATCACCGATGCTTCGTCCATCTCGAACCTTCGTTTCTCCGATCGGATTCGGAGCAATTCTCGACGTCGCTCTCCAATGGAATAGGTTGCAGCGCACGGGCCAGGATAGGTGACCTTAGAACCGTTTTCGACGAGACAGCGTGTTCCGGTTCGCCTCTGCACGACGTACAAACGTATCGTCCCTTGAAACTCGACAGTTCGCAGCGGAGTTTGAAGGTAACGTGTAAGATACACAGAATAACCCTTGAGAATCGATTATTCGAAAGTAAAGCAGAAATCGGATCGAATCGAAACGATTACCGTGCGAAAGCTGCCCGGACTCTAGTCGACACGTCGGACGATGCGGACCTCCAGTCTGATTTAAACGCTGCTCGCTGCCTCTGCGCGTCGATTTCCGAGCGAGCTGAACACACTGAAGGAATCACTCGCGACTCCTGCTTCAAGGTAATCCACGAAACCATGATAGCGTGAATCGTTCTCGATTCGCGGTTTTTCCGAGTACTTGCCTTCCCGTTTTTCCTTTCGTCCGTTTCTCCCTTGTTGTACGAAGAAAAGGAAAAGGTCTGGCTGCAAACGCGTATGCTCCGCCGGTTTGCGTTCCCTCGAGCCTGGTTACGCGAGTTCTCATCGCGCCTGAACCCCTTTAATTCCTGCGAGCGTACGCGAGAAACCTATCAAGCGTTCGTCGATTCGCACGCGAGAACGCCGTCGAAAGACACGTTCACGAGCGTGGCCGCGTATTTCCTGCGACGACGACGATAACCGTGCTTATCGATATCCCCCATTTCGCGTACCCGCGACTCGTTCCTCTCCTTCGAGGCTCGCCGCGCTCGCTCCTGCCGGGAACAGACCGGATGTTCGTTCAAGGTTCTCGTCAAGGAACAGTGCGTGTGCGCCATCAGTCGTTCCAGCTCGATCTATCGGAAAGAAGGCCAGAGGAGTTCGCAAATTCCTCGCATAGAAAGGATCCGCTCCTAATACCTTCTCGAATCGTTTGGTCCGTTTGCGAGGACTGGGCAAAGATGGCGGTCTGGCTGGCCGGTCGACCGGGACCGATTCGCGCTTTCTTTCTCGGCGTTCGTTCGGATCGCCGAACAATCCTTTCGATTCGGCCACTTTGATCATGAACAACGAATCGAACTGCATCATCTCCTTTCTCCTTATCACAGCGAGAAAGCATCCAGGATCCAACGCGCGGCTAACGTTCTCCCCGTAAATATCGTCGATCGTGCCCACCTCGAAGAGGTCGCTGTCCGGAACCTTCGATTTCGTTGAAATGTTTAACCCCTTGCCATATGGTGTTTACCAACCTTTTCTGTGCCATGCCCTAACTAAACCTTTCCAAAATTCTTATGCACCCCTATGTAACATATAACATTTAACCCTTTGCACTCGAGAGGCGCGTTTCAGTCGCCACCCGATTCGACGCAGCGAACTTATAAAATTTTAAATTCAATATTAAAGCACGTGTATCAACGCATAAAACATCGAAATATAAAATAGTTCTGTCCCTTAATTTATATAAGATAAGCAACCGCATTAGTTGCGAAAAATATTGTCGAGTGCAAAGGGTTAATATTATATTATAATATTTTTATAATTTTGTTTACGTGCGTAAATATTGTGAAATATACGAAGTGATATTTCAAATTTCAAATTGCCCCCCTTAAAAATCAAATTGCTCCCTTGTAGGGTGACGGTCACACGTTGGGAAACTGCCGTACAATCATCAGAGAATCGTGATGAAGATTTCGAGACTAGTTTAATAAACATCGATGTCGTTCAATGTGCATGGATCAAAGCGAAAAACTGTTTTGCTATTACCAATGTATTATCTTCGAAGTAAATTTGTACTTGGAATGGACAATTTCCTTGCGTTTCTTCTAAATTGTTGGTAGAAATCCTTAGCACGAGCTTAGTGGCAAAAGTAAATAATATGGCAAGGGGTTAATCGATCGGAAATCTTACGGCAAAGTTCGCGGATACGGTCACTGCCGCTCGATCCTCATCGCCTTTCGGTTCCTTCGGTTGCTCCAGTTTCTCCGACTCACGAGATTCTCCAGCTTCCTTCGGTGGTCTCTTCTTCGACTGAAAGCAAGCGAAAAAATAATTGAACCAAATAAGCATTAACACGCTCCGTGCCGGCGTGCACGACCCACGCTGAACTGTCCGTTCAGCCGCTTGGAATTCTCATTGAAAAACGAAGAATTTTTTAAAAATATGTTGCAGACACAAACATAGGCACCTTAATATCGTGTATACTGCGTTTATTTAATTTTATTTCGTTGTAAAGATGTGGGTCGTATACGGAAGGTCTTAAAAAAACGGTACGAAACGTGTTAACACTAGAACTACCGGATGGGTCAAAATGACCATTCATGATTTCTCTTTTTCCAGTTATCGAAAAGATAACGCTTCTCTGAGAAGTTACTAGAGAAATCAATTTAGTAATACAGAAACTGCAAATCAAGTCTCAATAGTTGCGCCATTTAGTTTCTACAGGGAAATTTCAAAGACAGTTTGACCGCTTGGTGGTACTGTCAACCCTCTGCACTCGGGAGTTTCTCATGTAAAATATTCAATACTTCCTAATTAGATATACACAAGAATTTTTCCTATTATCAAGAATTCCAACTTACATTAGGCAACAAAACTACTTTCTTCCAATATTTCACGCATCGATGCATCACACAAAGGTTACCGGTGAATACCAAAGTTGACAATTTCGTATCAAATCACATGTCGACTAATCGTCTCTCAAGTGCAAAGGGTTAAGTGTATTCGTTGTATCGGGGGAAAACGAACCGCGCGAGAACGCAGGGGAACGCGGAGGAATGGAAGAAACGAACGCCTTACCGATTGATCGCGAACGTGTCTCGCCACGGCCATTCGATTCGCGTAATCGACTACCCTCCGGATCATCTCCGTCGTTTCCGAGGGTAAGATCGTGTGCGCCTCGTATATAACGAATTGAACGTTCGGCCTGGTCAACGCGTGCTTTAGAGTGGACATTTGATCGGCCAGGTGCGGAGATCGCGACCGATCGGACTCGCGAGCATCGCCGTCGCCGTCGTCCGCGGTGTAAGCGTCCGTCAGCGACTCGAGTAGATCCGTGTCTCCGCCACGAGCCACGGCGAGATCGACGATGTCTCTGACGCCGGTGTAACTGCACGGCGGAATCGCCAAGACCACGGTGGCTCTCTCCAATTCGGACGTCGCTGGAGGTGAGACGTACCTGGACGGATGGCGAAGCGCATTCTTTCAGAACGACCGATAACAGAGAATAGGGAAAGGAAGGAACGCGAGCATACTTCTCCGAGAATACGCGACATCGCTGCGAGGTAACGCCGAGCTCGTTCAAATACGACTCGTACTCGCGGCGACGTTCACCAGCGCCGAAAGCCAACAGCCGACCGGCATCCTCGATGTCTCGGAGTAGTTCGGCCAGGTAACCGGTATGTCGAGGCGCAAGGGCGTGCGTCAATACTACCGGGCCGCAGAAACGACCAACGCGCATGGCTCGCGCGACAGCCGCTGCACCGAAGCATAGCGATTTTTCCTATCGCGCATCGTACGGTTATTTATGTAAATCGGCGTATCGATGATACAACTTAACATATTGGGTACCGGTTAATTTTCAGAAAATTGAATTGTGCGGATGGCAATTTTCACTGAGGTCAACTTATATCGCTATACATAGAAAAACTTAGATATATTGTTATGTAATGTATTTTAAATAGATGATCACATCCGAATTAAATTTTATATTTTTTCAATGCTGTGGTAATTAGCGAAATTGCATAGCTAAGTGTTTTTATATAGAAACGAGATTTCTCTTTACCGGGACGCGATGTGTTAATCATTTGCACTCGGAAGTATTTCGTTGGAAATACTTAACGTTTTCTAACTGGAAGACGATATTTTTTGAAGCTGACTCAAAGAAATCACAAGTGAATTGAGGAACGAAGCTTTTTTATCCCAATATTTCACACATCGATGCACTATACACAGTTCTATATTAAATATCATATTTAATAGCTTTTTGATCTTCTTGATAGAGTGGTGACTCTCACTCACCACTTGATTTCATACAGTGAAGCTATAAAATTTGATATTTAACACTAGAACTACCGAGCAGTCAAATGGCATTTCAAAATTTGTCTATAGAAACTCTAAGAATAGCTACTGAGATTTCAATTGACTTATGATTCAGTTCGAGTATTACTAAAACAACTTCTTTACTGATTCTGTAATGGAGCATGTGTTATGTTTTTAATCATTGGGAATGTAGGAACGAGTCAATTTGGTCCATCTGGTAGTTCAATATCAATTTCAGAAATATTGAAATAAAATAGCTTTGCTCCTCAATGTAAGTGTGATTTATCTTCGAGTTAGTTTCACAAAATATCATCTTTATCTCATCAGAAAATGTTCAAATATTTCTAGTTAAAAACTTCCGGGTGCAACAGGTTAATTCAATCTTTTAGCTACTGTACTAGCATATAAATAGCTCTTGTGTATACCATCTTTTTGAACAACTGTCATCGATAGTTGTGCGCAATTACAGTCTAATCTAATTATAGTCTAATCAATCTCAAATCGCAGTGACATTACATTTACAGTACGCAAACCGCGTCAAACCTCGCCGTGTAATGGTATAACTTCACGGCTAGCCCGGTAGCTAAAAGGTTAAATGACGAGGAATTTCGAAATCGATCGGATCCGACTCGATTCGATTCGCTCGAATGGAATCCAAACGACGAATAGTCGCTACCCACCAGAAAGACGAAACGATGATCACGCACTAGGGTGGAACGGGCCAAGGTTTCGCGCAGTTCCTCGTGCAATTCGACAACCTTCGGGCAAATCGAATGGAACGCGAAACCGGTATCGCTCATCTCCGTTACGTCTCCGTTTTCGCAGAGGACCAGATTCAGCGTGGACATCTCTTCCAGGAACCGTTGCTTGTTCGCAAACTTATTCGAGTTTACCCATCCGGAAGCGAACGCTGCGGTCTCCAACTTTCCACCCCAAGCGACGCCTTCGATGACCCGCAAACGCGCCGGCAGCAGCTCGCCTTCGTATCACGTTTCCCACCGTTACGATCACGACACAGACTACATTTTATCTTTTACGGTACAAATTATCATTACAGATATAGACATACTCGCGACTCTACCGCAGTCTCGATCGTTACCGCGTGCTATTCTCTTTGCTTCTCTATTTGTCATACGTTGAAACGCACTCGATCGAATCAAATGAAACACGGTGTCTAATGGCGGCTCGTAGCTAAAATTAGTGGGGATGCTGCTCCGGATAATTTGTAGCCTTCGTTTTAAAATGTTTGTATCTTTCTCATAAACTGGGGGATACCGACGTTAACACTAGAACTACCGAATCACTTAAACTGACTCTCACAAATTTCTTTATAAAAATCATGAGCGAGCATTTACTAAGATTTCAATTGAGTTGTACTTCAGTTTTGCTATTACTGAATTTGCCTCGTTAATCATTTTTCGTAGAATCTGTGCCTTTTCAGTGATTGCAAAAGAAATCAGAAATAAGTGATTTTTGCCCATCTGATAGTTCTAGTGTTAAGCTTAAGGATTATATATTGTACAAGTATAAAGAAAGGATTAAAGAAAAAGGGACCTATGTTAAGTGTTATCGATATCAAGCGGAAATTAGAGGTGCAACGGTTTCACAGTGCCGATACGCGAGCCGCCACTGGTGTCTACAGTAAAATCTACGAGTCTAGTCACCGAGGGTAAGTGCCGATCCACGAATACGCAGTCGTGAGATGCTCGCGGCGAGATGAGTTTTCGACTCCAACAGGGCTGCTTCGATGTCCATCAATCCGGCGGTCTAACGGACGCCGTTGCAAAGAAAGGAACGGCGACTTTGAAACAGCACAGAAACGGTACACGACCACGTTGTTTCGTTCCTCTTTTACCTGAAAAACTCTTTCGCGTTCCTCGACGGCGGCGATCTCGCCGCGTCTCGAGAATTTCCTCCCTTGCATGTCGTACAGTAACAACCAGACGATCTTCCGTCGATTTTTCAGCGCGCCGTTACGCTGCCAAAATCCCACCTCCTCCAGGGAACGAATGAAAATCTTCTTGTCTGCAAGTGTAAAAGTACTTACAAGGATACGCGGACAGAGATCGACGGAGCATGATCAACTTACACCTAAGCACATCGTAAACGAGTCCGAACACTCGACGCATCTCTGCTTCGTCGGAATACACGAGGGACGTCGAATCTCCTTGAAGAACCTTCGCGGCTGAAATGATATCGTTCACGCGCCATCCCGGTTTCACGCAAGCTTCCGTCATCGAACCGGAGACTCGACCGACACTCGTCTCCGATCCTTTCGATTCGTCGATGCTACCACTTTCCTTCGTCTTTGGTACCAACGATCCATGCACTTGCGGATCCCATTCCGAGTCGCGAGACTTGTCCGCTGCTTTCCATTTCTTCTCGGTCTCTTCCTCTCTTCCTGTCTCTTTTTCTATGTTCCTCTTCTTCTCTCCCTCCTCTTCCTTCTCCTCGTCTATCTCCTTATTCTTCTCAAATTCCATTGTCGGTGCAACCTCGCCAACCCTTCGCGAGCGTACAATCAATACATTTTTCCGTTGAATCGCTCGCAATCCACGCAATCTTTACTCACTGCTTCGTCGTTTAGAATCTCGGTACAGATCAGTACGATTCATTTCGTCGATAAAACGAATGAATACGGAAAAGAGAAAAGGAACAAGGTTACATTTCGCTGTTCACGTGTTTCTATCGTGCGGTGCCAAATGTTTTTGACCCGGGACTTCATCGATTTCGCGACGTTGAATCGACAAACGAATCATATTCCCTGCCAAAACTGACGCGTTGACTGCCGCGGTGGTCATCGATGATCGGATCCAAATTGCCGAAGAACAATTACGATAAAAAATGTGATATTAAATAAAAATCTTTAGCAAGTAGCTAGATCGTAGCGTGATATGACTACTGTGATACTAAACCATGAATAATTGCTTTCAATATCATTTGCCTTTGTTATGGAATAAGCATTACCATTCAAAACGCTAGAAGTTCTCGCGGCAGTCAACGTGTTGAGACTACTTTCGGGAAACGATCGGCATCGGAACACTTGACCGTAGGTAACACCTATTCGTCCTATTATTACCTATTCGTCGCTACCTCCGCATCGCATTCCCTCTGTAACTCGACTAATCCGTAGTAAACGCGTTGCCGCCAATCTTCGTTACTCGGCAAAATCAATTCCTCCGCTTCTTCGTTCAACTTCTCGTCGCGAAGCTGTCCGCGGATCGATATCCATCTTTCGAAAACGAGACGCAGAATCTTTGCGTACTCCCCGAATTTCCCTCCGTTTCCACCGTCACCTTCAATTCCCGACATTTCCTCTGGAACGAGCAAACGTTCATTTCGTAATGTCAACGATCGTTTCAGGAAACCGAGTCGATTACACTCTGAAACATTAACACGTTAAGCGCCACGAAGATCTTGGCCGTTTTTTCGTAGAGTTATTCTTCTGTAGCAAAGAATCATTAATCTGTTATCAACTTCGTTACGTTAACACATTGAACGCCGCACGACTTCACAGATGGAAATACACAGAATGGAATAGATACAACATTAAATCATTCGATCGAATTGCATTATTACTATTCCACGTTCACCTAGCTGAACGTCACTGTATTATGTAGCATTATTTATAGAAATGTTTTCATATGATCGTCGTTTCGTCGAGTGAACTATAGTAATTCTATTTGGTCGAGGGTCACCGGTGACCCCCATGGCATTCAACATCTTCATTCGACATCGGTTATCTTGCATGTTACGATGGTTTTCAAGTAACTGGAAGTCATCGATGACTGACATTGCACTTAACGCGTTAAAAAGGCAAAAAAAACAAGAAACAACTACTACACGCGTATTGGAGCGATATAGTAGACAAGATATGTGGACTTACTAGAGATTGCAAAAGACAAAGGAAAGCTTACGAAGAAAGCTACGAACTTTCGTGTGATATGACACCGTTACGCTCGTCCGAACACCGGAGACTGTAACTTCCTTCCTTTACCGCGCTCCTAGTGTCTTCTTCCTTTTTTCTTCCTCGTCCCTTCCCGTGTACCGGTGACGACCGACAACCCCAGAAACGGTCGAGTTCTAATCTTATGAGCGTCGCAACGTCGCGTGCTTCGGTAACATCTTCGACGAAATCACGATCAACTGTCTGTTCGCGGTCAGCCTAGATCCATTCAAAGAGCACGGTAACTCGAGCTTCCGATGTCATTAGAAACCTCGTTCGTGCTATGCATCATTTCTTCGAATCGTTGCATTACAAATTACAAGATGCAACGAGCACAGCGAGACGCTAACAGGAAGGTAAAATCTAATGTGCATCGTTCGTTCTACCTTGAATCTTGAGCCATTAGATGGGATCGATCTACGATGACAAGGACATGGTCCGACACTATTGTTCAAACCGAAGACGGGAAACGTTCCTCATTTCGTTGCTGAAGTAACCAGAATCGTTCTTTGTTCCAAAATGAAAAAAAAAAACGAAAAATCGACGTTTCGCTTTTTATCCTCTCATGAATCATTGCGATTATTCCTTTTTGTAATTCCGTTCACATGTTCGAGATAAATGTTTCCTTTTAATAGTGACTGATGGCGAAACGATTTTGCCTTGATCATTTAAAAATCGGACGCGTGTCAAGTGTTTCCAAGAAATATTAGGAAAGAGTATATATGTACTGTGATGAACGGAATATTTAAAAAAAAAAAAACACCTTTCAATGTTGTGCATTTATCAGTATTGTATGTACGTCCAACGAATCTGTTTTACCTTGACGAATAATGATGAAATAAATGTAATGAACTTAACGCCTTTAGGGTCGTCGATCTCTAAAATCATTACAGAATATTATAGGAAAGAGCTTCAAGCGATAAGCGAATAGATTGCTTTTCGTATCAACCAATACAGTGGCCCAAGCGTCGAAAAATGTTGCTTCACGTAGATACGAACAATTTATAATGCACGCTGATTTAATCTATTGTAGGATTAGACATAAGAAAATAATATACGTTTAATATTCTACTGCAATTAACGAAAAAGAAAACAACAGACTGTCGAATACAATTGGAAATGTTAAACAATATATTTTCTTGATGCGTCATATTCCTTCTGTAAGTATACAATTTTCGAATGTCAATGACACCGCATTGTTCATCCGCGTCTTGGATATATTCTTTGGTTAGTATGTTAATGTCCATAATCATGGTATTGGTCGTTTGATCATTTCAAATCGCTTGTACTTCCTTTGTCGTCATAACGTTCTCTCCTTCAGTTCATACTCTTGTACTTGCTAAACAAGTTATACAATACGCGTAATGTTGATTTCAAATCCAAATTTACGATATCTGTAAATCACCACGGATCAGATGCCATTACCGTAAAAACGTATGCACGACGCACCTTCGTGAGAAAACTATTACAAGCATGAAAGTCTCGGAAAGAACAAAAAGAAAATCTCTCTCTATGAAAAAGTTAGCCAATTAATAGCTACTGTAGAAAGAAAATTCAACGTTTCTTATTTGCAATAGTTTCCTTATTGTTTACAATGTACGTCTACGTGTATACTTAGAAATAAATACCTTCTGGTCGGGCTTTCGGCTTTGGCAGTCCGATGTCTTGCATAATGTCAAAAGCAAACGAAACGTTGTGGACCTTTTGATCGTGCGTTTTAGGAGTCAAATGAAAGCTTCCCAAAGGGACGAAGAAACCCTCGAGAAGTCCAAGTAAAAGAGTCAAAAAAACTCCGTCGTGGAATTGCGTATCCAAATCTGTCACTTCCAAATGTACTTTACTCAAATGTTTATTGGCAAAGTTAATTAGTGACTGAAACAAGAAAATGCAGTTAACATAAACTGGAGAATCCGTCTTTGTCGGTGTCCTGGTTCACCTGGTTAACCCTTTGCCGAGTTCATTTATCGAGTAGAACCACATTTAACATACCTTTTTAACGACGGCAAGCTTGTCGGCTGGATGGTCAAAAAGCTCGTCAAAAGCGTCGAGCTCACAGCGCATCCCCAAGTCATCGTACGTCGATGTAATTTCTTCCCTAACTGTTCTATGTATCAATTGACCATCTTTTTTCCGTACAACGACAACCTGTGCAGCCACTCTTTCTGGTAATCGGACTGGTGCGCGAAATTGTCTCGCCAAACCAACCAACAAGTGCAAAATAGCGACAATATTTTTCGAATGAACCGATTCCACGCTCCATTTGTAAGGTGGGTAACGACCCAGAACACGATTAGCGCTGGATAAAACAACCGCCAATTTCTGTTTTTGTCCTTCCTCTGATTGAGTTACTTCAGGAACATCTAGCTTCTTTCCTGTCAATTTTTCTAAAAATTCATGAGATAAATTTGTATTGCCTCACGTATACTATAATATTACCGACACGAACGTAATGTTTCGATCGTATCGAATTTTAAAACATCAGCATACCTAAAAGTTTCTGCAATACCTGTCCATCGTAAAGATCTTCAGTGATATCTTTTACAATAATACGTTGATCCGCCAATTCGTCGTTAATCCATTCAATTAACACGAATATCAGCTCTTTGAGCTTCGAATCCTCCATAGACCTGGGTTCTATCATGGAACGTTCCTCATTTTCGTCGAGCGCATACTCCTCTGGTGGCATCTCTGGGTTAGCCGCATATCCTGGCGAGTCAATAGCATATTTTCCCTCTTCTTGCACTTCTTGCACTAAAATCACAATTGAGCAAATTTCAAACAATTTACTTAATTTATTAGCTATTTTACTGTTTCACCATTTCAATGAAAACAAATATTCATCAACTGTGAACTCAAATTTCGCGTGATTCCAGTTTTCAAGAAATCTGCTGGCTGCTGTTTGTAAAAGTGAATTTAAAATGGAAATACACTATCAGTGCCATATAAGGAAATTTGTTCCATGATCATGAATGATCATGAATGATCAAAGAACAAGCAAGGTTACTCGCGTAAGTGATATTACATCACACGAAATGTTGATACCTTCTTTGATACGCTTCTTTCGACCCAATGTTCCAATTTTATCCCAAAAACTCTCTTCTTTTTCATCCTTCTTTGCAGAAATTGGTGGTCGCGGCGACTTCGGGCGCGGAGACGCCATAATTCAACTCGAAAGTCGTCCGCAACTCTGAAGACGTCATCTCTCAAAATACCAACTTTCAGCTACTGACTTAACTCTGGAACATGCTTACTTACTTACATCTGTACGTCAACTACCGAACGAGCATTCAGAGTTGTAAACCCTATTTCAACTATCGGGAATTGTAACTGAAAATAATGATGTCATTTTCCCCGTTAAATTCTTCTTAACTAACATTACGCGATAACGATTGTCAACTACAGCATTTTTAACTACTATGAATTTCATTTTATAATACTACGTAATAATAAACATAAACATAAACAAAGGCACCCATAGTTCCATCTATGAGAAAATACCAACACTACTTACTAGCCGATTTAAATACGCGAAACAAAACTAGCAGCTGTTTACAATCGACTTTTTAACGTTCACGTATTTTTGAGGTTATTCGAGAATTACATTATCAACAAAATGATGTTATTAATGAGGCATTGTGAAAGCAGTATTCTCCAGAGAGGTTCAAAAATTACAAAGCTTTCATCACTTTGTTTCTCAACAAATACTGACGAAGGTACTTTTCCATTCAAATTCTGTTATATACACTAACCATACTACTACATTTTATTTTCGAGATTCCGTGCTTAGTTGAAATAATTGTAACTTTATATTGTTTGCCTTCCATAGAATTTCGTACATTGGATTTGTATCCAATAACAGAACCATTTAAGAAAAAACCACCGTTCGTGCGCCCAAAAGTTACGGCACCAGAAGAAACAATGTCTACAGATCAGAATTGGAATTCAATTTGGCCTACTGCACGTACATTTCATCCTACTATTGTACCACTACCTCTACGGCAAGGATATAAACATAATAAGAGACCACACCCAGATAAATATGCTAATGCAGAACTCATGAAAATACCAAATTTTTTACACCTTACCCCACCCGTAGTTAAAGCACACTGTGATGAATTAAAAAAATTTTGTACAAAATGGCCACAGGAATTAGAAACCGATGAAGCTTGTGAAAAATATTTTCCTGTTGAGATAATTACCTCAGATTATTGTTATTCTTCTCCTACGATAAGAGAACCTTTAGCAAGAATAGTGAGTTTGAGATTAAAATTGTCCTCTTTAAACTTAAATGCTCATGCTAAAGATAAAATGCTTAGGCTAGTAAGAGAGAAATACAATCCTCAAACAGGCATATTAACGATAGTTTCTGACAAATGTCCAATTAGGAAGCAAAATTTGGATTATGTTAATTATCTTCTCACTGCTTTGTTCCACATATCTTGGGTAAGTTATCAATTAGTGTTGTAAAATAGTTTTCATGTAAAACAATTCTCTTCAAAATGATAACTATTATGAAATGTATTATTCTAGCGAGTTGAACCTTGGGAGAAAGAAAAGTATGAAGCAGACATGGAATATTATGATTGGGATAAAAGTAAAAGTCGAAATACTTTAATAACTGTACTTTCCTGGCCAAAACCACCAACAGATTTCAATTATGAAGATATACCACATGCAACAGAATACAAAATGGCCATTTCAGATTTGATAAACAATGGAGAAGATCATTTTACAATAGACAAATACAAACAAGCTGTTATAAAAGTATTAAATCTCAATTATGAAGAGAACACAGAATAAGTGCTACTAAGCATTGCAATTTTCTAATACAGTTTTCAGTTTCATTCTTACAAATCATTCATGCAGGAAATTTAAAGTTCTCCAAAATAAAGATAGTAACTGCAATTACTTCACCTATTATTTATTAGTCAAGGACATGCATTATTGCAAACATTATCCTTTAACAATTCGAAGAAATCTTGTTGTAAGTTTTTGTATTCATTGCATTATATAATATTGCATTATATACAATATATATGTATATAAAAGAAAGAAACTATTTAAAATAAATTTAAATTGATTCATTTATTGTCTTTATCCATTTCGTGTTCAGTCTTTCAAACAGTTCGTTAAAATACTCTCAGCTGGACGCGTAGCGTAAATTATGAAATCTTTTAGTAAAGAAGCACATTACAAAATACAGTTACATTTATCAGACGTAGCTTAAGTAATATAATCTATACAAGTACGATAAGTAAGTTGTTTTTCAAAAAAAGAATTATTTTAATAATTTTAGTATTTTTTAGATTTTTATAGTTTTCTACTAATAATTTTTGCACTTATATTGTAATACAGATATGGACTGTTTAGCCAGTTCTCTGCGCATCTTATTTACTGGCTCAAACATAAATAATTACATAGATTTCTCGATATAGTATCAATCTCTACAACCATGGTCCTCGGGACGAGGGCATACCCGAAGCAGATCTGTAAAGATACACAAATTTTAGTCACCAGAAGAAGCTTTATCTTTCTTGTACAAAGTTATAGTAGCCATGATTCATTATTGCAAAGTCTCAAAGATCGTTATCTTATAAAATTTTACGTCTCTGTTTGACTTCCACACTTCTATTTTCTATGTTTATAGTTAAATTATTTTTGAATTGACGAAAGTACCAGTTGCTTCCATTCTTATATAAATTTCATACTCACTTTTGTTTCCCATTTGGTTTCTGATATGGATGTGTTGTCATTAATCCACGTCTTTCTTTCTCCCTTACTACTTTCAAGGCTGCTGGTGTTGTATTCATATCAAAACTATCTTTTTTAAATTTATCCGCTTTTAATTTATTTAACGTGGCAATACTTTTTGCACTCATCATTGTATGCGACTTTTGTACATGTTTATTTTCTTTACCCTTGAATCCTGATAAATCCAGTGAATCTTTATATTTCGTGAATATCTTTTTTTGTTGTTTTGTGGGTGTTTTTCCACTATCTCCACGATTTTTGTCTACAAGAACACGCTTTCTCGTATTTCCTTGAGTACAAATATCAATACTACGTTCTTCTGCCGCATTTTCGTCCGATTCCGTTATATCTTTCTTAACAGTTGAATTTGAACCATCTAGCAAAGTAACAGTAACATTATGCAAATCAGAAGCGCTATCTGTGTTTGAACTGGATGCATTAAAAGTCGTATTCAAAGCATCTTTTGAACAATTATCTTGATTTTGATTATTTAAGGCACATGTTGTAAATACTGGTACTTTACTGTGGAGGGGATCCATCAAGTTAGATGTACTAAGAAGACAAGTTAAACTATAAAAATGTTCTTCATGATCAATAGTTTCCACGTCTGACCACTTAATATTTCTCACTCCTTCTAACAACTTAATCAATTGTCTGAATTCGTCTTTCATTGTGTCTGTCATTGCTCCATTATTTCTCATTGTGTTGTAATAATTTTGCAATGTTATACTCATTGTTTTAATGATTGAATAATTGGACAACATTTCACATTGTTGAAGATTACAAATCTTTTTAACATGCTCATACTGCTGTTGCAGTCTAGCTTTTTCTACTTCACAAGTTCTTTGTGAAATAATATCTTCTAATTTTTCAAGTTTTTGCGATGTGATTTCTGTTTTCAGTTTCTGTAATTCTGTTTCACATGAGCACAATTCCTCCCATGTTACTATCATCTGTGTTTTCAAGGAATCTCTTTGTCGTTCAAAGTATTGTAAAGATTTATTCACACGCAGTTTACCACTAGCATTGTGTTCTTCTGAACTTGTAGCATCAACAGTTGCTGTGAGATTATGTAATCTCTCATCAGCTGCTTTCTTATACTGAATTCTACAACATAATATTTTATCCGCGCTTTCTAATGATAAGATCTTTTCATTTAGAACTTTCTTCTTTTGAAATAGTTGGGTCAATTTACTCTCTATCTCCTCATTTACTTTTGCATTTTCCGACGGTCGTAATACATCCGGCGGTTGCAAAACATCCACCGAACCATTTTCTAAAGCTAATAGCTTTTGCTTCAAGTAATTTATTTCTTTTTTTTGTTCCTCCACCATTTTTATGTATGCAGTTACATGCATTTCACAAGATATAATATTTTTCTTTATGTGAGTCTTTATTTTCTTTGCTCTATTTGCATATCGTAAAGTATTATATGTATCTTCATAACTAAAACTAGAGGGTGCAATATTAGCTATCATAACTGTCTGACAATTCCCACCTAGCGAATCTTTCAATAATCGTGTCAGTTTAGAATCTCTATAAGTTATATGTTTTGCACCATCGGCCAAACTGTTAATACAATTTCCAAGCGCCAGTAAAGACTTATTGATATTTGTACCTTCTTTAAACCTTGCTCCTTTACTTCCTGTGGCAGAGGCTCTTTCGGATCCAGCTAAATCTATCATAGATAATTTTACTTGTCGCACTTGACCATCAAGTTTGTTGGTAATATTAATATAAACCTGGAAGACAGCATGACTTCTGCTACTTTCCTCATTTGCATCGGTAGGATGCTGAGTACGATTTCTATTACCCTTTGCCAAAAGAGACAATAATTCTTCTGCATTTTGAATGGTAATTACCTTAAGACCAGCAACTATAATACCATATCTACCATCATCTCTCAAATGTAAAGGTCCAGATTTATGTAAAAGATCTTGTACATTCTCATTATAAACTTCCAAATATGTTACACCTAAATTAAATTCACGATGTTCACCTTGACTTTCTATTTGCGAAAATAGTTCTGCCACTGTTCTGTAAGTGATACCGGGGTCTTTGTTGCAGCCAAGCATCGTATGAGTTTTGCCAGCACCCGTTGCACCATAAGCAAATACAGAACAATTATAACCATCTAACAGACTGGCAATTAAATCTTTGGTACTTCCTTCAAATACATCATTATTAGTAGATTGCATATCGAAGATTTTGTCAAAAATGAACTGTAATTCTTTGTTTTGTTTCCTAAGTAAGTCTCGACCCCTCTGAACAATCCCACGATAAAAGAAAGGATTTTCATCCTCCTTTGGATCGAAAATCAACATTTTATCGTCAACAACTTTAATGATGGTTCTACAATTGTCCTGCAGTTCAAGTTCATTCTGTGGTCGAACCCTTACAATTACCTTAATACTTGTTTGTGAGCCAGATTGGGTTTGTATCGTTAAAGCGGTACTTCCACTTGTACTCGGCTTCGTTCCATTGATCAATAACTGTTTCTTCGCACATTTCTTTAATTTATCAGGCGAAAATGTTTTCGTCAAATGTTTTTTGTTAAGCATTATAGTAAACGTTACAAATTCACATACAAACACCCATCACCGGCCGTTGACGGCAAACAAGTTTTGAAATTCAAATTGGCGTACACCACAATTGTCTTTAACAACAGTTCTGCCAATCCAAGAGATATTAACAATGATAATCAGAATATCTGTCTAACCATTTTGTTACCATTAGAGTTAAAAAATAACTTACAGCAATTCCAAGTGGAATGGAGAGTTATTGTGATTTCATTTTCTTTAACTACAAAAGATTTCATCTATAATTAGGTTTATTCTTTGGCTTAACAAGCTCGACACAAATCTCTGTCGTGTATAAGTATTTACTTAAGTATCTACTCTACGTTGGTCACGAGAAGAGCCCTGAAAGGAATGCGAGTTGCATTGGTCAGCTTTCATCTTTACTCATTTCATTTTCGTTATTAATTTGTTAGTTGTTAATACGGTTACACATAGCCAATCAAAACCATAAACAAAATCCCTAGCATGAAACAACTTTTGCCCCTGTGCAGACTTATGAATAATGTGGACTAAATGGTCAAATTATTCGCTGCTGGTGTTCCGCTATCTATATGCAGTTATATATACCCAGGCAAAATCAATGAAACCAAAAACAGTTTTTTTCTACGGTTTGTTTCCATTGTGGCGCTGTGTTTAAATTAAGAACAAGTCTATCTTTGAATATTAGTAGGATTAGACGACATGCAAAGCGTTTAATATTGAACAACTTTTTATAACAAAATAAAAATAAATAACAAACATTATGATCTATTTGTTTAAAATGCATATTCTTAACATTAATGGCGTTTACCAAATACAACAATCACCAATTCTTTAATATAAGTTAATTTACTGAAATAAGGGAAATAAATTAATTTTAAGTATATTGCTCTTAATTATTTCATTTTTTAAGAATTTATGAATCATGTTGTCAAGCAGGATGGCATTTATTTCGATATTATATTTTCCGAGACACTGTAAGTCATTGCGTTTGAACGATTTAAAATAACTTTTACTAAGTTCTCTTTCGTATAAGTTATCCTGTAATTTTAATGCACAGCATAGATGTAGTACTATCTACTACTAGACATATGTAAGTACACGTATCATAGTACACAAGTACTTTACGTGTATGTAATTATTGTAGATCATTTTATATTGTATTTCTTATGTATATGCTTATGTATAATTTATAACGAATATCATTAGTCGTTATAACATTATTTCTAGTGTAAATATATAGTTACTGTTAATTTTAATCAATTATCATTATGCGAACATAATTACTTAAAATTACAGTTACGATAATACCCTACACGTACATTCTTAATAATTATAAAAGTATTATCGAGACTTGTAATAAAGAGGTATGTACTATATGAGATTATAAATAATTTATTCCTGAAGATTCGTTTTTAAAGTGACAAGTATTTAACATAACCTGCAAGATATCCGAGATGTGCTATAGGAATAAAAACATGGAAGCGTGCTAGCAGAATTATACTGCAAAACCGCAGAAAATAATGATTCTTCAGAATATTAGCAACGGTGCAATTAAAGCTGTCAGCAATGTATGCGTTAGACAGAAAAAACGAAATGGTAACAAATGTACTCGAAGGTTGTATATGGCACTACCACGTCTTACACCACAGGAGGTAATGTAACAGTGCAAAATTCATTTCTAAACTTTTACTTTTAAAATAAATATAATTATATTATAGGTTACCACAGTTTTACAAACTAACGAGTATACCAAAGAATTTAATGGGCAAAGTTCTGTGAAATATTATGACTCTAATCAATTGCCATCTAATAATCCTATAGAAGATGCTAGATCAGAGGCCCAATGTTTGTTCACCAAAGGTATGCTAGATGCATTAAATATTGTTTCAGGTATATAATAAATAAAATATCAATGACAATCCACATTTGTTGTAGGAATTTTATTGGGTGTATTCGATGGTCATGGAGGTGATGCATGTGCTCAAGTGATATCAAAAAGACTTTTTCATTATATATCAGCTTGCTTGTTACCCAAAAAGTTACTTAAGCAATACCTGAACACAGTTAATTCAGATAATAAATTAGAACTTCTACAAATGTTTAATGATAGAACTGAATTTATTTCCGAAAATAAAGATCTGTATCAAGCAAGTTTCTTAAGTTTCATGAAGGATCTTGCAGATAATGAATGTACAACAGAATTTCAAATGGAAACAGCTTTGGAAAATGCATTTATGAGGCTAGACAATGATTTGTCGAATGAAGCACTATTAAACTTAGGTAAAAAGAATACCAAAAAGTTCCTTGAGATTGCTACAAGTGGTGCTGTAGCAGCTGTCGCGCACATTGATGGTCCCCATCTCCACGTTGCTGGAGTAGGGGATTGTCAAGCAGTACTTGGGACGCTTTCTGGTATGAATTGCTTTTAATAGAAATTAATATTTCTATTGAAAGGAATTACAATATTTCTTTATTATTTATTAATTGCAGAAGAAGATGGTTGGTCTGCGAAATTAATGACTGTGGAACACAATACCGACAATCGCGCAGAAGTTGAAAGAATTTTATCTGAGCATCCACCAAATGAAAGGTCTACTATAATTAAAATGGAACGACTTCTTGGTCAGTTAGCGCCTCTTCGTTCTTTAGGTGATTTTCAATATAAGTGGAACAAAAAGACTTTACGAGAAGTAGCGCCATACATAGGTGAAGCTATGATACCACCAAATTATCATACTCCACCATATTTGACAGCCAAACCAGAAGTTAAATATCATAGATTAACACCCCGAGATAAATTTCTTATAATAGCTAGCGACGGTTTATGGGATTTAATATCTCCTTTAGAAGGCGTGCGTTTAGTAGGTGAACATATGAGCGGAAAAGTAACATTAAGTTCACTACGGTTGCCTTGTAGAAATATGAAATTGTCTGATATTAATAAGATGTTAGTGCAACGTAAAGAAGGATTAAAAAAGAAACCTCTTGATAGTAATGCAGCAACACATCTACTCAGACATGCGCTCGGTGGAACAGACTACGGTATAGATCACGGAAAATTATCACGATTATTAACGTTATCTAGCCCAGTGGTACGGATATTTCGTGATGACATCACGATAACTGTTGTCTATATGGATTCTGAATATTTAAGACATTGTCCTCCTTAAATATATGAGAATTTCTGATTATTTTTGTACAGTACTTTACAACTAATACCACACTCAAATGTCACTAGAAATCACTGATTTATCGTACGTCGTATTATTTATTTAGTTAACAATAAAAACATTTTACAGAGAAACAGTGTCCTGTTTCATTGCAACACGTACATACATATGCATATACATATACATATAAAATACATATATTTATATTTATATATATATATACATATCATATACCACATATAATCGCGCTCACTTAATTTGTTAAGTCGTTTAAACTGATTATTTATCATTTTTGTTTTTTGAACAAACGAATATAGAATACCATAGATAACCTGTCAAGGATGCCTAAGCAAGATTTGAAAATTATAAAATATACAAAGAAATTGCTGAACTGTAATTGTAAATATCGTTTCGAAATGTGTTTTAAATCTACATATTATACAGTTAATTTGTTAGGTACAATCATAGTGTTTAGATTAGTAGATAATATGTGTGTGTGAAAATACGCATATTTCAATTTTCTCCTCGAGGTATCCTAATATAAAACAGTATCGTCCTTCCGCTGATTGAAATTTATCAGTTTTTCAATTCAAAATATATAGTTCATTCAGTGATATTTATACACTGACAAATAGTATTTGTGAATAAGCATCAAGTTTACACTGATATCATTAATGCATATTCAATGTTGGAAAAAATAAAAGAGAAAGAAAGACAAAGAAACAGAGAAGCAGAGATACATACGCAAGAACTTTGATTGAGGTGGTTTTATATAAATGCTCTGTACTACTAGTAATGAAACAAGATGTAAGGCAAGCGCGTGTAACTGAAACATATTTTTGGAAGTGTACATTGATTTACATCTATAAAAAAATTCCAAGTATCAACCTTCTTGACCAAAGTCTTGCTTGAATTTCTCTAGTTTGGACATATCCTCTTCGTTCACTGTAGGTCGAGTTGTTGCCAATGACTTTAACATATCTTTCTGAATATAGAAGTTTAAACATTTATACTATAATAAATGTTTGAATGATTATCGATATAAACATAAATCGTGACACTTACCATAGTTACAGGTGGCTCGTACAACTTATCCCCTTCAACTTCCATCCAATTCATTTCAATTGCGGCTGGATCTCCAGGTGAACAAGGTGTAAGTAAATCATCTACAATAACCGAAGGATCTTTCGGTGATGGGCCTCTAACGCGTTTAAAATGCGTTGCCGTTTGGACTTGTCTAACTGGTTGCATTAGTGCATCTCGAACAATAATACTTATATCAGCTCCTGAATATCCATCAGTAGCTGCAGCCAATCTCTTAAAATCCTCTTCTGTCAAACAATGAGAAGTACTTCCTAAATGAAGTTTAAACATTATAGCCCTAGCTTGTTCATCAGGCAGGGGTATATAAATCCTTTTTTCAAATCTTCTTCTAATAGCAGAATCCAGTACCCATGGTATATTGGTAGCCCCTAATACTAGTATACCATCATTGTCAGAACCAACACCTGATACATTGATTAAATTTATTATCAAAAAGATTATAAACATAACCAAATTGGAAAACTTAGTTACCACTTTTTACCTTGCATTTGAACTAAAAATTCTGTTTTTATTCTTCTCGCAGATTCTGATTCATTATCAGAACGCGATGAACAAAGTGAATCAACCTCATCAATAAATATAATACTAGGTTTGTGCTGCCGAGCTAATTCAAACAAATTTTTTACAAGCTTTTCAGACTCTCCAAGCCACTTGCTTACTAAGTCAGAGGATGATACAGAAAAGAATGTTGAGTTATTGGCTTCTGTGGCCACTGCTTTTGCTAAATAAGATTTACCAGTACCTGGTGGCTGAAAATATCTCAAAATTATTTGAAAAATATATATTTTTTCATTAAAAATACTTGTTTGTATAGAAAATTACCCCAAACAGCAAAATACCCTTCCATGGGATCCGTTTTCCAGTAAAGAGATGAGGAAAACGTATTGGCAAAATAACTGCCTCTTTTAAAGCTTCTTTAGCTCCATCAAGTCCAGCGATATCACCCCACTTGACATCTGGTTTTTCAATAATTATCGCCCCTTCTAATTTACTTTGAAGTTTCTTCTTTTCCGGATCACTATCAGTATCACTGTCGCCACTATCACTCTTTTTGTCTTCAGTCTTGGAGTTATCCTCCCCTGCTTTTACAGGCTTTTTCTTACTTTTCCTCAAATAAGCTTTTAATTTTTCAGCTCTCTCTAAATATTGCGTACACTTAGCTCTAATACTTTCTTTTGCTCTATCTCCTTGTGCTTCATCTAAAGAGATTTACAAAATTTTAAATCAATATTTGTTTAAACGAAAAATGACAGTAAAAAAATTAGATAATATTCCTACATTTAATGGAGTGCAGAAAATATTCAACTGCATGTTCATACAACTCGAGCGCTTTTTCATAATTTTTGTTGCGATCTTCTTCTGTCGCTTTGGTAACTAGATCTATAGCTTTCTATAAAATAAAAAGAAAATATAACAGTTACAACCGATAATTTAATAATTAGTTAAATAAAATGAAAGTAACTAATTTTGACAGTTTACCTGCAATGTCGTGCCTACAGCCATTATATTACTTTAAAAATTTAGCTAACCTTTATTTTATCCTAAAAACTTGGAACATTTACAGGATAATCTATCGTCACGATACGTCGCGACGTCGCGAAAAAATAAGGAGAAGTGGTGATCGAGACAGAGATCTACCACATTGATGAGTTATACTATTTAGACTGATTTCTTTCAATGTGAATATTTCAATTTCTCTGTCGTGTTTGATAACCTTTAAAATTCAGTTATCCAACGTCACCGCTTGACATATCACATTCGTCATGAAACAATTTCGAAGAATTTTGAATACACTGCATCTACGAGCGTCTTTACTTATACTTGTTTCACGTCTATTAAAGTCCCGTTCACAGAGAAAGTACATTTAACACCCGAAATGATCGCAAGTGCATTCAAGTATGAAACGTATTTATTTAGAATTTAGAAATTCATATAACAATAATCGTCATGTAAAAATCATCGTAGAATATAATGATTTATATATTTTATATTGTAGTAATGATTATTTATATTCTAAACTATACGCTATCTGTATAAGTTATTAAAACTTGTTAAAAACAATTATCGTGTATGAAAGTATATTTTACTTATTACTTTCTTGATAAGCGTTTAAATTAAGTACTTATATACTGTTTGCTTATAGTAATATTGAGCCTAATATTAAACATGGCACTTTATCCACTTTATTAGTTCAGAAGTTTAAAAGGTTCATTTGTCAGTTTCTACTATTCATTATTTATAAGTATTTATTTCATTATAATATATGTCTATATATATTTTTTATATATACATATAATACATACACACACACATATATTATATATATATAATTTGTGAATTTGAAAAGTTTATGTTACAATGCAGAAACATATTCGCAATATAGTGACGACAAAATAAATGATGAATACGCGGCTTATGAATATGAACGCATGTGCAACAGCTACCTGTCTACGAAGCACCAAGTCCGAAGAGATAAAAACCTCGGGGCTACTTAGAGCTACCGATGGATCTTTCTCCGTGTTTGTACCTGTTTCTTATTTTTATTTCAACAGTCGAGTTGGCCTAAATCTTCCATCGAAAAGTTCATTTTATCGCTTTATAATCTGGCGAAATATTAATAAATACAAAAAATGCATTTCACAATCATATGATAGAAACATTAGTTCAAACTAAGAAACTTGGATTATCATCGTACAATAGTTTTACAATAAGGGTGCCACCGAAGAGAAACGTTTAACCTAAGTATGATTTGCTTCTTCATTTTTAATCTTCTTATTTGACTCTTTTTGTATTTACAATAATTTTGCATAAATGTGGGGGTGTGGCTGACCGGTTTGTTCTTTTATTATTCTAGGCTATGTTCCAAGTCCAATTTAATTCTAAGATTCATCTAAGGTTAGGATTTGTATGTACTCCAAAGGATTATTTTTCATTCTTTAGTGATTTGGTCGGTTTTTAGTATCAACACGCTTTTGATAATACTTTTAAGTTTACATTTAAGAAAATCTACATTATAAGACATTATGTAGGTATTTAAAATATTAATTTCAGCCCTTTCATATATACATATACATATATTTTTTATTTCATTCAATTTTATGTTCATACTTTTCTACTACTTTGAAAGTAAAATTTCTTATTTTGTGTGTGAATAAACGTTTCTTTAAGTTTCCCTAGTTAATGATTTTAAATAGTATAAAATAATAATTGACTACTTCCTAACCCTTAATTTTAAAAGCATAATTTAATTGTGTAAAATAATATCCTATCACAAATAGAAATATATATTTGTTCTGTTTACATCTGTCTGTTCTATACAATGTATATCATATAGAATGATTAAATTTGAGTAAAAAATTAAAAGAAATTTATTGTTTCTTACATCTAGGCAATATAATATATCAGACATAAGCCAGTAATGTCTGTCCCTTCTTCATCGTCTAATAAGATAAGTGACAGTAAATCAGGTGGTACTAGTCCAAGTCCTGCAGAAGGTATTGAAGGTGTACCAGGGCCTAGTTCCTTAGAACCTATGCATTTTGTTTTACCACAAGATGGAGAGTCCGAGGATTATGGTGAAGATGGTGAAGAAGAAGAGGATGATACCAGTGAAGAAGATAGTGAAGTGAGTTTTATTTTAAAGTTACGTGTGTTTCACAAGAAATAGAATTTTGCGTTAATGTCATCAAATTAATCCGTGCATAATGGTATTAGATCAGTGACACTGGGATATTTTGTGACACGGAATGTGAACCTGATCTTGAAAGTACTAATTGTTCATTGTCTGCATCACAAACACAGTCACTTACACAACGGGTACAGAGTGCTATTTTACATACCTGTGTGCCACTCGATGTTGTTCAACCTCAAAGGAAGCGTAAAAGTGAAACAGAATCTAGTTTACCTTGTAAAAAACTTAATCCAGAAGATAAGTCACATTCTATGTGAGTAATAATGAAACAATGATCTAAAATGTTTTTTTAATAATGTGAATGATGGACTATGATATTGGAGGTTTCATATTTTTAGGATTATTAAAAAAGTAGACGACAAAAGTAAACATACGAGGTGTGTCATTCCAACAAAAGATAACCCTCCACCTGAAATGAGCGATTGGCTTCTCCAATTTCAGGTAAAAGAAGACCAAGTTATGTTTTCAAATAAGCATTTTACTTATAAAATTAAATAAAAAGCTGGTAATATTGATTTTTATTGTAGAGGTGGTCAAATGCAGAGAGAATGTTAGCTATAGATGAATTAATTGAAAGGTGTGAACCAACACAAGTGCGACATATGATGCAGGTGATAGAGCCTCAGTTCCAGAGAGATTTCATATCATTATTGCCAAAGGAGTTGGCCTTGTCGGTATTAGCTTTCTTAGAGCCAAGGGATCTTTTACGTGCTGCGCAGACGTGTCGTAATTGGCGATTCCTTGCTGACGATAATTTACTGTGGAAAGAAAAGTGCAGAGCCGCTGGTATAGGAGATTTAAAAGACTTGCCTCCAGTAAAACGTAAAAACTGTAGAAATTCCGGTAATACGTCATCCCCATGGAAGCAGGCATATATGAGGCAGCACAATATTAAAATGAATTGGAGGACAAAACCAATTCGTACGCCAAAAGTTTTAAAAGGCCACGACGATCATGTTATTACGTGTCTTCAGTTTTCGGGTAATCGCATAGTAAGCGGTTCTGATGACAATACTCTAAAAGTGTGGTCTGCTGTTACCGGCAAGGTAAATTAGTAATTTAGGTAATACTGCCCTTGGGCCACTCTACTCTCGATTTTTGTGAAATTGACAACTCTTGTAGAAATTAATAGTTTGATCAACTTTTTTCTGTTACAAAAATTTTGTAACCTTATAGTTTCCGAGATAATTGCGAAGACTTTTGCTACTACTACATTGAATTCTATTTTTACTTTATAATTCCTGAAATTAAAAAGAACTACTTCTTAAAAGTCTCAATCTATTTCACTTTTTTCAAAAAACCGTCGGATTCAGAGTAGAAGAATGTTTGACAATTATAAAAATTCTCATAGATTAAAAATCTCATGGACACGCTCATGTATACAGAATTCAGTGTAATAGTAGCAAAAGTTCTTTTCGATTATCTTGGAAATTGTACAATTGTAAAATTTTTATTGTAGGAAAAAATTGTTTAAATTGTGCATTTCCACAACATTTGTCAATTCTACGAAAATCCGGAGTAGAGCGGCTCAACTGCAGTATTATCATAATTTATATTTTTTCATACAATTAATTTCCGTTTGTTACATTTTTTTTTTCACGTGTTACTTTCCTGATAGTGCCTAAGGACATTAGTTGGACACACGGGCGGTGTGTGGTCCTCTCAAATGTCCGGTACTACTGTAATCAGTGGTAGTACGGATCGTACGTTAAAAGTATGGAATGCTGAAACTGGCCAATGCATTCACACTTTATATGGACATACGTCAACCGTGAGATGTATGCACTTGCACGGTAATAAAGTAGTCAGTGGTAGTAGAGATGCTACATTAAGGGTGTGGCAAGTGGATACTGGTGAATGTTTACATGTGCTCGTGGGCCATTTGGCAGCTGTTAGATGCGTGCAATACGACGGAAAGTTAGTAGTGAGTGGAGCTTATGATTATGTGGTTAAAGTTTGGAATCCAGAACGCGAGGAGTGCCTTCATACTCTACAAGGACATACAAACCGTGTCTATTCCCTTCAAGTAAGAATTATGTGAATTTTTACATATTGAATCATATATCCTGTTCTAACTTAGACAGGAAATCTGTACAAATTTGTATGTTTTTCCGTTTTCCGTTTCAGTTTGATGGTGTACACGTTGTTAGTGGTTCTTTGGATACAAGCATAAGAGTATGGGAAGTTGAAACCGGTGCATGTAGACATACTTTGATGGGACATCAATCCCTCACATCAGGAATGGAATTACGTAATAATATTTTAGTGTCTGGAAACGCAGATTCGACGGTTAAAGTTTGGGATATCGTTAGTGGTCACTGCCTTCAAACTCTTTCTGGTCCAAATAAGCATCAGTCTGCAGTTACTTGCCTTCAGTTTAACAGTCACTTTGTAATTACTTCATCCGACGATGGCACGGTTAAACTTTGGGACGTTAAAACTGGTTCGTACGTTTGTGTTACTTTCCTAAAATCTTCTTATATTTTTTAATAATTCCTTCTTGAAATGATTGTCGTACTTTTAGGGGATTTTATAAGGAATTTGGTTGCGTTGGAAAGCGGCGGAAGTGGTGGTGTTGTGTGGAGAATACGTGCAAGTGATACAAAACTGGTGTGTGCAGTGGGTAGCCGTAACGGCACAGAGGAGACCAAACTACTTGTTCTCGACTTTGACGTAGAGGTAAAATAGTGCACTTTTTTGCAGATGAAACTGCTCTCCTCTGTGACTTCTGTACATACTCTGATTAGGTAGCGCAAACAATCTCTTGTACAATGATTCATGTATTACGTGGCGTGATTGTGATAAGAATGTATGTCGATAACTCGAAGGGAGATCGTGAAAAGTCAGACGTGATTCTGTAGTTGCTACAAATGATCTCCAAAGTGGTAGAATGTTCAAACCGAAGGCATTAATTATATTAATTATGGAGTGTATTAACACTGGGTTTACGGAACGCGTCACCTTGACGCGCATTGAATTTTATAAATTGAATTTTATATTTTATTGTTTGTTAAACGTTTACGTCGATTTTTATTGATGCAATTGAACGAATATGTATCCTGATTATCTATTTTTAAATCGCTATTTTCCGAGATCTAAATAAACGAACATCTATTGTTCTAGGAACAATAGAATAAACTGCACAATAAATGTCTGTAAACCTAGTGTTAATCATGGTGTACAAATATGAAATTTCAAAGACTCAACAAATTATGAAGAACGAGGAGCTTATCAGTGTACTATTGTATTATTGCTGTTATGAAATCTAAAGGAAATCGCTAGCAATTTAAATAAAATCAGCCCACGTTATAAATATTATGATTACATAACGATTTGTATGGGCATTTAGGAAAGTATTTTTAACACTACAGAAAGAAAGATTTCTTACCATATTTGTCAAGCTTATAGATGAAAATATCGCATAAAGAATCTCAAATTCTTGAAAAATAAAGGTCAAGTTCAAATAAAAGATAAAGCAAGACAGAAAAAAGTAAGGAATATGGAATGAAATAGTAAATTTGAGTAAATCATGAAAGTGAAATAAAATGACTAAGCGAAGGTTCTTTTTTCTTTTTATATAAGAATTTTTTAAAATCTGTTATACATAATTAGGCTTATTTAAATTCTTTATTAATATTGATCATTGATGATAATTATGCATAATTTATTGAAAAACGTAAATATTATCTAATAGCTTTGTAATGAAATGTACACACTGCTTTTTATTTCATTTGATTTGTTTTGTTTCATAGACATCAGAGTTTGGTATCTTTATCGTCTGGAATGTCTATAGGCAAAATTCATATGATACCGTAAAATTGTAACATGTATCGAATTTTTCAATTTAAAAATGCATCTGTGAAAATCACAGCGATTTCTAATATTTTATCGATATTAACGTTATCTTGCATTATTATCTGTAACATTTTCTTATTTTAATCATTGATCGGAGCATTAGAACGTGTTACATACCTACCTACAAGGAATTTGTGCTATAACATTATCCTCATATAAGGAACAAAATCCGACAATGCCTCTGTCTTTTCCAAATTTGCAAACTTTACCATGATCGGTTACCAATTTACGCATATCTACATGTATCAGGATTGTCATACCTTTTTACAATTATCTTACTGCTGCTCGTGTATAATTGTAGAAAAATATTTATAAATTTTAATCTATAAATTCAAATACTTTTATGAATATTGATCACTTCAGGCCATACATATTGCACTTTATTTTACTTTTATATTTTTCATAAATATTATGCATAGTATTTGCCTAATATAAATATAATAGCATAAATATTTACCACAACTAATGGATATAGTTTATTTATATTGTCCTTGTACATGTAGATAGTGTTTTCATAATTTTTATGAAAAGGTAATCGTATCTGTTGATAAAAGGTTATACCACCATATGCAATTATTTGTCCAAAATATTCGTAAAATATGTAACAATTTTCTGCACGTACAGCATTAAAAAAGATCATTTCTAACAAGAATTAATTCATGATAATGATTTAATTGGACTATCAGAAAATCAATATCAAAATAAAATGTATTAATTTGGACATTAATAATGAGAGTCTGATTTTGATATGGGACAATAATAAGAATTGCAGAATTCTCTGTGCAATATGCATGAATCATTAAATAAAATATAATCAGTTGTTACACAAGAACAAGTACAAATAATAAAATTTTTCAAAGTATCATAATTTTCTGCATAGGAATTTTTCTTACAATAAGATTGTACCATTATGAAAATTTTATTTTGTTCAATAGTATATCAGGAAATATACATACATGTACTATCTATATTCTAAGACATGATTCATGTAAATGCAATTTTTATTATTGTGCCTAGAATATTCAAAGAATCGTGTTTTATTTGTATATTGCTCAATAGTTTATACTTGTAATGATGTGTTATCTGTTGTATCATTTTTTTTTATAAGAAATAGAAAATGTTGCTGCATTTTAAATTTTGTTATATCTTGTTTCTTAATCATAACAATTTCAAGCGTTATCAAATATTTTGATCTTCACTCGCAATAATTATGTTTCGACAACAATAACAAAAGTACATTGTGAACACGGAACATGCACAAGTTGATTCTTTTCCTGTATGTATTCCTTTTGAACACTGTAGAAATCTCCACATCTGCACTGATAAACGAAAATGTCTTTGTTATAATCACTTGTTTCTAGTTCACCAACAGATATTCTTGCATGTATCAGAGCATCATCTACATCTAATTCTACTTGTTTTCGTACTGCGTCATATTCCTTTCTTAACTTGGGATCACGTAATATATTCCAAGCTTCTGAAATCTGTTGAAACTTTATTCGGTCAGGCTCCAATACATTTTTATCTGGATGAAGTTTTAACGCTAATGCATGATATGCACGTTTTATATCCTCAGTTGTCGATTCTTGCGTACAACCAAGTAAATTGTAGTAATCTACAGAGTTCATATTGTGAACGTTTTTTTCTAAAATCGATGAATTCGTAATTATGAAATGTCACCACTTTTACTCGATACACGTCGGGGGAAACACTTGAGATGCTTCAGTAATCTCAGAAACGATCGAATCACCTTGTATATCTATTAATTTTCTGTATAAATTAATGCCATCTGACATAAACACTTGCACGTTCGTGTAGGTTAGAGAGATAAAAAAAAGTAAGAAAATTCCTCTTCTTGATTCGTACTGATAAAGGATTTATATAACTGCATTACGTTTGGACACATGCGCATTCTTTCCGGGCAAACAGAAAACTTGTCGTTCAAAAATATTCAAATCACTATGATAATAAATTTTCAAAAATTAACAACCATTCTCAATTTCTAGCCCTCTACTGGTAAGCCTTGGAAACGAAGAATTCAGAATATAAATGAATCATCTCCTTTATTTTGTAATCAATTTAAGATTGAAATAATATTCAATGATTAAGAAGCCGCAAGTATGGTTGCAAAACGTACTTGTAAAATGTTTAAAATCCAATTATCGCTATACAAGACGTGTATCTATCATCGGAACTGTAGTATTTATGGAGTTAACTTCTATTTGAAAATAAAATATAAACATTAACGTACGATACGTTGCACAGTAGACAATCAAATGATCCCTGGTATGAATGGTATGGCACAGAAGCAAGAGAGGTCCCGCGAATCATGATGTGTTCTTTGTTTATAGTTTTGATAGGTTACGTGTACTCGAAATTGTAGCATCGAACATAAGATGAGGAAAGATGAAAGCTGACCAATTAGATCCATATTCCTTCCGGGAAGCCATCTCCCGAGCAACGATGAATACGTCGATACAAAGATACATGCAATTATTTTTGTACATTTAATTTACGGTGTAATATAAAATTGATATTAAACATATGCAGTATGGAATATTTGTATATGTTTAATTCTGAAACATATGTAACTGTTGATATAAAAAGTACGATGCACTGCTGGTACTTCATTTTTTAGTCCACGAAATAGAACGTTGACAAACGTAACAGATAAATTGAAATACAATTAACGAATTGTAATATTGTACACAATATTGTACGTACGATATGTAACGCACAAATCTACCAAGAACTTACAAAGTTTTTTCTTGTTTCACCTTAAGATTTATCGTGGAATACATATTCATGTTGAAATTTAAAAAGAAAGTGGTGGATAACAATTTTGTCGAATTAAAGTTGACAATGAATCAGCTAGGAGTCATTGTTTTCTCTCAAAAGTAAGATTTTGTTCCATGGCACATAAAAATTGGTGAAACTAACATGATGACGAATCTCCTAAACTATAGGCAACATGAAAAAGTTGCTCTCCTTTCTCATTTCTTTAATCATAGTCTAAAAAGTGTTATTAGCTTACTCGCTATACTTAGCGATATTATAGATATTTTTATCATCGTTGGATCGAGAGTGTTCCAACGTGAACTGAAGAGGAAAAGAGCAAAAACTTTAATTAATTCTCGATAGAATTTTGGTAATAATTAGATTTACTGCTTTCACTTACAAGTTCTTGGTGCGACGATGGCGTTGAAAAATAAAAATAAAAAAAACATTTTTTTTTGTAAAACCGAATCTCGCAGGTTGAATCTACATAAAAAGAGACGTGACATGACAATATTACAAAATTTCTTATCGAATCGTTCTACCAATCTCAATGACTACGATAAACATTGAAACCTGAAAACTGCCAACGTCTTTCCATATTCGCTCCAATTCCAAACAAATCTTGCTTGAAGACTTGGGGAAATCGTTGCATCAGCGCTTCTACTTCATTTGGCTTGATGCCGTGTTCCATTTTTTGTAGGTAGGACCATAAATAATCTACGCTCGCGCCGAACGGATGAATATGTAAAAATGTCGCTATTAATCCTAGAATTCCAGAATGAAACAGTTTTATAGAATTTTAAAGCAAAGATCGAATGAAAGTCTTCAAAAGATAGTACCTATAAGCTTTGCATCCTTTTGAGTAATTTGAACAAAACTAGACGTTAAAGATAATTGTTTTGGAGTCCGTGGCTCCTCGTTTATGTCATCGTCTTTGTCCAGCGTTATGATTTCGCTCTCTCTAGGTTCCTCCTTTTTGGTGGCATTCAATTTCACGGTCAGATCCTTAATTTTTTGATCGTCTTGAGCCTGCTGTTTCCTCGATTGCATTAACTGTTCCTGCATTCCTTTTAAAGTTTGTTGTAACATTTTCATTTGTTTGTCCTTCGCATCGATGTCGCTTTTCGTCTCGGATTTCAACAAATCCACCTAAAAAGAACGTAAACTTTGCTTTTTCGCAACGTTTCGTAATTATAACAATAAATAAACGAGATATAGTCAATAAATGATTTTTCACCTCGTTTTTATATGCTTCTAATTGACATCGAAGACTATCGTTCTCCTCTTTGAGGACTTGTAATCTTTCGGAGTCGTCGTGAGAGTCCGTTTGATTCCTCGACTTCTTGCGTTGCGGTTCTTCCTCCGAATCGGATACTTCCATCTCCCCTTCACCTTCCATCAAACTTTCTTCCAGTTGCACAGCTTTGATCTCCTGTCACCGTAAAAAATTATCATCAAATTATTATTCAAGTTGAATTGTTCGTAAGAGATAACACCAAACATGCTTTTTTATATATATATAATATATATGTATAATATATATATATAAAATATATATATATATGTACACATATATATTCTTATATGTATGTATATATACATATATATATATATATATATTTGTATATACATATATTTATACATACATACATACATACATATATATATATATATATATATATATATATATATATATACATGTATATAAATATATATATATATGTATATATATATATATATACATATATATTACATATATTTTATGTAGCGCGCGCGTATGTGTGTGTATCTGTTTGCGTGCGTGCGCGTATGTATATATGTACATGTAAGTATGTACGTGTTTTATGGTATCGATTCGACTTGCTGAATCTCTTCCGAAATTGAGATCCGTTGCACGAAGAACAGCCGTGTCTCGAAACACGAAAAGAAATATTACACGTTGTTTTCAGTAGAAAAAATTCGCGTTAAACCTTGTACCAGTAGTGGAGGTGGCAGACTTACTGAAAAAGAACGCGCTTACCTGCACCACGTTGTATAGATTAATTTCAATCTCGCATAGGAGGAGCACATTATTATTCTATATTAGGACCGATTTGATGTTTTTCATAGACGATTCAAGCAACGGGGAGCATTTGTGCCGAAGATTACAGCTCTCCATCCATCAAGCGCTATGAGAAACATATTTTCTTTTTCTTTTCTTCCCCTTTTTCTTTTTTTTCAAAAAAAAAAAAAAGAAAGAATGGTATGAGAAAGAAATCAGGGAAAAAATGATTATTGGGGGGGGGGGGGGGGGAAGAATCGTTTAAAGTTTAAAGTTTAAGGGGAGAAATTGTCTTGAGAACGATCGGATCCTATCCCATTAAAAATGCAGAAACAAATAAACAGGAATGTGTATGCGTTCTTTTACTGGCTCGCATCAAGCATTCAACGTCCGTGAAATTGAATCCGGCAGCTGATCTTTCGAGAGTTTTACGAAGATCGGTGATCGGTTGGGTCAATTACCTGTTCATTCCAGTGAATTGTACCCGTTCAATAGAAACGAGCGGAACTACCCGTTACCTTTTACATTCCAATAATCCGAAAAAGTTTAAAGACCGATCGTACAGAGAAAGCGTATGTGTCTGACCAGATATGAAGCCGTTTGTACTCTTCACTCAAATTCACTTACCTTATTCTCGGACAAAAAAGGAATTTGCAAAACGCGCGATCAAACGATCAGCAGCGTGGTATGGGGATGATCGCGCGACTGCATAAAAAAGCTTTGTCTCGCTTTACGACTGGTAAGACTTTGCTGGTGACTGATATCTGACTGTTGTCTAATTGTAAAGAAAGTAACGTGAGGTGGTCACGCTGCTGGCGTGAGAATGCAAATACATACCGAGGATTGCTTCTTCCACATTTCGATGTTCTTCCGTTGAGCCTTTGTGAAGTGATCCCAGACCTTCTTGTGGCTGGCCGCAGTAAACACGCGTTCAATCTGACTGACTGTTGATGACATGGTCGCATGTTGCATACAAAAACACAACAAATCTTCTGTTGTATACCCTGCTTGAAACTCTACGTTCGTTTTGGTCTAATATGTTACTCTTTACACTCATCTATGTTCTTTTAAATAGGTTCTTTACAATATTCTGATCGTCGGCGTTGGTTCTTTTCATTCGAATCGATTCCCGTCTACATCGTTCGAATTTTGCTTTGTATTCGTATTCGTACTCGTACTTGTACTTGTACTCATACTTGTACTCGTACTCGTACTCGTACTCGTACTCGTACTTGTACTTGTACTTGTACTCGTACTCGTACTCGTACTCGTACTCGTACTTGTACTTGTACTTGTACTTGTACTCGTACTCGTACTCGTACTTGTACTTGTACTTGTACTTGTACTTGTACTTGTACTTGTACTTGTACTTGAATTCAAATTCGAATACGAATGCGAATTTGAAAATTCCCTTCACACGCATATCTCAAAATCAGCTGGAAATCTATTGCTGATATCGGTTTGATCGTGTCAGTGTGAAATTCGTTAGGAATCGTGCTGTACACACAATAACATTCTCATGAAAATACTTATACGAGGGGAATATTTTGAATGTTTCGAACCGCATTCTCCGTACCGAGAATCCTTTTTGAACTGTTGCGATTCAGCAGCCAATCGATTAGTTTTTTCGTGTCACGATCACTGACTATTTCCCTCGAAGAAAATGCGCGCTATTTGCCTAACAACTTACAACATGTAGAGCCTTCCAACGTAAACGATGATTTCAAGCTACGATTCCCTTAATAATCGACGTTACGGAAAACAAGAGAAACTTTACAAACAATATTTGACCAATTTCGATATTAGAAAATCTATATAATACAATATATAATAGAAAATAACTGACTGTAAAGTGTGCAACGAGAATCGTAACATAATATCATCTTCGCAACAAATGTTTAGCCCATCACCCTTAATCCTTAGCATTGCAAGCATGCAACTCTTAGATACACTAAGTCTCTAGAAAATGAATTCTCGTAATACATTTGTGCTTTCTCATTCGACGTTTCGTTTACCGTTCTAAAACGAACGTCTAGAACCGAGTAGACAGGATTTCTTCACCCACCTTAGATTTTCTCCTACTGTCTTTGATCCTTCTACCGAGTTGTCCTGATTGTGCATTCACCGACCATTCCCGTCACATAATCAATTTCTTATAATACACCTGATGTTGGAACTCAACGAAGATTATACTTTTTGCTAAGATTCATCGCGGTTAACTGTACTGAACGAACTCGTTGACAAGACATTTCGTTTCCAATATTTAACGTTCCTTTTCATTTTGCGTGTTCTTCTTTAAATATCAAGATCTTTAATATCAGAAGTAACGTACCTTTTGTAACTACTATAACATGAAATTCTGCTGTTGTTATAGTACGCTTTGTCTCAGTTATTGATTTACCAACGAAGAAGAGTACTCAGTTTTGTTAACACAAGACGCGGAATGTTTTGACGTAATTGGATTTTGGCACTTATCGTTGATATCGAATATCGCGACGATATTCCAAACGATTGCAAGGTCCTTATTTTATGGCAAAAAAAAACTTACCAGATAAAGCAATACTACGTATGTAGATTTGCTCTTGTGTACACAAAAATGTACAATGGTATAGAGCTGTGACGATATAACAAAAAAAAATATATATATGTATATGAATTGTATAAACGTACATTGTATCAAAAGTCCTTGCATCCTGCCCTTCATTAGTTCCTTTGCCTTCTGAAGTTCCTCTTCGTACGCAACTTTTTCCGTGAGTAATCGTCGAACGTGAGAATTTGTAGACTGAATCATCGAATAAAACGTGTTGGCGTTGCGTTTAGTGCAATCCCCGCGTTCGAGCCAAGTTACAACAACCTGAATTCATCGAAAGTATATAAAAATAGAGGCATTTTAAATTATGACCATTGCTATACAATTCACATTGACTTTACTCACTTGCACTGCTTTCATAAACGTATCGTCTTGTTTAATTTTTTCACAAATATTTGACGCTTCGTGGTCCGTATAATGTACAACCGGAGGAGGACTAGACGGTGCTCGTTGCCGTTCTTGCTCGACTCTTTCTCTGTGCCGTTGTTCTCTTTGCAATTGACGTTGCCTGCATTCCCACTCGTATTGGTCGTCCCTAGCCTGTATTTTAATTGAAATATAAACTTTAGAGTCTAGTGATAGACTCGAAATGTAAACCACAAACCTGAGCAAAGTCTACATGAAGTCTGCCCGTGTTTACGGAATCGCCACTAGATCCTATTCTAACTCTGTATCCAGACAAATAAATAGCTGCGTCAACACTGCTCTCAAGCACGAACCGTATGTGACAAAAATTTTTTTTCGAAAGTCGTAGTGTAGTTATTTCTCCACACCTTTCGAATATTTCTTGAATTATCGTTTCCGTAATATTTTCTGGTAGACCTACAACAAATTCAAATATTTCTGTTACATTAAATATTTCTGTTACATCATGTTATATTTCGTAAAAAAAAGGAATACCTCCTACAAATATTGTTCTGCACCCTGGTGGTCTTTCTCTAGTTGTTGGAGGTGGTGCGTTTGGATTTGGTGGAAATAGGGTACAACTTTTACAGTGTATAATTTCTTTGGTACCTTGCGGTGCCGACGGTGGAGGAGGCAAGGCACCGCTCATTATTTGAGCAGCATCGCTCATTATTTGTTCCGGACCTAATATTTGCGCTCCAATCATACTACCGTCGTGCGACATCATCCCCATACTCATAGGGCCATAACTATGCGTATGTCCCATGTGTGGACCGAGCGTCATTTCGCTCATCATTGGTCCCATTGGCCCCATAGGACCCATTCCCATCACAGGGTACCCTACACCCATTCCCCAAACACCTGTAGCTTGTTCCATTTGAGCTCCTATATTTGGAGTTCCACTAGCATTCGATGATGGAAGTTCATTACCATTCGAATTATTATTATGACCATTACTGTTATTCGTTGAGGAATTTATACCACTTCGTTCCTCAGGTCTTCGTTCTTCTCTTCTATCCCTTTCATTTCTTTCTTCCCTTCTTTCCCGATCTCTTTCTCTTCTGTCGCTTCTTTCACTTCTCGATCTGTAACCACCAATTGCGCAAAGATAAATATAAGACACATATTATATTACACTGGATTGCCGATATAAAGAAAAACCTTCTGCTATCTCGATTATCTCTACTCTCCCTATTCTCTCGTTCACGTCTGATATCATTTTTCTCAGTTTTTTTGTCATTATTGTCATCCATAGATTCCCTAGCTAGCGGTGGTTGATTCTTATTTGTGCTAAACTCTAAAGGAGAATCGTTCATTCCGGGCAGTGGTATCGGTGGAGGTAGTGGAGGAAATCCTTGACTAGCTAATTCCATAAAACTTTGTGGTCCTGCAATTGGAGCAAGGGGGCCCATTGGTCCCATACCTAAGAACGAATCATTTTCATAAGTGAAATTAAACACTAATTTTCCATAAAATAATTGTGATATTAAATACTATACTAAATTGATAAATGATGCAGTACATAATAAACTGATAAAATATACACGGTTATGAATTCAGAACGTACCCATCGGTGGCATAGCGGCCGTTGGTACACCCGGAAAATTATATGCCATCTTTCCCGAATTGTCTTATCTTTTGATAATTACGCCTTGAGTTACAATTATAAATGGCAAAAGAATCAGATAAATGAATTTACTTGTTAAAAATCCTAGATCATATCAGCGGTGCAAACTTTGCATCCAATATGGCAGATGGATGGACGTAACCTCTTTAACTTTGCAACTTGTAGTTGGTTCATTCCTTTGACAACTTTGACGTCGATCAATCATCAATTATGAAAGATAACGAATTTACTAAAATTATTGGACCGAACGTAATTTTAGTACCGTACAAGAAAAAACATGTTGAAAGGCTGGTATCATTTACCCCGAGTGTATTATCGATAATGCGTTACATCCTCAAAACATCCTCCATTTTTAAATTATCGTCTATCACTTACCTATGATATTTATATTTTTCAAATTTATTAGATTCTTCGTTCTCATTATAAATGAACTGTTACTACTTTTTCAGGTACCATGAGTGGATGAAATCAGCAGAATTGCAATATTTTACCGGCTCAGAAGCTTTGACATTAGAAGAAGAATTTCAAATGCAACAGAGATGGAATCAAGATGAAGATAGTGGGTAATTATTTCCTACTAAACACATAATTCTGTACTAATCGTATCTCTTTCTTTGTTATAGAATGTACCTTTATTATTCTAGATAAAAATATTCTTTCTACTACTTCAGACGAAATAGGTAAATAATATGTTTCGACTCACTTTTCATGTTTTTACTTTTAATATGTAATTACACCGATCAATTTTAGAAGCTATGATTGGAGACACTAACTTATTTTTTAATGATCTGGATCGAAAGGATACTGCTGAAGTTGAAATCATGATAGCTAATATTGCTTACAGAAATAAGAAAAGGGGTTGGGAGGCAATAATTATAATGTTGCTTTACGGTACTTACTTTGCATTTATTTTTTTTCTTATATTTGTGCATTATATTGTTACAAAAAATGAAATTTTCTTAAATAGGTATTGATATGCTAAATGTAACAAAATTTACAGCAAAGATTAAATGTGATAACGAAAAAAGTATAAAAATGTTCACAAAATTAGAATTTCACGAGGTAATGTCTGCGAAAAATTGTGCAGAATAAGTATAACTGAATTGATGATAATTATAATTTATGTTTGTTACTAGGTACAGAAAAGTCAAATATTTCAGGAATTTACCTTTGAGAAAGTTGTGAATCCCAATTGGAGAAACTGGTTGTACTCTCATATTACAGGTCAAATTCAATATGATGTTTATGAAGAAGAATAATCATTCTATAACTAGATATTCACTAATATAATTAATGTACAAAGGAATATATTATGAGCATAGCAAATTTTATTATCTTATAACAACACAAAATACAGCATACAATTTAACGTTTATCATCAATATAGTACATACACTTGTTTTGTGATAGCAAATAATCCTATGTATGAGAGTAGATATCAATTGATGTAACCGGGACGTGATTGGTTTTGATTAGATCTAAGCGCCTATACCCGGTTGCACGTGTTATATCGCGCACGCAACTCCTACAGAGCAGTACTTTGAGTGTATCGATATTTTTCAGTTAAATTGTTCATTAAATAACACAAAATAAGTTCAAGGTAAATTATAAACACTAATTTATTGCATTTATTAAATATTGAGTTTCTTGAAAAGACAAAAGAAATTGGTTATAAGCAATATTATTACATGCTCGACACGAACGATCATCTAATTTTTCGAGTAAAAGCAAACTTTTATAATATTGTAAAATTACGTCACGTACGTAACATTACAATGTGTCATAAATTAATATATGTTTAAATATTAGCGTTGTTCGAAAAGTGGAACAGCTCAATATTGAAAAAAATCACTTAATACGAAAAAATTTTTAAATTAAAATTTTCCTTTGAATATAATGCACAATTGTAAATGACATGATAAATTTAAGTTCAGAAATTTTTATTGAAAGCATATATGCTAAACGATTATGAGACAGATTCAATGTTAAGAAAACAAAATTTATAATGAACACTTAAAAATATTCAAGGCTACATATGTATACCGCTGTTTAGAAAAACAATTTATTTATGCATTTACAAGCTTGCATAAGCCCAAAAAATAAATTGAGATTTTTAAATACAGTAAATGATTATTTACCATGTAAAAAGAAAAATGGGGAGATTAAAGTACGAAATTATGCTCATGTGTAAAATAATCATACGAATTAGCGTCTTTAAAAAGAAAACGGTACTATTATTGGTCAATTGTTAATCAATCTGATCATTTTGACCTGTGTTCCATTTAAATTATTTGTCAATTTAAAATATAGTCTGAGCACTCAAAATTGTGTACACGTGTAGTGTACGCGCGCAAAATATTCGTTTACATTTTCGATGTCTGGAAAATTGACCGCATTGCGATACTTTCCTGTTTTCTCCGTACTGAGTCATATCACCAATTACATTACATTAAATATTTCCACTTGTACACATATGTTTATTCATTACACTTGAGCCGAAGCGTCGCGCAGTTCGATTATTATTGTTTTTCTTCTATCTTTTCGTTGTGCCGGTGTATACAGTACAAGTAATCGATGATAAAAGAAATTGGTCTCAATAAGATAGTTTTGTTGCTCATAACGTGATCTTCGCAAACTCTGCTTCATATATACATTAAATATATTGTCATCTTATTAATTGATCGTTTAAAGTCTGTAGACGACCATGGCTGCATCAAGGATATTGAGGAAATTACAGAAAAGACCGTTGCTCTTCAACTCGATGATATACGGATCCTTTTATACGGGTGCTGAATTCGCTCAACAAACTTACAACAATATGTTCAAGGTATTTAATGATTATTCTCTTCTATATCGTACGGACACAGTGAATGCAATATACTGTGAAATCTGTACCCGGTAAAAATGGAGACAATCGTCATCTTGAAATATGATTGTTAGTAATTAATAAATGAAAAATTGTTGTTATGCAGTTTGTTTTGAAAAGAGTATGATGGATTCAATACATATAGATGAGAAATAGTTGTAATGGGACACTTTTGCTTACACTTCAAAGTATCTCATCAAAGAATTGTCACGATTATGTTACAGCCTCCGTTGACAACTCCGATGCCGGAACGGATCAAAAACTCCGACACGATTGATGATCAAACGCAGCCTTCCGTTTGGTTAAGAATATTTAACAAGGCATTAACTTTATCGGATGAGGATAGTATGACGCAATCGGGGAATTACAATTGGGCTCAACTTAAACGATACGCTATCTACGGTTGCTTCATAGCAGGACCGATGCTCCATGGATGGTATCTTTGCGTTTTGCAATGTTTCTCCATTACCACTATGTTTTATGTCGCTTTCCATGCTTGGCTTTTACATATTTTAGCATTGTTCTCTATATAATACATGCGCGCACAAATATTATCAATTAAGTTTCTAATGAATTGATTATAAGGGACACACCGGACACTGATAAACGTTGATTATTGTATTTCATATTATGAAAATATATTTTCTTGACTTAATCGAAATTAACATCTCCTTAAGTATGAAGTAATGAATACAATGAAATGCTAATAATGCCGAAGACGGAGACGAAGACGAAGACGAAGACGAAGGCGAAGACGAAGACGACGACGAAACCGTGATCCGTGTTTCATATAATTAAAAAGAAACCCTTTTGGTTGTTATTATTGTCAGATTGAATACTTCTTTTTATTATTGGTACTAACATTAGATAATCTAACTACAGACTGAATGACGATTGCATCAAAATGCTTTCGTCGGGAAGTCGAATTTTTCACGCTGTGTATCACCTTCGGTGAACTTATGCTGCTTTGACATTTTTAATGCTACAAAATTTTATATATATTTATTCTAGGCATATTCCACACATGTTGTAATCGTCGATACTCGAATGTTTGTACAATCAGTTAGAACGAAACTTTTTTGTTTCTCTTAAGTAGATAAAGATCGACAGTAAATTTCTTAATAATCAATACTGTTTTCATCAGGTATAAATGGTTGGACACCTTTTGCAAAGGTAAAACAATGAAGATCGTTCTTGCGAAGCTTTTTGTTGACCAATTTGTTTTTACACCACCATTGATTATTGTGTTTTATATCAGTGAGTCTTCTATTTTTATTCAATTTATATTTTTCTCTTCTGTTTTACAAGATTTTATTTCTATGAATATTTTAGGTATGAGCCTAATGGAGAATAAAGCAGATATTTTCAACGAATGTAAAGCTAAATTTGTACAAACGTTCAAGGTAATTCAAAAGAAATTCGTATTTCTTCAATAAATTTGTGATTAATTGAATTTTTCATTTTCAGACTTCATGTATGTATTGGTTACCAGTACAATTCTTAAATTTCTTATTAATACCGGCGTCGCTGAGAGTGACTTTTGTCAGTATTGCAGCCTTCTGTTGGGTGAATATTCTGTGTTATGTAAAAAGGGCACCTATATCTGAATGTGATCAGAATAACAGGATAAACTATTAACTAACATCTTGTATTGATCTGTACAGAACTCCAAGAACCAAACTCTTTTGCTTTGCAGAAAGTGTTTTATATAAAAGAATTTATTAGTAAATTTATCAAACACAAGCATATGAAAGTGTCAAGTATTTTATAGTAAAATAATATTTTATGATATCGCGATAACGTTTTTGCACCTTGGAACTTCAGATGAATACATATACAATATACAACAAATAGAATTCTTAACATTTTTACCTTTACTGTTAACAGTTATACAAATTTATTTGCGATACATATCAGCAGAATGGAGTAATAATTTAACGTGTACAGTGAAGGAACACTCAGATTTTTACAGTAATTTTTCATAAAAAATTTTTTCTTAATCATGCTTCCTTAATTGTAAAAAATGGTAATAATCTATTGTATATGTATGTATATATATTTTTCAAACATTGTATGTATATAATGGGAATACCTTTACGATACATGCATAAGAAATAATAAAATTTTTCATATATTTCCATCATCTTAAGCATAAATTAGTTAAATAAACATTTTTTGGAAAAAATATCGAATAATTATAGTGCTCAATATTGAAGTACAGTAGAGCCTCCAGTATCCAAAGATCTATTGATATTCCATGTGCACCTATTTCTTTCGCTATTAAAATAAATGCACATTTTATGTTATATCCTGTTCTTTCTCATTGTAATTTCTGGTATTATTTTTTTTTTAATATACGATAATCATTAAAAAGAACGACCACTTTTTTATTATCCAAAAATGTTATCATGTATCATGTCTTACTATTAATTCGAACACTGTACATGAGATTCTACTGTATTTAAACTGTTCGTTATTACATACGATGAGATACAATAAAATTTTCCACAGATGTTTACACGTGTACGTTAAACAATTCTCTACAATGTTGCGTGTTACGTTAAAGTTTAAACAATGAATATCATTCAATTCGAGTTAAAAATAAAAGATCTAGTGGAAAAATTCATTTGCCATTATTGTTTTTTAAACATACTATCGATGAATAACCGTTCTTTTTTAAAATATTGACTTTCATCTTTGAAACAGTCAAGATACTTTTATTTGTCCAGTGTGTATATATGTACGCGCAAGTATACGATAATACGTATGAATATATTCGTAATGCACATATATGTAAAGTGTATAAGTCTCTTCATTTAATACAGTCTTTTTGATATTTTATATTGCAGAAGAATTGAATTATTATTATACATCTACATTACTTTTATAATAAATGTACCTCTTATCAAAGGAAATAAGAATATGTGTATATATATATACACACGAAGTACAAGACGTGAATATTGTCCATATAAAAGCTAGAATGGATTAAACCCATAATATACGCATATCTACAACAACACAACATTTATAATTGAATTCGACTTCGATTGAATGGACTTTCTATTTCTTTCGCGTTCTTATAGAAAAATCAACTACTAGGCCTTAAAAATTTATTATCTCTATACAGAAAAATGATAAGTGAGCACAATGAAAGTAAAAGAAAACTACAAATTAATATTTGAACTTAATTTCGTCGATCCTTTCGTATATTATATTATACAATGTGTACTCAAAAATTTCAAAGCAAAATTATTATACGTTCTACAAAATTGTAAATTTCCAATTATCAACTAATAAATATCATAGACAGTATTATTGTTAAGTAAAAATTTGTTTGATATAGTGCTATAATACTGATAGCTTGATTCGACAGCAAGCAATAAGCATTACGCGGTAAAAGTATCATTGAAGAGCGTATCATAGTTTTTTTACAATCCATTTTCTTTGGTCTTATGCATATATACATATGTTCAATACTTCATAATATAATAAAGCAAATCTGATCTTTTGACATGAATTAACACAAATGTTCATACCTCAGTATAATGTTCGTTTGTAAATACAACATAATCATATTTATACGCGAATAGTCTCAATTATTTTCTAAAATTCAATTTAATTTTAAAGATGTTTTTATAATACTTTATATATGCATAAGGTGTATGATATAACGTGCATGATTACTAAACTGCGGATTCGTATACATTTATAGCTTACATTCATATACAATAATATAATAAATTTTCAATCATTATAGTATTGAATACAATTTCCATTTAATATTTAACGTGTAACATAACGAAGCTTGTAATAAAAGAAATCAAATTTTCCGTCGTTTTTATTTTCATAAATTGATCTACGAAAATGTAAGATTACATACATATCCGCAGTCTAATGGTTACGAATAAATATATACGTATATTTGCGTGTTTCCTATCTGTGTGTGTTTGTGTGTATGTGTGCGTGCGTGCGTGCGTGCCAGCGTGTGTGCGTGCTCACACACTTCGCTGTTTTGCGATTATAACACGTTACCCATTCATCATGCACGTCGAGTAATCTACTTGCTTGATAATCTCCTGATACAGCCCAATTCATTTGTTTAGGTAATGTTAACTTTTAACAATTAAGAAAGGCACCTAAGAGGGATCCAGCCCTACCTTGTAGAAGAAAATATATTCATTGTTCCACTTGCTGTGCGTTTTCTTATAAGACGTGCTGCTACTATAAATATTCAATCAAAATCAGTTACATACACATAATATATTTTAGATATCTTTTTACTTTTCAATTGTAAACTCACCAGTTGCATCTTGTGGGGTAAGCGGCTTTTCTATGACCTTTTGTATCACATTTATCCACTGTGTTCTATCATCGTCACTTTGAGCAGAAAGTAGATAGGTTCTGTCTGGTGTTTCAAGAGTAAATGAGAATCCTTGATCTCTTGCACCTGGTGGTACTCCTGTTTTTATAGCAAAACCATCTGAAGAATGACCCAAGAATATTTCCCCTTTTGGATGTGCATCCTTTAAATGAAATAAAATACATTAAGTAAATATTGCATACATATATATTAATTATCATGTACATACCATTGGATCATCATGATACATAAGTTTACGGCCATCTAATGTAAACCATCTTTTCTTATAGGCATCTGTATGCCTAGGCCCAGTTTTCCACAAAAATCCCTCACGGGAAAAATCTCTGGTAAGTTGTGAAAGTAACTCTGCTTCAGTTGCTCCAGGATAGGCCACCTTTAAACGATGCAGTTTTGCACATCGTATTGCTAAATACCAATTTGTGATTACTTCTGGATCTTCATGGTATACATAAATATGTCTTGTTGTACCATCCTTCATGAACGAAATTTGTAAACTATTTTGATTACCAGTTTTAGGTGGAGCAAAAGCTACATTTAACTCTGATATTCTAAGAACAGCTTTGGGTTCCTTATAACAAAGAGGTCGTTAAAAACATTGAATATATAATGTTTATGGGCAATATTTCAGATTTGTATAATAATCAATATCTACATACCTTATTTTCTTTAACATGATATTTTAATGTATCTTCTGCTTCGCAAAGCACAAATTTTCGAGGATGATATCGTGAATCTTCTTTACCTCGTTTCATAAGAAATCCCTCCATGAACCCTGATACATAATGATTCTGTCTTTCTGGATGACAAAATTCTTCCCTCTCATATTTTGCTCTTATCCATTGTTCCACTAATACTCTAATAATTACAAAAAAATTATTTTCTAAAATATTATAATTTTATTTAATTGAAATTTATGTATGAGAACCTACTGCGGTGCATCCGGACTTGGTCTACGATAACATGGTGGTACACGTTCTTCATAATGAAGTCTAGCAACCACATTACCAACTTCTCTAATTCTATTTACTTGAGAATCTTCCCACCTGTCTAATTTTAAGTGTTTTACTTTAGAAATATGTGCTCCCATTGATCTATGTATGCCAGCGCATCTTGTGCATACAAATATTCCTATGTTATAAGAAGCCCATTCTGGATCTGGAATTTGATTCGAATTAACCGAATAAAATTACTTCTTATCTTTTAATCAAAATTTATCTCTAAGTCTCTAATTTATAGAAATTTATCTCTAACAAATGTTTATAGATATAAGGTAATTATACAACAAAATGCACAGTCTTGTAAAAATATGTTTTATAATAAGAAAGGTGAATAAACATAACAAACCAAAAAAACATGTAAATGAAATTTCTTTATTATTAGATACAGACATAACTTAAATTGTTTTTTAATATAATGCACATTTTTTTTATATTTCTTCTACATTATGGAGTGCATTATTATAATAATAACTCAGATGTTTAAACTTTAATAAAAATGTATCTATTTCGTTAAATTCTATGACGATCCATTAACATATCACATATCACAAAATAAATAGAGAAGTTTTCTTAACTAGTAACAACAATATTTTTTAATGATATTTATTACAGAGGTTTATCATTGCATTTGACAGTTGAACTTTCACATTGTTTTAAATCAGATTTCCTTATATTTGAAAGTAAACGAAGTTACAAAAACAAGGTTTCAAATTTGAACATTAAATAGTTAATATGATTCTAAACAAATCCTTTCTAATGCTTTTATATCGCGGTTCACAAACATATTTAAATCTTCTTAAAAAACCCACTCACTCTTTGCCCCACAATCTGCACACACGTTATTTTCTGGTTTTTTGAGGAGTTCTGTTAATAACTTCTCATTCAAGTCGGCCATCTTAAAACACTGACAAATAGTAATGTACATATATACATGCAAAGATCATTTAACATAGAAAGAAGGTTAACTCACTCATAAAATATGTCGCGGTATATACAGTTGGTCTTGCAAATGCAACATATCTCAATGAATTTTCTTTTTAAAGTTAATGATCTTATATACAAATAGCCAAAACACACATCCATTTCACTCTGACTATTCAAAAGTCACAAACTGTAACTAAAGTTCCCTCTTATGAAATTTTATATTCAATGGTATATAAAGTATCTGCAAAATATAATAAAATCGCACACCTTGAAATTAAATATTTCATTTAATTGTTCATGACATTTTTTAAATCGATAGTATGCATTAATATCCGCTATGGCGATTTTCAATAATATTTAAGTAGTAATTTACCGTACATAGTGAGCCATGATTAAAATTATCTAACTGCGCCATCTATGACAAAAATGTATAAGCTACTGATCAAACTAGCTGACAATGTTCTGAATAATGTATAAATTACATATAATTGAATTTGTTGAAAAATTACCAACAGTCGATAAGAGTCTTATAAATGATCTCAGTCTTTTGAGAACTGAAAACATTTTAACATACAATATGCTCTGGGAGCAAAATTTTTCACCACATTTTTCATCATACATCTTGGATAAGTAACACATCTCGAATTTCGACATCAATATTGATTATGCGAAACAAAAAATGCTTTGGTAACAAAATCACCAAAAATATATTATTTTCTAGTCTATTAATTTCTTGCAATTCTCACATTAAATAATTAAAACAGTTGCCGTATATTAAATTGATTTAATATAGTATAGAAAATTCATCTTTTTTTTAAATCTATACTGTTGATGATTTATACTAAATAACTTTTTTATTTGATTGCTGATCTACACATCTAGTTTAACAACGAATACTATGGATATTGACACTACTTATTTACATTATTCACTTTTGTGTGAAACAAATTTTATTGAACTTTTATTTAAACTTTCTTTGTGTATTCGATGCAACGTCAGGAGATCTTTTTGTTTCGTAAATTTCTTTTAGAGTTTCAATGAGAGAAAATAAATAAAATATAAGAAAAAAGCAGTAAAATCGACCAACTTTAACTCCAAATGTGTAGTGATTTATTGTAAATGGGAGGCCAACGAGAGTAATAAAGTGACGCGGTCTGCCAGCAGCTAACCAATTTTGATTCATTAATAGGTCGACCTATATGACCCAAAGTGTCGGAGTCAACTAACCGAATTAATTTACCCATGTCTTTTTAGTTCGGATGCGCAATGCGTGTCTTTTCTTGCTAAAATAAAATTCTGTTTATTTTCAATGGTGACTACTTCTACTTGTAAAAACTATAATATCCCGTATCAGTTGTATGTGTGACAATATGTCACCATAAATTGATGACAAAATTATTTTAAGAATTTTGTTAAAATGTAGATCTTGACAATTTTGTACTTTAAACAGTGTTACGAGATGAAGGTAACTTGAAATTAAAACATTTGTTCATTTATTTTTAATCTTGCATTCATTTTAAATATTACTAATGACAATGTATGTACAATTTTTTCGATTTCTTTAAAAATGAAAGTATACAAACGGAATATGCGTTGATCATAATTCAGATTTAAATATGAACATTTCAGCAGTTTCTTGGAAGGTTTAATGTTTATGATTTAATATACAATGAATGTTACGATCAGCTGATACAATGTAGTATAGTTACAATGAATTGTATGAAATGTTTACGTTACCTCGTGGCACCTCGATCACAATGTTTTTTGTACATAACAAAAACTTAAGAGAGTATAAAAATTTAGAGAGTTATTAGTTATGGTAGCTTTAACTTATCAAAGTTTATCCGAATTCTTAGTGACGAGTATTAATGTTTGTGCCATTTGTACGCTATTAATACGCTGAATAAATAAAAGTAAGAATTGAAAAAAAGTACTACACAATGTTCTTTTAACCGGATAGAAACTTATTTTCTTTAATTTATACCTAACACTTCGTTTTAGATTGAAATTATTAAAATAGGGTAATTAAAGCATATGTATTATTAATTTATATTTATTGCAAAAATATTTTTACGGAAAAGTAATAACAAAGTTTAAATTTTTATTTTCCATAATAATGATAATTTGAAGACTTAATGTCTTATATAATAATAAGGAATGTGAAATGTATTTAATGATTAAAGTACAATGTGTTAATTATATTTGTTTATTTTCATAATATCTGTATAACAATTTTACAGATGCAGTGGTTCACCATAATGATGTGTTTGTATGCAGGAGTAGCAAGTGCTCGAACAGAAGAAGATCAACAAACATCATCATCAAGTACAATAACAGGAATTTCTGGTGGAGTTTTAGAACAATGTTTTTATCGCCAGTCTAGCGAATGTCCTAATGTTGAAACAACTGGATGTTCCTGTACAAAAATTGTTCTTGCCCATAATAATCCTGAAGGCACTGCAGTGTTTTGTTGTAATTTGGATATTAGAAATTTCGAGTCTGAGCTATCTTGTGCAGGTTATTATAAGATTATTTGATTATTTAATTATTTTATTATTTAACATATTAAGTATCATGGAGGTTCCTAAGGACTATTGGCAAAAAGTCTACCATGGATAGAACACTCCATAGAGCTCTTTCAATTACAGCTAGATGTAAGCAATATAAAAAAGTTGACTTTAATGGTAGCTTTAGACAAGTTCTATTAATGTCCAATATATTACAAAAATAATTCTTTATTCAATTATCATCTTTTCAATATCTTTATATGTTAATTTTATATAATTTACCTTTAATATCAGTGTATTTTTGCTAGCACTAACTGCATGTTGTAGATGATGTAATTTTATAGTTCATAGTAATTTAAATCAGTATTGTAGACTGTTAACAATTATTTCTTATGTTAGATTATGTATATGTATATTTAGTAATAGTAGTTATCAAATATACATGGAGTAATATTTATAGTACAGTATTTTTCATAAGTAATTTAAATGTTACAGGATTTCCATCAAATGTGTCTCATATACACATAAGAAATGCAACATTAGATGTATTCAATGTTAGTGAAAAGCGATGGAGAAGATTAAAATCACTTGCTATAACCGATGGAAAAATTAATCGTGTGAAAGGACAATTTCGAATGATGACACCAACACTATGCTTGAATTTATCAAACAATGCTCTTATTGAAGTAGAAAATAATTCACTTACTCGCTTAGTTCAACTTACCACTTTGGATTTGTCTTACAACAATCTTACACACTTACCAGCCTTAAATACAATGAATGGTCGTGAATTCTGGCTGGATATTTCAGGTACATAAATAAGTATACATGAAAAATCATTTTTGCTATTCTTAATAACATTTTGTAGCATTTGAGTAACATAATTTCTTATACTTAGGGACAAATACACTTTGGTGTCATGATATCTACCAGTACATTAATAAGACAGGAGAAAAACAAATTAATTTTAATCGTGAAAATGAAACTGTATGTTCAGCAAGCAAAACATGGCATTGGTTCAATACCACTGAACAAGTTCCTTTGAAACAAGTTCGATACCTTAGTTTGGTAATATTTTTAACTGATGTGAACAATACTTTTAATATATATTGAAGTGCAATGAAGCAACACTTTGTTATAATCATCCAATGTTCAATATTTTAATGTTGTGTTACTGTTAACAGTTACAAACTGAATGTCCGAAAGGGGATACTTGGCAGTGCCAATGCAATTTTAGGAGATTCGATATTCTACAAGGTAAACCACCGACTTTAGCAGTAAATGTGGATTGTAGCGGTATTCAGATCACTGAATTACCAGAAAAATTACCTCGCAATACCATAGCCTTGAATGTATCGTACAACAATGTACGTAAATTTTATAGTTTCTTGCATTGTTTATGTCAACAATATTATAAAATATTTCTACTAAACGTATATGGCTACTTCTTGCTATCCTTTATGGTGGATCCAATAATGTACAAGGTTTTGCATGAAAAAGATGTAGCGCTATTCGCATTATTGTGTATTATATGTGTAATTCATTTGAATTCATAGAAATCACAATCAAATAATCTTAATCGTTTTTGTTCACTGTCATAGATTACAGCATTAGATGATCTTAGTACCAACCCATGTTACGAAGACATAAGAGAATTTTATGCAGATTATAATAATATATCATCTATAAACAAGCTAGAAGGTTCTAAGTTTTTAGATAACTATGCTTTTCTGAGTTTGCGATATAACAAAATCAAATCTGTAAGTAAAAACAGTGATAGATTTATGATAAATTAATAGCATATAAGAAAAATTTATAATTATATTGGTATTGATTTAAATATACAGGTTCCAACTTACATTTTGAGTCCTAACACTCATGATAAAAGTTTTATTAGTTCGCGATATGTGAAACTCGGAGGAAATGAGCTGCATTGTGATTGTAATACAGCTAAGTATTTAAAGGTAAATATTATATGACGAATATGAAATTATAGATGTCATATCATTATATTTTTAGGTGTGGTTACAAACTCGTATATTAGATTCGGATGAAGTATTATGCGAAAATGTCAAAGAAAAAGTTGTTGATTTAGAACCTTCAAAGATGTGTGTGTATCCAGGTGACTGGACAGATTACATTTACTACATTATTGCTACAGAAGTGGTTCTTTTGATAAGTCTGATAGCTAAAGTATCTTATGATTATTGGATCTTTAAAACAGCAGGTTATCTTCCATGGCCAGCGAACAAAATGCCAAAATTACCTTGTGACTGGCTATGTGAAACTTAAGTACATAATTTGTACTGCATTACTGCAAAATAATTCATTAAACTTAAGTGAAACGAATTTTAATATAATTTAATGTAATCTCTACAGGTTTATATGATTTTTTAAACAGTTTTCTTGCTGTGTTAACAAGTACAGTGTTGATCAAACAAATTTTGAAGACTCATTTAATTCTATTGCATTCATTTTGCAAATTTATTTAGTGATAATTATACTTAATTCGACGATCTTTTAATTAATTGAAAGAAAATTAACTTAAATATTTTTTACAATTACTTTCTTACACATTCGTATGAATCTCCACACACACGTATAACATGCATACAAGTAAAAAAACAATCAAAGTCTATTAATCAAATTGAAAGATAGATACATCTTATTATTCCACATATACAGTTACTTTGCATAAACTATCAATTTCCCATATATAGTTATATAGTTGTATTATATTATATAAAATTAAAACAAAAATAATTAATTTTTTCAAGATTTTGTGACTTCCTGTAGCAACCTAGCTTTTTCATACAGTTTTATAACTTTTAGCATCAATCGATTTTTATTGTTAAATAAAATCTAACGATAAAAATTGTTCACTAAAATTACAATGCAATTATTCAGAAATGTTTCCGTGATCACCTATCACGTGAAATAATTTACTTTGATTATCTATTTACTAAACAGCGATCCTTCATTATTACTAAATATATGATCATACATATAATGTATACAAGATAAGTTTTATATTATATACATTGTTCATATGTAATAAAAATGTGATAGTTTTTTTTTAGAACAAATTTTAATTTATGTTATTGTTTATCATTCGTAATTTAACATTCTTGGTCATAGTGATAAATTATCACTTTAGTAGTTATGGTGTTCAACTAATCCGTGCATAAATTGAAAATTTGAAAATTTTATATTGCTATTAATGCTTTCTATTAATTTTGAAATGTACATAACGGATATAAAAGTATAGAATGAAGTTATGATTCATTATCTAAGTCATGTGTAATTATTATGTAAAGCAATAATTAATTCCGTAAGGCTATTGTTTTACAAAGGTACCTATTCAATCTTTGTTATAATTAATATGGTTAATATTTATAATAAATAACGCTTATGTTTTTAAAAAATAATCTTGTCTTGCTTTTTATATTTATCCATTGTTCATTAGGTACATGTATAAATGTCAGATGGAACATTGTATGTGTATTATGATGAGCCCATGCAGACTTAATTTTTAGACCACATCCTTTTTATTTCAACTCTTCTTTCCATAAATCTCAGTTTTCCGTTTTATATTGATCTATTTATTTTCACCAAGTACTATTTAATAATATGAAACAATCTAAATAATTATAACAAAATATGAAATCTATTCACAAAATTTACTTAGAAATTCTTATCAGATAAGTTATACATTTACAAATACTTGATTCACATTTGTTTTTTTTAAATTACAGTTTTTTGTTTGTAACTATAAGAGCCTTTGATACTATATTTCTATCATGTTTAATGATATTCTTATTCTTTGCCGTATGTTTACTTAACTTTTAATTATTTTTCAATAGATGAAACAACATTTTCTGATTTATGGGTCTTTTTCCGTTTACTTAGATTTTTGTTTTCCTTATCTTTTTTTAAATATTTATTTTTTTTATTTATCAAATTGTCTTCTTTTTTTTCATTATTATTGGTAATATATTTTCTGCAATAAAAATAAGGTTCATATTTTTGAAGAGATTATTTGTTTACCTACATTGAACATTTTAATGTTAAAGGATTATACCTTGGTGTTCTTTTATCATATCTACGTTTAAATGTTGCTATGGTAGATATTTTTTCTCTAGCAGGAGCTTTTTGCTCAAGTTTCCGTTTTTCCTTTTTACTATGTTTCTTTATACTTAACATGTAGTTTGGAACATTGCATCCAGATGCTCGTATTATAGCAGCTATACTGAAATATTAATACAACAGAATCTATAGGTATTCTGTTAATTCCAAAGATTTATGCTTACCTTCGTAAGTTTGGAGTATCTTGCTCAGTGAAAAAAGTAATTGCTTTTCCCTTATGCCCAGCTCTACCAGTACGACCTATTAGTATTTAAAGAAATATGTTGATTAAAACGTTTAAATACATGCAACTACATTAAATTTGGTATGGTACGTACCAATTCTATGAACATAAGAAATAGCAGATGGTGGAAAATCATAATTAATGACAATATTTACACCTTTGAAATCAATACCTCTTGCCATTAATTCCGTACATACTAAAACCCAGATCTTTCCTTCACGAAAACAACGAACGACATTATCTCTCTATAAGGGAAAAAGTATTTATTCCAGTTAACAGATATTCTGTCATATATTAATTTGTACAAAAAGAAATATACCTGCGTTTGTGTTCTATCAGCGTGAATAACATCTACATTAATTCCATCGTATATAAGTTCGTTAAATAATTCTTGAGCTCTTTCTTTACTTTGTACAAATATTAGTACAGGTGGTAATACTCCCTTCATAAAATAAAACGATATAATTCAATAAAATATATGAATTAAAAAATCTTAAAAAGAGAAAACATGAAATTGTTGTACACAATATTACCTTTTGAATAATATTTCTAAGTGCTACAAGTTTTCCTCTCTCTGTTCCAACAAACAGAAGTTCTTGTTCAACCAAATCAGTTGCAGCATTTCTGTAAAAAATAATAATAATGATAAATATAATTATTTATTATAAGCTCTTTTTAAAAGTTACTACAAACCTGTGACCAACAGTAACTGTTATAAGACCTTTTAAATTATGCCGACACCATTTTGTCACTACAGGTGTATTGGTTGCACTGAACATTGCAATGCGTAAATTCTTATTTGTACATGCTTTCAAAATTTCTTCTAATTGATCTTTGAAACTCCGTGTTCCATCTTCAAAAAGTTTGTCTGCCTCATCTACAACTAGCCATTCAATGCTATGGAAATTGGATTGTACATTTAGTATGATTTATTGAAATGAAATTGACATGAAATTTATGAAGCATGTAAATCATATTTTCATTGCTTACTTGTTTAAAGAAATAGCTGGTGGATCTTGATTTAAAAGAAATGTTATTCTTCTTGGTGTAGTAATTAATATATCTACAAAATAGTATTAAAATGGTATTTAATTACAAATCAATTTTATTAAAACTAAAATTCTGTATACAGTAGATACTAACCAAATTTTTGCGAACTTTTAGGTCCATATTTACTTAATGCTTGACTAACTTTACTTATAATATGTACTTTAAAGTTATAACCTTCGCTAAGGCATAAACATTCCCTGTATGTCTGTTTGGCTAATTCTCTTGTGGGACTTAAAATAATAGCCCTGAACCCCTTTTTTTGTGGTCCACCTAGATGATGGATTATAGGGGACAAAAATGCTGCAGTTTTACCAGATCCTGTTGGTGCACAAGCCAATATTTGTCTACCCTGTTTTCATTATGATTCAAAAAAATCATAAATTTTATATCCTTCTTTAGAATTAATTGTTATTGTATCAAAAGAAATGTTATATGTTACATTTACTTTACTTGCAACATAACAGGCATAGCTTGCATCTGAATTGCTGTGGGATGTACATAACCACGATTCATAATATTATTTATTAAACGTTCAGCAACATGATAAACTTCAGATAATTCCATAAATGTTGATAAAGGTTTAGGTACACGACTGCCTGTAACGCTTATGCGGTGTTCATTACGAAATTGATTAACCTACATAAACAAAATAATGTCTCTGTTTATCTTTAAAGACGTTCAATCTAAAATAATAACAGAACCTCTCCAACCTTTTCCTGTTCCAACTTTAGCTGATTTTCTATAGTCAAAGATTCTTTATGCTTTTTGGATTTCATTTTAATCCCATCTTTAGAGATAGATATTCCATTAAGTAATATTAATTGATTGGTATTGTTAATTTCCTCCTCCTCTGTATCATGTTTTCGTTTTGTAGATACCACTGAACAGTTTTCATTAGGTATTTCAGTACATTTTTCTTCGTGTTTCGCCACATTTTCAGGCTGTTTTTTAATAAGCTATCGAAACAAAACAAGATTTATGAAACTAAAAACTTTCTTATGTTTGTGCTATGTCCAGAAGTTTAAAATTTTCAATGAGTACCTGAAATCTTTGTGCATCAGCAGAAAAACGTTTCTTATCAAATTTTGCACCAGTAGAAAGTTTTTGAAAAAGTTCATAAGCATCCATTTTTACTTTTCTATTTAATAACCTTCATATAATTTTAATACACGTGCTTGTAATCACTCGGAACCACATTTAATTTTATTTCTTTAACTGTAGAGTATTTCCACTAAACTAGCAGTAAGTACTTACGCATGCGCATTAGAGATTACTTTTCGAAAAGTATTGTACCACATGTACATATCATTTTTGAAAAATATAAAACAATTACGAGATTTTTAAAAAATTTCAATAAATTGATGTTATATATTAACAACTGGTATTTACTATTTACTAATATTTATTGTTTTACGCGTAATAACAAATATGGTGGATATGCTAGTGAAATTCATCAACAAATCTAACTATATAAGCAGACCTTGTTTTAAATATATGTTATCAACCTGTTGCTTTTTTGTTTATAGAAATCGGATGTCAAAGAATCCGTTTAGTTCATTCAGTTATCTTCGTAAAGGATAACACAAGTGGTACCGTATAAAACAAAATATTAATATTTATAATTTAATTTTAACAACCTTAAGATGCAAGCTGGATAAGAAGTAAAATTGCTTTAATGATTTTGTTACCAGCCACAAAGAGCTAGCTTTCTAAATTATAAATTTTTTGTCTTACAGCACAGATTTAAAGTTTGTACTACAGATCTTAAATCTGTGACACGAGTCTTAAGTTTGTAATCAGTCTTAAATAGTACTATATTTTTGTCGTTAGATGACGCTAATACATCTTTCAGACGTTTATTTAATTAAATGTTACAGAAATATAACAATTAATTGTTTAACAATCAATTAAATAACGTAGACGCGTAGGACTTGCATTAATCATTCAATAGTTTCAAAATATATTTGTAATTCAATTTCATTTAAGAATTGTTTACCGAAAATAGATAGGAAATATTAGATTACATTCTATGTACCCGTAGCAACCTAAGGTAGTTTTAGCAGCCGTACACGTGGGAATAGCATATCCTATATTAAGACTAACGGCGACGCTGTTATACATTTCACGGATTACTAACCAACATTTATTTATTTATTGTTGATCCGCATTTTTATTTTAATAAGTTCTGTGAGCTTAATATAAAATAGTGTAGAAAATGGTGGTATTTACTTGTAATCATTGTGGAGAAACATTACAGAAACCAAAAGTTGCCAAACACTACGAATTTCAATGTCGTACAGCACCGTTTTTAACCTGCGTTGACTGCTTCAAAGATTTCCGGTATTTATAAATAAAATAAAAATTTAATACATATTAGATGATAATGCCCTTCCGATCCAGAGAAATATAACGTAACGATTATGTTTAATTATTAATAATATTTTTATATTTATGTATACTACACTTAATTTTATTTCATTATTACCGTTTGTTAAATTATTAGGTTATGAAATGTAGAGTTTTTATAAATAGTTAGTTTTTTCAACAACTTTTATAACTGTAAAATATTTAACTTTGTATTATTAAGTATTTTATTACTTTCAGAGGAGAAGAATATGTAGCTCATACAAAGTGTATAACGGAAGCTGAACGGTATGGAGGAAAAGACTATGTTCCAAAAGTTGGAACAAATAAAGGAGAACGAAAGCAACAAGAATGGATCAATATAGTTAAAACTGTTTTGAATAGTGCAACAAATTTATCACACGCTGAAAGACATTTTTTGAACTCTTTATCAAAGTATGAAAATATTCCAAGAAAAAAAGTTAAATTTTTAAATTTTGTTAAAAATGCTATAGGTCAGAAAGCAAATCCAACTGTAGTTGATAGTGTATGGGACAAATTGGAATCTGTTTACAAAAATAATGTACAAACTACAACATCAAAGCAACAACTGCAAAATGGTAAGCATTACTTTTTACAGTTTTATTACAAATCAGATCAGTCGTTTTGTAAATATTTTATGTTTAATACATCAATAGGTAATGCACATGATAAAGTGGATGACAAAAATGATGTGGGTAAACATCAAGAGAATAATATAGTTGAAAATCAAAATAATGAAAATATATGCAGAGAAACTCAGAATGAAGAACAACAAAATAATAGTAACAATGATACTAATAATGTTAGTAAAAAGAAGAAATCTAAGAAAAGAAAAGCAAATGAAGTGGAGGGTGATCAGTCAGTAGATTCTGAATCAAACAAAAAACTTAATACCATATCTGTAGAAGATCAAGTAGTAGAATCAGTTCCTAAAAAGAAAAGTAAAAGTGTTGTACTTTCTGAGTCTTTAGTTAACCAATGCAACGAAGAACAAACTAATGAGAAACCAACATTTGATTGGAAAGATACTATATTAAACGTTGTACAAAGTAAAGGGGAAATTTCCTTAAAGAAATTACAGAAAAAAGTAATTTCACAATACATGAGCTTTTGTTCAGATGAAGTAACAAATGAGAAAGCAACAGCTAGATTTAATAAAAAATTTAAAAAAGTATCAGGAATATCAATTTCTGATGGAAAAGTAAAGATAGCTTAATTTGAAAAATTTACATTTGCTTTTGACATTTTTTTATATAAAATGTATAATTATTTACGATTATTAATTCCATTTATTATACATAAATTTAGAACATCCAAAATACTAATGAGTAAAAGAAATACTTTAAAATGTATTAGTGATTGTCTGTAATGTATGAAACGTAGAGAATTCGACAAACAATACAGTAGTAATTGTCTGTAATACAAAATTGTTATACAGAATACATTTATTTAAGGAAACAATTTGTAAATAAACGTTTCAAAATGATCACTTTAATTGGTTTTCTGGTATTAAATTTTTCAACATGGAAGATTCATTTGTTGTCATAGGAAGAGTAATTTGAATACTTGTAATTACATTTAAGGTTTCATATTTTATATTAAATATTTGAAAATTTGTCTAAATACCAGACATGATTATTCATAGTGGCTAAAAGACCACCTGTAAGTACTTTGGAATCACTAGGACCAAAATTTATCATTTGTTGGTCGAATAACTGCGTGATAGTGCCACCGAGAGATGTAAGAATCGCAGTGCCTGCACAAATGTCCCATTTTTTAATTGTCGTTATGTGAACATATGCAGTTGCATTTCCACTTATAACTTCTAAGAACTTGTAGCCTAAATAAACATTTAAAAATGCAAATTAATGAGTATTAAGGAACAAGATAAATGATTAAATTAATATTACCTGCACCAGCTGCAGAAATAATATCAACACCATTACCAAATGCAATTTTGGTAACATTATGAACTTGCCCAGCATGTGCTCGTGATACAATTAAGACTGGTGTTCTCTCTTCATCTGCCTATTTTTAAAAATATCATTTAACGTATTTATCTGAATAACTTTTCGGTTGCATTACCTTGGGGAGAACTTGTAAATTTCGGGACACTGCATGATTGGTCCATGACCAAAAGAGACTCGAGTTTTGTTTTGTTTCAAATGGTTTATAAATAACACCTATTATAGGCTTTCCCTTAACAGCAACACATACCATAGTTGTAACATATCGTAATAAATTTTCTGGATTAAACAGAAATTAATAAGTAATAGACATTGATATTTTTGATCAATAATAAACAATCTAGATTTTATAGTATGAAAACACCTGTAAATTCTTTTGTAGCATCAAGGGGATCAATCCATACTGTTATGTCATTTGCATTCACAGTTTCATCTTGAATTTTATAATCGATTAAGTTATCAACTGAGTCTTTTATGTTGGATACTGTAACTTTATCACAGTCTTTTGATGTTTCTTCTGATATTACTGTTATACCTGGGAATGCCTCTATCAAAGAGTGATACATCGCACAATGTGATCTATAATCTGCTTCTGTTACTAGATCATTTACACCTTTCAGGTTTCAAAATAAAATCATGTTTTATAATTATGAGTATATTATACAAATTTCACTTATGTGTTTCATTTTAGAAATTTATTATTCATGACAATGAGAAAGTATATAAAATAGAATTTTTTTTCTTAAGATATATTAGTGATCTTAACTATTTTAAATAAAATGAGATACTTTTTATTGTTAATCATGCGCACTTAAAGTAATCTTGATCTTCAGCTACTTATAGTTTACGTACATTTGTAATAAATATCATACAATAACAAAATTCTTAAGGTAATAACTGTAAAGTCATGTAATAAAAAAAAATTGGGTTTTAGTATTAACTACATTGTATTCATTATAATTTTTGAGTAATTTATTTTGTGTATCTGCAAGTGTTAATAGATAGCACAAACATTTTACCTTCTTTTGTTTTTCCTTTACTCTCGATTTCAAATTTAACTTGATCGTGAACTGCTATAACTTCAGAACCGCCGAGTTCGGATGCCTTTATCGCAGCGTTAAGAAGCAACTTTAAAGAAACATTTCTGTCACGTACACTTGTATACAAAGTCCGATTTGTGTACAAATACAAAACACTTAATAACAGAATAATTCCACAACAAATCGTTCTCCTTGTACGGACACTCATTCTGATATACATTGTAAAACACTATCCTAAGTTTCCTTGATTTATTTTTTTGACTTAATTCATATGCCAAACATTTTAATTGTCCAATATGCGGCCATTTTTAATGTATTTGTATATATTAATGATACTAGCCTTTGCACTATGTATTTACATGTTTCAATGAATGAAATTTCGCTAGATTCATTCAATGGCGTTGATACTATGAGCGCTATGTTTGAAATAAAAGAATATATACCCTATTGTAAAATAGTTACTATTTTATCAAGGTAATATAAACATAAATTTCTATTTAAATAATTATTGAATGCACATCAATTGTGTTTATTGTTTATACAGTTACAGTTACAGTTATGTATAATATTATTTGCAAATGTTTGGTATCTCATACAACATATTAAATAATTTTTGTATTATATGTTCCACAAAATTTATTCATTATATGTACTTTAGTGAAATAAATACCGAAAATTTTAATATAGTAAATACAGTATTCAATAATATGTATGTATTTGTTCTAGCCTATAAATAGGTTATTAGTTAAGCACAGACGATATATACATATAAAAATAGTTCAAACATCATGTAAACTTTGCAGTTTAAATTGTCGACTAAATAGGCAGCTTAAGATTTGTGAAATTAAATCATGATAATGGATTGGCTGTCAGATTTATTCATACATTATCGTCGGCACTATTATTAAATTCAGTAAAACAATACATAATAAACAAATTTCATTCAAGTTAAAAAATGTAACGAGCTTAATAATTGTTTAGTTAATACTATCGTCCAAGGAGGTTTCAATAAATTATTTAACACCCTCCACAGTTAAATTATCGAACAAGCTTCCCGTGAATTAAAAAGCTGCCTTAAAGCGTACAGACGTAGCGTCTGCGCATGGATCAGAATTCAAATAAATTTGAAAGAAAACTGTTGTTTCAATTACGTTAATTTCATCGGTTTATATTGACAATATAAGGAATACAGAATCGTACTTTGAAATATGGATTCAGATATAGAACAAATTCACAACATTCTACTCGACGCACATCTTCCTTCGAGTATAAACGATTTGAAAAATCCAACAGAAGAATATGTTGTCAATTTAATCAACACATTTTTGAGAAGATTTTATATTGATGTTGATACTATTGACAAAGTAAGATTATAATACTTGTTTTTTTCTTATTTTACGTGTGTTTACTCATATTCAACATTGAAATTAAGAATTCTGCACAAATTCATATTTCATAAATTCTGTCACAGCCAACGAAGGAACAACAAGTTGTAATGTCATATCTTGAGGATACTGACATAATTAGGCTTATAAATTTACATACTGCGATGGGACAAATATGTGACCGCATATATATAAAAGATTTATCTATCACAGATATCATTAGTCCTGGTATGTATTTTCAAATACAAATTAAAATGTGATTGAATATCGCTAAACTATGCTTTTCAATAATTTTACAAGAATAAAATGATTAGAAAAAGCAATTAAACTACTGTTATTATAAATATGTTACATTGCCTAGGTTCAAAAAGAATACGTAAACAAGCCAAATTTCTTTCAAACTTTGTACTATATGCAACTACTAAAGAGTCTGAAATAGAAGATACAATAAATGAAATGAAAGCTAGAGCAGAAATATCACAAGATATGTTAGAAAAGAAAAATGAATTGACAGGAGCTATAAAAGAAAAAGAATCTTACATAAGAAAGCAATTATCGTTAAAGGATAAAGTAAAATTTTTCATTTACTTAATATAATATATTAACTTCATGTTTCTACATATCATTTTCATTTTTTCAGTATAATGCTGAAATTCAAAAAATACAATTAAAACATGCAAAAAATAAAGAGATATCCATGAAACAAATGGCAGAAATGACTATAGCAGAAGAATATAAACAACAAACAGATGAAGTTTTTGAATCTTATAAAAAAGAAACTTCAAATGTAAGTTGATAAGTAAAAAGAAATCAACATAGAGTAAATTTGTATAAAAGAATCAATTAAGAATTAATATGCAATATCCAAAAATCTATAGATCAAATTTTCGTGCACCAAAAAAGTATTTAAAAAGTAATTTATATGTTATTCTAGTTAAGCAAAACCATAGCAGAATTGCAATCTGAGATTGTAAAATCTCCTGAGAAGTATAATGCGCGTTTGAAAAATTTGGAAGAACAACAAAATGCAAAGATCAAGCAACGTGACATAATGCGGGAAGCATTCCAGGATAAGAAGAATTTATTTGAACAACTAAAAACAGTTCTAGGTTTCATCCAAAAACAACTAGATAAGTTTAACGAAGTAAAAGATGTAGATGAACTGTTAAAGTACTAATTTTGTTATTTGTGTATATATATGTATATTTATATTAGAAGTACAAATATAGAAAAAGATGGAATATTTGTTTTCAGGAAAGTAAGTGCACAAGGAGATAATATTAAAAAGCAGGTTGAAATACTTAGAGCAGATATAAAAGAATTTGAACAAAGATTAGAAACTCAGAAAGATAAAGGAAAAGAGAGTGAAATAGATGATTTCCGTATGCAATATAAAGAACGTCTTACATCTTTCCGAAATATGAATTCACAGTTGTTACGGTATAATGAAATGTGCTATATCAATATTTATATTCTTTGTCAAAGTTATGAAAATTCATTTGAATTGCAGTGAAAAGGAAAATTATGAACAGAAGTTTAAAGAAGAACAAATTCAGCACAACGAAGATTGTTTAAAATTGAAGAAAATGCAAAGTGTTATAAAAAAATTAGAAGAAGAAACTTCAGTGCTTATTAAAAATTATCAGGATATTTATGATAATGAAATATCAAATGTAAGTTGAATAATAAGTATGTATGTAGATATATGAATCCAATTAATATTACATATTATAATTTTTTCTATATTAACAGGAGAAAGCTTTGTGGGAAGATGCAATTAAATGAATAATATAAACGTGTATACTTACCTTCCTTTACATAAGATAGAAACATTCATTGATTATTTTCGTATAATACACAGAATGTAATTTTATTTATTAATATTTTATTAATTTTTTTTATTTAAGTAAAAATTATATAAATAATAAATTGTACAAGCATATAGGTAATGAAGTTTAAGACTGGTTAGTTTTCCATACCTCATTTAATTACATATATTAACAATATTTTTACATAATCAAGTATGTTCATATTTAATTGAGTCTAAGTATCTAAATATTATTTGTATTGAATTGATCAGTAACTCTGAAATATTAATATTTGGAATGATAATAAATACATAATATTGTAACAATGTATGTATACCTTTTATACAAGAAACAATGTAAGTACTTGAACTTTACAAATATTGCCAAATGTTTCAACATTCATGACATTCATTCAACCTGATTATCTTGCTTTTACAGCATGTATTATTTATAGAAGTTAATCTTTTTCAGAATACTTTTTACCTTGTACAATTAATTTTAATTTTTGTATATATAAAAATGAAATTCAAATTATTCGTATACTCTTATTTAATTGTAAGCGGAAACTCACTTCTTGAAAATATCAATTCTCGAGGCTGTATGTACAAAATTGGTTTTACTTCGTAACTCTTATAATTTCAATTATTACAATTCTCTGGGTATCCTCATTAGATAATATTGAATCTGTTAATGGCTTTAACGTTACGAAGTTGACATTTTTTAACGCATTAAAGATTAGAAATTAAAATACCATTTCACTTTTAATACGATTTAAATTGTTTTTTAATTGCTTTAACAATCATTATCTAATACAAATTACTAATGAATTCAATTGTGTTTTCTCTGCAATTGTTTTGTATATTATATACATATCGACAACTTTAACAATGTAACAAGCTTTAACAGGTGTAATTACAAACTAAAATAATATACAATATTTATACCGACATATACATGAATTACCATATTATATAATTTGCATACACATACAAGGTGTTTAATACTTCACTTTCTATGAGAACATTAATATTTGCCATTGAACAGTGGTATATACTATTTACATATCAATTTTCGAGGAAACTGTCTATATACGAAAGGTCTAAGCGCACAAACAAATTATTTAGATATTTATACAGAAGGGAAAGATTCTTTGATAGAACAATTCCCAAATGTACACAGAATGTTACATTTCTTACATATTTACCAATATCCACTTCCTTTGCTTTTTGTACAAGTATCTCAACATATCTAATAAACATTTAACTTATTACTTTTACAATACTTTTTAATTTTCTTCCTTGTAAATCTTTAATATTTCTTATAATCTCTGTTATTCCTTGATTCGTTAATTTAAATGCATAATTGTATATGCCTTCTTTTGTTAAATATAATGTAATATACACTCAATTGAATCTTTAAATGTAAGTCATTAATACAACTAATTTAATTAAATTACTCTATATGGCAGTGATACAGAAAACTAAATTCTGAGGTTTCTTTTCATTTTTTTTGTTTTAAATAAATTGGTCTATCAGTTTGGTTTCTACCTTGAATATCTGAAAAATTATCAAATAAAATTGTACAGAACTTTGAGATGACATAAAAAAACTATTTGACTCAGATTCATCATAGTTCTAAATAGTATACCAAATAGAAGTATTAGAAAAAAATTTGTCATTTATTTCTTTTCTCCAAAATTTTACAACATATTACATCTGACGTTTGAAGAGAAAATAACTTCAATATGAAATAGAAATGTATATACTTTGTATTTTTAGTAATTAAAGAGAAATAAGAAATAAACAAAATTTTAGTTCGTTTTTCATAAATAGTATATAATATATACCTTTTATAATTATACAAATGCACAGGAATAGGGAACAATTTTAATAACCTATTGTAACATAACTTAAATCGTTCAAATAATAAGTTTCTTAAAAATTTCGACAATATACACAGATTACAGATTAAATAATTACCTTTCTTTTTCATGAAAATAATACGTTAATTGTGATATTCTATAAAGCTATAAATATATAGTTTCTACAAGGTATGATATTTATCAGCCTTTTGCATATTATTTAATAGACTGAATTATATCACCATTTAAAGATTTTAAACGTGATACAAGAGTTGATAAACAATTGTTTCAAACATGTGTTCAGACAAATGCATTATATGTTTCTTCTTGATTTGATATTGATATTCGAGTAACATCTTGTTGAACACTCTAATTGGTTAAAAAAAAGTTATGATTGTATATTTTTTAATACACTAAGTAATAGTATGATGAAGCATACAGTCTTTTTAAGTAAATACCAATTCCAAGTTCGATTCTCCTTCTTTTCTCAGATAATTTCAATTTTTTTTCCATGTTACTTAATATTTCGGTATGTTTCACTTGTCTTGTATGAAAAAATAAGTAGCTGATGAATATTTTTGAAAAAGGTATTCTTGAAAAATGTATAATAATTGCGCATGTTTGAAAATGTACATATTGGATGAATTAAAGAAGATGTGTTTTCGGACAATTTGATTTAGATATTCTTCATTCTGAATAATGTATTATACAAGAAATTTGGTTTTTAAGTATAGTTCTATGTATACTTTAAAGTAATTTCTATGATTATAGTAAAATTAATGAAATAAATGTTGATTACAATCATGTGTAATATAAAATGTCTAATAAAATATAAAAACCTATGCATTGAAAGGTCTTAGGTATATAAACAGTACTGTTATGGAAAAATATTGATACAAATCATTTAGAATGTGTTATAAGATAGATATGATGTTAGCTAAAAACATTTTTTCGAGTAGAAATTTATATAAAAACACAGTTTCATCTAAACATAAATTAGAGAACTCTATGCATGTAGATAGGCATATAGATACATTATAGAAAAAGTACAAGATTTGTCTAAATATCTTTTTAAACTGTCCCAAAAAACAAGTCAGTCGTATATCCTGTTAGCAGAATATCCAAAATGTGAAGATCTAACAAAAAATATTTTTCATGAAAATATGAAACATTTCTGATTATTTTTAGTGAAATTACTGGTTCTTGTACAACTATTAGCCATTTGTTTTCGTCTGTTGTGTATAGGTAGCAATTTTTAAAAAGAACAACTTATAACCAAAATGATAATAAATGAATACTTTATATATATATGAAAGTAAATTTAACAATAAATATAATTTAAAGGAAAAATAAATAAGTACATTCGTTTTAGTTTAAAATATTTATGTTTCGAATTAATTAAATGTTAGTATATTGAGTTATTAATTAATTTTATATTTTTGTGAATAAATGTACGATCTGATTTCTGATTCTAAAAATCATGAAAAAAATTATAAATAAAAACTTTGAAAAAAGCATACATTAAAACATATGTTTAATATATCAAAACACATTATAAAGACAATTAACAGAACCCTTTAATACACATTTATGTACATTCAGCAAAAGAAAACGTACATTGTCTTAATTTATTGTTCCCTTCCCCATTATATTCGTTTTCTTCTTTTTTTAGCTAGTTACGGAGATCTGTGTAGTAATGAGCCATGTCTGAAAGAACGTGATGTTACAATGCTCTTTGTGTCAGATCACAATGTTTTTTAAATGCTGAACGAATATTTCTCAAAGATCCACTATATTGAGAGCAATGACTATATACAACCGACGTGGAAAAAGAAATGTTATGTTTATTCAGTATAGCCCAATACTATCTTGTTTTCATTTCATAAATCTACCTTCTTTTGTAATTTAAACAGAGCTGACCTGAATAGATGAAGTCAATGGTTCTGGTTCATTGTGTGTTCTTAAGTTAATCGAAGTCTCCATATTAGTATTATCTAAATCTCCACTCAACGTGTGACATTCCCCATCAATTAATGAAATATTAGCATCTACTGTAACTGAATTATTTTCTACACTAGTATTCTTTTTTCTGATCGAACATCCATTTACATTTCCGTCAAGCTCTGTCGATTCGCTATTTAACATTGAAGAACTACCTTTAATGCTTTCTTTTGAAGTCGTCTGAGATCCAAGTTTCTTCTCTTTGTCTGAGATAGCGGTATGTGTATTTTTAGCCACTTTGCTATCTTTCTCTCTAGGTTTCTTCCCAAGCACTGGAAAGTTCGTGATTTTCGACGCTGTTTTCTGATCTTTAGATTGTCTCATTGAACCAACTCTATTTGGCTCTGTGGTGTCTTCTTCTGTGATCGATACAAGATTACTTTTCCCTTCTCCACTAGAATCTTCTTTCGTAACTTGAATTGGTATATCATCTAAACAAAACAAAAAGAAAGAAAAACATAGAAATATATTATTACCACATTTTACAAAACGCGTATCGAAGTATATATACTTTATATAAATGTATATGTACTTCATACAAACACTTTGAAGAAAGCATATAGAAAAAATTATAAATTTTAAGTGAAGCATAAAATAATATAAATAAGTTTTACAATGTAAAGCTTCTGTAAATGAAAAAAAAACTTAGTTAAAACATATATTTGTAAAAATAAATATATAATATCTCAATCGTAACTTAAAAATAAGGATTGTTTTTATATGCAATTACTAAATACACAAATTTACATGGTGCATTGTTATGTATTAATTTGTGCACAAATGGAATACTTCAGACTAATGATAATAGAAACTAAAAAATGGAGGGATAACGGTAAACCTGTATTAGGATAAGTTCAATACTCTCATTATAAATAAACATGCCAAAACTTCATGCAACTGTCCACAATGTGCATTTGGCTACATGTGATATGATTAGGCTTATGACTTGTTTCTTCTAAAAATGACGATGTTCTGAAACGAATTTATAAATAAATACACAAATCATTGCTAATTCGACTGCTTAACGTTATACAGTGTAAGAGCTAATTCTGTCGCGTGTTTATTGAAGAAGAAAATTTTAGTGATCCTAAAGTGCTGAAACTGAACCACTAATACCATGTATTCGTTGATAAAGCAGCAGTTGTACGATAATTCAACGTTTTATTTCCATCCACATACAAATTTTCCATCGATTCATGGATTAGTTCTCCTAGAACTTGTTCTTCCAAAACACTGTACAAATGAGAGCCAGAACTTATTTTATTTTCTCCATAAGCAGAATCACTACATTCTTTCTGCTCCTTTCTCTTACGTAGATTCACTTTTAGATTATGATCTTCATTATGTTCAGATGTATTTCTTTTCGAGTGATCTTTGCTCTTTCTAGGAGACGATTTATTAGGTGAATTTTGAGCACTGCACACGCTTCCATGTCTAGAACTTTCCAATGAGGAAGTAGAACTGACTTTTTTCATTCTGGCGGTTTCTTCATTTGCCGCTGTAAGCGATTGTTTCGATTGCCAAGGGAACCACTTGATACTGCTGGATACTGTTGGTTGCGGTTGATCATTTTCAAGTTGAGCAGTAGCATTGTCGAGTTCAGCCGCGAATAACATCTCATCCAGATCGTCTAATGACATATGTTTGCAACTAATGCACATTTGCTGAATCCAGATTGCATGTGAAATGTGTTTATGATTATGCAAATGCTTGAACACACCTCTGTTTTGTGTATTAAGGACATGTTTTCCATAATGCAAAATCAACTTATGGGAACATGTTTTTACTAATATAAACACGAAAGACTTTTAACTCATATACATAACTAACAATTTTGATCTATCTAAACCCTAGATAAAATATATTTACAAATATATATATTTACGGCATGCGAAATGAATCGTATAATGTACACGTATTGCGTTCATGCACTTTTAATTCTTTCTTTTTTTTATTTATATACCATCAATATGAAAGTATAATTTGAAATTTTGTCTCTTATTTACGTTATATTAGTTTAGTGCATACTAAATGATGTTTGCTACAATGAATAATATTGATAACATGCTGGGTAGTTATAAATAATTCAACAAAAACCAGACTTCGTATATTGTGCCAAAAAGAAAGAGACATTAATGGTACATTTGAAACTACAGTGTTCTCAAAATATCCGGTTATGATAGTTGACAGTAGATAATAACTTTTAATTTTAGAAACCTACCTGGCAACTTTTTCGTTCGAAAGGAAGCATTTGTGATCATAGACTTAGATACTGTTGCAGTTGCGCTTGGTGACAATGCTACACTCACACCAATTGATCCATCGCTAAGTTGACCTGAAATGTTGAAACGTTTCTGTTATGCTTAGTGCTGCTTATTATTAACTGTTTTAATATTCTAATTAACATTCATTTTCTTATACCTGATGGTCCAGAACTAGCAGAATTACGTATAGCATTTGTGACTAGCATGACATCTGGGTATGTTTCATAACACGCTCGATTGTGAATATCTTCCACTGCTTGTGTACCTAAATACCAGCAGTCATTATACCTGCCAATATATATAAACTTTTATTAGAAGTGTCCTTAAAAACTGATTTAGAAATCAAGTACAGTTAAATAAGTTAATGTAAAAAAATAATTTGTTTCATACATAGCAAAATATACAGCATGTAAAAATTCAAGAAGAAATTGACTTGATACGGGTATACGAGGTAACAGTCTTGGAACAAAACTGGACTCGCTTCCATATGAAGATCTTTGATGATGTCCTGGTTTCATGAATCCTTGAGTGACAAGTCTGTAACATATGATTAAATAAGTTATAATCGACATACCTAATATATAAGATTAATTTTTAATCATTAGCCTTTATCTTACTTGGTGGCAACTTTGCACAATTGCTCTAAAGCAAATTTATTTATGTAACCCAGTTGTTGATTGTAAATAAAGAGAAGAGCAGTCATTACTTTCAATCTGTTCTGTGCATTCAGTGTTTCTACTTGCTGCAGCGGTCCCCAACTAACTAATTTTGTATTGCATTCTTCAAATCTACGCACAGCACTTTCCGTTAAAGAAGCTGGTGCTAAACTTGCAGGCTATATAAAACAGACAATATTTATTACAAAAGAATTATACAGGTGTTCATTTAAAACAGGTACAAACCTCATGAAATATAGACAACATGGCAAGAGATGGTACTCTAAAAGAAATTGCTTTCTGTTGCCCAGATTTATCAACTATTTCCAAATTGTATAATCCGATCAATAATGTTTCTACAGATCGACAATTCTGTGGAAAAAAATACATTACAAAGTAAATATAACTTGTGTATGTTTTATCAAGAGATATCTGATATTACATCTGACACTCGATTTATGCAAGTTTCTTTTTTACGCGGTAAATTAGAACACTATACGGTACTTTTTATGTGCGGTCTTAATTTACGTAATCTGAATTTAGTAACATCAATTAAAATTTAGTAAAACCGCTTCTCTTTTCAATATTTTGTATTTTTCTATATTGACAAACTCTATTTACACATTTTTATTCACGCAAGACAAATCCACATAGAACGGATTTTCGCGTAAATCGAGGGTCAGGTGTATATTTCATCAAATAAGTATCATTTATACAAACGTAATTAATGATTAAATAATTTTACTTGGAACTAAATTCTTTTAATCATATGGTTGTCAAATATGTGTATATATATATACTTAATATTCATTATTTTTTAAATTACTATTACAGTAATAATCCTTCATACAGAATTACAGCAAGTTTGAATGAACTAAACACTTGTTTTATAATTATGCAAATGATATAACACTTGTTCCGTGCAATTCTAATTTGAATTATAGTTCATCTGTGTTATATAACATTAGTTTTTATTCAGATGTCAACTTCAGAAAACACACATGATTAATGAGGTTCTTGTTTAATCATTATCTTGTTTGTAATTATGTATCTTTACCTTAATATCACCATGAGCTGCAGAATTCAAATAAATATATACCAATGTTGGCAAGAACTGCAAGGTAAACCTTTGCAATTCTGTTTCCCGGGAACGGTAGAAATTGTATAACTGATCGCATACTGTATCCACCAACTATAATGAACAAGAAATTATTTATAAATAAATAAGGCGTAATTTAAAAATATATATTAAAATTTTGATTACTAAAGTAACTTTCAGTTTTATCATTAAAGTAATCAGATTAAGATATCCTTATCTACAAAGGAATTTCCTTTAATATGTTTGTAGACATGAGGCCTTATAATGCCCATAAAACATGTACAATTAACCCTCAAAATTACAAGTACTTTGAACAATGTAAAAGTCGCATAATAAATAACGAAAATTTCTTCCATGCTAATCTTTTCATGAATACTTGTGAAAAAGGAACTCTGTTTTGAGAACTTATATCGTTTATTAAATGTGTACTCGTTTCTTTTACTTAAACATAAGTAATATATATTAAGATTATATTACCTGACTGTATTTGCTACGCTCTTCCAAAAGCACGTAAAGTGCTCTAACTATCTCGTTATCTTGCAATAGAGTAGTAGCAAAAGTGTGGAGTTCCGAAGGCGAGACATCTGAACAGTCTGCCAGCCATTCATTTATTAAACTCTCAGTCATTTTTTACTTTTCTCTCGCCTGTGTCAATAAATTAAAATCTTGTTGATCAGAAACTTTGGCATCCAGAATAAACTGTCTGATACTTTGAAAATCATTACACCAAATTTGAGTGATTATTGGCTATTTACGAACGACTCCTACAAACGACATTTTGAAGGTGCATCGCATCCTTTAACTTACAGTCTGTTACTGAATTTACAGAAATCTATTAAGGACTCGAAAATTAAGTGACATACTAGGTCGACAACTGTAATAATGTGAAAAATCATTAACATTGCTTAATCGTCACTGTTACACACAATTTCCATGTTTCAAACGTAAATCTTTCGATCTTGATAATGATCACTTTCTTATCAACTGATGACAGTCAACATAGTTAAAAATTAGTCAGAATCATGCTGGAACACTTTTCAATTACCTCCATGTCCTCTCCCAACGGCACTCAATTCTCAATTGCGAATCTGACACTTGTAACTACACACTGCGATTGAATGCGTAGCACATAGATGGGTATGTATTTATGGCAACTATATTTGCGAAATAAAATTTTTGATTCTGGAATTGGTAAAAATAAAGAGAAACTAACAATAACAGAATAATTTAATAACTGAAATATCATACATTATATATGTTATTCTTGGTTAGTATTGATTCTATAATTAAGTACATATTTTGGTCTTTGGAGAATATTATGTGGTGTAAAAATCGCGTTCATTAAAATTGACCCAAAAGCAAAGAAAGCATTATTTAATTTACTTTCTAGTAGTAGTAGATATTATAATATTTGCAAATAATTAAACTAATAATAAAAAAGAAGAGAAATTTATTCTAGAATATTAATCATTAAATACTGGGTCATATATTATGTAATAAATTTAATTGATACTAAAATTTCCCGCTGTCGTTGTACTTTACGAATTAAACACGAATGGCGCTGTGAATCATTTCACAAAAATTAACAAGAGATCTGGATCTTATTTGTGTATGATTTTTCTCAATGTTCTTATTGGTTTTATAGTACTGGTCATTTTAAGTGAGAATGTTCTTCAGGAAGTATTCGGTGAAAGTAGGAGAAATGTTAATAGAAACTTCTATAACTTGAAAAATAAAAAATATTATAATGTAAAAATTATACAATGTTATTCATTTTACACGATCAGTGCCAAGTAAAAATATTGGTGAACATTGTTACTTATTTATTACGAATAAATACGAAGCAGTGTAAGTGGTACTTCTTCTATTAATATAATAGCATGCGTTTTTTAATCCAAGAAAATCTTCAATAAATAATTATGTTGATCTTGAAATATTCTTATAATTCATTAGTTTTTTATATTTATTAACGTATCAAATATATATTTTTTTAGAAATTTATTTATAATGTAATAATAATTTATTTTCTTCATTACATTCATTTTATTATAGGGAGGTAAACTTACTTCTGCCGCAATCTACTATTAATTAACAAGAAATATCATCAGTGAGGAATGTAAACATTCAATATATGTGGTATGTACCAAATATGTTTGTATAACTGTATATTTCATATTTTATTTATGATGAAATATTTTACCAATCAAATGATACTGTGATTATTTATTAGCATGCACTACCAACTGAATTATGTTATTTACCACAATTTAATATTATCATTATTAAATAAGATTTTACTTAGTTTCATTCATTGCAGGTTTTACAATGCTATCAGAAGCGATTCAAGTTGTTCGATACATGGTTAGTATTATTTTCTTTAAATAACTTTATTCTCATTTGAAAATAATATGATGATACATGAACCATTACATGAGTTCGTGATTATTTGTTCTACATGCACTACCAACTGAAGTTTAAAATTATCATAAAATATGATAATAAACTTCTTAGACATGCATTTTCTAATATTTTTATATTTTAGGTAATCAGTTAAGACGACATGGTTGTATTGAGTCAACTTGTACTTCATTGATAAAAATCACATATATATTATACATAAAATTCTATAAATTATTTGTATATAATCTATATTGTATTAAATATAAAAATTAAATTATTAAAATAAAATCATGTTATTTCATTTATATTTCTCTTCTTTATTTTACTACACGTTATTCATGGAATAATACTACTTTTTAAGAGGTTTATGAACTATATTTTTTAAAGGCAGATGATATGTAAAAATACATATATTATCTATATACAATGTTTCGTAATATCGGTGCAGCAATCAAGATATACATATATCTTACAAATAATTAACATTAGAACACAGATGAAAGTGTAAGGATCATCGGTAATCACAAATAAAATTTTAATATATAAGGAAAACGAAATTTACAATGAATCGTTTTTGTTTCATAACATGTTACTATAAGAACATTGTACTTTGACTTTATCGAGAAAAATTCATAAATAATCTAGCTTCCAATTTGGTAAAGACTGTATAATTGTAAATTACACATCAAGCATGTATAAGAAGAATATAGAGTAATATTTATTAAAAAAATTTCCAAGAAACAAATTGAAACATTCTGTAGCTAGTTACAAAAAAGATATTTCCAGTCTGATCATTCATGTTAAAATTTGTAAAGAAAAATATACAAGCGGTAAGAAGAGAATAATGCAAGTATGGAAAACACGCAAACCAATCTCATTACCTTATTTTATATAAATTAGTAATTATTATTGTTATACAAATAATAAGCATTCAAAACAAAATTATGATCTTTTAAAGACTTATCAATACTGATATTTGAAAATATAAAGCAATTTCTACTATATAATTGAATGATCAAACTGAATTTTCAATATATGAAATTTATATTTTTTATAAACATATAACAATTAAAATTATACATTAAATAGTTTTCATACCTAGGTCATAGAATATCCATTGTATAAGGAAAAATGCATTAGAGAATAATTGGTTTCTATAATGGTAAATATGTGTGGAATACACAATGAAAAGATTCTTTTACAAAATTCGAAAGTTGTATGAAAACATTTGACTTTAATAAATTCATTTCTTTCTATTCTGATATAAAATTAATTCAATTACATTTGCGTGTAATTTACAGTACACTGCGTAAACTAACAACAATTGTTCGAATGTTATTATTTAATTTTCCATTGAATTTACGAGAATAAAAGTTCAAATATCAACGTAACCGTATGATCTTTTACGCAGGACATAAAAGTGTAACGTGATATATCATTTAAAAATATTGTATGTACCCATATTTACCTAAAACATATTTTATAGGTAGTGTGTTTGTGTATGTTTAATACGCGATCTTCAAGGCACTCCAGATATATATTACATTCATATTTTACAAATTCTGTTCTTCACTTTTTTCGCACTTGAGGCATCTTAAGATAGAAAGTAAAATCAGACGAGAGCGCTTTGAATTAGTGCTTTCCTAGAGCATAGTTTCCTACAGTATAAATTATACCGAGGCGGCCCTTTATACACATACATGTTACAGCAGCAATGATCAAATCAGTAAAATTTTGATCTATTTACAAACATCTTCAACTTTATCAATCATACGTATTTTACAAGTTTTATAAACTTGTAATAGATTCGTGCATTCTCTCTTTTTTCCTTTACACCAGTTTTGTCTTCTTCAAGTACAAAAAATAAAGACATTGACAAAAAAAAAGAATTATAAACATCTGTTTCATCTAACAAATATAACTTTTTCTTACATGAAAACTATGTGTTTTTTTTAAATTGCAGCTGTATCTAAACGTTTCTAAATTACATTAGCAAACATTATGTATAAGGCGATTCTCCGAAGTATTCGTTATTAGCGACCAATTATTTCGTTTACAAATTGACTATTGGTAAACGTATTCTCTTATATCCTTTTTAATAACTCTCGAACTTTTACTAATGAAAAGGTTCCTAAAGTAGAGCGAAACTACACGAATACCATATTCATGTATAGGTTGAAACAGAACCCACTGTACTCTTCAATGTTACATAGTCACTGCAATCTAAATGAATACGTTTTGAACATTAATTTATGTTTGCTGTTTCTCATTACCAACAGTTACTTCGAACATATGAACATTAACATGAATTTGTTTTATGATCGATTAGTTTATCCAAAATATAGATTGACTTCCTGAATATTGCCTATAAGTTTGCTGCCTTTGTATCTTCATTATACCTTTGGCTTCTCGCTTTAGTAATAGCAAGTTTCACAAGCCTTTGTATTCGCACTTAAATACAATATGTTACAGAAACACTTATTTATAAGAATGCATGTACATCACCATCGCTTACCTAACAACGTTTAGGATAATGTACACAAAGAAGACATGTACAAGGTTTTGTAGCTGGATAATCGTTTTGATACAGTGTCTTAACATTGAACACCAACCTCAGTCAGTTTTCGGTTCGCATAGTTGTTTTAACGATTTTAGTTCTTCTATTAATGTCTGATTTCTGTTCTCCAATATTGCAACACGATTTTCTAAACACTTTATATACTCCTTCTTTTTCCTTCTACATTCCCGCGCTGCTTGTCTATGAGAAAAATGTACGTTGTTCAATTAAAATATAAAATAAAAAGAAAGGGAGATCAATTGAGGAAAACTTTTAAAAAAATGTTATTCAAATGTTACCTATTCTTAAGCAACCTTTGCTCTCTTTTTCTAGCTGCGTCCTCTACTACAACACCGTGTCCTGTGTAAGCTGGAACATTGCCAGAGGCTGTACTTTTTAAATTTATATATTATTCGTTTGTAATTAATTATAGGATAATTGTAGGATTAACACTAGGATGGCACATGGGTTGCTTATGTCTATGCCATTTCTTTAAAAGAATTTTGCAACAGAGTACTCTTACGGCAACAATACTGACCCATGTATGATGGAGATACAAATGATTCATGTGTGTATTTATGATTCTGTATTTCAGAACGTTGAAATACGTAAATCCACGTTCTGAAATATAGAATCATAGATTCAGTTTTATAAAACATAATGATATAACAGTAGTAAATATAGTAAAAATTTGTTGCAATCGTTACAACTAATGATACGATTTTTTAAAAAAAATATTTATATATACACAGTGGTACCTTGGCTTATGAACCGTTCTACATACGAACTTAATTTCAAAAAACGAATCTGAAGCTTTTATAATCCTGAATTATAATATAATAGAAAGCTGGGTTTCGGGATACGAACTTCGGACTGAAGCGAATTAAGTTCGTAAGTTAAGGTACCACTATACATATATACATATATATACTACTGTAAGATTAACTTAATTTTTACAATAGAAGTATGAGAAATCTCCCACCTGGGACGAAGAATTGTGTATCTTGACCCTGCGCATACTGCACTATTGCACCACCAGCAGTTGCTGCATTGCTCATAGTTAATGAATGAAGTCCTGGTACGCCCTCTCCTTGGGTTGCAATTTGGATAGTACCAGCTGGAATTACTGTAAAACATAATAGTTTCAGCTATAATGCACCTGTTATATTTTATTATATAGTAACCCATTCGCACAACAGTTATTTTGTACATTTTGTGGACAAAATATGCTTAGGCGATGCAATGTAGAAATAGTCCAAAAAATACTTAAAAGCTGACTAGATGGTATGGAGTTATAGAGAAGAACGAAAAATATAACGTATTAATACTTATTAATACATCAGGATAAAACACAAAAATATGCTACAAGTCTGACACGTTATTCTGCACGAATGGGTTAATAAAACAAGTGCACATTTAGTGGAGAACTTTTTGAGTAATATATTCCTTGCGCTAACTAAATTACTGGCACAAAACTTTTAGAATCACGTATTTTGTTAAATAATGTTATTTATGTAATATATGTGCGAATGCCTATCCAGAAATAAAATGAGAATCCCATAAGCACGGATGCCACACCAAGCAAATATAATATAAAATATCACAATAGGCAACAGATACAGAGACAAAATGAATAACTTTAATCTAACAGTTTTACTTTCCCCTCTTGTTATTTTCTTCAAAATAATGGAACAGAGGTTGGAATATGCACAGAAATAATATAAAGGACAGCCAGGAAAGATACGTAGAAGAAAAAAATAACCAACCTGTCTGATAATGGAGAGAGTGGGAAGACACTTCACTGTCCACGTTAGAATCACACTCAGAAGATGATTCTAGGGGGGGCAATCGACCGTCTGCAACACCGAATCAGTACAACCCCCCATTATAACAAATTTGTTACCGGTGTGTAACTGAACTTGAACAGTCCCCATAAAATAGTAATTTTATAAATTTATTTTTTTTTGTCCTATTACTTAAAAGAAACAGTTACAACATTTACAGTGATAACTATCATTTCTTCTAAAATAACTTTCCTGATTGTATAAAAGTGCATAATTCATGTGTGTATATAAATATATATATTTCTCAATTCAACTAAAATTTGCTTAAAAAGATAGAAAAAACGGAAACAAAATTATAATATTTATTTCTTTTCTGGCTGCTGTTTATATATATTTATTAAAATACTGTGCAGTCAGCTCATACAAAAAGGAAAAAAGATCGAGGTAACATAAAAGTTAAAAGTGACTAAATTTCAAATAATAATTATTCAAATTAATAAAAGAATATATAATTCTATTACAGACTTAAAGAGAAATATGAAATCAATATTATCAATGCAAGTTATTATTTTAATTCATCTATTTTATCATGTAATTAATCACTTTAGAACTCTTGTCACTATCGTAATTGCTTGACTTTTCATTTTGTACTTTAAATCAAATTTCTAAATAAAAAAAGATAAAAATTTCAGGAACAGGAATTGTAAAGTCAAATAACAATTATTATTATGTGATATTACTTCGATTTAAATAAAGTTAAATAAACATTTTATTAAATTAATTACATATGGGAGCTTATTTGCTTCTATGTAAAAATTTGTTATTATCCAATGCAATATTATGCACACACAGGTAATGGTTAGAGGAGATTCTACTATTGTCGTTTTTTAGATTTTTTATTTTTAATAAATTAAATTTAATCACAGTACCTTACACTCAAAGCTTGGCATGGCATTCCTTTTTCTTTTACATACATAAAGTCAAACATTAACAAGCGTAAAGTGTTGCATTCATACTCCTTAACAAAATTTCTAAAAAAAACAAAAATATCTACATTTTTACAAAACATTTACTATATAAAAATCGGTGTATTTATTTTCTTAAGCGCAAAGTAATTTTTAAATAATGCTATGTCCAATTTAATAGTTTATTTAATATAAATATTAACAGTCACTGTATGAACTGACATGCACTTTATTATTTTTTGTTTTTGTACCATTGTTAAAAGATATATAAAAAACAGGATAAATAACAGTACTACTTTTGTATAAATTTTTATTCTAAATTCATATTAATAAATATAATTTGAATATTTTAATTATAATATAAAAAAATTGTCAATCAGTTTTTTTGGATTATCAAAATAGAAAAAGAAATTGACTTACCTGTAATTTCACCACCTCCTAAGTCATTAAGAATTTTCTTATAGGATGGTCGTCTGGTAAGAATACCTCCTCTCTGCTCTGGAGATTCTTCAGAGTCTGAAAAACTATCATCACTACCAGTCTCGACCACCTATTATAACAATATTATTATTAAAGTTCTTTTTTTTTTAATAATTTCTGCTATATTATAAGAATTAGAAGCCATAATTTAATTTTAAAATATATTTACAAATTACCTGAAGTGTTTGCAAGCTTGCTTGAGCTGTTTGAATAACAGAATTAGGTTTACTAACAAGAATGACGTTTCCTTTTGAAATAGCAACAGGCTGGATATTTGTTGCAGTCTGAATGACTGACTGTTGATTAGGTTGTATAACAGACTGTACCTAAATTAACAAAAAAAAACATCAATTAGTGTAATCCATTTGAAAAATCTATATTATCTATATTAAATATATAAATATGAATATTTTTACAAATTATCTGAACATTAATATGAAATAATAACTCTGACAATTCTTTTTTATTATCATGCATATGCAAGGCACTATTACTAACTATTAAAAAACAATATATGTATCAAGATATCACAAAATTTATCAAATATTAAATTCATTATTTTCACAGATTAGAAAAGATTAAATCAATGAAGAAAATTAAATTTGAACTCTAGAAAATGAACCAGCATTATGCAAGATTGAATCCATACACAGTGCTCTTCAAGTAAGCAATAGAACTTATGATTATAATTAAAGCATAAATAAGTGATATACACATGCTTTGAAACTAAAAAAGTAAATAAATGATCGGACATAGATACACAGGAATTTCTCCTGTATACCTGTGTTGTTCCTGACGAAGGTAGCGTCAATTGCACAATGCTGGTCGAAGCTACCAGATGATGAGTTTGCTGCTGATGTGTTCTATTGAGAGATTGTACCGATGTAGCTATTGCTGGGGCAGCATCGCCACTTTGAGAACCCGTAGATAATGGGTCAACGGCTGATCCATTTTCCTCAACCATACTTTCCATAGCCTGGGAACCTTAAACCCTATAAACAAAAGATAATTTTAAAACTGTGTACATATTCTTAAAAATGTTTCAAATTTCGCAATTGTAAATTTTTAGATGTTTTTGATCGAATATCGTATAAATTTCTCATAGCAATTCAAAAGTTCGGAACTCGTAAATAAATGAAATGAGGAAAAAAAAACAATACCCATACGCAAACGCGTGTAAGTTTCCCGCTTGAAAAAAAATCAAACACATGTACACTCTTGAACTTCATAAAACTAAATATCTAACGAAGTATAAACACCAGCAAAACAAGCAGGATTTGAAAATTCGTAAATATATTGACACAAAATCGAGACTGTTCGATGACATGTGAATATTTTTAAATTTCCCGCCAGTTAAGCGATCGGCGGTACTACTGCGTCATTTACATAAGCAGATCTAAAAATAATACAAGAACAATAAACACTCAAGATGCTTTCGTACGTGAACGAAGGGCCAGATGTCGTAAGAAAGGAGAAACACGGTTCAACGTGGCTGAGATTGTACCAATCAGTGTTCCCTGGTGTTGATTAGCAGTGAAAAGAGATGTCAGAATCGTCACGTAACCCCCATTGCCCTTTTCAAGAAATTCGTACATCTTTCTTAAGGCGCCATATTTTACGGCATATTCCATAGCAGACGTAAAACTGTCTCTGCTGATCTCACGAAATGAAATGCTAATTGTTTCGGCAGCATTTCGGATGTATCGTAAGTGCAGTGGTCCATGCCCGGTTGTTATTATTCTCCAGCTGAGTACTTACCAGTTACGTATTTCTCGTCACCAACTTTGCTGCAATCGGAGTGGGCAAACGGGCAGGTACGTAGCAGCCACGTCAAAACTCCAGTGGCTTCGTCACTGGTGGAGCCCACGACCTCCGCGCTGCGCGTCACGATCAAAATGGCCGACAACTTCCCTCCACCCCTTCGTAAGATGATCGTGTATCGGATAGTGATGGGGCCGATATCCTCGTGCGCGATACCGATTTCGTTTTCTTATGACTTCTATTAAAAATTCAAACAAAATCATTCTAAAACCAACAATGATCAACTCCGTACACAATAATTTGTAACAATGAAATCGGATCATTGTATTCGACACTCGACGTTTGTAATTATATGTTTATATAGTATTCCATGTTAAAGAACAACCTGTCTTTCGCATTTATCAATTCAACGACCGCATTCATAACAGAAATATTAAATAAATTTATGTTCCCTTTGTTGAATTGAATTATAAGTTAAAATGTATAATTGGTTATATATTTAGTAATTAGTTTTGGACGAATTATCGAAGAAATTTGAACGAGGTACGTAATTGGATGGATATACAATTTTTAAAATGTTTTATACATTTGACTTTAATCATCTTGCGTGTATAACAATACTATGGACGTATTCTGCTAAATAATAAGAAAAATGGACTGTTTGTTTCAGTGTAATTTTATTTGTAGTTTCATTGGCGAAATATGTTTTCATGATTTGATAATGATAATAATAATAATGGAATAAGTAACGATCGTAGTTAATTATTCATAATACAGGAGTATTTAGTAAAAAATACGTATTTGCATAAAGTATTTATATAATCTTGGATCAATTCTATCACTAGCAGCAGTTTTCAAGCCCACTTCATCTGTTTGCCTCTTTATATTTTTTCGCTTTTCTGATATCCACCCGTGTTACCATGTAATCCGTATAATATAGCCACAGAGAAAAGCACGTTAATTAATGTCATTTAATACCACAGTCTTCTACCAGTAACCTTTACTTTCTGTCACATAAGTTCTAGTTGTGGCATAAGTTACTGTTTATTAGACTACCAAAACGTTGATTCGGCCACTTTTTTCATTCAAATGTTTATTTTTTAATGTATCGTACTTGACGATTATCAATATCATAAATTTTTACTGTAAAGGTTACATTATCTACAAAAATAGTATTCAGAAGCATTGTGACATTAATGGACTTACGTAATTGAAAAATATGACATAAAATGTAGTAAATTTCGAAAAAAAAAAGTAAAAAATAATTCAAGGATAGTTATATTTAAAAATGCATTTGCGAACAAATTTTTGTTTACGCATTTTATATGCATAACTTGAAATATACATATACCAATTCAAATATTATTTAAATAATACATAAAACATGGATGTTCAATGTATAACTGTATCTGCAGATTGGTATAATTATGTGGTAGTCAAAGGCATTGATAGTGCTGACGTCATTCGGTGACGTCACTACGTATTTACATGAATGCGCATGTGTTTCATATGGTGTACACCATAACTTTCAATTAGTATTATTTTGAATCTTCCCCGAACTGTTTATGCATTTTAACTAAATATTGTTGAATATTCGAGGTAAAACTATAAATTACATACTAATATATGTAACATATGTACAAATGATTATAATGTATGCATGTGTACATTATATTAGTCTTCATAATAACAATAAAGGTTACAAAACAACATACAATGCATTGTAAACTTTAATGAACATCCATCGAATTTTTACTATATATTTAATACATTTTTTTGTAATTTTTGTTAAAAAGGATTAAAATTAAATGAAAAACAGTTTTTGGAAAATTGAATATCAAAGAATAGAGTACATTTCCATACTTTTTATAAGTCTCCTCGCACCCCAACACCAAAAACAATTAATTCAAGTTAATGTTACTCTTAATAACAAAATTTGACTTCGCGAATTGGATTTTTTGTTCTCTATAATGTTTCATCAACGAAATGTTACTATTTAAATTAAATACGAAACAAAGTTCAACCCGACTTTAATATCTCCGGCAGAAATGATAAATTCGTAAAACAAAGCTCTTATTGTTGTATAACGAAAGTAGAATGTTGTTACTTTATTGGCAGTGTAGCGATTGTAAATTTGAAATCAGTTCCTCTATTGGACGCATTGTGTTCAAGTGCACAACGAGTACCGAGTTTCATTCGTCGATTGGGAAAACGCAGAAATGCCAATCAGTTTTGAGGTTAGAAATCCCTCGTGACGAGAGCCAATAAGAACGTTCGTCCTTTACGAGCATCTCGAGCGATTAGTCATTGACGCAATCTGCATTTTCTTGTTGTGTGTGTGGCTCGGAGTACGTGAGCGTATTATTGGGACCTGTTGTTGACACTTTCAGTCACATAACCTTCGGAATTAAATCGCGTTTGGGTGTTTACATATCTCGAGTTTCTATACCTTTTTTATGTACGATCAGCTCGGAAGCTGTCAAATTCTAAAGTTTCGTTCTTCCATTTAGCCCTTGATGCGTCGTACAGACTGATAGTGTAATAGGCTTGATATATATCTATTGTTGTAAGTGTTCCTGTCTCATCGAAAGTAATTGTCGAAGTGAAACATGTTTTACGATTAGGCATCATATAATTAATTGAAAAAAAGGAAAATATGCATTTTCGTGTGATTTATAACATTAGTCATATTGGGTGTGACTAATCTTCCCCTTTGTTAACATGTGTAACATGATATTTAATGTATTTAGGTATTTTCAAATTACAAAATTGATAATGTATGCTGATTTACAGAATATTATTTTATAAAATAGATGTATGTTGTAGGAGTTGTAAATAATTGAAATGTTACTTTCTCTAAGAGTCGTAACACATTCAGTAGCTATAGAAATGTGGAAAATAAATTATTTTTTAATTAATTGATATCTATTATAATTGAGGGGTTTATAATAAAAATTAAACATGAATGATTTTTACAACCTATGTAAAATATATATAGAATAAATATTATTAATGGGATTTATGACAGAACTTAATGTCCTTTTAATTTATCATGACTATGGCCATAATTTGTTTTCTTGTCACCTCTATATGACTTTTATTTTTATTAAGTTACATTAGACATATACATTTATTTCATGATTATTATCGTTTTTTTTTTATTTGACTATTATGTATTCTTTTTGTTTTTATTACAGTCAAAGAACAATGGCACAGGCTACGACCATTGAAACAATCACTATTACCAGACCGCTGAAGGTAAGCTTTAATTGTTAACGCAACAATTCATGTTTACAACTTTAAGTAATAAAAACTATTCTTCCAAAATAATACTTAAAAAAGCAATTGCTTTAGAATTAAAAAACTCTTGAATAGGGTATATAAATAAATCAAGATAATAAATCAAGATATTCCATTCCACAAATAAAAGTGTGATCATTTTATATTATGAAATAAGGAATAACAGAAGTGAAAGTAATTTATTTAAAAAGAAAAACATATTTTTATGATACAAATTACAATTACAATAAAAATTCGAGCAGTTCCATAATTAAATTAAATTAAATCAAATTATAGCGCTTAATATTACTGTCAATCATAATTTGGATTTGATCTCAGTAAAATACGAAATATTCGTACTTAACGATCAATTTTATTATTACCGCAGTTAGATTATTAAGAAATATTTCTGTAAGAGGGACTCGTATGTCTCAAGTTTCGCCTCGACTAAAAGGTACCCTCTACCGCGTACGCGCATTGCGCCACGACCTTTAATGGGCGCAGCCTCCCTGGAACCCAATTACATACTCCCCCAACCTCGGACAGAGACTCTGTCCCTGGTTGACCTCGCTGAACGAATAATCTTTCAACACTTTTACCGGATACCTAGAAGAAAGTCCTACGGTAACAATGTAACGTCGTGTGTTGCTCGTGGCGGGACATGATCGAAAGTTGTTTCGCGGACTTAGTGAGAAACGCGAAAAGGGCTCGGATCCATGTTTACCTTGCAAGTGTTTTTCATTCGTGAGGAAGGTTTCGTATCTTCGAACGGTCTCTAAATGCTTCCCTGTCGCCCACCGAGCTTATTCCGCGGACGAGTGTACGATGTACCGTAAATGGTACTCGAGGAAACCGAGTAGACTGTAAAAAAAAAAATAAACTTTTGAAACAATTTTAACCAAGTAATAGGCCTCCAATTGTGTCCACTTGAGACCGATTTTGAAAGTATACCATACATTTATGATGATCATGTATACAGTCGCGGACGATCACATGGGCGATACCGAAATCGCACAGGTACTCTTAAAAATATATTTTGCCATGAATTTATTACATAGGTGTTATTAATACATCATTATCACATTGAAGAATTTGTGTGAAGAATATTCTGAGAGGCATCTTCTTTTGAAAATTTTAATACTATTTTTATTGAATGTAATTATTTTTTCTTAAACTTGTAATTGTTTGCGCTATTATGATTTTATTTGCGTGTATGTTAAGTATATTATTATGAAATAATGAATATTATGTTACTATTGATTACAGGTAATAGCATTTATATGCGGAGTAATAGTGATATTGTTGATGATAATGGGTTTGGCTTCCACTGATTGGTTGATGGCGTTAGGATGGAGACAGGGTTTATTTGCACATTGCATTGAAGAGGATGCACCTACACCATTGCCGTTTAATATACCAGATCCAGCTGGATGTTACCAATCTAGAGATGTTGGTATGATATTTTCAATACAACTACAAGTCCAGGAAAACACTAGAAATAACATTGGAATATTTTAAGAAATGTCAGATAGAAATAGTAAGAAATATCTACAATTATTCCAATGTAATGAAAAGTATTAATGTGCTATTAGTATTTTGTATTTCTTTATAAGTCTTTGTTGTATAGTTCTTAACTATCTTTTATCTTCCTTTGCAGCCTACATAAAAGCTGCTGCTGCCTTATATGTAGTCTGTCTATTAACAGACATTGCTGCAACGATTCTCACTGGACTTGGTTTAAGGTCACAAGATAATCGTGATAAACATAAATATTACAGATTCGCAGTCTTCTGTATGGGCTTTGCATGTAAGTGTCACTTGCAACTTGATAAACGCATTTCTTTTTATAATTCATAATTGTAATTTTTTGTTTCAGTGGTATCACTCTTGATAGCTTTGGTGATATATCCAGTGTGTTTTGCTGCAGAACTGAATCTTGGTAAGTGAACATATCACGATATTAGAAAATGGATATTTACTTTTACATACTGAAATAATATTATGTGAATTTATAGGGAACCGAACAATGTGGGAGTTCGGTTGGGCATATGGAGTTGGATGGGGTGCAGCTATATTCTTGTTTGGCGGAGCTGTGTTGTTATTATGCGATAAGGAAAGCGAGGAGATTTATTACAAAGAAAGAAAAATCGTGCGTGACGATATTGGCGGCGGTGGTTCTATGATTGGTATGGGTCATCATGGTGGACAAAGTGGGACGCAATTGGCCTAGTGGCATTGTTCCCTGCCCGACGTTGTTCTCTAGGTGATTAATTTCTTCTTTTTCTGTCCTCACAATTTTTGATACATTCATGAAGAGACGTACACACACACATCAAAGAGTGAATGGTTTTTATATGTAGTCTACTTGTTACACCAGCATATATTGGACTTGATCATTACTTCGATATAGGATGTACAATAACATCCGATCAAGTCCGTCAATCGGATGTTTGACGACTAAAGTATTTGCGACTTGACTGAGATTTTAATTAAGTTCACTCATTTGTTACCAATTTCCAATTTCTCATATCGACAATTTCGGGACCATTGCTGTTTTTAGTTTACTATAATATGTTTTACGTGTATTATACAAGTATTTTTTTAGAGTACGTTTACATTATTTTTTAAAATCACTGATCAATTTTTGATACCATCACCAATGGTAGCATACACACTGATTTTTTTTTTATCTAAAGAATCAATCGATGACGAAGCCGCGTTTACTATTACTATCTAATTCCGGACATAATGGCAACTAACTTTTTTAATCCAAACTTTTCAATTTGCTAATATTTCTAACTTTCACTGTGCCTGCATTGACAGATCACTATCGTCTTTGGATAGCTTTAAAAAAATGATTTCGCTGTTTGAAAACGGCGTTTACGATATATGGGTACTTAAACAAATTCGATGTTTCATTATTCTTGAAAATATAAACAAAAATAATCACAGTAAGCAGTCGAGAAAACGTGCAAGGAATTAATAAGTTTATAAGAAAAGACACTGCCTTTTATTAGTCAAGTAATAAATCATGGATTCTTATTTTTGTTTTTGGATAAAATATTCAACTTTGATTTAGTTATTATTTATTGTATGTTAGTATATTTTCTATATGTAGTATGTACATATATACACATATACATATATCTATATATATATATTAGATGTTAGTAATTTATTGTTCGCTTTCATTTACTAATTTTTTTTCCTACTATTATTGAAAGTGATATTTGCTTTAATCGAGTGATTTACATTCTTGTAGTGTTTACCAATATGTTTGGTATAACATTATGATATAACATTAACATAATGTTTAAAACTTATACTTCCATATATTCTGCAATGAATCTGGGCCAAAAATTGCTCTAAGTGTTGTATCTTGTAATGACGTATGCACACAGAAGTATATAAGTGGATGAAAATTTAAGTAAAACCAATCTTCAGTGTCGATTAATGAAAGCATTTAAAAAAAATCACATGCTTGGGCACACTTCGTCGATTAGTACAAATAAGATTCTTTTTACTGATTATTAATATATTTTTGAAGGAAAAATAATTTTTTTGAATCAGTGTAAAGAATCATAATGTTGCGCGTCTATTGTGGTATAATTACGAATTAATGATTAAGTCATTAATTGTTTAGTTTCGCTTGCTTTATTATTTTCATATTTGTTATACATCATCCTACAGTCTTCCTTTTTGTACTAAATACGAACGTTTGTTTATTCTATTATGAAATATGTAAATGCTACCTCCAAGAAATAATTGATTTCTCAAGTATAATTATTTTCAAGTTACAAATGCATGAATTTAAAACAGTGCATGAGAAAAAGCAAAGGGAAACATTTTCCTGTAATTCTTCCAGACTGATGAAACATGATTTGAACCAGTTTTCCAGGAGATTAACTTTAGTTGTCTCTCTTAAAGACTTTACAATATAAGATTAAGATTATTAAATCATCATTTGCGTAAATCGTTTGTTTCATCAATTTCTACAGTAATTTTCTTCCCAGTCAGTATAAATGACCGAAATTCCAAAGAGCATTTAACGAAACTTCGAAAAAATAAATATTCTGCTGATAAACTATACACACGGCTGATACGGATTTTCATAATGGTCTGTAAATGTTGTCAGTACTTTCAGAGTATTTTCGTTTTGCAGAAGCAAAAAGAGTACGTGTCATATCGACAGTAATTTTACCAAATTATTAACACTAAAAAAAAAGAAACATGTATGCAATGTGAGAGCTGACATATGTACGCGTTATGAAGTTTCCAATGGCATTTTCAGTATCACAACTCACAGAAATGGGGATATTGAAAGTTCCTTGAATCTAACTGGACAAAGATGTAACTTCTAGTAGTGTTATACATTTCGTAGTGACTCTTGTTCACCTGATCATTCCTTTTCCCTACATTTTTGTTTGAATCATTGAAATCAAACAAAGGTTTATTATTTCTATCCATTGTCTGTAGGGAGAAGTTTAACTTCCCTAAAAAACCAAGTACATTTTAAGTTGAACACAGCACTAAATATTTAAGTGTGCGATGGAATAGAGGCAGCTCGGGCAGGTATTATCTATTATGTTATCTGCATTACATACGTGTACGTATATGTATATATAGATATTTTATAAACACATGTAATAGAATGATACAGTGGCAGCTACTGCGATACTCTAAAGGAAAGGGAAGTTTTGATGGGAACGAAATTCATACATGCACTTCGTATAACGCGGCAGATCAATCATGCTTTCTGAGAGGGGGAAAAAAAAGAACTTAATAAGATTAAGAATTACAGTGCGTTTGATTCTTTGCCGTACACTGTCGATTTGCGCCTTTCGATTTTGATATGTGCTATTAATGACATAGAGTACTACGTAAGACTAAGTGTAACCGAGTACTGAAATGTGTTGAAAGCAGAATAAGTGAATCGTTGACACATTAATTAAGAAATTTATGATATACAGAAGAGTATTATATGTCTACAAAGAGGGGATTTAAGTGATTGCAAATTGAGTACAATAGTAATTGCATTCTACTTATCACCAATAGTACTTGTTCAGAAGACTACATGAGGCTGGAATTAGAATTTTGAGTATGTTAAATGATAGTTTGAATCTACAGATTGCTCGTGCAATGAAATCAGCATATAGAATTTCAATGTCACGGGCATAAAATGTCCAACTCGCAACCACCATAAATTAGAATTGCAGTGTAGATAACAATCCATCGTTTTCTACTGTATTATCACAGAATAATATACAAATGATTTAGACAAATATAAAATTATTCTGTAATTAAGTAATTATAGGCATAATATAAAATTAATAGAGCACCATTTCAGAGTAAAAAGATATCACGGTTATTTGTTATGTGTATACATTCTCAAACAAAAAGTAGATTCTCTGTCGTGTACATAAAGAAAATAATTGTTTTGATGAAATGATTGAAGAAATTGAGTAAAATCCATATAACATCAGAAATATATTTTATTCCAGTCTTTCTTAAATTATATTATAGAATTGGTATTACTAGTGTAATTAATTAACGCAGCGAATCTTAGAAAACACGATGGAGAAACTGTTCTTTCCAGAGAATTGTTTTTATGATGGTTACTTCCTAATTTGTACATTCTAATAAGACATATCCAGGAAGATTTCTAGAAAACAGTTACTGATTATTTACCACGCAAACGTTTGCAAACTAGAAAGTCTATTGTACGTAATACATTCACGTACAGCACACAAGATAGATAAATATAATTTAGTCGATATTTACCAACGTTTCATATTGTATACAATATGTTTGAGTTACCTGACAATTGAATATTTCGTGAAGGATTAAACATATGGAAAAATTGCTTTTTATACAAAAGTTGTTCTCAAAAAATTAAACTGTTACTACCATGAGAACCAAAAACTTCTGGAAAAAGTTTTTTCATGTCTTTAATCCTTCATCAAATGGTCAGTTCTCAAATAATTGAGACATACTGTATAATACATATCGTACTTATCCATGCATATCGTAGTAGATGTCCCAAAAAAATATAGAAGAAACTGTAAATTCGTTTTCCTTGTCAGAAATGTTGCAAAACGATATTAAGTAAAATTGTATGACAAAAATTATTTATGCGCCATATTACAATGTAAACATATCTTAATATTGTACAAAGAATAAAATATACACCTGAAAACTATAATGTTGAGTGTTGATATTTAACGAAACCTCCGTTGTTTAAATAATAAAATATACAGAAGAAATTATATAAATTCCAACGGAACATCACCAATCATTTACAAAATGTGTTTACTTGGTATAAATTTAAACGAAGAGGGATCACCATTAATATCTTCATGTACAGGAACAAATGGAAGAAATAAAGGGAGTTAACATTTCTTTTTAAATAATTATTAATATTCAGCAATGTAGAGCGATACAAAGAGTGAAAAAGTAACGTATTGAAGAGGGCCTGCGAACGCTAAACATAACAAAATTTTTTCAGACTCATATATAAACAATGACAACGCTACGACGACGATTTTAAGTAATAAATACATGTGTGTGCACGTGTGCTCAAATGGTGTGTGCGTGTACGTACATGTAACAAAGTATTGCTGAATAATTATTCCGCGTGTGTATTCCTATCGTCCATATAAATACAAAATAAGATTACATATGTATATAAATCTAACAGAAAGAGAAAAAAAAAGGGTAGTGTACAAAATAGAAATCTATTTCCAGAATTAATTACTGTATAAAAATCAATTTCCTTCAGAAAAATATATATATGTACACGCAGACTTTCATTCGTCCTTGCCGATCGCGGAAAACTTAACAAGCACATTTGTGACAAAACTACGATATACTTCTCTCACTGGGTAACTGATATAAATTTTCTTTTCTTTCATATCCTAATTCTCATTCGATTTACTACAAAAAAAAAAGAAAATACAGAACAGACAACGCGACGTAAATATCGATCCATGCCACCCGTTTTACGTTTCATCCTGTCAAAATCCTCCCTCCGAGAAACCGTTATCGTGTTTGGCAGTAAAATATATGTATCAAAAAAAGGTTCAACGTTGCTAACTCTTATAAAAGATATAAAATATCTTACGCACCATCGAGAAATGCTATTAAATACTAGACGATCTATATCATCATCCAATAAAGAGATATCATTTTTTTGTTCAAATTCTAAACGATTCAAACTAAACTTTTCATCCAATTTTATCCTTTTCGTTTCATCCATCGCATAAGAGTAAAACGTATCCAAATGAACTTGCTAATCCATATAACATAATATACGTACATACATACATACCAACATGCATACATTACACATCGCATACATACATACATACATACATATATATACACACATCATACATACATACATACATACATGTACATATATATGTATATGCTCTTAAATTTCTTCTTTATGCAGAGACATAAGAAAAAAAAATTGAAAAAAAGAAAGAACGTATGCTAAATATTGTTAGAAACTCTCTTTGTGCGCTAGTCAAGGCTAACTCCATTAAACGAATGAATCACAGGCACTGCTCTGTGGTATTTGTTTCCCCTCTACGCGTGAGAAGGGAACGTTTATACTTCCGTAACAAGATCCGAACGCGAAACGCTTAAAACAAAAAAGAATTCAATCATCTTCCTCCTCAATGTGAAACGTCCTGCGTATAAATCGTGAGATAACGTTTCATTATTTACTTATTTTACAAAACTCATATAAGTATGCCATTCTATTTGTTTGTTTGTGTGGGTGTGTGTGTGTGTTTTGTGTGTATGTGTGTGTATGTTGCGCACGTGACGCCACCGAGCGAATAAAACTCGGTAAATTTAAAGTTCGAGTCAGTGGTATTTCATATATTTTCTGTTCCCTGCGGTTTCACTGAGAATCATCTACTTAAGCATTGACACCAGAAAAAAAACATGAATTCTCCCGCGGAATACCACTGTCTCGATTCATTTTATTATATATCCTCAGAAGTAACAGCATTTATTACAATACATATTCGAGAACCGATTATATTCTTCCATGTTGTATTCGTACATACGGCGAGGAACCGAAATTATCATACAAACGGATCGCGGGTAAACTATACGTACACTTTTACCTTAAAAAAGTCGTCCATCTCGAGAATTCTGATCTATACGAAACTTTGTAATTTAACAATCAAGATATACAAATTTCTTTTACTGCAATTTAAAACAGGACGGAATTTTAAACGTATGTAATGTTTAATTCATTATTAAAAGAAACAGGAACACTTGAATCGCCAAGTCGGTTCAATAGATGTACTCGTAATATGCTTTATACATAGAAATAGTTTCATCAAAATCAGAATGTTCGAATTGGGAACTTTCGATGAGTAATGGTACTTAAATATGATTTCACCTTAGAGCATAATTTAAATACCATTACTAATGTCAAAATGTAATATCTGTCACTTCCACGCGTCTTTCTGTACAAATATTTTCATCGCTCGCTATACCGATCTTTCGGTTTATGTCAATTCAAGTAGGTCAATTTGAACTAGGTTAAATCTTTGTTCTAATTTTCCTATCCTAAATTTCCACGATAAAGATCGCGTTGGCGGCACGATTAAATAACGTATACGAGGAGCGTACACGGTAAAAGCGATCTACAACAAAATATATGGATTTCCTCAGCATAATGAAAGCGTATCTTATAAAATACAAAACATCTTTTATTCCTTTTTTTTTTTTTTAAGAGAGCTATGCAAGAACTAGATCTTTGCACTGACACGGTAAGGACATTATATTCGCGACTCAGTATATACCTATCTTTCATTGTAGTGTGAAAACAATTCTCAATGAACACCTGACTTAAAATCGCGCTACGTGATTAACAAATCCCTACCGAGTAACCTTATTACTTAAAATGAGATATATATCAGTTCAACAGTATTTTTGGTCCTAATTGTCGACGAACGTTATCGTTACCGACTTTTCAAATAGCATATTTCTATCCATACTGACGCAGCCGTAACGGTAGGCCTAGCGTAACTGAGTATCATAACTTCATCTCCCATAGCACGATGTGGGCGTCGTTACTGTTAGGATCCTTGAACGTGTAACCAGACTTCGAACCTTTGTCGACAACAGGCTGAGCGTTGAGCTGCCTCCAATTGATGTAACCTCTGCCGCCCATCAACGTCAGAACAGTCCGTTTTGGTTGTTCTATCTGTTGCAAAGTTTTGTTTATCTTCTTCCCGTTAGACTTTATATTGTTAGATGGTATTGTTTCTGCCACCGATTGTCCTATGCTGCTATTCGGTGTGGCTGTTTCGTACGGTCCGTTTCGACTGGCTGTGCTACTGTTGCGCGACAGTTTGCCAGTCTTCAAGGATAGGTTCTCCTCTGAGCCGGAAGACGTGTAAAGAGAACTGGCGTGCGAGTCCACTGACCAGTTGGATAGGTCCAACGATCTAGGCCTGGTGATCTTCATTTTCAGTCTACGGTCTAAGGTACTAACTTTATTTGGTATGGCTGCCAGTTCTGGATCGCTTCGCCTCAAGGACTCGTATATTGGATCGATGCCAGAGCTGTTTTCATTCTCGTAATCCTTAACGTACATCAGTTCACCGTACAAGCCGTAAACGTCACAGTTCTCGCCGGAACTCTGTGACCCAGACATCGAGCTGGACAGAAATCCTCCACCGGAACCTAGTCCCCTCGGAAGCGTTTTCGAACCTCTATACTCGTACTCCTTGCTTCGTTTCCGTCTCAACATTACTGGGCTACTCGCCAGCTGTTGCTTCAATTTCACGATGCTGTTCGACATGGAGGAATCTAAGCTTGCCCTGTCTCTGCTGCTGCGGTTCTCGGTTTCCTTATTCCGCAACTGTACGGTTTCCTCATCCGTGATGTCGTCGTTCGCACAGTTTATGGTATTCTTATGATTCTGGATAGCCAATAAGAAGGTTATAGGGCCGAAGTGCGCGTGATAAGATATGTTGACGCGACCGCTGATAATGGGCACCCCCTCCAAGCGTGGGAGAGGAATCGTCAGGCTAATACCCACGTTTGTGCCAACCCAGAGGAGTCCCTTACATGCCAACAGCGCTGTCACTGTGACCGTGGTTTGATTATTGTTCAGATTATCGCCACAAGAGTTTGAGGTGTTATTCGATCTGGTTACCCTTAGAACGTTCGACGCTATGTTGATGTCTTGTAGGTGCTTGAATGTTTCCGTATGGTACAAGCACACGGTACTCGAGTTCTTCAAGGCGACCCAGAGGCCTACACCGGAATGCGCCATCAGTTTCACGTTGCCAACATGTTCGTGCTGAGCGCTGAAGCTTTTCGTGATGTCACCGGTGACTCCGTTAAGTACCCAAACCTTTTTACCGCAAGCCGCGTAAACGGATGCGTTGATCGGCATTAAACAGGACACAGGTTCACTACCCAAGGATATCACTTGTGGATCTCTGAGATTCCATGTGCCGTCCAGTTGTCTTCTGAACAGAAGGAGCAGACCAATGCCCAGCGCGACGAAAACATTGTCGCAGTGATACTTGATCTGTATCACCGGCCCCGATACGGAATAATTGCCTAGTTCTTCTTGTTTCTCCGGCTCCGAAGCAGCGTAGATGATAATCTTCCGGGAATCCGTGCCCATCCATACGAGATCATTCGCCAGTGATAATGACTCGGACGAGACACCTTTTACGAATTCCACCGCAGCCACTCTGGTTTCTACCAAGTCGAACGATGTTATTTGTTTCAAGGATGTTGCGGAAGCTGTTGTGGACTGACCGAATATTGTCACGTGACTGGATATACCATCTCCGGTGCAGATCCATAGGTAGCTTTGATTTCTGCCACGGCGCCTCGTGGGTCGTGGATTTTGTGTGGTGTAGTAACAGCCGCAACGTACCTGAAAATAGTTGAATGTAGGATACGTTCTATCGCGTGAAGTTATACTTTATGATGAAACGACGTCTCTTTATGAGGTGATCCAATGAATAGTAACTTTTTGTAATATCTCACTTCTGTCTGATGTTGCGAGTGGTACACCTGCTGGGAACTAACAAACAATGGCATCTTCGTTGAAGGCCTTTGTTCTTGTTCAGGTACTTCCCAAGAAGGAGAATTATTTGGATCCAATGCCAATTGAGCTAGCCTAAGCTCAGTTATCCAGTCTTTCTTTACTAGGGGATTTTCAGTTTGGAAAGTGTACATTTGTCCTTGCTTTGTCACCAATTGTAAGCAACAGCTATCGGCCCAAACCATGTCCTCGTCCTTCTGTTGTATTGAAAGTTGTATGGATTGGAGAATTTGTTTGGTTTTCTCTAACGTCATCCCCTATGAACATGTAGGATAAGCAGGTTAAAAACGTATTCGTACGATTAGTTTTGTCTTGATAATTTTAAGTGACAAGAGCTAGTAGTTTTTTCTTACCTCATATTTACCCTTCAGTTGTGCAACTAGATCACTTATCCTGGACATCACTTCGTAATCGTGCATGAGGTCGTTCATTTCTACACAAAGATTATCTGCACCTGCTTGTCCACATTCTCCACTCTTGTCAGACTTCAGGCTGCCGCCTTTGTTCAGACCAGCGGTCAACAGACGACTTAATGTTGGCGAAGTACTTGTATCCTGAATCTAAGTTTTCAATTGTTTCATATTAATATTACGTTATTCTTAGGTTTTATGTAACACGTCTTATTAACACGTTCGCTGCCAGCATTTATTTCGGCGAGGACCTACCCAATTGTAATATTTTATTCAATCCAATAAATCTTTTAAACAAAATATCGAAGAAATGAAACTGAAACGAGTTACTGAGTTCCTAAATATAATGCCTATAACTTTAAATAACAATATCTATAAGATTAATTTCATTTGCTTTGTGTAAAATATAAGATTGCGTCCGTCAGAAATATGTGACACTGGTAGCGAACGTGTTAAACAAATTATTTAATATACCTCAATATCTGACACAGGATACGTCCATTTTAAAGTGAGTCTTTCGCTTCCGCTAAAGTCCTCTGCAGATCGCGGTGTTACCGAAACGCACACCACGAGGTCATTCAATAACAACAACCTTCGTCTTTTAGATTTCGTGATCATACCATTTTGATTGAATTCCTGTAAACATTTATGACAACGATCGTATATAGGAATCTCTCGATTCTGTTTCGATTTTCTATAACTTCGTACGTACCAATTGTGTGACGTCATCTTCCCTTATAAGGTACCTGGACGATGATGATAGAGGACGATGAGACAATTTCCCGGAGACGTGTCGCAACATTTCTTTGAACGCTTGGAACTGTTCCGCTTCACGTTTCCTTTCATTCAACATCTCTGCTAAGCTTTCCAGTTGAGTTAACGCTAACTGCAACGACATTCTGTCGTGGTGTCCTTGCGGTGTGTGTTTCAATAAATCCTAGTGAAATTTAACATTACTCCAACGGTCTAATTAATAAATGGACTTCATCGCTGATTCGACGTTGCGCTTACCTGTAGGAATAATATAAATTGCGGAAACCTCTGCACAGGTTTCACCATTAATCCAAAGAAGGACAATCTGTCATGTGCACTTATTTGTTTGACCTGTAGCATCAAAATAATTTGTATTAAATGTAACTGGTAATAACTAAGACACACTCAACTAAATCCATCACTGAAATTCTTCGAGCTTATCTCTACTTTTAGATAATCTTCATACATCTACCTTAAAGAAGTCAGCGAGCGCAGTCTTCCGTTTCGACTCCTGTTTAGCCAAGTCCATGGCAACCGAGAAATTGTTTATGAAGCCACTGTAAATGTCTAATACGATTGCTTTACTGAAACTGGCGACGAACACGTCGCCCAGCTTCTCATCTTTGTCCCATGAGCGGACGCATTCCGCGAGCGCGATTCTGAATAACGTGTGACACTGCAAAATCTCCGGCAATCTATGAAACAACGTCGCTATTTTTGCCTGGCTTAATATAGGCGGCGAGGATTCCTCCAATGGTTTTTTGTAATCCTAAAACGGGAAAGCAGCGTATTTTTAGCAAAAGAAACTCTGATTCTTTGGAAGGCCGTATCATAATGCTTGCAGACTCTAAGCGCTATCTAGATGCCCGGCAAGCTTATATAATAAAACGACCCTAATAACCAAAGAACAGTTAAATAACCACCAGAGTTTCATGGATCTAGTTCGACACATACATTCACTAGCCTCTGCAACGTCGACACGTAACCGTTCTCCGAGTGCACTATGGCGGCCACTATATGCCGACGCTTCAGTTGCTGCGGAGTTAAATTCGGAGGTGTCGGCGGAAGGGCTGGTGGCGTTTGACGACGTTGTTGCATGCACTGGAATTGCACCATAGCGCTGTTCTCCTCTTCGACCTGAGGGAAATACGAATAATATTATTAATATATATTTCATACAACAAAGAAAACGATAAGAAACAATTTATGTACATTCCAGTGCAACTTACGCGAATAAACAGAATTCGAAATTTGGATATAATAAGAAGCTTGAGAAGCTACAGTAGCTCCCAATAGATTTTACAAAGCACAAACCCTCTACAATTTTGACCAGTGCCGAAAAGGTGAACGTCTTTATTACGTTTGTCAATTTTATCACGTTTACACCTTTTGAAGTTCTAATTTAAAATTATTTTCTCAGCTTAATAATTTGTCCTCAATTGAATTTTAGACGTTTCCTGTAGTTAATTTTATAATTGTCGTTGGAAAAGTCGAGAAGTCAATTCAGAATACGACTAAACTAAAAAAATAATTTTAAGATAAAATTTCAGGTGTCATTTGACATCTTTAGTGGAAATAGTGTTAAAAGAGAAACAACGATGAGTTTATCGACACTGGCTTTTATATAAGAAGAAAATGGTGGATAGTTTTGACATGTTGCCTCTTATAACGTTGAAGGCAAATTAATAAGAACGATTCTTTTGTCGTATGGGAATATATTCAACGAGGGAGAACGCTCCAGACAATAGCTAACGCAATTACTTCGCAGAGCTGCGGCATCTGAGGAGTCTTGATTGGGCTCGTGAGAGACACCGTGTCCGACGAATCGACATCGTACTGCTGCGTGGATCCTCGTCGGATGCTGAACCATCTTGACAGTCTTCCGTGGTTCCCAGGCGAGTCCAATGGGTCAGTGTTGTTCACTCGCATATTCTGCGACCTCCACTTGTCGCAGAGTGTCCTTGCTTTGTGCAACGTGCTCCTTAACTGGCAGTTACTTCTGCAACGGGTCGTTACATTAATCACAGATACACATAGGGGTAGAATGAAGAGGTAAACAGCTACAATTAAAAGCTTCCTCTCAAGGCATCAACAAATTTATACAATTTGAACAGATCATTCTAGAATAGTTGAATATTGAAAGAGACCAACATGTTTCTCTTTAACACTAAAACTACCGGACGGATCAAAATGACCCATTCCTGATTTTTTCTTTTTGCAATTATTAAAAAGATAACAGCTGTTTCTCTAAGAAATTAATAAAGGAACTGATGCAACAATGCGCAAACTAAATTGGTAATCAGTTAAAGTCTTAATTGATGCACTCTTGGAGTTTGTGTAAGAGAATCTGAAAAAGTCAGTTTAAGTGATCGGTAGTTTTACTGTTAAACAATGCAAGAACATTTTTAGTGTATACAGGAACCTAACTTAAAAATTCCATACATTTTATAAGCTTACCTATTTGTAAGCTGAGAAATTACTAAAGAAATTAATTTAACACGCGAACTGAAGTATACGTCAATCGAAATCCTAATAGATGTATTCTTAGAATTTCTATAGAGAAATTCAGGAGAGTCAATATGACTCGGTAGTTTTAGTGTTAACCCTTTGAACTCTGTAGGCTCCAATATTGCACCAGTTATAATATTAAATATTTCAATGAATCTTAAAGAAACTATCCTAAAATTATTCCACACATCCAAATTTCGTACTCAGAAGGAAAATAAAAGATCAAAGAAATGTTATAGCATTTCTCGTTTTCGCTGGGAACATTATAAAAATTAGTTGCAGTTGCTGATAGATTACTGAATAACCTGGAGTGCTAAGGGTTAAGTGACCGGAGCTTCAAAATTACAAGAAAATAATTATAACTTACAAGATAGCCAAATAAATATGTTCAGTAGCGTAAATAACAAAATAATAGCGTAACGTAAGAATTGTGATACCAAATAATTAATAATTCTTCATTTTTATTTTTCATAGGAAAAAGATAAGTGATATATATATATATTTATTTGGCTCTCTTGTAGGTTATAATTATTTTCTTATAATTTTGAAGCTCTCTCTCTTTATATATATAATAATATATATTATTAATATATATAATATATATTATTATATATATAAAGAGATTCTTGTTTTTCCTAACAGTCAACGCGTTAATAAAGATTGACGCTATTCAGGTTGCCAAGGCTCCATGGTGAATTATAATTTTCTGTTCAAGCTGAAAGGAAAATGTTAATTCCCTGGTTTGCAAAGCGAAGCCGTGACGCTTACTTAATACTGATATTGCTTTTCTCGCTCTCGTCGTCCGAGGAGAGGTCATGATCAGACGCCGAGCACCACGAGTCCTCGCTTCTGGCCGACTGTGTCGAAGTGTTGGACCTAGTCGCCTTCAAGGTAGGGTGGTGCTGTCTGTGCGTTTGCCCGACAGTTTCCATTTTCGTCGGTCCTACGTCATCCCATGATCTACACCTTGAACGTGGTTCATCTGAAATCAACATACACCGTCGTTTTAACATTAGAACTGCCAAACGGATCGTTCTGACCCATTTCGTGTCGCTTCTTTTGTAATTATGGAACAGACGGGCGATTTTTTGAGAAATTATTCGATAAATTGATTTAGATAAATACAAACTAGAATATAAGGGGACTGAACACTCGATAAATGTGTTTTTACACATTTTACAAGGAAATAATGAGATGCACTCTCAACAGCTGGGCCTACCGAGGAAATAAAACATAATAAACGGCATAATTCATAGTGAAACTATCCTGAAATGTTTCGAGTTCTCTTTTCTTTGCAGAATTCATTGTTACACGTCAACAAGTGACTGTTATATTCTTAACTATTGCGATTGGTAGCTAATTTTCTTTCAGGCTCGAACTCAACCCTTTGCGGACGAATGTCGACAGTTTGTCGAGATGAAACTCAAAGACTAAGTCGCAAGCAGATGATTCAATTACTCAAACAGCAAGAGATCGGCACGTAGTTTCCCTTTTTCCATCGTTTAAGCGATTGATATATAATTTAATTTAATTAATAAATATATAATTTAGCCATGGTAATCACCGGTGATCGAGCTTCGAAATTGCTTGAAAACAACTACAATAAGAAAATTGATATTGAATCGAAACGTTTAGTAACACAAGAAGCTAAATAGTGTTACACGTGTATAATACCAAAACATTAATAATTATTTCTAACACTATTTTCCTCTATTATAAGGAAGTTAACATTACTATAACAAAACGCTCGAAATTCTCGTGGCAGTCAACGCGTTAAATTGATTTCGCGTGCATAATTTTCATAACAATCAAATTATTTGCATTCATCTTGTTTCGGTAGGATATTTCCATTGTTCTGGGACAGTAGAAAATTAAAAATACAAAATACAGAATAATTGATAAATGGATAAAGCGAAATGGAGCGCTGAAGACGAGAGTCGCATGCAAAGATGTGATTCAGCGAGCAGGCGTCTACGTTGAACCCAAGATAGTCACTCGATGTGATCTAGAACGAAAATCTTCAGGACTAAGGACGACACAGGGCGAAAGCGATGATTTTCGGTCGAAACCGAGCAACCAACGTGCTCGCGGACCCAGCGTCAACTAGTACAGGTTTCACAAGAGCGACGTTTGCTAAACTCCTCGACACAACTCATTACCATACGCCTTAATGTAACTATATTTTCGTTAAACGTGTGACGGCAGCCTCTATTTATATAACTCGCGTGTCAATCGGTTCGAGATACGATCATCATTTCCATCTTTTCTTCCGGAACTCGACGACAAAAAGAGGTCGCTAAGTCCGACACGAGGAAAAGACTTGCTAAAACTGTCCTCTACTCATCGGAGGAGTGTCTTCTCGTCTTTCCAGACGAAAGATGGTTTACAACTAAGACGCAACAGTGAAAATTACGCGTCTTCGAGACCGTTTCGCAATGCTCGCGTCTCTCGAGCCGTGCGAACGTCATCGTCTGATCGATTTCGCAAGGAAATGTGCCTCCTCCTGCTTGCTGCTTCCTTGCCGTAGGTAAAACGATCTCTGAGCTCGAAGTTCACCGCTTCAGAACGGCGAGCCATCGATTTTCTGTTTGTAAACAATAAAAATGAATTTCAACCCTTCGCACTCGAGAGGTGATTCTCATTCACCGCTTGATTTCATACGGTGAAACTATAAAATTTCATGTTTAACGCGGACAGTACAAATTTTATTGAGCCGCAAAGATTGGAAAAATGCAGATGCCGTACTCCGAGGGTTAAAGTGTATAATAATTTCAAGGAATTAAGGCTATATAGAATCAAATTCGTGAAAATGTGGCTTATAAATCTCGATGCAATAGCATTCATTTCCATTGTGATGCAAAATGAAGTTGTTTAAGTTGTTTTGTAATCTATCTATTCATTTTTGTTTTGTAATCTATTTATTTTCCTTCTCAGTGCAAAATTTGGATGCGTGGAAGATCTAATAATTTTAGGGTAGTTTCTTTAAGATTCTTTGAAACATTTAACCCTTTGCACTCGAAAAGTGACTCTCGGTCACCACTCGATTCGATGCAGTAAAACTATAAAATTTGATATTTAACATTGAACTATGTATAATGCGTCGGTGTGTGAAATATCGGGATAAAAAAGCTTCGTTTCTCAATTTACTTGTGATTTCTCTTTGAGTTCTTTTAAAAAAAACATCGTCTTTGATGCTATATAAAGATGCTAAATACTTCCGAGTGCAAAGGGTTAATATTATAATTGGTGCAATATTGGAGCCTACAGAGTTCAAAGGGTTAATATAATACCTCGTACGATGCATCAATTTGAGAAATATTGAAATAAAACAGCTTTATTCCTGTACGCGTGATTTCTCTTCGAGTTTCACAGAATATCGTCTTCATCTCGTCCGAATATGTTAAAGTGTTTCTAGTGAGAAACTTCCGAGTGCAAAGGGTGAACTTTCAAAATTATTCGATTATTTAATCCATTATTTATTTTTCCTGTTACTATTATTTCTCTTTCTCGTGACAATGATTCCTATTACGCGGATTTCACGATCGTCCGCGAGGTGACCAACGAAAATGCATCGAACACTTTTACAGGCTCTCCTGTTCGTATCGGCTCGTGTCCGGGACATTATTACATTGCTAACAAACACGTTTAGAAACAATACGGTCGGAGATAAGGATGATGTTCGGGTGAGTCACATCGCGCGAGGCGAACACTTAGCATTGGCAAACCGTTCCGTTCTACGTGGCCGAATGCCTCGGAATCGAAATTTAGAGACTTACACTAGAAAACGGGGCCTACTCAACGTGGATTATTTTAAGATGAAGACGTCGCAATTTATTGCTTCCTATGTTCTTACATTCCCCAGCGCAGACGACGAGCATCGACAGGCTCTGTGCTGTAGATGTTCGTTCGTCCAGGAAAACGTCGATTTAGTCGGCCAAGTTTATTTAACACGTCGAATGCCATGGGGTCACCGGTGACCCCCGACCAAATCGAATTACTATAGTTCATTCAATTAAACGATGAATATGACAATATTCCTATATTATAAATAATGTTATCTAATACGACGACATCCAGCTAGATGAACGTGGAACAGTAATGCAATTCGATCAAATGATTTAATATTATATTTTTCCCATTACGTGCATTTCCCTTTATCATGTCGCCATTTGATTGAACGTAGGTTAGTTAAATTATGAAACAAAAATTCAATATGAAATATCGAATAAGGTATCAACACGTGAAACACAGAAATAAAACAATTCCTCCCCATAACTGATGCAAGATATTCCTTTAAGTTGCAAATAATATTAACATTTCGCCAGAAAATGAACGTTCGTAATGAGAAATATTGTCGAGTGCAAAGGGTTAAGAGTCAAACTCTTTTTTTCCGTTAAATTCAAGATCGCTCCGCGAAGATGCGCAATGTTTCGTAAAGGACCGAAGGAATTTCATCGAAAGCAGAGAAATAAATAAAAGTTCTTCCGACCGAAAGATGACGTAACGTTCCTTTCACGTTGTCGTTTTATTACTAAACGGTCCATAAAATTTTCGTAACTTCCATACGTCCGAGAGTGAATGAATTTTGAAACGGGCCATCAAAACGTATCGTTTCGCTTTTTCTTAATCCGTGATACGCTGAAAACGTTTAAGTGGCCGGGAACCGTCCGCTGGCAGCGCGCGCGTTTACGCCAGTTACGTGGTGGAACCGGTGCGCAGGGGAAAATGTTCACGCGTCTCGTTTATAAATGTGGGAAAGAGCATACGAACTGGCGTTAACCAGATAGTCACCCTGGACGTTATAACGGCGAAGTAACTTGAGCGCGACACTCACGCCGGAAGGTCCAATAAAACCGGTAACGCGTGGAACCCACCGTTTCCGCACGGGGGACCATCAGCATCGCCGAAGCGTCGTTAATTACTAGAGGAAGATTCTAAGTTCAAGTTCAGAGGACGCTGATATTTCGTAATGACCACGCGATTCGTTAGAAACATTCCGTTTTTCGACCACTGGAACACCTCCGTCTTGGTCGCGCGAAAATCGATATCGAAATCCGCTGTACATTCATCGTAGTGTCTTTGCATCGATATGTACGGTAATGCTTCGTTACCAGTTCGTCGGATAGCTCGTCGACGGAACTTCGCTTCTCTCGTGATACGCAATGTGTACGGTAATGCCTCGCTAGTAGATCGTGTTGGGAAAATGTTAACGACGTATTGTATGTTAATCTCTTATGGTTTATTTCTCGACTATGATCGATACGTGCTTTATTAATAATATATCGCGAAGACAAAAATTCTAGAAATATTCCGTGTCTGCTCTGAAGTATAATGATTAATGAGAGAAGAGGAGTATTTCGTTTAAATTCAAGAGAATCGAGTAATGTTTATGCTTGTTAAATTCTGTTCAAAATCGTCGCCACGAGTACGACACGTTATTGCAAGGCGAAGGGTTAAGAATCAAGTATCGAAGCAGTTCTGTACTTTTATGTAGGAAAACTCTAGGAATTCCCTTTATACGAAAGTTCCGAGTACATCGTCGCAACACGATCGTAATGGGATCGAATCGAATGTTTCGATCGATCCAGCTTCACCCACGAAAAAAGTTCTTCGGGTTATCTGTAAATATCGGCGCAGATAACGCGAGAGAGAAATCTGGAAGATAGCGGATCGTACGCGTCCGTGGTGGTAAAGGAAAGCGCCTATAATCCTCTACACATACATGTTATGCAAATACAACGGGCCAATGAGGATGTTACGACTTGAACGTTTAACTGTCCACATGCATTGTCAGTCGGAAATTAAAGTTTATAGTTCTGCAGTAATTTATGAGAAAGAATCCGTTCTATTATTATTGCCCGTTCGAACGGGGCTGATGCAAATAGGAAACAGCGTGGAGCAGAGTACAAAGTGTACCAGCCTGCATCGAATATAAACAATATAACAAATTCTCGCATTGCGCAATGCAATTAAATGCACATCGCAACTGTACGCTGCGTGAACTTGTAGCTGTACACGAACGAGACGAGTGAGATATTAAATCATCTTCCCTAATTTTTTCGCGACTGTTTATCAATTTCTCTTAGCGTCATATCGGTTAACCACGCTTTTCGAATTTTTTAGATTTTATCGTTAATACATTGTGCGCCGGCAATAGTGCGGGATTTTTAGTCTACCGTTTCGTTGCTGGTCCTATATTAATGTAACATTTTCGATGTGTAAAACACAAATCCATAATAAAATTACAAAATCGAGTTCCTTATTCTTTTTCGTAAGTGACAAATTTTGGTTTGATTGATGTTCGAAAATATATTAATATAATCGTCGACGCTCGCGTTTCTAGTCGCTGCAATTTAGCCGGCGTACAATGTGTTAAGATGCATTCACTCGTAATTTTTCAAATTTTCAAATAGATTCTCTTATTATTGGGTTTGGTATCGCGAGATGAAAATTCCTTCGACTACGCGGAAGTTGCAATGATAATAAAAATTACTTCAAGGATACATATTAGTTTATTCGTTTGAGTGCCAAGCGCGATAATTATTTATTTTTATTTTTGTTATTGCCTGCTTAGAAATGGGGAAATAAAACGATCGCACTATTTAGAACTTTTTTATCTGAAAAGAGACAAGCGTCGGTCAGTTTCTGAGCTGAAACGAAAAGATTTTGGAACGACCCGTGGCACTCAAACGGGCGTTTTGAATATTTATTAGATTAAAGCTACAACTGTAATGATTAAGTAGAATACGTTGCGTAATAATTAGTCGATTTCCCGTTTAAAGGGGGACGTTTAAAATCAATGAATAACCATTATTATATGTATATATAATATATATATATTAATTATTTATTTAATAATTAATTGATATTAATTGTTATTAATATTAATCAAATACGTTATATTCTAATAAATAATAATTATCAATTAAATATATATATGTATATTGGATCGCAATCCTATATTTTCCATAATAAAAATGAAATGAATCCTATAGATATCGTTATTAGAAATTATAAACTACGGCGTTATATTTAGGAACTCAATGACTCTTTTCAGTTTCATTTTTCTAACATTTTGCTTAACCCTTTGAATTCTATAGGCTCCAATATTAACTATTTTAATGAATTTTAAGAAAACTACCTTAAGATTACTAGATCTTCTAAATATACAAAGTTTGTACTGAGAAGGGAATTAAAGGTCTAAGAAATGTTATAACATTGTCAATTGTCAGTAGGACTACTATGAAAATTGGTAGGAGTTGCTGACACATCACAAAATTATGTGGAGTGCTAAGGGTTAATCCATTGAACCAGTTATAATATTAAATTTTTCAATGAATCTTAAAGAAACTACCCCAAAATTATTAGTTTCTACACATCCGAATTCTGTACTAAGAAGGAAAACAAAAGATCGAAGAAATGTTACAGCATTTCTCATTTCCGCTAGGAATACTATAAAAATTAGTTGCAGTTGCTGATAGATTAAACAACCTGGAGTGCTAATGGTCAACGCGTTCGCGGACGTTAATGCTGCATATCATTTTGCATCACAATGGAAACGAATGCTATTGCATTGAGATTTATAAGCCACATTATTCTCCCGAATTTAATTCTATATAGCCTTAATTTTTTGAAATTATTATGCACTTCAACCCTCGGAATACGGCATCTGCATTTCTCCTATTTCTGCGGCTCATTAAAATTTGTACTGTCCGCGTTAAATACGAAAGATCATAAACGAAGAATCGGGAGCATTTGAACAAGTAGAAGGTCAGAATGCAACGGACGAAACAAGAAATGATTTACGCGAAATATTCAAATCAGGCCGCGCGCGTGCATTCGAATGGCGGATTGACCTAATGTGCCGTCCACCGCGTGCCACGCGAAAAAAAAAAATGCACGAGTGAAACGAGGAAACGCTTCGCCAATGGCCCAGAATACGAAACGGTCAATTTCGCGTGGATTTTTAACCAGCGATAATTTAACGACTACGCTCCGCAATTTGCAGCAACGGCGAAACATTATTTACGATGCGAATAATTCGCGGGCAACGGTTTTTCATTACGTAACACCGTCAAACCACATCGCACACCCCTTTGGTACACATTTACAAATTGCTGCGTTCCAGGGGTATTACGTTTCCAATATGGACGCCTAAAACGATCATTTATTTATGAATCCTTATTCTGTCCGAGCCCGTCGAAGAGAACGCGAAAGGGCGATCCCGAAAGAAGATAGACACCGCAACGTAATATCGGCTGAACTTCCGGCGGGAAGTGATCGTAGCACGTAATCAAAGAAGTTTTTGTGAGCAGCAACTACTGTAACAATAAACCGTTCGTTCCAGTACTGTCTGAACATGCTTCTCCCGTTGCGGTTTCGTTGAATTTTCTTCAAACATTTGAATTAACCGCTTGCACTCGATGTAAACGACGTTATTCGAAATCAACCAATGAGGGAACATACGTAAATCAAGAAACAAAGCCATTTTATTCTAATGCTTCACATATCGATGCATTATACAAAGCTCAACCCTTCGCACTCGAAAGTCTTTCACTTGAAGTGTTCAATCTTTTCTAGTTAGATGTAGACAAGATTCTTTAAAATTAATTCATCAAGAAATCACACATATTTCTGAACAAAGCTATTTCCTTTCAATATTTCACGTCTTGATACAAAGGTTAATGGTAAATAGCAAAGTTTATCATTTTGCTGTATCGAATCATCTGCTGACTAGGAGTCGCCTCTCGAGTGCAGAAGGTTAATATTACATATGACCTTATAATTTTACTATATCAAATCAAGCGACGACTAGCAAAGGGTTAAAAAGATAAAATAAAAGATTTTACATATTTTAACAAAAACGTACAGAATATTCTGTTCAACATTTATAAAAAGATCATCGATACGTGTAGAGGTAAAATAGAATTTCATAGAAGCAGCTTTAATCCCTGATCGTATCAAGCGCAAGGGTGAGTTCATGCTTAAATTTATTTTCCACGTGCATATACAGTTTCTGCAAAGAAAATTCTTAGTAGATCAGCGTTTCTAAGAGGCGATCTATTTTTTAAATGAAAATGATTTAAACCGTTTGCTTTACGATCCCCAATCGTGTTTCCTTCGAGCGAAACGAGTCGAGCGAATCATTTAAATTCGAAGTAATAGCAATTTCGAGGAACGGTGGGAAATATGAATGAGCGTTGTGTAGAACAGCGTCACGAAGGTTCTGCAAATTGCGCACGGCCGACCGTGTTATGCGTGCGAGCGACGTTTATTTATTGCTACTTAGAAAGAGTCACGACCAACGCGGCAACCGCGAGTACAGATATTCACTGAACGTTTCGCCGGTTACGTTTGCTATTCGACGCGCGTTCCGTGCGTAATCAATCGAAACAAACGCGTTTGCCAGATAAACACTGCCGATAGAACCAACAATAACTATATATAGTTACCGTCGGCTCCTCAAGACTGCTTGGCGGAGATTATTCGTCGCATTATAAATTCGCAACTGATCCGTACCGAACGTAATGTGTAATATATAATGCGAATATAACCTTATTTTCGAGGAATACGTTAAATGAAATATTAATGATGGAACTTCCGGTACTCGTGTATCGTCTGCGGGACGAATGCTTGATTCGTCGATACAGCGAGGGTAAGTTATGTTGCAGGATATAAAATGGAGTTGGCAACATTGTGCTGTGGGAAAAGGAAGTGTGTAGAAGTAACATCTATTCCAATAAAGATATTGACCCTTTGTCCTCGAGAGATGACTGTCACTATTTCATTTGATGTAGCGAAGTTATAAAGTTGGATGTTTAACATTAAGTTCTGCATAATGCATCAACGCGTTAATACTTTGAATGCCATTGGCGTCACCGGTGACCCCCAGGCAAATCGAAGTACTATAATTCACTCGATTAAACGATGATTATTGCCAAAAATTTCTGTATTATATATGATGCCACCCATTGCGGTGACATTCAGTTTGATGAATGTGCAATGATAATAATCCAATTCAGTCAAATGATTTAATATTATATTATTTCCATTTTAAATATGTGTTAAATGTCGAATAAAATATCTTCGCTTCTCAGTTTATGCGTTATTACCCGATAAATTAATTATGTCGTCACTCACTACTTGATTTCATACAGTAAAACTATAAAATTTGATGCTTAATATTACCACACTGCCTACTGGTAACGAGAAATCTCGTTTTTAGTAAAGACACTCAACTATGCAACTTCGCTAATTACCACAGTATTGAAAAAAGTATAAAATTTCATTCGAATTGATTATCTACTTAAAATACATTACATAACGATATGATATCCGAGTTTTTCCATGTATAGCGATATAAGTTGACCTCGGTGAAAATTGCCATCCGCACGATTTTCTGAAAATCAGCCGGTACGCAATGCGTTAAACTTCGTATAACGCATCGATTTGAGAAATATTCACAGAAAATAGTTTCACAAAACATCCGCTCTATCTCATCAGAAAATGCTGAAATATTTCTAGAGGAAAACTTCCGAGTGCAAAGGGTGAAAAACAAAAAAAAGGAAGCCATTTGAAAGACATTTGTAAGTTCCAATAATCAGTTAAAACCAGTCACTTAATAAATTAAATAAATCAATAACAGGCCGCACAGACAAGAGTATGGGAGTATGAATTAACCGGTCTGGACCGGTTAATAGATTAACCTGACCGTTTCTACTAACGAAACAATTTTCCGCTGACAATGAAACCGGTACGCGTTGGATCGTCTTTCAAAAGTAAGGTTGTGTCTGTGTATCACCCAATAAAAATCGTATCAGGGTTGCGCAGTTTACCAGCCGCACGGTAACCCAGTGCGCGTCGCTTCTTTTTTACCGGTGTTTCCAGGAACCTTGGATCTGTATCTTAATGGAATTAGCCGGCGGACGTTCAGTGCGTTCCATGTTATATGCATTACATAATTCCCCGCGCATTAATCCGTTCGCGTAACGTGTGCATTGGTTCGTCAAACATTTGAAAGTTTCGAACCGGCATGAATATTGCAACAGGTTGTGCATGATATCCTGACCGATGTCGCTCCGCAGCTCCGATCCGAGAGGAAAAAAAGAGACTCGCGCGCGCAGTGTCACGTTCAAGGTTATCTAAAATGATTATTTCTCATTTTCCCGACGGTTCCCCGGGAGGACTCCGGCGTCGCCGCGATAGAACGAATTTTTTCACGTCCTCGATAAGCTTCCTCGTCCTCGAGCTAATCTGCTTATGGCAAAATTAACCAAGCTTGTCGAACTTCTTTATGCGATCTCTTCCGAGATGAAGTTTGCCGCAAGGTTGCCGCAGAGATTTATGTACGAATTACGAACTGACAATGGCGCGACTTTGAAAAAATATACACACACACACATATACATGTATATAAATATATATATATATATGTAACCACGCTTACAAGAGCGAGATGAATGTACCTACAACGCACCGTTGCGTCATTTTTCCATAAATGGCCAAGACGAGGTTAGGTACGGCAGCGTCACGTTACAGGTTACCTCTAATGGGAGCTTGGAACTTTTGTATTCCTGATTTTTCCACGTGAAATTGTATAGTAAGGTCGGAAATGACCGTGAAATGAATATTAAATTGTTCGCGAATGTTTCTTGAATATTTTATGTTAATCGGAATTTCGTTCGGGCAGGCCGGGCGCGCAATTAAATTGCAACAACTGGAGAAACAAAAGTGTTATTTATAAGAGATAGCTTTATTCTCTTATTTTCCTTTTCGACTGCATCCTTCCCCTTAATATTTTGAATGGTTCTTGGTCAACTGGATCTCAGTCACCTCGAGGGAGCCGACGAAAATAAAAGTGTCCTATCAATGCAGACGGAGATACCAACCCCAGGAGCGACGAAACGACGATTTATCGGAGCTTCTGTGCACACAGCTGCATTGTCGTCTCGTTCCTTTTTCCCTCCTCGCTCAAGGCAATACTTAAGTCTATTTCTCATGGCGAACGATAACGTAACGCTTTCGCGAAGCACGCTTATTTCATTCATAACCTCTTCGACAAGGTCCAATAGTACGCAGAATATTCTAATTATTTTAACCGTTCGCACTCGGAAGTTTTCCACTGGAAATAGTTCAACATTTTCCGACGAGATACAGACGATATCTCGTGAAACTCGAAGGGGAATCACACGTACAAGGAACGAAGCTATTTTATTTCAACATTTCTCAAATTCACGCATTATACGAAATGTAAGATTAAATATCAAATTTTATAGTTTTGTATGAAATCAAATGGCGAGTCACCTCTCGAGTGCAAAGAGTTAATTAGAAAAGTAACATTCGGATATTCGAGTTTAAGTAATGAGACTTTTATACGAAACATTTCAATAGATCTTTTTCAACGTGAAAATAAAGTGTGAATCTCCTTGCAGAGATTATAAATAATCTCGTGTGTTACAAATGAATAAGGAAAAATGGGAAGTAATGATAAATGAAGGATCTGTGAATACAACGATCTGAAAGCTCATTGGAGATGTATAATGATTCCATTGTGGGGAAGATTTTCTATTCGAGGACCAATTAACCTAATCTACAAAGTAATAGCGGGTTTCTGAAAGGATTTCTTTCAGTCCCGGTTCAAGCAACGGAAGAAGGTTAAAACGCTCAAGGATGAAAGCGTCCTAGACGAAAAGGACGCGCGATCCTTCGCAGACGCGTATCCTTTCTTTCTTCCCGCGAACCGGAAATCGCCACGAGCGACACACAACGCATTCAGAATGGTCACCCGACACGTCAGTCCGACCTCGAGGCTGACGCGTCGCTTTCAGAACTCTAGTGTCTCCCGCGAGTCGAGAAGCAAAATACGAAAATGGCCAACACAGATTTCCGTGTGCTTCGTCGAGTCTTTTTTTAACACTGGAACTACCGAGGATTTAACACTGTTTCTGCCGAAGAAGAGACACCTTTTGAAATTTTAACGTAAAATTATTTTCTCAGTTTAGTAATTTTTCAACTGAATTTTTGACATTTCCTAAGGTCAATTTTGTGATCTTGAAAAGTCGAAAAGTCGAGTCAGAATATGTGACTAAACTTGGAAAATAATTTTAAGTCAATTTCGAAAGGTGTCTGGACACCTTCGATAATAGTGTTAACCCTTTGCACTCGAGAGGTGACTCTCACTCACCACTTGATTTTATACATTGAAGTTATAAAATTGGATATTTAATATTATACCATGTATATGGCATCAATTTGAGAAATATAGAAATAAAGTAGCTTTGTTCGATGTACGTGTGATTTCTCTTGGAGTTAATTTCGCAAAATATCGTCTTTATCTCATCGTCAAATGTTCAAATATTTCTAGTGAAAAACTGCCGAGTGCAAAGGGTTAATACGATTAACAAGTAATCCATATAAAAATTGTAACAATAGATTATTTTCAGTTTCTTTGGACGTTCATTATAGTATTCAGGTGAAACTTTATTTTCAAGATCATTTTGAATATTCAATGCTGTGAAGATATCGATACTTGCAAAACGAGCAAATCGAGACCAGTCGTTTCGACTGGAACGGTAGTTCTAATGTTAGAAAATATGATTCATAATCGTACGAAAACAAAAATAAAAAAAATATCGTCAATTTATTGACATGTTCGTTTCTGCGTCGGTAACCGGTGGGCGACACTGTGATTAAGTAGAAAGCGATTCAAATGAATCACAGAACTAAATAATAATCTGAGATATAACGGAGCTTTTCGACTGCTATAGTTTAATATATTTAAACGCGATGATAGAGCGTGTAACGTATCTAGTCGCTTCTTATTGCGTGTTCCTCTTGAATTAGTTGCACCGAATTGAATTAGTCAACCGTGATGTTGGACGCTGGTTCGCGTGACCGATTTGGTGGAAATATATTCGGGAATGTTTGATAGCCTCGTGCTAGGAGTCTCAGAGCAATAACACGATGATTCGCCGCCAATATACACGGTGTCCAGTTAAAAATAATATGAAGATTATAAGCTCCTTTTTTCATATAACATTGTATCTTTATATATATCCAGTCTTCCAACACTGAGAAACGAAGTGTTTAATTTTCCTTAACGTTAATCATTTAAACATAAAGTGAAAGAAATTTTTAAACATAGTCCTCACTGAGCTGAGTGCCTCACGTTTGGAACGTTTTCAAAAAATTATGTCGCTCTAAATCATCTGTACTAAGCTCTTCGGACATCTGCTCGTGATGGATCGAGCGAAACACCCGTTATATCGACCAGCACCTCTACTCTTATATAAATCGATCGAAGGAAAACAATGGGAGCGAGAGGTCGAAGTTTAATGGATGCGATCGATAGTTTATCATTATCCTTCCAGTTTGGACGAACTTTTCAATGAACTTTGTAAAAAATCTTTTCATTAGAAAAAAAAGTATACGCTCCTATTTACATTCGTTTAAATAAAACTGCGAATTATGGGGTACAAATAAAAACAGTTCGCTGGAAACATACTAGTGCAACGATGCGGATCGCGAGGCATGAACTTTTTACCGTGGAAACACAAAATTACGATCGCAAAGAACCGTATGTACACTTTGCCCCGATAAAACGGTTAGTCACGTTCCCCGAAGTTTGCGCTCCAACGACGTGGAATCGTAGACCCGATCGGATGGCCCGTTTCCATGTGTGTTTACTTGTGAAAAGGGGACGAGTGGGTAGAGCTCGATGCTAGAGAGAGAGAGGGAGAGAGAGAAAGAGAGAGAGAGAGCAAAGGAATGAATACTATTATTCGTGTCATATTAGATCGAACAGTTCTCCATGTGCTCCCAATTCCGTTCGCTGCGAAACAAAATAGAACTGGCTGTGTAGCTTCTCAATAACGGTTCATCCGACGCGAAATATTTCTCCTCTGTTTCCTGTTTTTCATTTCCTCGATTTACCTTGCAAATAAAATGCACATTTGCCACGGGAGATTTCAAATCGAAAAACTCATCGGAACGGGAATGAAACGCGGATCAGCTACAGCTGTATGAAATGAACAAATTTCCATGATTGTACGACTGCAATTGAAGTTTCCGAAATGCCCTTCGACGAAAATCCCAATCGAATTTGTTCGAAACAGGTCGATTTTTAAAAAAACAAGGCGGAGACGAGGGTGTCCAATAAATTTTTTCACTCGTGAAAAAGCCACGTGCTTCGTCGTGCATGCCCGGCTCTAGTCGATGCCGTTTGTGCCCCGTTCACTCGTGCGTAGCACGGGGCTGGCGGGTGGCGTGTGGGCGGGCCATCGATACCTTCCAAACATTTTTGTTCGTGAAAGTCCCCGGGTGTTGCAACGTGACACAGAAAAAAAAATACAGAAAGAAAGAAGAAGATAATTCGAGTGTTCGCCGAATCGGCGGAAACGGGTTGCGTCCTCCGCCGCTTTCTGGGAGGGGGTCGAAGGCCATCGTATGTTTGTTTATAGACCTTTTGCTCTCCGTGTCCGTCTGGTTGTCCGTAAAAGCACGGCGTTACCCGTGCGTTGTCAAACGAAAATTCGAAATGAAAGGGATCGATCGGCTCCGTTTCGTCGGATCGTCGGGACACAGGATAAACGTGTACAGTAGCGCCTCGTTACTAGTTCACTCGAAAAATTCCGATATTAACCCTTCGCACTCGAAAGGTGACTCTCACTCGTCATTTGATTTCATACAGTGAAACTATAAAATTTGATATTCAACCCTTTGCACTCGGAAGTTTCTCATTAGAAATGTTTAACATTTTTCGACGAGGCGAAGACGATATTCCTCGAAACTCAGGGAAATCACAAGTGTATTGAGGAACAAAGCTATTTTATTCCAATACTTCACGTGTCAAGGCATTATACAAAGATCAACGTTAAATGTCAGATTTTATAGTTTTACCGCGTCAAATCAAACCGAGAGTCGCCATCCGAGTGCAAACGGTTAATATTGTACCTTGTATAATGCATCAGTTTGAGAAATATTGAAATAAAATAGCTTTCCTCGATGTACGTGTGATTTCCCTTCGAGTTTCACAAAATATCGTCTTTATCGCGTTAGCACGTTGACTGCCACGAGAATTCCGAACGTTTTGTGTAACAATACATATTCTTTCATAGCAAAGGCAAAAGGTATTAGAAATAATTATTAATGACTTGGCGTCACAGTACACGTGTCACACTATCATCTAGCTGTTTGTGTTACTAAGTATTTTTATTCGACATCAGTTTTCTTATTGTCGTTGTATTTAAGCAATTTTGAAGCTCCGGTCACTGGCGACCACAATGGCAGTCGACGTGTTAAATAATGTTCAAATATTTCTAGTGAAAAACTTCCGAGTCCAAAGGGCTAACAATGAAATTTACCATACGCGGATGTCCTATCACGCTCAAACGTTTCAAAGAGAACTACCAGCACGTATACAGACGAGTACAGTAATGCCTCGTTACTTGTCCGTTCGCAGAATTCCTAGCCTCCGCCGATTAGAGCTTCAAGTTCGACTACTGCCGCTCTCGCGTCCGCCTCGAGGCTCGTTGAAATTCGGTTTTGCAAGATTTTCGTGCGGGTCGTTCTCCTTGGTCTCCCACGCCCGTTCTCTCGCGCGATTGAAACGTCTCCCGGCGATAATTCGAGCGCGTGCGGCGTAGAGGCCGTCTACCAGTTGATGGCTAGCGGCATGGCACAGGAGCAACAGGAGTTTTTCACTACGTGTTTTGTCTATAGTTCTGATTGGTTATGTGTAAGCGTATGGACGAGTAAGAAACTCTCACTGTGGGACCTGGTTCAACGAAATTGCTATTCTTCCCAATTCACTTCTGTAGTCGAAAGCTTTTTTGCTAATTATATTCATTACTCCCCCGACGAAACACTAATCAAACCGTTGACTCTGCTTAACTGTAATATTCTATTTGAACCCGTTGACCTAGAATATCGTGTCAGACTCGCGACGAAAATTTTCGATTAAATTTCAGAAATCTAAGTATTATTAATTCCGTTTAAATGTAAATTAAATATTACTTTTATCAATCACTGGAGTAAACGTGGATATAGAATAAGCATTAAAATTCGTTGTTCTTACTAAATTATTACCGATAAAGTAGTTGTATCAATCACAGTTAAGAAACAAATGGGGCAAGGGGATAAATTACATTATATAATACACGGTATTGAATACAGAATTTTATAATATTACCATAGCGAACCGAATGGCGTCTAAGTCGCTGTTCGAGTGCGGAGGGTTGAATTATCCGAAGTATTGGTTCAATTGGAACTCGATAATCCGGAAGTTCAGCCCGCATTCGAGCTAACGATTTATCTACACTCTTAGCCGCCCAATTAAATCGGATCGTCGAGATTCCACTGTGCCGGGAGTGACATGCGCAAAAATGGAAACTGACTTAGACGAGAATTCCTCAGCCCGGTCGTCAAGTGGTAGACGGACTGTACCCGGCGTGCACCCGGTTTATCAGCCGGCCACCGTTTTCCTGTAACACTTTATCGGCGTCGGGGAAGAAGCTTCTTCGGGGCGTGAGGAGGGAAAACAATGGCGTCCGATGCTCTTTGAACGGGGGAACGTTCGAGAGGGGAAAAAGACGACCGGCCGGATCCCCCTCGGACCTTAAAGGATAAATCATCGCCATTGGCACGGACAGCTCGCGGTCATTACTGTCTTCGGAGATAAACACGACCGGGGCCGGTCGGGACACCCTTTCTGCGTTCCCTCCCCCGTGCTTTTTCGCTCGCTCGTTCGCTCGCTCGCTCGCGCAGGAAGTTGATTATCGCGCCGCCATGCATCGCGCGCGGTCATCAAGAAAATCATGTTCAATAACGCGAGGAACGACCGCCTGTGTCCGGGTGTCTTTAAAGCGCGCTTAATATCATTGACAATTATTCGGGGCGAGCGTTCTTCTGGCACGTCCATCCCTTCGGAGAGCTTTCATTCAACTGACCGGTGTGACGGTCACAGTGGTTTTAAATTAATTGTTCTTCCTCCTTTCTTGGGTTCTATAGGTTTCGTAGGCGATTCTTGTGCACTGCTCATGGAAACGTTCAGTTTCTTTCATTGTTAGGATCATCGAACTGTCGAGAATCGAAGTGCTTTTAGATAATTGATACTTCGATTGTGGATGCGTTAACGACAACTATGCGAAAGGCTTGAGCAACTTAAAGAATGTACGAACTAGATCGATAAATCAATTATTTCATTTCGTTCGGTAGAGAATAATTGAATAGCTTTGAGAGGATAGTGAATTCATTTGCTAACAGGGTTCCTTTTTCATCGCGCGAAGGAAAATAATGGTAGAATGTACCGAGTTAATGAAATACACTTGTCTCAACGATATTCACTGTTCCATGTCACGAAGCTATTAATGCTGATAAGTCCACGAGTATATAGAGTTCATTTGAACCAGATGCTGGAATTAATTACGTCAACGACCACCGGTGGTCAACACAGCGGTTGACGCGTTAAATGCATGCCTCGAATTTGCCTGTGACCTGGTACGTGAAAACAATGAATATCAGTGTTAAAATCGATAATTAAATTTCAATTCTCTTTCGCATTGGTTCACTTTGAAGTTATTTAAATTAATTCGAGACGTTCAGCCGCCTCTGCTGAGCGTATCTCCGCTACAAAAGTGCAAAATACGCCGCCCGAGATGCAGTTTATCGCGAAACATGTTTGCCGGCCAAACACAGGATTGCAAATAATTTCTCCAACGACGTTACGCCGCCTCTTAATAGTTCACGCCTCGACGATTAGCCCCGGGGCACTATGGAACTGTTTAAATCGCGCATCTTTTCATTCTAAAGAGCTATAGTCCGAATGTCTCGTGAACTAAACAGTTTCTGACACGGCCGCTTTAACGCTTTCTTATGGGGAATAAGAAAAAAAGACACCTATCAATTAGCATACGAAAGAATGATTCAATCTAGACCAGCGGTGGCCTTCAAATATTCTAACGTCTCCGTTTCCGGAACGAATATTTCCACCGGGTGAACGGACCATCGATAAACATCCGGCTTTTGCAAACTTTCTGCAAGTGTTTTTCCATCTAGTCACGTATTCAATGAAAAACTCAAAGAAACGTTCAATTTAACGCGTCGTTGATGATATACGCCCATTCAGGAGACTGTAATTATTTTATTAACTGAACCAAATGGCTCGGTTTATCATAGATCTTGCAGCGATTATTACCGCAGACCCGTAATTACGTGATAAGTTACATTTAACGCGTCCATTAAACGTTTTTACGTCCGATACATCGATTAAAACTCAATTTCCTCCACGTGTCACTGAAATAATTCATCTTCAAACCTCTAAGAAGCCAAGTTATACGTCAAACTTGTAAATACTACAACAGAAGAAAACCATAGATCGATCTTTTATCGTTCAGTTAGTAAAATTACTCGCCAACGTGTCAACGTTCGTTCTCAAGGGATTAAAATTCCACGCGAACGTAGCCGAACTCCCGACGATCTAGACCTACCCGAAACCAGGGCAAAGAAAATACGAAAAACGCGACAGCGTCGTGGGCAAGTCGAAACGTGGCAACAGGAGCGATACGCAAAATTGAACCACCTGCGGCTCGCGGCAGGACCTTCGCGCGGGGAAACCCCGGGTACAATTAAATTGAAAAAAGGAAGCAGACCGACGACAGAGAACTTTACCGACCCCGGCCTAACGTATCGGGTCCGAACCATTCCAACTTTACGAGCATTGTAAACCTTGGCCGCCTCGGTACTGACCGGTTCGGGATCTGGAAAAAACACGCGCCAGAGAGACCCTCGAGGACTTCCAACCCGGTCGCAACAGAGGCGCGCAACTTTCGCGCCGGTTTCTCCGGTGTTTCGGATCCTTACGAAACGCTCCTCCTTCTGCTTTCCTTTTTGCCCCTTTGGACTCCGAACTCAGCACTGGTTCAACACTGACAGAAGCATCTGCTGTTTGCTAACAAGGTGGGTCGCCTTTAAGGATTTCGGTGTCCTCTAAATTGGCCACTTTTCAGCACTGACACAGCTGGCTGCTACCGACCGAACTGACCACAAACCGAGTAGTTCGGCGCTTGGCGAACTCGGCCGATGAGAACGCGACAGAAGCGATGGTCACCAGACGCGCGAGAAGATAGAACCGCGACTGTCGAGCACACGACCGACACTATCCGTCCCGCGGGCCGTGTCGCTGCTCATTCTCTCTCTGTACCAACACGACCCACGCGTTTCTCCGCGCCGCCCGGAAGAGGGACAGAGGGACGAACAACAGCTCTCTCTGCTCGCTTCGAGGCGATCCGAGCGTGATAGCGCGGGCGCATGCGTTCACCCGCCGTCCACCCTCCGACGGGTTGGCTTCGCGGAACTACCTCTCGCGACGCGGCGATAGGCTGCTGCCACCCACGGGGGTGGCAGCGAATTTTCTACCCCGTACGGCAAAGGGCAAGTTACAACGATCGGCTCGGGTCGCTCGGAGTATTTCCCGCCTCCATATTTTCAACCCATTGCTTGCTCTGATCTCGAGTACCATTACCTTTGAAGTTTCCTCGCCTCGGTCTATTTTCATTCAGATTTTCACTTGTGCTGACCTTTTCACGGAACAGCTTGTAGTGAACATTTCCACGGAGAAGATGCTTTACTGATTCTGACATTTCATTCATTGACCTGAACAATATTACGAAGTCTGTACTTTTCTATTTTTATCATCGTTCGCGTGTAGAAAAACTGGGAAATGGGTTGAAGGTAATAATCGTAATCTGGATTAGGTCATCAATCTTCTGACTTTGCATCGTCCCTTTCCTATCCTTTTTCTGCCTGTCCTCGCTGTTGTAATCTCTTCATCCCCTAGTTTTATAACTTGTTTTAACTTTTCTCGGTTACCAAGAAACTTTGGTATTTTAAACTGAACGTTCCAGCTGACGACTACTCGGTAATACTCAAGAATAATATTTTTCGGAAGTATGACGCGTATCGGTGTTCGTTACAACCGCAGATAAGGTCGGTCACGTAGCTGTATGATTCCACGACACCCTGATTCATCGTTGAGCCCGACTGTTGGAACGAGACGCGCGCCAGATCCGCTGGGACGGCTATTGAAATCGCTAACGGGTTGCTCGGGTCGCGGTGAGGATCTGATACCGGTGCACCGCGGGTCACGCGACCGATTTAAATGGAAGCACGCGAGCACGACGGCGATCCACGAAGAGAGTAAATCGTACTGTCGCTCAAATACGTTTCTCATTTCTATTCTATTTTATCAACAATAAGCGAGCCCCAACTCCGTTTCACAGTAACAGAACAAGAATACAGGCAACCTGAATATCTTTTTAATACCTGTAAAGGAAGAAATTCGAAATGGACGAATGCGACCGATCGGCCTTTACATCGATCATTCCGACGGCGTAAACGAAGAGATAACTGAAACTGTCCCGCCGCTTGACGTGTTAATGAAAAAGTTCTGTCGGACGCTCAGTGTGTGTGAATTAGTTCTTCACATCGTATTGATGGATATTAGTATGGAGTACCCTATATAAAGAACTCCAAGATAAGAATGGTTGATGGAAAATAAATTGGCGTATATGCTCATTCCTCCGTTAACCAAAGTTATCGTAAACTCCAATAAAAACGTCTTAATATTATCTGCAGTGTAAAACAAGAAATTCGGTATCAGTCACTTTGGTTGCTCCAGTGTTAACCCGTTGACCTCTGATTTCTTTCAGAACTGTGCTTCGTAAAGCTATCCTTAGTAACTCCTAAGAAAAACAAAAGAATTCGATACTTATTCTATATCTACCTTCACTCTGAAGGTCGACGATTGATAATATAAAAATAATACTTAATTCATAATCAGAAGGAAACGAGTAACACTTGAATTTGTCAAATTCGATTCAAAATAATAGGATAAAAGGCAAATGTCTAAGCAACGTGGAAACGTTCGGTCACACGTGGTAGTCCGAGTTTTCTGTACTAACTCTGCCTCGTTACGAAATCACGGCTCTATCGGTGTCCTGGCGGTGTGGTTTATCTTCCGCCAGTGTACGAAACGGGACACGTATTCTCGCGTTAGATCCGTATCGGTTCCGCGTGTGTTGGTAATTTACACGAGTTACTTGTTAATGGCACATCGCAGCGGTACGGCACCCCCTGTCCCCCGCGAGCGTTTTATCGCTCGCGCTCCCAGCCTATTTGTTAATCCTACGCGTCGGTATGCTATACACATGGCGCACAGAACGCACGCCACTCGGAAACGCTGTGAAAACGTCGTCCGTTCTTCGGTGCTGTAATTCACGCGAACGGATATAAACTCTTGGGTACATCGAATTTTCCGCGGGGATGGTCTCTAGACGGACACCCGGTAGTTGCCAATCAGAATCCTGAGAGATTAGAAGCTTCGCTACGATCTTCAGGGACATTGCATTTGACGCGTTAAACGCCGCACGATTTCAAAGAGCAAAATACAGAAAATGGAAGTATAATATTAAATCACTCGATTGAATTAAGTTATTACGTCACCGCATCAGGTAGCATTATTTATAATATAGAAATGTTTTCAAATAATCATCGTTTAATTGAGTGAACTACGGTAACTCTATTTGGTTGGCGGTCGACGATGACCCATGGCATTCAACGTGTTAGACCTGCTAAGTTTTCCCAAGTGAAGATATGAAGCACAATTAAGAACGTGGAAGTACATAGTTTAGTAACATTATCTGTTCACCTTCTCACACTATTATAATTAATAAAGATATTCAAGACTACTCTTACGAAAATGAGCACGCAACTAAATCGGGAAGAGATCGAACAAATGAAGTGAACTTCCCAACTGTTCGCAGCTAGTGAATCACTCGATTACACGAAATATACTAAAGAGATTAACGTACCTTATAAGAATGTGTTCGGAGGAGTATCTAAGAGAATTTGGCGAGCAAAAGTTTGTAAAATCGAACGTCGATAACTCTGTAACTCGAAGATTCTGTCGAACTAGTCTATCACCTCGATCCCGTTACAACGAGCAGCACTGATATCCACAGAAGCCATCCAGAAATCATAGCCACGTATTTCCATCGTTGTGCAGCGGGGAGTTAATTAAACGAACGAACCGGATGAATCGCGGATGTATATTTGTCACCGTTAGAGCACAAAGAGCTCCTAGAACGGCGGCGGACGGGGCACAGCGGCTGTGCGTACTATTTAAAACGTTATTACGCATTGCCCGTTCACGCGCGCGTTTTTCTAGGCGTTCCGACTATTTTCGAAGCGTATCGGGAGAACGGACGCGCTGGGGAAATCGAAGTTCCCGTTCCGGCGGTCGCACGGACCTGGGTTTATCGACTGCGATAACGCCGCGGAGGGCTGCGGCAGGTGCGACGAGAGTTGTTTCGTCTTCCGTCGCGGTCCTCGGTAAACGCAGACGTTCAAACAAACAGGACGAACCCCGCGTGCAGGTGCAACGACGAGTTTCGCACGCTATTACCGTGCCCGTGTAACTGGGACATTGATGTCACGTAGCCGGAGCGCTATGCTCTTTTTTTTTCTTTATTTCCTTTCAGTGTCACGCGGCACAATGTTTTCTTTCAGCGTGACACCAGGTGGGCACACGTTGTTCGCCGGTATCACGTTGCGCCGCGGACTTTTATGCATCGAGTTGAACCCACATTATCTAAGCACGTTTTCAACGCTAGAACCACCGAACAGTCAAATTGGCTACTTTAAATCTTTCTATGGAAACTCTGAGTATATCTATCGCGATCACGATTGACTTGTAATTCAGTTCGCGTGTCACTGAATCAGTTTCTGTAAGAATTTCTCAGAGAAACATCTGTTGCGTTTCTGATCATTTCTGAAGAAAATTATTTCGAATAACTTGTCAAATTTGGATTTCTATGATTTGTCTTTTGCGATAGTAAGATGTCTTTGTTTCTAAGTATATAGCGTGTGGTGTATAGTAGCCCTCGGTGTCAGTATTTCTTTTGTTTCTGTATCGGAAATATCGTAGAAACTTCTAACTTGTAACGTTTGTTTGACATTCACTATCGCCTGCTAAAATTTTGTTTCAATATCGATGCTGCGTTGTATTCTTGTTACGTATTAATGCGTTGTTTAGAGTATCGCTGGCCACGCTTTCCCTTATCACGTACCGTGCAGCGAGCTGCATCTCCGAATCTCTCCCTCTCTCTCTCTCTCCTCGTTAATTGCATATCCGGAGAACAATGGTTAGCGCAAAGAGGCGTCGTTCTCTGCCTGTATTGTCGCACGTATCAATGAAACGCACGCAGTTGCATTCTGCGAGTAACTGTACCCGCGCGGTACACACGTCTGGAACAGATGTCCGGGACCCATCGCGAACACCCGGCTCCCTGTGCATGGGCAGCCTGCCTGTGCATTGCACGGGCACGCTTGGAACCACGCGAGATGAAGGACTCGCCGACGAACGAGCTGTTCATTTGCTAAAGTGTATAAAGAACCAATTAATGTTCCAGCACTGATACTTGGAGTGATCAAAAAGTGGTGTTAACACTAAAACTACCAGATAAATCAAATTGACCCACTTCAGAATTTTTATGTTGCTAATGTTTAGATTATAAAGCCGTTCTTGCGAGAGATCTTTAATTAAAGTTGTGCATTTATACGGATACAAGAGACCATTCGAATTTCAAGAAGCGTATTGTTATAATTTTGGTACGAAATTGGGAATAGGTCATTCTACTTGCTCGGTAGTTTCAACGTTAAGGCACTTTGACTTGCGAGCGACCTATATTCCGATGAAAGTTACGAAATGTGAAAGATACCGGGATCAAACGTTCGATATACAATATTAAGATAATCGTCTTTCGACAGTATATAATTACTTTTTCCATTTATTTCCTTTCGAATCCTATATTTTGGTTTCGCCCAGTAACCACTTCCTCTGTTATAATTACTCCCTTCCTTCGTGTACTTTTCACAATTGCCTTCGTTTCTTTTTATGCTGTTTCATTTGTGTCCAGTCAAACGATACAAACTGCAATTAGACGGAAACTAGAATTGTCTGCCTATTCGGGAACAAAAAATAGTCTCAGAAGTTGAAGCTCATGCCTGCTGCGACGATCACCCACGTGAACACGTCTCTCGCCTACGTCCCGCATATTGTTGTTCCCTTTCTGCGAAATTAGAAGCTGAGACACATCCCTTTGACTGCTTTCCCTTCAATGAATCGCGCGGCATGCCTCCTTCTCCGGTTGCTTGGGTGTCGGTCAAATAGGAACGGGCACACCGAACGGATAATGCATACCATGCAGGTGCAACGGCGGCAATGCACAACAAAACTGCAGGTACACGACCGTTTCTCACACGTACAAAGGGAAAGAGAGAGAGAAAGAGAGAGAGAGAGAGAGAGAGAGAGAGAGAGATCAGCAAGCGCAGCGCCGCTGGCTGGCAGTAATTCCTGGGAGACGCGTCCCACACACACACACACGGCGTGTGCTCTCCCACTTATTTTGTATCGAATACCGTTCGACGAGATGCTCGAATCCTGACGTACCCGGCTTTATGACGTAGTATCTGGGTAGCAAAATATGTTTGGCCCGAATTTACTATTTGGAACATGCCAGGATATTTCGGGTCGTTCAAGTTGAAGATCAAGCGTCATTTTCAAATGAATGTAACTATTTAAACTGATGTAACTTTATCTTTGAAGGCAATGAATTCTATAGGGTTTAAGTAACTTTGTAAATGACCGTGGATAGTTCACTGTGAATACACGGAACAAAATGGAACTTTTGAACCACCGTTTGGTCTTCATTGGTCAAAATAGTCGCCGGACGAGCAGAAGATCCGGTTTCGACTTCCTGCGTCCAATCAACTGACTTCTTTTTTTCGTTGCGCTAATAAATTTGATTAGTACGATCGTACTACCGCGTCCACTGTGGACACTCCGATTAGACGGCCGGCAAAGAAACTGACGCACATGTAACGGCGCTTGTTTTCGAACGGTGACAAAGTGTCCGATGAATTATAGGGACGGGTCGTAATTAATCGCGAGGACAATTCAATTACACAGAGGATACACACAACACTGTCCTTGCCTTCCGGAAGAGTCTTGTAAAACACGTTGCGTCACAGGTGTTAGGTATATACGCAAGTCGATTTCCATTGTGCCCGTACCTCCCCCAATTAACCACCGTTCGCATCACCCGCCTCTTCGTGACCCGACACCGCGCGGTGGATTAATTGCCGCGTATTTTCGTCGTGGAACACTTTCCGGCTAAGAAGCCGTCTCTACAACGTGCCTCATAAATGAAGTTCGAGATCTAGAAAGGCACAACTGACTTCTATTAACCCTTTCGCTACTACGGCCGACTATAGTCACCGGCCACAACACGACGCCCACACACGACGAGTGACTACAGTCCATACCGGCCACGAAAATGGAGGCAAAAGTTGAGATAACATAAACGATAACAAAACTACGTTCACGGAAGAATTATAAACACATTGCTATGAATACAAATCATTTCGCTCCTAAAAGCAGCGCCTTTTGAGACAAAAGGGCCCCGAATGCTCGCGTAATGTTTCCACCTTCAGCATGGCGTTTCGTTTTAAGCGTTAAGATAAAAGAAACGAAACATTAAATGAAACGACACGTATCCATTCGAAATACAAATATTTCCCCGCCATTCTAACTTCGCAACGTTGCCGAAAACCAACGTGCAAACGTAATAGCCAACGACTCTTTCGTAACGGGATGGTACCTTTTTTCGAAATGACAGCGAAAGTGGGAAAAAAAACTTTATTTAGCGCGTCGTTATGCAACAGAAAAGTGTCGCGCGTCAATTAGTCGGGAAGCCCGGGGGTTAACGCGTTTCGAAGTGTGGGCCTAATTTAAGTCTGGCAACAGCGCCGCGCCGGGCCGACTGAATGCTCATTGTGAGCGGGCGCGTAGCCGTGTGGCGCGGTTCTCCGCGCTGGCCAGGCTTTTTACAGTACGCGACACACACGTGCTCCCCACTAACTTTATTTCTGACGACAGAGTCCGCGATTCGAGGAGTCATCGGCACGGGAATACTTCCTTTTTCGCTAGCGGGGAGCCGAATTTACTGCGCGGCCACGCTTCGCTCTCGCCTCCTCGCCGCAGCCCTCTTTATCTTCCCCCAGCCCCCATCCCCGCCCCTTCGTTCCCCGCGAACTGTTCGCGGACCGTTTTCGCCCAACACGCATAACTGGGAAATTAGCGGCCGGGCTTCTGTCTTAGCCGCGAAACGCGCGCCACTGTCTCTCGCGCGCGCGTCATAACGCGTCGCGCTTCTTTTCGTTTTCAATGTTTCCGACCGATCCGCGTTTTCAGATACACGACAGTGAACGCCAGCCTCACCGTCTGTTATTATGTTGCATAACAGATCGACGACCTCGACCGTTATAAACAACCCGTCGCTTTCGAGCACACAGTGTCCCACCGGCGCCGCTTCTCGTGTGCGTGGATCCCAGTGGTTCTCAGCTTCGCCAGGTACCATGTGACTCCCTGAATCGCCAATGCAATTCAGGATTCTTTTGGGAAAATATGTCTATTAATCTATGGGTCCTCTTTCGGTAAAGCCTTTAACCCTTTCGCTAGTACGGTTGACTATAGTCGCCCGTTACAAAAATGGAGGCAAAAGTGAATCCTCTGCAGTGCAGAGGCGCCTCTCAGACACTGAATGATTTAACGCAGCAATGTTGGGAAGATTGTTGTTTAATATTGAACTTCGTATAATGCATCAATACGTGAAATATTGAAAGAAAATCGTTTTCTTCTTCGACGTGCCTGTGACTTCTCGTTAAGTCAATTTCGGAAAACGTCGTCCGAGTGTTTTCAGTGAAAACTTCCGGAGTGCAAAGGGTTAAGACAATATAAACGATAACAGAGATACGTTTATGGAAAAATTATACACATGTTGTTATCGACACAAATCATTTTGCTTCTAAAAGCAGTGTCACAACGGCGTTTCAGACAAAAGGGCCCCGAATGCTGAGAACTGCGCGCGTTTAACACTAGAACTACCAAACGGGTCAAAATGGCCCATTCCTAGATTCTTCCTCAGCAACTATTGAAAAGGAGCAGATGCTTCTCAGAGAAATGAGTAACGAAATTGATTGAAAAATACGCAAACTCAATTATGAATCGGTTGAAATCAAAACATTCACAATATTGGAGTTTCTACAGGAAAATGAAAAAATCTAATTGAATTACTCGGTAGTTAGTGTTAATGTTCCCGCTTTTGGCACGGCGCTCCGGTCTTCGCGGCGAGGCCCACCGTAGCGAAAGTGTTAAGTTGATCCAACTGTGAAACGTCTGAAGACGTGCCTATAAAGATTCATTTTTAACAGGCACGCAAAATATGGGTTCGAACATGACAATGTACCGACATCGTCACGTGAATTGAAATAAAAGGCTCGTCAAAAGTGAGCGTGGTTTTCGAGGCATTGAACTTAGTCAACGTAATATCTGTGGGATAGAGAAAAAGTAGCGCGGAACAGGTTTTAGGAAAATCGAGGCGAGCCTCGTGTCCTGCGTAACACGGGTTGTATTGGGTTACGTGTATCTGCCGCGCCATTATCGCTACGAATTGCCTTTTGCGGTCGTAGACACGCGATGCTTGTCACGGTCACTGGCCCATATTTCTCTCTCGCGTATGCTTCCTTTTTTTTTCCTCTCTTCCCTTTCGTGACAACCACGCGAACGTGCACCTCGCGCACTGATTTTCATCGTTGCGTCGTTCACGCGGCGCTGCCCACGTTAAGCCGCCACAGCGGCGAGTATATCACGGTTCGAACACGCTTCGCTCTCTGTAACAGTTTAGCGGTGTGGATCCGACTTGATGAGACGCGCGCGTTGCTAGACCGTAAGGGGGACCCCCTAGGTCGCTGTCAGCAATCGAAGGCAATCCTGCTTTCTTCATAATGCACAATTTGTTTTCTCGCTTCGTAACGCAACCATTTTTAACGCGTTGAATGCCACGGGGTCACCGGTGACCCACAACCAAATCGAATTACTATAGTTCACTAATCAAACGACGATTGAAAACATTTCTGTATTATAAATAACGCTACCCAACGTAGTAACGTTTAGTTAGACCAAGATGCAATAATAATGCAATTCAATCGAATGATTTAATATATTTTTTCCTTTTTGTGTACTCTGCCCTATGAAATCGTGCGGCGCTCAACGTGTTAACACATTGTTGACCGGTCACGAGTTAACTCGTGTTCGCGCTAGCATTGGCTATTTCAATTTTTGAAGTGCAGGGCAGTGTAGAATATCGCAAAAGCGAAATGTTAAAATTTATTTAAAAGATATGCCCGAAGTTTCATTTCAATTCATTGCGTACAAGATGTATTGAAGTTTACTCAGATTGTTTCACTTTCGTATTTAATTACGGAATAATAACCGGTGACATAGCATACCTTCCGCGTAAAACTACCGGTCAACAACGTGTTAACATTTAGAGTTATGGAAAACAAATATATTTAACCTCTTGCGCTGGAAAGACGTGCCACGAACGTCGAGACGTTTCCGTTTCAAAATGGTCAACGATGACACATTGATAATCTTGTTACATTACGCATATTAGATTGTTTCGAAATGCATCACTTTACACAAAATGATTAACAAACGAGATTAATGTCCACATCCGCGTAAGACGGGTAAAAATAAAATTCATCGCGCGAGACTCCGTCAAGTCTGAATTCATTTCCAGCGCGAGTGGTTAAAAATCTGTGAATCTGGAGTGCTTCCGTAGATCAATGCTCGAGAAACTGTGTAATTTACGAAAGATGACACGAGCCGGTTGAATATGACGAATTATGCGTTCCGCTCGCGCGTAGAGGGTAGGGGAGGTAGCAAGGGCGGTGGTAACGTATCGTTCGCGTCTATGAATATTCAATCGGACGTGTTCGGTGTACAATTATCCTGCGTCGTTTCGAAAGGTACAAATTAGTGCCTATTTGTTCCCTTTCACTATCTCGACCGGTTCATCGGCGCGCACAATGAGCGAGCGGAATACAAACGGCGCAGTTTTAATAACCGGACGAAATACCGGCCACCGGCATGACATTTCAATCCATACTTTTACAAGAGAAAGCACCACCCACGCGCCGCTAACAGGTCCTGCGATCTAGTAGACGCAGAGACGCACACACACACACACGTGTCCTGATATATCAGTCTCTAGAAGGTTTTTAAGACAAGCGCGTCAAGCACGATCGGAATGTTCTGTCCCTAGTCCTTCATGCTTACCGCGTTATTTGAGGATTTTTACAATACGCGAACAGCCTTGAGTTGATTTACATTGAGTTAACCTTTCATGCGCTGCATGTGGGGCACGATTAATTTTTACCTTTTTTCATTCTTTACTCCTCGTTTTCTCTTTGTTGAATTTCTGATCGGAAGAAGTCAGTATCGTTATCGCGATTTTTTATTATGGTCGAAACAGAAAGGTTCAGTAGAATTTAATGCTAGTACTACTAGAGAGATCAAAATGACCCATTTCCGATTGCTTCATTAATAATTATTAAAAACATAACAGATAATTCTCTAAGAAATTATTGCTGGAATTGATTCAGCAATAGACGAACTTAATTGTAAATCCATAGAAATTTCAATAGTAGCACTGTTGGAGTTTCCATAGATAAATGTCAAATAGTCAATCTGATTGTTCAGTAGTTTTAGTGTTAATATATAATATATACTGTTTTTTATCATTTTTTATCAAAAGAATTCAGTATCGTTATCACGATTTTTTATTATGAAATATAAAAGTTCAATAGAGTTTAGTATATAATATACATCCTATTACTTATAATTCTCAGTAACAAAATTTGACAAAACTTTTTTATAATATACTCCAGAGATGTATCACATAAAAATATCTGCAATATTAAAGATTAATTAAGAAAAGAAACGGCATAACCTTGTACGATCTCCCTAACATATTACCGACCATAAATTATCATTCAAACAAGCTGGCGGAGGCGGCCAAAACGGAGCCACCCAATCCCAAATGAAGACCGATCGTTATTTTATATCGACGTGCCATGGGTGTCGTACCTATGCCACGAGAGAGAATCGCACGAGGTGTGCCGATTACGCTACCGCGCCTCGAATTCCGTGGTAAAAATACAGCGTTAACAAGGGTCCTCCGACACAAGATGATTTCTTCAATATTCCCAACTAATGATTACACTCCATGTATTCATGTAAATTGCGAAAAAAAGAACCAATTCCTTCTACTAACGGTTCGAATAAATTACATACAGCATAATTAAATTAACTGCTTTGCATTAAATTGGATATTTATATTGGATCATTTTTTTTCAATTTCATCGATACTTATTAGACAAAAAATCTTTACACTCAGAAGCATTGAATCATCGTGCGTTCGAATTTTTACGTTCCATGACTCACCCTGTACTTTCCCGATGAATATTTTCGAGGAACAAACTTTTCTCGAACGTCCGACAGAATACGTCGAAACCGTTCGACAGAACGCCGATGCAACGTGTACGCCTGCTCATACGATATACTATTGTTCCACGACATAATAGTCCGGCCGCGGTCGGCAGTCAGAGGATTTACAACACGAGTTTTGTCGAAGGGAAATAAAATTGCAAAATCCATGGCATGTGAGCGTTTATGAGCTACGAAAATACTGCGTCTCACACGAGGGAATAGTTCACCGTAGAATATTTCCGAGCGGTTAAGGGAGACAATTTAGACACCGTGACATCCAACCGCGAACTTATTTATAGGTTATCACTGTTCTCACTTGAACGGTCACGTGACCCCCTTTAAAGAATCGAAGGAAGCGTTGCTGGTGAGGCATTAACTTCTAAGTTTAACGTTTCCTTTTCACTGGGGTAACCAAAATATCGGGGAGCGATAAACGTAACAACGACAAATGTTGTTCGAGCATGCAAGGCTATTCCGAAAGTCGATAACCTATAATTCAAGAAAAGTTGCAACATGACTTCAACGCACGGGTATCATGAAAGATTTATGAACTTGTTAACAGTTTAAAGTCACTTTAATCATTAGAGGCAAGATATACAAACGAAAGCAGGTGTAGGAAAATGTAACCAAATTACACTTCGTTACTGTATGATAATCTGAAGTCGGTTATTTTCAAAACAGATAATATTTTGTTAAAAATGTCTTAATACTCGAAACATCGAGAAAAAACGTTTAGAGGCCAGAAATAATTCTAAAAAGATAAACGACACGGGACAGAGTCGAAGTTTCAAATAAACGAGTCATTCACATTAGCACGTACCTTGAAAACCGGAAATACAATGAAATATCAATGACTGAAAAATACTTGTTCCGCGTGTACTCCAATATACTCCACTCACGACCGAGCGTGCAATTAGAATATGGATTTTCGAGTTGGGCGACTTCTCTTATCAGTCACGGGGAACACCGCAAGGCTCTTCTGACGTGCTCGTATCAGTAGGTAAGAAAGAGATACACGGAGGATGCAACAAGAACGCGGAACGGGCACTGTCCTGAAGTTGACGCTGCGCGATACGGGCGTTTCATCGTTTCCACGCAATCGTGCCGATGCAAATTACCGGAACAACGATCGACCGTGTCGCAACCGAGCAACATTGCGTACATACAAGCCACTTCCACCGTTCGAATCTTACTGTTACAACCGTACAACAGACAGAGAGAGAGAGAGAGAGAGAGAGAGAGAGAGAGAGAGAGAGCGAGAGAGAGAGAGAGCGAGCGAGAGAGAGAGAGAGAGAGAGAGAGAGAGAGAGAGAGAGAGAGAGAGAGAGAGAGCGAGAGAGAGACAAAGACAACGAGATAACAGCGAACTCATTTGAAAAATCATCTGCAACGCGCATCATTTATGGCGATAAGTAGCGGTGACGACAGTGTAAAAAGGAGAACGCGCACACCGCGGCACGCCGTCGCGAATTCAGACGCAATTGTACCACGTCGGGTTATAGTGCAGCGAATTTACCGACCCAACGGCTCAGGAATTTAGATCCGGCCGTGACAGAGGGGTGAACGTTCTGTTTCTGGTTGAACGCCGTCACCGGCCGCGTATACATGCGACGCGAGGACGTCGCACGCGGAGACGTCGGCCACGGTTGGTCCGTTGGTCGGTCACGTTACGACGGTAGAATTGACAGGCGCGGGAAGTGGACTTACACTTGATCAGGATGACACCGTTGTGCAGCTCCTCCATCTCGTGGAGGCGAGCGGTCTACCTCGTGATCCGTCCTCCAGGTTAAACGACGATAATTCCCCGATCGGAGCTTCCGGGACGAGGGGGTTCCCCGTCGTCTTTGCTCGCAACGTGCTCGCGTACTTCGGGTCTCCCAGCAAACATACGCTCGAGTGTCACGAGCTGGGTCTGCGGACGCGACAGCACTTCGGGGCACAGGGGAACGCGATCCGGCGAATTACGAGGTGGCACACGTGGCAGGGCCGGCCGCGGGCATAATTAATATTACGGCGTGCACCGATAACAACGCGTGTACCGTCCGACAAAGAAACGCCACCGAAACCGAGTAAACATGGCCGCGCGCGCGCGCCTCTCTGGGTTCTCCGTGGCCCGCGGAGCCGTCACGCACTGAGGGCGGTTGCATGGAAACGAAGGGCACAGAGGAGAGACAGACGGTGAACGAGCGAGCGAGAGAGAGAGACAGAGAGAGAGAGAGAGGGAGAGAGAGAGTGAGACACTCGGAGGAAAAGAGAGAGGGATATACCAGCCGAGAGAGGTGTTTGTGTACGCGCCCGCGCGTTTGTGTCTGTGTCGGTGTCGGTGAACAGAGACGCGAGCAAACGGAGCGAATGGAACAGAGGGTGCTGCAAGCTGCGAACGAGAGAGAAAGTTAGAAAGAGAGGGACCGTGGAGGTTGCGCGGGAAACGAGTAAGAGAGAGAAACGGACAAATCGAGCCGGTTACCGTGGGACGGAGACGGCGACGGAGAGAGAACGAATGACAGAAAATGAAAGAGAAAAGCACCCACCGCGACGGAACAAGCGAGAAAGAGGAGGGACAGAGAGGCGAGATCGACGACCGAGCTGCGGGACGGGGATGGAGTCGTTGTGTTACGGTAGTTCGTTAAGACTGCCGTGTGGCGGCGCCACCTAGGATACTCGTCATGATCCTGAACGGGCCCTGGTAAATCACGATCCTCTGACCTGGGGTATTGTTAAACAGAGAAAAGCGGCGAGCAGCTGGACTAGAATCTTGGTTAAAAATGTATGTTCAGGTTTCGGCGTTACGGTCATTGGAAATGCGGAAAATTCCGAGATATTTCAGGATCATGGGAAAAGGACGAACGCACCTGCGGTCGCTCGAGCAAAATTTTTGAAACGGAATTTTCTTGGCTTTGGTACGCAATACGAAATTGCTTATAGGATGTTGAGTATGTGTGAGATGTATATAGGAAGTTGAATGTAATCACTGTATCTCTAGGTACTCTGACGAGACTAAACATACCAATCTCCTGTCAAAAACCTTCGATGAATCTGCGCATGCGCGACACGAAAAGTATGCAACCGTTTCTGCACGTTTGAACGGAGATTCGTTTGAATGAATTATTTTCCAAGTAAATAAGCGGTCCCGGGAATTATTTCGGATCAAAATGTGGAAATCATTTGATCGTAACACTAGAACAACCAGAGAGGTCGAAACGACCCATTCCTGATTGCTTCTTTAATAATGATTAAAAACAAAACAGATAATTCTCTGAGAAATTACTGCAGAAATTGATTCAGCAATAGGTAAACTGAATTATAAATCAATAGAAATCTCTCAATAGTAGCACTGTTGGAGTTTCCATAGCAAAATGTCAAAAAGTTAGTTTGACTGTTCGGTAGTCCTAGTGTTAACCCTTTGCACTCGAGAGGCGACTCACAGTCGTTGTTTTGTTTGATACAGAACAAATACAAAGTTAGATGTTCAATATTAAATTTCATTTAACGTAATTATCCATGAAACGTTAAAATAGAATAATTCTATCCCTTAATTTCTATATTGTTTATAACAATATTAATTATAAAACATGTCATTGGTATTTCATTAGAGAATGAGTAATTTCTAGCGAAACAATTTTCGAGTGCAAAGGGTTAATGTTCGTAAGGAAACGCGTAGCGGGAATGTTATATCAGTGATAACCCGTGCCACAAAGAGACCGAACGCGGACGAAATGTTGACACACAAAAGAACGCTCGAGTGGCTGAAACACGACGCGATTCGGAAGTGCACGTATGCGCTGAGAGCGCAGAACGTCCGTAAAAAAATCCGAAGCGAGCATCGCGCGACCGGCGAATGTGCGAACATTTCATAAAATAAAGCTGCCTTCCGTAAAAGAGAACAGCCCCGCATCCTGAAAACATAGCCCCATCGTTTCAGATCGGCGCGTTACGAAACGACACGCGGACGAGCCATCTAGCAGGAATAAAAGTTTCGGCCAAGTTCGAAATACGTCGAGCGGATCGCGTTGCCAAAGCGGCAGATGGCCAAGGCTAGGAGTCAATTGTATTTACGGAAAATCCCTTCGATCTTGGCAACACTGCGCAACACGCGTTGCGTTGCTCCATGATATTCTAACGGTCTATTAAAAGAGGTACACACTGTGCAGTTCATTTGCATTCGAGATACCTACGAAAGTATTAAACTAATCAAAATGCATGTCATTTATACCAGGTCCACGTGGCTCGCCTATACTGATTGGCAATCAATGATGATATCGATACTGCTCGGGCAAAGAATCTTACCCCAGTGGTCGATAAGACAGTGAATCGGGCTGGATGAGAGAGGAACGGGTTGGCTGAGCAACAGGAAAAAGAGAGCTGCTGTTGTGTAGCTCTAATGGGAGATGGCGACGCGGTTTGTTTTCCTTTCTTGCCTTGGCAGGCGGCCAAACAGCGGGCCGGTTATACGCCTCGTCCGCGGCCGAACCTCCTCCACGCGCGGTATATACCGCCTAAGTATCGCGTCCCCACCAAAACAGATCTATGTTTGCAGCTTCCACCGGCGGCGGTAGCTGACTGCCGTTCCACGTATAATACTCCCCTCTAGTTCCTCGCCGAGGACTGAAACCAGGTCTACATTTTAGTACGCATCAGAATCTCGACTATGAGAAGTTTTCACGCGAGCCTCCGCGCGCCCGGTAAACTCGCATGGGACGACGGTCAGCATCATGACGCAGACTTCACAGCAGACCAAATTTCGATGTGAGTTGCACGGCTTGCACGAAGGGAGGAACCGTGTTCGGGGACAGGACACGTGCGTGTACGCGACGCGATTTCTTTTTTTCCTCTCTTCTCTCTTCTCTCTTCTCTCTCTCACTCTCTCTCTCTCTCTTGCGTTGATTTTCGACGGACAGTTTTTCGTCGGGAGAGGGACCTGAATCAGTGACTGGTGGACCGTGGTTCGCGCGTAGATATTGTGGTTTCCGTTTCGATCGCGCCGCGTGTACTTCATGTACGTCAGTCACGGTTGCCCATTTTGCTACGTAGATACACCGCGGTACGCAAGTGCGCGAACCGTCTGTCCCCTTGCGTCATCTTCGTTACGCTTGTTTCGCACCGGGCGGCTTAAACTTTGCCATCTTGTTTCCCGATTCACACGGCCCGTTCCCGTGGTTCGTCCTTTTGAATCCGAGCGCAGCCGCCATTATCGAATTACTGGGATTTCTGTTTAAATACACGGTGGTAGCATTAAGTTGTCGCGGGCCGGTTATTAAAGGCGACGATTCACTGTACCTTGTAATTTCGAAACGTACTGTCGCGGGGCATGGATATATACGGTGGACAATAATGTTTGTGACGCTCGCTCGCAACCGGGTTCTTTTATTTTTCGTCGTTGCTTTTCTCTGGAAATTATTGCGATCGCTTCGTCGGTGACATTTTATTTGCTGCATCGTAATTGGCGTTTCGTGACACGCGAGGCAGTGTACTTTTGTATTCCGCTTGACGTTACGTTGCACAGCGTGATGCACATAGTGGCTGAAGTATGCAGGCTGCATTGTAGAAGTTTTCATTCCGGGACCGGCATTGAATGCATAGCATCGCGAACTGTCGGAATGAAAGTTTCCATGTAGAGACATCTGCTTGTTACGTCTCGCGACTTTCTCTTGCAGAGAGGATTTTAGAAACTTAGGAATCCTTTAGCGTTCAATTACCCGAACGCCGAGGTCGGGATGCATCGAACAATTGCGCAGGATTTTATTTTTGGAATAACGGTTATCGTTGACCTTGATTTTTGAAAATTTCTTTTCCGTTTCAATTGGCATTTTCTTTTAGCTTCGGTGTCTTTATGAGACTACGTACCGAGTATCTCTTACAAACTGGTAGTCGGATTGTTTCTTGTAATAAAAAAGTCGCATTGATCATTCCTTTCTCATGTTAAAATTAATTACAGGCTTTCAGGGTGTGCATACAAGTAAGCGGCTACATTTTTTAAGCAATTCATTGACTGACAGTCGACTAATTACCAGGAATGTAATTAGCATCTAATTTACACGGAGTTTTAAAGTTAACGTAACCACCTTCGTAGGCTGAAAATTCGAACGCTTTTTGAAACTTCATTGGCTCGTGTATGCAGCATCGTTGAGTATCGTTTTCCGTCCTTAACCTTCTAGCGAGACGTCCAACACTTAAGTACAATCCGCCACAGAAGTCCGCGCGCGGATATCAAATTTCAAATGTCCAACGCGCGCAGACTTTTTGCGATCAACTGTACACGCTACAAATGTCATTTAAACGTGTTTACGGGTTCAACACGTTTATTTATTAAGTGCGGATCGTTCTTACGAAAGTTGCCCGCGACGCACGCGAGAACAGTTCGAAGAAAACACAGTGATAGAATGTCGTATAGCGTTCCTCAGTGTCCACGTGTTCCCGCGGCATGAAACCTTCGCCTTATAATTTCTTTTTCCAACAGAAAAAAGGAATCGTATGTTCATTGTGAAAATATTATTTTTCTCCTGCTGAAATTAAGTAAATGAACACTCACATTTATTACTTTATTATTATTGTCGTTATTGTCGTTAATATGACGATACTAACATTTTTAACATCAACATTATCATATTACTCATTTGCAAATAAGTCCAAAGAAAAAAAGGAATCACATGTTCCTTGTAAAAATATTATCCTTCTCAAGCGGAAATGAAGTGAACAACATTCACATTTATTATTTTATTATTATTGTCGTTAATATGACGATACTATCATTTTTAGCATCAACATTATCATATCGCTCATTTGCGAATAAGGCAAGAGCAATTATTTTCTTGAAATTAAAAATCAATCTAACATTCATATTAACAGAATGCAAATTTTTTGCAACAAAACCGTCTCGGCGTTACAAGGCGGCGGGTTTAAATCGCGCGTGTCCAAACTGTTATGCCTCCTGCCATCTTGTCGGTGACCAGGTCTCCTTCTCTCCGTCGGTACCCCGCGGCGACACCGACATTCCGTCGGCGACGTAATAACCGTCTAATAGAGGAATCGCAACCGTGACTACACGTGATAATAATCACGAGTCATGCAGCGGACTCTGACTCCCACTATCCCCATCTTCTCCTTTTTCTTTTTTTTTTTCTGTCTACCGATGTTCACAGGGACCGAGAATCTCACCTGCCGGTTCATTCAGTTGAGAAAGGAAAATGGAGAGATCTTCACCGGCCGCAAATATTCTGCACAGGCAGGCTGGAAGTGAGTATACACACGCATGAACGCGACGCGTCGCCTGTAGTTTTACGGACCGGTGACTCTGTCGAGGTCCGAGTCGACCTCGAAAAGGAATTCCAAGTATTCTTGGACGAAACGCTTTACCTTCGACGAAGATTGATTTCCTTCTGATTTATGCCTCTCTTATTATCATTATTATAATTGTTGTTGTTGTTGTTGTTATTATTAGCAATAGTAGTAGTATTAGTAGCATTAGTATTATTTGTATTTTCATTCCTCGACTATACCGATTGATACCTTTTACTCAAATTTAGTAGAAGTTGAATTGAATTCATACGAAAGAAATTTATGATTGTATTCGCGGCGTGCAATCATTTTTTAATAAATTCAACGTACAAAATATTCTCGCGGGATGTTTGAAATATTTCTGAAATTTTGTCCTATTGCTATTCTTTAAGAAGTAATCCTATTATCTGTAGATCTATCGATATTGCTTAAAATGTTTTGTAAACCAAATAGTTTTGTATGTTAGTGCAAAATGTGTTTTCGTTACCAAGCCATGATCAGATTATTTACAGGCACAGCTCTTTGTGTCGTGTAAAAATCTCAAAGAAAAGGTTCGTCCGTTCCCGGTTTTACGGAACAAAAGAAAAAAAAAAAATCAGGAAGTATGAATCTCGGCGATCGTTTTTCGTGCGTTTTAAATGCAATCGCAGCTCCGTTTCATGTTCCGTCACGTTTTACTTCCTTATTGGGGTTTAACAGCCGCAAGAAAGCCGAACGATCGCCTCGGGCGGGTTTGCAGCGGTGCGTGAAACCGAAAAGGCGACTATTGCCAATGGATCCCCGCGACGAACGAAAATAGCACGGGACATCGGAATATAGGGACCACGCGGATCACTATTATTAACGGGCCGAGCGCGATGATCGGGAGAAAAATGTTCGTTTGCCGAATCGATTTAGTTAGCACACGAAAATTAGAAGAATTCGATGAAATTTCGTAAACAAGGAAGCAATGAACAGTTTTAGCACCGACGTTTCAGAACATTAAGAAAGAGGAGTTAGTCACTATGATCTACGAAGTCAGACAATCCTTTCCGTACTGATTAAAGAGATGAATTGCAAAATAATTAGAGGTTCAATGAAAGCAGACTAATAAAATTAAAAATTACAATTGAAACAGACAGGATTTTTAACGCTGTGTCCGCTAAATCATAGAACTTTAATTCGTTTGTTTTATGCACTCGCTTGAAGAGCGTTCAAGTAACGCGTACCTTCGTTATAAATATTTATATATTTATCAGAGCATACTGTTTAACGCACCAGGTGCCGAGTAATTACTCCCGCGTTCGGTTAGGGTAAATTAAATTCGACAAAGACTGAGCGTGTTTGATTCATAGTAACGTTTCACTGAAAGTGGTACTACGTTATCATTAACTCCTATGAAACGTTTCAGATCGTTCTAAATTCCCATCATTCATATCTTCTTCCTTTCACGGTTTCTGATCTTATGCCATGTACCGTTTAATTGAGATCTGTTGCTTCGTTACTGGAATAAATAAATAAATACGACGAACGGTAGCTTGCAAGAGTTTTTACAATAATTTGTATAAGATTGAACACGTCTGCGATAGCTAAGAATTAAAATGTTCAGTAATTTCTGGAACCAATGGTTTCACCAATTTCATTATTACGCCACGCTCACGTGGCCGTGGAATTTCACGTTTGCCTGACAACGAACGTGCCGAGTAAACAATGTTATGGCGACTAATAAAGATTAGGAACGGTGCGCATGAAAATCGCGGGGTATGAACACGAAATAATTGACGGAGGTGAAGTTTGCGCGTGCCCGTTCGTGGGAAAAACTCGATATTAAATATCGATTAACCACTCAAGAGTCGCGGGCGACCGTTTATCGACGAGATACCGGTGCCGGTCGTTTTCACGCTCGACCGGCCGCGAAAGAACCGCGGACAACAATGTAAGGGCACCGAATGAATCGAGCGTTAAGTACTTAAAGCCGACGTTTTTACATTCCCCGCCGCCATTTTCATAAAAACATGTGCAAATTCTTGAGATTTATATCGATATCTTTCGAAGTATCTTGAACAAGGAATCCAGCAGACAGATTGATGATTATTGATTAACAATAATCAATCAATCGACTATTACTAAGAACTATGCAAAATATTCCTCGAATATATTCTCAACGAACAAACATTGATTATTAGTAAATTTTACGAAGCCTAAAGAACGCTTTTCCTTTGAACGAGAATGGCAAGAGGAATTCAAGGTTACCAACTATTTCTCAAGCTCAACTGTATACAGTGTCGGAATGTAGCCTACATTCTAACGAATTTAATAGTCAAGGTTGGTCAAGGCCGACGTCAAGTATTTCTCGACGCTCTCGTCAGAGTTTTGAAAATTGGTAATTGTCTCGATTATTATGTTTGAATCATTGTACGTATTACGTATTATTGTATAATATACCGGCACGATAAAATCGAGCCGTGTTCCCATTAATGTTACCAGTTTTCGAATGACAGTAACAAAGTTTTGATTCAGATGTGTCGACGACGATAGCGAACGGAAACGGAAACGTTCCCGGGAATAGCATCTCGCCACCCGTTTCTACACACGTACATCGACTTTATTCCTTTTCGGTTGATTTGTTATCGCGTGGAACGCCTGATACGAGCAAAACAATGGTTCGATTTGATTCCGAACCGGGGAACAGTGTCCCCAGTGTTCGTTTCTCGGAACCGTAACGCGCCGATTCGCGGAATTTCAGAAGAGTCGCGCGTGAACGATGCGAATTCAACCTACTTCGCAGAGAAGCAAAAACACTTTCACATTTATTATTCATTATCACACATTTTACCAGTAAGAATGATAGAAATATAACGGTTGACGCGATTAGAAATCAACTTTTGTAATCGTCGATTGCACGATAAAGATTTATTCGAATTTCTTCTAATCAATTACAACGTCGATAAACGAAACTAATCGAAATTTCAAAAAGAAGCATCCTGTATTAGCCTTTTTTAAAAATCTTCCTTTCAAACCGAAGAAACGCGTGAATTCAGACACTCGACACCTTTGAGCACCACTGAACATGCCACGTGACAACTACCATGGCGGTTCTCCGCGAAACTATTGGCCAATCGCGAATGATATTCCTTATACTCTCTACAAACGCGATTCGTCAAATTCATGAACATTATTTCAATGAAATTATAATGTACCGATGTTATAATCAACTCAAAGAAGAAAAAAAATATACCATAATGGTCGTGGTTCCAGGCAGTACCGATTCGAGGAAAGTCGTTAGATGCTCGGTGTCTCGCAGTTATTATTATCATTATTATTATTATTATTTACGATATGCATTAAGATCCGCGTGTTCCCTCCACGGTGGTAAAGAATTAACGAATATTCGCGACGTTCCGTTTCGTTGCGCGACGCAATCCCGCCGGATCAATCCGTTCTTATTTCGCTATCCGAGGGACGTTAAACGACCGATGATTTATGCGCCGCCGACACCCGTATATCTTGTTTTCTATTATTCGACGGTTTCCTCTTTCATTTTCGCAGGTACATACTGCGCGAGATGCGACAGGAGTTTCCCACCGTAATGGCTAACGTGCACTACACGGTGCTGAAGAAGAAATGGTCAAACCTGTTGCAGCAGTACAAAGTGAGACGCGCCAGATGCCTTTTATTACCGTCGCGATTGCTCGATTATCTGCCCGCGCGTTAGTTTGCTTTGACCCGTCTTCCGTTTGTGTTCCCTCCTACGGGAAGGATAATAAACGCGCCTCCCCCGTTTCACCGTGCGATAGGCGTTCCCCCGTACACCCTATTTCCTACCCTCGAGGGAGCAGATATTCTCATGGGACGAGAATCGCGGTCGTTCAGGAGTTTCTCTGGAAAATTTCGTTTCTTTTTCTTTCACCGTTGAAACTAACACCGTTTTTCTTTGCTCCGTGGAAAGGGTTCAGCGTTGAAGGGGTTAACGCGTTCGGAACGGACTCGAAGTGTGGTTCGCGAAGCGACCGAATCCTGATATCTTAGTTTAAGACGATACTGTAGTTTCCAAAGCAATACCGTGGCACCCAAAGCGCCCACAGGATTCACTGCTGCTGACTACACCAGCCGTCCGTCTCGAATGTGTTAAAGTAGAATCGAAAACGCGAGGCACGCGAGGAACGCGCGTCGGGCATGGAGACTCGCCTTCAGCTCTGTCCTGTTACTATGCATCTGCCACAGCGATCTGTTGAAGGAACTGAGGAACCCGGTACACGGAGACAGGAACAAGGCGGACGACGTATCCTGGCCGTTTTACAGCGCGATCGACGAGCTCCTGGGCGGAGGGCACGGCGACCGGGGAACGCCGAGCCACGACGAGTACATCGATCCCCACGAATTCCTCTGCGTATCCGTGACACCGGAAGAGCCCACTTCCTCCTCGATGGACGCGACGCCACTCGAACCCAATCCGGAAACCGAACGCCGAGGAAACAACTTCCAACCTGAACCCGGGATAAGGACATTCGGCGGCGATGGATGCTCGATCGAGATCGAGAGAATACCGGCGAACGAGGCTGCCAGGTTCGAAAATCATTGTTACAGAAATTAATCCTTTGCAGTCGGAAGCTTTTCATTAGAAACATTCGACACTTTCCGATGAAAGGCGACGCTATTCGAAACGAACTAATGAGAAAACATACGTCAATTAAGGAACGAAGCTATTTTGTATAAATATTTCGCATATTGATGCACTATACAAAACTTAATATTATATATAACACTTTGTAATTTTGTTATATAAAATCAAATGGTGACTGCGAGTCACCTCTCGAGTGCAAAGGGTCAAAAACCTGGGCTAGAGACCTAGGAATCCTTAAAAGTCTTAAGTCTTACATCGAGCTTACAATTAGATAACTGAATCCATAGAATTCTAGATTTAGAGGATTCAAAGATCTCAGTCTCGTATCCTTGAGTTCTCACTCAAATGGATTGTTTAAGTTTGGTAAAGATTGTGAAGCTTTTCTATGCATCAATGAATCTGAATAATCTCGATCTAGATAAACCGGTCGCCAAAGTTTCTTGCGCGACGATCCACCTTCCTTCCATCGTATCGTTCACTTGGAGCACTATATTTTTCATTTATTTTGATACTGTTATTGATTACTGTTGACGAGATGTCGGTCATGCAGCGAGACACGTTCTGTTCGCAGGCAAACCGGCAAAAATCAGGGCCGAAGGAAGCGCGAGCCTAGCGCCGCGTCGAGCATCCCGCGGCTACCACGTGCCACGGAGCTCACGATCAAGAAAGTTACGTCGGAGGCGGACTGTTCCAAGGACTTGTCGAGGGTACGAGGAAACGACGCGGTCGATTCCACCAGAGACAAGGGCCGGCTGGCCGAGCCGCGTAACGAGGATGAGGAAAGGCCGAGAAAGTCGAGGCGAACGCAAGCCCCGTATCATCGGGATGATCACGAGTCACGGACCGATCGCCGTATCGAGCAGATCTTCGAGTACATTAAACGACGGGACGAGGAGAATAGATCCATCATGATCCGTGTGATGCACGCGGTCGAAACAATCGCCAATAAATTATGACGCTGTTGAATTATACGCTTGAGAAAACGGCTCGCAACGGGACGACTTCTTTTCGGGAGGGAACGGATAAAAAAAAAAGGGACGAAACGCGCGCGAATTTAATTGATCGATCGATGCACGACCGGGTCGCGTAGCTTTAAGTACTTACTTTCTAAGCCACTCCATTGGCGTCGAGTCGGATGCGATGTTAAACTTTCGACGTTGTTTTCTGTTATTTGTTAAGTACCTAAGTTTAGAATAGCGGAGGATGAATGCTGGGGTCGCTTATAATGTAACGTTACAGAGAATTTCTTGAGGATATATTTTAATAAATGTTTACGTCTTCGACTGTCTTGAGACGCGATTTACGATATATTTTAAGAATTTCGTATTGTAATTGTAAAATGAAGAACTGAGAAGAACGATATACCGAAGCTATTAGAATCTGTCTGATGTATGTTCTTGGAGCGCCGAATGCGACATGCGTTGTTTGGACGAATTTTGGAATAACTCGAACTACGAGGGAACTTCGTTATTTATAGTCTTATTATTCGATCTCGTTTGTAATCTCGAAACGTACGGGAGGAAATGCTTGCGAGTCCAAGGGCATTCGAGTCCGAGGATTGTAATTTTGTCGTACTCGTCTCGAATTTAAGGTCTCACGGATGTTACGTGCAAAATCATTGTCCTTATTGTTATTCGATGATTGTACCGGTAATTAATGTTCAACGAGTTTGAAATTCTTTGAAAACCAGCACTGTCCGGGATCGGTTCAAGTGGTATGGCGGACATACGGCTACAAGTGATGGGTTTCAGCCTTCCAAGGTTTCACGATACACATTGCAAAGTAGCACAAAGTGAAAAAAAAAGCTTAAACCTATTACTTGTACCGATCGCAGCATGTTTCGACGCGCGCAGGGGTTTTTAAACCGAAGTCTCAGGATTAGGGTAGGCCTGGATTGTGAATCTCGACGGGATCCCGGAAACCATATGGCCGACCGAGAGGACTGCCCTTTTCAGAACATCTGCCCACGATTCTTCGTTTACAATCTCTACCGCGCGCGAGCGACAGTAAAAACAAGACACTTCGCTAAACACCCGACAACCTGGCAAATAAATCAAACGCGAAAGACTTATGCCCCTGCACAAAGTCAATTTGGCGCAAACCCAATTATCGTTTTTCTGAATTGTACCTTTACAATAAATATTACGTTATTTTCGTTTCTCGAGATTCAATCTTTATCCGCCGAGATCTAATTACTGAAAACATTCATTCGTCAATCGACGTTTACTAGAACCTTCCTTCTATTAAACAGAGTATCTACCATTTACCCTTCAAATTCCAAATACCTTCGAATACCCTATAGAATTGGAACTTAACTCTTTCCAGCAGAATTTAGAATATTCCCTGCAAGGCAGTTCTGCCATTGTTATTTAGCCAATGAAGTATCACGCTATTCATCTTATTCTATGTATTATCTTATTCGTTAGACAATAGATCGCGATCAACGATGTGTTCAGGAAACTAATTTCGACTGGTACGACCGCAATGCAGAAAACACGACCGCGAAGAGTTAACAGTAACCCGATAATGAACGATGATTCGCGGGACAAAGTGAATTTCCAACGAGTAACGGAGAAAGAGGGTAACGAGATGAAAATCAGAAAGAGGGATTGCGGTCGAGAAGAGGGGGAAGAGGGCGTGTGCACGTGGTCCCGCATCTGCTCCACCACCGAGTGACCCCGCGGCTGACCCGTTCCAAGTACCAATAATTAACTCTTGCTCGTGCGCGCCGAATGCACACGATCGTTCGTTCGTTCGTTCGTTCGTTCGTTCGCTTGTGCGCGCGCGCTCGCTCGCGGGGCCAAACGCTTGCGTCATACGACGGGCCAGTGTTCCCATGAAAGAAAGGCCTGGCGCGCATACTTGTGCAGTTAAGCGCGACAAGAGGCCGCGCTCTGGACGGACAAAAGGTGGCCCCCGATGATTCGTACGCTACGTGTCCCGAGATCGATCACGATTACGTGTACGAAACCCCGTCCGCGACAGTCCACCTGGTACTCGACTGGATGTGTACAATTTGTAGCTCAAGAATTGAATCTTCTTTGCTAACAGTATATTTAGCACAAACGGAATTCTGGGTGCCTCAGTATATAGAAAACACGTAAAAATGTCACTTTTCTAAGAAAAATCAGATACGACGACATTCCACCGGAGAAGTTACTACAGAAATGTTGCACCAAGCTGCTTCAATTATAGTTTAATACTCTAATCATTTTCATATTCCAATCAGGTTCAAGAGCGTTTGAGAAGCACCGAATTTCTACTTTCATGTGACATAATCATATTATAAATAATTCTAGTAAATATTGTTGCAACAAGTAGAGACTGGAATAAGATTGAACGGTCTGCCCGGACGAAGTACCAGAGAGTGAATCCTTCGAGGATTTTTAAGATATTCGAAACCTTCAACAGAGGCAGCAAATTATACCTTGAACTCCTGCACGCTAACGAAGGAGGGAGCTACGTATCAATCACTCGTTATTTGAATGAAATTATACGTTGCTAACTTTGTATCTCAGATACGCGAGTTCGGTTCTCCAAAATGCCGACATTCATGTTCAAAAGGTAAACGGACGATAATGATGGTAACATCGAATCGAAGGGAATACGTCTATCGAGGAGTCTCAAGTGTTTCCGAGCGTTGTACGCCGTGTTGTCTCGCTTAGATATTCAGCCGAGGTATCCGCGGCGAGCGAAGGGGGTGTCAAGCGTTCGCATGCCTCGCGAAACAAAACGCTTGCGGAAAAGGAGCGGCACCTCTGTCCCCGTCCCCGTCGCTTGATAGTCCCGGCACGCGAGTCACGGGTCGCGCAACAAGAATTTTCAACGAAGTCGCGGACCCGCGGCCGCAATTAACCCTTTGCGGTTTTCTGCGTCGGGACAGGCTCGACGTTCGAACCAATCCCAACGGTTACACGTACGCCGCTGTTTTCCACCATGGTCAGCGTCTCATCGTTCGTCAGAAATGAATATTCGTGGCCAGTTCACGTTGGCCTCGAATTATATTGGTTATTTCAATCATTCTACGAAGCGAATTTCATCGTTCGTGGAAATAACAGATTCAACGATGTCGTTCTCGATCGTCGGTGTTTTATTTTTGATTCCTTTTATCGTCGTCCTGCGGAGTTTTATGCATTCGTACGCTGAAAATACGAGCACACGGAACGCGGTCAACTATAAAGTACGGCTAAATTTAATAGCGGCTTCGCTTCGGCATTAACGAAGTGTAATTATTATCGGAGTTGTTAATAGAGAAAGTAAACATTTATTCAACTCGTTCGCGAGCTGCATTAAGTTTTTCGTTTCAATGGATAACTGTAATGAATACAGTCCACGGCAGACGGAGTTCCTCGTTAACCATAGCCAGGAGGAGATTCGTTAGAAGTACCGGCGAAACGCAAACGAAACGATTCAGGAGAATATGACTCACCGGTCTTGTTGCTGTTGCTGCCGAAAGAATGCAGTTTTTTCCAACCTTTCCAACCCTTTTTCCAGATCATGGCGGCCTTCGTTTTACGCTGACCGCCGGCTAATTCAGGCGTGCTGGTTTTGCCCATTCCTCGCCTCAAGGATCCCAGTCCCGACCTAAGCAAATAGCAATCGGTTACTTCATCTCTTTCTCTCTCTCTCTCCCCCTCTCTCTCCCTCTTATTCTCCCGCTCCCTACGGCCAGGTTTACGGTCGTACAATTGGTACGCTGAATCGATAAACACAACGGTACAGGAACGATCCAATAATTTCTTGCCGCTCGCCGCGTAACAGAGGCTGTTACAGCCGGCAAGGATCATTTGAACAGTAAATTAAAATCAGTTATTAACCGTTTGATTGCTGAACAGTTCGCCCCCGATGTATGCTAAAAATGCGGAACGTTTTCAAGCGACGATAATCGAAGCACTTGTAAAAATCATAATATCTTTAATTACTTAATTGATTGCTACAAATGTAGATATTCTTATTTCCTAGCACCGGTGTACTTCGCAACGCTTGAACGGCTAAAAATTATAGACAGAGATGTGTTACGCCAGTCACCTTAGAAAAAGGATTAGAGAGAAGCTTCGCTGGCCTAGCGAAAAGTTTCCGATCGAAATTTGCGAGAAGCACCATGTAAGAGCTGGAAATATACTATTATATATTATTATATATTTTACGTATACGTAAATATATATATATATCAGTAATTACTTATTAACGGCAATATATTATTATTTCACTATACATTAATATTGCCTTAATTTACATAAGACGCATCCTTATAATTTCGCATCGAGGACGAATTTTCTCAATTCAATCGGCGAAACGATCGGATACTTTTCGCAGGTGATTGGAAGCCGAAGGTATACTGTGTGTATTATTTGTTTCTGAACCTGTAACTTGCACTGGAGCTTCCGCTGAAGCCACTGTCCATGTCACAGCCGACAGGCGAAAGGAGGTCGTCGGTGGGACTGACCGAAGATAACAGCTCCTCGGTGGACGCTTCCCGTTGATCCTGCGGCTCGTCCTCGTTGTTGTTATCGGCCACGGTCGGCATCAGCATCGCCTCCACGCTCAGGTTCAATTCCCCGAGCACACGACGGTGCCGCGACTGGACACGACGAACCTCCTCCGCCACCAGGGACCTCCTCGATCCGTGCAGCGCTCGGTGACATTGTCTGCTAATGAATCGAAACGATTAACACATTCATTGCCGATGTAACCGATCGGTTCGACGCTGGCCAGGAAACCCAATGGCTCAGTATATGTAAATGTTGCCAATCGATCCCGTTCTGAATTACTATTTCAATTACAGTAGAGCTGTCGACCATCCGAACCAACCGGGATCAGGGTAGTCCGGAAAATCGAATTGCCTTGACGACCAAACAGTCCAGATAATTAAACTAAATTCGTATTCGTTATACGTCTATTTAATTTATATATTTACAAAATACATTCCTCCGATTCTTCAGCGGCAATAAAAAGGGCTATCGAGAAAGATAATCAAAAACTCGTGCTCGATTATGCTAAACGCTCGTTTAAATGGCCCGACGATCTAAGGAGGGTTACGCTCGCTATTCACGGCCGCCATTGACACGGGAGAGAGCAACAAGACGGCAACGGGCCTCTCGGTCGGTCGGCAGCAGAAGCGTCGCATAATAATTTACCAGTGAATCGGAGTCAATTTGAATGGGTATTTATCTTGTCCCGATGAATGACTTAGGTTGCCCAGACCTGCGAGTGCGCCGCCGCGGCGGACAATCCGCGGCCGTTGTTTTCTTATTGTCCGCGGCTTAATCACCGTCGCCGGGCATCCGGTGGCCGGCGTCGCGAATCGGGCCAAGCGGCCGGGTAGTACACTCCGGCGCTCGTTGCGTCCACTTAAAGCGCAACCACGTTCGGACGACCGAGTCGGTGAAGTTCACTTCGCGCACAGTGAACGGCCCGCCGCGTATTCATCAACCGTTTAGGCCGAATGATACCGTAATTCCGCGGGCTAGCTGATTGTGAAGCATACATACTACACGCGTTCAAACATGTCGCGGGGTATGCAGAGAGGTATGCAGGTAGCATGATGCATGTTGCAAATGCAGTTTGACATTCATGAATTGACATTAGGAGTTGTTGCTGTAATGGAGAATTGAGATGAGGCGATACCGTGGAAGCGAAATGTTGATGCAGCTTTCGTGAATCCTAGCAGTCGAATCCTAGGCGTCCTAGAAACCCGCTACGTGTTCCAACGTGTGTGGGGGTCTTAATTCTTTGGACTCGATCTTCTTATCAGAAATATTCTATAGAAATATTTACTGGACACGTTTCGTGATGAGATATAGATGAAGTTTAATACTAAATATTATAATCTTGCCGCGTCGAATCGAGCGGTGACTGAGAATCACTTTTCCAGTGCGAAGGGTTAAATAATAAAGGGAAATATTCATCTTCCAATAAATTATAGACGACATTCTTCGAAACGAACTGAACGAGAGAATACACATGCGTTAAGAAATAAAATTATTTCAATATTTCCCATATTTATAGATTACGCGGGGCTTAATATTTTGTGGAACTTTAGAAGTTTGGTCCATCGAATCAAATGGCGACTGAGAGTCGCCTCTCGAGTGCAAAGAGTTAAGGATCCCGTCGATTTGACATTAAATATCGTAGACATTGCTTGCTGAATGTTTGTGTCAGTTTTTGGTGCAGTTATAGGAGAACGTATTCTAATCCTTTTTGAAAGCTCTAGTTTTTAAGATCTAGATGAGCGAACGTCTATTTCCAGGAACGATATGATAAAATGTACAATAAATGTCCATGAGCCCAGTATTAAGACGATGATCATGATAATTTATATTTCCACCGAACAATTTCCATCTGTTCCTTACTTTATCTCCGAGATCTCCTCGTAGATGTTCTCCTCCGTCCCGTATCGGGTCATGTACGTGTGCCTCTTGAACGGTTCCGGGCGCAGCGGTTGCTGTTGTTGCGGCTGGACACAGCCCAGGCCAACTTCCGCCGGATATGTACCGTGCAATCGGCTCGGACCCGGGTTGTAGTAAGCGTACGAATAATCCTGCAGGGGATGCTGGTGAGACGAGCTCGCCATGGCCGACGCGACCGATGCAGGGTCCAGCCCCGCGCATGGCATCTACCAAACACAAGAGGCATACATATTAATTCAATTTCTACGGACATTATTAAAATTAAGCACTCTCGTTGTTTGAATAATTAAATTATACATTTGCAGTTCTCGGTTTCAGATATGAAACCTCGAAGTCCCCATTACGGCAGAATTCGACTGCAAAAGGATTAACCCTTTGCGGGCGAATGTCGACACTGCCGAGGTCAAATTTTCATGTTTGTAATACAAGGTTTCAAAGAAATTATTTAATTACTGAAACAGCAAAAGATCAGTAAATTGTTTCTTTTTTCTCTATTGTTTAAGCATTCGATGCGTAATTCGGCAGGATCTACCTTAAGTTTCGTATCTTTTAAATAATCTTCTTCCGCAAAGGGTTAATAGAATCTCTAGATATATTTCAATGCAACTAACGAACAAATGACTAAAACTAAAAATAAAGAATTGATCAAGCAGGAGTAAGGTGAAGTTTATGTAGTTTATACCTGACTGTGAGGTGGTGGATAAGGCGGAGGGGGTGGAAACTCCAGGTTGACTCTTCGCGGTGTCGGAACACCTGACGCCATTCCTGGTCCTCCTAAAGACGAGGCCATGATGCATCGTTCTGCTATCCAACGATGCGCTTCTTTCTCATTGTTTCTCCAATCCTCTGCGAAAAGGATAAGAAAAATGTTTACGGTAAACGACCAGTGCCGTGAGAAGTTCCTATTAATTGCGTATTTTCTTAATGTTATAACTATCTCGCGTGTGAAGTCCAATTTCAGTGTCCACCAAATATTTTTAAATCAATTATTCGAGAGCCACGTTAAAACTCCATTAAGTTACTGCTTCGAAATAGAGAACCAAGATCATTTCGAATCGCAACCGGTTAACATGCGTGCAAACCTCTTACTTCAAAGAGCTGACATTTTCTCACGATTAAATGGATATGTTTATTTGTGTCGGTGTTAGACGGTAGCTGGGGCAAGGCAACAATATACAGAGCTAATGATCCCGTAATTCCAGGGAAAAGCGTTACGATCGAGGTCGAATACGATCTTCCTTTCAAAAGAATCTCACCGACGCGTATAGCCGGGCGTGTAGCGCGGCTTTGATCTCCGGCGAAGCGGTCAACGCGATTTTTAACGGGAAAGGTATCATTAGAACGCCTCGCGACCGAACGGTCTGTCCCCGCAGAACAATTTATCACTTACCGCAAATAAAAGAGTCGGGACTCAGTGCTGCGACGAGGAATCTTCGACGAGAGACCAGAAGACCGACGACAATTTCGATAAATCGTTACAGAGCAGCAAAACCAATTCGAAGAATAGGGGCTCCGAATCGAAGGGAACAGATCGAAAAGCGTAAAAACGTCGAGAAGAGTATTTCTATCTTAAAAAAGTCATTCTATCTTCATCGCGTAATCGACTATTTGTTACTTGAATTGTTTACTTGTCAATATTTACTCAAACACTTCACTCGAACACGAGTACCACGTGTTCGTGAACCATCAACTGGAAATTTGTAATGGACTTCCGTGGAAAGCAGCATCTCACGTTTACTTTCTATATTAACCTTGATTATAGGTTGACAAACCAGTTGCACATTATGAGTTTACCGGTTAACGCGAACAAGACGACAGTAATGGTAGACTGTTTTACAAGAAAATGAAATCAAAGGATTCACGGTGTTTGCAGAAGCTCCGAGCAACACGAATGCTGTCTTTGACCGACGGGTTCGTGTAAATTTTAATAGACCGTCGTCTGTAATTAAGGATTTCGGATCGCAGCTTTGATCACTTGCAAATCTTCTAGACGACTGGGAATGATAATTAGAAAATAGTAAATAGAACAAGAAAAAGAGCAGACGAAAAGGGAAATGACATGGAAAAATGAAAGGAAAGGGGCGGCGCGTCGACGCGCAAGAACGTCAATGGCGATCGCGTCGAAAGCGGAAGTTTTTCACGGACGAGGGCGAAATTAAAGAGGAAAACGGCGAAGTCCACGCGAACGTGAGATAGGATCATTGTGTTCCAGGTCGCCGTGGGGAAAAAACATCGCAGGTGTGGGACGCGATTGAGATTCAAAGCGCGGCGTATAATTCGCGAACACCGTATACGCTCAGCGACGTGTAATAATCCACGGGCCGGGTATGAGATCCGGCTAACAAGATAAACGTCGTGTTGTTCGCGTTTATGTCTCTTCTCTTCGCGTGTCGCGCCGATAACAATGGAAATTAGCTGCCGTTCATCGACAGAAACTGCGATAACCCGCATTCCTTCGTTCGCTAAACGAATCCGAATGTCCACTTGGATGATCGATGGTACGGCTCGATCCACGCTTAAATTCCCCATGAAAATCCGTTAGCCAATTAACATCTACCATAAAAATAATAACAATAAAAGTATGAAACGAATATAACTCGATAAGCAAATACCAAACATTACATTCTATAGTTTTTAATTTACTCTTTCGAAGTTGAATTCCTCGAAGGGTTATAGGCAAATGTTTTCTAGATTGGAGAAAAATTCAAATAAATAGGTAATTACTATTAACCATTAGACGACTCGGAAAGAGATGTGTCAACTCGTGAACCCCTGAGAAGTCACGTGCACGTGACACAGGACGCCAAAGAGTAACCCACTTTTAGTGGCCGAGGAAAAAATCGAGCCAGACCGACGCACCAATAAACGAAACGGGGTCGTCGGCGACGATATTGACCCCGGGTCACGTAAAAACCACCGGGAACCGTAACGAGGCTGCATCCACGGAAACGAGACTCAAGTTCGTCCCGTGTAGGAGGCATGGGAATGCGCAGTCGGCAGAGACAAGCCGGACCGGGCCTCACATGATAAACGACCGGTGTCTATCTTCACCTGCCCACGTAACGTTAATGCAGTCAATTACTGGCTAAAGTGATTCGGCCGTAGTCATAATTCTTTTCCGATCGAGCACGCCGATCGAAATTACCGGCATCGAGCGGCGATTACGCGCGCGCGCGCGCGCGCACTGCAAGAGGAACACGGGATGCAAGCTCGATCTCCGAGCCTGAAACGATTTCTAGCAAGAATAGTGTTCTTAGCTCATTAAATAGGAAAAATGAGAAATCGTCGAGTAACTGATATAAAGTTACTGAATTTAGTTACTGAGTAAAGTCGTGCAACTGATACGAATGGCTTTTGAATAGAGAAAATTAGAAATCTGCGACTAATGTGAAGGTTTCAAATTTACCAACGGGTGAAGATGTTACACTGATTTTTATATTAACTCCTTGCCTTATAATATCGTGTCAGACTCGTGAAGATTCCAAATACAGTCTAACGTAATACAAATGTTAATCAGTTCTTTTGAATTCTAATTAAATATTATTCCTGTGTTATTGATTACTATACCTTAGAACAAACACAGGCATAGAATATACCTACAAGTTTTCTCTTTTTCCAATAAACATTCAATGGTGATGTGGTTGTATCACAGTTGAGGAAGAAATCATAGGGCAAGGGGTTAAAATACTCGAGGCTCGATCATATTTAACCCTTTGCACTCGAGAGGTGACTCTCAGTCACCACATGATTCGATACAGCAAAACTATGAAGTTGAATATTTAATATTTCAAATTAAAGTTTGCATTGCTACGTGAAATATTTAAATAAAACACCTCTGTTGCTTAATTTATCTATGAACTATCGTTAAATTAGTTTCAAACAATATGACCTGTATCTCGTCAGAAAATGTTGAATATTTCCATTGAGGAATTAGAAATATTTTCACATATTCTGATGAGATAAGCTATTTTGTTTCAACATTTCTCAAATTCATGCATTATACGTACTATAATGTTAAATATCTATAAATTTTATAGTTTCACTATATGAAATCAAGTGGCGAGAGTCACCTCTCGAGTGCAAAGGGTTAATATTTACATTATAGCACACATTGTGAACAAAAACCGATTGGTCACAAGTAGGTTAGCCTCACAAGTGATCCTTGTACCAGTTGTTTCGTAATGTACGTACGGAATTTCGTGCAATGAAGAAAAATTTGATCCAAGCGATAGATAGGGACAAGAATCTCAAAGACCGCGTGGAATTTGGAAATTGTGTAACACCTTTGAAAGTTGTGAATCGTATCTGATCGCGCGCGAGCGAACGCGAAACTAAACATTTCTCGGACAGTAACTTGACGGCTGCCTAGCTTTCGTCACCGCCCGACAGGAAGGCAAAACGATGGACACTCGAGGGTGTCATAAATCAACCCTTTGCTCTCGGAAGTTTTTCACTAGATATATCTAACATTTTTTGACGAGACAGACGATATTCTCTGAAACCAACATGAACAGAAATCACAAGTACATCGAGAAACAAAGCTATTTTATTCCAATATTTCACGTACCGAGGCATTATACAAAGTTCAACTTCAACTTCAACTTCAATTTTGAAGTCACATATCAGTATATTGGCATCTTGTCGATTTATTTCATTTTGCACTCGAAGTGATGAATAAAATTCAGTAATCAGTTAACATAACTTGAAAGTTACAAAATATATTCGTTTGATGAAATTATTGAAACTGTTGAATACATTGTTAATTCGTATTGGTATGTGGATATTTATTAATTTTGTACTACACAGATTTTGTTATAATCATGAACAACAAAAAAGTGACGGAACGAATATTTAGCTAACTTGCACTGTAGCATTTGTTCATCAAATGTTATTCGTTGAAATTTAAACATCAAATTTTCCGTTACATCTGTCGCCATATTTGCTTTAATGAAATTTCTGACGTTACAGGAACAAATGTGTCGTCTATAATATTTGTACATAACAACGTTTGTTACTTCATCCACGGAATAACAGACGTGATAGCCTATTGACCGATTTTCATTTTCCTATATCGCACTAAAAGTAACAACTGCAATATTTGTGCATACCTACTTATGTACTCGAGGATTGAGCAACAAGAGGGAGGGGAGAAATTGTTTCGGATGGTCGAGCGTTCCCGTTGAAATCTAGTCCTTGAAAAAATTAGCATGGACGACTGAACGCGTAACGAAGCATAAACTAATGAATGTCACTAATGGAACCTAATCTTCATCGAACTAAATACAAGTATATCTTTTTATAAAAGTTGTTTCCAATACTAATTAACTTCAGTTATAAATGGTTCGACACGACATTCGAGTTTTCCACTCAAATGTTCTAACGACACTAACATGTTTTAACTAACGCGGTCTGTTCACCGATTGCGTCAGACTTTCGATAATTTTTAACAAGTTTCGTCGCAACAGTGGGAAAAGTGGCGTCACGAAACACGTACGAAACTTTGAAGTGGGTAATACAGTTTCACGAAGGAATTCACCGCTTCCGTCTCGTGTCGTTCAACTTGATGAACAATTTACTTAAATTACGTAGTCCGTAAGCCCGTCTCGCGACGTTTGACGACTCGTAACGGCGTTCCCCAGTGTTTGGCAAGAGAGGTTCGTTCCAGCGAAAACTCGCCACGGTGATCTCCAACGATCGAATCTGAATTTGTAAATATTTCCGATAACGTTTACGGTGATTCGCGTTCGCCCGGCACTCGATGATGATATCGGGGCCGGAAAGCATCAACAATTTCATTCAATATTCCGTGGGGTTCCAGCTGCCGTTAGTTTACACGCGATGTTTACTCGAGTAGCGCGAGGGAAAACCGAAGAATAGAGCTATTTAAACGAGAACTCCACGTGGACACGATATCATCGGTCTTGATAATCCAACGGATCGCTTGTTTACAAGCAATTTCCTGCAACGCCGTGCGATTTAAAATTAAATACCTGCGATAATTAACTGACTGGGAAAACTATCGACGGCGTCGGAACGAGACCGTAACCTTCAACTTGAATTTAATTTTAACATTTCCCAAGAGAGAACGTTTACCAACAGCGCGTTCAAACTAACACGTTCACTACCAGCGTTTATTTTGGCGAGGACCTCCTTAATTGTAATATTTTATTCAATCCGGTAAATCATCTAAACAAAATATTGAAGAAATGAAAATGGAACGAGTCAATGAGTGCCCAAACATAATGTAGCTTATAACTTTAACACTAGAATTATCGTACCAGTCAAAATGCTTCAATCTTTTTAATTTGTAATTATTGATATCTTAAAAGCATTGGATATTCGAAACGATCTTGAAAATAAATAGTATTATCTCAATACTATAATGAATGTCTGAAGAAACTGAAAATGATTTGTTACAATTTTTATAGGGATTACATATTAATTGTATTAAATGCTCGGTAGTTCTAGTGTTAAATAACAATATTTATAGGAATAATTTAATTTTCTTTATGTAAAATACAACACTGCTGTCAAATATGTGACGTTGATAGCGACCATGTTAACGAAAATTCCAGACGACTTTTGGGAAAATATACCGATCGATCGATATATACATCGACCGTTTAGGTACAAATGAAAATACTGCATGACAGTAAACACGATACGAAAAATTATATAATTTTCGACGAAAAGAAATGTACATATTAACCCCCATAGACCCATGTGAATTTGAAATCACGCGTCAATATACTAGGTTAAATTGTTTAAATTTCTTACCGCAAAATAATAAATGAAATTAACTAATGAATTAACTTTTATACACGCAGACTTAACGTTCAACGTCATCCTAGTTTCAAACTTACAAGATGCATTCGTTTTAATAAAATCATTAAAACCATCGAATACATTGTTAATTTGTATTCATACATTAATATTCATTAATGTACTATATACATTTTCTCATAGTCACCAACGAGAATTCGGCCCATAGGTGGTTAATTTTCGTTTCATCACGTTTCAAGCAACGTGATCATTCGTAGCCATGTCAATATCCCTAGGGCGGACTACAAAGTCGTGCGCCGCCCGCCGCGATCGAAAACACGAGGTTCCTCGAACTGAAATATCGTTTCCGGTATGTCCTGTCTCGAGCCACGAATATACACATATTTTCGACGGACGCCGGGTATTTTTGGCCGGGCTCCAACGACTGCCTAAACGATAGGAAGAATAAGGGCCGCCCGATGATGTTGATTCCCTCCGCCAACCGCGACACACCGAAAATACACCATTGGAGACCCCGCGCGTAACGACTTACCGCGAACGCGAACCATGGAGGAGCACACGCCTCTCTAATCCCGCTGTGGGGCAGCCTCTTAAGCTTTTACGCCGCCTTTATTCCGTTTCATCTCACGATTCAAGCGGAAAAGGGAGCCGGGAGAGCCCGTAGGAGTCGAAGAAGCGTGTCCAATTTGGTGGGACTGACTTTCAAAGCACGTGCTCCCGCCGCTCAATTATTCGCCTCTATTCAGCCAATTATTTTGCCGGATTATTTCGAGAAGCGGCGGAGACGCGAGGAACACGGGGTACGCATGAGAAAGAAGGGAAAAAAAACAAATCGAACGATTACAGTCTCCGCGGTGTCTGCCTATCGTCCAGGACACATCGATCTCTTTCCTTCCCGCGATGGATAGCTACGGTCATGCCGGTAACTTTTCTCACGATCTATCGCACGAGGCGATGGTATTTCGAAATGGGAACGCGATACCTATTGACTCGGCGATTATGAATCAAAGCCAGCACGGAGAAACGAGACTGTACACGACGGATTGGGAAATTCGACCAGACGAAATTATATGAAAATTTCCTACAAGTGGGAAATTCCTCGATCGGGATCGGGAACCTGTTGAATTAACCTCATCGAGTCTAGTGAAATATTCCATCGATCCGTTAGGCACGCTGACCAAACTATTTGTCTAATCTAGGGTTAAACATCAGTCATAACACGTATAATCGAGATAACAAACAAATCTAATATTGAAAACCGGTATTGGACACAAACGGTTGTCGTTGAAATAATTTAACTTTATCCAAGGTTGACAAACATTACATCTCGCGTTCCGAAAGCCATGGACCGCACGCAATGAAGAAATATTGCAATTAATACTAGAACTACCAAACAGTCAAACTGACTTCTTGAAATTTTTCTGTGGAAACTCCAACAGTGCTACTATTGAGATTTCCATTGATTTACAATTCAGTTTGTTTATTGCTGAATCAATTTATATAGTAATTTCTGAGAGAGTTATCTGTTGTGTTTTTAGTAATTGTTAAAGAAGCGATCAGGAATGGATGATTTTGACCTCTGGTAGTTCCAGTGTTAATAACCACCGGTACTCTTACCTCGAACTCTGCGCAGTACACTCGAGACCAGGAAGATCCTCTGCGGTTAAGTCGCGAGCCGTTGTAAATCCATTCGAAATCGTCGGAAAAAACGGGTCGCGCCTCGCGTTTCACGGCGGCGTAAACACAACTCGGATCGGGCCACACACAGCCAGAAAACACAAGGAACCATTCGTTCGCGCCTCGTGCTTAGATAGTTTTGCGTTCGCTCATTGTTGAATGTGGCCAAGCACGCCCCCTTTGAGAGACCGGTCGACCGAGGAGCGGAGCGAAGAACAAGACAGGGAGAGACAGGGACGGAGAGAAAGCGAGAGAAAGAGAAGGAGAGGGGTATAGACTGGGTAAAAGCGAAGAAAGAGAGATGGCCGAGGAGAAAGAGAGTGGATCGGCAAGCGAGAAAAGGGACAGGACGATTCGTAGGGAATGCGAGATAAAAGGAGCGAGAGTGACCGCGGGTACGACGACACACGGGCCGAGAAGGAAAGCGCGTCGGCCGCGCACGGATTTCTTAACCACAGACGACACTTTCGGTAACACTTGATTCACTTATTCGCGCGGAGATCGATGGGATCACTCCGCGTTCAACGGGCCCCCGATCCACGGGAAAACCGACCACCGGCAGGGCCGCATCACGACGTTCACAGGCCCTAGGCACTTTCGACCCACCCCCACTCCCCACTCCTGTTGCCGTACCGTCCTGCCGATCCTATTCTTAGTTTATCCTGGTTTCGTGGGCCTTAGACTCTATGGGCCGACGTGTTCGTTAACACTAGAACTACCGTGCACTTGAACCGAGTTATCAACGTTTCTTCGTGAAAACTACAAACGTGGATTTATTCAGATATCAATTGGCATATATTTCAGTTCATTACTAAATCAACGTTAATCATTCTCCAAAGAATTCGTACCTTCGTAATCGTGACGAAACCGGTTAGGAATCGGTCGTTTCGACCCGCCTGGTAGTTCCAGCGTTAAACTAGACAGTCCCTGGTCACCGGTGACAAGCACAAGACCGATGATTGTACGTTCGTTGGAACCGGCGTCTCACGAGATTCGTCGTCCAGGGAGGATCGATAAGCGATATCGATTTCACAGGAAAATCGATCCAGTGAATATTCGTCTTACCGGGTTGGTGCACTTCGTGTACGGACGATCCAGTATCGATCGCGAATTATCGTCCGTGATCTTAACACTATTCCCCGAGTCGCGAGGAGAACCGACGTGCGAACAGAAGATCGGAAAATACACGGTGTCACAAGTGTCGACGAGACCATGCGTAAGTGTAGGAGAGGCGACTCGTCGCGGATCCACCGACTTCCCCCGAGCCTCCCTTTTTCCAGTCCAACACACAAAGCGTTGCTCCTTGGCCGCGGCCCGGCCTCTACTGAGAAACAAGTACGCCAGGGGGCAGTCACGAGCAAGCGGTTCTCTCGAAGAGCCCGGGAGCCTGAAAACCGTCTTCAGAAATCCCGCGGTGCCCGTTCGTGCACGCTTTTAGTGGGATGTATACGGGACGAGACGAATGAGCAAGCCAAGCAAGTACGATCCGCCCGCTCGCCTCGCTACTCGCCTCCGAGACGACGTTCCATTGTTTCGTTGTCTCCTGGCTCGGGAGCGTGGCACACACAACACACACATACAAACACCATGTATATAGACGCTAGAGGGAAAGAGACGCGTTCGCGGTAGCGCACGTGCACGCCCGACTAACACGTCACCGTAGCAATACGTACGAGCAGGTTAGGGAGCACTCACACGTATAAACCATGGACAGACACTCCCCGCTATAAACCGACCGACCGACCAGTCACGCACGATCTCTCGTTCGTGTATGAATGTCGTAGTCCGGTTACCACCGGACCCGAACCCATCACGAACACACAGGCTAACTTATGGTCGGCGGGTGTACGAGTGGCGAGCAAGCGAGAGAGCCGGCAAACGCGCGAGCGCCATACACTCTCGCAGATCCCCATGACCGTTCACCAACGAAAAACCCTATCAGAGGAGTACCGGTGGAAATTTATTGTACGTACTTCCCTTCTTGCCCGCTTACTCGTTTCTCCTCGACCTTGCCAGTCATTTCGGGCAATTTCACCGTCGTTGGGACGGTATTTACTATTAGCTCTGTTCGACATCGCTTGTGACCTCCGATGAGAGGCTGAAAGTGGCCTGTCCCGCGCGCGCGCGCGCGCACGCGAGCGCGAGTGTGTTCGCGGGAGAGTGAGGGAGCGAGAGAGGGAGTAGGGGGAGAGAGAATAAGGAGAAGAGATCGAGGCGGTTCGAGGAGAAAGAAAGAGACGGTGTTCAAAGAGAACTGAAGTGGGTGGGATGGAGAGGGTAAGAGCTGGGAGCTAGGTGGAAGACGGTGGAGGGGGAAGTCGATGTCGAGCAACCGAACTTGACCCTCGTCGGATCTGCATTTTCGTCGGTTTGCTTAGCCGACAGAGAATCATCGGATTTTTTTTACCCTGTCGTTTGCGAAACTTTCGTTCCCCCCGGACTTGGGGGAACGTGTGCGAACGGAGAGTGCTCTTCTGTAATTTCACGCTGGACATTTTTTGCTAATGAAGAGTTCTCGGTTGTCTTTTCGTTAGGAATATCGATAACTGTTGTGCGGTTAGCTGGGAGAAGGTTTTTGTAATATATTCCATGAAATATTGGTGGAGAATATGGTAAATTTTTCTTCTCGACTCGTTGAATGCCATGGGGGTTACCGGTGATCCACGAATGAGTCGAGTTACTATAGTTCACGCAATTAAACGATGATTATTTGAAAACATTTTTATATTTTAAGTAATGCTACATAATGCGATGATACTCAGATGAACGTGCAGTATTGAATAATGCAATTCAATTAGATGATTTAATATTTTATTTTGCCACCGGTGATGCCCATGGCGTTCAACGTGTTAATACTAAAACTACCGAGTAATTCAATTAGATTTTCTAATTTTCCTATAGAAAATCCAATATTGTGTCTGTTGAGACTTCAATCGATTTATGATTTAGTTCGCGCATTTTCAAATCAATTTCATTACTCATTTCCCTAAGAAGCATCTGTTCCTTTTCAATAGTTGCAGAAGAAGAATCTAGGAATGAGTTATTTCGACTCATTTGGTAGTTCTAATTTTAAGAAATGATTAAAGAAGCTGATTTAGTAATACCAAAATTGAAGTTAGTAATACTCCAACTGAATGAACCCATTGAAATGTTAATAAATTCACGCATATAGCTGTTAGTCTTAGCAGTAGTTCTAGTGTTAATAATTAACCCTTTGCACTCGCCAGGTGACTCTCAGTCACCACTTGATTTGATACGGTAAAATTATAAAGTTTGAGGTTTCATATTCAACTTTGTATAATGCATCACTGTGTGAAATATGAAAGTAAAATACTCTTGTCCCTTAATTTACCGATTAAATTAGTTACATTAGTCGCTACAGGCCTCGTCTATATTTTATCAAAGAATGTCGAATATCTCTAACAAAAGACTTTCGAGTGCGAAGGGTTAGAAGTTCTATTGCAGATTGAAAAACGAATCGTTTATCTACTGACGCTGATCTATACTGTGTGGAGTTGATCAACTTTAATTGTTACGTCATTAATTATGCAATACAAAGTGTAATTACGGTGCGAAAGAAATCGGACAGTAATGCGGTATATGGGAAACGTTTAGTCGGCTGCAATGGTGGAACACTGCGAAATGAAGGGAACGTTTGAAATTCCTGCCCAGAAGTTAATACTAACGCCTATACGTGTACTCTTATTTTTATTGCGGCGAAAGGAATGCCGGGAGTGCTCCGTTATGAGCTTCTAGATGCGTTGAATACACGTCAAGGAATTCGTTCTTGTTAGAACCATGAACTACATAGTTCACTTTTTACCTAGGCCACGCGCGTGTCTATCTAACCGCGCACGCTCCCGTAGATTGTGTACCATTTTACTTTTGAATAAATCATGGGACAGCTATTATTTACAGTTGGACTGCGGATGTTTATGTACATGCTTGGTTTTATGAAGGAATTTCGAAATTTTATATCCGCCAGCAATTGCTTTGATAGATGCGTCTCTATTAAATTTTATTAAACTCCGTATTTTACTGGTTCATCAACATTTTTATTGGTTACGAATGCATCAAGTTCTGGCGTCTGTTTATGACTAAATGTATCCCTGCTGGTTGTCATGATAGTGAAGTACTTCGCTGTTGATACCAAATATTATGTTCATTTACTTTTTACGACCTTCGAAGGGATATAAATCTTTTAGGTCTTACATGAAATAAAACTAGTCGAGAAAAAGGAAACTGGATTTTTCCATCGCGTGGCTGAAAATGGAATTTCTGTCGGAACAGCAAGTTGTATTCTTTGCTGCTGTAACATTGTGCTTACGACAGCTCTCCGGGTCGTGAGTTCGCTGTCACAATATAATTCGTTTGCCACCCGTCCAGAGTTGGTCACGTGTTTAGAAACATGTTTGAGAAGGGAACATGCACACGCCCGGCAGACGACCACAGAAACAGCGTTGATAAACGTAATTCGAAACGTTGCTGATAACGACGCATCGGCGTTTAGCGCCGGATGAGGGTCGAACCACAACTTAACCCCTAACTGCCGAAATGGATTTCAACAGATCTCAAACTTTTCTCCTTAACACGTTTGGTAGCAGCGTCACATATTTATCACACTCACAATCCTATATTTTACGTAAAGAAACTGAAATTAACCTTATAGATATTGATCTATCAAATTATAAGATACATCATTATATTTAACCCATTGCATTTGACAGGTGACTCTCAGTCACCACTTGATTTGATACAGCAAAACTATCAAGTGGAATATTTAGTATTCTAAATTAAACTTTGTATCACTATGAGAAATATTTAAATAAAATAGCTTCGTTGCTGAATTTATCTGTGAATTATCGCTAAATTAGTTTGAAACAATGTCGTCTGTATCTCGTCGGAGGATGTTGAATATTTCCAGTGAAGAACTTTCGGGTGCAAAGAGTTAAGAACTCAATGACTCGTTTCTTAATATTTCGTTTAGAAGATTTATTCGATTGAATAAAATGTTACAATCGAAAAGATCAGCGAAGCAAACGTGTTAACCTGTTAACTGTGGAACTTAGATTTAACCCTTTGCGAACGAATGTCGGCATTTCGGGGAGATGAAATTTCCATATTTGGAAGAGTAAGTCGCAAACAAATGATTCAATTACTCAAACAGCAAGAGATCCGTGTATAATTTCGTTTCTTTCTATTATTTAAGCAATCGATACATAATTTAACTTCATCTGCTGAGGGTTTCGTATATTTCAAAGAATCTTTGTAATTACATATATAACTGGTTGAACAGCCAACCTTCGATATATTCTTTTACAGTTAAGAATTTAAGCCAACTCAGTGAATATATTATAGATTGTATATAAATACATTAAATATAAAAATATTATCAATTAACAAAGAATATCCATAGAGTGCCTGAAATTCTAGCTCGGCAGTTAAAAGGTTAAGAACTGAAAGCACTCGCACACCGTATTCGTTTCTTCCATTAGCTCGCCTCGCCGCTTTTGAACCGCGTTCTTCTTTTGCAACTGAACACGAATGATTAATGATCCTGAAACTCACAATGCACGCAGAAAATGAACAAATCAATTAACGGATGAAACCCGCGGCGTGTTTTCAGGCCACACAATTTGTTCCGTTGTATTAGTTCAGCCGGAGATGCTTTGTTTTCAATATGGCGGACTAAACGATTAAATACAACAAATAAATGAACGTTCTAATTGAAAGTGGTAGAAAGATGTTAAATAAAATCATCGATGTATCACATTTAACCCTTTGCACTCGAAAGATTTTCACTGGAAATATCCGACATTATCCGACGAGATATAAACGACATTGTTCGAAACTAATTTAACGATAATTCACAGATAAAATTCAGCAACGAAGCTATTTTAATTAAATATTTCAGATAGTAAGTTTATTTAGAATACTGAATATTCTTCATAGTTTTGCTGTATAAAATTAAGCAGTGACTGAGAGTCACCTCTCAAGTGCAAAAGGTTAAGATTCGTTTATGAAATAAGAAAATAGGCGGTAAAAATATTTCCTTTACTCGCTGCTTTACCCAGACCTACTCATTTCGATCTTATTTATGAAAGTCATTAGGTTCAGCCGGGTTATCGATGAGCAGTAGCGTATCAAGTTATTTTCGTCTTTCAATGAAGAGATTCCTTTATGCGTTCATTCTCTTTCCGTACTGATAACGTTGAGAACCTTTGTTTATCTTCGCGTCTTGCTTTGTCAGTCTTTGCTAATTAGATCTAGAGCTGTACACCCAGCGCAATGACAGTCGAAATTTTGCGCGTAGATAAACAACTTTTTATTCGTAGATAATGGTATTACGAAAGTAGAGATGATAAGCAGAACATATAAAGGATACTTCTGCCATATGGTTTCTAATCTCGGACGAACGTATCGAGTCATCTAACAAAGTCAAACTATCCCAACGTTACACTCTCCTTAGTTTCAGTACATCGTGCGCTTCGGTTGTGCGAACAGCGGAACGGTTGTGTAGTAAGTGACAACGCTCACGGAACATTCTTACTGTGATATCGGTATATTACGCCACACGGGAATTCTGGAACAATTAACTATTGTTCTCTCGAGAAATTGGTATTTTTCTACATAATCGATTATAATTTATTAACGCATCAGTAACTCATTAAACCTCATAGACTTAAACAAATTAGAATTTCTGCCAGGAGAATCTCGAGCGTTTTATTAACATAATTGAATTATTGATTACTTGGTATCACAGTTCTTACACTATTATCTAGTTACTTAAATTATTAAATGTTCTATCAATCGTCTTACGTATCTTAACTCTTTGCACTCGAGAGGCGACTCTCAGTCTCCACATAATTGGTATAGAAAAATTATAAAATTTTCTATGTAATGTCAAATTTTAGGTAATACATCGAACGCGAGAAATAAAATAGCTGTGATCCTTAATTTATAAACGTTTTCTTAGTAGTTAATTTCAAAAAATGTCTATATTGAGAAATATTGAATACTTCTAGTAGAAGATTTTCCAGTGCAAAGGGTTAATCGCTTTCAAGCAATCTTGGAGCACCGGTTACAGGTGACCACCATGGTAGCCAACGCGTTGACTTCAAATTCCACGAATATTCGAAACTTCGAACTTCACAAACAGCCACAATTCGACTTCGATCATCTTGCGCGTCGTAATTGCTTTCAAGCAATTTGTAACCGCCGGCCATCGATGGCCACCATGGTGGTCGACTTCAAATTTGATTCGCATATCGTTTACGTCGCGTGTACAAGGACACGAATAGTCTACTTTCCGATCAACATGAAAATATCATTTCGAGCAGTGTTATTCGGCATTGTTCGATCCCCAGAAAGTTTCTTCTAGCGAGATAAAAAGACGGGCAACGTGCGATGAATCGCGAATGGAACCAGTTGGCCGTGCACATGGCACCACCGAGGGAGCTGCTCACTGAACTCCGGTTACCGGTAAAAACATTAACGAGTCCTGGCCCGACTAATTGCTCGGAGCGAGTTCTCCGGGCCCTTCAGAATCAAGTCCTCGGCCATCTCCATCCCGAAATTTATCAGGTAATCGGTCCGCTTAAATCGCGGTCGTAAAGTCACATTTCGGGCTGAAAGTCGCTTGATTATAATCATTACCGACAATGTAAGCGGCTCGCTCGTGAGAGAAGATTAAGGCGCACTTACAGTAATCGTCCCGAAGAATGTGTACTTCGTACACGCTTGGACCACGGGGCCTCACTTTAGCCATTAGCCCCGCGTCCTTTACGCGAAATTGATGCACGTTTACCATATTCCATGTAGACACGATGGATTTTATATGGTCCTGCCGTTGGTCAATCGTTTATCAACAGGTGACACCGGGGACGGAATTATCGGGGCGTTTATCAGTGTCATAATTGAAAGTTCTCTGATTCCTTTTTCGAGCCGGAGCTCACCCACAAGATTAGATTAAACGCGTAATTAATATGAATTACACGTTGCGCGAGTGACATTCGCTGTCAAGCGTTCGGGCAACAATTCCACCGCTCCACCGGAACTGCCCGCGGCCGGCGATTAATTTTAATCGCGATATTCGTAATTATAAACACGAAGTTTCGAACCGAAATAATTAGGGTTTCGGAGTACGCAATTCGACCAGGATGTTATTTACGGCCGAGTAAACCGAAATTTACGGGAGGCTGTTCGCAATCACGATCGCCCGCCGCGCCGAAGGAGGCTCGCTCGGTTTTGTCTACAACCTTGGCGTTAATAAAAATCAAATGACAATTCATTGGAAATGTCGATAGAACACTTCGTGCTTGCAATGTCGGATAGGCGAATACTCGAGCCGAATCGTTTCGCAGCGACGCGTCGGAAGGATAGAGATTCACGTTCGTTGTTTTTCAGTTGAAAGACGAGATTAAGGCGGGCCTGCAATACCTTTTCCAAACGAAGAACAGACTCACTTTGGTGATAAGTGCGTCGGGTCATGGCGCGTTGGAGGCGTGTTTGGGAAACTTACTCGAACCTGGTGATAAGATTCTAATCGTGAAATGCGGAATCTGGGGCGAACGTGCCATTGATATGGCTCAAAGGATCGGCGTCTCGGTGCGTGACGTACTTTCGTAAAAATGGATAAAGTTTGCTAATTATCGTTGCGACACAGGAATTTATTGTTTTCCCTTTTAATCGCGAAATGTGCAGGTTGCGTTGATCGAAACCGACCACGACAAAGCGGTTACGTTGGAACAATTGGAATCTGCCTTGAAGCTGCATAGACCGCAAGCCGTTTTTATGGTGCACGCGGAATCCTCCACTGGTTTGAAGCAGCCGTTGGAAGGTTTTGGAGACCTCGTTCACAAGTATAATTCATTCGAAATTATTCGAATTGTATAAGTTAAAGATAAGAGCTTCATTAAGAGCTTCAGGAATTTAGACAAATGGAACTCCGTGAAATTTTCATAGAACTTGTACGGTACAACGGAAATTTGTCAAAGACAGCGAAACCAGAAATTTATAAAGGAACGGGCTGAAAGCATGAAAGCGACGAGCAGATATGGCGTTGAGAATCACTGGCGGTACCTTATACCCCGCCTAACTATTAAATAAAATCTGTGTGGCAGCTTTCTTTGATGGTTTCCGTGCAAAAAGGCTCTGATCCGTCGTATCGTGTAATTAAATTTCATCTCGGACCTCTGCTTTTCGAGATAAACTGAAGAATGCCCGCGAAAGTTTTTGTGTATCAAGTGTCTTGCCCACTGCCCTTAACTATTACTGAAACTCATTTAACACTAAAAGTACCGAACGTTCGTGAATTATTCTTCTACAATTATTGAAAACACAGCAGATGATTCTTTGCGAAATTACCGAAGAAAATGTCTTGGTAACATGTAAATTGAATCATAAGTCAATTGAAATCTCAATAGCTGTAGTCTTAGAGTCCCCATAGAAAAATTTTAAAACTTCAATTCGACTGCTCTAAAAAGCTAGAAAGTTCTAGTGTTAAAAATTGGAAAATCGGAAAATATGAAAGTAGAAAAATGAAAAATTTCTGAATTTCGATTTCCATTCTCCGTTGCTCATCTTTATCGCGGATGTTGCAACGTTGCGCGCAACGATGTTATAACTGTCAAGTTCATCGCACGAAAATCTTTTCAGATACGATGCTCTCCTGATTGTGGACGTGGTTGCGTCACTGGGCGGCGAACCGTTCTTTATGGATTCCTGGGGCGTGGATGCAGCGTACACCGCCAGTCAGAAGGTCCTCGGTGCCCCCGCAGGACTCTCCCCCATTTCGCTCAGTCCACGAGCAGAGTACGTAATCGCCGGCACCCGGTTTCTTTTCCCAGCTCCTTCTTTCAACCGCGACTGGCCCGGCCAAATGGAAACAGCCTGAGAATCGGGACCCGCGGTGTTCTCCACACGGAATATCAATCGAATCCGTGAGGTCATGCCGGTCTTTGCTTGGCCGTTCGCCGCTGAATCATAACTTGAATGGGGCCTGGTGAATTCTTATTCGATGACACTTGGGCCTTTCTTCGAATCAAGTGTACCGCCATAAAGAAGCCCGATATAGAGAAGAGTGTATACACACCTATTAAACTGTCCGGTTTCAACAGACAGAGTGCCCGCCGGCGACAATTTGTCAATACTGAATATGCACTGGCTAGTACGTTAACACGTCGACTGTCACGGTGGTCACCGGTCACCGGAGCATACGAACCACTTGAAAACAATGTTAACCCCTTTGCCTATGACTTCTTTCTCAACTCTGATCGACACGGCTACTTTGTCATTAAGAATTTATTGGGAAAAGAGAAAAATTCTAAGCATATATTATGCCCGTATTTCCTTTTAAGTATAGTAGTTGATTACAGAGGAATAATATTTACTCTGAATTCGAATTAACTAAGTAATGTATACATTTGTTGAATCATGTTGAAAATCTTCACCACGAGTCTCTAAATATTCTACTTCATAGTTTTGCTGTATCAAATCGAGTAGTGACTGAGAGTCACCTCTCGAGCGCAAAGGGTTAATAGCGTAAATAACTAGATGACAATCTGACTAATAAATAACTGATGCCCTTTATCTTTGCTACAAAATAAGCGATACACAAAACTCTGAAGGTTTTCGTGGCAGTCAACGTGTTAACGGGCCGATGTCGTGATAGCTAGCTATATGGTCGCTCTAGATTGGGCCCACTTTTTGTGTCTATCATCGGCCACGTATTATTACGTATTTCCCGTTATTACTACTATCTACGTCTAGGCGCAGCCTAGTCGTTACCAAACGGCAAATGTTTCCGGTAACTTCCATCGGCTTCGATAGTTATTAGACGATGTACCCTGTGTTCATTTGAACATTTTCATTGATATGTTTCTTTTTAGGGTAAGTCAGGGTATCCCAGTGTTTCCCAACGTGGGGTCAATTCGATTTTTAACACGTTCAGTGCCACGTGTACCACATGTTAATTTTTGTAACAAAATATTTTTAAGGGACACGTGGTCAAGAATAGCTGTACACGTTACAAAGCACCGAAAACAAAAAAACTATATCAAAATACATAAAATTAAAAAAAAGCTTGAATATAACTTAATATTTTATTTAAAATATCAGTACGGTTCATAAGCGAAATATGACCGAAATTTCCGTGGCACGGAACGTGTTAAAGGGGGCAATTTGAAATTTGAAATATCGCTTCATATACTTCACAATATTTACGCTCGTAAACAAAATGGGAAAAACGTTCTAATGAATATTATAAAAATATTCTAATATAATATTGAAAATTATATATGCATATCATACAAATCATAAGAATTTTAGAAAGACTTAAGTGGGGCATGGCACGAAAAAGTTTGGGAATCACTGGGGATTTTGTAAACTCTGATCGATCTAACTACTTCGTTTAACACTAGAACTACCGAACAGTCAAATTGACATTTTCAAATTTGTCTAAAGGGACTTTAAGAACGCAGCTATTGACATTTCGATTGACCTATGATTCAATTCACGTATTACTACATCGATTTCTTTAGCAATTTTGCAAAGAAGCATGTTATCTTTCTAATCATTGGGAAAGGAGAATTTAGGAATGGCTCAATTCGACCCATTCGGTAGTTCTAGTGTTAATAATTTATCGAACAAGAGAAAATTTCAGTCTTTTTCTATGTCAAAGTGTGCTTAAGGTACAATCATTGATAACAGAGGAATAATATGTAATTTGTATTCAAACGAATTAAATAATATTTATGTTTGCTCAATGCTACTTGGGATCTTCACGGGTTTAACACGATATTCTAGAGCAAGGGTTTAATCTGCGATTATTTTTTATATTGTTTAGAGAGAAGCTGTTCCGGAGGAAGACAAAGCCGTTTTCTTTCTATTGGGACCTGACCATTCTCGGTGTGTACTGGAAATGCTTCGGGAACAAGGATGGAGTGTACCATCACACGGCAAGCGCTACGCTTCTGTACGGTTTACGTGAGGCCCTAGCAGAAATCGCTGAAGAAGGTCTGCCGAACACTTGGGCCAGACACGCGGCCGCAGCTGTTAGGTTAAGGAAGGGTCTTGAGTTACGGGGCCTTCAATGTTACGTGAAAAATCCACGGTATCAATTATCCACCGTGATCTCTATAGAGCTGCCACCTGGCGTCAGCGACGAGATCATTGTGCAACGAGCCATGCAAAGGTAAGACACCTCCAATTAGGTTTTCTGGCCTGGAACATCAAAAACGAGCTATCCATTTACACTTTTTCAACAAATTCTCAATAATTCTCACTTTACACTTTAAGTGTTTATTTATTCAGTTTGTTAACGAAATATGCATGGTGTTCCTAAAATTTTATCTGATGGAAATATTATAGTTAGTCCTAAGAAATTTTGAAATGGTACTTTTCTGTATATTTGTATGTGTTGTTATATTGATTATACTTTTATTTTTTATTTTATATTTAATATTAATTATAATAGATTGTTTGAACTAATATATTGTTCTTTTAGTTACAAAGTTGAAATCAGCAAAGGCTTGGGACCAACTGTAGGGAAGATCTTGCGAATTGGTTTGTTAGGAATCAACGCAAGACCCGAAAAAGTGGATTTAGTTTTACGTGCCCTCGACGAGGGACTGAAACATGTTACACCATCGAAAATATAGAAATGGCATCTGTATGGTGCCGTTGCCAGTGAAGAATCGTGGGTTAGTCTTTCTTGTTTTTGTTAGGGGATAATGAATTTGTAGTACCTCGCAACTGGAGTGTATTAAAGAGTCGACGTACTGGAAAATTGAAATACATGGGGATACTTTTATTGTCAATTTATTTTTTAAGGTTATAACGGTAACCATAACTTTCTCGTATTGTTAAACGTTATCAATGTACGAAGTGACAGCTATAGTTACAAAATCTCGAGAAATACTGGTGTTACTTGTCAATATTCTCTTGTTATTGTTATACATCTATTTATTTCGTGTATACACTTGGAACTAAAACTACATTCTCCAACGTCGCACGGGTTGCGGTGCAGCGGGCGCTTATCGAACTGCATTAACGCACAGTGAAATAAAACAGCTTCACTATAATTCAGTGAAATAATAATTCTTATAAGAGGGAAATCCTTACCGCAGGAAATGAAATTTACGCTCAATCATGTTCTTTAATGAACCTATAAACTCTTGAAAATAAATAGATAATTATCCACTAAATATTTTTCATTTTATAATCTACCCAGTGGATCTCGCTGTTTATCCAGACAATAATTGAGTATGGCGTGGCCGGAAAAACTCATAAAACACAATAAGGCCAAATCATGTGTATCTGTTTATTAATGGAAATACTGAAATCGGCATACAATTATCTCTAATATAATTATCTGTTTACGTTCAATTATACGATTTTATTACATTAATTAGCAATATCAACAATTAATTATTTTCTCTCTCTCCCTTTTGTTCCTTCATTCTTACAGTCCTTTTTATTTTTTTTTCTCAATCTCTCCCTCTCTCTCATTCTGTCTCTCTTTCTCTCTCTGTCTCACTCACTCACTCCTCCTCTCCCCTTTCCCTTACTTCCTCTCCCTTTTGATCCTGCACTTTTTCTCAATCTCTCCGTTTCTGTCTTCACAAGCATGCATACATATTTCACTGTACGTGTAATGCAGTTACAGCAAGCTGATCAAAATTAACGACGGTACTAGCGAATTAATAACGATTAATCATGATTCAATTGACAATCGTTTTGGCACGGTACGGAACGGTCTGGGTCTCCGTTCGAATCCGTTCCCCTCGGATCTATAAAACAAAAAGATTGATCCACCAAGTATCTCGTGACGCGTGGATACAGAGAGAAAATGAAAATAAAAACCGCGCGCGATGCGAGTCGGTCACCGCGTAGAGAAGAGAATACAATTTTTTGGTCTCCGTAACAGTGCTTCGCACTCGCGAGTACAGGGCGTCTCGGAACGAGTAGCAAAATAAATCTGTCTATTAATCTCTACCTTTACAAGTAACTCGACGATTGTCGCGCGATCATCTCTCGGATCTCTTGCTTTCGCTGAACAAAACACCCTGCCTGTCGAAACACCCTGTACAAATGCAGATTAGATCAATCGTGGCAAGTTGAATACTGGTCTCGTCGACGTTCGCGCAGAAGTCGCGTCGATGATTCGAATTTCTTATGGGACTATCCATGTCTCGCCGTCGCGTAATCGATTGCAGACGAATCGACAATAAATTTACACGCAATTTACAATCGACATCGAATATCCGTTCGCACGAGATACATTTGTTCGTTCGATTTTGAAATGAGCATTTCCGTTTGTCCTTTCCTTTTTAGTTAGGGAAATAGTATTCTCGAGTTTCGGTGAATAAATCGACTAAAGAAGCGACAGTTCGAATTATTCCATTGAAATCTGTGCTTATCTCCGATACGAACGTGCTCTACAATTAATTCGCAAACCCGAACAAGATTACCAAGGCACGATCGATCAGTACGGTAACGTTGCCGCAAACGCGACCGCCATTTTGTCCACGACCCGGACAACCTCCGGTCCCACCGTCCGGCGAATCACATTCGACAATCGTTATTTCAATACTTGCACCGTTTCGAGTGGCGCGCGAGCACGCGCGCGTGAATCAGCGCGACGTTAGGCGAGTTAGTAAAAATAAGAAAAAAAAAAAAGAAAGTTGAAGAGAAAAAGAAGACGCGAGCGTAATGCATTTCAGGACGATACAGTTATCTCTCGGCGGCGAGGTTAACGCTTCCCCGTCGAGAACAATATTAACATACGTATATTTACGAGGATTACTTTAACGTCCAACCAGCGCGAGGGACTCGTGACAAATCTTAAGAGAGATAACTCCGTTTTGTACAAAAATCGTTGAGTTTGAAATAAACTTATTTTACAACTGATGGTCTCGATTCCGTTCGTTCTTTTCGATTTTCAAATTTTCTTTTGAAAATAATTGACATTGCTCTCCCCTTGTCCCACTGGCTAGCTGTTAAACGATCGTGAATATAATATTTCCATGTAAATAATATTATAAAATAGAATAATATTAACGTTAATAATGATAAGCAACCGTCGAAGTGACGAGTTCGACGGGGAGCCATTATAATTATATATATATATATATGTATATATAAATATATATACATATATTTGTATATATGTATATATGTATATATATATAAATACTATTAATAATATTAATCGCAGAAATCGATACTCCATTAACAAATAGCTCGTGATTCTCGGTTACGTATTATAATGCGCTTATGTACAAAAAAAATGTCGACAACAAGCCGCCCATCGAGGCCTCTACACGATTAACTAGCACTAATAGCGTTGACTAAGTGTACGCACACGTTTCTTTCTTTTTTTTTCAAGGCACTAACGGTTGAACTCAACGCATGCCTGCAACGGATCCACGAAGCTTCGTGTATACAGTCGGCACAACGGATATGATCGGATATGCTTGAATTAGGGCCATCAACGCCAGGCAAAAAATACCAACTGTTCCGTTCAGCCTTCTCGAAAGTTGCTCTTCGTTTCATTTCGTTCCTTTCTTTTCCATCGTCTCTACAATAGTAACGATTCGTAGCAGTCGACAGTTGTGTGATGTATACCAATAGAAAATAAATAATTTATATTACAGTGTCTCCTCGACGTTGTAACAATGCCAAATATTTGTACTAAAAATTTTCTTGTCCAGAGTGTTCCCGAAACGACCGAATAGAAGCAACCGTCGTTCTGGAAACACTCTACACGTTGAAAAGCTTTAACGTTCGATTTCGTTACCGTGTCCGGGATGATGATATGTTTCTTCGTAACCCTTGTCCCCATTTTTTTTCTTTCTATCTTCAGAATCGGAAGAACTGCACCGAAGTGTATCGGAAGTTTCGCCAGGCTTGCCAGCTGCCGCGCGAACTGGTACTCGCGTATCGCCTTTCAATATCGAATCGGATCGCTCCCGCCATTCCTCCGAACTTGCCCGAAAAGACGCTTCAGAGCCTTAGACTAGATAATAAAGAAATGCACAGACAGCCGTGATACACTTATCTCGGTGCAAGTCGGGAACGATCGAGGCGAATCACGTTGGTGGTCTCAAGGTCTGGCGAGCTATGAAATGGAACACAGAATCGTTCGTTGATCTTATCCTCTCGTTCTCGATCCGACAATAATCGGCCGACCCAGGGAAACCAATACGCCTCGCCTCGAAACAATACGTCGAGCTTCGAGAAATTGAACAGTACGCGCGAGTATATAGGCAAATGAAACACGGACTTGCGTACTGCTTAAAATCATCGAAATCCTCGACGCCGCTGTTGAATTGTCCCATTATTTCCGCTTAATCTCCGGCGAACCGTCGAAAACCTGGCGAAACCTCGGCTCGGGCTCGCGTGAAACGTTCCCAGGAAGATCAACAGACTTTCACGAATATTCCCTTCGTTGCCTTAAAAAGAAATTCTACCTCATACTCGTCTCGTTCTCAACGATTCGCGTAAGTCTAAAAAAGAGAAGAAAAAAAAAAGAAAAAGAAAAACCGTTCCACACAGTGACACGCGCACACGCATGCACACGAGTCTCGCACCCATACACCGGCAGCGACGCCACCGACACGCCGCGTCGAGCTTCGCCAACGCGGCCCGCCATCTTGTGGAGGAACCGTTCGTGGAAGTCGACGGAGTCGCTCGCCGTCGAATAACTTACACGCGACCTATCTCAAATAAATACGCCTATAAATTACAAAAGAGAAAACAAAAAGAAAAGGATAAGTAACTTACTCGTTCTAGAAACGTGGTTAGCGTGAAACGCGGCCCGCGGGAGAAGATAAAGGCGACAGACCGTCGCCATCTTGAATCGGCCGATTCGAAGATCACGACCGTTGTCGGCGTCGGTTATTGGCGGACGAATAATATGTTTTCACGCTATCCGAAACAGCGATAGAAACGTTAGAATAATAAACTCGTGTATACTATACATATATAATCATGTATGTATAAGACAACGGACGATGACAAATGATGAGAACGATGAGAAAAACGGCGGCGATGGACGATATGAACGGGTGAGAAAAGAATGACGCCACCGTGGAACCGATATATGCGATCGACGATGCTCGACGACGGGAATTAACGGTACAGAGAGTTTTACACGTAATAATAGAGAAGTTATCGTAAGAGTTAATAGTTTATACGTTTAGGCGTTCGCGCAAAAATGATAACTGATGCCACCATCGGAGGTTCTTCAGTCTTCTTTGGTTGCTGGGTAACTCGGTGAGGTTGGTGGGTACGGTAGGGATCTGCGTTTACCGCGTTGCATATTTTCCTTTACCACTCGATTTACTCCTGTCCCTTCGTCTCTTCCCCATCCCCCTTCCCATCCCTCCCTGCCTCCCTCCCCACACATACACACGGACACACGCACACGCACGCACTGGGATTATCATCATTCGTTTCTCCTCTGTTTCCCCCCACCTCCGTCTCCTCACCCTGTTTCAATTTTTTTTTTCTCGCTCCCCGAACGGTTTATGATGCCGTGTCAGGTCATTCGAGAATAGAGAGCGGTGGTTGGCTTCCGGTCCGTTTTATCCGTTGATGAGAGCCAATTGATTAATGAACGTCTGCTGGTCGCGGGTGCCCGACGGACTCCGGAACGACTGACGGGAATAAGAATCTGTCTGCGGCCGTACTTGTTCCTTTGTTATTGTTATTATTTATCATTTATCGTCATCACGACATCCTGCGTTAGGCAGCCGTCCGTTCCACGTACCCCGCTGATCGTCGGATCACCGGTGGATACGGTGCAACCTCGATTATCCGATTCGATTGGGCACTCGACAATTTTGACTACCGCGTCGCCAGAGTTTGGGAGACGCAAGTTTCCGTGCGGATCTCAACGTTTCTACTATGACGCGTCGGTGAATTGAATTTCGTTGGATCTAGACGCGAAGAGGTTAAGACAGCGGTTGCTGTGAAAATTTCGAGTCTTTTCCGGAAGCATCAACAACCTGCTAAGCGGAGAATCGAGACTCCGGATGATTGAGATTGCGGAGAATGGCGACCTGGTTAATTAAGGCAATTAAAAGAATTTTAGAAAATTCAAGATCGACTGGATGGAGCGAATATTCACTTATCCGTGATTCAAGTGGAAAGCTTAGCTGATTAGAAAGCAAGTCGTTCATCGTTGGAAACTAGATCTCGGCCCGTAATGGTGCAGTTAAAAGAATTGGTCTGATTTCCGTGGAATTTTTATGAGCACTCAACGCGTCGATTGGACCGTACCGTGGAGTTGGCCTCCGGGATCAGCGTCGTGGAAGAGTACCACGGATTTCCAATGATCACCGGCGTGGACGCGTCATTGCTCGAATTGGACGATCACGTAATGCCAATCGAGGTTTATGGTACCTTTTGACCGGACGGCCTGGTTCGATCTTGGCCCCCATCTCTCATCGAGCCGTACGTGTACAGACTGGAGCGAGGCTCCTCGGCGTACCGCTACGATCTCTGGAAGAGTCAGAACTGGACGCGTGGATCCCGGCCACTCGTAAACTCTACGAAACAGCATCCCCGGATCATGGCAGCGATCCAAGGTCTCAAGGAACCGGGACATGTGCAGCGTTTCCCTGATTCCTAATGAACATCGAACCAAGATCGAACGTATTCTTAACTCTTACATCAGCAACTGGGTAGCCAGCTATCAATTTTTGCACCGTCCACAAAATTCCTCAAGCTCTCGTGAAAATTTGAGAAAATCGTCTTCGTTCGTTTCTTCGATACCTTCGCATCGGTTTGCTCTTCGAAACCGAACGATCTACGCGAAAATATTGCGACAACGATATTCGAACGTTTCGATTGATAACGCAAGGGTTAAAAATCCCGTCTATTCCGATCCTTGGTCTCTACATCGATTCCCCGTTAATTGAAACTGTTTGGAATGCCTTCGACTCGACAAACGGAACTGTCCAGTTCTGAGTCTTCGGCTGCCGGTATCCGCCGTCTGTCCTTTAAGGACATTCGTACTCCATCGAATCGCTTCCGTAGTCCTTCGGAAAGCGGGATACTCCCGTCAGTCGGTTCACCGGAGTCTGATCATCCTCAAAGATTACGAAAACGACTATGGCGAGCCGGCCGCTGTTCCGACGGCCACGGGGCAAGGCCCAGGAGCGTTTCCGTGCACCGGGAGAGTTCGAGAGGAGGCTGGCTTGGTCTGGCCCACTCAGCTGAGCTCGCGCGGCGTCACCGAGTGCCGGGCAGGGTGATGATTGTTGCGATGATGACGCCTCGCCCGACGGCACTGCACCGTGCAGCAGTCGTCCGCGTCCCCGACGTACTCGCCGCGCTTTATCTGGTGCGCGATCGAGTTGCACAGCGCCCGCGGACATCGTTTCCTGTCGCACTTCACCTCGCCGTTCTGGAAAAAGTTCAAACGACGTGTCTGGCTTTAGAACAAGGTTGCAATTAATTGTAGAGGCGGGTCTTTCGTTGGTACGTTAGGATCGGATAGGATTGTAGATTTATCTATGTAGATAGGATTCTACAGTGTGCGCTCCGTGAATTAACAAATAATGTGGGAACGGATGTATTTGAGCGTGTGAATAGATATATCGATGAGTGATGAATGTGTGTGCAATAGATGAATGACGCGACTCTGCGTGTGAGCGCGTTTTGAATGAATGTTCGAAGCGTTCGAATATTCTAGATTATATTGATTTTCTCTATATGTTAATAATGTTCGTTTTTTTTATGAATCTAGAATATTCCAAATATATGTGAAGTTAATGCATGGTAATGAGAGAATGTTCTAGAAAGTGTGTGAGTGAGACAAGAGCATCTGAGTATATAAATAGTGTGTGCGTTGTTTGATTTAGTTAGTGTTTTATTGTGAGTTGTCAAGAAATAATCATACTGTTTCTAATAAAATTCTCTTTCTCCTACAATAATATGATGTAATATTAAATAATAGCTTAACCCTTTGCACTCAACAGTTTATTGTTTTCTGACGAAATATTAACAATATTATTTGCAACTTAGATAAAGCGTCGTGCATAAATTATGGGGCAGAATTGTTTTATTTCTGTTTCATGTGTTAATACCTTATTCAACATTTCATATTCAACCTTTCATTTTATAATTTTGTTGCATTCTGACTACCGTAATACTAAATCATTAATAATTATTTTCAATATCATTTGCCTTTGTTATCAAAGAATGAGTATTACTATTCGAAACGCTAGAAATTCTCGTGTTAAACACTTCTAGCGAGAAACTTCCGAGTGAAACGGGTTAATAATAATAAAATTTCCGTAGCATCAAATTAAGCATCGCAAAGGTGATCGCCTTGGAATATAGAAAATATCCCGAGCAAAGATTATCCAGTTCGAAATAGTAGGTTTCGATTTCAGGCTACCGAAGCGTCGGAGCAACGGCCTAGGCTACGCGTTGTTCGTGATTAATGACGATCCAAAGTGAATCGAAAACCGCACTTTTTCCTACTGCAAGGCCGGCGCCCGGTGGTCGCGATCCATTTTCATCGCAATGGGTGGGACCCTTTTAATGGCCGGTCCGGGCGAGCGAGTCTGGTTAAAGGTTTTCTCCTTAAAGGTCTCGCGCAACACTCAGCCCGATTCTAACGAGCGCGAGCGCGGCGGGCAATGTCGAGAGCCGTTTCCTTTTTCCTTTTTCCCTTTTCGCCGAGGCCTTCGCATAATAATGGGGAAACCGCGAAACACAGAACGCCTGGGGACTTTCTTGCCCTCCGCCGACCGCCGATTAATCTTCCACCGGCGGAAAAGAAACGCTCCGACTCCGGCCGACCGCTCGGTTACAACCATTACTGCCTTTTTACCGTCGACGGTTATTACATATCGTCCGACTATCAACGCGCTTTTATTACCCGGAAATCTAGAATAAATCTGTAACGATCTAAACGAACGACTGAAAGGATTGTCTCGTTTTTCACTCGCCGACGATAGAGCCACCCATGATCGTCGGACAAGCGGACCCGAGGTCGGCCATTTTAACGCAGTACCATTCGACTGTTTTCGGTATATACCAAAAATCAGGAGCAAATGCCGCGTAACAAGTAACTCTATCAAACCTCAATATTCCTTGCTTCTATACACTAGATTCACGGACTTGTATTGTACAGTTTATTCTATTGTTCCCAGAAAGATTGACGTTCGACCGTTTAGATCTAGGAAATGAAACGTTCAAAAATGTATTATTAGGAAAATCAATCAAAATCGACTCAAAAGTTGACCGAATAATGTTTATAAAATTCAGTATGAGTCAAATCGGCTCGTTCTGTAAATCTAATATTAATGTAAGTTCTGCGAAAGGTTCCTCACATCTCCAAACACCGAAGGAACGTTTCGGTTTACTCAAATTTAGTGGTACAAATAACTTCGACGTCGAGTTATTTACATCAAAAATGAAACGTGTTAATTAACGATCGAGAGATCACTACTGTTCGAACAACTTTCGCCGGAATACCGCGAAGTTCGCCCGCCGCTGGTCAAAATCGCGCGAACTTCGAGATACCTCGCTGTCGCGATTTCAACGAGGATTTACGGTCCGGCCCGTGATCGCGACCGATCTCGAACTGGTTGGCTCTAGCGTTAACCGACCGAAGTCAACGGCTCTCGGTTGGCTTGACATCTCCGGTGACCTTGAACGACCTCTGCTCCGGGCGTGTAGAACACGTCCAGACAAGTGTCGTTGTACCGGAGCCTGGAAAAGAACACGGGAACCGAGCTCGTGAAAGACAACAACGAAGGAGAAAAGAGGAAAAAAACGAATGAAAGAAAAGGAAGAGAAGAACGAAGGTGCCCCTGAAATTTCCCGCATACGTCCATTCACAAGAAAGTCGTGTCCGCCATGCAACGACACCGCCGGAGCGACTTTTGCGAGAACCGGTTCCCGACATTGTTTAAAAGGACAGGAATACTTGTGGCGGACGGTTGTTATCACCTCTTCGCGGACGTCCCTTGATCTCGTGTCGTGTGTTGCTCGGAACGAGCGTGGTCACGCCTTTTTAAAACAGTTCGTTAGAAGCCAAGGACACGTCGGAGGACTCGAAAAATGGCGCTGGCCGTGGCGGGCCGCGAACGGTCGCGCGAAGGATTTCCGTTTGCAACTTATTTCGGTTCCTAGGGCATCGATGAATGTGCTCTAACCACGTGGGATCGAATGAATTTGTTTAGAATTTGTTTCGTTGATTCGAGTTCTCTTTTTAGCAGTGAGGGTACATAACCTTAATTCGGAAACAAAATGGAGTGCGCGTCCTTCGATTTCCCGAAAAATAAATGTTACGAGAAATATATTGTTTGTCACTCTTAGAGGACCAGCATTCTTTTACAGAAACAGTTGTTTATCTTTTATTATGATTTACAATTATAATTCATTTAATTTATAAATGATTTACAATGTAGTTCATTGCAATATGTTCTAATAAATATTATTTATCATTTACGTAAGTGCAGTGTACAACATATGCCTAGAATTTCGAGATTTCCACAGAATTCCAAAAGAGCTCTTGTTCGTCGGTCCTCTAAAAGACACTACTGGGTCGGCCGTCGCCATTGGACGCAAAGGAACGTTACCTTTTCGACGATCATAAATTTCATAAAATCGTCACGGCACCACCAAGCGACGAGGCAGTAAAAGACGCGTTTTCTAGATCGTGTCGTCGCGCGTCTCTCCAGGCACGAGCGGAATGCGGCTGATGAGGGGTATAAGAGCGATCGCGTAAACCGGAAATTGTCGCACACGCCGGGTAAAGTACCGTGACGATCCCGCGCTACTAGTTCCCGCCGGTACGTGTCCAATGAAAGTTACTTTACGTCCACGCGACGCCAGAGGTAATCCATTATTATCGCTCGGCCTCTCTTCCGGTGCCCAGAACTCGCCTGTTAACACGTTCCACCGGAAAATTCGGTTGTACTTCACTTGCAAACTTTACGAACCTCTTCAATAAATATTCAGTTACATTCTGTAAACTTCCGGTGGCTATCATACACCCCGTTATAGCTTCGTTTCATTTTCGTCGGTTTTCTACGTCCATATAATACGAAAAGTCGTTTAGGTTTATTCATGAGCTCGAAGAAAGATGGTGATCTAGTGAATACAATAAAACCAAGTGAAACGGGATTTATTAGATGTTTCAGAAATATGGGAATTCGAACGCTTCGGTGGCTCAAAAGAAAAGAGAACTGGATCGCATCGTTTTCAAAATAACAGGTTTCTTAACGGTAGTTTATTGCCGCGCGGCGAACGAGATAAGAAAGTTCTACATCGAAGTTCATAAAACTTCTCGCGCGATAAACACGAAAGAGGCACCATTAGAATTATCATTGTGATTCGTTGAATTCTCATCGGACTTTTCCCATGAGAATCGAGCGTAAATGACCCAGTTTAGGTCGCGTCCGGGCGACACAACGAAGAACTAGCGGCTCCGGACGAGAATCGGTTGCCGGAAGTTGTTCGTCAGACGATGACACGTTCGAGGTGGCCGGTCGCGCCGCGCCGCCGCGACTCGTTCTGCTTCCGCTTCTGTTACGCGCAAAATTACAAGTTGCGGCCTTTATTACCTACAACTCGCGACCAGTATCGCTGGAAGTCGTATATATTTCCACCGCGGCCGCGAAATACATTAACGTCCCCGGCGACTGTTATTTATTGCCCCGACACTTTAAATCACCTGTTTACAAAGTTGTACCGACTGTCGTAAAGTATTTTTATCTACGATCGAAACCCGTTCGTTCGTGAAATTTCTGTTTGCATTGAATCACGCGAGGAAATTTTATTAATTTTCCGAGCAATTAAGAATTCCATAGACTCCGACTCGCTCTCGCGGGCATAGGAGTTATCGAGCTGTTAGTGTGCCGAGTTTATGAGTTTGTTTTTTCCCTGTCTTCTGTGTCGACGCTCCGTTCACTCGCGCACGGATGAACATCGGCGGAAACATTCCTTCTCGCGTCTGCGCGAGTCTCTGCTAAAAATCAGGAACGTTGTTTCTTCCGATAAAATGATCGAAAGCGTTCCGGATTTTCAAAATTTCGGATAGAAACGAGCGGGAGCAAATATTCTACGTTTTAGAGTCGAAGCCATCTTTCAAATGAACCTAGACAATACGAGCACAGAATTCTTCAGTAGTCCTACTAAATCATCGATTTACGGACGTTTATTCTACACTTTATTGTTCCCAGAAAACTACGTGTTCTATATAAATCGCGAAAACTGAAGCTTCAAAACCAGTGTCGCAACGCGTACAGTTGCACGAATCAAACTCGATTTAAACTGTTACTAGGTACTATTTAAAAAACTCGATATCCATCAAATTTCAGTAAAGTAAGCGAATCTAGTGTTAGCACATTGACCGTCACGCAGGTCACCCACGAAGCCTCCAAATGGCTTGATAACAATTACAAGGAAAACGATGTCGAATGAAAATCTTTAGTAGCATAACCGACGAAACAATCGTACACGAACTGATAACGAGGATGATTTAGTAGTACCTAAACAGAAGCATAAACCAATTGAAATATTATTAACACGTTCGCGAACAGTACAAATTTTAATGAGCCGCAAAAATGGGAAAACTGCAAATGCCGTACTCCGAGGATCAAAGTGCACGATAATTTCGAAAGTTAAGGCTATATAGAATTAAATTCATGATAATGTGGCTTATAAATTTCAATGTTATAGTATTCATGTCATTTTGCAACGCAATGAAAATGAATGCTATAGCATTCGTGTCTGCGAACGTGTTAAATTCACGTTTATAGCTTTTATCAAGAAATGTTCAAAAGACGGTTTAGATGCTCGGCAGTTCTAGTGTTAACCCTTTGCACTCGAAAGTTTCCCACTGGAAATGTTTAACATTTTCTGACGAGGCGAAGACGATATTCCTTGAAACCAACTCGACGGGAAATCACAAGTACATTGAGAAACAAAGCTAGTTTATTCCACGTATCAAGGCATTACACAAAGTTAAACGTTACATATCAAATTTTCTAGTTTTACCGCGTCAGATAAAATAGTGCCCGAGAGACCTTTCGAGTGCAAAGGACTAAAGAAGCTGATTTAGTAGTACCTAAATAGAAGCATAAACCAATTGAAATGTTATTAACCCTAATCGTACCACGATGTGACTCTCAGTCACTGACGAGAATAAGAGGAATGATTAAAGTGTTATTCTTGTTGTCTATAAGTCCCAAATTTTAAAAGCCCAAAGAAACTTTTGGAAATTCAACATGAAACAATGAGAAAATTTAAGGAAAAAGTTCAAATGTGAGTAAAAGTCACATCGTGGTTCGATTAGGGTTAAATTCACGCGTATAGCTTTCGTAAAGAAATGTTCAAAGGACGGTTTAACACTAGATTTGACGTTTATTCTACATTTTATTCTATTGTTCTTAGAAAACTACGCGTTCGTCTATATAAATTGAGAAAATCGTACAAAACTAGAGCATTGCGATGCATATTTGCGTAACTGCACGAATCAAAATCGACTCCTATTACTAAATAATGTTTAAAACGTTCAATATCCGTCAAATTGACGGATTCCGTAAATCTAGTGTTAAATGTTCGGTAGTGTTAAAGAAGCTGATTTAGTAGTACTTAAACAGAAGCATAAGCCAATTGTAATGTCATCAACGCATTGCGTATCGGCCAATTTTCAGAAAACTGAATTATGCGGATGGCAATTTTCAGTGAGGTCAACTTATATCGCTATACATAGAAAAATTCAGATATATTGTTATGTAATATATTTTAAACAGATAATTGATTCCAATCAAATTTCATATTTTTTCAATGGTAATTAGCGAAGTATGGCTGTTATATAAAAACGCGACTTCTCGTTACCAGTACGCAATACGTTAAATTCACGCATATAGCTTTCACGAAGAAATGTTCGAAACAAATTAAGTATTAAGTCCTCGGTTGTTCCAGTGTTAACCTCTTGGCGTACTATTTACTTTATTAAGCTCGTGGTGATTTTACCATCAACAATTTAGAAATGTAACAAAACTTTCCATTCTACTTCAAGCGGAAATTTCATTTGAAGACAATACATTGATAATAGCAAAACAGTTGTTCGTGGGTCATGAACAACATTGATTATCAACCCTTAACAGTCCTGTGTCGAGTCAGACTCGACATTCTATTTTATTGCAACCTCTACCTGTTTTAACAATGTTTTCTATATTTATTTGTAGTATCACAATTGTACCATTTAACCAGTTAACTGTGTTTGACGAGTATACACGTCATCGTAAAGCTTGACGCGATACTAATTATTTCAGCGTTGAATTCTTTGTTTTTTCACATAAATATGTAATTCCTCTTTGTTTCGCTTTGATCTTTCATTAAAATATACTCTACGTGCATTCGTTCTGCGTTCGACGAGTACACGCTGCATTTTTCGATTTTATTCGCAGAACCAGAGTTTTTCCCAACTAAATTCCACAGTTAACTGGTTAAAGGTAACATTTCAATGACTCTCAAATATTCTCGAATAAATAAATAGAGCGTCATATTAAGCTGCAATCGAATGAACTAACGTCGACGTGAACCTTAAAGTGAGAAGCCAAGAACACCTCGGATTGCAAAGGGTTAAATTAACCCCCAAATTATCAATGTATTCAATACTTTCAATAATTTCATCAAACGAATATATTTTGTAACTTTCAAGTTATCATTAAACTTTCACGCCTGAGTGTATGAAAATTTCAGTTAACTGATTAATTTTATTCACCACTTCGAGTGCAGAATGAAATAAATCAACAAGATGCCAATATACTGATACGCGACTTCAAAGTTACACGGGTCTGCAGAGGGTTGATCTAGAAATCTTCGTCACGAGCCTCACTCGTCGTCGTACGTCGAGGGGTTAAAGGTTTCGAACTTCCTCGAACTTTCTGCCGCTACGGAAAGCGAAATGCAAAAGTGTCCGCCGGGTATAGACGGCTGGCAGCGGTTCTCACCTTGCACCTGCACTTGACGCACTTCATCTCGCCGTGCGAGTGGACCCGCGGATGCCATTCCATCCCGTTCTCGTACGGGCCGCCGAGAGGGTTCCTGCAGCCGCCGGAAGCGAGTATCTCGTCGGCGGTGCGGCGGGTCGACGGCGCGGCCTGGTCCCGCGGCAGCCGCGACGTGTCGCCGGCGACGCCCCCCGTGCTCGCGCTGCTGGGCGTCGTCGCCGGGCACTGCTTGCAGCACGCCTTCTTGCTCGGCCTGATCGCGAGCTTCTCGTCGCAGTCCAACGGCGGGCACTGCACCCGCGGACACTTCACCTCCAGCGTGATCGGCTGCGAGATAAACAGTGGGATCGTTAGTCGATTCGCGAGCGTTCCTCGGTGTCGTTTCATTCAGTCTCTATGTAGGGCAATGCCGGACGAGACCTCTGCGCGGGTCAGGTGGCCCGGTTTCAGTTCGATTGTCGGATACCTGTATTTTCAACTGTGCTCTCCAACCTGGGAGTTGAAAATTTTTAATGAAAAATTAATGCTACCCACGGTATCTACAGGTAAACGAACTTCATAACGTGCAAATTCAAGTAATGTTTACTTTGGAATGAAGTTATTGTTATTTAAAACGCGTCTATGTTATTGGATCTATTGAAGGATTGGGAGGCGTGGGGAAAAATGTTTGTTAGGGAGGCGCAGTAGCACGGAGGTTGGAAACTGTAGAGGTGTACCGAGTGTTGAAGTTTATTCAACTGCGCTAAGTTAGTTTCGTGAATAGTGGCTCGTGGCTAAAATTAGTGGGGGTGCTGCTCTAGAAAATTTGTAGCCTTTGTTTTAACCCTTTGCACTCGCGAGGCGACTCACAGTCCCCATTTGGCTCGGTACAGCAGAATTACAAAGTTTCGTGTACAATATCAACCCGTTCGCTGCCTAGTCACGAATATACTCGTAGCGAGAGATTGCCAGTTTGGTAGAATCTTGGTTGTATTTGAAATGTATCGCAATATAAAGCAAAATCACACATTTTATGATAGCAGTGAATGGGTTACTACTAGATTTGTCATTGTTATAAAAGAATAAGGAATATTGTATAGAATGCCTAAAATTCTCATGGCAGTGAACGTGTTAAAGTTCATTTAAAATAGAATAGTTCTATCCCTTGATTTCTATATTATTTATATTAATGTTAGTTATAAAACATATCATTGATATTTCATTAGAAAATGAAGAATATATCTAGCAAAACAGTTTTCGAGTGCAAAAGGTTAAAATGTTTGTATCTTTTTCATGAACTGGGGGATGGCTACTGACATTAAGCTTATGGATTATATATTGTACAAGTACAAAGAAAGAATTAAAGAAACAAGGACTCATTATAAATGTTATCGATAATGTCAAGTGGAAATTGGGGGTGCCGCATTTTTTGATACAGTTTTTCCAAAAGGTTGGGCCATCCATTCCCGACTCGCCCTAAGTGAAACGTTATTTAACAGATTCGAGAGTTCAAACGAGGATCGATTGCTTACTACTCGAATTCCACGTTGCACAGAATGGTGAAATCATCGATGAGAATTTCAATTAGCATTTATCACCTATTTGCTACGTATGATTTAACGTCTAAGAATCTAACGATACCGACAGCAACCATTCCGCGTTTCCAAATCGAACGAAAACAATGACAGTCGTTCCTAAAGAAACGCCGAGATCCCGCTGCGCAGAAATTCTTCCCGCGAGCAAAGAACGCGCGCAAAAGTATGTTGGACCGCGATAGATCGATCACCGGCCGATCCGTTGAAAACGCGTTTCTAACGGGGCTGATCGATCACGTGTAATTTCAGTGACAAGCAATGGATCAAAACCGATCGGCGTTATCTCGTGCGTTTCAGGCACGACTCCAAACAATTTGCTAATATCTGTTTAGAAAGGCCTGTCACCGATCGGTTCGCCTCTCCGGGCTGAGAGCTGCCCCCCGTGACTCGGCAGAGTGCAACCGCATTCTTCTGGCGCAACGAGCGAACATTTTTGATTTTTTATTCGCCTCGGTCGCGAACGTTGCTTCGTAACGTCGCGCGGGACACCGGGGGTCGGGAAGGGGGGGAGAGGAGTTAGCGGAGAGGAATTATAATGCGTGTCGCGGGGATCGACGCCGAGAGATCATTGCGAAACTCGGCCGGACTCCGTCGCGGCGGCGGTGAACGGTATGGTAACGAGGTAAACAAAGAATCGGCCGGAACGTGACGCGCGCACGGAATCAGCGACCCGGAATTTCGCCGCGAGATTTCGAGCTGAAATTATTTAAATTCCTGGATTTCGAAACCCGCTGCCTCCGCCGGCGCAGACGGTGCTCCGAAGCACGCCGAGAATTATTGCGGCGGCCGCGGGTGAAAGCGGAGTTCGAATTCTAGACGGAGCTGGAATTCGAACGTTTGTTTCGATGGAACCGCGAGCGTCGACGGTTTGATCGATGGACGGCGGACGCAGAACGATCGTCGTGGCTCTGCCGAGCGGGGTTGAGACCGACCGTGCGCATGCGTGGCCGAGAGTGGGGGGAATGGGCGGAGCTGGCTCCTCCCAACGAGTCTTTGAAGAATATTCTATGGATGGAATTGTGATTTCTGTCGATTGTGTAGGTTTTCTTATAGGTTTCTCTTCGACCTTTGTAGAAACTTCCTTTGGTATGGAGCTTTTACGGATTTATTTATTTTTGATAAATTCTTTGGCATTCGTTTCAACTTCTTCCAATCTGGTTGTTTAACATTGCTCGCAAAGTGTGGTGTAATGGTAGCTTTCGCTTGTTTTAAATCTAATAATAGGCGTGGCAAAGTGTACAGTGGGCGTGGTTAACCCTTCGCGGACAGATATCGGCATTTCGGTAAGATGAAATGTTCGTATTTGGAAGGCTAACTCGCGAACAAGTAATGTTAGTCGAACAGTAAGAGATCATTAAGCAAGTGATATATAATTTAGCTTCATACGTTGAAGGTTTTGTATGCTTCGAAGAATCTTCGTTCGCAAAGGGTTAATATTTGAAGGGGGCGGGGCAAATCTACGGTGAAAATTTCATTCGTTCGTTTCTCAAGCTTTTTAGTGGCTGAGTTGAAAGTCGCATTGAAAATGTCCGTGAACTTACGTCGCAAGTGCAAACTGCGCAGGTATCGAAACCCATAGGCGGCAAATACGGATGCCAGGATGCTCCTGCTAGATGAAACTGGCTAGCCAGAGTGCAGCCTCTCGTTACCGAGCTAACATTCTTCCCTGTCGCGTTCATGTTGATTCCTGGACCTGCGGGCAAACATGAACAATTTGTAAATGGATATTCCTTCGTAAATGCACTGTAATTAACGTTGTACGATTCGTTACTGAGCGTACGAAAGTATTCGCAGTACTACCCAATCACAGACACGATTAACCACTTGCCTTATAATATCGTGGAGAAGATTTCAAATAGAATTTAACGAAGATGAACATTATTCAATTCCTTTGGTGTAAATTATATATTATTCCCCTTGAGTTTTCTCTTATTTTCTATAAATTATTAACCCTTTGCATCCGAGAGGGGACTCTCAGTCACCATTTGATTAGACATGACAAAATTACAGTGTCACATATAATATTAAGTTTTGTAGAATTCACCAAGACATGAAATATTTCTATAAAATAGCTTTGTTCCTTAATTTACATATGTTTTCTCATCAGTTCGTTTAAAATGTTGCCTATGATTCATCGGAGAGTGTCGAATGATTCCAGTGAAAACCTTCCGAGTCCAAAGGGTTAACAAAGTAGTCAGGTCAATCATTCCGAAAGGAATCATAGGGCAAGTTGTTAACCCTTAACCCTTTAACTCGAGAATATTTTTCTCAAGAAATATCCATTATTTCCTGATGAAATATCGATGATATTTTTCACAACTAACATAAAGAAATGCCTTGCATAAATTATGTGACAGAACTATTTCATTTCGATGTTCCACGTGTTGATACATTATAGACACTTTAACATTGAATTTGAGATTTCATCATTTTCCTGGGTCAAATTAAATGACTGAAAGGCGCCTCCCGAGTGCAAAGGGTTAAATCAGCGACCGAAACGTTTGCCCTCGGTGGATCTCAATGTTCCTCCATGAATGTTTACTTTCAAAGTACAGATCAACGTGAAGCTAAATTCGATCCTGGTTTCTAATCGAAACCGAAGCCATCTTTCGCGGCCCAATGTCAAGGGGACGGGTCCCGTTCGAACGAAACAGGCGGGAATGAACGGCGACACAGATCCGCGCCAGAATCCGCGACTCGATAGTATCTGGCGAACAATCTTCCGGGAAACCGGTGGCAAGACACGCGTTTATCTGAAATTAATTCTGCCGAGCTGCACCGGTCTGCCTCCGGCCGGGGAGCGCAGCGCCGGGCAAGGACAGGCCCCGCGACGCGAATAAATAACGCGACAAATAGAACCGGACGAACGGAACAGCGAAAGAGGACTTAGGGGGATTTAATTAGATACAGCTGAACGTGAACGCTCGCTACCGCGCGGCGCCGATACGATCTGAAGAAAATGACGGATCAGCGCGGCCGGTTCGCTTAATTCGATTCCATTCCGCGCGGGACGTTTTTCCAGGCACCGGTGGCAGCCGACCGGGTAATACGTCTCTATCATTTGAACACGTCGAACGGGAACGGTTACCGATTTGTCTGGCCGATTAGCCCCGGAACACGAGAACCGGGAACGACTCCTGGTCCAGTTGTGTCTGCGCGGTGAGTCACGCGACTGGGACAAGACGCGGTTCCCGTGTAACCAGAGGTGCAGCCGAAAAAACGATTCTTTCGTTTCACGGGGCCAACTTGTGACTTTAACCCTTTCCACTCGGAAGTCTTTCGCTGGAAATATTTATCCTCCAATGAGTTATAGAGGACATTCTTTGATACGAACTGAATGAGAGAACACATAACCCTTCGCACTCGGAAGTTTTTCAATAGAAATATTTTAACATTTTCCGATGAGATAAAATCGATATTTCGTGAAACTAAGTCGACGAGAAATCACCCGTACATTGAGGAGCAAAGATATTTTATTTGAATATTTCTCAACCTGATGCATTATGGGAAATATAATATTAAATATCAAATTTTACAGTTTCACTGTATGCAATCGAGTGGTGAGTGAGGGTCACCTGTCGAAAAAAATTTGTCGCTAGAAATATTCAATTTATTTTTATGTGATATAGATGACATTTTTTTCAACTAACTTAACGAGGAGTCTATTCACAAAATAAGGGGAACAATGGAATTTTATTTCCACATTTCACGTATCGACAGATTACTCAAGACTTAATGTTAAATACGAAAGTTTACAATTTTGATGCACCAATCGAGTGGTGACTGAGAGGCACTTTTGGAGTGCAGAGGGTTAAAGAACAAAGTTATTATTTGAATATTTCACGTATTTATGGATTACGCGAAGCTTAATATTTCGTGGAAGACTGTAGAAGTTTCTTTTTTGACTTTAGTTGTTTCATTTTTTTAATATTTTATTCAGAAGATTTATTGGGTTGAGGAAAATACAATCGAGTAAACCGTCACCGAAATAAGCGTTGGTAGCGAACGTGTTAACGTGCTAACACTAGGTTTGCGGAACGCGTCAATTTCACGCATACTGAAGTTTATAAATACTATTTGGTAAATGTTTACGTCAATTCTGACTGATGCAATAACACCAGTGTGTACCCTAATTGTCTGTGTTTAAACATCTAAGTTCAAAATCTGTATAGAACAAACATGAATTTTTCCAGGAACGGTAACACAAACTACGATAAATGTCCTTAAACCTAGTGTCATGGAATACAATGATCAAAAACGAGAAATCTTAGGCACTCGAAGTTTGCGACGTGTTTCCAGTTTTATTTTCCGTCGGCCAGAACCGCGAACGATTCTAAGTGTACACCTCCGAGCGTGTGACCCGGTTGTTACTCGAAATTTTTACCACGAGCGGAACGCGAGCGGCGCATGGTAATTCGCGATAAAGAGTCGCGTTCAATTTAAACAGGCCGCGGATAGGCGTAGCTAATTCTACGCGATTACTTTCATGCGTCGTGTCACGGGTAATCGGATTTAATATCAACGGTGGACGGACACGCGGCCGTCCGCCTTTAATTCCCCTGGCACGGTTAGGCGCTCGGGTTTGGTCTCCGGGGAGGTTTATCGAATGGGATCGTCGAAAGGGACGGATAATTAATTGTCACACTCGTGATCCTGAGTTACAAGGGTTTCTAGATAACGCTTTTACTGGCCGCGATGAAATTAATCCGAGAGCTTACGTGTCCCCTCGACCGGAATACAGCAGAGATTCAGCGAAACCTGTTACCCGACAGACTTGATTGCAACTTTGTGCCACAGAACGAGCAAGTTCGCGGTACGTCTGTCACTCTATTTTCTTTCTCATCTTTTTTCCTCTGGAACCTGTACCTATCTTACAGAATGTGTTCTAAGATGACAGGCATGCTCGTTAAAAACGGTTAACTGATCGACGAACAACTTCACTGATAAGTCCCTTGGTAGGCACGGTTCAAAGCATTGCGCCTCGTGCCCCATTCCATTTCATATTTTGCATTCCGCCACGACTACACGGACCAAGCAACATTCTCTCCGCGGCGGTGGTCAAGGAATCCATAAAAAGAGAGAATCGTATACAGTTCTCCTCTTCCCATCGGGAACCAGCTCTGTCGGCTATCCGGGCTGGGGAGCAAGGGGAGACGTCTTGGCACGTTTTCGTCACTGGCCGAGCCGCGGAACAAAGAAATTAAACGGTTAATAACAAGGACGTGCTGAAATTGAACCGCCGTAACAATCAAGCCGAGTGCCACGAGTCTTCCCTCGCCCCTCACCGCGGATAGCCGACGGAGCGGGTTCCAGATGAGAAGAGGCGGACTGTACATACCTGAACATATAGGACAACAGTGTCCAGCAGGAGCCTTCAGCTGTTTAGCCTGCGGGCAAGTGAGCGCAGGACACGGGACCGGGTCGCACTGGGCCAGTCCGCGGTAGCAATGGCACATGGAGCAAGGATCGGTGTCGGACGTCCACTGAGTGCCCTCCTCGTAGAACTTGGTCTTATGGAAACAGGCGCCGGTCTCGATGTCAGACCTGGGCGGATGAATATTGTACGCGACCACCGAGGCGACGTCGTTGTCCGCGTAATGGGGCAGGCAGCTGAGCGGAGCCCTAGCCTTGAACGGCGCCTTCAGAATCCTATCCGTCTGCTTATCGGTCACCTCGAGGAATCCGATGCCTGATTCGATCCTGTACAACTCGACGGGCGAGAGCCCGGTGACAGACCCCTCGAGGACGTACCCGGTGAACTCCTCCAGCAGTCTTCTAGCAACAGGCGCTCCTTGAGCCAGCAACGGCATAGTCTCCAGGTAAAGCCGGAAAGTTCGAGGTTCGTGGCTGGTGGGCGCAGGAGACGTCGACGGCGAAGGAGAAGGAGGGACGACCTGAGGGAAACCAGCGATCTCCAGTTCGTAGTGCAGCGAACAGTCGAGGTCCACTGCGGTCCAGATCAAGCCTACGGGTCCGGGGTGAACTGGCTCCTGCGAGAGTCTCCTCAACAGAACAGGAGCAGTGGTGTCCCTAGCGTCTGCGACAGGTCGCTGCAGGAGCCTGCCGCGCAACATGGAGCCAACATGGGAGGCCGCTACCACGGACAGTTCTCCATTGAACAACGGCTCCAGTAAGCGTGGACCCGGCCTGTCCAAGGACCCATTGGCGAGTCCGTCTACCAAAGAAGGCGTCAGATCCTCTAGCTCCGTGCGTCTCTTGCCTCCTTCGTCGACCAGAGTGACCAAAGGACTCTCCTCCTCTAAGCCGATCAGCTGGACACCGTAACGCAGCGACCCAGCGCGGTCTAGGAACGCCCAAGCGATTCCTGATGCAGCGGAAGGTGTCTCCGACTGAAGCAGCGTCTGGTACATGTCGCAGGTGGCCCGGGGGCCGACCGTGCCGGTCAATCGCAGCGCCTGGGGGTCCTTCCTGGACATTATGCTGATGGACAGCTTGCCCCGGGTCAGCAGACGCAGGTCAGCGCCGGATAACGCGCTGCGCACCTCGCCGAAGTTCAGCTCGTTTGAGGGCTTCTTCACGACGATCTCCTCGCGCAGCACCACGTAATCCTTCTCCACGTGCTCCAGCTGGACTATCAGCGGCACCTCCGACACGTCGTTGGGCAGGAACACTCCGTTGAACACCAGCGACACGTGGATCGACGGGGCTGACGCCGAGGAGGCTGAGACTATCGCCGTCGCCCCCGCGCCGGACATCAGCGACCGGTCGACGCCCATCGTTGGTTCCAGCAGTGAAGAGAATTGCTCTGTAGATAGCGCGCGGTAGCGTGATAATTGTCCAGTCAAGGTGGCCAATGGCTCCCATATGAAGGACACGTGGAGACGCTCCTCGCGCAGAAGTTTCCTGTAGTCGCGCGGCACCCGCCGCCAAACGCCGCAGAGCTTGCCGGTTGCGTTCTGATACACGCCACCGAAAGGGTCTATCGTTTGCTCTTCGAGAATGCTGCCGGAAGCGTCCACGAACTGGATGCTGCGCGGTCGGGGCGTTGATGAGGACAGGTAGAACGAGTAGTAGAGGTTCTTCCGGTGGAAGGTGAACCGACCTGTCGCTAGGTAGTTGTAGGCGCTGTTGTACATGGACGTGGGGCTCGGTTCATCTCGACGTAGAGCCTGGGACGTTCTGCCGGTCACCAGGGTGCCGAAGTCTGGAATTGCGAGGAGGATCGTTAGACGAGTCGGAAGATTGATATTTCGTCGATATATAAGCATTCGGAAGTACCCTGTCCATGGTATGATATATTTTACCGAATTATGTAATGATTTTCTGATAGAATGCATGTAATTTCTTTGTTTAATGTATTCTTAACGCGTATGAGCCGAAGTTTATGGCAATGTGTGTTGCACTAACGTTAAGTTTAATAGTTCTTGAATGTGTAAAATATATTATACAAGGTGGGTACTTTCGTAGCTTGGAGTATGATAGTTACGTTTCAAGCTCCGCTCCTCTTCCTCCAAGGTCAGCTGCGCCGGAAGATCGTGCACTATGTCGGTACCTGGAACCGATACAAAAGAGAGTTATATTTATAGAAATTGAAAGAAGGATTATTACTGAAATTCGAGGTTTCGAAAATTCTGTATTTTATAGTTTGAGGAACAATATTTGTCTCGCGACGATAAAAATCGTTTCACGCTCGACGCGCAGGCTTGAAGAGAATTCGAAGGATTAATGACTTTAACCCGTTCAGGCAGGTTCGAGTGTTCAACAGCCACGGAAAAATTGCAGGCCGTGCGTAAACGCGAAAGGCGATGGACGGGTGGTGGAAGAAGCGGGTCGCCGCGACAAAAATCATTTTATGGACCGTAAATCGGGTAAAGATGGCGCGCGCGCCACCGTCCGGCGAGAAGCTTCTCGTTTAAAGTTTCGTCCTTTATCGGCCTGTCGATACGCGCGCTGCCAGGTTTTTTCGCTGAAGAAGCGGCCGTCGAACCCCCCTTCGCTAAAATAATCGAAGAAGTGGACGAGCTTCTTTCTGCATGACTCGGATAATGGAGGTCCCGCGTCCAATCCGCGACTACGCGCGTCGATCGTGAGGCCGACGAGGATTCAACATGGCGGCGTGGTCGGTTGCAAGGCGCTAGCGACGAGGATCGAGGGGAAAATAACCAGCTCGGTCGATATAAACTCTTCGCGATACCAGCGACTTTTGAATCTCGTTTATATACGCGAACTTTGATTAAAAAATCGGAATTACGCTTGAATTTTCAGAAAAAAGTGCGGAATGAGCGATCCACTTGCTAATGCAATCGATTCCGTACAGTAAGAGTAATTACGATGACATTACTTAACACTTTGCTGAGATCAAACTTTCATGTTTGTAATACTAAATTGCAAACAAATGATTCAACTACTCAAACAGCAAGAAACCAGTACATAATTTCCTTATTCTATATTATTTAGGCATTCGATGTGTGATTTGGCAGAATCTACAAAAGGTTTTCTATACTTTTGAGAATCTTCGTCCGCAAAGGGTCAGATCATGAAATAACCGATTCAATACTGAAATTCGAAAATGTTTGAAAAATGGAATTAATCACTTTGACCTGTGAACAACTCAAAAATTCAAAACGAATTTCACGGATTCTTGAATATTTTATTAACTTCATACACGAGTCCTCTACCGAGATTCTCAATATCCTCCGCAGCGAGCTTTCAGAATAAACCCTCGCGAATTTTTTCGAATTGAAATTCATGTACCTGCGTTTACCTGCGCGCATACCGTCGTAATCGGTTTCGAACACGGAAAGTTCCAATAAAACGGAACGAAAACCCTCCGCCATTGTCCTCCGTGGGACTTTTGTTTCCGAATTAATTCGGATTCCATAGGTTTATTTCTCGAACGGAACGATTTCAGATAATTTTATCCGGATAATGGTGCTGCCGTAGCGAGAAAAAGACGGGCCAGCCGAGAGACAGGGAGAGAAGAGAAAGTCGGGACGAAGGGGTGGGAGGATGCTCATTCAGCGGCGGTGCCGGTGCGCATAAGGGCCATAAAGAACGGCAGCGGAGTAGGAAAAGAGGCGGCTGGCGCCAACCACCGCTACTTTGAATGTTGCTTTTATGGCGCATACCGCACCGGTCCAGCTGCGCGGACACGTTAATTGGTATACGCGCGGTACGGGCCAATAACAGAGACTCGGAATACCCGGCCGATGCCTCTGCCTCACCTCGCTGACCCGTCGTCCCCGCCGTTTAACCCTGAATTCGCGGGACTGTGGAAGCTTTTAAAAGTTCGCTCATAACCTCGCCGGTTAAAGGGGGAATTCTAATGTGAACCTCTGAAAAAATTGGATCTCCCTTCGTTTTGCATTTTCATGGAGAATGGGGCTCCGTACGATTGGAAAATATGATACTGCAACAGTATAATACTGTGAATAGCTACGATACTATAGAATATTATAGAATACGAATAGCAAAACTGTATTTCATTGTTTAATTCGAATACAGCGAGAAGTAAAGAACATTTGATAAATACAGTGTCACGGCTGGAATAGTACGTATAGCTGTGAATTTCTTTAGAAGATTCGCTCGTCAAGATAACCGACAACGAAATTAACGTCCCCGCATTCACACGGATGATTGATTTCTCGAATTTCTAAGGCTAGAAAGTGAACGATCGCGGCACGAGTTCCCCTCGCGTCGAAGGATATCGATGAGACGTCGCGCGATGGGTACGTCCAACGGGCGCCATCTTGTCGGTCATCGTTCCTCGACACGCGAGAATAGGCTCGTTTCTCGGTCTAATATTAAACCGAAGGATGCGATGAACTTTTGTACTGGACGCGTTACGAAACATCCTTGCGCGCAAAGAAAATGAATCTAATCTTAGCGCTCTAATCGAGATAAGCTGACGCAACGATCGAGAAGATAGGCAGGCGCATTCTATTCTAATTCCGGGGTATTACAAATGATCCCGCGATATGATTTACGAGTAATCGCGTCCCGAATACGGTCGCCGATGGATTCCAGGACGCACGATGTAAGTATGTACGTAACTATAATACACGGTATGACGAATGAATTACGCGACGCTTTTGACCGGCCGATGCGCGCATCGATCGATCGGAATTGCCGTGGATCGCGAGCCATATGGTCCGTGGCGCCTCGTTTCTTTTTTATCTCGCGCTGTCGGTGCCGGGCAGGATGCCGAAAATGCTGCACTTTTCGATCAATTGCGTCATCCCCTGCGAGGAACACGCGGTCATCTATATTCGTGATCATCGGCGGAGTTCGAGGCGCCGAAATCGACCGTGGTGTTCGTCGGAAATAGAAACCCATCAGGCCCGGTCGAACCCAATAAATTTCGAAAACATCGAACGGTCTCGCGCGGAGAGCTCCTCGTTATTCGAAAATAAACTGGACGAGCACGAGCAACAATGAGATCAAAGTTCCTGTATTCACTTACAACACGCTTCGTTCGAATTTCATAGTTTTCCTCGTTTTATACGCTGGGTTGCGCAAGCGTTCGCTCTAACGATTTCCTTCTTCTCTCTCTTAATCGCGCGTTCCCGATCGTGCGAACAGAAGCCGGCAACAGGAACGCGAAAATTCTCACAGGAATTTCGCGTAAACTCGAATTCGATTTTATTTCCAGAGGAGGAAGCGAGCGCGAGGAAGCATTCCGTGCGTTAAAGATTTTTAAGAAAAAAAAAGAAGAAACGAAGAGAATCGTTTTCAGGCCGAAACACGGATCTATCGACTGTTCCCCGAACCTTTTTCTCTTCTCTCTTTTCGCGGAGGCGAGACGAGAGCCAGCTCTTTCTGCGTTCCTCGAATAACAGCGCATGCAAATCGTCCGGGCGTCGTCGCCGGGTTTTTCTGTCGAAAGAAAGGGTAGGGTATAGATTCGTGATTTTACGAGAAGTAGACGCGCGGCTAGAAAGAGCTGGCGAGGCGCGTTTAATAACGCTTCACGGCGGAATCGACACTTTACACGGTGCGTTTCACCGAAGGACGGCCGTTACTCAGGATTAAAGAGTTGTTCGCGAAAACGCGCGCCAAAATTCCCCGTCGCCCGCCTAACGAGCTACCTTTCACGCGTCCCTTCTTTTTTCTCCTGCGAGCTAATTTATTCGCGTCTTATTCGCAGCCGACGCGATACCCCCGATTAATTAATTTCCTCCGAAGCTAATTACTTTGTAAATAATCCCCGTGACGCGTTCCACTTGTCCCTGAAAAATCTTCAATCCGAAGCGCGGCGAAACCGGAAGAATTGATTCTCCGATAGCCACCGAATTCGATCGAACTTTCTTCTATAAACGTAACAATCAGTTTTCTCGATGACGTGAAAATGTTAAAAGGTCGATATAGTAATCGTTGGAAGAAGCTCTGGACCGCTTAGTTTCAGTTTTATTAGATTCGATCCATCGATTGTGACTCGCGTCGATGGAAAAGAACGTTTCTGGAAAAAGGAGGAGACGGAGAAACCGCGGGAGAACGTGAAAAAATGAAATGAAGGGTTTCCATTCTAAATTCACGCGTTCCCACGCGCGTGGCGGGAAATTAACGGCGATTCAAGCGGCTCGGTCTCGTGTCCCGTCGGCACCGTCGAGACTAACCATGAATGATCGCAATCAAGCGGACAGCGTCGGCGAAAAGGCCGCGGCAGGCTCTTTAAGCAACGATACAGCATAATTCCCGGGGACGCGGTGTGTTAACCCTTTCACGATTCAGCCCGGCCGAGAGAGAAAGAGAGAGAGAGAGAGAGAGAGACCCGGCGCGACGGAGTGCCGTATCGTTCGTCCGCCATTGATATCTTCGTGGACGTGAGAATGAGAATTTATGCTTGTTCCTTCTCTTCGTGAAATCAGCCTTAAACCGGCGGGCATCGGCGCGTACCAAGCATTGCAAACTAATTACGCGTTAGCTGGTTATTTAGTATTTATTTACCTCGGTGGATACTTATTTATAGACTGACAATATTACTAGTATTCAATAGCGAACTTTTGGGTATATGTGCATATTCATAGAATAATTTAATATAAAATGATTTCTCTATAAAATGGAGAACTTTCTGATGGAATTCACGTGGCTTTTATTTGGAATATTAACAACTAGTAATGATTACTACTTGATTAATAACTAATTTGGATATTGACGCTAGAAGGAATTTTTGGGTGTAAGGTGACACTTGAATTTCATTCGTATTGGTCTGCGAAAGGCGTACAATGGACTGTCGTTCCGTGGTACTCCCCCTGTCGACCCCTTTTACGGCGGACGGGGAGCGGCGGGAAATTCAAACGAGTCTCGTCATTAACCGTCAATTGGACGGTCCCGTTCCGCGTGCCCCGCCGCCTCGGCCGATGAGAATGTCGTTTTCGTCGTGCCAGACGATGAGAATCGATGTGACAGTCCAATCGACGGGCTAGCGGGTCATAGTTTCGTTTCGCGAGTCGGTGACATGGCGTCTTCACCTTCCATCAGCGGGGGGCAATCCGCCTGCTGAACGACAACCTACACGGTCATCCTGATGATCACGCGAAATTCCCCCTTGTCACTGATATCGTCATCGTATTACAAAGTTACAAACGGCATACACCTCGCCATGTCGTTTCTGAAATCTTCAGTGAATAATGTTTCTCTTACAGTAAATACAGTAACAGTGATATAATAATAAATAATACAGCAGTAATAGTTATATGATAATAAACGATATTTACTCTCGCGAATCATTTAATTCGACTAGTTTCAACAGCCAATGTTTGAATATGAATCGAATAGCGTAAATTAACTTAATATTAACCGTTTACGATCGGAAGTTTCTCATTAAAAATATTTTAACATTTTCTGACGAGATAAAGACATTTTGTGAAACTAACTTGAAGAGAAATTACACGTACATTGGAAAACAAAGTCTTTTAATTCAATATTTCCCAAATTGATGCATTATACGAAGTATGACATTAAATATCAAATTTTATAGTTTTACTGTATGAAGTCAAGTGGTGAGTGAGAGTCACGTATTTATTCAGTTATTCTTTTTATCGCAAGTCTGTTTCACTATACCGATAGAAATTTTTATGGATCATTCCTGAAATCGTTCAGCGTTTATATTTTATGTTTCGTGCGATTTGTTAAACAATTCCCAGCGAAACTCCGCTGTTCAAGGTGCGCGCGACGAAACGCGACGAAAAGAAGCATCGGTGCTACCATCGGGAATTTAGCGACGTTCTTTCGGCATTTTAATTAACCGGGGACCCCCGTCAACATCGAAATTAACGGAAACGGTAAATACGGGGGGCAAAGAACTCGCCGCGGCGCGGAGAACGGCAGCGAAACGCCTCGTATCTCTCGGCGCGCGTTCCAATTGTCCGCCGCGATAAATATCAGCCGAGACAATATGGCGTGTACATACAACATACGCATATACTACATGTCGCGCCTTTCGCGGCGACGAATTTCGCCGGTCGAATTTTTACCGCCGCCCCGACGAATTCCTGCGGCATTTTACTTCGTCGCGCACACCGGCGGCTAACATTCGCTACCAAACGAGGTTAGACACAATGTTATCTCACTACGCATTACCGACGATGATTAGAATATAATTTTCTCTTATTTTCCACAACGTCGTTAACCATTTCACGAGAACGTTCGGTAAATTGTCGAATGCAACGGTCCCAACTGTAAGCTTCGAATATAATAAATTTTCAATTGCAATGGATTAAACATAGTGAAAAATGTTTCGAGTATAAGTTGCCTTTTACGATTACCAGTTGCCATTAATGTACAGTCGAAAGCGAGGCGAACACAGTCCCCAATTATTAATAATTACAAATACTTAAACTTCGATCGAATTAAAAATCACCTTCTGCTCGTTAGTCTTTATTATGTAATTAAACTACAATTTGCCTAACTCTACCGATACGTTCTCATGGTCTCCCGTCGTGCACGGACGTTTTGTTATGAAAATAAAATGGCGACCGGCAACGCGATGCGAAAGTTGTCGCGTGAAGGTTGATAGGATACCATTTTTTATGGTTTCTTTTTCTTCTTTTTTTTGTCCTCGTGAATAGGTAACGGGTAATATGTAAATGGTTCCCATCGTAGCCGGCTGACCGCGCGCGCGCACGCGTTACATATTAAACGCGTCGATTCCGCGGGATTTTTGCCGCCGCGGTTCTCGATCGGAATCCGGTACAGTTATGAGGATTTTTAATCGGTTTCGAGCACCGGTATCGATTGCCACGGTGATAAACCGGCCGCGGATTCCGGAAGACGTTTGTTTCACCGACTCGGCTTTTTCCTAGGGCTTCACGCCGTTAATCGATGTTTCCGCGGGAGATTCAAATTTTTCTCGCCACTTCTCGACGTCAGGAAATCTCGTTTACTCAACAAGAAATTATTAACCAGTTAACTGTGACGAGCATTCACGTGATCGTAAAGCTTGACAGGATACTGATTCCTTCAGCGATGAATTCTTTATTTTTTCACGTAAACGTGTAATTCCTCTTTGTTTCGCTTTGATCTTTCATTAAAATATACTCTACATTTTTCGATTTTATTCGCAGAACTAGAGGTTTTTCCAACTAAATTCCACAGTTAATTGGTTAACACGTTGACCGCTACGGTGGTTATATGCGATCGCAAATTGCCTTTTCTGTAGCGTCATGGTGGTCATCGGTGACCGGAGCTTCAAAATTACGAGAAAATGATTACAGCTTGTGAGATAACTGATGTCGGATACAAATGTTCAGTAGCGTGGGTAACCAGGTACTAGTGCAACGTAAGAATTGTGATATTAAATAACTAACAATGCTTCCTTTTCATCTTTGCCGCGGAAAGAATAAGTGATGTATAAAACGTTGACGTTTCGAACGTCCTGAGCAAAACGTGTTAATTCATCGCATGGAATATTCTAGTTCCTCGTTGTTATATCAAGTAATTGTTTAAGTTGAGACCCACCGTCAATTTTCTCGACGTTAGAAAACCTAACCTACCCATCGAGAAATTGTTGATTTATAGAACAGTGCAATACCGTTACTAAATCACGAAGGAGAAGCTTCCGCGCAGTGTTCTTTGACCAACCAAACACTAGCATCACAATGACTAACATTCATAATCAGTAATAACTAATATCATTAACCCTTTGCACTCGAGAGGCGACTCACAGTCGTCATTTCGTTTAATACAGCAAAATTACAAAGTTTCATCTTCAACGCTAAATTTCATTTAACGTAATTACGCATGAAACTTAATTTCCATATTACTTATATTAACATCACTCAAAAAACATCATCGATATTTCATCAGAAAACGAGTACTATATCCAGCGAAACAATTTCCGAGCGTCAACATCGCAACATTCGATCCAAGAACGTTCCAAAAAAGCGTTCAAGATCTCAAAAACAGAATCTCTATTATCCTAATCCTCATCTTTCAAAAGCGAACCGTCGTTCCGCACGGGGCGACCGCGCGGAGGACTCGCCGAGAGGACACGTAACGGAGTATCTAGCGAGGTCTCGTGTTTCGCCTATCGCGTCGAACGTTTCCCGCGTCTCGTCTTCCTCCCACGCCTCCCCCGCGACCTTCCAACCCTCCCGCCGTACCTCCCGCCCTACAGCGGTTGTCTCTCCTAGTCTATTCTCATTCCTCGAGCGGGCGTGCGCGCGCGCGAGCGAGCGAGCGTTATGCCCGATCATTACGTATGCTAATATTTACATTTAGATTGCACGGCTTAATCGAAGTGACGCCATGCGGTAATATAGCCGGCGCCATGGCGCTAAACCGTGGCGCCCGACCTCTCCTCCTCTATCTCGCTCTCTCGCCGTCTATCTCGCTGCCGGCCGACCGACAAGCTTTTTCCACTCTCCTCTTCTCGTTTCTTCCTCCTCCGCCGCCCTCCCTCGCCCTTTTCCTTTTATCATTCCTCCTCTCTCTGTCGGCCGTCCCTCTTTCGCTCTTCCCCTCTGCCTTCTTTTCGCTTCCATTCACGCTTTGCCTCTGTATTTTTCCCTTTTTCCCCGCGTATCTCTCCTTCTTTCCCTGTTTTCCTTTCTCCATTTATCTTTTCACTCCTTCCTCTCCTTTCCTCCTTCGCTCCTCTCCGATCCACCGTCTCTCTCCCTCTTCTCTTTCATCTTTCGCCTGTATCTTTTCACCTCTTTCTCCCTTTCCCTCTCCGCCTCTCCCTCTCGTGCTCTTATCCTCCGTCTTTCCGCCTCTTTCGCTCGACTCCTCTCTCCTCCGTCTGTCCTCCTCCCTCTTGCAATCTTATCCCCCGCGTTCCCCCTCGCCTCCACGGCAGACGTTTCTTTATCATCCTTTTATCCGACCGTTCCTGCTCGTTTTTTGCCCGAGCTTCCTTTTTTTTCGCGCCGGAGCCCCGCCGGCTAATTCGGCCTCTCTCACGGGTCGTTATACCGCGCCGCTTATCTGCACCGGGCGGCGCGGCGCGTTGTCCCACGGGTTACTGCGGTTACGGGAGGAACGGAGGGCCGGGGGGTGTCGGCTGGCTCCGCGGCGACGGGAGCGGTGTCGGGCGAAAAATTGATCAACAATTGGGGATTGAATTTTTAGCCTAACCTTTAACCGCAGCCGACGATTGTGTTTCACCTTTAGTCGCCGATCGCGCGTAACAATTAGAACAGATATTCGATCGTTAACGCGTTCACCGCCGCGAGGATTTCGAGCGTTTCGTATAACGTTACTTATCGCACCGTGACAAAGGCGAGTGACATTGGAATTAGTTATTAATGCTTTGGTATCGCAGTTCTTAAGTGATACTAGTAATTAGTTACTCATGTTACTAGACGCTTTCAGTCGATATCAGTTTTCTTATAGTTATCTAGTAATTTGGACGCTCTGGTCATCGGTGACTACGGTCAACGCGTTAATGACGATTAACGATTACGATTCTTTCGATTTTAATCGATCAATTCTTTAAGGATCGGCTGGTGGAATTATTCTTCCAATGAGACTATCGTTTTATATTAACATATCGGCGTTCAACCATATTCCAGTTATTTCGACTCTCTCCTCCATTATAATTCAACGTGACACAATGTTATAATTTCGATCACGCGATTTCAACGATTATAATCCCGAGGTTTCGATTCAACCGAGATTCCAATCAACATCGATGTACCAACTGACAACCGATAATCTCCAATTAATGTCAGTAATCGATTCGATCAGCCGATTTTAATCGATCAATGGCCAACTCTGAAGAGGAGGACCCTCGAGATCGGTTCACGGATCTCCTCCCGAGACCGAGCGAAAGATAGTACGTCGACGTTCGACGAGCGACTTCTGCGTCGACCGACGACAATTCGAACCGCGACCTTTGTCCTCGTGATTTCGCGAGCTTCCCCTCTCAGCCTCGTCACCCCCCGTTTGCAGAGGACAATACGCGGATCGTTCGATTCGATGGTTGAAACGTGAAATCGGCGAACGAGGAAACGATAAATGGAAATAGGAACGCTTGACATTCGCGTTTCACGGTGTCACGAGATAGTCCCTAATGACAATTACGTAGGATCTTACGTTAATAAGATATCGCGTTTCACTGAGTTCGCGTCACTTGGGTATCATTACAATGAGTACCGTGACACAGCGACGCAAATCGTTGAACGTCCGCGGCTCGCGTCCTTTGCGCGATCAACGGTCGACCAAGCTTGCGATCGGTGTTTTTCATACTTTAATATCGATCGATTCTAATTACCGCCGCGCAAAACCGTTCGCCGGCGTGCGTCACGGCGTTCCAATAAAAGTTTAATGCCCGCGTTCCTTCGAATTTTGCACAACGCCTCGAATAATGAACGTAGCAGGCGATTCTTTTCGGTGGCCGGCCGCCGACACGGTGCGAGGGGGAAAATAATACGGGAAACTTCGGAACGTTCGAAAAGTAACGGGGCCGAACGGAGCTGGGGAAAAAATGGGGAATGAAAATACGGGGAGCGGTGGTGGCGGCGGTAATTCGTATCGCTCCGGCGTTACACACGTTTTTCATAATGAACATAAAATCAAAGTTCGCGGCGGAATGTGTAACAGGCGTAGTCAACCGTGTCGTTCTCTAAATATTTATGAGATGTATGGCCGCTTGTACGATTGCTAATCATCTTGGGAAACGCGAACCTCCGTAACTCCGTAATTGAATATCGCGTATTTATTGCGCGTCCGCGTGTAATTGAATGCCTCGCGATGCCTGTACGATCGGGTACACCCCTGTGATCCCGTCGCGCGTTAAAAGTTTCCGCGACACGTGTCTCGCCGGAAACCGGAGTTCATTAAAGGAATGCGTCGCGAGTAAATGCATCGTTAAATAATAGCAATAATTGTAATAGTAGTCGACAATAATCGTAATAATAGTTACACATTGTAACAATAGTTATTATTATAATCACTGCAATAGTCATAATAATAGCCATCTTGATAGAACATAATAAAAATAATTGTAATAGCAGTCAACAATAACCGTAATAATAGTTATATATTGTAATAATAGTCATCACTATAATCACAACAATAGTCACAATAATAACCATTATAATAGAACATAATAGGAATAACTGTAATAATAGTCGACAATAATCATAATAATAGTTATACATTGTAACAATAGTTATTATTATAATCACGACAATAGTCATAATAATAGCCATCTTGATATAACATAATGGCCATAATTGTAATAGCAGTCGACAATAACCATAATAATAGTTATACACTGTAACAATAGTTATTATTATAATCACTGCAATAGTCATAATAACAGCCATCTTGATAGAACATAATAACCATAATTGTAATAGCAGTCAACAATAATCGCAATAACAGTTATATATTGTAATAATAGTCATCATTACAATCGCAACAATAGTCACAATAATAGCCATCATAACAGAACATTGAAATTTCAATAAATCCGATTTCCTAATTCATACTTATAAGAAAATATTAAGGAGATACTATTCGATTGCTCTGCGATCTTACTCACCACGAAAGATTCATTAGTTTCCTTATGATTCTATCCCTTCTCCCGAAATTCCCATCATTCCCTAATTCCCTGGAAACCGAGTTGCCTCGCGAGATCGAAATCGGTTCATTAACTGCCCATCGACTCTTCGCGCGCTATCGCCGGCTAGATACGTGCGAGCGCGTAGCTCCTCATTATCGCGAATTGCAAAACCACCGGATCGAGGTTCATTGTTTCCCAGTGTCATGGAAAAACGCGTGAACTTTCGTCTCCCCGCCGCGCTCCGAATGAATCCGGAGGAGAGGAGGAAAGAAACGAGAAAGATAATCTCGCGGGGCGAACGATAAAGCGGCCACCCCGGCCGCTTTTGCAACGTGTGTAGCCGGCGCAATTTATTGGTTACTTAGAATCAATTAGCGAACTCCGCTGTCATTGTCCGCGCGTTTTCTAGTACTTCCATTCGGGGCGCGCCGCAGATTTCTTTATCGGCGGGCCGCGCGAAGCTGCGCAATCGTCTTCCCTCGCTTTTCATCTATTCGCTCCTCTACGAGCGCGTACGTAAGTAATTCGCGTAACAAAATGGACGAACAATTTCGAATTTTCGAATTTAAGTTACATTTGACACTAGGTTCACGGGCATTCATTGTACGCTTCATTCTATTATTCCTAAAAGAATTGACGCTCGTTTATTTAGATTGGGGAAACTGGAGATTCGATAGTAGGTAATTGGGGTACATGTCAGTGTGATCGCATCAATCAAAATCGGCGTGAACATTTACGAAATAATATTTCCAAAATCCAATATGCGTCAATTCGACGCGTTCCGTAAACCTAGTGTTAAGTACCAATTGTTTCTGCTAGAACGTCGCTAATGGCGACTTGGAGCTTTGATATTTAAAATTGAAAACTGCTAATGAATCATTTCAGTATTTCCATAATGAGAGATCGACACGTGCCTTTTTCCTCTTTGTGAGCGGTGCGCTCTAGAGTATCACGTATTACTACGTCTTAATTGAACATTTGTTCACTGGATTTTGTTTACTGAAAATCAACGTGGTAATTAGAAGCTGCGCGTTAGAATGATTATCTGTTACGCAACGCTACATTCAAATTGAAAGCTTCGTTAATACTACTATAGTATTCACGGGGCTTCTACAATTCGAAATTTTAGTCTCGCAAAATGGCGACGCTTACGAGATCGGAGTGTCGTTTATTGTGTTTCCCTTCCTTTTACAGATTTTGTGCAACGTTGCGACAGTATCCGCGGCCAACAAAACCAGGCGACGATCGGCCTAGACTGAATATCCAATTAACGTTTTTTTCCCCCCCTCCTCTCCACGACCAGTCGTCGTCGTCTCGTTCGTTGTCAACGTTATTTCGTCATGGAAGCACGTAACGCGCGTCAGGCCTCGACCGCGTTGTAGAAAATCACGTAAAACGTCGGCGGCGGCTTCCTTATTTGTAAATAAAATGTAGGATACCTGGCGCCTGGCGTCCGTCGCGTCTTTTTCGGATTACGTTTCCTTAACACCGATTTCTTTCTCGCGAGCGTTCGCTCGTTTCGTATCACCGATCGTCTCGTGAGACCGATTAACCCTTGGACGATGATGCTTGCGTCGGTTTTAAACCGGACAGCGAAAGACTTCATTTCATTTTTATTTCACTTTTTTCTAGCTAAATTACCATTACAACTAACAGATAGATCAGACTGATTTGTCTTTTTTCACAACGATCGAAACGTTTATTACATTAACTCTAAAACTACCGAGCAATAGACTTGTTTCCGATTTTTTACACAAATTAGAACATCACGTTCAGTCTTCTGCCTGTGCAAATACACAAATTTAATAACGAATCTTTCGCAAACACGCGTTCGCAGGTCGAGTACTTGTAAAATAAAAATCTGAAGTGGGTCAGTTCGATTCCGGTAGGTTTAATGTTGGAATACCAAAGACTGAGAGAATTCGAAGCATTAATTTCATAAACCGAAGAAAAGTAAATTAGAAATTTGTCGAATATCAGAGCTGCACCTTGATCATTGGAGAAACCGCGAACTTGATTTAGTAACACGCGAACGGAGTCGCGAGTTAATCGAAATCTCACCGTCGAGACAGGCCGATATTCAATTTGCATCGGCGACTTCCGCGTAGCACGCGTCACTGCGGCGAAATCCGTTCTTGTGCTTTATCGGGCGCGGTCCCGGCGAACCGACACGATCCCAATTCACTTTTCACCGTTCCAGAATTTCGCTGGACGTTGCGCGGACCAGTGATCCGAGAAACGCGCGCGCACACGTACGGGAAACCGAGAAAAAAGCCGACCGGACAAGAAAAAACGGAGGAACGAACGAGCGGACCAACAATTTCATAGGGAATTTATGGTTGACTGTTAAATGGTGTTGGGTGCCACGTGGGGTCAGTTACGTGCACAATGCCCGGTGCACGCTGGGCCCGTTCGCGCGAGCCGCCGCGCTAAATCCTCGGCCTTCATTTTTCACTGCTCCTTATATACTCCCAGTGAAAAGCTGGCCAGGAATGGGCGCAGCTATTCCGGGCATTTCGCTCATTCCATCCGCATTCTACCGCGATTAACGGCGATATGGAAATCGGTCGGCGAAAAGTGGCAGGATGAGGAATGGCCAGCGCGGAGGGCGCGGAAGAGGGATAGAAATCTACGAAGCGTCGGCGCACCGACGGAACTGATTCTTACGTGTTTTCTCCATTTTCAACCCTTTGCACTTGAGGGGCGCCTTACAGTCGCCATCTGATTCGACGCAGCAAACTTATAAAATTTTCGATTCAATATTAACCCTTTGCATTCGAAAGTTTTTCACTGGAAATATTCAACATTCTTTGATAAAATATAGACGATGCTTTTGCGACTAATGTAAATAATTTAATCGATAAATTAAAGGACGAAACTATTTTACTTTGATATTTCACGTAGTGACGCGTTATATAAAGTTTAGCGTTAAACATCGAACTTTATAATTTTACTGTATCAAACCAAGTGACTGAGAGTCACCTCCCGAGTGCAAAGGGTTAAACCTTCTGTAACGTATCAACACATAAAACATCGAAGTAAAATAGTCTCTTATTTTATACGAGATAATCAATTGTGTTAGTTGCGAGAAATATCGTTAATATTTAGTCAGAAAGTAATGAATATTTTTCATGAGAAATATTGTCGAGTGCAAAGGGTTAACACCATGGGTGTCACCGGTGACCTCTACCAAATCGAATTACTATAATTTATTTGGAAACTTTTCTGTATTACTAGTAACACTACCTAATGTAGTGGCATTCAACAAGATAAATCTGCAATAATAATAACGCATTTCAATTGCGTAATTTGATAGTAGATTATTTTCATGTACATATAACTTCTCGGCAAATTCGTGTGGTACTCGACGTATTAAACATTTCATTTTCATTTTTCTATTTCTTTCTTCTCTATTATTAATTTTCTGCGCTGTGTCATCGCTTTGGGACGTTGTAATGTAAACTTGTAACCTTTGTCGCCATTAAGGCGACACAGAACAGTGGCAGCCAGAAACAATTGTTTTCTATAAATGGTGTTTCGTATTGTTAGATTTGTTACATTGTAATTGTATTTTAATGATAAAACGCGATCTCGCGTAGCTCACATTGTATAGAAATGACTCAGAGTTGCTGGGAGGTTCCATCAGAAATTGAGTTAAACAATTTTTCTCTGTTCTGTGTATTTTTTGTCAGACAAATCGGCAACAGGGAGAAACGTTGTCACGTGTGTAGCGGCTAACAATGCGTCGGAAAAGGAGTTTTTCGAGAGATTTTTGGTGAGAATTCGTTTTTGAGAAAGAGTCCTCAGCATTTTTAGATATTCGACCGACAAATTGGTCCACGTAAGTAGCTTTCCATGACAGTCTCAACAGCGGACGCCATAAATTTCGGGTCGTCGAAAGGACTGCAGCTCGAGATGTCCAAGTGAAGTGTGCGTCTGGGTTTCGTCAACCAGCGGAAGTTGGTGTTCGGTCACGCGGATCCAAGCGTCGCACACAGACTAGGCTCGGAAGACACACCTCTGCATCATCGGCAATAATTAGAAAACGCTTTAAGCCCTTGTTCTAGAACAACGAGTGAGACTCGTGGTGAAGACTTTCAACATGATTCAACAAATATATATATTATTCAGTTCATTCCGATTCAAATATTATTCCGCTACAATCAATTATTATACTTAGAAGGAAATATAGACATAACGTATACTTAGAATTCTTCTCTTTTCCCAATAAATTATTAATGACAAAGTAGTCGCATCGATCAGAGTTGAGAAAGAAATAATAGGTCAAGGGGTTAAACAACTGCCTCTTTTCTAATAAAGCTTGCCGAAGGCGAAAAGAGTAAAATTCGCTGATTGAAGCTTCTTTTTGAGAGAATCGGTAAGAAAAATCGGAATACCGACAAGATCGCTTAGACACGCGAAGAATTTCGTACTTATAGTGTACAGTTGAAAATGAATTTGTTCACTGAACATGCAGTTCGGATTGAGAACCAACATTCCTACACGTGATAGATGTGACCTTCGCGTTCGACAAAAATTGTATGGAAAATAAATTTGCTCTCATCGATAGTTTTGCTCGTAGAATTATTTTTGATCTTAATATAGACATTCCGTGATGAAAATCCACTGGGAACATTTAACAGATTGGACGCGGTTTATGTAGACTGACGTTGTATGTGGGTTAAGAGTTTCTTTATCTTTATTAATGATTTTTAGGAGGTCGAGGAATGATGAAAGACGTCAGAAAACGTTGGCCGTAAGAAGTTTCTGCCAGATAAATAGAGAGCTGAAGAAGATTACTGTTGCATGGCTCTCGAACAACTCGGAAACGGAATTATTCTTGTCCGACTAGAGGCCGTCGACCTGTGAATATTCCATGAAAACGCGCCGCCTATTTCTCTCTTGGAGAGCGAACTTCTGATAAAAAAACACGTATCCCGTCGCTTCTCAAAGTGAAGTTTTCTTATCTTATCGTTTTTTCGTGTCTCCCTTGTCTCTTATATTCTAGAAAATAAAGAAAAGTATCTCGTGACCACCATTTTGGGAACGGTGGACGTGATTCAAAATGGCCGACCGTTGGCTCCGCTGCGCTCGGAGGACGTTAATGATAAGTATAAGCGATTCAAACGATTTTCATGGAACGTAACACGCGTAAATCGCGGTTCCGCGGGATCCTGTAATTTCATTAGACTGTATGCACGCGTATGGTTATACGGGACGGGTATTTGCAATGCAAAACAGCGTATTATCGGCGGACAACGAGAACAGAGTCGCCTTAGTTAGTATAAATTGAGATAGACGGACTGGCGTGACTGGCGTCCAGGCCGATGTTTTTCTTTTCCCACCGCAGGGGATGGCGTTTCACGCCCGTGTTCGTGAACATTATGTATTTACGCGGCTGTTAGCGTTGCAACGGAATCGTTCGGGCGACAAGATGGCGGCGATGACTCGTTAATCCTAGAACACGTTCGCAACCAGCTTTGCACGTTTGCGACGATCTCAATCTCATATTTTGCATGAAAGACATTTGAAAATCGGAACGAGTTTCTGCAATATTCATTAACTTTCATATAATTAGGGAAAATTCTCCCGAATTTTTATTTCAAGTCGCGAAACACGAGATACTCTAAGAATCAAAAACTGGCGTTTCAAAATCTGAGATGCGAAAAACTTAACAAACCAAGAGAATTTCTTTTTCCTTCGAACACCAGGTAGATCAATTCAAAACAGAATGCAGAAACTTATTACCTCTCGAATTATAAAACGAACGTAATTTCTCGTTATCTCGAGGAGCTCGGAATGGAAAAGATTTTCCCCGCGCGAACCATGCAATTTTCGCCGTTGCGTTTAAATAAACCATCTAACTCTTCCGTCGACTCGCTTGTCCTCACGGTCCCCGTATAAATATAGTCCGCCATTTTTTTCTTATTACACAGGCCGGTATCTTAAACTCCTTATAATAAGGGCGGCCGAGGAGCGACGAGGAGGCGATATAAAAAACGAACGAAGTTAAAAATCGGCGATAACGGCCGGCCCGTGATTACACGGTATCGCGAACACCATTATCGGTGGACGCCGATCGCGGGCCCGACACGGACACCATGGCCGGCGACGCGAGAATGGCCGGAAAGGGGACCGACGCCGCCGCGGGGACCGATAATAGAGGAGGACGCAAAGACAAAGAGGCGGCCCGATCGTTGATAAATGATTTATGCATGCCACTTGACTCTCATTAATGCCTACGGTCCCGATACTCCTTCTCTTTCGCTCGCTTTTCATCCTCCTCTCTCTCTTTCTCCGTTACGGTGTTTACGAGCGGCCGTAATATGTTTATTAAAATATTTATTAAACAAATAAATATGAATATAGTGGATCGCGAACGATCCGAACCAGTATAATATTGTCCTTGTCCACGGCAATTTTTGGGAACGAGCCTCACGCGTGTCGGGCAAGTGAAATAAACCATGGAAAATCGGTATATGTACACGATAAATATATATCGTCGCCGAGATCATTTTTCTGAAAGATAATTAACATTCGCTTTGTATAGAGTAGGTTCGTACAAGCTTAATTATCTGAATTGATTGACTTTCTGAAGTATCTTGATCCCAATTGGGTTGGATAATTAACGGTCTACCGCATGTTTAGGTATAATAGTAATTTATTAAAACCTTCGGGCAGCGTTGATTGACAGGTGGTACGGTTTCTGTGGGAAAAAATGGAGTTAGATCGCGTGGTTCGCCGGGTAACACGGAAACAGCCGCGCAGCCTGTAATCTCTGGCACCCGTTTTTCCTTTAATTCCATTTAATCTCGCCGCCGAAAGTGATCAATTAAAACAGCGTGATTCAATGGCCAGGCACGCCGCCAGTTTCTGATATTACTCGGTTATGGTTACCGGTGTCTATCATGGTATGAACTTTTATTTATTATGGTCGAATGGTTATCAGTCGACCATGCTGGGCCATAATGGTTTTTAATAATTACATAATAATGCCCGGCATTTAAGCGAGTCATACATCGGTTACTGGTTTTACGATAATATTATTATTTAATCAATGATGCCCGCGCTTTATGCTCGCAAAATTCACGTGAACGGGCCATAAGGTTTATAATGCACAATTCCCTTGCCATTACATAATTACTCCTATTACCGATCTTCATTAAAGTCTCGATGAATTACCAGCGAGTAATGATCAATCTCGACATCCATTTCAATCTCAATCTCAGCAACAACTCAATCGCGCGATCGACAAAATTTGTATCGCTAATGGAATGGTTCGATAGATATCACGAAAGTTTTAAACTCGCTGAACGTTCATCGCGATCGGAATCGATACTGACATGGTTTATTCGTTCGCTGGAAAAACTGTGTGACGCGCGCGTGTGTGTTTGTGTGTGTGTGTGTGTGCGTGCGTGTGTGCGTCAGGCCTGTCGACACGTTTGTCACGAGGCTGCGGTCTCAGGACCCCATGACGTCAACCACCTTATCTCGGGGACATTGTCGCGTTTAGCAGCGACGCGTGTCCTATTTTCCCGTCGGCATTCTGCACGTTTCTTTACAGGTGTAAGCGGGCGTCGGACAATATTTATCGACGCGCGTATTGGCCGACACGTGCCGCGCGGGCCGACGGACGGTTCTTTTTCCACTTAGATAAAAGACGACTATAGAGCCACGTCCGAGCGGAGCAATTTTATTCGTTTCGTGCCTCTAGTCTCGATTACAGCCGCCACGATACGATTCAAGTAGAAAGTTGCTCTAAATGTGGCAAACGGGAAGAAAGAATTGCTGCCGTACTCTTGTATCGCGATTGAAAGATTCTTATTGTTGTTGCTTTCGAAAAGAGACTGGGGTGGATGTGTTTCGATGGTAACATGGTAGATTGTAACAGTAAATAGCAGTATAGTAAATAATAATAGTATAGTGAATAGTAATAGTGTAGTGAATAAGAGTATAGTAAATAGTAATAGTATAGTGAATAGTAATGATATAGTGAATAGTAATAGTATAGTGAATAGTAATGATATAGTGAATAGTAATAGTATAGTGAATAAGAGTATAGTAAATAGTAATAGTATAGTGAATAGTAATGGCATAGTGAATAGTAATAGTATAGTGAATAGTAATAGTATAGTGAATAAGAGTATAGTAAATAGTAATAGTATAGTGAATAAGAGTATAGTAAATAGTAATAGTATAGTGAATAAGAGTATAGTAAATAGTAATAGTACAGCGGACAATAGTAGAACAGAGAATTTTGAAAAATATTAAATTTAGGTCCAACATAAATATTCCATTATCCCTGCACTATACTTACTAAAATCCCCTGGACAAGATTTACAGCAACGTCCAGGCAGTAGAACGGGTTCATGGCAGGTCAGTTTCGGACACTCGTTTTTGATGTTGCGGCAATGGACCCTCGCGACGATTCGTCGTTTCTTTTGCACCTGCAACACGCACAACGAACACCATTCGTCAGTTTAATTATATCCTTAAGAATCGTATAATTTCCTCGAAGATTTATCATTCACGCTTATGATTCAAATGTAACAGCTGATTCGGAAATTTCAGGTGATCACGGTGAATCCCAACCAACACTTTCTCGATCATAACGAATAAACTAAATTGAATGAACCGCTCTGTGTATCAAACGAAAAATCCGCGAGTATCTCCTATCGTAATTCTATTTTTCTAATTACCTTCTGGAACATTTGAATTTCTGCGCAAGGATCCGCGATTTGGTAACAGTAATCAGATTACGTTTCGTCCGACCGTGGACGCCGTTTCGAGAGGGCGGGCGGGCGGAGAGGGGGGGCGGGGGGGTTGTTCACGGTGTTCACGACACGTTCGAAAGCGTTGGCTGCATAAACCCCCGGTGTCTCGCATGTTTATTACCGCTTTACGCATCGCTGACGACAGTTGTAACGTTTACATACAGGCGGCACACGCGATAAATCTATCGGCGAAGTAATTGGTAGGTGTTATTGATCACAAAGGACTCGTTTATCACGGTCAATGGTGGCCATTACCCGGCCACCGGCGCGATTTACAGTGCTCCGGGTAATATAAATTATTATTTAATGTCTTTGTCGCTCGCCACGCACTTTCTAACGGGTGGACACGCGAGCCGCGGGCGAAAGAATCGACGAAAGCTTTCCCTGGACCGTTCTCTCTCCCGTTTCGCTGCCACCGTTCGACCGTTGGCAAGCGGGCGCGTCTCTGCGCGACTGCCATGGTCACCGATGATCGACGCTTCTCGATTGCTTGAAAATAATTGTAACACGCGAACAGTTTAACGTCGAATGAAAACGTTTGATAACTTAAGCTGATAACAGGGTAACGTAAGGATTACGAAGCCTAACTGTTAATAATTGTTTCCGTTCATCTTCGCCAGGAAATAATAAGTGTTACGTGAAACGTTCAAGGCGTGCCAGCTGAAACAGTCTTCACTGTTTCAAACATTTTTAGAATTTTCATATTTCAATTTAATTTTCCAAGTTGAATAGCTTTTCTGCAACGTCTCGACTTTTTCTGCGACGATTATAAAGGTAACTCAGCGGTAAGTCGGTTCTCGACTCGGAGAAACGCGCCGCGACAAGTGGGGACTTTTTCAGGATGCGACATCGGCAGAAAGTTATTCGTCGTTATTTCAGCGGGGAGGTGGCTTAATAAATCCGTGTTCGTTACCCGGCGACTTCGACCGCTTTCCAACTGTAGATCTCTGTCGCTAGCCCTAACCTGAATCAATGTTCTCCGCGCTCGAAGGAACGTCTTACTTACGGCCCCGGGTGCCATTCTTTACGACGCGTTTCGCGCACCGCTACAGCGCGATTCAATGCCCGGGGACCGGAAACGAGGAGCTTTCTCTGCCGAACGTGTGCACTTTTAATTGAAATGTACGACGACAAGCCTTGCAGCGCCATGCTTGCAACAATGCCATTGTGAAATTAACGTGAACTCAAATGTGAAAATTGTCGAGTATCGAAGAAAATGTTGTGAATTGTACATATCTATAATGGATTTTGTATCGATCGTTACTATGATTTAGCGTTAACGCTAATTGATCAAGTGATATACAAACTAAATTACAAATCAGTGGAAACCTCAATAGATGTATTTATCAGAGTCCTTACAAAAAGAATTAAAGAATCTCCATTTAGCTAGCTTTCAGTAGTGTTAACACCTTTGTCTTTCACTTGTTAGAACCATTTATCGTTAAGCATTTAAGAAACAAAAAGATTCAATGCTATTTCACGTCTAGATCGACACTAAACCATACAAACCAATAACAAGAGAAACAACGTTTCGTTTGAACTCAAATCGAATGACGTTTGAAATCTTCGCCACGAATCTATGAGGCTTACCCCTTACCATCCAACGACAAGCGAACAAATGTTCATTGCACTCAAATAAATATCAATTCTATTACCAACGTATCTTCAAAGTAAAGTCAGGCTTACAGCAGAACAGAATTCTTCCGAGTTTATCCAAAATGTCGACAGTAACATGTTCCACGAGCTTAGCAGCGAGAGTAAACGATGCGGCGAGGGGTTAAAGAAGATTCACGGCGTCCTCGCCTATCCCCGAGTGTGAAAAGTCAATCGCGCGGAATTCTTTCCGACCGCGACGACCGACGGCGACGAGACGGGCGACCGGATAGGGATCGTAGGAGAGACACGCGGACCGACGGGGTTCCGGTTACGGCGACCGCGAGCGGCGGAAATTAAGTTCAGGGTTTTATAGTGCTGCACGGCATTCCTGAAACACGAAACGATACACGTTCGATGTCGATTCGGTTGGCGAGGAAGCAGAAGAAGGAGAGGAAGAAGAAGAAGCCAAGGAAGAAGGGGGGAGGGGAAGAAAAGGAGGAAAACGAGAAACAGATACGGAGAAAGAGCGGAACGACCGCGACCGGTCGGGCCGCAGACGGTTAAACTTCGAATTACACGAGGACCAGGGCGCCGGTGGTAAATTTTCTGTTTTCAAGAGGTCTGGGTTAGGCCGAGACAGTTTTCGCCCGGCGGACACCGTGCTCGCGCGACCGGATAGCAGTTTTTATCGGCGCCGAAGGATACGCTTCAGGTGGCCGCCACGTTCTGAAGAAACTTCGAACGTGTCCCCTTCGGAAGTGTTCACGGCGGGGTGAAATGTGATCTGATTACTTATTAACCCTCTGCACCCGAGAGGCGACTCCGAGTTCCCATAGAATTCGCAGCAAGACCATAAAGTTTTGTACTTAATATTAACCCTTACTCGAACATCTTTACCAAAGCTTTCAGCAGCTCGGACTTTTTTCTGTTTGATTTTCAGTGCGTATTGTTGGTGTTCGAGAGATAGTTCGAGTAGGACACACTTTGGCAGTGTTTGGGAGTCGAGTGCAAAAGGTTAAGCTCTGCGCGATGTAATTACGAAATATTGGAATATACAGCTTTGTTCCTTGATTTGTTCGTCTTCTGGATAAGTTGGCTTTCGGAAATGTTTTCACGTTCGTTTCTAGTGGAAATGGTTTTAGTGGGCGACTTTCGAGATGTAAAGGGTTGAAATTAATTCGAACGCGAGTCGCATGATAGGTACTTGTGGATTGTAGTTATTCATTAGGATTCATCGCGATCACTTCAGTTTTTATTGTGGATCAGAGACGATCGGCTATTGCGGAAGATAATTTGTAATTGGTTCAACTGTTAGCGGAATTGATAACGATAACGGGGAACGAGCTGCCTTTGTTTTTAGATTAACGCGCGTCGTTACTTTCTTCAGATAACGTTGAGTTAGAAAAGATTAATATGAGGAAGCGACCGGATCTGATAAGCGAAAGACTTTTATTGCCGCCCTCTTCAAAGCTGACATCCAATTCCAACGGGAAATCCATAGTTGTTCCGTCAAACGTTGCAAAGAATAATTAACGCCGCAAAACAATTTAACCCTTTGCACTCGGGAGGTGACTCTCATTTGATCCGACGCGGTAAAACTATAAAATCTGATATTTAATGTTGAACTTTTTATAATGCCTCGATACACGATTAAAATAAAATACCTTTGTTCCTGAATGTACTTGTGATTCGAGTTTCAAAGAATATCGTCTTTGTTTTGTCAAAAAATATTTCTAGCGAGAAACTTCCAAGTGCAAAGGGTTAACCTGTGCGCTGGTAAATTGTTGCATGTTTAGATGCTTCCGTTCCAATGTTGCGATCGTTTCGGTTCAGAAACTGAATCACCGGTTTCCTATTTCTACACCGAACATTCTAAACAGTGCGATCGTTCGATATTTCTATTTCTAAGCAGGCAATAACAAAAACAAAGTTAAATGATCAGAAGGCAAACAAATAAATAAACCGATAACCTGACACTTTTGGACAGCGCAACCGAGAAACGCGATCGCGTCGTTTGGCACTCGAACGGTTGACGAACAGAATTAGTAATACACATCCGTGTAAAACAGGTAAAAACAAGATTCTTCGCGCGAGTCTCTGCCGCGTCTCCAAATTAGCTGCCAGCGCAACGGATTGACACTATCGTTTCTTTCTAAATTATGATCGATCGAACTAATTTGTTACTAATAAATCATCGAAAATAAGAGAAAATTCCAGTCTTATTCTACGGTAACCGTACTTTAAGCTATAACTGACAACAGAGGAATAATACGTGATTTGCGTTCAAAGAAATGGAATAATATTTACGTTTAACACTAGAATTACTGAGCGGTTGAACTGATTTTTAAACTTTCTTGTATGGAAAGCATTTCGTTGATTAAGATGTCAGTTAAGTTATATCTTAATTTGTATATTATTATATTATATAAATAAATGTATAATATAAATGTAATATAAATGTTATATAATAATATTGTATATTATTATATTATTATTATTTGTATATCGTCCTTTGCGGACGAAGACACTTTAAAGTACACAAAGCTGACAACATATGATGCTAAATTATACATTGAATGCTTAAACAATAGAACAAGAGGAAACTATACACTGATCTCTTACTATTAAACTAATTGAATCATTCGTTTGGAACTTGATACTCCAAATATGAACATTTCAACGATTAATACATCAACTATTTTAATCGTTTCTTGAAGAAGCATTTATATGCCTCCAATTATTATGAAAGAATAAATTCATTATGAAAGAATAGAGTCATTTTGATCAATCTGGTTTCAACCACTCGCGCTGGAAAGACGTGCCACGCACGTCGAGGCGTTTCTACCCGAAAATTCTCAATGCCTTTCACATATTGATAATCTCGTTGCATTACGCCTATTAGATTACTTCGAAATGCATCACTCTACACAGAACGAGCAACAAACAAAATTAGTGCACATATCAAAATTCCTCGCAGGAGACTTTGCCAATTTTCCGAATTCATCTGCAGCGCGAGTGGTTAACCCTTCGCGGACGAAGATTCTTTGAAATATACGAAACCTTCGACAGATTAAGCCAAACAATACACCGATCGCTTAATTAACAGGAAAAGAAGGAAACACGCTGATCTCTTGTTCGACTAATTCAATCATTCGTTCGCGACTTGCTTTTCCAAATACAATTTCATCCCGCTAGAACGCCGACGTTCGTCCGCAAGGAGTTAAACTCTGAAACCTTCGCCGCGAGCCTGACGCGATATTGCAGGGCGAGGGATGCACGCAGGAACCGATCGAAGAAGAATGGAATTCGGCGTGGCGAGCGGAGGGGGAAAAAGAACAATTCGAGGAGAAAGGGAGAGAGAGACAGGAAACGGGAGCGAGAAACTGCTGCGGGTGCACGGGACGAGATCGCCTCGGACCAGACCAGTTCGGCTTACGGACGCGCGAAACCCTATTTTTAGTCTTCGGGAGAATGACAGTCCCTCTTCAGTGTATATGAGGAGCTATTGATAGGTCGCGGGCTCGGTTGCGAGGAGAGCAGGGCAGACACGTCGCGTGAATCACGCGAGACGTTGTTTCTTTACCTAAACTCAGGCGCGGCGTCTACCGTTACGCGTTTGCAGCCTCTCCGCGCGCAGTTACATTCTAAGACCAGAGGTTCCCAAAATCCGCACTTGGTCGGAATGTGGTTTTCGATCGTTGGGTTATGGAACTTCCGGTGAACTCTTGTCGTCGGATATGTTTTGCGACATGTCGGTAACTATTACCAATTTTGATAGTAGTTCTAGTGAATATTATCAATGTTATAACATTTCTTAGACCTTTAATTCAAAGGTACAAACTTTGTATGTTTGGAAGATCTAATAATCTTAAGGTAGTTCCCTTAAAATTCACTATAATATTTAATATTAGAACTGGTGCAATATTGGAGCCTACGGAGTTCAAAGGGTTAACACATCGATGGCCGGTAATTTCACGCAGAAGCCGTCCCACGTCACCGGTTATTATTTTGTAATTAAATATGGAAGAGACAATCTGAATAACAGTAGAACTACCGAGAATTTAATACGATTGATATGTGATCTCTATAAAAATTCTAACAATAGATTGTTTTCTGTTTCCTTGGATATTCATGATAGTACTCAAGTGAAACTATTTATTTGCAAAATCATTTCAAATATGCAATGCTTTTAAGGTATTAATAACTGCGACACAAATCGAAACAAGTCATTTTGACTCATACGTAGTTCTAGTGATAAACTTCAATATACTTCATTTGTACGTAATCAATTGAAATGAAACTTTAGACATATCCTTTATATAGCTTCGATTATTTCGCTATTGCGATATTCTACATTGTTCTGCGCTTCAAAAATTGAAGTAGCTAATGCCAGTGTAAACATGAAGTGATAATCATCGGTGAATAACGTTTGGGCATGAAAACACTGACCGGAGATTCGAAATTGCTTGAAAATAATTACAGTAAGACAATTGAATCAACATACTTAGTGACACAAGAAGCTTAGATAATAATGTAACAATACAGTAGTAACAAAATATTAATAATTATTTCTAATACTATTTTCCTCTTTGTAAAGGAATAAATCTTACGCTTGAAATTCCCGTGGCAGTCAACGTAACTAGTCCAGAAAGTTTGCTTCATTAACATTTGCAATTATCGATGTCTTGAAATCGTTGCATGTCCAAAATGATTAGAAGAATTAGTTTCACGACACTGTAATCAGTATACAAACCGAAAGAAATCTATTCTTACGATTTTTATAACGATTACATGTTAGTCGTGTTAAACGCTCGATTGCTTTAGCGTTAACACTGTTCAGTTTTATCGCGATGATCGGTACGCGGTGCTTTTCTCTTTTACTATTCGAGACTTTGATGTATAGTTTGGACTTCCCAGGAGTTTTTCTTTCTATCGTGAACCATTATTTGCCTGTGTTTCGTTGTGGATGGTGTATGTCATTAATGCTTTTGGTTAATAAAGTGATTCTATTAAAGCGTGAACGTGGACAGAGAAGTTTATTCTTTTCTTAGTCAAAAAGTACTGTGATTTATCGTCTAATCTGTCGTGTATCGTGTAACGTGTTATTGTCAATAGAGAATATCGAAGAAACCGGTTGAAAAAAGTTTGGGAATCACTGGTTCTAGCCGATTTCGCGTTTCGTACTCGCGATACTCGAACGCGGAATAACTCCGTGTCACTCCGGCGAGCGTCGGAGCGACGCGAACACACGTTTATAGTCCGCGGTGCACGTAAAATTAGACGGCGTTCGGTAACTTCTGAAGCGTCGAATCGCATTCCGGGATATTCGTTCGGAAAAAGAAATTTCTCATCCTTCTCGTATTTTCACCTCTGAACGATGTAACAAACGTACGCGTCACGCGACGAATATTTCTAAATATCACTGATTCCGGTAAAAACTGAACGTTTGAAAGCTGAAACATTATTTTATCGATAGACAGTGAAATCTTCGTAGAACTTGAAAATTCTGAAAATACCTATAACAAATTATAAGAAACAACTTCCCTGAGATTCCAAACTAGACGACAAAAGACAAAAATAGATTCCTCTTCCGAAAGAATATTCAAGTGTTTATAAACACATGTACACACCAAACTGACAACTAAATCTAACAGAATATTAAAACCTTGAAAAAATTTAATGATTCGTTAACCCTTTGCACTCGAGAGGTGACTCTGTCACCATTTGATTTGATACAGTAAAATCATAAGGTCATATATAATATTAAGCTTTGTATAATGCATCGATATGTGAAATATTGCAATAAAATGACTTCGTTTCTTTTCTCATCGGTGGATCTCAAATAACGTCGTCTATATCTTACCGGAAAACGTTGAACATTTCCAGTGGAAAGTTTTCGAGCGCAAAGGGTTGATACAACTACTGCGCCAAAATGGCGGATCACAGTTTTCTCATTTCGCAGTCGTATCTAGACAATAGTTTCACTTGAATATTATAACGGATACACGATGAAACCGAAGGGAATCCGTTACAATTGTTACAATTGCACATTAATCGAACGCTCGGCGGTTCTATCGTCTAAGAGTGTTAATCCGGTCGATCACGATTAAAAAACGCGCGGACCAGCAACAGGGTCGCATCCGAAACGAATATAACCGAGACGTGCAGGCGCGCGGCGAGCTGAATGAACGAACGAATAAAAGAGCATACGCTCGCGGCGCGGCGCGGATCAAAAGTTGCTTCTCTTTTTTATCCTTCCTTGTCCTGTTCGTTTTTCTTTTTCGTTGGGAACACGCCTGAATGCCGGCCCACACGGGAGACCCCACGCACAAATCGCCGTTAACTTCCGGCCCGATCGGGCGCAACGCTCTCTCTCTCTTTCTCTTTTTTGCCTGTCTTCCTCTTTCTCTCTCTCTCTCTCTCTCTCTCGCCGCGTCCACCATTATTTCTACAATAGTGTCAAAATAATGAATGGCCTGCCGCCGGAGGAGGGAATGAAAATCGTGGGTGGATGAATCATGCCACTACAGCCGCGACCCGTTGAATAGCGGGACGCTTTTTAATCGACGGGATCGCCCGGCCCGATCTCGAGCTCGCGAAAACATTCTCGCGATGCCCGTGTGTGCACGGGACATTACGCTCGTGCGTTACTCGTGTGCGTAATGAAGATTGGAGAACGTGTTTATTTACGACTGTATTTTAGAAATCGACGGTATCGAGGATGATTGATTGCGGTCGGCTAGTGTTCCGATTGTCGGAATTAGAACGATACTGTATTGTTTCAATTCAGTTGATATAGTTTCTAAGAAGTAGGCACTAAATATGAATTATCCTTGTCGAACTCGATATTCGATCATTCCGATGATTCTGGTGGTTAGACGATATCTAAGAGTTTCCATCTAATATCCAATATTTCAGAACTAACAGTATGATAATAAATGTAAATGAAGCTTTGAAATATTGGATATTAGATGGAAAATCTTAGATATCATCTAACCACCGTAATCATCGGAATGATTAAATATCAACTTCGACAAAAATAATTCATATTTATGGTGCATACATCGTAAAAATTCTTTCAGAACAGGTTGAATACGGAGCTATTAACGTATCGGACAACTTCCGGCAGAAGTGAATAAATCTTTCGGTCTTAATTAATACGCAGCGTGCTGCCTTCATCTCCGTCATCCAGCGATCGTCCGATCGTCGAGCGTCAATGAAATATCGATAATTCATCGATAATCGATCGATTCCCTCTAATCTCGTATGAAAACCGTGAAACTGGCGACTGAAACGAGTCGCCGAAGCCGCGGCGACGTTCTAGCCGGACACGTAAGAAAACGGTAGCCAGTCAAGGACGGACTTTATGAAGATTGGCTAAATTAAACTCCATTAGTACCAGTCGCGACCGTTCTGTCCGGACGACAAATGCACGGGCACACCGACGCACCGACACACGGACAGCGTGTCCACGTTCCTATGATAGAGAATATTAATTGAACCGCGCCAGCCAGCCGCGCAGAGGGTCCGTCGAATCGTTTTATGATTGACCCCGAATTTATTTCCACGTTCGTAACCCACAATTAAACCAACCCGACGCCGGGTCGTGCTGTTAACCCCGATGTTACTAACCCCTGGTCGCCGTGACTCACTGCCACAGGGCTGGGCTTCTGCTTCCCATAAAGCGACTGCTTCTTTCTTTCTTTCTTTCTTTCTTTCGTTCGTTCGTTCGTTCCCTTTTCTTTTTCTCGTTCTTTCTTCCCTTCTTTTCCTCCTTTTTACTGTCCGCAAGCAGTTAACACTCTGTCGCCGGATGATACAACTCCGGCATTCCAGTTGAATAACGCGACCTCTCGGCCGCGACGACGAAACGCGCAACCGTGATTTATATTTTCGAATCCGTGCGATCTTCGCTCGGGTGTATCGACTTTCGAATTTAGCGTCGCTCCTTCGGGCTGATCGTTTGCGCTTGGGTCCGGTAGGATTGTACTGTAGTGATTGTTTTCGAGCGCTGGTTGCGAAAGTTAACACTAGGTTTACGGAACGCGTCAAATTGACGCATATTGGGTTTTAGAAATATTATTTTGTAAATGTTCACGCCGATTTTGATTGATGCTCCAGTTTCAATCCAGATTAAATCTCCAGTTTCCACAATCTAAATAAACGAGCATCAATTATTTTAGGAATAATAGAATGAAGTGTACGATAAATGCCCGTAAGCCTAGTGTTAATAGGAGATTTATGGGAATTGTTAGTTTGAGGGGTATCAAAGTTTCTAAAGTATTTGGCGGAGGTTTCCATTTTTGCAACTATGTGAGTATTTCAATTTGATTAACCCTTCGCACTCGGGAGGTGACTCTCAGTCAGCACTCGATTTGACGCATGAAAACTATGAAATATGGTATTTAAAGTTGAACTTTGTGTAACGCCTCCATACGTGAAGTATTGGAATAAAATAGCTTTGCTCCTTAATACACTTGTGTTTTCCCTTCGAGTTAATTTCAAAATATCGTCTTCGCTTCGTCAAGAAATGTTGAATATTTCTAGCGAGAAATTTCCGAGTGCAAAGGGTTAAAATATTCGCAAGATTTGTATACCTGTTTTCCTAGGAATAAATAACGAAGGGTACGATGACCGTGAGTCTACCGTCAATGAGTGTATTCTGTAATCAATAAAGTGAAAATGTGACTTGAAATGGAAGAATACGCAGGATTCGACATTCGTTTAACATCGAACCTACCGAATGTAATTATCTCTAGTCGCCCGACAGTTCTTCGATCGTTTATTCGACGTTTATATTTGTTTCATAGGTTTCCATTAGAATCTTCTATTCAGAAAGCTTCTGAAACCTTCAACCGAAGACGTGGATTCCTCGGATTTTTATTTCCCAGGTGATATACAGCGAAGAATATTAGTTGACACGCGTTCCGCGAGAATGTACGGCGCAGTGTCTCGTAAACAATAAAGTTCGAGCTTTAATCCATCACGCGAACAACCGACATTGTTGAGAACTACACTCATAGGACAAGCCCGGCTGTTAAATACGACTTGGCCGGCGTGTCTGTCCATTACTTACTGTTTCTACTCGCAGCGAGCGTTAATGCATCCAATAAACTTTCAAACTCGTTTATCTCGCAATAAATGACCCATGCGCGGAACCACTATTCCACACTTTCCGCGGATTTTTCTGCCGGGTTTATTGCCGTCAACGGGCTGCTCCGGTCACGCGTAAATGAAATGGCGAACGACACGGAGGGTTAGGTAGGGGGGTAAAGGGGAAATTATCGAGAGAGGATATCATTCTTCGCGATTCGATGTTTACGGGCGGCGTTCGAATTTATTCGAACGCACATAAAACTCGCGATAATTTCCGCGTGCGGTACAGGTAACAGCGTAATATTCTTTCTCTTTCCCTTCGAACGAATCGTTTTAAGCTTCGTTGTAAAACAAAATGTGACGCATGGATTGCACTGAATCCAGTGCTCGTTACTCGTTCGTTCGCTGAAAAGAAACTCGGATAAGAATTATAGAATCTTAACCCCTCGCCCTGTGGTTTCTTTCGGAACTATGATCGATCGAACTACGTTGTTATTAATAATTTATTGAAACAAGAGAAAATTCCGGTTTTATCCTATGTCGACATGTGCTGTGAGATGTAATCGTCGATAACGGAGGAATAATATGTAATTTGCATTCGAACGGATTGAATATTATTTATGCTCGTTAAATTCCATTCGAGTCTGATCATTGTAGGGCGAGGGGTTAAAAATTTGTATTCTCCGGTTTTGGTTCGTGTGGTTTTAGAAGGAATTTTTAGTTTGAAGAATTCGAATCGTTCGGAATTATAAAGTTCGATTCGATCGGCGTGACAAATTCACCTATCGTTTCGATATTTCGGTAAGTTTTTCAGAAGATCGTGATTAATGTTTTCGTTGCGAAGAGGATGCTCGAGGAAACTTCTAATAAGAATCTCAGGATTCTTCTGTGAGAAGCAATTTCGAAACGCGATTGCGGAGATTAGAAACGAATTTCCGATTATTCACGGCGATCCCGCGCGTAAAAATCCGAGAGCGGCGAAGGTGAATGGCGGGAAGAAGAATGAACGCGGATATCGCGTGGGAGGTGTCGGTGGGCCTCGCATAATGAGACGAGTATCTTCAACATTTTGCGCGCCGCCTCCAGATCCTCAATTAATTTCTACTTCATCCTCCTCGTTTTTTCCTGGCCTTATCAGTCCAATTCATTCCATGGAAGAAGATTCGGAGATTTTAATCGTTGTTTCAAGGAGAAGTATGCAAAAAATGAGAACCTATTAGTGAAAGGTTGCTAATAAGCAGTAGCTTCTCTAATGCTGTTCTTCCAAAAAATATTACAACTCGAAATATGAAACCTCTTCAAATCTGCTTTTCTTCCGTTAAATTTTCATAATTCGGGAACTCTTAAAACCGAAAGCCTTTTCGATTCTGTTGAAATCCATTTGTACGAGTTAATCGTAGATTTAGGGAAATATCAATGAAACAGAGAACAACAGTGTATAAAACAATGGCAAGCGAAAGGTTAATAGTCGATGACGACGTGTCGTTGGCATCGAAAGAGCTCTCCCATCGTCTAACCGACACGACCGCCATTTTTCGGCGTCGGTACCGAGTGCTCGGCCGAAATCTCGATCGGATTATCTCCGTTTAATCGCCGCTTTTGTTTGCCGCTCGGGCGGGAGGTGGTTTCGCCCGATAAAAATCTAAATACGTCGCTCGTTAATGAAATTCCTTTGGCCGGCGCGTTCCCGAGGGAACGAAAGCGGGGCCGCGCGCAAAGGGAATATAAAGAACGAAAAATTAAGAAGCCAGTGCCAAACGGAATATAAGAAATAAAATATAGAGAGGTGAACGTCGAATGAAATATAAAAGACAAAATACAGAGAGGTCGATGTCAAAGGAAATATAAAAAACAAAATATAGAGAAGTCAACGTCAAAGGAAATATAAGAAACAAAATACAGGGAAGTCAACGTCAAAAGATACAGAAAAGACAAAAAAAATGAAGGAGTTTATGTCGAGAGAAATATAAAAAATGAAATACGGAGGATTTAAAGCCGAAGAAATACTGAAAGAAAAAAGCAAAGTCGCGAAGACAGTTGACGAGGGAATCATGGCTCGCCATTGATCGATGGTACGTATTTTATCGTCGAGCTAATGAAAACGTTAACGTGAGATGTAAAATTGTGATTAATTCATATTTCCTGATCGGTCGCCCATAAAAATACGCATAAAACTAAAGTTAATTGAACTATCTACTAATGTTGCGCAACGTACTCCGTAACCTGTCGAAGGTATTAATTGCCTATTAAAATTGTTTCCATTCGACGTGCTTATACATTCTTCCGAATTCCGAGCGTGAAATTTGAATAATTCAAACAGAATAGAGTTTCAATTAAGCGGGCCGCTATTTTCCGCGATTCGGGACGTCCGAGGTCTCGATTGAATTGCGACCTAATAACTTAGATTCTTAGACGGTAATTTGAAATGTACACGATGGAATTTAATAAATGTATCTTCTAAAATGTCTTCTGTTCTTCTATGAACTGTCATTCGTTCAATCGAATCGGACGATAACGGTTTCGCTGTATACTCCGATCGAATATTTAACGAAAGAGATTCAATTCTACGTTCAGCTTCCAATTTCTCGCGGTGATTCGTGGAACGCGCGAAACCGTGACGAAACGTCGGAATCCGATGATTTCGATCGTTCCGAATGATTCGACCGCGATTCAAGATCGTTGGGGTCGAAAAGCGACGCAGACCCACGCGCCTTTCGCCGAGAAAGTCCGGAAGAGAGCCGCTAAACGAAGCTAATCGGCTACGGCCGGCCGTTTATCTAGACGAAATCGCGCTCATTAATACGGGGCCTATTATTACAAGTCCGCAAGAACGGTCGATAAGAAAAATGGCCGATTAAGTAACCGATAAGTCTTTAACGTATCGTACGCTATGCTCGCCGATCGACAACGAGTCGCCACGTACAGGGTGTCCGATGAAAATCGAGGCAAAAATTTGTCCTCGCGGAAAGTAACATCGAAATAACCGTTACTAATATTATTATATATTACTCATGTATCTGTTCAATATATTGATCATCTAAAAATAACAATCGCACTACTATTACAGAAATTTACACCCTGTTTACACCCTAACTCTTCAACACGGTCGTCCCACGACATTCCACGCATAAATCACCGTCACTATAAATAACAGAAAAAAAGGATTGACGGTCGAGGATGACGAACGCTATCAGCTATAATTAACCGGTAAATCATACAGAAACAAGCGAAGCCTTTAAAACGAGGGTTGTGACGTTTGCGAATGAAAAAAAAGAGAAAAAACCTGTCGTTATTCAACCGTAGCGTTCCAGCGCTCAATGTTTACACACGCCCGGATCAATAATTTCATCCCGCATCTGTCATCGCAACGCGCGGACAGGCAACCGCATAATGCAACGAGCGGAAATCCTGTTAACCGACAATTGCGCCGTCGTTTTCAACGGGGATCGTAAAAAATCCTCGTAAACAGTCGATAAACTCGCACGATAGCAGTCATCGCTATTGTTACCGGCGACGAACGGGGAACAATTAAAAGCAAAAAGGGAAGGCGAAGAGCAACATGGAGGAAACGAAGGAAACGACGGAGGAGGAGGAAAAAACTGGAGAAATGACGAGGAATCGAATCTCGATGCAAATGCCATGCGGGACGTCGTTACCGCGGCGACATTGAAAAAGCTGGCGTTCGCGCGACGGAAGTCGTAAAAGGGCAAGAATATCGATGACTCGCGGCCGGCGAAGGGACGCGTCGCGTCGGCGCACGGTGACGTTATCATTCGGCCGCGTATGAGACGCGAAAACAAAGCGACGCCTCCTCCGCCGGCCCCCTCGGGGCACGCACGTACGCTCGGAATGCAAATGACGATTATTGCGCAATCGCGATGGAATTCGAGCGATTCCGGGCACCGAGGACAACGCGAGCGGATCGCGCTCGATTTCTTCATTCATTTCGCCGGCCAAGGATGCTGCCGAGGCTCCGACGCCATTTTTCTGGCGGTCGAAGCGTTAAACGCCGGCCATTGACGACCGATGACGTGGAGTAAGGGTACTTCGCGTTGGAGATGTTGATGCGAATGTTTGAAAGTCTCCTTGACAACGATGGGAATTAAGAAGTATAGCCGACGTTTGGAATTGGAGCAATTCGTAATTGGGTCTTTCGTGATCTCCGTGGTCAACGTTTGTTCGACTCGAAAGTGAGATCAATTTTGAAATTTCGAACTCATCTTCCAAATTGTTACGCTATTGTCGGAGTTGGTTGCAAACTTCTCTGAGGAATTGTGAATTGAATATTTCATTATTAAGAAACTACTTTTTGGAAGCGTGCTTGATAACGATGGGAATGAATAAGTACAACTAGCGTTTGGAATTGGAGTCATTTGTAATTGGGTCTTTCGCGATCTCCGTGGTCAACGTTTGTTCGACTCAGAAGTGAGATCAATTTTGAAATTTCAAGTTCATCTTCCGAATTGTTGCGCAATTGTCGGAATTATCCAATTTCGTAAACTTCTCTGAGAAATTGTGAATCGAATATTTAACTTTTAAACTGCACTATTTTACCCGTCATTCTTGCGTCCGTAGACAAATTCGTGTTCAGGAAAGTTCCTTTGCAATTTCGATAACGACTGCTCAATTCCAGCGTTAAGGGACGCCGGTGTATGACGTGTCACGATCGCCGCCCGTAAAACGATTCACGATACCCACACGCGTGCACACGTATACACACGTTTCCGCGCGAGTTAGTGGGAGACCAGCCTCAGAAGCGGTCGCCAGTCTGTCTCGGACCAGGAATGGGATTAGAAAGCACGTCAAGTCTTCGTGGGTCACGTCACCCAGATCGAGATTTAGTCCGTGCCTCCGCGTATTACGCCCCGGCCTACAGCGTTCTCCAAAGGGCAATGCCACCGCCGCGACCTTCTCGGAAACAACGATCCGAGAAACTTCGATCGCGATCGGATTATGCCGCGCCGGGGACCGTGGAACAATTCTTTCCCCGAATCGGCACCGTGAAACTCCGATTACAGGATCTGTACTATGTACAGGGTGTTCCGATCCGATCGACTCACCCGGTATACGGTCGTGAATATTATAAACACGGCGACAGCAATGTCCTCGTGACGCATTTGCGTTGACAGTTCGTATATCGGACGGTTAATTAGTTAATCGATGTTGAAAAATTCGAAATTTGCAATTCAAAAATACAAAATCTGAGAACTCTTAGGCTTAGAAGTTTGAAAATGTTGAACTCCGAAAGTTTGAAAATCGAATAATTTAAGAAGAAAAGTTTGACAGAAGAATGCTTTTCAGTTTGTTACATAACGCAAATGGATTAAATTCCTAGGGTCCTTTATCTCGTTCGTTGCGAAACGCGGAGAGTAGCGTGAGATTCTATTGAATGTCGTTTCGATACCGCCGTGACAAACGGGACACCCTATACGTGCCGTAACATTCTACAAAATAATTGTAGATCTAACGTTCGATCTACGTATTAGGAATTCAGCTGGGTAGATTTGAACTTTAAGATACGAGTTACAGGCGAGTCTTGGAAATGTACAGGGCGCTTCAAATATCGTGAACAATTCACGCGTTATCGATGTTACCCGTGTGAAATTCTAACTGCTTATTTAAAATCTTAAACGTTACGAATATCGATAGAATTGTTAACATATTCTACTCCCAGTTAACAAAGTCCACTATTCTCCGATTCGCTAACGTATCGCATTCCATTCATCTCTACATTTCAAAATTGTGAATTCCAATCTAACCATGAACTAGTACTCTCATTATTCTATCCATCTGTTCTCTATTATTCATCATATATTATCGAATGTTTTATTAACATCTTTTGGAACATCCTGTAGATCTCAATTCCACGATACAACTAGACCTTTTAGATACATTCCCGGAACGCTCGAACCTCGACAAACGGGAGAGCAGCTACGGTAGAGTGAATCTTTTGGAACGACCTGTAGCAAGGGGTGTTTCCACGGGACTAGTCGGCGCGAATTCCGTAAAAGTCGCGCGTCAGGTCGGCCCCGCTCCATAGAAACGTAATGTTGTACGTGGCGGTTCTGCGGCTCGAGCGCGCGAGAGAGCTCGCAAGGGTCAAAGGTCGGACACGGGCGAATACAGGCGGTCCCAGGCGAGCGAGCACACAGAGACGCGGGCTCGCGCGAGGGCACACCCACTTTAACACGTACCGGAATGCATTCGCATTTGATGCAGTACATGACTCCGAAGGGCGGGCCCAAATCCGCGAACCAGGTGGAGCCCAGTTCCCGTATCTGCTTGCCGAACGTGCATTCTGTAACAGATCCAATTCAATTGTTCAGATTATTATAAATTTTCTCGCTTGCATAAGAACGATATACGCATAAATTACACGAACATTCGATCAACGATGCTAACACGTTAAGTGCCACGAAAATCTTGACCATTTTCCTGTACGGTTACCCTTAGCAAAGGAAAGTAGGAATAATTATTCACTATTTCGCGTTGCAATCTTTGCATTACACTATTATCAACTTCGTTGTGTTATTAAACATTTTCAGATTATCTTGCACGTTACGATTGTCTTCAAGTAATTTGGAAGCGTTAATCATTGGTGACCGACATGGCATTTGACGTGTTACACTGAAGAATGATTACTTTTTGTGAAATAAAGGTTACTTCTTTGTGAGATTCATTATTTTTAGAGTAACAAAGTAATTGTTGTATCTAGGAGTAGATTTCTTAAACGTGTATTTCTGTAGTAACCAGACCATGGATTTATGTTTATTTTCTAAATATCAGAATTTTAACATTGAAGAATTTGTGAACGCGGGAGGGATATCATATTGACGAGCGTTAATGATGTTTCCATTTTGTTCGTTGCCACGAGGAATCTACTAATTAGTGGAATCAATTATTCCACCGGTCGTCTCTCCGCGAAAAATGCAAATCTGCGGGGAAATCGCGAAAGGATTACCCTCGGCGCGGCGAGTCTCTAAAACCGTTCCGGGGAACGGCTTTCCATTTCGTTCGGCTCGAATCGCGCGGCGCGAGATCCCTCTCCTTATCCGGGGAACGGAATAAAAGTGAAACCGCGGAATGAATGAATGAATGGGAAAGACTCTCTCGTCGGGCGAGAGAGCGCGCGGATCGCGTTAAACGGCGCGGCTCTCTGAATCAGCCTGTTGGCGGGATGACTGTGAAACGAAGCGCGCGCGCGCGCGCACCGTCGCCGCCGAAAAATCGCGCGAGACTGCGGTGACGCTGTTTCTTGTAGAAATGAAAAGGAGAAAACTGAGAAATGAAGGAAACAAGGATAAGAGACGAAATGGAGACAGAAGTGAACCCTTTGCGCTCGGAAGGCAACTGTCAGTCACCATTTGATTTAACGCGGTAAAACTCTAAAATCTTAAACTTTGTACAATGCCTTGATACGTGAAATATTGGAATAAAATAGCTTTGTTCCTCGATGTACTCGTGATTTCCCAGGTTGTTTCAAGGAATATCGTCCCAGCCTCGTCAAAGAATGTTAGACACCTCCAGCGAGAAACTTCCGAGCGCAAAGGGTTAAAGGCAAGAGACAGTGTCTCGTAGGAAGCAAAAAGAGAGGTCAAAGAGAAAATTTGAAGAAAGAACGAAAAAGTCGAGTGTCCGACAGAAAACGAAAGAAGGGAACGAGGAAAATGGGAAAAACGAAAAAGTGAGAGAAGAAATCGAGATTCTCTCTCGCAGAAAACAAAAGGCGAGGACGAAGGAAACAGGAGAAACGAAAAAAGGGAAAAGAAGAAATCGAGCGTCGGGGACACGCCGGTTGAAGGGGAAACCGTGCTCGGAGCACTCCGAAAAGAACGTGAAAAATGAAAGAAACAAGGGGAGAACGCTCCATTCTCGCAAGGCCGTTGCCTCGTTTAAAAGTGACGCGGTGTCACCTTCTTCCGCTTTGGAGCGACGCGTCGGGAAGAAAAGGAAGAAAGGGAAAAAGGAAGCGCGGAAAGAATGGGAAAGGGGACGGACGGGGCGGGACGAAAAAAAGAGAAACGGGAGAAAAAGTCGGCCGAATTACTACGTATGACTGCGTCACGCGACGCGTCCTTTCCCTTTTCCGCGTCAAAATAAATGCGCGACGCGGCCGCGCGCTGCCGAAAATAACACGGCCGAGAGGCGCTTTTTTCGGCGTATTATGCGACTCGCGTTTTATACTCTGCTCCGGGGAAAACGGCTGCCATGTATACTCGGCGCGCTGCTCGAATACCGGGTATTACACGGTTCGCGGTCGAGACCGCGGAAACAGAAGGACGGAATTCGGTGAAATGCACATCGATCGCCGGATTTTCATGCATTTATTTGGGGAAGCGCATAGAACGCACGTGACACAAACATTCTATGTGATATACGTGGCACTTTTCATATTTGTTAGAGAAACTAATTTCCTATGGTAATTCTATCTTTTTATATTCTAGAAAGTTTGAATTTACATGTACAGAGCACTGATTGTAAATTTTATTTTCAATCTTTATTATCCTTGAAATAAATTTCTATAATAATTGATAGAATAATAATAATTAACTTGATATATGTTTCTATGAAATCGAGCTAACTGCAAAGGTATCTGAAAAAGTTCTCTAAAGTTTTTACGAAGAATGACTAATACACCATACTTTTTACAGAAAAAAAAGTGTCAGCCCCCTTGAACGCGCCTCCTAAACCTTGGATCATAGAAAGATGATCTTCACCAGTCCCAAATAACCCTTTCTAGAAGCCTCGGAATCCCGGACGGTCCTCTAGAATCGCGATATATTAATAGTCGCCATAGACCCATAAACCAGCTCGAGGCGCCCAAAACATCGGCGCCAGGGCCGTGAACACCTTTGAGAACCAGTCGAAGCCTAATCCCCGGAATCGCGGGGTGGCCGCGTCGTTCGCTGTCCACCAGGAAGTTACAGGTAACCGCTCTAATCCGACGGATTATCTTCGCCGAAAGGTTCCTTCCCGCAGCAGTTTGGCCTGCGGTCGGAGCATTAGTCGGGTAATATATCCACCCGGTTTATTGGACAACAGCGACAGGCTTGATATTCGAAGGGGAGCGTCGCGCGATGCCGCGGCATGCCGGGCGCCTTGCAGCAGAACAGCGAAAGACCCGGTCCCTTTGGCATCTTACGCGCCCGTTCGTATTGCTTCGGCCGCGCGCTCGAAAGTGAAACAGCCAGAGGGGGAGAGAAAAGCGGAGAAAGAGAGGGACGAGTAAAGACGACGAGGACGGGACGGAGAGCGGAGGGAAGCTCGGGAGGAACGGAGAGGAGACGGGACAGAGGGAGAGGAAGACAGGGGCAAAGATAGAGGAAGAAAGAGAAAGAGAAAGGAGGAGGAAAGACACACGGTAATGCTCGTTGCGCGAGGTCGTTGCACCGCGTGTGCTAAGTCGTTCTAAGCGCGGAGTCGGTCCTAAGCAGCCAGGAGAGCACGAGAGAGGAGAGAGAACCCCGGCCACGCCATCGCATCGCAAATATGCGAGTCGAACGCGGCGCGGCGCGTTCTTCCGGCGGGCCCCTGTGTCCCGAGGCGCGCGCTCGCGCGCGCGATACGGATCGAACCGACACGATCGGGAAAATCGAAGACCGCGCCGAGGAAATTGGGTAACCGGGACAGTCGTTCTCGATGAGATTCCACCGATACGCTGGAATCTTTCTGCTGTCCGCGCGTTTCGTACGAGGGCTGTTGTTCGCGAAGTGAGCGAATTTTAATGGTTCACGTAGTTCCTTGCTGTGGTTCACCTTGAAGCGATGCTATAGCTTTCGAGGCGATACTGTAATCCTTAAAGCGATATGTAGTTACCGAACTGTGTAGATTGCAGTATTTTATAGCAGTTTCTGGCTAGTTTCTGAAGCGATACTACAGTTTCGAATGGAATGATGTCTAAAGGAATGATGCTTCTAAGGCAACGCTGTAGTCTTTGAAATAGAGAACTCAGTCGACACGTTTTCTATAGATTTCAAATGTTAATCAATGTTAACCCCTTGCCATACAATAACGCGTGAGACTCGTGGTGAAGGTTTTAAATAGAATGTAGCAAACATAAGTATTACTCAATTACTCTGAGTTATAATTAGATATTATTCTTCTGTTATCAATGATTCTATTGTAGAGCAAACGTAGACATAGGATATACATAGGATTTTTCTATTATTTAATAATTATTAGTGAAGTTGTATCGATCACAGTTGGAAAATAAATCATAGAGCAAGGGGTTAACCATGAGGAATCGAATCCTGATGGAATCCCGTTAGATCGGATGTCTCTGTCGAAGATGAAATGACTCGAGGATATTGTACCATCAAACGCGAGCGTGTCAATAGGGCAAAATTTCTCGAGGGTTTGCGACGTGGACAAAAGATTGTCGCGGGTTTAATTTCCTCAAACATTTGTTAGAATTCATTTCTATCACCGGCAAGATTATGCTCGCGACAGTAAAGTTTATTTCTCGAGTCATTTCCATTTTTGCACGATAACTTTGGATTTTTCGTTTCGTCCGTCCCAAAGATTAGCCAGTCGTCGACGCAAGGGTTAATTCCAAGTGTTATAGAATCCGGGTACGCGCACGCTCGCTTTCCCGAACGTTAGACCGCTCGGCTAGAGAATGCGCGTGACGTGTTGCTAGAATTTATCGCGCGCCGGTGACCGTCGAATGTGTGTTACACGCGAAATCGCTCGATCGCCGGCGATCTCCCGACAAATTTCGCCCGCTTCCCGCGCCCGTAACCTCCCCCCGGCCCAAGGCCGATAAATCGGCCGCGGGGTATCGCGCGCAGAGGCGCCGAACGAATTAATTCTGACAGTGAGAAATCGAAGTTGGGAGGGAAGCTCGAACGGCTGGCGCGAAGTACTCGCTGTCTACACGGTTTCTCGATCCGATCCGACAGTTCGCCTAATGGACCCCTTGTCCTCCGCTATTTGGAACAGAACGCGGGCAGCCCGAATATTTCGCTTTTCAGAATTTCGGAAATGCAACTTTTCCGCGTCCCCTGGAACGAGGCTTTCAACGTGACGGTGATTTATGATTTTGAAAGGCGAAGTCACTCGAACGTACCCCGTGATTTATAATATTGCGTTAGACCGTGGGACTTGAAGCAGAATTTGATTAATACCAAATTCAACTGTTTCGTGTTTGAATGAAATATTGCTTTTCTGTCGTCAATTTCTGTAGAGTGATTGTGGACATAGAACACGTAAAGAATTCTTTTCCTTTTTCTAATGAATTTTATAGAATGTAGTTCTATTGAGAGCAGTTGGAAAGAAATAATGGTTAACCGTCTTATGATTTATTTCCCAACTGTGATCAATACAATGATTTTGTCATTAATAATATATTGGAAAGAGAGAGAAATTGTATGCATATTCTATGTCCTTTGCTCTAAAATATAATAACTGATAACGGAAACATGATATTTCATTTGAATTCACAATACTTGAGTAATATTTATTGTTGTTAAATTTTGTTTAAAATCTTCACCACGAGTCTCACTCGTTGTAGGATAAGGAGTTAATCCCTTGCCCTATGATTTCTTTCCCAAATGCGCGCAACAGAGATGTTTTATTGAACATTCAATCGGAAAAGAGACAAATTTTATACTTATTCTATGTCTACGTTTACTCGGAAGCATTGCGATTAATACTAGGAAAATAATATTCAATTCGGACTTGGAAAAATTCAGTGACACTTAAATTTATCGAAGTCTATTCGAAATCTCGAGTCTGACACGATATTGACCAAGGGGTTAATTTGTCGGATACTCAATGTCGAATGAGAACGTTTAATCCTTTCGAAAGTTCTTCGCTTGAAATATTCAATCCTTTCTACTTAGATATAGACAAGATTCTTTAAAATCAATTTATCAAGAAATCGCACAAATTAGGGAACAAAGCTATTTCCTTTCAATATTTCACGTGTTGATGCAGTATACAAAGGTTAATGGTAAATACGAAAATTTATAATCTTCCTGTATCAAATCATCTGACTAGGAGCCTCTCGAGTGCAAAGGGTTAACCCCTTGGCGTACTATTTACTTTCGCTGCTAAGCTCGCGTGACATTTTACCATCGACGATTTGAGAAATGCAAGGAAATATTCTATTCCACTTGAAAGAATAAGAAATTCCGCGTATTTCCGATGATTTTTCCCTGATTGCGCGCGGTGACGAAAGAGATGACGGATTCGCGGTGACGATCGCGAAGCCACGGGGAGCAGAATGCAACGCCGATAGAACATAGGCGTCGAATCCCGCTAAACGTTTAATCTATTATTGGAAGGATGAGAATAGGACGTCGTAGGCCGACTCGGCCGTGGTGTATAGCGCGGCTGGTGCTAATTTGGCCCATATACCAACGTTTCATAGACCGTTGACTCCGGTGGTGGAACTTATGAACTGTGAAATCTTGTACGCTTTATCTCGAACCGCGGTCTTCTGTGTCTAAACATATTCCTAGTCGGATTCGCGGAAAGCTGCGGGAGCTCCGAGCGGCAGTTACAGAGGCACGCCCGAAAACTGGCGAAGTCGAATCGGAATTCCGATTCATTCTTTCCTGATGATTAACCCGGGCACTCGAGCCGGCGTTTTAACGCTGGGACTACCGAGCGTTTAATACGATCAATGTGTAGGCGTTATAAAAATTCTAATGATAGACATTTTTCAGTTCTTTCGTATGTTCGTTACGGTATTCGAGAAGTGCATTTTTAAATTCATTTCGGATATTTAATACTTTTAGAATATCGATAATTGCGGAAGAAATTTCGACGGATGTGGTAGTTCTGGTATGAATTGGAAGATAAAAGAAATTCGAAGTTTGTGGGAAAATGAAGTTAAATCGATTTTTATACAGTTCCATAAGCTTCTGGAACTACGAAGTTGAGATTGTGGAAGATTATTAGATATATTGCGTCTATTAACTCGCAAACTAAAGAGAAATAGTTCTGATCCTATACGATTTCTTGTTTTTGAGAATTCTAGGCGTTTCGAGTCTTTCTCTAGTAACATGAGATATTTGCTGAATTTCCGAGAAATACGTTTAATCAATCCATTCTTAGTTTTTCATCTTAACTGTTTGCACTTGAGAGGTGACTCTCACTCACCACTTGATTTCATACAGTAAAACTATAAAATTTTATATTTGATATTATACTTCGTATAATGCATCAATTTGAGAAATATTAAAATGCAATACCTTTGTTCCTCAATGTACGTGTGATTTCTCTTAGATTCACGAAATATCGTCTTCATCATCGGAAACTGTTCAAATATTTCTAGTGAAAGATTTCCGAGTGCAACGGGTTAATTCGGAATATAATTGTAATAATTTGAATTCTCTTCGAAAAAGAGAAAGAAACATATCGTCGGTAACTTCGCGCGGAATCGGGGACACCGGGAAAGCGTGTTCTCGAATGGTTCTCCGTTCGCGTGAATCGCCGGAGATTTGTATAAACGGATTAGCATAAATTAAGCGGAATGGAAAAGCGTGCGAGGGAGATTGGTCGTGGTCGCGAATTGGCCGCGATTCGTTCGAGAACGAGAGCGAACGGGCTCGTGGTGGTACCGAGGAACTCAATAGAGGCAATCAGCCACGCAAATTTTCGTTTCTTTTTGCCCTCCTACTGCTACTTGCGACACAAGTGGACGAACAGAGAAAGAAAGAGAGGACGCACTCGCGTGATTCAGCGACATGGAAATTGAAGGAGACGATACGCGACGAAAACAGTCGTCCCACGATGTTAGCACTCGAGTCGCGTTTCGAGCACCGCAAAAAACGAGGGGGGAACGTTGCGACACCGCGGGATGACCTAATAATCCACCGGAGTCGATCGAATACGAATATGACCGTTTTCGAGGAGAATTCGATGAATATCATTACAATTTCATTATAATTTCATTACAGTTCTTACATCAATAACCGCTCTAACGTGACTTCATATATAACCTTCTTGTTTTAACGCATTGCGTACTGGTAACGAGAAATCTCGTTTTTATATAGAGACCCTTGGCTGTATAACTTTGATAATTACCACAGCATTTGAGGAAGTATTAAATTTGATTAGAACTAATTGTCCGTTTAAAATATATTACATAACAATATGATATCTGAGTTTTTTTATAGATAGTGATATAAGTGGATCTCACTGAAAATCCACACAATTTAATTTTCTGATAATTAGCCGGTACGCAATGTGTTAATCATATTCCTCATGATCATAACTACCCTCGACACTAGACTTACAAATCGATTTGTTAATCCACGTAAAACATTACATCTCTCTCCCTTTCAAATAAAAATACACGAATATACCCTTCACGTCATTCTATAAAATTTCACGAAATATTAACCCTTCGCACTCGGAAGCTCTTTCCTAGAGATATGCAACATTTTTCAGTGAGATATACATGACGTTCTTCGAAACTAACAAATAAGAGAACGTACGTAAATTAAGAAACAAAGCTATTTTATTTCAATATTTTACATACGCATTATACGACGATAGTTTTGCTATATTAAATCTAGCGGTGACTAAGAGTCACCTCTCAACTGCAAAGGGTTATCTTCACATGAAAATACGTCATCGAAAGAAAACTTAAAAACGAACTTCTGAAGGGGTTAACGTAATGCAGTTAGGTATATCGTGTATTAATTAACTACCCGCACTGGTGTAAAAAGAATAATAATGTAAAATCAATTTCATCAGTTTCTCTTTGTTTACTATCAATTATTCTATTCATTTATGGTTACATTCCTAATAGATAGCACGATTCATCAAGACGATGTATTTTCTTGTTTCAATACAATATGCTCTCAGCCACAAAGTGATACACGAGGTGTACAGAATACACCGCGCTGGTAGTTAGGTGAAAATTCAGGGCACTGGTAGTTAACCCTTTGCACTCCAAGAGTTTTCTACCAAAAACACCCAACACTTTCCGATGGAATATAAAGATTTCTTGAAACTGGCTTCACGAAAAACCGTATATAAATCGAAGAAAGAGGCTTTATTTGAATATTTCACATATTAATGAACATCACATGAAACTTAACATTAAATATCATACTCCATAATTTTTCTGTGCCAAATCGAGTGGCGACTGAGAGGAGCCTATGGAGCGCAAAGGGCTAGACTAGTATCCGAATAACGCAATTATTCGAATCCCCTCGCGGAAAGCCAACGTGGAAGTGCGGCGCGCAACGGCGCGGGGAGGCAGCGTCCAATCCTGCATCGGACGGACGAGTCAACGGTCGACGGGTCGGATATTTTAGGATTAACAGTGGTCTATCCTGTTGTATTTTTCCCAAACGGGACCCGGCCGAGGATTCATCGCGGTTCATCGAACCCTCCAACGTGTTCGCGCGGCGGCGGCGGCGGCGGCTACGTTATCCTAGACTGGCTGCGCGCGTCTTAGAATAGTGGCGGGAAACCGGGGGTTCCCGGAATCCGCGGCGAACTTCGCGGAAAACCTCGCTAGAACATCGCCCGACGCACAGTCATCGTAATCGCTCACGACAAAATGGAGTGCGCGCCACGCAGCGCGTAACCGGACTCCGCTGCAGTTTTATGTACGCTTTCGCGTTCGTATTTCGTATGCGAATGCACGCAGACAGAAATTGATTCGGTGCGATCATTTATGGGATCCTTTTAACGTTTGCTTATGAGAAATCGTACTTTCCACGATTGTTGGAATATTCTTCGTATTCGATAATTTCGTATTGAGGAAAAATTGGAAGATATTGAGATCAGTTCGTGTTATTTCGAAGTTCACTTTGGTACTTAATGGAATCGACACCCCTATTAGGTGCTTGAAAATTCATTTTGTATCTTTTGTATTAGCGGAGCGCTCTTCTTTGAGGTTTGATGATCAATATAGATCATTTCACGGAAATGTTGTTGTGGGCTCTATAGATTTATTGCTAATGTAAAGAACGGTTCGAATGAAATGACATTAGTATCTACTTTCGCGATAAACATCAGTTCCACGGGTATCGCGATTGTTCGTAATAAATTACATTCAACAATGACGTACAACTTTTGATCCTCCGTGTAACGTTATCGGCCGGTTATCGTTATCAAAAATCGCGAGTCCCAAAGTGGTCGTAATAAGAGGGTTCCGGCGTAACTTGTCGCGTTATCGTTACCGAAATCTGTCGCGTCCGCCATATTTGCGGGCATCCTCCTCGAGTAGGGAAGGAACACGCGAGAAAGAGGGAACGAGGGAGAGAGGAGAAATTATCGCGCGAGACCCTTGCCAGCTACTTGCAACTTTCTTAACGTTTTTGCCTGCGCATATATATTTATCAAGTTTATTGAACACCGGTATAAATAACGCTGAAACGTGTTTCCCGCCGGGAATCCAGGCCGTGTCGTTTTTGCGCCGCGCGCCGCGCGGTAGAAAAATTTCATGTCTGTCTTCGCCGGTCGAACTTCGCGCCGTATAAAACACGGCCGGTAAGGAGAAATTATTGTCGTGCCGTTGCCAAGATTTCTTCTGCTACTTTCTTGACGCCCGGACGCCGATGTCTACACGGTGTGCCCTCGGAATATGGATCACCATGACTTGATTTTATTAATTCGGAATTCGTAGCGGGAATACTTTAATGGATTGTCGGCCATATTGTATCTTTAAGCGCATAGTAATACTCAGAAGTTAAAAGTTTTATGAAGTATGGAGGAAGTTTTGAACGGTGAATAAGGTAATGATCTAATAGGAGTCGTCGTTTGGTTTCTAGAATTTGATTACCTATTAAAGAAATTGGGAAGAAAGGAAAGAAGTTGAGTGACAACGTGCTGTCAAGGGAAATGGAAGATTTCTATTGCGAGTTTATATCGCATTATTCAAACTTTTGTTATTCGGCAGGATATTTTTAATAATTTCGATGTTTACTGTATAAAGCGATTGACTCGTTAAAATTTGCGTTGTAAGTAGTTTGAAGTATTTGTTGTGTTTCTTTCAAAATTACAATCGCGAAGATTATTTTATTATTAATGATGTAATGGAAGGAGAAATGGAAAGAATTGTTCGATAACAGACGAATAATATTTAATTAGAACTGAAATAAAGTGACCGGCATCTGCATTTGTTACATTCAACGCAAGGTACTTTCTTACATTCGCTTTTAGAAAGTACCACCCTCGTTTTGGCAGTGAAACACGCAACTGACATTGTTATTCAACCATTTTACATTTATTTCCGCTACTCAGTGGTAAATATAGTTATGTTTAGTAAGAAATTCAAGGCTCCGGACTCTTTATTTTTCGCGTTTCGCGCGCGAAATGACCGCAACGCGTGAGATATACGTAACGGTTCGCCGAAAGAATTCGAGGCGACGCGTTCTCGCCCGCGATTGATAACATCGTACAACGCGCGGCAAATATAATTGCAACACCGTGTTTTCTGGACTTTATTTTTGAATTTTCGGTAACTTGCATGAAACGAGTTTCGACCTTGCACATTTCTGTCTTACCGTTTACGTAAACGTGTGCGTATTGTAATTCCCGTTTTAAAGTCCGTTTCCGTTTGTCGCCATTAATAAACTTACTGTTTATTCACGGATTACTTTTAATCGTGTACCGTCGAATATTCAATGGTAATCAACTATCGATGTCAGTTCAATGTCCACCGAAATTAATAATCGTCGATTGCGTTTACAAAAACCTACTCCCTTCGAGTATTAATTATTCAAATGTAAACAGAACATTCAAATTACACGGACCTTCTTAATGTCAACATTCGTCCACCGACATTTAGGACACCCGGTGTGCTTCTCATTTCTTCGAACAGTTCCACATTTTCCGAGAAGAATTTAGAGAGTCCCGTGTCTCTCTATTTCCTTCCCTCTCGTGTGAAACGTTCATCGACACTCGTAGCGTGCGATCAACCCCGAGAGAATTATCGCCAAGTTGATTTAATTAAACCGACATTAACTTGATTCGATTATTCCCCATAAACATGCGGCGAATCCTTGCGCAACGGTGATATTTTTAACAGGAAACATAAATTACTGAACCGCGTATCGAAGAAAAATTTCATTTCCCTTTAAAGGACTATCGTCATCGTCGCGCTATTTTTATTGCGTTTCGCGCAGTTGAATAATAACGATCGTAAACGAACTATATTGAAACAGATGTAAGTAAGATGTAATTCGCGCTATTAAAAATGTTATGGCGCTATTAAATCGGATAGTCTTTCGATAAGTGAATAAGAAAACGTCAACCAAGTGAAAGATGCTGGCGCGAATGCGCGTATTTACTCGAGAAATGTACAGGGTGTTCCGTTATTATTAGCATCCGCACTGATTAATCTTATTTCCAAGACGCGGACATCTTCCCTGTCGCCGTTCCGCGGAACGGGATCGAACGGCTCGAACTGTCGCTCTCGACAACGTCGTTATCGTCGAACTGGTAACGGACCATTAGATATCAACCTTAAAATCGAGTCAATCACCTCGGGGCACTATCGGACATATTTAACAACTCTATTCCACTCGAGAACTAGACTTGCAACTAGAACTGCATCCAGTCATTTTCATTGCCATTTTCCGATGTTGCCATCGGAAACGACTACGACTGCCTGGAAACCTGCCTTAAGGTCAGTTATATCGTTTCTCTCCATTTCTCTTAGGCGTCTTCAATGCGATGTCTTGCGACTTCTTTACCACCTTCACTTCGAGCTCGCGATAAATCCATTAAACCGTTAATCGTTGGAATGAAGATCAAAAATTTCTCATTAAGAATCTCACGTGATGTGAACTAATACATTCTGACTCTATAATTACCGAGTACTTAACATAGCAAATATGCGATCCTTATAAAAATCATAACCACAGATTTTCATCATTTCTTTTATGTCTAATACTTTTATAATATCAGTAATTACAAAATAGGAAAATCCAAATCAGCCAGTTCCACCGGTACCGTAGTTCTAGTGTTAATGAGAAATCGGAGCAAAATGAAAACGTAGGCAGAAGGATCACATGTTTATGAAAAGCGTTACTTTAGGTTCTAAGATGAAGCGCACACGTGTCCCTAGCTCCAGACGCCGGACGCTCATGGCGTTAGGCGCCGCGCCATCACCTACGCAACGCATCGCCGCGCACCCCGTATATCGGTCGGCCACCACTCGATGGCTAAGCTATGGAATGCGGACCTACTTGCTCAGCTTTCAGCTTTCCTCGTCTCGTGTTCGATACTAATTTCCTATTCAACACGGTTACACGTAACCCTGAGAGCCCTGTTAACCCTTTGTCATCTCAGTAGCCATCGAGTGATAGACAAACATCCTCATTCAACCAGGCTCGTTACCTCGAAACGCTGGAAATCGGACGACAGCGATGCAGTGCGTGTAACCGAAGGTTAACGGTTAGTCAACCGAATTGGGAGATCTTTTCCCTTAGCAACGCATTGCCATTTGTTTCATTTATTTTTCTTCTACTCTTCGGTGAGCCTTGAACTGGGGATGTTCAAATGACTTCCTTGCTCTTATGGAACACAATTTTTAACCCCTTGTAACATCATGTCAGACTCGTGGTGAAGATTTTAAATAGAATGTAGCAAACATAAATATTACTCAATTGTTGTGAATTTAAGTGAAGTTTATTCTTTCGTTATCAATTATTATATTTCACAGCAAAGGTGGGCATGGAGTACATATATAAAATTCGTCTCTTCTTTCAATAAATTGTTAATGACAAAGCTGTATCGACCACAGAAGTAAATCATAGGGGAAGGGGTTAACCCTTTAACTACGGCAGATATCTAACGGGTAACCTCTGTATGGCAAGGTGTGACGCGATCCACATACAAATGTAGCACTACGATTTGAGACTGATAGAATTTCCCGCTATGCGATTACGTTAGATTAGACTACAATGTGCATAGATATCGATGGCAACAGAAGCGAACCGCTACAATGGCGTACCGTTCAAAGAGATGATATATACGGAAGCCACTGTATTGACATATAGTAAATAAAAGGAGTCAATTAAATCTGTCGAACGAGATCAATGAATGTTAACAGAAAAAGGTTATAGTTTCTTTTTAGGCGGTTCCCCAAGGCGTTCAGATAAAATAACCAGCGAGCGATGTCACGTGACTCGGGGGAGATCGCGTATGATGCTAAAGGTAACGTGAAACTCGAGACGGTGACGGTGCGCGAGAGGGGTGGAGGTGAGCAACGCGGAACGCGCGGTGAAAGAGGGTCGATCCGTGCTCGAGGAAGAAGGAAGGAACGTGGAACCGTGCTCCGAGGGGGTGCGAGGGGGGAGGCAGGAAGGAAGAAGCAGCGAAGATTCATGGAAACGAAGCGGGACGGAGGAAAGGTGGAAAAAGCGAGAAAAGAAAGCCGCGCGCGGACGCGCGCGTGCGTTGTCGTTCACTCACCCGGGGGCTATCGCGCGCGCCACTTCGCGCACTTTTTCGTTTTCTTCCTTCCTGCCCGCGCGGGGAGAGCGATATTTATTTTAGCGAGCGAGGTGGTGCACTCGTGAAGTCCGGGATGTCAGGGAATGCGAACTGGTTCGGCGCTACGTCGCGATTTTGAATTTCCCGCCGGCGGGAAAGTTCGAATTAGGGGCGGAGACGATCGCGAAGGGCGGGAGAATTGAATTTGAACGCGATCGGTTGGTCTGTTCAGAGAGTTGGATGTAGAATGAGAATTTTCGGGTAAAGATGCACGAGGGACTTCGATACTTGATATTTCTTTGATATTAAGAAGTTGATGAGAATATAAGATTCAGGAATGCAGGGGAATTCATTGTTTGATTGATTACGCGTCGCTTCGTCTGGTAAGACTAATGTTTCAATTTTGTTGGATGAAAAATGGCGCTTTGAATTTCGGTTTTAACATGAGTGTAATATTTAACGATAGTTGTAACATTAATCAATGAAACCGTGATTATCCAGAGTCGACAGGATTTCTCGAAGGCGGGTCAAGGAGTATCTGCCGAAGCGATCGCGAGTCCCGGCGACAGGCGTCGGTCGTCGCCGAGGAAATCACCGGGCGTAGAAGAAAAAAAATCGCGTGGCAGCCTACGTCGAGAGGTGTTCCCGTGGGCGAGAGGAGTCGCGAGCTCGGACGAAAATAAAGCGCGACGACGCGCGCGTCCTCGCGACTACCAACGGAATCATCGTGTTCGACGAAAGAGAAAAAGAACACGAAACCGAGACACAAGTAGCAGAAAATAAAATCAACGGAAAAAGAGGAAGACGACGGAGAAGAAGAAGAAGAAGAAGAAGAAGAGGCCGAAGAAAACACGAAGAGACAGTTAAACCAGGTACAACGTCGTCTCCTTACGCAATGATCCTCCCTCTTTCCCTCGTTCCTCTATGACCGTGAAACTAAGTTGCAAACTGTGATTTGCATACTACACTAGATCTTCATACAAATTCACATCCGTAACAATAGAATTAGCAAATAGTTTCAACAGACATTCCACCCACTACGCTTCCGACATTTCAAGCAATCGTCCCTAACACCACAACTGTCCGTTCGAAATCCCATACAAAAAAAACCTCCACAGCGATTGCATATCACCATTGAAATGCTTCGACTCCACCTCACGTTACAATCCTCAACTCTGCATCCTAATCCTAATCTTAATCCCCACTCTAATCGCGTCGACTTCGATTGCCCTTAATAACGGACAAATTACAAATTACCAAACGTAATAAGATCCAGCTCCATCGGCCGTGAATCATCGACGGTAATACGTAATCAGATTACATTCTGTCCAACTCCGACGAAGACGGTGCCCCGGTATCTTCATCTTCCGGTGCCCGGCGCGCCAGCCACTTTCTCATAGGCTGTCTCGCGGTCGTGGTCGTCGCGGACCGCGGAGCAAGTGGGCAGACACGTAGGCGACTCCGGGCTGCCCGCGGACCTCTTCGACATCGGTCGTTCCGCTCGTCTCGCCGCGGCGTGTTCCCGGCTATCTATAAACCTCTTGCGACGTTGCGCGACCGTACCTGCTCCCTCGGCTACAGGTTTCATGTAGGTGGACACCTACGTGGGTACCCGGCTCGCGCCGAGCCCCGGCTATGCCTACGTGTGCCTACGACCGCCCGGCATTAATATGCAGAGAGGAGCCGGACAGGTCGAATATCGCGGCTCGTTCCCGGCGTTGCACGCGATTCCGTCTCGCGCACACCTTTTTCACCCTTTTTTCCCCTCCCTTCTGCCCTCCTTCGACGGCGGTACAGTGCGCGCCGAGAGTCTTCGCACGGACGTGGATTCTAGTGGCGGGACAAATGTACCCGCGTACCGTCGACCGCTGGGAAGCTGGCATTCTCGTCTGATTGGTCAAATTCGGTTCTAATTATATGATTCGCCGAGGCGCTCGCGCGCACCAATCGAATCGCGCGACGAAGAGTGAAGTGACGCTCCGTGACGTCACAAGTGCCAGCTTCCCAGCACTCGACGGTACTAAACGAACGGTTTACGGTAGAATGTCGCGGCAGCGACTGGTTTAGGAGATGGGGATAGAAAGTTCTTCTGAGCGAAGAAGGACGAGGGATCATTTGTCTTTGTCCTTGCAAAACGATCGCTACTGTGAGATTTTGCAGTGATTCTGCATATTCGTTCAGCTTTAGTACAAAGACGAGAAGTCGGTCGATTATCTGTTACACGAGAAGTTGATTACCTACGAGTTCATAACTTTGGTTATGTATCGTCATAAGGGTGACTTTGAGGTTTGATGTATAAAATCGAAAGTTGCAAACGAGTAGTTTAATTGTTTCAAGTTAGATGAATGAGAACTGATGTATCGTTCTCTTCTTTTCGTAGTATTTGAGGCTTCGATGGTCGAATAACTATTTAGGCGAAGAGAAAGCTAGAGGCAGCCAAGTCTTTTAGGCTTCCAGGGTCTTATGTTCCTCTGAATGAATTCCACGGGTACAATTTCTATGTTCGGTGATTTCACATCACCCGTTACACACGAGTTGCATACAAAGTTGCATAAAATCCGTACACGAAGGTTTCTCCCGGGCCGCAGTGGGCAGAGTTAATATCCTGAGACCGCGTGGGCGGACGCCCGCATCTCGAGGACCTCGTTTTTTCCACCGTGGTCCCGGGCACCGATCGAAGCCGGTTAATTGCCGTTAATTTCAGTCGAGTCAGCCCATTAACCCTTCGCGGTCCTGTGTCGAAACAGACCCGACGCTCAATTCCGTCCCGATAGCCGCGTGTTTCGTCAGCGTTCGCCGTAATTGCTTCTAACATCATAATCGTATCGCAGTGTGCAGCCGTATTCTCGGTGTTCCTCGGATATTCTCGAATAACCGTTACATAATTAAAATAATGGGTTATTGGTTATAACGAAGGAAATGTTCGGTCTCTGGTGATTGTTGTTTGAAGCCGAAATTTATACTCTATCCTTTAGACTTCGTATCTCCTCGTGCCAAAGGGCTGATCTCCGCCGACCGTTACATAATAACTATAATATTAAATATTACATAATAACATATGATTAAACAATTCCTTTTTTCTCCTTCTTACCGCGGCCTCTCCGCTTTATCTCGCGTTCTATAATCGATATCCCCAACATAAATTCTCCTTCTTTTACCTTCTTTATTAATTACACCTCGCCTTCGACACTGAAACCTTCTCATAATAGCTAATAACTTAATTAATAAACGAGTACCAATTACCAACTCGTTTCAATAGAAATTCCCGTGATAACTGTCATTTTTATCTTCCGGTTGATTAATTCGTTTCACCAGAATCTTTCGGGGTCGTTTAATGGCCTTTTCATTAACGGACGGTTAATATTTCACGATCCCGACTCCAACGGCGCCGAAATCGTCGGACCGATCGTCTCCGAGCCGTAGGTGATCGCGTGTGCGCGCGGGATTCTGCGCGCACGAAACGGGGCACGTCCGCGGGCACCGATCGACACGATCTAGCGTGGGCAGCGGCGTCGCCGCGGCCTGTGGTTACCTGGCCGGGGCACGCGCCCCGAAGGAAAGCAGAAGTCGCGAGGGCGTGGCGCCTACACGGTGCCCGTTTAAAAGGGACATCCTCTCCAACCTGCGACGAGACGTTTCCACGAGAACCTTCTCTCGGGATCCTGTTCTCGTCGACTCCTTGTCGCAATCGTGAAATAATAACTGGATTACGGTCTGTCCAACGAGACGAGGCAGGAAACGTAAACTAAAATGTGAAGCAACTAACTTAGATTCGACTGAGAATCGTACGATTGTGTGTGTCACATAATTGTCTCGTTTAGTTCGTGAATGTTTTGCTTCTGCCTACAGCCTTGTCTTGTTGAATAAAGTATATAGACATTTATGGCAATTTAAGTTTCTTTAAATTTAATGGTTAAATAGGGTTATGATAGAAAATGTTTCTAGTGGATGTTATGATATTTTGTTCTTTTTTTTTTAGTATGGCGATGTACAGTTTTGCATATATTTTTTTCGTAGTGGTGTAAGAGTTTGTAGATTGAGAATGTTAATGAAATTTGAGGGTTTGAACATTTGAGTCGATGGAAACCGATTGATACGATGGTGATGTTCTTTTGTTTGTTCGAGGAATTCTTGTTTCAATAGAATCGACAAGGAGGGCTTGCACGGATTCTCGCGGAACACCCGGTACATGGAAGCATGCGTATTTTTATTCAATGGAGTCCACAGGACATTAACGTTTCAAGTTTTAAGGACACCTTCCGCGAGCAGGTGGTTAGGATATTTTCTGATTTTATAGTGCGGAGATTTTCAAATTAAAATGTGGAAGATTGAAGTAGTGAAAATTCGAAGGTCGGATTTATTTATCTGATTTTGGTTGGCAGTGAATTTCCACGTTATATGTTGCAAACATTTCAAATGGATTAATCAATGTTCAAAGTTTGACGGAGAAATAAAATTTTTTGAAGTATCGGTCAACTACAAAGCAGCGGCCATCTTGTATCTCAAACGAAGCGAAGTCCCTTTATAAAAGAATAAACTACCAATTGTTACAAAAGGAAAATAAACGAATTTCGAAACGCCATGAAAACCAATTAAAGACATCTACATTAAATTAAAAAAAAGTTCTAATCTTGGTCTACACAAGTATCCATGGCAACATGTTTTAAAGTATATCAGATTCAATAAATCCTTTAATGATAAACATATTTGGGATATCTCTGATTAATTATGCCACTTCCTTTATTGCTACTATTTACAAATTATACTATAATTACTCAATACAACCTATAAATTTCGCCCGTGATTCTAAACAGAGGAATCAAAAAATTGCCCACAGTCGGAGAGTTAACACTAACCGGCATTCTGCATAATCTGTTTTTACCAGTCAAATTACTCGTTACGAAATAAAGGAAACAAAGAAATACAAAGTTAAATAAACGAAAGAAAACGCAGAATTTTAAATGAAATTTCAAAGCGCGGTGCGTTTAGCGTTAAACCCATTGAATATCGCTAGTCCGCAAGGGCCACGGGCGTCCATTTTGTTTATCCGCGGCAAAATCGACCGCGCCGCGCCGCACGCCATTTCCATATCTCTCGAAACGCATCTGGAGGAAGAGCAGCGTGTCGAGCAGGTTGACAGACGCGCGATATTTTACCTGGCCGCGGGTTTAACAATGCCGCCTTTGTTCGCGCGGCGCCGATTCGGTGTCCCGAGCCGAATAAATTTATCCGGCGCGCCGGCGGTCGCCGATATAGTTAACACTGGGCCCCGAAAGGCAACAATGCCGGGCCCCGGTCCCTCTCGCGACGCGTGAAATTCGTAATAACGCGCGCTAACACGGATGCAAATCAGGACTGACCTTCCAGTTCTTGGAAACTAGATTCGGAGGAAAGAAATATTAGCCGTGGCAACGGATTAGTGTATTATGATGCATTGTGGGCATTTTAAAAATACTTTTTAGGGTCCTTTGGATTAGGCAGGCCACGGTGTTATTGCCAGTTAATTTGGAATTATATTTGTGCCATTGGTAAAGAGAAAGTTGGGGTATAATTGTTGCCAGCAATGTTACGTGATTTCCAACGATTATTAACGAGATCGTAATTTCATTCTTCACGACATTAAAGACTTCAGTTAGTAGATTTGAAAATCGAGAAAATAAGGAATCCTTGCACGCCGAGTTCTAATAGATTCGAATTCCAGTGAACGTAACACAAATTCACCGCGAAAATGATTTCTCAATTCTCCATCGATTCTCAGTAAGAAATATACGACTGTTTCAAATGAAGTAACAAATCAATATCGACTATACTTCTTTCGTAACCCAGCCACTGCATTGATCTTCATACCGAGACGCCCGTATTAAGATTAGTAGCGTCAAGGCACTTTTCAATTCATGTCTTCGTTCATCGATGAACCTTTCTTTTCGGCTTAGAGTGTTAACGAACCTTTCGAAAAAGAAGACAAGAAAAGAGAAGTAGGATGATCGATAGTCCAAGCTACAAGCTTTCACGGTAGAGGACAGCAATCTCGCGGGGGTTAAAAGGCGAAGTCGAACGGAATGACTTCATCCTCGCGTCTCGTCGAAGATAGGCCGTCGACGGAGGCCTCGAGAGGCCGAAGTCAGAAGAAGTTGGAACGACCGTTGGCGACCGGCTCGTCGACGCGCCCTTAATCATCGCCGGGACAAGAAAAGAGACGCTCTCGCCGATCGTCGCTCGAACAGGTCCCTCTCGAGCGGACCCGCCGCAAGAACGGGAATGTTAATGCGTCGCCATCGAGGGTTATGACAAATGGCGGAGATTTCGCGTGGAGCGCGCGAGAACAGACACGTTAACCCTTCGGGGACGACGCGACGGACCCGGTATTTACTGACTCCGATACCGTTCTCCGAGTATCTATTCTTGTTTTTCTTACTCGACCCTCTATAAGCCTGCGTAACATTCAACTCGCACATCGATATACCGGGTTAAATTGATTTACTCAGTTGTTTCACCACAAAACGAATGAACTTACATAATCGATCAACTTAAACTTCCATACGCGTAAACGTTCAGTGTCATTGTAACTTTAAAGATACAAACTACATTCGATTCAATCCAACTAAGACCATTGAATACAGAAAACAGCTATAACCTGCGTTTCGCGACACATCTTATGTAATTAGATACCACTCAGAGAATTCGCAACAGCTAACTGGTTAAGCGAACCCGCGTCAAATGAACATTCCACCACGCAACATCCATTTCCCCAGGATCAATCGTAGAAACGTCTCGAAACGAGCGGCCGGAGCTCGCTCTCCCGCTTTCCAAGATGGCCGCCGGTGAAAGAGGATGACTGCTCCGTACTCTTAGGTGGCGGCGCTAAAAAGCGTGAACGAAGAAAGAAAATAGCCGCGTATCGGCGCAGGGTGAACGGAGTCGGACGAAGGGAGCCAAGAGGGTATATGACGCGGGTGAGGAGCCTCTTCAGAGAGGCGCTCGCTGTCGTCGAGGCGGGGACCGTCGAGGCGATGCAATGCCGGGGCGCTATATATAGGTGGCCCTGAGTGCGCAAAAATCACCCTACAAAAATCTGGATCAAGGGGCCATTCACCAACTACTACCGGCCGGGGATCGCGGTTCTGTCTGGTTACCCGGTGCACACGCGGCCGTACGCGACGGACGTCGCCCTTCGTCGGCGTCATCGTCGTCTCCGTCGCCCTCTTCGCCGCCCGTTGTCGTCGACATCGTCATCGCTCGCCCCTGATGTCCCCGGCCGGCTCTCTCGCGCGCGCTCGCTCCAACCCGTGGCGGCTGACCGCCATATATAGTAAAACCAGAGCCAAATCGAGAATGCTGTCGATGGCCGGTGTGTCCCTCGATCCTCCGCCCCCCTCAACCCCGTCAAGCCACTTGTTAAGGCAGGAGTCACACGAGCGTTGAAATGACGGACACGACGAACACCGCGGTGCGTATGGCGTTGCGTTGCGTCGTGTAGGATTGATCGGTGGAGCAATGTTTGCGGAATAACGTTCTCACCGGGACGATTTAATTTCTTAGTGAACGTTGGGTGGTGGGTAATATAATGTTAAGTTTATCGTTCGAGATTCCGTCTTTTTCCTTTGTGTTTATTGTAGTATGGTACTGTGGTATCCACGATAGTGGCTGGTTTTGTATAATAATAATAAATACTATTATCCGATAATGTTACTATTTAATATGATATCAGTATGCAAGTGTCTTGTACGTTTCGTATTTAAGATTACGATAAGGGGAAACCCAGTAATTCCAATTCCGTCGATTCGATGAGAATCGAGCGGCTGGTATGCTACTAAACTTGTTCGTCTAAATAAATTACGTTAAGTTATGAGACGAAGGGAACGTAGAATGTCAACGGCGATCGTGCATTCGACTGTTCCACTCGGCGGAGGAATCTTTTTAAGGGAGGCAGAGCGAACCGTGTCACTAGAAAGTTCTCGATACTAGACCGCGGTAAAATCCGATAGGTGTTGCATTAAACATCGACCAAGGGGGAATAATTGAAATTCGCGCGACCGCTGGCGCCAGAAACCCGCTAGAGATCGGACGACACGATAAGTCCAGCCGGGGAGAGAGAGACCGTATAGTAAATACACACGTGTGCAGTCGCGTATCGCGACAGAAAAGATCGTGCGCGCGGACGCGAGCGCGCGTATATCGTACGGCCACGTCCCGTCCGTCCGAAAATGGCCAAACCTCGCCGAGAGAAAAGGGGCAGGTTCGCTGTTACACTTCCTTACACGCGTAATTATGACCGTATTTGCAGCACGGTCCGGATCACCCATCGCTAAACCGGACCACCTCGTCCTCCCCTCCTCGCCGCGCCGACTTCTTCCAATTCCGTTCTATCAATTTTCAGAACGCCATCTTGTACTCGCTTATTCTCCCTTCTCCCTCGTCTCTGCGATCCTTTGTACTCAGTTCTGTGTATTCCAGTGCGTACATTACAGAAGCTTGGAATATTAGCGAAAGAGAACATTAATGAAGAACAATTTATACGGTGAATTCCAGAATATCGAAAGTGCCATATTTGGGCAAAACAATTGTTTTATTGAAACCTAATAATATAGTTCTTTCGTAAGCTAAAGAAGCTTAAATAATCTAATAATAAAGTTACCTGGAGAATAAAGAAACTTAATATAACGATCAGTCGAAAACGTCTGCATAAAGAAATTCTGTTGATACATTTTTAAAATTCAAGGCTTCAGTTTTAGTTGTACCTTCCCTCGATATTTTTGAATTAGAGTATCTACTGTTTCTAATGCAAGTAGCAAATCATTTGTATAGCTGCGAAATTATCAACCGTCTGAAATTCTGCGACGCCCCGACTTCGCGGCCACCCGGTACACAGCGCTTAGAATAATGCTCAAGACCTAGCCTTTCTTGCGGCACGGTGTTTCGCGAAAAAAAAAGGAGAGGAGGGGAAAAAAAGGAACACGATACAGACGCCGTAAGAAGCGTGTACAGTCCGTGCAAGGGGATCGAATAAATTCTCGTTCCCGAGCGGAGGCCGCGGCAGAAACGCGCGTGGCGAGGATCCGGAGCGGATCCCGCGTTCCACGGAACGCGGGCCGCGCGTTTTCAACGGTGGTTTACCTAACGAACCGCGAAATTAAGGATTCTCGGACACGGTACGTATCACGAGTGGATATCGCGGTGGTCGTGCCCATTCACCGCGACCACCCATCGCACACATTCGCCGCGAGAAATCGAGCGACGCGCGAGCGCTGTTCCGTCGCGGGCGAACTCGTGGAAACTGACTATTAACCCTTTCCACTCGGAAGTTGTTAGTTGGATATATTCAACATTTTCCGATGAAACATAGATGACATTCTTTGAAATTAATGAGAGAACATAGATAAATTGATGAGAAAGATATTCTGTTTCAATATTTTACGTGTCGATGCATTATACGAAATGTGATATTATATATAAGATCTTATAATGCTGTTATATCGAATCAAGTGTGAGTCACCTCATTATAAACGTTCATCATTTTCTGACGAAACATCGACGATACCATTTGCAGCCTATATAAAGGAATATCTTGCATAAGTTAAAGGACGGAGTTATTTTATCCTTATGCGTCTAGCGTTGATACCTTATCTAACATTTCATTGAATTTTTAATTAATTATTCATCTCCTTTTTTATTCTCATATCCTATTCTCTACTTATTCCTGCCTCCTTCGTTCTCTATTTTTTCTGCTTCCTTTAGTCTATTTTTAGTCACGCGTATCCTTATTCTCCTCCAGCACGCGCCAAGATGACCTCATTTAACGCTTTGCCTTCTAAGAACGTATCTTAAACATTAATCGGAGTACCGCTTTACTAAGGTGGCAGGTCATAGTACCGGGAAACGTGAAAAACACACATGGAAACGAGGCTTCGAAGGAAAAAACGTCATTCCGCGATTCTCACTTACTTTCAGGCATACATAGTAACACTTGCATCAGCTGTATTCAATCTAAGTTTCGCCAGCTGCCATCGTGTTCGGGAACCGATCGTTTCCGATTTACACGAAAACAGTAATGCGAATGAGAAAAATGCATTGCACACTTCCGATTCGTTTTGCTATGTAGATTCGCATCCATCCCCGTTGGACCACCCTGTACAAGAGGCAAACGGGATGATCGAGGTTCGAACTACGATCGAAACTACAAAGTGAACGAAAAGCAACACGATAATGCGAAGCATCCGCCATTTTTTTCGTCGTTTGAACTTCAAAACGTTCGTTAACACGATATTTACCGACTTCCACGGTGGATAATCCGACCGCGGAATCACCGTGGATCACGATACGCCGCGCAGCCATCGGCGGTAATCATTTTATTACTTTCCCCGTCGGGCGCGCGCAGTTACCGGCGTCCCTATCCTTCGTCGCGGGTCCCGGCAGACCTAAAATTATTACTTTTCCACCGTCGACGACTATTATTAATGGTCTTTACCCGGTCCGTTGCCGATTCCTGCAAAAAAATTAATGCCTGTCATTATCGGTCTTGTAAATACGCTCGATTCCACGCCGATCGTCCGGGCCCGCATGTTGCATAATTGCACGTTACGCGGGCAATTACTGATCTCGTTTGCGCGCGGCCGCCCCGTTCGCGTAACGGCGTCGGAGATTGAATAAATCGATACAAATCGCGGCGATCTGATCGTTCACCTTCGCGCGGCGCGTTTCCTCCGTAGGCCGGTCGTCTTCTTCGCGTGACGCGATTCGACTGTTCGCTGAATTTGAATTTCCCGCGCTATCGTTATGCCGAGTCTCCACACGAGAACGAGTATCGAAGCAAACTAAGAAGAGATGAATATCCTTCGCGAAGTTTATTGGAAGGTAAATCAAGTTGGAAATAAGATATTTAGATATTGAAATTCAGGTAATAACCCACGAGCTTCACTTATGCGGAGTTTCCACGGGAGAACAAGTGTCGAAGACCAGTAAATCAGTTTCGAAACAATGATCCCTGGCATATACGAACATCGTTGCGTATAATAACGTACAAGCGACACGGCGATGAACTTAACACGCAAAGGAAACGATTTCGAAGTTGAAAGTCTGATAAATCTTTTATTCGTCAAAATTTGAATAGAAATAATGATTGTTTAGAAAAGTTAATAGTTTCAAATCGAACAGCGACGACACTCGGGATGCGCTAATTTTTCGTCACGGAATTCCTCGTTTCTTTTCGCGCGGGAACCGGAATTCGAAAGGGAGAAAGAGCGGCGCGGGGCGAGAGGTGGAAGGCTGCGTCGGAAAAAGATACAAAGGGAGGAAACACCGGCGCGCGGTTGTGCGCACACGCGTTACGAAGCGGACGTTATAAAGTTCCGGGGGTAGGCAAGTTTATTGGCAAGGTGCGAAAACATTGGTTTGTTAATAACGGAGGAGTCGGCGCGGGCCCTTTTAAAAACCTGACAAACGCGTTCTTTCGATCCCCTTCCACCCCCCTCGCCGGTGTATCTCTCAGCTTTTCGGTACCGAGGTACCATCGCGCGGCCGTGCACGCGATATTTTTAGAAAACGTAAACTCTTCCAAGCTGTATCGTATAAAATATATTTTTTAAGCGCCCGCCCGTCAACACCACTTCCCGCACCCGCGTCCCGGTCGCCGAGTTTTTCTGATAGCGATCGACTTTCCGCGAGCCACCGCGAAAATTGGGAAACCTGATTGGTTTTCTATCCCGACACCTCTATCCACAAAATGAATTTTTTATTTGAACATTTCCAATCCCTAAATTAACGTTCCATTCCGATATTTCCGCCCTCAAACTTCGATTTTCCATTTCGATGCTTCTATCAGCCAAATTGATTTTTCATCTCGGCAGTTCCGACTCCAAACTTAATTTTCCATTTCACTTAATTATCCATTCCGATATTTCCCTCAAAATTGATTTTTCATTCCAACGCCTCCAGGCCCAGAAATAATTCTCCGTTTTCGCATTTCCGCGACGATAATTCAGTTTCAAGATCTAACGAGTCGCGATACTGTTCACTCGACCCTTCTCACAACCTCCTAACGCCTTCATACGAGTTCCCTCTAACTCGAAACGAATGTTTGTCTCAATTAAACTTTAAAACTCGTTTCCAATCCCCGCTGAATTTATTACAGAGACCTCTCTCGATCCCCATCCCTCGAACAGTCGCCGTGTACAGCCGCGTCGCGCGTCGTGTGAAGAGGATCTCTCGACGATATCCAGCGAAAGGGGTAGGCAGGGGGCGGAGGTGTGCGTGGGGAAACGAAGGAGACGCGCGTTTGAAGAGCACACCGCCTGAAACCTAACGGGGTGGCGGAGAATCGCGCGCGCGGACGCTCTTCTCGAGGATGGCTCGAAGAGGGGCGAGGCGGGGGGATGGAGTTCGGGTGTGCTGGCACACTCAGAATGGAGTCGAGTGCCAGAGAATCGGTTGTCCGTGTATTTCAGGCGGCACGGGCCACTGCACTGCCCCCACCATTCGCGCGTGCGTGGCTATGTATATACGCACCTTTCATATTGGACCGTTTATTTTGAAAGTGCAAGTCCATTTTTTGAAGGGAAATCGAGGGAACGAGCAACCTGGATACGCTTCAACGTGGACCTGTTTCATTTACGATCGATTCATTCCTTTGCATTTCGAAAAATTCGATCGGCTTCAGTTGGCTGCAGTTTTGCTATACCTTCTACGTCTCCATTTCAATTTATGGCAATTGAGGGATGTACAAGGATGAATTAAAGAACGATTAAGAAACCTCGAAATCGATGCTCTAAAATTTCCTATTCACCTTTTCGTGTGGATTATCATTTCATCGTTACTCCGCGGCCACCCTGTATATAACGCTTCTCTAGAACACAATGGCATCGTAAACAAGTATCCGTTTCATATGTTACTTTTCTAATTCATTGCCTGTAACTTTTGGTATTCGTCCCTCTTAAATCATACCATCAATTCACAGTCAACGATCCTAAAAAACGAAATGGCAGAGACGCCTACTCCGTTTCGCAAGTGTTCTTTCCGATTCATTAGATTGTATATCACCGATCCACAGTCGTTCGTTACGGAAACACTCGCACGGCGACGTAGTGGGAAAATATTTATCTCGATGAATAAAAACCGCCCTCGGATTTACGATACAAACAAATATAATACTTATGGACGGCTGTTCATATATCTGTGCCCTCGGAATCCGTGCTCTCTCTCTCTTTCTCTCTACCCTGACGACTGCGGAATGCCGCGTGCCACATCGCGAAACTATTTCCGCGCGAACGAACCGAGACGATGATAACCGGTGATAAGCTTTGGGGAATGCGGCGCTCGGGCTCCGTATCTTTTTGTTTATTTATTTACTTCGTCTCTTCTCCTTTCTTTTTCCGTTTCGCGAATTTATCGCGAACGAACGGGCTAGCGCTCGCACGCTCGCACACTCGCTCGCCGGCCGCGCGTTTCAAAGCGGCCCGGTACGCACGCGTTTCACGATTTATCGCGCGCCGGCTTGTACAACTTTGTTCGGCCCGGCTCTGTTTCGCATGGTAATCGCGACGCGATCGTGTTTCACCGTCGCCGCGAGATCTCGCGAATATTTTCCGAACATAACGCCGAGCTCGCTACCAGTGTCAAGTGTGAGGCGATCAAACCGGCTAACTTCGCCGTTCGGAATGCCTTAAACCTTCAACCTTTGCGGTCCGCCAGTTTTTATATCCTACAATTGGAACTTCTTTAGATTGGACCGTTTAGGGACGAAAGATCTTGCTTTGAAAGTGTTCGTTCGATTTAACCCTTTGTATATTTATCGTCTTCCAATGGATTGATCGAATGGTTAATTGTATCGAATAGAAATAGTAATATTCGAATCTTGATATCGAATATCGAATTTTACAATTTTTATGTATTCAACTGAATGGCTGCTTCGAGTCGCCTCTCGAGTGCAAAGGGTTAATATTATTCTAATGGATGTATGTTAACAACAAATATTTCCAGAAGCAAGTTCTTGTCCAACGACTCTGCCAAATATTCAGGACCGTTTCCTTTGAATCAACCGAATTTACTAACCACGAACATCCCCGGCGAGCCTCACCTTTTGCACACCGGAGTTCGACTATTTTCATGTTTACATTTGTTCGCGGACTCTTTCCTCGTATCTCGTTTTCTGTTTTGTCTCGGGTTTCAGCGCGCTACGCTGAAATAGAGATGCGACATTATTACGCGCAACGTATCCTATATTCCTACCAAGATTCTAGAATTAAACGCGATTCCCCCCCGCCGGCCCACAGGACAATTTATTACACGGGCGTCTGTTAACCCACTGTTTCGGGCGATCCGTACGTTGGCGGACAGTAATTCTTCCGGTACTATTAAGTCGTTAGCACGCCGTTTCGCGCGTTCGAATTGTTAAGTACCGCCGACTGTTAAAAACCTTTCGTCGCGTCCCGTACTTCGTTTACGATTCCGGGAACGCTTGTATGAATTATTTATCGCAAATGAAAAGGAACGGTCGTTGATGGGCGTGGACGCCTCGAAACAGAGTTGGCCGAAATGTGGCGGTTACGTATTCCCGACGCAGATTCGAACGCAATAGCCGATTTAATTGCGCGTTCGGTCGGTTTTTATTAATCTACGAATTACCTAATCTTAAGATTCCCATTGATCGACGACTGTGAGTTGAGACCGACCAGGAAAATTGCAAAATGTACGCTTCGTGACTCCACCTCACTTTCGAGAAACGAAAGGGCGCGAAAACCCGTTGAATTCAAAATGAAACGACCACCTCGTGCGGAGAATAATAGATAAAATCGAGACGTGGTCGTTAAAAAAGAAGATATACGCCGCAATATCCTCTACACGACGGCACCGATCGATTCGGAGAGAACTGCACGCGCTGAAGTATCTTCGAAATAAATCCGATTCGAATTCCGTGGATCGGATCCGACGCGCGAGCCGGCGCGCGAGGAAAACAACTTTATTCCCAACGTCCGCGGGCAAAAAAGGCGAAGGATAGAATGGTATACCGATGACAGCTCGCGTTAAATTAATCGGGGGCCCGATCGGACTGTAAATCATCAATAATATTCTGAAAGTACGACGGTAAACGGTGGTCAGCCGCGCTTGAAATTGAGCGATTCAATTAACGAGTGAGCTCCGCGAGAGAGGCGGAAAGAGGGAAAGAGAAGGAGAGGCAGCAAGGACTACGAAGAAAAAGTTGACCGGACGGCGGAAGGAATAAATAGCTCGGCGAGGAGCAAAACGAGCTCGCCGGAGGCGGCCAGATGTACAAATCGAATGGCGCGATCGGGATTCTTCGTAATTTCTTGCGAGCCCGCCACCTGGTTTCGTGACTCGGAAATTACCCTACCGTGAACGCCGAAAATTCACCGTGAAACGGGCCCTGATCGACCGTGGCCTCGTGTTCTAACTCGCGAGCCGTTTCCTCGGCAGGAAATGAACGGTCTCGTTAGAAAAAGAATATTCTTCGAGACTGGCTCGAACGCCGGTGAAACGATTTGCGCAAGAAAACTGAACGTTCGCGGAGTTCTTTCGAATAATGCCTCGCGACAACGAGAATCGGAGAAGCACGGGATGGAACCGACGAACGGATGCATTTTTTATTCAAACTGTGAAAAGTTCGAGTGAAGTTCGATGAAGTTGAGAATACGAAGAGACGAATTAACACAAGAACTATCAGGTGGGTCGAGATGACAGCTAACAGTTTCTTTTACAGTTACTGCAAAGTTAAAAAATTCTTCTTTGAAAAATGGTTAATGAAGTTGATTTAGTACCTGAACTGAAATGCTAGCCAATCGATATCTTAATAAATCCACGTTTGTAGCTTTCATGAAGAAATGTTGAAAAATCAGTTTAAGTGCTCGGTAGTTCTAGTGATAAGGAATCTATCTATACATGTACAATTTTCATTGCAAATAGAAAAATCTGGGTGAGTGACACAAGAATTGAAATTTCCGAAAATTCAACGTGGAAGTTGACTATTACGAAACTATTCGTCAGCTTAGTGACTCGCAGTGAAGATCTCTACCATAATTTTCATCTTGATCGATCGAAGATCGATATCCCTATTATCAACGTTATCTTCGTAACAACTGGAAATTTCCTTCTCGCGAATCGTCAACAACAAACTGAACAAACGTCGAGCGCGATCACGAAGGAAATCGCACGGTTAACACGTTGAATGCAGTGGGGGTCACCGGTGACCCCAACCAGATAGAATGACTACAATTCATTCTATTAACCGATGATTATTCGCAAACGTTTCTATGTTATAAATACTACTATCTAATGCGACATTCAGTTTAACGAATGTGCAGTAATAACAATGCAATTCAATCAAATGATCTAACACATTGCGTACCGGTAACGAGAAATCTCGTTTTCAATAAAGACACTTAGCTATGGAACTTTGCTAATTACCAGAGCATTTCAAGAAATATCCAATTTGATTCGATTATCTATTCGAAATATATTACATAACAATATATCTGAGTTTTTCTGTGTATAATGATGTGAATTGATCTCACTGAAAATTGCCAGTCGCAATTCAGTTTTCCGAAGATTAACCGATACGCAAAGCGTTAACATCGTATTTTCTCCATTTCGTGTATTTCGCTGTGTGGAATCGCGCGGCATTCGACGTGTTAAGGGCGAGTCGAAAGCGGCAACCGCGGGTTGTCGCAATCCACGCGGCGCAATCGCGCGAGGAATTCTAATTTAAGGGGACGCGTCATAAAAGACGGCCTGGGATCCTGATTCAATTGTCCCATTAAATCGCGTGTCAGCCGGGGACGAGCGAGAAAAATTGTGGCCGCGGCTGGATTCGGTCATTCACGCGACGCGGAGGCCTCAAAGGGATGTCGCGCGGCGGGAAATAGAGAAGTCAGCGGCTGGCCTCCCAGATGCGCGAAGCGGGACGCGCGCCGCCGACCCGGGATTCCTCGTAATTTCTTCTCCGCCGGGACGCGAACCGGCCTCGTCAGTCATCGTGCTTTAAAGTCACTGTTAACCCATCAGGCTTGCGGTCCCTGCACTCCGCGGGACCCTCCATATGCTGCCCGCGTCGCCGCGAGATGCACGCACGCCGCTTCAGACTTAACCGGCCGGTGGTTAAGCCGGAGAACTTTCGTTGGCAATATTTTGTAAGTTCGGGAAATGTGTAAAATGAAGGAATTGATCATTGTTATGGTGGATAACTTAACCCCTCGCCCTATGATTTATTTCAGAATGATCGGTATAACTACTTTGTTATTAACCCTTCGCACTCGAAAGCTTCTCACTGGAAATATTCAACATTTTTCGACGAGATACAGGCGACATTGTTTGAAACTAATTTAACGATAATTCGTAGATAAATTAAGCAACAAAGCTATTTTAGTTAAATATTTCACATAGAAATACAAAGTTTAATTCCGAATACTAAATATTCTACTTCATAGTTTTGCTGTATCAAATCGAGAGGTGACTCTCAGTTAGCAAAGAGTTAATGATTTATTGGGAAAAGAGAAACATTTTGGGCGTATTCTATGTCTATGTTTGTTCTGAAGTATAACAAGTGATAACAAGAGTATTTCATTTGGATTGAAAAGAATTGAGTAATGTTTGTGCTTGTTTGAAATCTTCGCCACGTGTCTGACACGATATTGTAGGGCAAAAGGTTAAGGACTTTGATCTAGCCATTCAACGCGTTCAATTAGGCAGACACGAACGGAGACCTCGCGTAAGGGTTGCATTTCGAATGAAAAAACTTTTTCTGATGAGAAATCGATACTAAAGGGAGTGTTTATAATCAAAGAACAAAGTGTTTTACATTTATATTATTTACATTCGTAAATGAAACTTTTGTATTATAGTATATTGAGGAGATATTGGTGAGAATTAATGAGAAGGATTCTTTATCTCCAGTAATTTCAAACGTAAGTTAGGTTCAAGTTAGTTTCAACTAACAAGTAACATTTTTCAACAAAAAGGTTCGAAATATTTTGTATAAAAATTGCACCACCAAAAATAACTTGTACCATTAGTGGTAGATGTACCACAGAAACGCTGCGGTAGATCGTTTTATTGCTGATTGGTAGTAATTAGCTAGTAAGCGATGGGAAGTAGAAGAGCGATCTACATAGGTGTTCGAAACTTGGGGAACAAGTAGCTCAATGGTGGTTCCGGTAGACTCAAGGACCGAAGAAGTCCAAGCGACGATCTTCTCTCGCAGATGAATTTAGAGGATCCAGCAATGGAATCAATTCAATCGAACTCAAACGAAACCCTCCATGTCTTCTCAGAAAAATTCGGAAAGAAGCGCGGATATCGGTCTGCGCGCGAGGGTAGCGAGCGACGACGGACGTCGGTGTCGGTCGCGCAGCATCCATCAACGCGGCTGCACCAGCAACAGGGAATTGCCGTGTGAGGTCGGTCAGTAAAAATACCAAGAGCGACAATCGCTTAACGCGAAACAATCCGAGCGCGCGCGTGCGCGCGGCGATGACCGGCGGGGCATCGGTTGTTCCATGAAACTGATGGAAACAAATGAGGATGAAACACGGGTTCAAGCGCGGCGTAAGCCTTAATTCCCCCGCGAGCCGGCGAGATCGTTATCACTCGTTAACGCGAACGATCGCGTCTACCATACGGTTTTAGCATACGTCGCGGTCGGTTGTGATCGGTCGCGTTCTCGGTGAGCTGGACTGTCAGGTTATTAACTGAGTTGTATGTACGCCTCAGGTCTGATGATGGAATTCGCAAACTGATCGTGAAAGGTTACATTCGTCATTGCTCAGTTTCATTGCCTTTGAAATACTCCTTTTGCTATGCATGATCTGATCCATCCTTCGGAACAGTTTTGCGGTGCATTGTCTTGCGAGGAAGCTTTTATCTAATAGATAACTGTGTTGCAACTTTATTCACTGGATCTGACTCCTGATTAACGTATGCACGGTAAAATAATGCAAGAAAGATCTTTCGATGATATAGACGACACTAGAGCCAATGCTCTAAACATCGATTGGATGTCAAGATTATTATAACAGTGTTTTATTCATTAACATAATCATCTTCGCAATCTACCGTCTAGCCTCAACGAGGCAGTTCGTGCGTTCCGTTTCGAAACAAGTTTCCTTACTCGACATCTACCGAAGATAACGTCAATTTCTTTAGTTACTCAATATCAACTTATCCAAGAACGCCCGTAAAAATGGCGGAACGTGTTTCTTACGCAGAAAAAGGGTAGAACCGCGACACCCTGGAAATCGGTCGCGGGAGACTCGTCCAGCAGACGAGGCCGCGTCGGACACGTTGTGTTCATACGCGCGGACGAGATATATTCCATCGTGCACGCCTACGTGATGTCATGCGCGCGTCAGAAATGCCGACCTTGCGGCCGCCGCGGCTCAAGTCAGTGCACGCGTAATGCGATGCATTTGTATTGGCCAAGCCTTTCGGCCGATCCCACCGTCGTCGTTTCGTACTGATAAGCATACCTACGCCTCGCAACCTATATGCACGGCTGAGCGGAAGATCGGTATGCGATGATCCAGCCGACGACTTCCCAACAGTGGGGAGGATATTTTTGCACGATACCGGCCGGCCGAAACTCAATTTCGACAGTTTCGCCCGAGACCGTTGGACATCTGAGGAATAACGCGACGATTCCTTTTTCTTTGCCTCCAGTGCAGTCGAGAAGCACTGCGCTCGAAAGCTCGGAACATCCCACTGCATCTTTTACTCCTGGAATCTCTTAAAACGATTGTTGCACGCTTCGAAGAGGCTGTGTGAATTCATTTTATATTCTACACCCTTCCAACGATTTTTATAAGTTACCTGAATATTAACGACTGTGCTAAATGAACGAGTTTCAGGATGTTAACACTAGGTTTATGAAATTCAATTTGTAATACATCTGTATTATAATTCCGCATAGTATCCTGCGTATTTTGAAACCTTCGATTTCCAAGATCTGAATGAACCTACATCGAGTTTTGCAGCAGCAATAGAATAATGTAGGACATCGTTTGAGTGCAAAATAATAAAATGGAAATTTCGTTTGAATATTACTCTCCTTTTAACCCTTGCCACTCGGGAGGTGACTCTCAGTCATCACCTGATTTGACACGGTAAAACTGTAGAATCTAATATTTACTGTTCTTTGTGTAATGCCTCGATAAGTAAAACATTGGAATAAATTAGCTTTGTTACTCAATATACTGGTGATTTCTATTCGAGTTAGTCTCAAAGAAAATCGTCTTCGCCTCGTCAAGAAGCGTTAAGTATTTCTAGAAAGAAACTTCCGAGTGCGAAGGATTAATCGAAAAGAGTGTCCTGAGAAGGGCACTGCTTAACCAGATGACCCCCCAACGGTCGTGGCATATTTTTGAAACGTTCTGTACAATAAATGCATGCAAGCCTAGCGTTGAGGAAGTACTTACTGCTCGATCGTCGTGCTTACGTAGGAAAAGTTCGCTTCTTCCCCAGACATTGTATTGAGTTAATAGCGCTGGAAGAACGCCAGGGCTGCGGGGGTAGGGGGAGGGCCGGCTTAAACGAAAACCGTGCAACTGTTGATCCGCTGTCGGCGAGCCGGTCGTTCGTGCTACTGTCAAGCCAGGACCACCGGTGGCACGTGTCAATTCCCGAGCCAAGAAAACCAACCGATCGCGCACCGCGGTCGCCGTCCTCGAATTTTAGGCTCAACGCGCACCAACGATTTTTTCGTTATAAAACGACTTTCCGCCGTTGTATCATGTTACATCGATGTCGCGTAGATAACGCTGCAGCGAGGAATAAAAGAATAAATAGCAGAAACGGCGAAAGCTCCATGATGATCCATCGTTTCGACAAATTGAGTGGATTACGTAATTTTCGAAATTTCTGTAGCTTCGTGGTTACATTTCTTTAAACGTTTGCAACACCGTTGTCGTCGATTCATATTTTTTATCGTAAACTAATCGAACTCGAGCGTTCTTTTTATTCGTCTCGATGTTGTTTTTTATCTACGTCAGTGCTCCGTCGAGAGGATCTCGCCCTGGGAATAAAACGGTGAAAAACGAAACTGCTAGAGGCTAAGGAAGAACATTGCGCGACCGAACACCTCGATAATAATTCAATCAAGGAAGATTCCCCGAGGAATCGCGGACGCCGCAGAAGAAACGAATCCCTCCTCCGGCGGCCAGAAGAACCCGCGGAATTACGTGGATCACCGGCCGTCGGTGGACACTTAAACGAATGACGATTAATTAGCCGTCTAGTCGGCACCGGGAAAAACGATGCGGTCACGCATAATTGTTCCAGTTCCGCGATGTCGGACGCCAGTAGGTAATATCGCTGCGCATCGGAATGATACTGGGTTAACGCGACGAATATGAACTCGAATGATAATTACATGAAAAAGACGATACCTCGGCGATTTTATTGGTCCCTGAAACTGACTCGCAAAAATATTTTCGAAAGTTCTTCGATTCGTTTTAAGTTTCGCTTAGAGCGAGTTTAATTAGGTTTTAATTTTAAATTAGTCGAATGAGATGAGCGGAGTAAGTTAGGATCGTACGTTCGCGTTAGGTTCAATAAAAGAACGTGACGCTCGTCATTAATTCGTGATTTCTATCTATTTTCGTTAATAACGATTCAAAGAAACTCGTATATCCTAAAAATAAATCTGACATCAAACTGAGAGACTTCAAAAATATTTTTAAAAGTAGTCATATGTCTAGGGAGAAGTTGCTAGGGACATCACGAGGTGTGTTCTACGCTGTATCAATCGTTGTTCCAACGTTTTTCCCCGGCAGAAGTGAAGAATGAGTCCACGAAAGGCGTCAGGGAAAATTACGCCGAATCGAGATCGCGGGAACTCGTCGAACGATTCGAATGGGTAGTTTTCCTCGCGAGCGCGCGTGAGGACGAGCATGTCGGTAAGCGGTCAACGATGAATAATACATTCCGATCCTCTCCTAAGAACGTCCGTGGACGCGAACTGGAGCGTCCGTTGGATATTAAGAAGACATTATCATCGTCAGAAACGATCGGACGATCGTTTTATTAGCTTTTTATCGAGGAAGGCTCGTTACGCGGCCTTGGAATAGTTAAATAAAATGCTCGGGCTTGATAGCCGGAATATTTTAATCGCGAGCAAAACGGTTTCCGGAACGACGGCACGCGAGGCTTCCCTGGAACCGATTTATCGACCTGAAATGAACCACTAACGAACCTCCTCCTCGCGTCTCAAATTTCTCGAATGAACGAAATGTTATCGTTATTATCGATAAACCTTACCGTTAAAATCTTTATCGCACGGCAAACAGTTGGAAACGAAGGCTTGTCGAGGAATGTCCAACTCCGATGCCAAATCGTCCTCTATTTTCTAGAAGAAGATGGTTGCCGTCCGATCATCCGATACTGCCGATCGACGTCAGCTGCTTTTCGCGCGAAAGAATCACGCGAACGAATTCCAGGCGATCCGTGAACGGTTCTCGGTCACGGTGCAACCGAGTTACGCGGAATTCCCCGAGAAAAGCGCACCGCCGCGCCTCAAGGTTCCGAGGAAGCCTGTTCCTAACGCGAGCTCACGGTGTTCTGGCGATCTCGTCGCAGATGATAGATAAACTGGCGTGGCGGTTGATCGGTGCCGATTCAAGCTTCCGACTCGAGTCGTATTACTTTGCCACGTGTACGTTTCAGCGGCGAAAAATCGCTCGGTTTCAACGCTTCCGTAATTGAAACCTTGCCTTTAACCCTTTGCACCGGTAAGGCAAATGTCCAGTCATCGTTTGGTTTGACGTGGAAAGATTCAGAAGTTTGATACTGCACATCAAATTTTTGTAATCCGTTAATACACGAAATATCAAAATATAATTGTGTTTAATTCAGAAATACGTGATTTTCTATGCGTTAATTGTAAAGAATGCCAGCGACATTTCATCGGGGAATGATGAATATTTGAAGGTAAGGGGTTAATTTCGTGTCTGCCAAGGAAACTGGTAAACAGAACAACTCGCACAAACGATTCTCGGTTTGATAATCTAAATATATGCGAAAATGAAAATAACGCTAAAGATATATTGCAACAATGTAATATTTTCAACGCACGCGCTATCGCGGTTAACCTTGCCAGTGGACTCACCCACAAACAGGCGATTTTTAGCTTTCGTTTAGCTCGCACTTCGCACGGTCTAAACTCTAAACTCTATCAAAGAGTAAACAACGAGCACGATTACAAAACCCAATGAAAAATAAAACCGACCGGAAAACAATCGAAGGTTCAGTCTCCGTGAACATCGGCCGAGAATGATCTGCAATCCCATCGAGCTTTCAAAAATCGCTAGAAATCGCTCGGAGAAAATCCGATCTTTAAAGTCGACGGTATTCCCCTCTTCGTTCCCTTCCGTCCCCTTCTTCTGTTCGCTCTTTTTTTCCCCCTTCGTTTCCTTTCTGGTGTGCGTGTCCCGGCTGAAAAGGTATCGGCCATAAATCACGGGATCTTCGCGAACGAAACGGTGGCAACCGGTTCTCCGCGGGCGGGGATATAAAAGGAACCGAGGGGGAGACGGAGAGTTGATCCCCTTTGAACCGGAGAGAGCCCTCGCGCCGGCTAATACAACGGATTAACGATCGGGAACATCGGTAAATCGTAATCGGCGCAATCGCAAGTGACAGATCCTCCTCCAGATTCCAGCGGCCGCCGCGTCGCGGCGGGCCCCGTGAGAACCGGACTTAAGGAGCACGTGGGAACTAGGAAGGCTAGGCGACCGGTCGACTGGCCGCTCGGCTTGGCAGGCGCCAACTTCGACGACGAAGACGAAGACGATTGGAGAAGCCCGCGACGAAGCGACGCTCTCCTCCGTCGAACGGGATCCTCATCTCTGTAAATCATCCCCGCGACGCGCCGTATTCCGCTCACGTAACGCGTCCGCCGCGGAGTGTCCGGGTGCAAGGGGTGGGAGAACTTTCGACTGGTTCGCATGCCGGGCCGCGTTTTCACCTTGGCTCGTGGCCGCGCGGCTTAAACGCCGCGCCGGGCACGTACGGTTTCCGTGCAACCCCGTAGGAACGTCACCGTCGAGATGGATCGGGATCGGGAATTGTGACGAAATCGGGGATTCTTTGGATGATTTGGGGTTAGAAGACGAACAACTGTGAGCAGTCGATGGAGACGTGGTCTGTTCGCAAATCAGTTCTCACTGACATTACCAGCAACTCGAAGCAATTTCAATAGAAGTATATTAATATATAAGCAAACGATACGCGCATCAACAGAAAAGTCGTAGATGTATTTTACTGTATTTTATCGATTATAGATATAAATATATTAAATTAGAAAATTGAACAGTTTGTAACGACGAGTTTTAAATGACGCTGCTCCGGTACCCTCGAGTTCAAGAAATTAAAGTCGAATTGTAAGGAATACTTATGACGTTTTAGCTTTTTTTATATAGAGACAATGCGGTTTTAGTTGCCTATTAGTTAATAAGCTTCGAAGAGAAAAGGGATGATGGATTACTGGAGTTAAGCGTTATCAAGAAACATTTAATCAGTTTACATAGATACGCAAATACGCTGGTCGTAAACAGTTGCCGAAACCGTACATCCTCGCAGTCGCTACAGTTGCCATCTAAAGGACATCTACCAGACTTCACTCGCAAGCGTCTTTAGTCCTAGATACAGTAATCGAGTGCAAGCGACCAAGGGAACACAAGAAGTTACGTCAAGATAGGCTGAGGGGAGCGGGATGCGGAATCACGACAAAAAGATTTTGTCCGGCGACACGTGTTCCTCCGGTATGCGGGGAACCGTCGATCGGGGGAGGGGACGTAGATAGAAGGGGACCGTCGCGTCGCTTGGGAATCACCGGATTCGCCGGTCGCGCGATTCCGAGGCGAAGGTGCCGAGCGCCAGAAAATGCCGCGAGCATGGCAATGCGAGCAGAGGGACGAGGGAGAAAAAAAGGGGGGGAGGAGAGGGGGGAGAAAGGTGAAAAAGACTGGGGACATCGGTGAGAAAAAGGACAGCGGAGGAAGAGAATCGTGGACGGTTCACACGATCCAATCGGATCGGGGACCGTCTCTCTGCCTTTCTCTCTTTTCCACTGTCGCCTCCTTTTCCTTTGGATCTCGGTCCCAACGCGCTACCTTTTTTTGCGACTTCGCCCCTTCCTTTATTCGATTTTTTACTGTCCTCTTTTGCGTCCCGTTCCTCCTTTTTTCTGTTCGCCTTCTTTGAGGAGGCTCGTCGCGGAGAGACGACGGGAGGACGGAACGAGAGGCGGAAGATAGGCACCCCTTTTTTCTGAATGCGTGCTGGGATCGGTGAACTGCCAGGGAACGGAAAAAATATGCCCCGTGTAAACGAGCGTGGTCGGAGATGTAAATGATGTAGCCGGTGCCTTCTGATTCGGTGGGTACTGGGAGTGACGCGGTTTCGTTGGATGTCGTGACGTTCGTTCGTCGAGGCGTTTGTGTTTCCGTCTGGGTGTCTAGCGGAGAACTATCGCGAGTGGGTGAGAATAAACATGGCTTAACCACTTGCGCTGGAAAGACCTGCCACGCACGTCGAGACGTTTCTATAACAAAATTCTCAATGATGTCTTTCACGCATTGATAATCTTGTTGCATCATGCCCATTAGATTGCTTCGACATGTGTCACTCTATACAGACTGATTAATAAACGAAATAAGTGTACATATCAGTGTGAAATAGGTAAAAACAAAATTCATCGCAGGAGACTTCGCCAAATTTCGGATTTCATTTCCAGCGCAAGTGAATATGGAGAAAGATTTTAGATAGCTACTCTTGCAGTACGATGAAGTTTTGCGTTTTGATAGGTCTAGGCAAATGCCTAGCTGCTATCAAATGGATCGACAATTTTGTAGACTCCTGATCGCATTTCACTATTTTAAATATTTCTGATCGTTCGCTAGAAGATAGAAGGGTTCGATTCTCAAAATTTGCTGCGGATTCGATGTTCACATAAGATGTACCAACGATTTTGTAAACTTTCCAATAAATTTCAGTGCCCACTGTGTGCGTATCAATTTGTCCAACCCCTAAGCAAGTGACTCTATGTATAACGATCCGAGTTCTCGTCGAGTGGAGCACGTCGCGCTATCAATTTCGCGGGCGACGGGAGCACGAGCCGCGTTCCGGGAACTCGAAAGAAGCTTAATCCCTTGCAGGTGGCAGTCGGCGAGTCTCGGTTACCGGCGCGACCGATACCGCGAAACATTAAGCCCTTTGTTCTCCTAAACGATGACGGCGGAGCAAGTACGATACGGTGGTACTCAAGCGTATGCAACAATTACCGAAAAAACAAAGTGACAACCCAACTGTGTCCTATCGATCAGTTGCGATGCGAAAGTGTACCCTTAGATTGCCGAGGATTAACCCTTCGCACTTGAATGTCACTGCTATGGTGACTCGAAGCTTTGACATTTAAGATTCAATGGTTAACCATTGAATTATTCGAATAACGAGAGAACGATAGTGTTTTCTTCTTCTCTAGCATCTAAGATTTCGATACACAGTTCAACACTTTGCGGGCGAATGTCGATTCCGGCGAGATGAAATGTTCATGTCTGAAAGACTAAGTCGCAGACAAATGATTTAGTTACTCGAACAGCAAGGGATCAGCACATAGTTCCCTTTTATTCCGTTAATTGAGCGACTGATATAGAATTTAGCTTGATCTGCTGAAGGTGTTCGTATATTTCAGAGAATCTTCGTCCGCGAAGGGTTAATGTTTTATGGAAAGAAACTTTTAGAAGACTGTAATGTTCGACCGAAAAGGGTTAACACGAGAAAAATCGTGAGATCCGAGTCCGAAGTGTCGGCCGACACCACGCGCGCGAACCGTGATTTATCGCTAGTCATGTTCCGTTGTGCCAACAATGTTTTGGCTGTCGCATCGAGCAGCACGCCACCGCGACGCGGCCGCTCCTCCGTGTAATAAAGCGAAACGACGCCGCATTAAACCGGATTACAACGTTACGGGATTCGGGAGGGCGTGGACCAAGCATAATTCACTTGGCGCTGCCACTGGTCGAGTCCTACACGTCTGATCCTCTCGTTAAGTCATCGAAGTCACCCCGTAAACGCCGGTATATACTCCGGGAAGCACCGGTTGACGCGAAACATTTCAGTTGGATGGAGAAAGTAAGAAAATCATAAATGTAAATAAAATCGTTTGTAATATAGAACACCTACCGACGATGAAAATGTAAACGCTGAATAAGAAAATTCAATGCATCTAGCACAGATTTCTAGCACAGATCTAGAAAAGCTCCAGACATCAGTGTTCCGAAACAAGGATCTTGATATTCTCATATATAATTGCAATTAACCCGTTGCTCTATGATTTATTCCTTGTCTGATCGATGCAGTTGCTTTATCGTTAAACAATTTATCAGGAATAGATTTGTATGCTTATTCTATGACTTATTACTTCAAAGGTTAATGATTGCTAATATCAAAGCAATGTTTAACTTATACTCAAAGCATATATATAACACTTAGATTCCTCAGATCCACTTTGAAATTTTCGTCACGAGTCTGCCGCGATATTGTAAGCAAAGTGGTTCATAAAAATGTATGCAAGTTCACGTTCCAAGAGTTGCGCACATCGCAATCATTACATACTTCGTGGCAAAGTTTCAAATTCCAGTTGCAAGGATCAAAGATTACATTCAAACCTTGCCTACGCGATAGCCAAAGTGTACGAAGCGTTCCAATGATCATTCGGTGTATCACCGAAAAATCAAGCACGATCGTAGCATGTAATTAGAGGGGATGATAATGGCGCGTCGGACATTGTATGCAGAACGCGGCCGGAAAGACGCGTTAATTCCGGGGGAAGAGATAGGCGAAAAAGGAGTCCGGGCGGAGAAATTGCGTCTCGCGTTCAACAGCGGAGAGCCGGGAATGATGTCCCGTAACAGCACGGTACGCGTGTACGTACATTGTAACCAAATGAAAGAACGCGAGAGACCCGTTGGTCCCGTCCGGCTTATTGATGCTAGCTGATTATGCACCCGACCACGGCGACGCGACGCGACGCGAAGCGACGCTTTCTTCGGCGCCGGAGAAATTGCACACGTGTAATCTTCCGACGCGCGCGACGTGTGATTTTCATCTGGAAAAAGAGCTGCCCGCAGGACTCGGTGCGCACGAACGTTGTCTAAGAGACTGTTCGCCGAGCAACGTCTCGAGCGGTCGAGGGAACGTCTTAAAGGCTGCTATCGCGTGGGACACACCGAGGCGAGTCGAATCGACAGAAGAATCCTATCCGTATTCGTTACATCGGGAATGATGTTTGTCACCTGTTGTTTCCTTGCCAAGAAGGGAACTTTTAGACAATTTCAATAGAAAGGGTTTAACCCTTTACGGACGAACGTCGACATTTCGGCGAGATGAAATGTTCGTGTTGGGAAGACTAAGTTGTAATCAAATGATTTAATTAGTCGAACAGCAAGAGTCTTGATGTATAATTTAGCTTCACCTGCTGAAGGTTTTGTATATTTCCAAGAATCTTCGTCCGCAAAGGGTTGAACATTCTTTTCTTCTTGTTATTGTTAGTCTTCTAGAGTTTTTTATTTGTTTGCTGTCGAATAGAGAATTATCCCTTGGACTACTCTGTGTACGAGTTCGTTGATACAGTTGTACAGAGCTACAGTGGTAAAATATCATTTTCTCATTAGGAGCGACTCAAAGAATCGAAGAAAACTCGATGATTTCTAGCCTAATTTGGCGAACGAAAATCTCTTCGTGGAATCATCTTAACGCGAAAAGTGACATCACGTAGAGACGACTTACGCGGACTTCGTTTGCGTTGCGTTTTGCAACACTTGACGATTAGAATTTCCGTGTCCGAGCTGCCTACATCGGCGATGAATTATTTCGAGCGACTTAATATTCAAGATGGCCGCCGCCCACGTTACACCTTCGGTACACGAAATTACAAGCGGCGATCTTCGTAAGCGGCCACGGTTTCTCGGGGAGCACACCTACATCGCGCCGCGCCGGCTCGCCTCCTTTTTTGTCAATCGGACGTCCGATTTCACCAGAGAGAAAAGTCGTCACGGCGGACCGACACGGGAAAGTCTCGCAGTCCAAACGCGGCGCGGACACTCGGGTCCGCAGACGGAACGAAAATACATTCGCGCGGTTACGGGAAGCCGCGTGGCGTTTTCAATCGTGCGCGAGCCACGTTGACTCGATATGGGAAACGGAAAAACCGGAACACGGAACTGCGCGATCGTTTCGCGGAACCTCGGTTCGCGCGAAGGCAATTAAACCAAACTGATTTATTCCTTAACTGCGATCGATGCAATTACCTGATCTTTGATAATCTATCAGGAAAAGAAACAATGATGCTCATTCTACAAGTTTGATTCACAGGTTAACGATTGATGATAGAAAAGTAATATTTAATATGTTTCAAGAAAATAAATGACACCCAGGTGTCTCAAATTCAAAATTTCTCGCGTGGGAGTATCGCGGATAGCGCGACTTTAAAGAGTACTTAATACACTAGGATATATTACAACGATGAGGAATTTCAAACGGAAACGAATTGTCGAGGGAGATAAATTTAAATAGACATTTTATAAACATTAGTAGAAGTTTGTATCCACTCTGACTAATAGAATTATACACATACCTAAATTCTCAATTCTGGAGTCCCCAATTTCCAAAATATATTCCCTAATAAAGTATACAGTCAGTACCCTCATAGTCTTACCTCCATAATCAACCGCGATATAAACAAAAAGATCAGTCACAACATATCTGCTTATGTCGCAAGATCATCAAAACCGAAGATTACCTGCGACCACGCCAAATAAACGAATGAATAAATAATTTCGCGTGGGGAAGAGCTGCGCGCGCGTCGGGCCCATTCATCCGCGGCGAACACGAGTAGAAATTTCGCCGGGTTGGCGGCGTGATAAGGGAGCACGCGGAGAAAGGGGCGCACTGGAGGGGCGGGGAGGAAGGGAGGCAAATAAAAAAAGGGAGAAACGCGAACGAGGAAAAAGAATGTTGAGCGCGAGCCGCCGCCGCCGCGAGAGGAGAGCGGATCCCGTAAAACGTTCTCGCACACCGCTATACGTGTACGCGGCCGGTGCATGCCGCACATACGTAACGAGGAATCTCGTTTCGTTGCGTCTGGTGACCTTGGAAGCATGCGCTCTAAAGGAGCAAAACCGGCAAATAAACGCCTTCGTAATTTTAGATTCATGAGGCCCGAACGAACGAACGAACGAACGAACGAGTTGTCCGTCGCCCTGCCTTGTCCCTCTACCCTTTGTCCCTGCTCGCTTTTGTCGGGGGGAACGCTCTCGGACGCGCGGAAACTTTGATCGAAACCGTGCGAATTTGTTTGTTTCAACTGTCGCCGCTCGAAGTAGCAAGCTTTGGTGTTTGAACCCTTTGAACTCTGTAGGCTCCAACATTGCACCAGCTATAACATTAAATATTTTAATGAATCTTAAGGAAACTACCCTAAAATTATTCGATTTTCCATACGTTTGAATTTTGTACTGAGAAGGAGAATTAAAGATTGAAGGAACGTTATAGCATTTTCCGTTTTCACTGGAGATACTATAAAAATTAGTTGCAGTTACTGATAGATTACAAAACCATCTGGAGTGCTAAGGGTTAATTGAACTCCGTGCCTGTATTTTGGCGATTTGTATTGGTAGTACACATTGGATTTTGTATGAACTCTTTTTGCCATTTTGTTTTGCTTCAAGTTTACTTTGATTGTTTCTATTTCAACTTTAGTGCAATTGTATATTGATTTCAACTTTAGTTCCATTGTATTCTTATTTCTATTTATTTCCATTCTACTTCTATTACAGCTTCATTTCAATTCAATCTCTATTTCAACCTTAACCAATTTTACTTCAATTCTGTTTCTATTTCAACTGTACTCGATACTATGCAATAATTCTGCGTCAAAATGATCTATTCCAAATCTACAGCTTCGAAGTGCTAGTTCTATTGAAAATAGAGAAAATACAGTTGAAAAACATCGACATGCGTTCGGAATAATGTATCGAACAGCACAGGACAGTGTGAAGGGTGAAAAGAAGAATTTTCCAAAGATACCAGCGATAGAACCGAAAGCTAGGACGAAACACCGCTGTCGAGCCCACAAGAACGGATGTCAAGAGAGGTGGGAACGGGGCGACGTCGTCGTCGCGCTCGCGATCGCCGAAACTGATCAGCAATGCGGAATGCGTTAAGCGCAAACCACACCTACGAGAAGTAATGCGACCGGACAGCCTATTTTGTGTATCCTGCCGTGCCCTGTCCGGTCCGCGTGATCCGATCATCGATCAGATAGGCATTATATCCGGAACCCGGGCGAAGCGGTTCATAAATCTGCGAACGGAATCTCGCCCCGCGAAATTCTATTTAAACGCTGCCCTAACGTTGATCCGCGACAAATGGCGACTCCCATAAACGAATGCGCGTTCAACTCTTCGAGGCACAGGATTGCAAAAAAAAGGAAACAACTCAAGCTGCACGGAATTCGCTGCACCACGCAATCCGCCAACCTTAATCACAACAGTCTCGGCAACTTACTAATGCGTTTCGACTCGTACAAATGTTTGTTTTCACTTATTTACCCATTTACCGTTAGTTCAGCATTGCCAACTGGATGAAAAACTTCAAATAAAATATTAAACTGCACGGCTATGAGTAATTTCAATTTTTCGAGGAGGGTGAAAATATATCCCATGCAAAAATCTAAGCAAAGGGTGAGACAGTTTATAACATCTATCCTCAAAGAGTTAAATATCACTATATACAAAATGAGTTACTTTAAGTTATTAAAACATATCCAGTGGAACTATTGAAACTTCGAGATTATTAAGATATCTTTATTTTTTGAAATTTGCTAATATTCTTCTCGATATCGAAGCTGTAAACTGTAGGTATTATTAATTATGAAACACTAATATTAGTTCGATCTGTTCGAATTTAATTAGATTTACAATCGTCGATCGTGACATATTCATATCGAGCTACAAACTTTACCAATGGAAGATTCCAATATTAATAGAAAAATCTATATTCCTACATTCGCGATATATACAATAATCCACTTAATACGACAAAATTCTACAACGTACAATGACAAAGTTTAAAAGCCTTTGCTGCGTAGTCCTCCAGCGCAGAGGGTTGAAACACCACCCCATATCGAAAGACTCGCTATCTTCCATTCCCACTGTCGAATTAAGATACATTTCAGGAGCGAGTTCTCGGTCTACCGGTATTGTTTGCCGGCACTCTAAATCCCTCGGGGCATCATTATTGCCAGCTGCCAGGGATAGTACCGAATTCCTTCTCGGACCATTAATCGTGTGCTCGCGCGCGATGCATTGTGGATTGTGGCCTCACGGCCGGGTGATGCATCGCGCATGCCTCGAGACTTTCCTCGTGCTCCCGTCGATTACTCACCGTGTCAAGAAACTAATACCAATAAGAAATCGCCGGGGAACACCTGAAACCCTGTGTTACGACATTCCTACGCCAATTGTCTCTCCGGGTCTTGGCTTCGCGCCGTTAAATTATTGGATAACGGCGCGATTACCCCGAGTGAGAGAGCTAATCCGGTTGCCACGTTTTATTAGTCACGGGGATAGCCGGCGAGCCGAGCTCGTTCCGTCTCTTCCTGTTTAATCATAATCCGATACGCGATGTACAGTTGATATACAAGATAATGCACCGCGATTATCGGGCCGGCCGGTGCATCTCGGGACCGGTGCTAGTGTTCACGTCGGCAAGGTCATCTGAAGGTTGATAATACGTATACGTGTGTGTACGTACGTATCGTTCACGATTAAACTGGGTGTTGTGAACACCCTGTGTGTCGGAGTAGACCAGCTATCTTAACCCATTGCACTCGGAGTTTACACGTTGCAGTCTTTTGTTTGCTTATATTACTAGCGACTCGATGCCATTTCTGCGAAAGAATGTGCTTCCCACGTGGACACAAAGGTGTACATGTGATGTCTAATTATGATTTTCTTCTTGATTAACGCGTTGAATGTCGTGGGATCACCGGTGACCCCCAACTGAATGGATTACTATAGTTCACTCAATGAACCCCCGATTATTTGGAAACATATTACAAATAATGCTACCTAACGTGGCGTTCAACGCGAAGGAACGAACGTGCAATAGTAATAACGCGATTCAATCAAATGATTTAATATCATGTTTTTTCCATTTTGTGTATTTTGCTTTATAAAATCGAACGGCATTCGACGTGTTAATATTTGGGGGGAATTTTGAATACTATGTAGGTTTCTGGTGTAAGGGTTGATATATTGTCGATGGGATGTGGTAATTGATGTCTCTTAATTTCCACAAGGTGTTGGTGGAAGATGTTGATTGTGTTTTAATTTGTAAGCCTTTTCGATAAAATTGTTTTAAAAATGACTGCTTCGTTGCTGAACCTGTTCCTTTTCAAATTTGCACACCATTGATTAGCAGTTAACTAGCGTGGAACTGACAACGATAGCGATAAAGCGAGGAAAAAATGTTCCAGCTTTCTAGAAACACTCGTTTCCCCCGAAGTACTCCATTACGCAAAGGCTCGTTAAACGCTCGCAGCTATTGTTCGCTAGGGAACATTGAAAGGTCTAAGCTTTCTAGATTGCGCTTCTAATCTTCGGATAACGGCTCGATAACGGATCCAAACATCCGAGTCGGGACTCTTCGGACTCCCAGAATTATTCCATATTCGACCTCATTCGGTGTCGTTCATTTCCCTCGTAACACCGATCTCATCAAACCATCACAAACAAAACAAACAGATTTTCACCGTTACGCCCGTCGCTCACGCGCAAACACAATTTTCCCATTTACTCGCAGCACAAGTGGAAAAACGAGGCAAAAGTAGCTCCGCGTTTAACGTGTCACCCCTCTATAGGTCCGTATGACTTTGAAGTCGCGTAAAAATCTACTGACACCTTGATTTATATCATTTCGCATAGCAAGTAGCGAATAAAATCAAATAATCGATTAACTTAGACTTCTATACCCTCAGGCGTGAAGGTTCCTCATTTTAATTTCCAAATTACAAGTTACACTCTTTTCAATACGATCTATTAACCCATTGCCCTATGATTCCCTTCTGAACTGTGAACGATCTGACTACTTCGTTATTAATAATTCCTTGAAAATAAGAGAAAATTCCAGTCTTAGTCTATGTCAACGTGTGCTCTAAGGTATGCTCATTAATAACATGGGAATATCACGTAATTTGCATTTGAACAGGTTGAATGATATTTATGCTTGTTAAATTCTATTTGAAATCCTCACCGCGAGTCCGATATTGTAAGGCAAGGTGTTAAAACCGTTGAACGCACTGTTAGTTCGTATTTACAGGTTGATATTCGTTAATTTTACAACTACATCCGTATTTCCACGCAAACGAGAAGTCGGCCTGTAGAGGGTTAACGATTAACGCGCGATTCGACACACGGCATCTCCGGAACACCGGAAAGAGAACAATAAAGGATAGGAACCGCCGGCGAAACGAGCCGGGGAAAGAGGGAGAAAAAAAGAAGTCGCAGGAGGATCGCGGGCGCCGAAAAGGGGGGGCGAGAGGGGAGGAACGCGGAGGAGAAGGCGCGCGGAGGTGGTGGTAAGTCGTTTTGTGTCTGCAGCCCGTCTAAATATACGCGGTGTTCCCCTCTCTTTCTCTCTCTCTTTCTCGGTTCGCGGGATGCATCGCGTTTCCTCGGCAGGAACGCGGGAGCGAGGGGAGAAGCCGATAGGCGGACACCGTCTGACCGGCTCCTCTATCTTGGCTCTAGAGGGAAACCGTCTCCGTCCGCGTGCACGCGCGTCGCGGAGGAAAAATCGAGACGCGGCGAGGAAATCACGGGACTCGGGGTAGTTTATAGCAACGCTGCGGTAGAAGCGAGGGGACCGTCGATTCGTCACGCTTTTATCGTTGATCGGTTAACCCTTCGAGTGGTGAACACTCCTGGCCGGAAGGTTCCGTGTGGACGGAATATTTTTTTGTTTATCCGAAAATCGATGGATTATGTTAGTTCATGTAATTGAGATTCTAATGCATCAGTTTTGACGAATCGATGATGCCAAGGAATGAGTATGTTAATCATGTACACTCATAATCGTCAACACGGTACGTGTGAGATTAAAGAGATCGAAAAATGCATATTCCCATAGCACTCAAAGGGTTGGCTAGGTTGACGAAATGCGTCTGTTCGACGCGTATCAACTGCTTGCCCTATGATTTGTTCAACTGTGATTGATACAACTTTGTCAGTAACGATTTATTGAAAAAAGAGAAAGATTCTATGCATTTTCTATTTCTAATGTCTACGCATTTTCTATGTTTATTGTAAGACAAGGGGTTAACAGTATAAAACCGCATCCGTCGGAAAGACGGGTTTCAGTTCCCTTGTTTCCTAACTATTGATATCTTGAGAGTGTTAAATATTAACTATATACGCCGCATCGGCGTGAACGCTGTCGTTTGATAAGTTCGAAACTGATAGCGTGGACCTACGTAATTTCTAATTCTAAAGTTTGATGTTTTTAATTATAATTGAAGTAATGTACCTATTCAATCAAGAATCGCAGCTCCGTTGTGGCCGTACCCTTACCCAATCGTCGTGCAAAGCCTCAGTTTCTCCGCGTTTTCTCATTATTTTCCGTTTCTCTTTTCCTCCCCTGTTTTCAGCTTCCTCCTGTTCCTTCTTTTTTCTGTTCTTCGGTTAACCGTGGACCTGGTAAGAACGACGCATGCACGTAGATCGCGGATTTCTTAAAATAAACAAGCGCGATATCGTGTTTCCGAAGTATTCGGGCAAGTCAAAACATCGCAGTCTTCCGTTTATCATATCGTCCCGCTACGCGTCACGGCGAATATAATTTCGTTCCTCGCGGACGGGAGAGTCGAGCCTCTCTACCGATCGCTGATCGCCGGTTTATCGTTTTTCCAACGTGTTTCTGACGGTTTCTTGAAATTCTTATCTGGTCGAGCCCTTTCATTTTTTAATTCGATTCGTATTCCATTGACACGTTTTATTACGTTACGAGCACAATGCCGAGAAGTTCATGTTTGGATTGAGAAATTAATCTCGCGTATTTTCTTACGGTACGTATTGCAATTAACGCCGGCTTAACGAAAAGTGAATAATTTACGAATGAAAAAGATACACTTTTCGAGTCGCATCGACGTAAACAGTGAACAAAGGTTGAACGTAAAGACTTTACGATAACTCGAGTCAAATGGGGCACTCGTAGATCCATGCCGCGTGATTAACGATCGCTTTCGATTTAATTATCAGCCGGTCGTAAAACGTCCCGCAGACAAACCTGACGATCTGCGAGGATCCTCGGCCTTATTTTCTAATTCGACTTTTGAGTCAATTCCGCGATAACGAACCTTTGCCCAAGAATCTGCGTTTCTTACCCCTTTGCACTTGGAAGAAAACAATTTTCAAAACACGCGTCAACGCTAAAACTGTGTTATTTAGTCGTTTAATACATAATTGAAGCAAAATATCGCTGATACACTCGGAATGAGTTCGACTAACAAGGGAAGTTACCGAACCCGGAAATTAAAAAAAAAGAAACTTTGTGTATAAGTAGAGTACGTCAAGCTTAATACATTGCAATTTTTTTCTTCCTAAATTTCACTTTTAAAGGGTGAAACTACGCCTTGAAGAAAATGCAAATTCTTCTTCCACGTGTCTTGAGAAAAAATATATTGTTCTCTCACGTCTACAGAATTTCAAAACACAACTTACCAAAAAGTTCATATTTTTCAAAATTTTCCTACTACCAACCCTCCTTAAAAAATTGTACTTTTCAAGTCGCCAAACATTGCTCGCTAGTTGCAGTTCTTCGAACGCAGAGCATCAACCCTTAATTGCACCGTTTACAATTATAAGTGCATCGATGCACCTTTCATTTACACTATAATATTCAACCACTGAAGCCATGAACATTTTATCCCCTTATTACTATCATCGACCCATAGCTCAGCTATCTAACAGACCAGCTGCATCACTTAAGGGTGAACCCCCTACCTTACAATAACGTGTCAGTGGTGAAGATTTTGAACAGAATTTAGCAAACACGAACTTATTCAATTCTCGTCAACACAAATTGAATATTATCCTCCTATTATCAATCATTATACTTTAGATCAAACATAGACACAGAATATACCCAGAATCCCATTTCCCAATAAGCCGTCGACAACAAAGTAGTCGCATCGATCACAGTCGAAAAAGGAACCGTAGAACAAGGGGTGAAGGAACACCACCCTAGACGACAAGCGTCATTAAATTCCCGTTGTTCGAACTTCGCTGTACCCGCGAGTGTTATTTTCGGATCCGGTTCGGAAAGCGTAGATTTCGCGTGCGCTCGCGCGCTCGTCGGGTCTAGTCACCGCTCGCCCGTCGTGTTTCCCTTTTATTTTTACAGTTTCCTCCCGAAGCGTTCACGTGCCGGTTCGCCGCGCGCCGGTACGTAAAGAGACCTATTCATAAATCGAGAAGAGAGAGGCGCACGCACGCGCGCGCGCGCGATCCCCGGCAAAACACACGTGACTCTCCTCGCATGATCCTTTGAGGGTGTGTGCGAGAGCTCGCTCGACTCTGCTTCTGACTCCCCTCGCGCATTCCTCCCTATATAAATTCTTCGGGCCGAGCCAAGCGAATATAGATGTCCGTATATTTGTCACGCGATTAACCGTACAGCGCGCGCGGTCGCGAGCTACCCGTGATTAAACATCTCCCACCACCACGTGAGAGAGGACCGATACATAACGCGTCCGCCACGGGGGGACGGGCGCGCACGTCCATCCGCTGCGAACCTCTCGAGCGATCGGGTAAATAACTAAGTGTCCCTGGGATATGCAGCTTGATCACGTTTGCGGGAAGCTTCCAGCTTAATCCTTCGGGTCGCGAATAGAAACTGTTAGGAAGTTACGTTTGTATTCGCAATATGCGTTAATCAACTTATCGGTTTCAATGGGAGTAAATATTCTTATGACAATGCTGCTCCAACTGTTAAACAGTGGATAGTTGTTATTGTATCGATACTATATTGGAGGCTTCGCAAGTCTGCTTCGCATTTTACTGACATTGAAATATGTGGTTTCAAGTTCGAATGAAGGGTTAACTTGTAGGTTAATGTGAATGTATTTATACACGGGTGCGACTGGTTGGAATTAACGCTAGATATTTGTCTGATTCTTTCTAATTTTAGCATTAGAACTACCGAGCATTACGATTGATATGTAATCTCTATAAATATGTTAACAATAGATTAGTTTCAGTTTCTTAGGAGACTCATTACAGTATTCAAGTCACGCTCTTTAATTCAAGATCATTTCGAATATTCAATGCTTTTAAGATATCAATAATTGCGTAGCAAACAATTCGAAACTATTTTGACTGGTACGATAGTTCTAGTGTTAAAGGATCTTCTGTCTCTGTTGTAGAGGCTCCGAAAGTTCTATCGGGATTTTGATTAATGTGTAGTTTGCCTGGTACTAAATCTGTTTCTTTAGCAGTTTCTCAGAAGCATCCGTCACCTTTTCAATAACTGCGAGAGAGGAGTTTGGGAATTATTTTCGTGCATTTAATAGTTTTAGTGTTAACTTTCATAGATAGCAACACGGTACGAGATTGTAAACAATAAATGAAATTACCACTTTTTTTCAAACGTTAGACAAATATGGCACAGATATCTAACGCAGGATTTCGTACGGCGAGCAGCGAAGGTGGAGAAGAGGCGATGGCGCGCGTGACGGTTCCGGGAGGCGTGCGCGATACGTAACATCGACAAAAATGAGATACGCGACCAGGAATATCGTCGCCGGCAAAAAATATCCCAGACGCGTCGCTAGACGAATCAAATGACCGGGAGCCGCGTGCTCGCGACGAAACGATCGCTACCGTCCGTCCATGACGCGATGGCTAGCGAGACGGCACCGGGGCAAGAGGAATTTTTACTATGTGTTTTGTTTATAGTCTTGATCGGTCACCTGCAACTGTATCGAATAGTAAATTAGAATAGAAAATCAGATGAAAACTGTCCGATTAAACCTGCGTTTCTCAACATATCTTTCCTCTACATTTGGACACTAAATCCACCGGGCAATTAGATTGATTTTTTGAAATTTCTTTATAGAAACTCCAAAAGTGCATTTATGGAGACTTTAACTAACTTACAATTTAGTTTGTGTATTGCTGAATCAATTCCTTTAATAATTTCTCTGAGAAGCATCTGCCACCTTTTTAATAATTGCAAGAAGGATCAACTGAGAATGGATCATTTTGACTCATCTGACGGTTTTAGTGTTAATAGCTAAGATGCGAGATGAGGGTTTGATTGATCAGTTTTCATCTAATTTTCAATTCAAATTTGCTGTTCAATATGGCCACTGATATCAAACTACCGAACAATTAAACTGACTTTTTGAAATTCCTCTACAGAAACTCCAAGAATGCATCTATCCAGACTTTCATCAATTTACAATCCAGTTTGCGTACTCCTAAATGAACTTCTGTAATAATTCCTAAGAGAAGTATCAGTCAACTGTTTAATCATTGCGAGAAGAAGATATCAAGATGATTTTTCCCCGTATCGTGGTTCCAATGTTAACCGCGTTACGGAGGTTCTATTGTATTCGACAATCACATCATCCATCTCACCCGGAATTACCCTAAACAAGAACACGGTTAAAGAACCTCCTTTCCTCTGTGTCATCCCGCTAACCATCGAGTCCTATACGTGCCTGCTTACGGTACCCGAGTGCGGCTGTCGTAACCCGAGGAAAACGTTCGGGTTCGCCGTTGGTCAAGTGATTTCGCGAATTAAAAATACGGTCGGCGCGGGGAGCTTTCGTAAGGAGGTCGATACATCAAGGACGAGCTGTGCCCTGTTTATCCGACCGCGCTATTATTGGATTCGAACACCGCGGCGACACAATGGGATCGAAACGGACCTAATAGAATTTACGTCTCGCGGCGCGACGCGACGCGCGCAATAATAAACGACGATAACGACGACAACGCGCGTTTCAGCCGGCACGCCGGACGCGCTGAACCGGAGAAAAACGTTCCCCGCCGCGAATAAGTTCGACGCAGCAAATTGAAAATCGGATTACAGGCATTGTCCTGTCGCGCGTTCGCTCGGCTTAACCGATCCGTGCGCGCCGCGCCGCGCCGCACCGCGCCGTGCCGCCGGGGCTACGCCTAAGATGTCGGCCAGATACCTCCGCGCGTTACAACAGACTGAGCAAAAAGGACAACGGGAACGGTACGGTCGTTCCTTCGACGAGAATTACCGGCGTATGCACGGGGTGATTCGACTGTGTCGGGGATTATGGGAACGGGCGCTCGTTAAATGCTCGCTGGCTCGTGGCTGGCTGGCTGACTGGGCTGGTCGGCTGGAGCGACTGGGTTCGGCATCGGACGATGCGGACCGTTTGGCTTGAAAGTGGTGTAAAGATTTTTTTAGAAACGCCGAGAATGTGATGTTTATATGCGTGCTTTATGTACGAGCGTTTTATTTGGAAGTGATTTATTGTCTGCGTCGATTGAAATTTCACGGTGTTATACTTTTCCAGCGGGGAACTTCGAAGGGAGAGGGACGCTTCAGAGAATTGTGTCCTCTCGACGAAATTGTAGTTTCACCGTGTCACGTTTTGTGATCGTCAATTATTGGTAATCTAATATTGAAATTTAAATAATCGAATCTTGGGTAGTTACAGGTTGTAACTAGCTATAAGCTACCTTTTTAGTTAATCTCAATGTCCAATTGTGTCTAATTTTGATAGAGATCTGTCGTGAAATGCGGGAATGTTGGAGAATCTTTGTAGTAATGGCTAATGCGATGTGTTCAGGGTATTCGGCGTGTTCGAACGGCCTTGAACCAGCGAAATCCATCGTGGTCCGCGTCGCGTCGTCGTCGGCGCGGGAATTACAAGGCGCGAAACCGGCCCCCGCGTGGCCAGAGCGTCGTCCGTTCTGCGATGGGTACGCGCGGGTCGTGATTTACCTACTTTAAAACGCACATTGGCTCGCGCGCTAAACTTCTTTAACGCACAACGGCCACGTTGTCTTCGTGGCTGCGGCCAATTAGCCGCGAATCATGTAGCGAGAATCGCGGTGAACGTGCACGGAAACGAGACGAGCGGTGCGACGGGACCGGAGAGCCGAATGAAGAGGAGCGCAGGGGAGAAAGAGAGGGAGACGTTGCCCCGCACGTGAATAAGATCCATTTACACCGAGACCTTAAGGGGGTATTCTAGTGTGAAACGCGTTTTTCCAGGCCTTTTAGGAGATCCTCCTTTCACAACGACACTGCAACGCTTGCCGCCTTCGAACTTTCCAGGATACGTTTGCACGCGGTGCAATTCAACATTTAAGCGTAAACCTACGTTGAATATTGTCGAGTTCCTGCAATATAAAATGCTGTTCCTTTTCGACGTGTTCTAAAATTTGTTTTTCACTCTTCGCTGTACAGCATCGTGTAAGGCTCGCGATGATAATTTTACACAGAATTGAGTAAATATAGATGTTACTCGATTCTTTTGAATTCAAATTAAATGTTACTCTTCCGTCATCAATTATTATAGTTCGGAGTAAATGTACACATAGTGCCTAGAAGTTTCTTATTTTTTCAATAAATTGTCGATGGTAAAATGGTTGTGTCAACAAAATGGTTGGTTGGTTTAATTTCTTCTTTGATCGTTAAGAAACTTTGTAACTTGGAAATTGGAAATCTGGAACAAATTGTAAATTGTCTAACAAACCAACGAAAGAATTCATGTCCACCAGAATATCGCTTCGAGGGTCGAAGGGTGAGATTTCAATATTCCCGAATCTTTCAAATTTGCACCGTCTGAGTTTGCGAATTTCCGAGTGGCACTGGAAAACCCGATCCCCCGAACGAATGTTTTCTCACGGAAATTATTTGCACGAACGCCACGCGTCCGCCACTCAGAAACGCAGAAGAAGAATAAGAAGAACAAAGAGGGCCACCAAGGTGACCTTCGTTCTCTCTCCCGCGGAATGCGACATTTCTTTCTTTCTCTCTCGCTCCTTTTACCCTTTCCCCCTCTGCCGCTCTCTCTCTCACTCTCCCTCGCTCTCTATCTCTCTCTGTTTTTTTTATTTATACCGAGCGCAATAACAGTCGTTGGGACGAGCTGAACAAGCTATAATGGAAGTCATCAAGGTTACGGAAGCTCGTAAATCGATTTACAAATTAACGACCGAGTCTGATTCGACAGTAATAATACATAATGCCTGCAATTTCGGGTCCGCGACGAGTTTGGTTCGCGAAATGCTAATTTCTCGGGGCGTCCATATTGCCGGAGATTACCACTGTGCTAACACGAATCTCGGCGACGCGACGCGACGGGACGGGCATCGGATTCGTCTGCTGGTCGACGGACTTTCACGAGTCGACAAAGAGAAGTAGAAGTAGATAGAAAGGAAAGGAGGAAGACGGAACGAGACGCGTGCAATTAAATATCTTAATGTCGTTTTCGAAGGAAACATACAACATTCGAATTTCTTCGAAGTTTCACAGTCGTTTCAGTGGTTTGCCACTAGAATTTATTGACGTATTAATACAACTGGACCACGGATTTTGTGCATCTATGATAAATATGCATGGAATACAGAATAGAGGAGTATATATAAAAATTTGAGACTACTCTTACTATTTTCAGCTTTTCAAGATTGCCAAGAGAAGAAATTAATTTCTACTTAACCTCTGTGTGTTTCGACAAATTCTGACTTTGCATAGAGAATCGCAGTGTGGTTACAATATTCATTGAAATATACTTTAAAAATCGCTATACTATAACCCAGTACAATTTTCTTTAAGAACCTTACGAAATGAAACAAATTTGATCAATGACGACAGGAAAATTAATAATTAACCCTTTGCGAACGAATGTCGGCATTTCAGCGAGATAAAATTTCCATTCGAAAACTCGGTCGCAAACAAACGTTTTAATTCCTCGAACAACAACAGATCAGCACTCAGTTTGCTTCTTTTCTATTGTTTAAGCGACTGACATATAATTTCACTTCACGCGCTAAAGATTTTGTATAGTTCAACGAATCTTCGTCGACGCGAGATTAAAAACACCGGTATATGAATACAATTTTCCTTCGAAGACACCAAAACTGAAAAAGGAATAAAAGTGCACGATTCCGTAATAGCATTATCAAAAATACAAAGATTCCAAGAAAGAGATCCCCGAAGAACACCTGCTACTAGCGTCCTCTCGACGGCTGCGAGCGTCTGTTCGTAAACACGCGAATATAATAAAGATACGCGGCGGTCGTTCAGAGATTACACCGCGCGCCGGGGCGCGCGGCTCTCCCGTGCCGCTCGAGGGGTTAATTATCCATTTCTCGGCTTTATTTATTCCCGATAAATTCTTGATCAACAACCGTCACCGGTGCCCCGGGCGCTAGTGTTCAGGTGGGTCTCCCTCTCTGCGTCTTTCTTTCTCTCATTACGTCTCGGCTTCGGCTCGGCTTTCCCTTGTTCGCGAGTCGAAGGTCGAAGCGCTTGTTCATTAAAATTTTTGCACGGGAAAATCGCGCATCGACGAATACCAACGAAACCCCGCGATGATAGCCAAGTAGATAACCGTGAACTGAACATAACTGCAACAGATTTTTGGCCCACAAGGCTGAGAGATACAAACGCGTTGAAAATCTTGAAGATAGTCGATCCTCGCAGCAAGATTACGATGGTTTCTCTTAATTCAACGGAACTCTTCTATAACCGCCAACGAAATAATTAAAACAACGCAGTTCCACGAAATGAACTCAGTAAAACCTGTACACGTTCAAATATACAAATTACAGACGCTCGGGATACCCAGCGATTAGCTTTAAAGATACATCGGCAAGAAACTTGCCCATTTCGATAGCGTCCGAGGTTGTTGACGTTAAAGTCAATTCAATCGCTACCGGGGAAATGCTGCAAATTGCTCGCTGGTGTATCTGTATCTTTAGACACGCGGGAATTAAGGGTTTCTCCAGCTAATAAAGCGATTCTGGATTTTCAATTGGAATCAAAACAAGATTTCAACAACTAAACCTTGACATACGCGGGTTGCGAGCTCTAATTGTTTTCTCGCTGCGGACCGTGTGCCGTTACAGACGCGAAAGGGGGTCTGCGAGCGTGGTCTCGCACACGGACGGGAATCCACCTTTGAATATTGCGCGAGGGAATCGTCCGCGAGCACAGCGTATCCGGAATGCTCGGTGTGAGGTCGCGGCCGACGCATTAAATCGCGTCGCGCATGAAGCCCGCGGTCGTCCGGCGTCGCCAAGCCGGCAATAAAGACTAATTGAGATTAGCGCCGGGCGTGCTACGTTAAGCAGGTGCGCCCGGGGGGAAAGAAAGGAAAGAGAAAAAAAGAAAAGGGAGGAGGAGGAGGAGGAGAAGAAGAAGCAGAAGAGAAAGGCGGAGACGAGGCGAACAGCGAAGAGAGACAACGCGAACCGCGATGACACGTTCCAGGTTCGAAGAAACAGACGACCTCACGACTTTGTAATCAATTCTGTTTTTTTCTTTAGTTTCGACGCAGAACAGCGAGTAACAGTCGAGTTTTTAAGGAGACTATTTCTCCTCGGGAGACAATCCGAAAGTGATTAACACTTTGACTGGTACGTCAGCCGATTTCGGGATGATTTTCGGAGACGACAGTATCTCTTTCATCAACTGAAATTAGTTCCCTTGCTGACGCATCGAATTTTGTTAGATGTACTAAATATAGGAAGGATAGTAGAGCAATCGTTATCGAGAATCTTGATTTTCTGGTTTCTGTTTTATTAAGAGAACCGTAGATTCTGTGGGAGTTTTGTTGAGTCATTTGGCAGTCAACGTGTTAAGTATCTAACTAATCCGAGAATGAAATTAGTCTGTGAATAATTCCATGGAGCTATTTGAAAGGATTCGTTTCGAGGCTACTATCGGAATTCTCTGGAAGTGCATCTGTTGGGACTTCAGTGAATCATTCAGATTCTTCGGTGATTCGTGGCAGAAGCATCGTATTTTTAATTATTGTAGAAAACATCAGAAATAAGACTCGCCTGGTAAACCTAGGTTTAATTTGCCTGTCCCGTATTGTGTAATTGGATGATGCCAAACAATTTCCCGAAAGAAAACATTCTGGTATTTCCCCTGGTTACCCTAATCGGACGCCGATCCCTCGAGTAAAGTACCTCGAAATTCTTCTAATGGCCACCCGTATTTACGTTTATTGCTACTCAATAAACCCTGCTGTTGGGAAACATTTTCTGGTACTATTGTCTTGCTGGTCTGTGCGAACGCGGTTACCTGGCTACACGTGCAGTGCCGACCAAGATAATTCTTATTATATTTATTATCGCCTTACATTTATTATTGTCGATAACCGTTATCCAGCAATTTGGTGGACATTAAATTTTACAGACACTATTTACTGAAGATCTAAGTCGATTTTGATTAATGCAATTACGCGAAAGCTTATTCCGATTCTCTGTTTTCCAAGTTCTCTATTATAAACTCCCGAATGAATCCCAATTCGACTACCGGAACAACAGTTCATTAATAATAACAATAAGTATACTAACACTATTTACTCAAACTGACCATTCATCCCCAATCGCTCTTTCTTTCCACGCGCACCCCTTCTCGCGTACACCCTGATCCTCGCATTCATAATCAAAATTAATCCCTGTAATTAAATCGCTGCATTCTCACGGTCCAGTCGCTCGTCTCGAAGACTCTTCCTTCGCACTCTTTCAGCCACTCAAGATTTTCTAAACGCAGTCTCCCTGTTTCTCAAACACAGCGGCGCCACCCAGTCGCAAGACGATGCCACACAAACAATCGGCCATTCACACCCTACAGTTATAAATTCAAAAATCTATATAAATGAACATAGAGTCTTCTAGGGATAACGCAACTGTACATTAAACGCCTGTAAATCTAGTACTAACTCCTTGTCCTACAATTTATTTCTTATCTATGATCAATACAACTACCTTGTCATTAATCATTAATTACGAATAGAAAAATTGTTGATACTAATTCGTCTACGTTTACTCGAAAGGTTAACCATTAATAGTGGAAAAGTAATATATAATTTATATCATACAAAAATAAATGACACTTAGATTTGTCAAATTTAGTTTAAAATTTCACGAGACTATCGCGATATTACAGATCAAGGGGTTAAATTTCGGTTGTTTGACACTTTCGTTTACTCGTTGAAGAATTGCACGCGTGTCCCCGCGATGGGAACGATCAGGGTCGACAGGTAAGTTTTCGAGAGCGTTCTCGGCTCTCACGGCCACCAGAAATCAATCAAGGTAGGTCAGGCAGGTACGCACAGGTGTTGACGATGCCGGTTGGGCCTGTGCCCGGCCCCAGGGATTTCCCCTTGTATCCCCTAAACAAGAACTAACTACTGGCAACAACCGTGGCCCGGATAATAGAAAACACCAACCGGACGTCTATTGTCTGGGTATAACAGTAGGTATTAGAAATCTAAGCGTAAAGAGGAAAAGAACGAGGAACAGCCGTCTTCCTGGTTTTCCCTAGATTTACGGGTTTACCGGTTTTTTATATTTTGTTCGCGACAACTGGGGCTGCAATCTTTAACGGTAGAACTACCTCATTCGTCAGAGCTACTGGTTTCAGTTTTCTTATGTCGCAATTATTTATATCTCGAACGTGTTAAATGTAAGAAGTACATTTTAAAAATAAGTAGTTTCACTTGAATGTCGAAACGCCTCGGTAGCTTTAGTGTTAAATATCCTATTTATTAATCAGATAGGATATAATACACATGTAACTTTTATAAAAATTAACCACCGTCAATGGCCAGTGTTCATTCATTTGCTCATTTTGCTCATCGGAATTTACTTATACAGCTCATAATCTCAAGGAACTTTATAATCTTCTGGAAAGCCTTACGTTAACGGTAATTCTTCCGTTTTATCTACGAGTCGATCTTCACGGATGAACATTCCGATCGAATAAAATTATTCATCGTTCTTCCTAATCCGAGAATTCCAATCGATGAAAGTCCGCGTTCACTAGGGACTTGGAAGAAACTCCAGCAAAGAACAATCATTCCGTTAACGAAAAATCAATGCAGAAATTGATCACTCAAGATTCTTCGCCAGCGAGTGTTACGTTAACCTTCTCACGTCTCGTGGATCCAACAAACTTCGGTTCATTCGATCTATCGCGAAGAAATCAATTTTCCAACACTCTTTTTTAAGAACCGACAATATCAAAGTTGAAGAACATAATTATATTATACACGATATTACATGGTGATAACATCTTATAATTCACATAACACCTACGAAGAAATACGTTCAAATCCTTAGTAATGGACGGTATCGAAGCACCGCTAGCAAACGAACTACTCCTACTTTACGTAACAAAAGAGCCCCGCCTTTAACGCGTCGAACTTCTATGAAAAATCATCTTATCTAAACACCAGTGACGAAACGGTGAAAATGTCAAAGAAAACACCGATTTCACTATACAGGTAAAACTAGCAATTGAAAAGCTTCCGAAAATATCTATTTAAAACTGTTATATACACCTGACCCTCGACTTACACGAGGATCCGTTCCACGTGGATTCGTTTCACGCGAATGAAAATTCCATAAACACTCGAAAATTTACGCGAATGAATATCGCGTGAACAGAGTCTGTCGATGGACGAAAAAAACAAAATATTAGTAAGAGAATACATTTTATTTCGTGCCGCTAAATTCAGATCGCACATAAAAACTACGGCATAAATAGTGTCATGATTTACTACGTGAAAAGGAGACTCGCGTGACAAAAGTGCGCGTAATCGGTCCCGACTGAAACGGTTATGGAGAACTGAAATAAAGTCTATTGTTATTCGATACATCGGTTCTTCAAAATCGACGTTATCTTAATTTCTATATTTGTCATCTTTCCGTTCTGCATTTCTTTCGGGAGCTAACCCAGACCAGAGAAACTAGGCGAACGCCGCCACGAGTCAAGAGTCTTCGATCGCCGGGGACAACAGTCCGCGCGAGTTAAGATCGGTGAATTCGCTTCGCGGCCGCGCGCGATATCGTGTGCTCCCGTTTTTATTGTTACACGATAAACCGAATAAAATGGTGCAGAGAGCGTGATGTCACTGAGCGATAAAGCGGTATCAAGGCACTCGAGGCTCCGTCGTTCCTCGGCCCGAGAGCCGCGGCACTTCTCGTGCCCGCAATAAAATCCGTTCTGCGGACCAGAGCCGATCGTTCTCGGACCTCTCCGCGGGAATAGGCTTTTCGTTTCAGATCTGCGGTATTTCCGGAACGCGTTCGGACGTTCGTTCCTGTCGTTAGATCAGAACAGTGTAATCGTAATTCGAATAGTTATTCTAATTTGTTTCAATTTTAGCGCCGATCTTTCTCAATGCAATTTCATCGAATTTTCCTGCTTTACGCTGAAATGTACAATGAGAAAAATTACTTTTTCTAATGTATTTAATGGATCGAAGAATTGCATAAGCGCATTACAAAATTAGCATGCCGGGGGTTATGTTGGTAACTATATCTGGTAATTAACTGGACTTTTGCTTGAGATATTTTCAAGTTATTACGAAATCGACGATGTTAATATTGAAGATTAGAACTAAATAATATTAATATCAATGTTATGTTGAATGTTTGTCGAATTATAACCGTTGGCAATATTTTAATGTAAAGAAGAAATGATTTAAAGGTTGATATCTCGATGGATAGCTGTTATTCACGGAAAAGTCAACAGTTTCGTTACACCCGTGGTAACGAGAGCGAACGAACAGGTACGAAACGGGAGCGAGAGAATCACCCGTAGGTGCAAAGGGAAAGAGAGGGACGAGGAGGGATCAGACGACACTGGACACTGCTAGATCCTTATAAAGGAGAAGAACGGACCACTTTTAGATCTCGCCACGGCTCTAGCCACTTGGGAGAGAACCTCGGCGCACGGGAACGAACGAGAAGCAACTTCCAAGCAGCGTTGGACAAACTGTACTCCGACTACACACGAAGTGTAATCAGAAAGTATGGAAACATCACTTGTAAAACGCGATATGGGAGAATTTAGGATTTGAAATTTAGGAATATCATTCTCTGTTGCTTATTCCACAAAACCACCCTGCTAAGCATGGTCTCTAGTTGAGTTTGTTTTTGAAGAGCATTTTCCTAAGAATATCTCACAATCATGGTCTTGTACAGCTAAGATTCGATTACTGTCCAATTATAAACTTTCGGCAATACACTAAATTGAATGAAATCGAAGTTTCCTTATTCTTTATTCCAAAAACAAAAGAAAATTGCGTTATTCTGTAAAAATGTTGCTTCGTATTTGAGATTTGTGCAATGAAGATAATGATAACGAGGGTTTGGGAGCAACTGATACTTCGTGGTCGAAAATTTCAAATCGACGTTCGTAGGATTCGTTCTGTTGTAGATTCGTCAAGAAAACGGCGCGCGTTCCGTCGTTGCCGACCTTGTTCTACGCGGTCTCTCGACGAAGGCTCGAGATATGCTTCACAATCGAAACTACAAAAACATTGCGCAATTACGTGACAAACATCATACAGTAACAAACAGAACTCCGCGATCGGGTTATTATTCGGTGCTGATGGCGCCTGCGCCCGAGTAAACACACCTTTAATGCGATAATCAAATATTTGGCCCGCTTTCGAGTAATTCGGAAATCAACGGTCGACGCCTGGGTGGTCGATAACGACGCCTACCGTGCTGGAATCGAGCTAGCTTGCGAATTAAACGCTTGCTGTCTATTACATCTATCTCATCAGGAACGACGGTTGACTCGCAGTTTCTCTCGATAATTTCAAATCTTTCTTTCTGCAAGACACACATGTTACCAAGATTTGTTCGTACCTTAGATTTCCTGATACTTTTCGACACTATGAAGCTAGAATGTGGACAAAAGTGATAATTAAATAGTAAAGAAGAAAGTACAACAGATTCTGTTAGGGAGAAATGAGATTTCACTGAAAACAAAGTAAAAAAGAGAACGCGCAATGAAATGGTGTGATTTTGTTAATTTTTAACGCTCGATCTTACTTTTTGCATCAGTTCGTTCTTTCGTGCAACATGGCATCACGTAACGCAGCATTTCCTTGGAACCTGACTACGTTTTCGCCTTTCGCCTAAAAACGTGACCGTTCCCTGTCCAATCGCGCTTCTAATTCGGTGAAACGTGGACGAGAGGACAATGAAATCCAGCGGCCAATGAATATTCAGCTGATCGATGTTCGGGGAAGGTGTGGATTGGATATAAATCGGACGTTGTTCGGCATTCAGCTCGCGCGTTGGGTCGCGATTTCGCGAAATGGAATTCGAAAATGGGAAAAATGTGTTACGCTGCAACCAGGAAGCACTGCGCACCTGAAAACTCTGTTCCTTATCGATGACTCATAAGTGAAAATAGTGAAAATCGCTCATTTCCTATAGATTTCTTCCTTTCTCAAACTTAACCATTAGTCTCTACAATTACGCACCGGGGCAACGGAATTTCATCAACATTCGTAAGACGCAAGGAAATAGAGATACTAAAAATTGAAAGTGCGAAATATGAAATTTAAAAATTAAATTTGCAAAATTTGAAATTCCAAAGTACAACATTTCATTCTATTTCCCCAGTTATATTCTTGCAATTTGATTTCGCATGAAAATTCGCAGTCTAGCAATTACTACGGTGTATCATAACTTTCCACTCTCCGTTCCATAAAACATGCATCTTCGATTCCTTAGCATCTTAACGGATAATTGGTTCGGCAGTCAGTATGTTAGTCGGTTACACAACGCCTCGAACGGTCTTCGAAAATCGTTACCATGAAGGTGCAGGCATCGGAACGTGCATCGAGCGTTCGCCCCGATTAGTTTCGAAACTATTTATCATCGTAGTTCCGTGTCGAAGATATGCTGTATCAACAGAAGGCTTAATTTTCAATGGTTTAATGGGATTATAAGAACCTCCATATGGCCGCGTTACGAGATTATAATGAACTATTTGAAGAAAGATAAGCGATCCAGCGGTATTATATAATTCCGCGAGATTGATAGTGCCTCCATTCGATTTTACGTCCAGATAAGCCCTTCGATTTAGGTAGGTTCGATTCAATCTTCTCAAGGAATTCGGATTACACATCAGGAAACTTTTACACGTAACCCCAATAAATCTCTCCTTCAGCTTTTCCTATCCAACATACAGAAAGAATCGCAATTAGCCACAGAAGACTACATCTACAAAAAGACCTCTAAAAAGTGATACCTTGAACACCCCGCAAAACAGGAACAACAACAAAAAAGGAAATCGCGTAAAGTTTAATCGCTTCGGACAACCATCTATTACACAAAAATATTCTAAAGATCTAGTCAACGTCAACATTAACAAGCTGCAAGGATAAACGTCGTAAACAAGAAAAAACGCATTTCCCATCGCCATCTCGTTCAATCTAAACAAAACCAACATAAGAGACTCAAATATCTCGAACTACTCCTTATCATACGTCCAACAACATCAACCTATTTCTCCATTCATCATTTTTCTCGCTACATTTTACGCCGAGCATCCTCAAAAATTCATCGAATGCAACTTCGAATCAGCGGTATCTCGGAGGAAGAAGAAGGTAAAAAGAAAAACAGCGAAGAAGAGAAGAAAACGTACGAAATCTGTTGGCTGTAACCGAGGCACGTTGCTCGACGCCCGTCCGCCGCATACGGAAAGTGCGGATCCGGCTTAACGGCCGCAGATCCCCGCCTCGCGCGACTTTCGGGTCAGACGCATGGTTCGCGAGAGTCGCTCGACTCGTAACGTAAACGCGCCTGGTATGTGGGTGCAATTAAACGGGTTATCGGCCGTTCGGATACACAGCGCAATCGGCGGCGCGCGCGTTGCGGTTCTCCGAGAGACTTCGGCGCGCGTGTGCGGAAATTTCGCGGCCGGAGGACGGAAATTTCGCGGCGCGAGGGCCGCGGCGTATTATCATTCATCACGGCGAGCCTGTTTACATATTCGCGCGGCGACGAGCGCGTAATTCACGGGGCCGCGGGGGCTTTGTGCCCGCGCCGACAAATAACGCCGCGCCGCTGACCCGCGCACGCGACTTTACACGCTTTTAACGACCGTCGCGGCGCGACGCGACGTCGGCCCACCCGGACACGTTGGTACCTGTTTTGTTAATTATTTGTGTCAACCGGCAGGACGAGGAACACGGGCGTTTTTGTTCCTGCGTGAGGAGAGCGCTCGGGAAAGGGGAAAAGAGAACGGAGATTGATTTTAGTAGGTGGTTGGAGTCCGTCTAGGCTTTGCACGGGAAGAAATTATGTGGAATTACGAAAAACATGGATAAAGATGGGAAAATTGAGATGTATGAGAAATTTATATTATTGATGGGGAAATGAAATGGAGAAATGGAGATTTGAACTAGGAAAATGGGAGGATAGAAATTGAAATTAGGAGAATTGGAAAATAGAAATTTCTAGGGAAAGAAATAAATGGAAACTAGAATTAAGAAAATAGAGAAATGAAAAGTAGAAAAAAACAGAGGAATAGAAATTGGAAGTGGAAGAAACAGAAAAAATCGGAGTTCAAGATAGAAAACATAATATCAACGTCATTGTCCCCAATAACAGTTGCTATTTCTGAGTTGACAATAACAAAACTGGTTAAAGTTAATGAGGCGCACGCGATAAAGCTGGCATAAATGTCGCGACGATAAAAATCGGAGTGCAGCGCAGGTTTAGTTCGCCGCGTGATCGAGTTGTTCGTAACGCGCGTGCGCGATCGAATTTTTACGGCAGACCGGCGTGACGGGAGCGATCGGGGAAAACCAGTTTCTTCCTAAATTCAATTAACCGTTGCCACAACTCGGCGAATTTCTCCCCCCGGGAAACCCCGCGAATTTCGGCGGCACTAACGCGCGCGCGCGCGCTTTCTTTCGGCGTTCGACCATTTAAATCGATAACTAGACAGGCTCGAATACGATACCTTCATTCGCCTGGGTAACTCGATCGTTATTAAAGGTGAGTATTACGCTACGTAATCTAGAAGTAACTGTAATTAATCCTCGGCTATGTAACCGCATTTCCTCTCGAAACATTTTTGCTTAAATTGTTCAACGTTGGACAACTGTGTGTTTTGCACGGGATTAAGTCCGCGGAATAAATTACGCGGAGCGATTTGAATCGCTTGATATGTACAACCAAGGAAATCATTTCAAACACATTAACGCGATTGGAATTAGAAACGGGAAGAAAAATGTAATAGAACAAACGATTATCCGATTTGATTGGCCCACTAATGGTCCTGTTAAATGAAGACATGGTTAAGGCAATACTGTACTTATTTATGGTTCGATAATATTCTGATAAAAATACGAGAATCATAAATAATACAAAGACATCGTGAAAATAGAATTTAAGACGTTGATACTCGAAGCGTGTACCGTGGTACGCTCAACGCAGAAACGCGAATACAATGCGCATCAATTAGCTTGTTCCAACATCTGGGTCAGCGCGAGGTGTTTAAGAACCGGTACATTACTTCCTGCCTCGTGACGATTGCTCTTTTCTTGGGCTTCTCGAAAATTTTCGAGGCCCGAACATATACCGACCATATCGACAAATTAATTTCTTCTTATCGACGCACATTAAAAATATTGTATATTACAAAATTATGTAGAAATATATCATCAAACTGCTAAATCCGTGGATGGAAACAGGATTCGACGAAATTTCCTAAATACCACGGTCCATAAATTGACATTACAAAATGTTTTCTTCCTTAAATCAATCGCTTAGGTCGTGCAGAAAATCGATGTAATCATGGCGGCAGGATCGTCGACGCTATTACCATCGCTCAACGGTTTTTAGGTTAAACAACTTCCCGTAATAATTCTCCAAAAATTCTTCCCCCGTAATAAATAATTTTTAGAAACTTTTCTCCCGTAATACGGCGTTACGTGATTTGCATGCCGGCGTCAGCGGTATTAATTCATTATTAATTCCGATCGTCGGAAATATTTTCTAATCCGATCTCCAGAAACGGTTAAATTGCGCGACGGACCGCGCACGCGCGGACGCTCGCTGAGAAATTCCCGGCGTTCGCCGTGCTGAAGAAGCGTACAGCCGGGAACCGCGTCCGCCGGCGTTACACGACACCGATTCAAAGCCAGACGGCACAATCGGTCGTTCGATTCCCGCCTTTTTCGCGACGGCACCTCTCGTTACGTAAAAGCGGCGCACCGCCACGGCCCCGGTATTTTCGAGCGTTCTCTAACCTTTAAAGGAAAAGAAACTGCTCGGATTCTGACGAAATCGCAACGGGGAAGCTGGTCCGGGCCGCCGCGCCGCGACACGGATCGAACAATTTAGTTGACATTTCGACGAAAAATCCACTTTCTTCAACCGCCGTTCAAACGAACCGACTTTACTTCGCGAACGTATCCGTCTACATCGAAAACGAAGAAATCGATCATTCTTGGGAACATACAAAATTGAATTCCGAAGGAATCATTATACCTCGAGGAAGAAATATTTTCCTTGCCCAATGAGATTTAAATATGAAAATTCGTTATTTTCAATAACCTTATTCGACTCAACTTTCGTTCGCTAACAGCGTCACATATTTGTGACGGCCGTTATCCTGTATTTTACATAATGAAAATGAAATTAATCCTATGAATATTGTTATTAGAAATTACTACATTATATTTAGGAACTCAATGACTCGTTTCGGTCTCATTCTTATAATATTTTGTTTAGAAAATTTATTGGATTGAAGAAAATATTATGATTGAGAAGACCGTCATCGAAATAATGCGAACGTATTAAAGACCGGAAACGAATTACGGCGATTTAAATCCCCTGCAACAATGTCGAATCCAGCAATGGAATTTTAAACGATCAAAATAATATTATTCATTAAAAAGTTCAACGTTTGAAAAACTATCGAAGGAAATTCGAAAATCGTCGATCGGTAATCGATTCCCGAATATATATGTTTGAATGAAAATTCCATTGGTGGTCGCATGGTACCAGAGCTGCTGCCGTCAGAATGTCACCGGATTCTTCGATCCGGGCCACTGAGCGCCGGCATGCACGCCGAGAGAGCGTCGACGATGAATCTCTACCGCATGAACAACGTCGTGGTTCGCACCGGGGATCGACCGCACGATCGGTCCCGCAGTTGTTGTATCGGGCCGCGTGTGCGTTGCGGGCGCAGGGAGTACAAGAGGAATACAGAGTGGAAACAATGGCGACTTACCGGCGGCGCGGTGAGGCCTTCTCGCCCAATCTTCTTCGATCAAGGGCGCGACCCTTCGTGCACGCAACGTCGAAGGGCAAGAGACGACGACGAGCAAGATCGACAAGAGGAGAACAGCGTGGCAATGCATCTCGGCAGCTTTCGGTCCTATCTCGCGCAGCTTCGTCTCGCCTCTTTCTCTCTCACTGGTTCGTATATTCTCGGTCTATCTCACTCCCACTGGGGGTCTAACACGCTCGGTCGGTCTCTATCCCTCGGCTGGTCCGTTCTCCCTCGCACCCGGCGATATCTCCTATTTCGCTTTCTCGTCCCTGGGCACTTGGTGCTTCAACGCATATAGCGTGTCCGGCCGTCTCCGTTCTACCTTTCGCGTTTCCTCGCTCCTCTTTTCTATTTCTATCTCCCTCGCTCCCCGCGGATTCGCTCGTGGTCCGACTCCGTCCGACTCGGCTGGTCTCTCGCGCGCGCGCTGGCGCGCCGCACTCTCTCGTCACCGCGCGAGCGTCGGTCTCTGTCGTCGGAGCCGCGGCACTGGTCTATTAACGACCGTTCACTGCACGAAACTTTCTGCACTGTTGTACCGTCACTGTGCGGGTCCGTCGGCCGCCACCTTCAATCTTCTCTCGCGACTCTAACGCGGCACATCGAGAATCGCGACTGGTGGAAGAAAGACGAGGAGTATCGAGAGCTGAACGAGGAATCGATCTATCGATCCACCTTAGATGACAACAACGGACGACGACGTCGACGGCGGCCACCACCGACCACGACGACGATCACCGAGTCGACGACGACCGCGACAACCACGACGTCGGGCACGACGACACGCGCGCGGGTCGCGAACGTATACGATAATGATTAGAAACGATCCGAGCGGGCCGGGAGAGACCCGTGCCTAGCCCCGCAATATTTACTGCAGATAACGCGAGCTGTATCGTGCACCGTTCGAGACACGTTCAACGAGCGCATCCGACGGCTTAATAGGCTAAGGTACACGCAGGATCGTTATTCTTTCGTTCTCTGTCTCTCTCGCTCGCTCTTTTTCTCTCTCTCTCTCTCTTTCTCTCTGTCTCTCCCTCTCTCCCTCTCTCGCTGACTGCCTCTCGATCTGTCTATTCGTCCCTCTTCTTTCTCTCCTCTCGATCTCTTTTTTGCCTATCCTTCTTTCTCTCTTTTAGCCGAGTGCACACAGTTCGTACACGGGCTGCTTGTCTCTCTGTCCTCCCCCCTTCCCCGGCCGTCTCTTCTTTCCCCGTGCCCGGTCGGTCGGTCGCGCGTTCTGTGTTACTGCGCGCGCGTTTTATAAGGCGGTACACAACGAGCGACGAGCCACGGACGACCAGAGGGACACGAAAGACTGTGTGCGCGGCTCGCGGCTTCCTCCTGTCCTCTTCCCTCCGTTACCGTTTTCGAAACGACCGGCCGACACGCTCGCACCACCTCGCGGCCTGTGTCCGTCCGTCCGTTACCGTAGATCAGGGTTTTTCGATGCGCGGCTCGCGACCCTTCACTGGGTCGCGGAACGCACGAGACGGGTTGCGACCAACGGGAAACGATGTCTCGTTACTTCCGATTCGAGCGAGAGTCTCGATGCTTCTTCTTGGTTAACGGATGCAACAAAGTGTAACGATTCAACGTACATGCGTACACCATCCGTGTAGCGTGTTCGGTCGACAGCGATCAAACGGACACGTTTATTCACATAGAGTCCGTGTCTCTAGGTTGTCGCACATGTACCCGGGCCACAGTCGAGGAAATTATTCCGGAGTACGTTCGATACGCGATCGCGAGCGTCGGCCGTTTCTCTTCACGCCGGCAGAGAGCGACCGTCCGTCGCGTGGTCACACCACCGAACCGAGTCCTTGAGAATCGCGAGACACACGATCCCGGCAATTATCAGGTGAATCTCGATCAACGGCGGGGGTGGATGAATCGTTCGAAAACACCGACTCGGTTTAGTCGAAGACACACGACGCGCGTGTCCGAAGCTGTCTCTCGTCCGTTAGGCCGGCTCGTATCGAACGATCATCGACGATATCGAATCTCGATGGTTCGCCGAGCGTCCCATCGCGCCTGCGCGCGGCACACGATTTTCCGCGGGTATATTCCCTCGCGGTTCCACGGTCCGTCCACCGATATCGAAGCAGGCACAACGAACGAACGAACGGTAAGTCCGGATATTGTTACTTCTCGCGGGATCCGCGATCGTTACCGATTCTATCGTTACTCGCGAATCTTCGGCCACTGAGATCGTCGCTCGTCTCTCGTTCACCGTTCGCTTCGCTCTTCACCGGCCTCTTTCCACGCGAACCAACAGGCCAGTGCGCGTCTGACACGGTCGGCGCGTGACTGCCGTGACTGACTAGCCGTGAGTGAGTGACTGACTGGTGGGAAGCTGTTACCCGACTCGCTCTCTACGCCCGTGCCGCCACTGAATCTGATGTATCTGATCATCGGCACCGTCTCCGGCTGGCTCGCTCGAAAAAGCTTCTGCTTTGGCGCTTGCGCCACGGACGAATCGCTTTTTCGCTTTCGTACACACGCACGCGTCTTCCGCCACCACCGCTCTGCTCGTCGTGTGGTAACCGTACGTGTGAGATACTCGCTCGTTCGCTCGCTCGCTTGCGCGCGTGCGTGCGTGCACCTTCTCTCGTCGCGCAGTGGTATAGCAAGGCAGCGCCTATTATATATATACGCGCACCGAAAGACGAGACAGGACCACGTCTTCGCCCGCGGAAGCGTCGCTCTGTCTGCCGCTCCGACCACTCCGGTGTGTTACCGACTCTCTCGCTCGCTGTCTTCTCTCCTCTCCTCTCTTATAATAGTCCCGAACCACGTGCCGGTAAAACGGGGCACCCGCGAGGAAATCGAAGTCGATCGGCCGCGAAACGGGATCGCGTGTCCCGTCGGCCGTCCTCCGTTCACCGTCCGAGCGATCCCCCCGGTCGCCGGTGGGCCGCGCGTCGAATATAGGTTAGAACGACGGTTTTTTACGTACCGTCGAATTTTCGGCGACGATCGCCGACCGATAACCGTGCGCCGTACGCGACCGCCTTATCTAACCGCGCCGGCCTGACGGGATCGACGGACCGATCTTATCGGCGTATATATATATACATATATATACATCTATATATACATATATACATATATATATATATATATATATACGTCTCTTCCTCTTCGTTTTCTTCTTGGCTGATTTTCGAAATCGATCACGACCGATCAATGGGACACGACTACGATTCTCGGAACTGGCCGGGTCCTCTCATCCATTCGCGCCGCGGGCTCCTCTCCTCGCCCCCTCCCCTCGAGCGGTTCCTATTCACTGGCCAGTGTGTCGCAGCGATCGCGTGACATCTCCGTGGCCCCGTGGTCGTCTCTTCCTCGAAACCGAACACCGTGGAGAGATTCGGTGTAGACGGTGGAGATAGCCGGGCGCCACGATCTCTCCACCCCGGGCGTCTCCTGTTAGTTTAGCGAGTAGCTTACGTGCGGTTCTACGCGCGGGTCCGGCCGTAACGAGCAAGACGGACGGAGGAGAGAGAGGTGAACGGGCGACAACACGCACGGGGAACACGTTGCGCCGATGTAGCGAACGATGACAACTGTCCGCAGGCCGGTCGAGTCCGTCGCTTTTATGGGGATAGCCGAGCACGCTGCCGCAGCGGGACCCGTGCCTCCTATCCCAGTGTGTGCGTACGCGTTTATGTGCTCGGTGTACCGCGCGTTATCGTGCAAGTGCGTTCGCCGTCTCTCTCTTTCTCTCCCTTTCTCTCTCTTTCTTACTCTCTTTCTCTTCGCTCTCTTTCTTTCTTCCCCCCGTGTGCGCGCCACGCACACACGTTCCCGCTCCTCCTTGTTCCTCCTTCCCGCGTGTATATACGCGAGTATATATCGCACGAGCGAATAGGATCGTTCGGTGCGCTCCTAGGCACAGGCGAGCGAAGCTGAGCCGGTCGGGAGGATGCATATACGCGCGTGCATAGCGTGCATGCACGTGTGTGCGCGCTCGTACGTGGGAGAAAGAAGGAAAAAGCAAAGGGAAACAGGGGTTCGCCGAGAGAGAACTCGTGTCGTCCGGTGTGTGATACTTCCGATCGCGGTGGGTGTCGCGAATGACTGTGCTGTCCGAGAGGTGTGCGAGAGCGCGCCGCGCCGCGCGTGTGGGTGCTTCTCCCCACCTCACCGACACCCCCGCCCCCCACCAGCGCGACGCGGCTCACCACCACTATCGCGATTACCACCACCACCATTGCCACCATCGTTGCCACCACTGTTGCCACCACCATCATCACCATCACCACCACCACCACCACCACCACCATCACCACCACCACCATCATTGCCACCACCAGCGGCGTCGCGACACCGTGCACCACTATGCGGGCAACGAATACTTACACTCCGGTGTATCGGAGACTGGCGCGGACGTGAAGCGTAACGTTTCGTTGGGCTCGGCTCACCCGCATTCGCCGTTGTTACGGTGGAGGCGCTCTGTTGTCCTATCTTACGTTTGGTAAACACCACGGAAATCTAGTTTCTCCTTGTCTCCCTCTATGAGATTGTTATCGGAGGTTTGATGGGTAACCCACTTGCGATTCCTCATTTCGGTCGCTGAAGTTTAACGACGTATCGGTGACATCGAGCTTTTATATGTCTAGAATAGGAAGTTACGTAGAAGTGAATAATCCGCTCGCTTAAACGACAAAAGATCGAGACATACTCTTCCCCAGTGTGCAGGAATTTGACGTGGAATTTGACGTTTTATAGTTCAGAATTCGATTAATTTACCTTTCATCCTTTACAGGGTTGAAACCGCTTCATCCAATTTCGGTGCGCCGCATCCTTGTCAAGGAGTCGCAGGCGTGTAGCCGAAGCCAGATACATAGGTCCGGACCAAAGGTAGGTCGTGCGACCGAAGCGTCCGTGGGTTTTACGATCGAGACCTTTAAGGCGAATTCGGAAGGCCGACCGTCGGGAACTACATCGATCCGCGGCCGTTGTATATAGATTACGCCCGATACTGCAAACCGTCGCGTTACGTATGCTTGTCGCGTGCATCGTTCGCGAGAGGATTTGCATCGGTACGCGCGTCGGACGTATTTAACGTCCACGTCATTCCGACGCGTGTCGCGAATCAACGAGCCGAATGAAAACCCCGCGGCGATTGCGCCTCCATTCACGGTGCCCGGTATATGGCCCTCATTGATGTATTCCCATGGATGCTTATCGTCTTTCTGCCGCGTGTATCCGGGAATTCCTGGCCGCCGATTCTCTCGTAAACAACAATGCTCCGCGCTTCGCCGGCCTGCGATTCGGTTACATCACGCAGAGCAAAAACGGCGCTTCTTTGCTCGATATACGCGGATCACCGACGATCCGTTCGTCTTCATTCGACGGTGTCATGTATCATGGAATCATCGGTATGATTCTTTGCAGTGCAAAGTGATCTAGGTTTTGCAATCTGGAACTTGCATCGGAGTTGCTTGATTCGAATGTTTTGTAACGTAGCAATTGATTTATCCGAGAATACTTAACGAATATTATGGATATATCACATATCTATATGATACGATTACGATGTTACGAATAATTTCAATGGAAATTGGTGATATAGGTAACCGTTGCAACGAAATTAAGTTAGCTCGACTCGAGACTGCAAAGGGCGAAAGCTGCTAAGTTCTTCGCTTTCATTCTGTTAGCGTTGTCACATTGATTTACACTTTCTCTGCTCGGTCACGCTCTCGTTTACTGAAGAATATTTTTTTAATTCCTTAGGACTTTTTACGCGAGAAAGGCTAGAGTATGCAGCTTCGTTACCGTGGTCGACGTTACAGGTCATTAACGACACTGGCTCTTAGGCCTCGAATTTTATGAGTTCGATATATATCACGTCGAGCGATCATACACATCCGGAATTTAATCCTGAAACATGATCGCAGCGAGACCTGACAGCGCTGAGAGAACTTTTTCCATTAGCGCTGTCCGATTCTACTGCGGGCATGTTTCAGGATTAAATTCACGGAGGAGCAGTAGAGATGGCTGTGCGGGACGATTCAGTTGAATGGATCGTGCATCCCCATTCGTCTGCCTACTTGCATATACTTCGTATCACATTCTACTCAATAGAATAATCAGCGTTTCACTTAAATGAGCAGAACATTCTGTGCGTTCTTGGCGAGATAAATCAAACGAGCATATCTCCGATGGAAATTATATACCAACGGTGGAGTAAAGATCATTATTCGAACCTACGAATCCGTAAATAAATTCAGTCGAAAGTCATGCATAGAACTTTCGAATTTAATCATTGGCATCTAAATCAATCAACGACAATATAATAATATCCATGCATAAATTCCAATTCATGTGTCCGTATTGAACGGTATCGAAAGGAAACCGCAAAGATCGTTCACCGATCCACGCGTCAGTTTCGTTCTCCGATCGAACCGAACCAAAGGCGACAGATCCGAGGCGCAGGCCCCCGAGCACCGAGAACAAAGGGCGGGAAGGGAAGCAGGGAATCGAATGAAAAGGAAAAAAAGGGAAGAACATGTTCACCACGAACGTCTCCTCCCTCTTTAGCCGTGTTCGCCGTGTCAGAGGGCGGTTACGAAATCGTCCCTAAGACGGGGTGACTAATTGCTAAGCGGCTTGTAAAAATTCGCGGGACGGTCTGTCGACATCGTGGCGCGGTCGTCTCTGTGATCGGCCGTTATACTTTTTGCCCGTCTGTGCCACGGTTGACTAAGAGGCACGGCGACAGGGTGGACCAGCGACGGTGGAACAGGGACGAGAGCTGTGGGTGGACGGGAACAGAGAGAGGCAGAGTAGAAGAGCGATGCGAGAGGAAGACGGAAGGAGAGGCAACGGTGTTAGGGATGAGGCGAACATTCAGAGGAGAGCAGAGGGGAACCGTGCGTGTGAGGCCTTAAGGTGAGAAAAGAAAAATGGCGGAGAGGCGGCCGTGGCTGCCGCGCGCGTCCGAAGGCGAGAGGGGGGCCCCGACGACGAAGACGACGCCGAAGACGACGGCGACCGATGCTTTCGCAGATTCCACGTGAGATACCTGCGGCATTCTTCGTTCTGCACCAGGCATTAAGCCGGATGCACATTCGTCGTGGACGACGCTCGGTGAATTCATTTCCAAGAAAAATATCTTCCGCCTCGAAACGAATTTTACGGCAGATTTTGTACCTCGCGACGGCGACGGCGACGATGGCGGTGGCGCTCGGACGATGGCCAGACAACAAGGGAGGACGATCTCTTTTATAGTTTCTTTTTTTTTCTTTCCTCTCCCTCCCTCTTTCTCCCTCCTTCTCTCTGTCCCTCTCTCGTTCCCGATCCTTTGGGTGTTTTTTTATTTTCACGGACACCGGGGACCCGCCGACATGGACGCGCCGGCCAATAAAACTTCTAATCCCACGATGAACCGCGCGTGATTCTTCTCGCGACGTTTACGCGCCTCTGACGCGGCCGATCCTCGGGCGAGGACACCAGACCGGAGCTAATCCCCTTGTCTGCGATTTTTTCCGGTCCTTTTGACGATGCGCGCGTTTTTCGAGAACACGGCCCTTGCGGTCTGCCGTTGGCCGGTCAGCGGAGATCTTTCCAGCGGTTCTTCGGTTTTTCTTCTTTATTCGGGCTCTTTGGGTTTTCGATTATTTCACGCGATAATGTGTTACTGTTAACGTTGGACCTCTCGTTTTCTTGCAGCTAGGTCGGAAGCTTTCACTTTTGAACGATTCCGGAGTGTCGGAAATAAATGAGAACGTGAAACTTGCGTTACGACAATAAATCTCACAATCTTTGAAACGCCCTCCTTTGAAACTACCTTTTTCTCGTCTCTGAAACTCTTCAATCAGAAACGATCTCAATACGCTAACATCAACGCGGTCTCGACAACTTTAATTTCCCATTTGAAAGCCTCCGCTGTTAACTCAATAGTGTCACTCGCAAACATGGATTCCACCTTTCCTCAAATACATTCCAACTTCACTGTCACGCGATCCGCGAGAAACGTTTCGTTTCAACGCGGGAGGGTTGAAAGGAGGCGGCGAAGAAGGTGAAGTCGAAAAGCGTGATTATGCGTGGCAATAAGAAAAAGGAGAAAAAAAAGGATGGGAAGAAAGAGTGACGCCGGTCGAGCGCGTACGCGCGGAGTACATATGCGTGGCGGAGCAGAGAATGCATAATGGCGGTGAACCGTTCGCGTCGGCGCGCGCGAAAAAGGGGATACATTTGGCGTGCGCCGACAATACCGAAGCTCCCCCGGCATTCCTACGTTGCGGTTCGACAATGAGCATTGTGCGAGCCGTCTCCGCTTGACTTTATTTCTCTCGGCGGTTCAACCTCTGCCTCCGCCGCGGCGGGAGGATATCATTGTTAGAAGGGACAGGGCGAAGGGTCCACGGAACGCGTTACATCCGCTCTCGTCCGCCATTCAATAGAACCGTTCTCCATTCGCCTCTATGCGCGATCCCTCGCAGCCGAACGGATCACGGTAATATTCGGAGCCAGTGGTTTTTAACACGAATTCTCCCCAGAAGATGTATTCTTCAGCAACCAAAAGCGAAAGGATGTCGGAGTATAGAAATATCAATATCGACTTCTCATATGTAAATTTCAAGAAGAAATCCTTTATGTTCCATCACGTCAGTAACGTGTCTATGTTCATCTGATAAGATTCGCGTGGGACACCGACGTAGCTGATCGGTTCAACTGCGTCTTTAAGTGCATGTAAACTCGAGTTTTCTTGGTTTATTTCTATCGTTGTAGAATCACAATTTTCTTATTATAAATGTATGAACAAGGACTTGCGATTCAAACGGTTATATCATATCGAACGATTTTAACAAAGAATTCTTAAATCTACGATCATACGATGTTGTTCTCTTATTTTCACACTCAGAAAGCTAGGGGCACGCTATATGTGTAGGTTTCTTTTTGCTTTCGATGGTGTATACGTGTGCGCGTATAGGATCCAAAGGTTCCTTCACGGCCCTTAGTCGCTGGGAATCTATTAGATTTGTCATAGCGGCGCAGCAAACGGTGAATGGTCCACGGTGGGATGATCCTTTTTACGCCCGTCGTCGTCCTCATCTCTTTCTCCTCCTCGCTTCCCTTCGGTTTCCTTTCTTTTGAGCCCCGGTCCACCTCCGACCTCCTTTTTTCCGGCTGTCAGGCGGTACCTGCGAAAACGCAAGATGCACCGTCAGAATTCGATCGTAAAGCCCGGGACATCGCACAAAGACCCGGTCACAATGATTCCCCGAAGTAATTGAGTTTCTTCTTGTTTCCCAATGTGTGTATGTGTGTGTGTGTGTGTGTGCGCGCGCGTGTGTGTGTATGTGTATGTACGTGTGTGTTTGCTTGTGTGTGGTCTCGCGTAAATGATCGACGCCTTCCTCTTCTTTTTCTTCTTGTTCTCCTTCTCCTTCTTCTTCTTCGTCTTCTTCTGTCTTCGTTTCTTTCTCTCTTCTTCACCCTCGTGTATACGCATCGTCGTCTCCCGCCGCGGTCTATTCCGTTTCTGCGCCACCGGGGGCGACAGCGCAGAATAACCGCGATCGGGAATTGAAATAAATCATTTCGCAGCCTTTGTGCCAACCTCTCGGATCGCCGAGATGATTCTTTTCTTCCAAAGACGGTCTTCGGGATGAAATATTCGATGGATATCTGAATCACCGTGATTCCAGACGAAGTTGGAGTAAATGTGACCTGATTGCGTATTAAGGATAGCGATTATATTGCTGTTTCTCGTTTTATTACCACCACGTTTTATTGTCACCTGGATTTCAGTTGTAATTGAGAATTGTTAGCGGCAATTTCCAATCGAATCATTGTCGACATCGATTTCGTCGAATGTTTTGAAACTGTTGTCATGTACAATTATGATTATTATTACGTCGACATCAGATATCGAACAAAATGCTACGAAGTTTCTCATTTTGGAGCTGATAGAGTCCTCAATGAGGGAGGTTCATTTAATTGATTTCTATTCTTCGTGTTCAATGTGTTTCTCCTATTTCATAAATCGTTTCTCGAAAACGATGTTCAAAGCATATTTCTTCACGTTTACGCGACGATAAAAAAAGGGAGACAGAGACGGGAGATCCAGAATTTACACAGCAGCCGAATGTTGATTCAGCGGCCGGACCGATGTACCGTCGTTCCAGTCGCCGGCGATCGACACCGGCGAGTAAATATTAATCCTGCATTAATTCTTTTCCACTTTCACCGGGGATCCGACGGACGGACGGCCTGCCGGTTCGTCAGGATTTTATTGAACGATCACCCGGTACGTGTGAAAAAAAACCATCCGCGTTCAGCGTGTTTTATGCGTCGTGTGGAAACGCTAGCGCCTAGGCCGGCTTCGTTACGAAAGCTAGTAATTTTCAGCCGATTCTAGTGCCTGCTTGCCTGTTGCGTCTTTCGACTAGATTTTTCGTGACGCGCGTAATTCTAATTGATCGATGAACGACAGACATGATTTATGTTCAAACGCGATCCTTCGTTCTCGATCCTTTGAAAACGATTCTGTCTATTGACGTTCGAGGATGAAAAAAATTTGATAAAAATAGTAAATCTTTTTCGAAGCGAAAGAGAGCCACTAGTGGCTGTGCTGCTGATTTAAATGCGGATGGAATATGTTACTTTCCTTCTTATTTTTCATTCTTGCCAAGATTTTGTAATATTATTTATCACGCCAAGCGAACATCGAGTGAAGTATTTTTATATAGTAGATTAATCATTATTCAGTCGTGTTGAATGTTTCGGCGTTGATGCGAGCCTGGTTGAAACTTTACCCAGCGACGATCTTAACGAGCGTGATCAAGTGATATAAATACGCGACGCGAAATGGAACGGGCGTGTCAGACCAAGGATACGGTCGTACTACTGAACAAATAGTACAGTCGAACTATTTGAACTCTGTTTAGATCGTGATCGCGAGCTGCGATCGTTAACGACTCAAATCTTGTACACCGGGGACGTTGCAATTCACCGGCGTCGTTACGATATAATTTTATTCGACGATAAACCGATCGAAGGTGATACTTCAAGTTAATCGATCACGTTTCGTTGATCAGAAAATTCTCTCGTCAATTTCGCTCTTCGAGGCTGTCTGACAACGGCGTCATTTTCACACACTTCGAGACTCGCAGATATTTTTAATATTAATAAACTTCCATCAGCGATATTTAATTTCCCAGAAACATTTCTCTTCGCAACTTTTCAGAACGTTTCCGAAAACATTTTTACGCTGTTACAAATTAATACACTCGCTAAAAAAAACATTTTAAAGAATTCTCAGCATCGGAATCCGTTTCTCGGTGGCCATCTTGATAAATTGGCGCCATTTTGCGTGCGAATATTCCACTCATCAAGCCCGCGCTTCGGCTTCGGCCCGAAAATAATCCTCGCTGATGCGAAGAGAGAAAAAAAACGATCACGGGGACAATCATTCCCTCCGTCGTAAATATTTATCTGAATTCGGGCCAACGGCAACACGCCGCTGCGTGCGCGGACGCCGTGGATCGTAGATCGCTCGGCGGAGATACGGCAAATTGATCGTGCCGTTTGCCGGCGGAGTGTAATAAACAGTCTGTTTAGCAATATTCGCGTGTCGACGCGCATTACGCGACGCCTTTTTGCCATAAATTTCTCGGCGGTGTCCGCTCGACGCCTGCCGCGGCGCGGCAGCGCGCCTTGGAAAAATGTTAAATGAGCATGAATTAATGTACCCCGCCGATGGAATAGGTCTGCGCGCATCATGACGGAGACCACTCGGCGACAACCGATTCTAAAGAAAACTAATCGAGCCTGCGCGCATCAGAATATCCGTGTTTCCTTGGAATATTTATTACAACCATCACGGTTTTCACCTCAGATCGGTGGCGGCCATTTTGCGCGCACCGCGTGAAAGCATATATACAAGCAAATATATAACTTATGTACCTGTGTGTATTCGCACGCGTATATGAGCGCTTGCGCCGCAATAAAATCGAAACTGCTAAACGTCCGGTAAAAATATTAAGTGCGGCTACGAATAATAAGAACTTGATTCTCGGAAGAAGCTTGAAATTGAAAACCGAATACCTAAAATCGAAATTTCTTCGATCACAATCGGTTTGTAGAACGAAATTTTCGATTGCATGTTTCAAACGTATAAATGACCTTTTCTAACTTTCAACTGACAATTAAGAACAAAGGAATTTTAAACAGAAATTCTCTCTTCGAGGATTTTAGTGAGTGACGATTTAGCGTCCTTAAATTCTTCCGAACCCGAAAATTAAGCGTCCTCAAATTCTTCCGAACCCTTCCTTGTTTCGTATTGGAGTCACGTTCGAAAAATGAAAGAAACCAGATTACATTTCGCTCAGCTTGTCGTGGGACGCATCGGTTAGGTTCCGCCCCGCGGGACCAGCATGCCGAGCGGCGACGTTTCGAGATTAACAGAGCGATCCGTCTCGTAAACGATCGGACAGGGAAATAATAAGATCGGCCGCGACAGTCGAGGCGGACAGAGAAGGAAGGCGAGCGAGTGTAGTCGACGCATGTGTTTTTGAATACGAACGCCGGGACGGAAGCGGCCGCGTTAATTTAAACCCAAAGGTCACCCCTACTTCGGCCAAGGATATATCGATCTTGTTCTATATATCGCTGCCGGTCATATTTTAAGCCCGCAATTAAACCAGACCCGGCAATCAAGATTTCCGCGCGGCCGGTCCCGAGATCGTGGCCACGGGAATCGCGGCGGAGCCTTTAACTGCAATACCTCGGATCATTGGGATAATTTGGTGCAGACCGAACCGCGCTCATAATTAATAAGACGCTCGTTTCCGTTGAAAATTATTTGATCGGTTACGATACTCGCGGTTTAGAGGGGGCAAAGGGGAGAGTATAAAGCGCGGGCCGGCTCGTTCCGTAATATTATTGTTTTATCGTTCCCCTCGTCGATTATGGGTGCTCGCTCGTACCGTATAAAATCCGAGGTTCGTTAACCCTTTAGAAGCATCGGACGGGAGCGTGTTAACGCATACACTGTTTACATTAGTTTAATTACGCGGCCGGAGAATCGGGTCGTGTGATTATTGAAATTGGGAATTCTGAACGAATGTATCGTGGAACGGAAAGGTTTTAATTAAAGCGTGATTGAAGATTCTTTGTGATTTTTTTTATTGTTAATTGTGACGTTCGTATGTTACACGAGACTGTTCGAGGACGTTGATTTAATTGGGAAATTATTTAAAAAAAAACAACGATCGCATGCCGACGATGAAACGGAAGAGAAAGGACGAACGGACGAAACTGAGCCGCAAAGTCCACGGGTCCGCGTTCACACGATCCTCTTCCCGTTTCACGACCAACTGGAAAACATTCCCGAAGTTCGGCCGTTCGCTTTCAAGAGCACCCTGGTGCATTTCACGGAACAGATAGCATCGACCTCCCGAAATTCCAACGCGAGCACCGCGTAAACACCGGAGCCGCCATTTTCTCGGCACGTCTGGTAAATACCGCGTCGCCTTCCTACAAAACCAAATTTCTTTCTCTTACATCTGAAAATCTTTCTCGTTCTTTCCCCTTACATTAAATTCGAACTATCAAAATTTAGAAACAACTATATACAGGATAATAACACAGAATCCTAGATAATAAAGTACATAGTACAGCAATACCGACTGTCTACTCATCGACAAACTATTCCAATATCTACATTCTAATACTATAAACTCCAAACACCGGACTAAACCCTGCATATGACAACATAATTCGTCATCAAAGAATGCACTATAGGTATACACGTGACGACATACGTCGTCATCTTCCAGGAACAATCACCCAATGTAAAGTACCGTTAGGAGTTGTCTCAATGTCCAGCATGCACAAACGTAAGCCGGGTCTACACTCGTTTCGCTCATTTGTACGACCGTATCAACGAATCAAAAGTAAAACGAGAACTGACCGATCAAACCTACACTACTCGACCTAGCTAATATCTGCCAACAGTACCTAACCTAACTATCCCAACAACGTCGCAGAAAAATGAAGCGATTAAGGGGTTAAGGTGCAAAATCGAGTATCGCGACCTGCTCGCTGAGAACAGCAACAACCGTCTACGGGTGGCCGAGCCAGGTGATTAATTTCATCCGCCAATTAAGAAATCCCTCCGGGGAGCGGGCACGCGTGCCGCGTTGAAAGGGGCCACGGGCGGTCGGTGAAAGCTGCCAGGGAACGGAACCCACCCTCGGCCGCATAATTTCGCCCCATCCCTCCGTCCTCGGCCGGTATTCGTTGAATGAGCTGGAAACGAGGCCGGCGGGCCACCCTATCTTTTTCACACCGTCGGTCGTAGCGGTCGAGGGGTCGGAGGCGAGAGAAACACGCCGGGAGGACAAAGGGAGCGAAATCATTCGGGTTTCGGCTCTCGGCGCGCCGCGGCGGGGCGAACGGTCCTTCTCCCCGTGGCACCATTAATCTCCGAGACAATGGCCGGGTTCTACGAAAAACTGAGCCGGGGGGAGGCCAGCGTGTCGGGCTTCGCGCGACGAATAAAGTTACCACCATCCTCTCTCACCTGGACGGACCAGGGATAATCCAGGCGCACAACGCGGGAGCACGTTCTCCATCGCGAGCCGGAGCTGCTAGGTATTGTCCACCTACCACTCAATGGCTAGGCTTAGGAATTCTAACAGCTCGATTTCCATCGTTTTTCATGTTATTTTTGCTAGTAATTTGCTGTTTCATACAGTTATACGTGACCAATCGAAGGTATAGATACGAGACTTCTCTTGCCACCGTGTTGCTTCGGTAGCTACTAAGTAGTAGACAACGCGCAGCCTTCGTTTATATGTATACGAATAATTTAATGAAAGTAGATAGACGTCGAATAAAGAATAAAGTTTAAATAACTTTCACAAATTTAAATAAATGTTGGATTAGGGTTCTTTGGGTGTTAGGGAGATTGTGTTTGGGGAAATTAAGTTCTGAATTAAATGTAGCAGGAGGGAAGTCCTATGCTTCGATTCTTTTCCTTTGCTTTCCAATTGAAGAACTTAACTACAGACGTTCGAACGTCTTACGCGACCATTGTCTCGTGAACGGCTAATGTTTAGTTCAGTAATCCGTTTTAGTAGTATGTTCTATTTAAGAGACACACGGTGTAAAGCATATAAGAAAGAAAATGGGAATATCCTACTTAAATGAAAATCTCGTGCGACTTTATCGGAGATTTATAATAATCAAAGCTTAACAGAACCGCGGCGAAGAAAATATGAAAATTGGTACCCAGTAGCTGACAGAAGGGTTAAAGGTGCCGAGAGGCGAAGGGAGAGGGGAAGGAACCTGGTGGTGGTCGTTTAAATGCAAAGGATTTTACAGCACGTCACGGGGCGCAAATAATGGCCACCGGGTATACACCGGACCGGCACCGGGAAACCTCGAATCGGTTTACGACCTTCCGGCGCCTTGCCCGAGAGACACCTGCCCGGCAGCGCTTCATGCTGATACCGGCGCGGCGTGCACAACGGGGCCTCGATTCTTGAAAAACGCCGCTGACGCACGGTTCATTCAGGTAAGTAAACGACGCTCTCGGGCCGGTGAATGCGCCGAGGCCGTTGCTCGACGCGCGTGTTCGATACCCTCGGGCCGCGATTTTTCGAACGTGACCAAGAAATCGACCCTGAAACTGTCGCACCCGTTAGATTTCTTACTTTACGATTCCAGCGGGTCTGCACGGATCATTTATATACAATGCTGCCTGGAAAGTTTATTTTTTAACAATTTCAGGTTTATGTTTTGTTGATCGAAACTTTTGATCGGGCATATTGTAATGTTAACGTTCGAACGACTGGAAACATTTTGGAATGAAATGTTCGAGATGAAAAGGAAACTGAGCGTAACACTCTCTTGCTTTCAGATTTATAGGATATATTTATGTCTATATGTTTCAATGAGATTTTTATCCTTCGGCGTTTTCGTGCTTCAATAGTTTTGCAAGGAATCTGGTAGCGTCGATCGTCGAGTTAGAGTTAGTGAGTCGTTGCGATAAACGTGGCGGTTCGGTGTTGGTCGTTAGTGTTCTAGCCGCAGCCTGCTCCTGTGATTTTTATCTGGTCCCGCATATCTGGAACTGTCGTTTGTCACGTTCCTTCTTTCCGGAGTCACAACTTGCCGGGCCTTATGGTCTCCGAGGTTCACTTATCTGTCCCAACAATTCCATAAACTCGGTTTACGAGGTGCCGCGTCTCTAGCGTTGAGTTGTCGCATTCTACTAATTCTAACTGTTCTTTATCGTCCCTTACTCATCTAACCGTTCTAGGAAAGATACACTTTAGGGAATCTCGAGTTATCTATAATTACATCGAACTGATTCTTAATGGCTGAGAGGATCGCTGTGAGAATAGTAATTTTTCAATTGCTTCAGCACCGTTGAAATTGTTTAATTTTTCTTGTTAAAATAACAGTGAACTGTCTTCTTGTTAGAATAACGCTTTACTTTGCATAGAACTTCGAACTTCCATTGAAGCTGAAAAGAAAATCGAAGGTAAACGAATGTCACTTTCTATTCCTTTTTCAAATTTTTAATAATCAAAGAATACGTGAACGATGACCCGTGAGTCGGTTCTCTGTCTCTCGAAGGCTACGCCACTGTCGGCGCTCGCACTGACCTGCCTCACGCGCGCCATTGTTGACGCGCCGTCATAACTCGAATAGACCTTGATTCGATAATAACTCCAAAAGGAAGCCAAAACCGCGATCTTCTTGTTCTTCACTTTCGTCTTATTTCTCTTTATACTTTCATCTCTAATTTGAAATTCACTCGATTTGCAATTCATTAACTTCATAGTAAAGTTTTCGAAAATAATTCAGTTGATTCCTCAATTGCTTGTAAACCAATATACTATTGAGACTGGTAATATATAATAAATAGTATGATGCTCAAAGTCTAATGTAGAAAAATTAGAATTCTAAATACAAAAGAAAGAATAGAAAGTAATAAATTGTAATAAAAAACGTGGGTGTAGTACTGTTTTCGCTGGTGTCCCGATAAATCGCCGCCGCCGCAGCCCGTTCCCGTTGGACAGGCGCCAGTCGCGCGAAAATTCTGAAATCGTAACTGATATCGCCGCGGGTAACAGACCGAACCCTAGGGAATTGAGCGCAGAATGTAATCCGACTGCATATCAATGGATTATGAACTGTTGACGAGAATATCTCGCGCTTCATGCACGCTTTCGATGCATTTCTAGCATCGGTTCCCTCAAACGCACGGTTTTCATTGAAATTTTCAGTCCCTAAATACGTGAATACTTCATAAATACACGTAATGTTCGAATATTTCGTGAGAACAAGTTGAAATCTGAACATCAAGTTGTCGTTAATAACTATATTGCAGTTGATGCGACGCTAAATCCAAATCGAAGAAACAAACAGTTAACCCTTTGCATTCGAAATGGCGACTCACGGTGTGGTTTGACATAGAAAAGTTATGAAAGTATATAATCAATGTCAAATCTTATGTAATGCAATTGAACATGAGACATTAGAATGAAATAATCTTACCTTTTTATTTGTATATTATCAAAAATTTCATTAGTGTTTCATTAGAAAAATGATGAATACATGCAACGAAAGAGCTTTCGAGTGCAAGGGCTTCGAATGTACTCCTTGGAATAGACGTTTATAATCGGATCACGGTTCGCCGTACAATGTTGGAAACTTTTGACAATTCTGAATCGGGCGCGCGCAGAAATCCGGGAAACGACCGTTGGCGATACACACCGCGGCGCCGCCCTCGATCCGGTTTAATTAAACGGGCTCGCGGGCAGGCCACGAATAGATCGACGACGACCGACAAATAATAATCGTTATCTTTCGAGCCTGGAACCGGCCGATCGAACGTTAACTCGACTGCCACGCTGATTTCCTACTTTTCACACGTATCTGTATCGAGATTTCATTGGTAACGATGACAAATGATGTCAATAAAAACAGGAAACTGATTAGTTGTTTAATAGAGCACATTTCGGTCTATACTATTACCTAGTTGAGTTATTGGAAAACGTACGATCGATGACATTCATCTATTAATCATCTACGAACGATTCAATAAAGAAAATTCGGCCTTAGTCATTCTTATCGATCGATCACGATTCTGAATAGCTTGTCATAATTATTTTTTATCCAAACCACTTGCACGTTAAAGTGTAAACATCGAGCTTCAATTTCATGTGTGGAAAGTCGCAAAAGTTTCGATTTCAAATTATTCACAAATAAATCCTGTGGTTTTCTTCGTCACGGTTTCTTCGTTGTTTCAGTGAAAATTTCCTCTATTCTGGTCAGTTATTTAAACTGTCCGCAATCGTTGTCCCGGTCGCGTTCTCTATCGTCGAGGCACCGCGATAAGGCCCGGTGACAGAGCGTGAAACGAGATCGAGACACGGGGTTAATGGTCGGTTTGCTTTACAAGGGAGACACGTTTAATCGAATCCCGAGAGGCGTTCCGGACTCTCGTGTTCCGTTGTCCGACCACATCTCGCGATAAAACAAAACGCGCACACCGGTGCCCCCGGTCTCGCCGCGGTCTCGGTTGTGCCCGCGGTTTACCGCTCGCCGATAGGAAAGTGCGACATTTTTCCAGTCATTCCCTCATCTCAACCAGTTAGCTGTTTTTCACGAGCACACTCATCACGAAGAAACACCAAGGTTTTGTGTTGTGACGAGTATAGCTAACTCACTTTCTGCGACTCATTTTACTGTTCAAAGAGGTCAAAACAGCTAACTGGTTAAAGGAAGCATTGCGAAAAACATGTTGATGTGGTTCATTTTATAGGCGGACATAATTTCGTTCATAAGTATCAATCTTAATGAGTTTATTACTTTTCAATGTCGCTTTTATTGTTAACCCCTTGCTTCACGACTTTTATCACAGGTATCCCCTTTCATTGTGATATTACCCGATTTGAGAATTCTCTATGAATCGAAGAATTAAATGTCCAAGGAACTACAAGTTCGATTCTCGTCACGATCGCGATCGTATCGAATTTTTCCCGATTCTGAAAAAGGAAAGAGAAATTCAGGAATAATGACCCACGATTAACGCCGCGAACTTCCCGAGCAAATGAAAATATTTTTCGCGGAGAACCCGTTGCGCGGTGTTTTCCGTTCGCGATGGTGCTTTTTGTTCTTCGTTAAGCGATCAGGGCTCGACGGCGTCGAGACGCGTTGATTCCATTTTTCCGCGGCCGATCGAACGAGTTACGAGGCGCTGGGGCCTAAGAAAAATTCGCCCGGCCGGTGGCGTTTGTTTTATTTACGACGTCCAGACAAATTCATTACGATAAGCGAGCCGGGGATACAAAAACACTCGTCGGAGCCACGGACGGCAATGAGGTCAATTAATTACGGCGCCGGGGAAGGAAGAATTCAAATGAACGCGGTCCCTCGTTCTTCTTTCTCTTTTTCATCTCTTTTCCTCTGTTTCTCTGTGTCGCCCCTCCCTTCCATACCAAACACGACCGGTCAGTTTCTGTTTTGTCGCCGCGTTAACCCCTTGCCACTACGATCTCTGTCGCAACGCTCGACGGCCGACTACTTTGCCGTTAATCATTTTCACTAGGAAAAAAGAATAATACCGTGTTCGTTCCAGCGTTACGTTCACTTTGAAACGTGACGGTCTATAACGGAAAACTAATATTTACGTTCAGCCCATCTCCTTACGTTTCCACTCTGTTTCGACGAGAGACTCAACAACGCTTAACGAGTATACCCGTCACCTAGAAACCTAAAACAATCCTAATTTTTTCAAGAACTAAGCACTCATCTTTTCTGAGTAGTTTGTAATAGTGTGTAATACGATCACTGTACTACCAAATGATTAATAATTACTTCTACATGGGTTGCTGTAGAGGTTTAATGGTTTTATTGTCTTTCAAAATATTCTCCTTCAACGTTAACCCTTTGCGGAAGATTCTTCGAAATATACGAAACCTTCAGCAGATGAAGTTAAATTATATATCGATTGTTTAAATAATAGAAAGAAAGGAAATTATACACTGATCTCTTGCTGTTTGAGTAATTGAATCATTCGTTTGCGACTTAGTTCTCGAAATATGGACATTTGATCGCGCCGAAATGTCGATACTCGTCTGCAGAGGGTTAATATAAGCTTTACGAAAATAACATAAATTACAAGATATCATAAGCAACCTACATGCCATTTGCCTTTGTTACGAAGGAATAAGTATTGCTACGCAAAACGCTCGAAATTCTCGCGGCGGTGAACGTGTTAAAGGGTAGAACGTAATGGCCGGCGGGAGACGGAGTACGTAAGTAACCGGAGTAGCCGGTACCCGCAGCTTCCCGCCGTGCCCCGCGTCGTCGCAGGTTTTTCATTCAAAATTTTCACGCGTATAACAGGATTATTCACGGCGTCTCGTGTGGCTGTCTGCGGATATCCGATACGCGTGTTGTGTCGCGGTCCCCGGGCGACAACAACGATCGGAATCGCGGCGATTCGCCACGCGGCCATTGTGCCGGCCCGCAGACCGTTAATTAACGTTCGGCCGGGCGCATTCCTCTGCGACGCGCGTGATCGAACTTCGTTACGCGGCGATACGCTTCTGTCAGGAATCAGCTTCGTCAATAACAGAGGCCGATTTACGACCCGGCCAGAATAAACGGGGCGCCGAGGCGTGAACGTGGCGCGCGAAATTTCGGCGGAGCAAGAAACGGAAGGCTCCAGTGACGACTCATTGGCGCTAGAGCTATATACCAGCCAGCGTTCACTGATTTCGGTTTACTCTGCAAATTCTCGTCATTGTAATACGACATCGCTTTATAAATTAATAGTTTCATTTGCATGCTACGATGAGTACCATTAGAAACGATACAAGATCTATTACAATCTTCACAAAAATTGCATATCTATAGTATTAACACTAGAACTACCAGACGGGTCAAAATGGCTCATTCCCGATTTCTCTTGTTACAATTACTGAAAAGGTACAGATGCTTCTGTGATAAATCGTTAAAGAAGTCGATTCAGTAATACACTGAAATCTAAGCGAAATCTTAATAAACACACGGAAGTTTTATAAAGAAACTTAGGAAAGTGAGTTTCAGCGATCGGTAGTTCAAGCGTTAAGTGCTTAGTTCTATCAACGCGTTAACCGCCGCAAGTCCTCCAAACATAAGGAACAATGCTACATTGCGTTAAAAGCAACCGAGAAATCTATCTCTCCATCTGCAAAGCCTGTCACAGAAATGTCAAAACTCAGTAAACTTCGTGAACCTAAGAATACTTGAAAATACCGAAAACCTCTAGCAGAGACTAAAGGAAAACCACACCCCATCCAAGCACTGCGCTCCACAAAACGCAGCTACGAGTCTACCTGAATAACCGAACGATCCGTCCGCAGCATTGTATTCGAAACTCCGGCAACGCGGACAGCATCCATCCTGAAAGGGTCAAATCCAGCGACCATCAGACCGCGCTCGAGCAATCGGCGTCCATCATCGGACGCTAGCTGGCGGAACGGAGACCGTGGCGTCTCGGTCTTTTGCAAATCTGGTCACATCAAATCTGTGTCACGCTGCGTAAACACACTACAATAATAATACACTATAAATACGCGGCCAGTGAGAGACGGTACGTCCGCCGCGAGAGGGGGTGGGTGAGTTGCCGGCTGGAGGAGCGAGGCGAAGGGGGAAGGCATGCAGGCGCCGGCGCCGCCAGACGGCCGCACATTACACGCGCCAAGGAAGTATTAAACCGTCCCACGTATTCAACGTGTTGTACGCGGTTCCCTCCCTCTTTTTCCCTGCTGCTACACGGGCAGAGCCCCGTCTCGCTCCTGCCCACGCGGTTTTCAATTCTCCCGCGCGCCCTCGGCCCGGCTCGCTGCTCACCCTAACCTCGCTCCTTCTTTCTCTCTTCCTTTCCTTTCCAGCCGTGCCGACGCGACGCGACGCGACACGACGGGACGTTGCCTTTTGCTCTCTCCTTTCGATTTTCTAGGCTCGCTCGTCCTCGTCCCTTGCACGGGACCCGGCTCGGACAGTTCCTCTCCTCGTTCCTCCCCATCCCGTGTTCGCTTTAGGGCGATTTTAGACTCGCGATCAGAATTCTCGAAGCGGCCCGAACAGGACGCGTCGAGTTCGCGATCGGGCTGAGGAATGCGAGAGCTGATGGGGATTGTGGCCGGAATTAACCCTTTGCGTTTGACGGTAGTTTTTGTCGTGGATGTTCGGTGTTTTGCCGAGGGAACGGGGGACACTTTTTGCAGGTGGAGGAGAGTCTTTGGATCGGGGGCTAGGACTGTTTTGTCCCAATGTTTCGTCTGTCGCGATATGCAGAGTTCGACGGTGAATTTTGAATTTTATCGTCTCGCTTGATCTTCGAGCGAAAAAGGTTGAGCCTTGTGATGCGATACTCGTGGCCGTGAGGGTTGCTGGGATTGTCGAATGAAAAAGGACGAATTTGCTTTTAAGAAAGTCCTTGGAAATGTGTGTTGGAAATGAAAGGAAGAAAGCGATGTTTCTTTCGAGATTATTGAATAGAACAGAAAAGGGAAATGGCGAATAATATTGCAATGAAAGATACTCTTTGCTCTACTTGTATTAATTAAGATTCACCGTAATCCTCAATTTCAGTTTCAAATTAGAAACCAGTTGATTATGAATCTTTATCACCTGTAATATCCTCAATCGCCATTAAATCGTCGTTACTGATACACAGTCGCCGCGAATCCTAATTAACATTTTACCCAACTACGATCCTCAAACGATCAAGCTTATCTCCGGAAAACGAATCTCGTTTCCGGATCGTTGAAGACCTACAGTCACGTGACCACGCTCTCTTCACGGTTCGCCCGTTGAAAGTCAAACCGACCAAAGATCTTGCAGGCGCCGCGACGTTGTAACTGGCTCGGTTGAACGACCAACCGGCTCGATCTCATCTTTCCGTTCCTCCGCCCTTCTTATTTCGTCCTCGATCACCCTCTGCCTCGCCTTCTCACTCCTTGTACCCTAGCTTAGGGGGTCGAGACGCTTGTTAGACGTGAAATCGATCTTAATTTCTTGGTGCCGCGAGACCGAGCCTCTCGTGATTTAGGCTATACGCACACCAGCGACACGATACAGCTGCGATTCGCAGCGGTTACGTTGGTGTTGTAAAATGCTCGAGTCTTCGAAGCTTCGAGGCTTAACCTTGAACACTGAGTCTTGAAGATTTGGTGTTCAACAAAGCTCGAGTTTTCAGACTTAATATTAAAGGCTGAGTCTTGAAAGCTTATTGTTCAACAAAGCTCGAGTCTTCGAAGACGTAATATTAAAGCCTGAGTTTTGAAAGCTTGGTGTGCAAGAAAGCTCGAGTTTTCGAAGATTTAATCTTCAAGGCTGAGTTTTGAAAGCCTGGTGTTCAACAAAGCTCGAGTTCTCGAAGATTTAACCTTAAACGTTGAGTTTTGAAAGTTTAGTGTTTAATAAAGGTCGAGTCTTCGAAGACTTAATATTAAAGGCTGAGTCTTGAAAGCCTGGTGTTCAACAAAGCTCGAGTTCTCGAAGATTTAACCTTAAAGGTTGAGTTTTGAAAGCTTAGTGTTCAATAAAGCTCGAGTCTTCGAAGACTTAACCTTCAAGTTTGAGTCTTGATGACAAAGTTCTAGTCTTGAAGCTATGGAAACTCGAACCAAAAGGCAGAAGAACTTTGCTTTTCCATTGCTGCGATACAATTGTTGCGACATTTTCGCGCGATACGCTCGTGTGCGTTTGGCCTTAAAGGTCTCGATCAGCGTGGCTGGTCTTATTTATGCGCTCCTCGATTTTCCTCTTCCACTTCTTTCTTTTTGTTTTCCATTTCCTCCCCGTGCAAGTTTTCCTCGTCGAAGGGGAGACGGGTTTTAGAAAGCAGACGCGATATTTATGACAACCACCGGCCGACGCTCTTTTCGATCTATTTGCGCTACGTGCCCGCGGAAACTGTATTCCGTTACACGTAAATCATCGATGGGAGAGAGATAAACCGTTTCGCTTTTGGCGGACTGGACGCGGTTATTGCTTCCCTTCCCGGAAATTGTTTTGTCGCTTACAGATTTGCCTTTTGCTTTTGAAGACGCAGCAGACTTCGATCTGTTGTGCAGATGTGTTTAGGATACGTCGAGTTTGTTCTTAATCGCTCCGTTCTGTTGAGATTTCCTTATTATAGGAATATTCTTTGATCATTCCCCTCCGTCCATTTATGAATCAATTATTTTTTACTTGGATTTTTTGTTACTGTCGCTTCTATTTTTATGGTGCGCTATATGCTATTCATACTGTGCTATGTTTCCACTTAGATTCCACGTTTATTTCTTGGTCCCATACGTATTTAGACAAAAATATACCTGATTAATATTGTTTCTTTGATTTAATTCTAACACTAGATTTACGAACATTTGTTGTACAGTTTATTCTATTGTTCCTAGAAAGATCGATGTTCGTTTAGATCTAGAAAATCAAATGTTTAAAAGTGTATTATTAGGAACCATAATCACTTAATTGAATCAGTCAAAATCGACCCAAACATTTACCAAATAATGTTTATAAAATTCAATATGAGTGAAATTGACTCGTTCCGTAAATCTAGCGTTAACTCTTTGCACTCGAAAGTTTTTCGTTTGAAAAACATTCTAATTAGATGTAGAGAAGATTCTTTAGAATGAATGTAACAAGAAATCACACATAAATTAGGGAGCTATTTCCTTTCAATATTTCACGCATTGGCGCAGCATACAAAGGTTAATGGCAAATACCAAAGTTTATAATTTTCCTGTATCAAATCGTCCGGCGACTGGGAGTCGCCTCTCGAGTGCAAAGGGTTAATACGCGTAACTATTCACTGCCCACTATGAAACAAAGTATGTACACTAAACAACATCACAAATTTAAGGTACCATTAAATTTGTCCAGAATTCCGCTCGTTATTCTTTCGCCGTAAAAAATACAGAGAACACGACATGGCGGGCAGAAAATATCGCACCCTTGATCGTTGCGGTTAGAAGGGCCGAAGTCGCAAGGCTCGCGGTAGTTCTATGATCGTCCAATGACGTCGTAATCAGCCGCAGTTAATTTTAATGTCGATTTCTATTCTGGTCCAGCGTGCGGTCGTTCAACGTTATCGCCTCCCGCGCGCGGACTCTCGTTTCGCGTTTTTCCAGCCGCGTGTCAAACGTCTCTATTTATTACGGAGTCCGTTGAGCCGATAAAACGGCAGAAATCGAGCGCGACCGGAGCGAATTAGAACGTGGCCGTTCCGAGGGGACATTAATAATAGCCGAAACGCGTTTCGAGCTCGCACGTTGCTATTAATTAAAGAGGAGAGGGGGGCAAAAATCGAAATACCCAGGTTGCGTCCGAGAAAAATCTCACGGCTGATTTAATTGAGTAAAAAAAATGAAACGGAATGTATATGCGTTATTGGTTTAGGCTGTTCGATACGCTTTAAGGGTTTCAGATAAAATAGTTGAGATCAAATATTTAGTTTACATTCAGGTCGACGCCAATAACATTCAGAACGCTGGAAACAGAAAATAATCGATGGCAAATAGAGAACTATGATCGCAAGGAAAACACAATTTATTCAGCGGGAACGTTCTCAATTTTCGTAGGTGATACATCAAAAATATTCTTGTGATATTTTGATTGAGATAATTTATTTCCGATTATTCACTTTCGAAATGTCGATGATGTAGTAGGTCTTCTAACGAAAAAAAAACAAATAAAACGAGTGGAAGTTAAGGGTTGCTCGACGAACACGCGTTAAAAGTTCGGGACACCGTCGTCGAAAATTTATAGCGACCGCGGTCCTGTAAACGTTCCATATAAAATCCCCGCAGAATGCAACCGCGACCACCGGTCATACGCCATAAAAGTCTTTAACCAGAATGGCGTCGTAATCGGGTTTTAAGTGCCGGTAGGGGAGCGACGCAGGTTGCGCGGAATTAGCAATAAACCGGGTACAGGTTGTCTTTGATAACACGCAGTAATTTAATCGTCCCAATAAATGATCCGCTCGTCACCAGTGATTCTGGCAAATTTCACAATTTTTTATCTGCGCACTGAAATCCGTGCTTTCGCGAAGGCAGAAGGAAAGGAGGATACAGGATTCTTCCCTTCCTTGAAACGCAAGTTTCAAGTTGTCAGTTTTAAATTTGGTACTTCGGAATAGATAGTCTGAATGGCCATATGGCAACGACAAAATGATAATAAATTTGATAATGATAATTCGGTGCCAATGATATCGTAACGATAATATGACAATAATAATACAATAACAAATTCGATAATACCAAACTCATTTTTCATTTGCAGGTTGACAACGCGTTGCTACGATAAAGCTGAGTTTCCGAGGGATAGCACTTTTACATGGTAATTTACCCATGCGGGTAATAGTAGAAGAGAAACTTCGTTGTTCTATTAACGCGTTCACCCGATCAAGATCGAAGTGGAAATTTCATTGACTTGTCTGTTTATTCGTCGTGACCACTGGCGACTATGACAGACCCCCAAGGAGCTCTCGGTTCTGTCTGGTGATCCGTGGTGGTATTACTCACGCGAACCCTGTCCTGAAACATTACCAGCGACCAAAAAGAACCCCGCCGACCCTCGCGAACGTCAGCTTGTTATGATAGCCTGCTTTCACCAGCGTTCCACTCCAACAATTAATTAATCATGCCTTCGGACACGCGTTTCTATGCCGTCGGAAGTAATTGGCTGGAAATTCTTTGTTCGAAGTGCACCGGTGCGCGAGCCGAGAACTCTGAATGAGTAGAACGTGTGACGTCAAGAGGAAACCAGAGTGGCGAGAATGACGGACTTCGCGCTTTCACGAGAGGCTAGCGAAAATAGAGGATACCGCGAGATTTTCGGTTGGAGTGAAAGTTCAGCGTGAATCGGAGCGGATGCCATAAATCAATGTTAGCGAACGGACACCTGGAAAACCTCGGACATCGTCGAAGACTGGTTTGAGACTGTTAGAGGATGGTTTCATCACTCTCCTTCTTCCTTTCTGTCCGACTTCGTTGATCTCTAAGGTCAGGCCAGCTTTGATAGCATTTTTAAATTACATTTTTTCGAGCTGCGTGACAGAAAGTTTATTTAAATGCTTGACTCACTTCGGTCCAGCTTACCGGTTCGATCCAGACACACGAGCGTCTTGCGATTCGCAACGCTGACTATCTTAAACGTGGCATAATCAGCGTTGTAATTTAAAAATATTTGCTTCCTATTATGTGCTCGTATCTTACAGACTTTCGTTACAGATCCTCGGGAAAAATGAACAGAATGGAAGAAACAAGTTTAGGTTCATTCTCCCATCGAGCCGAAAAAAAAACGTAGCTTCAAGAATAGAATCGAGCCCACGCGCCCGACAGCTTCACCGGCGTGGACCAGTGCATAAATATGAAATACACGTATGTAAATGATCTGTTCTTAATATATGTGCATAATCAGTCCAAGTACACACCCTGTGCATTGATCCGGGCCTACGTGTCCGGGGCAGAAACATTCTCCCTTCTGCATCCGCAAATATACGTTCGCGTGGATCTATTAGTCCACGCCTGTGGCATACATGCATTCGAATATCCGCCGATGCTCCAATGAGATTATCGCGTGTGTACAGTAACCCCAGAACACACCGAGTTTCTTGAACTTCGCGAAAGGCGAACTTCTTCCCGCATTACGCGTGCAGACGTATCACTGGCAAAAATTGCATCATTTCCATCGATATCACCGTCCGTCTCACGCTATCGACGATATCCCGACTTTCACGGTATCTCCGAGTCAAAAGTCGGGACGCCTTATTATTTTTAAACAAGATTTCTTCGAGGCAAAGACTACGAACACTCCACAATAACATCGTTCCGATGAGAAGGACGCGCAGCCTTATCGATTTACCTTTCAGCGTCCCGAGAGCCAATCGAAGCACAAGAAAGAATTGCATCGCGCGCGATGAACGAAGTCAAAGATCGTTCGCCGAGAGAGTCTAAGTACAACGGAATCTTATCTGCGTCGTCGCGAACACGAATTTTTCAATGAATCCTACCGCGCGTTATTTCGAGACGCGGCGGCCGTCCCATGGGGAACGGCACTTACTATACACGCGGGCTTATCGGAGCCGACAAGATGGCGTAACCCCTGTAAGCCGCTGCACAACTAAGTCCTCCTATTGCCGTATAAATAGAACGTTTATTGCGGCCATTCCCGATGAAAATATCCAATAACGAAACGCGCCGGTGAGTTACGGGCGTCCGCGAAACCGACGGTGTCTAAAACCGACGTTATTGCGTTCGACTGTACATAGCGCCGAGGCATTATTCGTCCCACACGGGGTCCGCGCCGTTCCATCGCGCCGCCACGTCGAACCCCGGCTCCGTCCGTGCTTTATGGTGAATGCGTTTTAGCCCCGGTGTGCACGTGTTCATGTAAATACCGCGGGCGTGCATCGAGTGACTTACACCTCGCGGATCGTTATCCGCGGCGCGAACATTAAGAACGTCGCGCCGCTGCGAGCACGCCCGATGAAAACCCTCCTCCGGCCGCGCCCGATCCTCGAAAGGAAACGGCGATCATCCACGGACAACCGAGGAATTTTGGAAGATCGCCCGCGATCGAGCCCCGATACCACGCCGCGTCGCCGATGAAACATTTGCGAGGGGGAGGATCGCTGCAGAAGCTTGTCGCAATGATCTCTGATGGGAACAAGCGGAAAGCTCTCGGGGGAGAACTCTCGCGAGAGCTTGCGAATATTGGGAAATTCCTTCGTTGGAAGTTTTGAGGGTACTCCTTTAAGTTTCAGAAGCTGTAGAGTTGTTTTGATAGGTTCTTTGGGAATTTCGAGCTTCGTAACATTTCGAGGAAACTTCATGATTTCACTGGTCAACCGACGAACGGATTTTTAACCGTTACGATCGTTGTAAGCGATACGACCGGCTTCCATTAAATTTAGAAACTGAATTGCACTTTTCTGTTTCTACATAGAAAAATTTGAAATAGATCCTTCATTCGACAGAAATGAAAATAAATAATTGGAAGGGAAACGAATGAATAAGCTCAATCCGATCCTACGAACCGATAGGCTGGCACTTCTAGTCAGCGTAATGGACAAGCGCGATCTCGCTAGGACTCGAACGGTGGAAATAAAGTACCAAGATCTCGATGAAGCTTCAGCTTAGGATATCCCAGTGCATCCCGTTTTTCCCTAACGGAATGATCCCGCCCCAACGAGCGAGTTTCAACGCGAATATAAAAGAAGGCCAAGCATCGTGCTCGTAAAGTCCGTTTATTTTTTCCACGCATCTTTCGCGTAGGATCTTAAAAGGCTTGACTTCCGTCCGACGCGCACTTCGGCATCCGCTGTCGAATCGGAAAAATCCGTGCGCGCGTGCGATCGTTGTTGTCGGCCTTATATTTAGCTTTCGAACAAGTCTGCGACGTCGTCGGACGCTTTAACCCCTTGTCCTGCGATTTCTTTCACAACTGTGCCCGATAAATCTACATTGCCATTAATAATTTAGTAAAAAAATTAAGAATTCGTTGTTTACTCTTCGTCCACGTGTGTTCTAAAGGTTAAAGATTGATAGTAGCCAAACAACATTTCGTTTATATGAAAAATAAGTAAGTAACAGCTTCGTCGAATTCGGTTGGAAATATTCATCACGAGTCTGACTCGACGTTATAGGAGAAGGGGTTAACGAGCGTAACGCATCTCGCGCGGCAGCCGAATCCTTTCCCCGCTGGCGTTTCTCTCTTTTAGGCCTAGCCCGTGTTGTCCTCGCCCTGATCGCGCGGCGGCCAAAAATGTACGACTCGAAAATTCTCAGCGAACGGGGCCTCCAGCGCGCCGCACGATAAACTGTTTGAGTTTACACGGCCGTCTGTGTTTTCCCTTCCACGTGGCGCGGTTATCAATTTTCCCTCGGACATTGGGAAAATATTATTCCAAGTCCGAGATCGGATTGTTGTTGCGCGGCCGCGCGAATTCCGAGGCAGGGGGTTGGTCCTGGAATGGCGGGAATCCGGGGAGGAGAGTCGTCGAGATAGTCCCTTAACTTGCGGCCGTGTCGCTCGAGTTCGGTCCGACTGCGTATTTACTTTCAACACGCCCCATTGATCTTCTAACTGGTACTCATACAATCAAAGCAACTCCCCTAATTAAACAGAAATTGAGAAGTCAAGATATTTTACGACGATCGTTCTCTTAAGCTCCCATCTCGTACATTCAACAAAATTCGATTGCCTCGATGTATCAATGAGAAAATTCATATCTGTCTATATCTTCCCTAAAAAGAATTTATTTTCCGCGCCTCCCTATCTTTTTATAGATATAATAATATAGACACGTTTTAAGTGATAATAACTTTATTATAAAATAAACATCACTTCACTGAATTTGTACTGTTGCGTTACGATACGAAGTTAAAAATTTTGGCGCCCTATCTGTACGAAAGGTCAAGTCACTACAATTTTAACCCCTTGGCGTACTATTTACTTCCGCCACCAAGCTCCTATAATATTTTACCATCGACAATTTAGAAGAAATGCAGAGAATTTCCCATTCTACTTCAAGTGGAAATTTCATTTGAAGATAATACATTGATAATAGTGAACTAGTTTCCTTTGATTCGTGGGTAATGAACATTGATTACTGTTAAATTAGTTTAGAATCTCTTCATGACGAGCGAGACTCGTCATTGTAACAAGGGGTTAACAACATGGCGACCGTAGTGTTAAAATGGAAGATTGCTAAAGTTCTTCTCTACAGTCTTAACACTTAGGCGACCGCCTAGAAAGAACCATAACCTTCTCCATTATCTTCAATTATACTCATTCAATTAATTTAGTTAAAAACTATGTTTTGTAAAATCAAAAACCATATCTGATGAATTGCAAATAATCCCACGTCAATACTAACTGAATAACAGAAGAAAAGATAAACAAAATAAAAGACAATACGTTGCTAAAAGTGGGAGATCTCCCCATTCGGTTGGCTAAGTGTTAAGACAAACATCCTCGTCTCATTAACTCCTTCCAATCGCGATTTCAAATTTTCCCCATGTCGCCGCCATTTTCCTAACTGAGAAAAGGGGTTGAGGGAAAACGTTCCGAGGTTGGATCACACCGTTAGCCAACACGAGCCGCTAATCGATACAGCCGTTACCAATCGTAACCGATTACTGGAGAGGCATAAATCGCGTCCGCGCGGTTTAAAACCGGCCAACCGGTGCTCGACGGGGCGGCAGTGTATTAGGTGTCCCGATCGGTAACTTCATCGCGTTCCCCGGTACCTACTAACCATGCGGCTCTCGGCGTTCCTCGGGCTGGAGTGCCGACGGAACGGAGCCCGACTCGTTCGGCCGCGAATTCAATTTATTTCATCTTTGAACCGCGCACGTCCGAGCCGACAGGCAATATCACTAAATTCGCGCGGCAGACGTGATTTATGGCGGTTGTAAAATAAATGACGCGCGCTGCCCGCGGCTAGTCCGATCGGTAAATCACGGCGAGGCGGCCGGGGCGGACAGTGCGGACGGGGCGGACGGGGGCAGGTATCACTCGCGAAAATGCTATCGGACTCGTAAACCCACTTCCGCTTTCCGCCGTCTATGCGCATGTTATACGCGCATCTGTGTATGTGTGTATATATATAGACTGCAAAATTAAGGGACGAGGAAAATTTCCGTGGAAGAATCCCCGAAATTGGTGTAACTTTATGGAAAACAGTTGTAGAACTGTCAGCCTAGACACATCTTGAGATTAATGAGCTCGGAACGCATATTCATCATTTCCAGTGAAATTCGTCTCGTTACGTAATGGGTGTGAGAATAAACATGGCATTTCGTCTTGGAAATTTTGGAAACTCGGATGTCGTTAAGGACGGTAGAACCTGTGACACATTTGATTATGGTGAATGATGAATATAGGTTCCCGAAGCAGAGGCTCCGCGTTATCGAGCGCGCATCTGGGCTGACAACGACCGTCTCCGTAAAACTTCGTTGCTTCGAGGCAATTTTTCACGAAACATCCGATCCCTCGATTCCACACTCCGGTGCGTGTACACGCGCGCCATCGAACGCATCGAAACGCATCGGAATGGATAAATATAGACAGTCCGTTATTCCAAACAGTCATCGATGCCCCCGCGGCGGCGCGTCGCGAAAAGGAAAAATGACGGGGCACCGATCGATCCGATCTCGAGGAACGGTGAAAATATCGGCGTTTGAAAACAAGGCGAAGAACGCGATAACGTAGTGTTTGTTTAATAGAACCTTCATAACAACGCAGTTTTTATTCATTCGCGAACGTAAATATTTCTGTAAATACGTTCGCTACGTAAAGTAAGTCTGTACAATTTCTATAAGAAATTATTTTCATTAATCAATTACCGATCAATTATCCGGCCAAGAAGCAAAGGAGTCGAATCGGAGAAACATACAATCTTAATTCTAACTTAGTTTAGCCTTACAAACTATACATTGGCAGTATGCGATCGATTATAGCGCGAAGCAGCAAAAGGGGTCGAATCAAAGAAGAAGTCCTTCAAACATAAGACGAACCAGAGAAGTCTCCAATTGAAAAAAAGCAAAATCAGAATGACGCGAGGCGAGGCGAATCAGACCAGTCGGAACCACAGTGCCAATTTACACTCGCTCATCTACAAATCGGCCTCGATGAATTTCGTAAACCTACCTCCGAACTCGCAACGCAATTCTCAAAGGCGGCACTCTAAAAATCTCAATCGCACTCTTTTCTCGTTGCAGTTTCCTATGCACAGTTCAATACTTACGTCTCTCGGTGTCGAACAGGCGACGACGTCCACTCCGAACGGGATTTGCATGAGCGGCGATCGGCCGTCAATTAATCGTTGTATTATACGGCATTCCTGTACGCGTCCGGATTTACCTACATCGCGCGCGATTAATTCACCTTATGTCCCGCGCGCAGCTAGCGCCGCGCGGACCACCGGCGTCCGCCCACGCGCGGTCGTATAGGTAAGTACGGCGCGCGGTCGTCCCGTTATCGCGCCGCATGTCTCGCTCGAAACGTTCCGCGGTCCGACGGACGGGAATGTTGGCGCCAACCTCTCGCGCTGCCATTACGCGCGTGCACCTAGGCGCACCGAGCGTGTGGCACAATCGGCGATGATGAAGCAAGTCGGATCTCGTTTGCCCGTTCGAGCGCTTCTAATCCCAATCGGCGATCTCGCCGATGTCGAAAGCCCGTAGATCGTGGCCATAGATCGTCGCCGGACGCGACGCGACGCGACGGGACGGGACGGGACAACGGGGAACGCCGTTTTCTAGTCGCCCGACTCGCCCGTTTGTTTCTCCGGGTACACGCGACCTGCCGCCGCTCGGTGAAATACTATTTCGAACGGCGAATAGTATATTGTCCGTTTTATTCGATGTCGCGCGTATAACTTCGGCAACGGAATGCCCCGTCGTTCGACGCGATAAGTTTCGCGAACTGGTATTTCGCCGGGGACCGCTGAAAGTAATGGCACTCCATTTTGAAACACAGTCTCAGGCCGTTTGAAGTTCGCGGAATTGATTCCGGTAGAACGCTCCGGAGTTTTGCGATCCTCCGCGTCCGTTCTGGTTTCGTTGTTGATGCGTGAATTTTGAATAATCCGCGTCGATTGTTTTCTTCCTCGTAGCAGACGAGGCGGCCAATGTAAACCGTTCCCTTTGTTTGCGGTGCGTCTTCGTTTAACGAGCTTCCGCGGCGTCTTTGCTCCAACGCTCCTTTCCTTTGGTCAGTTATTTTCGCGAGGTTTTACGAAGTCATCGGGCAAACCGATGCGGAGTTCTTGAACTGCTTCTTTATGTCGCCGGTTCGATAGGGGTTCCCCTGATCTCTTTTAGACATGTTACGAGAACATCGTATCCGAAGTTACTTGTTTTCAATTATAATGCGATCTTCACGAAACTAAACCTTAGAAGACATACTTCCCTCTCATTTCTACGAAATGAGTAGATTTTCTTATTAAATCGGAGCTAATCACCTCGCACAACTCAAACGCAGCAACCTAGAAACAAGAATGGCGTCTTTGATAACTAGGTTGAAAACAGACTCATCTAAGATCATACAAGATTCAACGTTTAACCCCTTGCACTCGAGAGACTACTCCCAGTCGCTGCATGATTTGATACAGTGAAATTATAAACTTTAGTATTTATCATTAACATTTGTTTTATACATCGATACGTGACATATCGGAAGAAAATAGCTTCGCTCCCTAATTTATGATTCCTTGATAAATTAATTTTAAAAAATCTCGTCTACATCCAACTGGAAAGCATTGACTATTTTAAGTGAAAAATTTTCTGCATCAATACGTGAAACATTGAAAGAAAATAGCTCCACTCCCTAATTTATGATTCCTTGATAAATTAATTTAAAAAAATCTCGTCCACATCCAACTGAAAAGCATTGACTATTTCAAGTGAAAAGTTTTCTGCATCAATACGTGAAATATCGAAAGCAAATAGCTCCACTCCTTAATTTATGATTCCTTGATAAATTAATTTAAAAAAATCTCGTCCACATCTAACTGGAAAGAATTGAATATTCCAAGTGAAAAGTTTTCTGCATCAATACGTGAAATATCGAAAGCAAATAGCTCCACTCCTTAATTTATGATTCCTTGATAAATTAATTTAAAAAAATCTTGTCTACATCTAACTGGAAGGAATTGAATATTCCAAGTGAAAAATTCTCGAGTGCAAAGGGTTATCAAGTCGACAACAGAAAAGTCGTCTAGAAAAATCGCGGATGCTCCGTGCGGTTGACCTGCTAACGAAAATCCTCCATGCAGATCGATCTCCTTGTCCCAGTGGCTGGCGCATCGGCGACCGGCGCGCGCGCGATTACCATTTCCCGAAGGATGTTTGGCCGTCCAGAAGCCGGCGGGACGTCACGGCTTCGCTATTTGTTATTCGGCGATGAACGGTTTTACGTGGAGGTTGTGGAAAGACGCAGGCGATCCGAAAGGCCGCGATGACGAGTACCGAACGGTTCGTTATTGCCGGCGTGGAGATGCCTGGCGCCGTCTGCGAGGCATATCTATCACAAACAGCTTCGTCTGACATTCAATACGTGATCGTTACTCTCTCTCGCAGGTTGTTAATAATTCTAAAAATACAGGGTGGGGGTGGGGGGACGACGGTGGATGGTGGTTCGCGCCGTTTCACAAGTCCGGTATGTCCGCGTCGCGCTCCGCATACGAACGCGCGGGCAGCCCGCGGAATGATGGATAGGAAATACGTTGAATAGATACGGAATCATCGCGTGACCCACATCTGATTGATAGCGCCGTATTTTCTGCGGAAATGCGCGGGTCTCGACGTGGAAAAATCCGTGAACCCCCCGTCGCATCGATATTACGGTCGAAATGGGATAGTTCTTATGGTTCTCATTTCATTTCGATGAATAAGCAAGAGGGGACTCGATTGAATAAAGTATTATCTAATATTGTCGAAGAGCAGTCCTTTTATTAATGTTAACTTTTCTACTACTCTTGTTATTTATTTCTATTTTTCATTTTTATTTTTATTCTTCTCTTTTTACTTTATTACTTTTTCTGTTAATTCTCCTTTTCATCTGTTATTCCTTTTGCTTCTCTTCTTTCTGTGATTCTTTCAACTGTCTTGACAACAAAAGACATAAAAAAATTGCCACAGATATATGTACCGTCACGGTCATCTAGCCTGTAAGAAATGTTAATATTTAAATTTCATTTTATTTATTCGATTAGCCCTCGCCGTAGAGGCAACATTATATTCACCCCCGGTCGAACGTTGTAAGGCCGGTGGAACGTGTTTTGGTAAATAAACCGCTTTTTATCTAATGATGATAACTGTTTGTATTATAAGATGAATAAATTTACATGTGAACGCAAGATTGTAGACTTAGACAGGATTCGAATACTGTTCTCAGGGAATTATCGTGTTCCTTCGATTATGAATATCAATTTATAATTGGTAATCTGTTTAGAGGTTATTTTAATTATTCCTTCTATTGCAGGTGGTTCGAGATTACTCGACGTTACGAGTAGAACCGTTCGTATACGAACCTTGTAATCGCTGGATTAACTTCGGAGATAATATTTATCGAGAATAACTGATAATTACTTAATTCTCGGTGATAAATTCAAGTTCATGTATTTCAGATTCGTACACAAATTCATTCGAATGTCCGAAAAACATCGACGTGAAGAATGTTGCAATGACTGCACTGCGGGATGCTGTGCAACTACGAACCACACAATTTCCCCAGATGTCCGAATGTTTTACCGAATAACAAACAAAATGCTCACCTTATTCTTCGAATCCTCCTGAAGTTCTCGAAGTCTCGCGAACAACGTCCACTTTCAGCGACAGTCGAAACACACAAAAGTTGTAAAACCTAATACAGCTCGAGTCGGAGATTCGCTCGTCGCGAATTTTCCGGCGATCCGTCCGAGGCTTCGACGCGAAAATCATTTTTAATCATTCATCCGCTTAACCTGCTGGTCGATCGGGCACTCTTAATGAAACCGGATTCACTAGCGCACGTATAATTTACAGTTGAAGTCGAATGACAATGCACTGTATTGAGTACTTACTCATACAGCGAAGGTTACGCGCGGGAAAATGTCACGACACTGAGGTCATGCACATAGGAGCGATGCCATGAATGCAATTTATAAGCATTTAACCCATTTATCGTTGTCGCGGCGATAATGCAACGAATACAATATTGAAAATGTCAATATTGATTTCGAATCGGTCGCAATCGACGATCTAACAATGCGAACGTCCTATGAAACGAATCAAGGGTTAAAAGGACACCAAAGATACATTCAAATAGAGAGAGAGAGAGAGAGAGAGGTAGGACCAGGAAACTAATTTTTAGAGCTACCAAATATTTATACACGATGCATCTAATGTTACGTCCAACATATTTCCCTCGCTAATCGAAAGACCGTAATATTCCTTTCAAATACGCTAGAACAAAATATTTATACGCCGCCATTAAAGGAACAAAATATACAAGATAATGTACCTACCATTTCAAATGAATTCAACCAACATCGACAACCTTATTTCCATCGGACTATAAAATAGAAAATTGCATTCTGTTTCACTTCAATACCGGGCAAAATATTCAAACTTTGACAAACAAGCTTTACTTTCAGCCTATTCCCATCAGAAAGGTAGTGTGCTATTTTCTTCGAAATAATGTCGTTACTGATGGTACATTGTATGACGGTTCATTAGACGCGTGAAGGTAATTCTGTGTAAAAATCAGGTCTGAAGGGGTTAAATCATCGTACCGATGAAATTAAAAAAGATTGTACAGTACGTAGGAAAAATAAGTATTCGCGTCTCGTAACTTTGAACAGGCACGAAAATATCGATGAGTTATATCACGTTGCAGAAATGCCGTAGAAAAGCGAACGTTCGGAGCACCCGGTATAACCGTAACGAATCGATGGAGCACGCGTTTTCCGCGCGCGGGTTTCCACTCGAACTTGCGCGACTCGTGCACGATATTTCAATTAACGGCCGTCTAATCCGCGACGTGGAAGGATCCCGCGCGGTTCAGCGACGAGTCGATGACCCGCGGCACGCATATCGGTAATAAAAATGTTATCGTACACCTTAAATATTACGTTCTTTATTTTTGTTCTGACAGAGTCGGGGAAATAATTATCCTCGTCGAAGTCCACAATAATCGCTAATCGTTAAACATACACACGTTACTTAAGAGAAAAAAGAAAAAAAAAAGAGAGAGAGAAAAAGAAAAAGGAAAAGCACGAACGGAATCAATCGAAAGGGAAACGGTCTGTCGCACGCAGATCTTTCGCCAGCCTAACGCAACAATCGGTACGGTTTTTCACGCAAAGATATCTCTCCTCCTCTCGATTTTGTCCGCCTTTCTTTTCTCCGTGTCTTTTCGGTCGTTTCTCTGTTCTCGGAAGATTAAGAAAAACAAAAATAATGAAAGTAAATCCGTTAACTACCCTACGATTAGTCGATAGAAAAAGAAAAAGGGGAAAGGGAGGGGAAAAAGAAAAGTTGTAAAGAGAGAAGAACTTAAGTGGCTAAATGAAACATGCGGTATGGGCGGTGCGCAGTCTTTAATTATAAAAAAGAAGGGGGAGATGTAATCGTGCTTGTAAAATGAAGTACCATCGTCTGAACAAGGGATGCGTGCAGGCTGAGCTCGAAGCCACGAGGATAAGAGGTGTGAGCGTGTGTCTGCCTCTGCTGTATGTATGTGTGTCTGTATGTGTGTGTGTGTTCATTCGCCTCTCTTGATTTCATTTTTTTTTTTTAATTATATATATATATAATATGTATTATGCATATATGCGTATATACATTTTTATACATATATATGTATATATGTTATCCTGTTACCTGTACACATATACATACATACATATTTCTATGATATTCACGGTTGTCGGCATTTAGTGCGGAAACACCCTTTACCACGGTCATTTCCCGCACAATATGCATGCACCCCAAGGGGGAGGGCGGCTCTATCGGTTCTTCTCTATGTCTCTTTAAATCAGCCAGAACAAAAACAAAACTATTCTTTCAACGGCAAATAACACATAGACTACATAAAGCACAATTACAGTATATTTCACAAATTGTTTAAACATTCATATATAATTATACGAATCTTCGCATATGACGGAAAGGCGATTTGATCAATTTAAGGGGGGGGAGAAAGATTACTTTGTAAAAACAATTGTATTCTTTTTTTTCCGTTTTCTTTCGTTTAAAGGACAGGAAAACATTAGGAGATCGAAGGGGCTTGCAAAAAATGGCTTCATCTGGCAGATCGCCGTGCCAGTTTGGATTTGCTGGCTTAGAAATTGCGAGGCCTATCTCTCTCATTTGCTGCGAGAGGTTCTTTCCTAGTTCTTTCATTGTTTTTTTTTTTTACTTTTTAATCTTGTTTCACACGTTTTTTTTTAATATTTATTTATTAGCGTCCCTCTTTTTCCTTTACCTTTTTTTTTCTTTTTTTTTACGCTTATTTTACTCTTCTTTTAAATGATTCGTCTGCATTTCCCGCCACGATCGATGCATAATTTCGGAATGTTGACAATATTCTAATTCTTGTTTTACCTTATCAAGGTGCAATAAATAAATGATATCTCTTTTACACTGAGATATAACATGGTTGGCTAACTGTTAGTTGTATCGCGAGCAGGTGAAGGAGGGTGCGATTACTGCACCTGCCGATATTCAAGCAGTAAGACAACCATTTTGTATAGTTTTGCTTTGCATTTCATCGTACTTTTTTTTTTTCTTTTCGTATCGACGTATACCACTGAAAACTTAAAAAAATAGAAACAAACTTCTGTAACTAGAAACAGTAAGTCATTGCACCGTCAGTTACCACTCACTGCATCGTATTATTATTATTTTTTTTTTTTGCTTAGCTTTTTTCATGTCAACTGATGGGCCGATGTGACATTTTGTAATGTAGTGGACAGAGCAACATTCTCTCATCTATTGATCACATTTTTATCATCGTATTTATATAATGTAATGTACAATATGCAGCTACATTATGATAATCAGTATGTCCAACGCATTCAAACTGACAACACCGTGGGTACTTCACGTATGGTTTTTTTTTGTTGTTCGTAAATTTTTTTTTTTTTCAAAGATATTCAAATTATTAATTAGTCAAATGTGTATTGTATGTTTCAGAGTTAGGTACTTTAATACAATTACTTCCAAGTTTTCCACTTTTCTCGTGGTATCTCTGTGTAAAAAGTGTAACTATAATGCTAATATAATAATAATTATAATAATAAGTTGCACAAGGCAATAGTCCTGTGTGGCCGTTCGAATGTGTGCTTCCGGCCGGATTTCCCCACTCCCCTCCCCCCGGCAAAAACTTCCTGGCACAATGACAACTTTCGATAATCTTTTCACCCTCCACACAAGATCCAAGACGATCTTGCAGTTTGCACTTAGTATTACCTCTTTTTTTTTTATATTATTACTCATTCGTGGGGGGGACAGGTGTGCAGCTGATTTTTTATGATGTTAATATAGCAACTGAATGTTGACAGAATAACGGTCCAATTAGCGATTGGCATTTTTGAGCTGATTGGAGAGCCAATCAAGACCCTCGTAAAGTCCATCTCCACTTGTGGCACACGTTGCTTGGATGTACCAGTTACGATTACGCAAAGAGTGCAGGCCCAACTTGTCGGTAATCTCTGCTGCATTCATTGCATTCGGGAGATCCTGAAATATTATTCATAAATTGATTTCTTTTCGGATCAGCATTATCGTTATACTTTTTCTTGGCACATATCCATTTTACATGTATAGTACATGCTGTTTACACAACAAACATTGCATGCCTTAGATCTTTGAATGCTTCGTAGACGGCTGCATTAAGACGAAGTATGTGCAAGTCAAAGTATATTAATACTTTCAAGTGTCTATACTTACTTGTTTATTAGCAAATATAAGGAGTACCGCATCTCTAAGTTCATCTTCTGCTAACATCCTCATCAATTCTTCTCGCGCTTCACCAATACGTTCCCTATCATTACTGTCAACGACAAATATCAGTCCCTGCAAGTAGGTTCAATCCATGAAAACATGTCCATTATAATTCATATGCATCTCAAGTCAACTATGAAATAAATATATATTTCAATCATATAAGGTTGCAATGAGATAAAAAGCAAGGAACTACGTAAATTTAATTATAGGAATAATGCAACTGATAAAAGATGTAGTTTTTGACTGGACGAATTACATACTTGTGTATTCTGGAAGTAATGTCGCCAGAGCGGTCTGATTTTGTCTTGACCACCCACATCCCATACAGTAAAACTTATATTCTTGTATTCAACTGTTTCTACATTGAAACCTAGAATTCATAATCTCGTGTCAGTAGTTTGTAATTTGCATAGTAATCTACTTCTCATTAACAATAGTATGTACACGCATAGAATTTAATTCTGAAATTGTTTGTAGTAGAATTGATTAATGTTTTTAGTTAGCCCGAGCTTTTGTCTCTAACTCCGATGCGCGTATACTTCAGAATTAAATTCCACGTTCGGCTAACGAGATTAAAAGACAACATAATATTTACCTATAGTGGGAATCGTAGTAACAATTTCCCCTAATTTTAATTTGTACAGAATTGTGGTTTTACCCGCTGCATCAAGACCCACCATCAAAATCCTCATTTCCTTTTTGCCAAAGAGGCCTTTGAATAATGTTGCGAACATATTCCCCATGGTTGGTGCTGGTTATGTAAATACCTGCAACAAGAGATAATACATCAAAACTGAATTAATCATCGACTCATTGCAATATGTTACGCGACGTAAGTACGTTTAAGTATTTCACTTATGTACTGTACATCATAATGTTATCAGTTCCTCGCTATATTTTTTTAATTGAATTACAAAAACACAATCCTTCGATTACTGTTAAACAATTCCAAACCTTTTAGTAAACCTAACCAATGATCAGCATAAGTATTTATAAAAAGAATGAATTACTAATAAACTAATATAGGGGCAAGAGCATCATCTGCAGGAGAACAAAGACAATAAATAGCATATAATCACAAAAATTATAACATTACGCCACTCGAACATAATATATAACATTACTACGGAAAAAAATTAACTATGCCCGACATATGCAAGTCTACGATGCACGACCAATCGACGTGCAACAATACGTCGGGCCTTTAAACTCTGTCGACGAAAAAGACAAGAGATTTTCAACGGAGCTAAAATAAAAAAAATAACAAAATGCAATCGGAACGACGGAAGAACCGCGCTGGAAACGAATTCGACGGAAAAAAAATACAGATTTTGCGTACACGAAATACTGAAATCTTGTAGACAGAACGGACGAAGTAGAAACATGCGTAATGTACTGATACGCCGCTGACACAAAGACTAAAAAGCTAACCTGCACATTTACGAAGACCGCGCGACAAAAAAGAGAAAAGAATGCGAAAGAACGTCGCGAACAACACGAAACGTGGATTTTAAATTGACGATTGAAAGAGACGGAAAGACACAGAAAAAAAAATGAAATGTGTATAGGCACGCACGAGATGCTCACGCTGCCCGCTATTGATTCTCATTTTAATACATCGCTATGATTATCGGACTAGCATACCGTCAGGGATCACTTTAGAGTGTTTCGCCGGTGGTCTATGCACTTTTAAAACGTGATCGGCTAGCTAAAACGCCAATACCGAGGTATTGCAAGCAAGGCGGAAGATATTGTGCGGTTTGCGAAGCCACTGCGTACACCCGGTTGTCTGTCACCTTCGACCTACTCCCCAGCGAATCGTCAAAGGTTCCCCGCTCAAACTTCCATTATTTAGAAATGTCGTCTGATTACCGAGAGCTTTCCGTAATGTCAGGCCGCCCGTACAAGCCACTTGCGTTACTTACGTTTCAGTAAAAAAGATTATTTTCACGAGAAACGATAAAACATAAAACCAACACTCTCGAAAAGTACCGTATGTCAAAATGGCGGACGTGGAAAGGATTCATGCCTTATGCCACGTATAGGGCCCTTGAAATTCTCCGATTGGTTACACCAGTCACGTGACGCAGAGAATTTACGGTGATTCTCTTTTAGCTCGTCGGGTGGCAGCACTGAGGCGTGACTCGTGTAAGTCATCAAAAGTTTCGTGAGAGTGTTAGTGAGTAAGTGAGCCATGCATTCGTGGAATGGCCCACGCTTATGAAAGCGAAAAGATATTCTTTCTTTTTCCCCTCTTAATTAAGAATTCTAGCAATGATGTTACAGGAAAGCACTGCGTCGATGATCGAAGAAAGGTATTGCCGTAAATGTTATAAGGTTTCCCTATTTTGTTGTAGAATTTTGAATTTATTTCAAATTAGACGCTACGTATACACAAAACGTGATACGAGGTTGAAGGATATAATGTTGATTACGCTAGTGACATAGCAGTCAATCAACGAGATATCGAAATGCCGGTAGCATAAAAAAGATTACAATTATGTTATAGTGGATAATTTATAGATAACAGATTTTTTTGTTACACGTCGTTTCATCTGTAATTCTATTAGAAATTATTGTTCTTCGTACATTTTATTTAAGTTTCATTTATTTTCGAGTACGTTGTTCTCGGTATGATAATGAAGAATGAGGTAGAATTCATTTTGGAACTCTGATTTTATTGTATTTTGTACATAGTTAAACTGGATTTATAACGGTGAAAGTATATTTTAGTGTATATGTAATATTTTTTATTCATTCACCTGGATGATGAAACTTTTCATCCCATGTTCCTTCTCCTGAAAGCTCACATTCCTCTACAATGTATGGCATGTCGGTTATTACCTGTAATGTCTCAGCAGAGTGTCCTGGTTTTCTGTGTATAAAAATATGTTAATTATACATTTGAAATAATATCAGTATCAATAAAAGAATTCAATTCATTCAACTGACTTTGGGTGAAAGGAAACTGTAAGTGTATGGTAACTTCTTGTAATAGACTTGCCTAACAATTTTCCCCTCTTTTGATCAACTGCAAAATCTTTGTTTTGAAATTTACTTTTTATCCGAAATTTACAAACACATGCTGCAGAAAAATTTAACCAAGTTATTACATGGTCATTGGACAAAAATTTATATGAGTTGTTAATAATAACTGTACTTGATAAATTTTCTACAAGTAATATTAACTTTTTGGTATCACTTATATGAACAGTACCAAAATCTAACATATATGATGATAATTTTAGCAATGGTAAGCATATTTGTAAAATTAATTCCACTTCCTGGAATTAAGTAATGAGTTTGATACATATTAACTTATGTCAATGCAGAAACAAATAATTTTTTGTTTTAAACCTGATAGTTGTTATCTGGGTATATAATAAATAATGGCTCCTTTAATACAATCATCGAATTACCAAATTCTTGTGTTTTTCTTGTGTGCAATATCATATTAATTAATGTTTCATTCACATTGCATACAATCTGTACCTATGAAGACAACTTTGTTTAAATATTTTTTACACTTTGAACCAAACAAACAATTATATTACTTCTGCACATCCATGCCCATTTATACAAATGCCTACTATAGGTTTACATGGATTAGTTTCAATATAAAGTGATGTGAATTTTATATGAAATGGGTCATATGTTTCTAAAAGCACATTCAGTACATTACTATTGCTGTTACAGAAGAAAAATGTTTTTTTCAGCCTGCAATTAGAAAAAATAATTTTGGTATAAATTTAGAATGTATATTTAAATGATGTATTGGAATTTTATAAGTTCCTTCATACTCCAATTTTTTCCGTTTTGTTTTTATTACATCATTGATGCAACATGTGAATGTTCTATCAGCTTTAGAAATGTTAAAAAGCAACTGTGGCTTAATAATAATTGCTTTTACATCAAATTCTATGGGGAGCAAGTAAAGCCCATCCGTTCTAGAGTATTGATTATCTTGGTATCTGAAAGATAATACCATATTTATTTTTCAGGTCTCGTGAAACACTTGAAATATATACAAACTTATCACTTGGAGCTATTCGAAGCAAACCCAAAACCTTGCAGGCAAATTCTCCTCGGAAATGCCCATTAGAAACACATTTATCTGGATATACACTTATGACTATTGTATCACTGTGTTTCGGTAACATAAATATTTCCCTGGGAGCAACCTTGAGAAATATTTTATAATTAATATTTTATACAATAGTCAATTAAGGGCTAAATTTTTATTGACTCACAGTGCAAACTTTGTTGTTGCTTTCACCGTAACAAGGAAGTATAGAAATTCTAAATTCAATATCTTCTTTTTTCTCTGTTTCATCTTCATCTGTTTCTGTAGGTTTATAAGCATTATCTTCTGTATATTCTTCATTATATTTTGAATGTCTCAACATTTTTTGCACTTCATCTCGTGCTGCCCAAGTCGAATCAGTTGAAGGTTTCCTATAAACAAAATGGAAGATCATATTTAACATAGATCAATATAGTTTCATAACTAAACAATGATATTATATATTACAGAGCTTAACTGTAACTCCCTCATACAAGATGTTGTTTTACGTTGAAAAACGTCTGATAAACTTCCTAACAGATTTCCAAGACTATTGTTGTTTGCCATGGAATCATCTGCTCTTGACATTTTTGACGATTGTTCAAAAGTTACAGGCTCTCTCATTTGTGATTCTCTCTTCCTCTGTGATCTATTATTTTTCAATTCTTTGGATAATTCATCTGTGAATGGAGTGCACACATCGTACGCAACATTGAAAGGAATTCTCTCAGTTGTAGTAGGTTCAACCAAAAACACGTGCCAATTGATAGCTATAGGTAAGACACTTGTATTCTTTAGCAACACTTTTCTGGATGTTAGACGGCTTCCTGCTGCTTCTGTACCATAACTGCAAAGAACAATACTGAAATTACAAACACGAATTGTTCTTTTCAAATTCTTTGAAAGAATGGAAAAGTTTAATTCCCTTTTTGTATCAACGTTGTTTCATTGTTTTCTTACTTAAGGACAGGTATTTTGGTTGAATCTTTTTGTTCTATTGACAGTGATATCGGTGATCCAACAACCTCAACGCAGATCGCTAATGTATACCGTGGCAAACCGGTAACTCTAATTTCTAATTCGTCAGTATAAGTTCCCCAAGTATCGGCGAAGACGTATATATCTACAGGTACGGCTTTAAATGGATCAAGATCGGAATTTAAAGGATCTACATAAATTACCACTCCCACTCCCGGTTGCTTCACTTGGCACAACGATTCTTCTAAAAATGAAACAGAATAACGAACGTTGTTCCTTCAAATATTAATATCGAAATCATCTTTAACGATTATTTTACCAATGATATTTTTGACCCCTCCAAAAGCTTGCTTGAACATAAACTTTATACGATCTTCGATCAGCTTCTCGCAGCTACAGCGAACGGGATAAAAATTCTTTATAGAAATCCAAAAATTCGATGGAATCGCAGTTTCATTTTTTATTATAAAAGTCTTCCTTTCCACTGGAAAATTGTCTCGGTTTCTAATCTATCCTTATACTCGCGTGTATGATACTTTAATATACCTTTTCTTAATGGCAAATTCAAAAATTCGATTACTACTGGTTGCTTTGGAGGTGGCAAAGTCGTTCTAGAAAATTGAACCACTCGCGAACTATCTTCCTCTTCGTAATTTCGTTCTTCCTTTAACAACTTATTGTTCGTCTGTAATTAGTGATTGGTAGACATCTTTATTTTAATTCGGAATATCAAAGATTTCTTTGTTTCGGTTCAAAATATCAAAAGTTCCTTCATTTCAATTGAAAATGTCAAAGGTCTCAGTCAAACAGTTTTACTAAACCAATAAATGGCCATCGAACTTTCATGGTTTTTCTTCGAAAGTAGGGAAACACCTATTATTCTGTAAGAAGTGTTTCCACCCTCGAAAGAACGAGAATCAGGAGAAACAAGTTTGCTTCCACTTCAAAGAAGGCCCCCCATAAATCTTAAAGTTTCATAGAAATCGAAATTGCCCGGGTTACCAGAGTTTCGCCGTAAGATCGTTTACTTTAATGATTCCTGAAGTACGCGTGCTCGGCGAAGATTCCGCCCCCGATTCGGCCGCGCCCGAAACACCCACGGAAGCGTCTTTAAGAACGTCCCCTTGATCCAGATCCGTGTTCATTAATTCCCGCTCCTCTCGCATTTTGTACCGGTCCAACAGTCTCTGCAAAAGTGGCTCGTTAAAGGGGCATTCTTGTGTAACAGGTTCGAAAGGTCGATTTTTTTTCACATAAATCAATACTGTAATACTTTAGAAATATACTTTCAAACATTTAAAGCCGAATTCTAGAAAACGAGGAAACTACAGCATGTTTAGTGCACGATAACTAAAATACCAATTGGTCGGTCACAATACTTGCACAATACTTCGTTAACGATAACAATAATTGGATATAAACAATTTTTTTAATACCCTGAAACCTTCTCTTAACAGCAGAGACTGAATTAATTCTTTAATTAATTCCACATGATCAGTGCTCAGCTTAAAAAGAATTCATAAAAATCGCTCGTTTTTGTTGCTGTTACACAAGACTTAATGGTCCATTAATGCTTCAATAATGATTCAATAAAAGTTCATTAATGGTTCAATAATGATTCAGTAATGGTCCACTAATGGTTTATTAATGGTTCATTTTACTCGATGTTCCTCTCCCTCGCCCCTTTCTTTTTCTATCATTTTTTCCTTCGTTTCAGCGAAACCCACCATCCCCTTCTTCGATTCACCAGCGATGTCCAATGCCGTTTCCAAGCTGTCCACGCGCCATTCGACCCTGCTGAAACTTGTTTTCCACCCGAAAATCTCGGGGTCGCTTCGTGGGAGGTGAAACGTGACGTAAAATGGCTCGATCGAACACTCGATTCCCAGGATTATGATTTTCCGCGTGTCGTCGACGTAACAGGGTATGCATAAGAACTGCACGATTCCCTGCAAACACTCGGTTCATAAGGAATTAAGAGTTCGTGAGTTTTATTTGACTTTTTGAAATTACTCATTTCCGAATTCTTTTTTTTACAATGATTGGTTAACAGGTATTTCTCTGAGGAATTGTGTCAAAATTGAAATTCTAGCGTCAAGAAGAGATTTAATTGACAAATAATTAAAATGAGGAACTATCTATGTTCATTTTAGAACAATTGAATTAACGAATGATAAAGGACTATTTACGTTTCAGAACGATTGGAAAAACAAGTAACATTTCTTTGAACTTTTCAGGTTCTTCTCTAATGATTAATTGGTCTTACAATACGAATCGATGAATATTGAAGCAAATCATTCATTTCTTTCGGTTTAAAAGTATTTCGTTAAATCTTTATGTAACAAGGCAGAAAGATATTGAACCTCTTTTATCGGTACGACAGTTATTTTCATTTTTTCCGTGTGCTTGGCGGTCAGAGTACCATTTTGGGGGCACACGCAAAGTTTTATCTTTTCTGCGTCGGAACCGTTCGCCTCGCCCCACGAATACATCATAGACTTGTCGGAGAGATTCTTCATCGACAGTACATATGTTTCCTCGATGCCGATGTATAAAGCCCTGTTAAACTGTTCTTCATAAGAAAGAATTTTCAAACCAGTTCAGGGATCCAAAAAGAATGTGCACTTTGATTACCAGTAGACTTCAATCTTCGTTGCTTTTATGGCATCGAATAAAATTTATAATTTCTTAATAATTGAAGAAATAAGGGAATTAAAATTATTAATAGCCAAAGTGTGTACACATTTTTTGGAACACCCTGTTTGATGAATTATTTAGAACATCGTGAACCTTGTTGGTCTAATTATCCCTATGCCGAGTGTACGTTCACGTAGAAGGGGTTCAAACTGTTTGAAATCGATTGTATCGTAGTGGGAAAAGAATTCTTCTGTAATCTGTAACACGTATTTGAGCAATTAGAATATCGAAGTAGGGAAGATATCATTTATTGACTCAACTAATTCATGTGATGACCAATGTTCGGTAGGCGCGTCAGGCATTTCTTCGACGTCTTCATCGTCCGATAGAAGATCGTACCTCGAAGTTGATTCAGAAATACTGTCAGCCGTTTCGCCAATTGTCTCGTCGCTTTATGGAAATGAAATTTCAATTTAATAAAATGAATAATAATAAAATTAATCAATTCGATAAGATTAACAAAATTGCAATTAAATTCTGGATTTAATCAAATTATTATTCAGAATCTCATTTTAAAATTTTTGTCGCAGGTGAAATTCTCATTATCTTGATTTCGATAAGGGACAGTATACACAAAATGAACGATATGGGAGCCAACGCACATTCTACTTTCATCATCCATCGTGTGCCGCACACAGACTTCCACGTCAGCGATCCAAACGTCTACGGACTAACGATTTCATCAGTTCCAAACCTGACACGTTTAGTAAACTCAACGTATAAATCTATAAGAAGAATTTACGGTCGAAGCTTTCCGCCGCCTGTTGGTGCAAATCTCGGTTTGTAATTCTAGTCTTTTCGGTATGGCCGCGAGCGGGATGTCCTCCACGTATAATCTATAGATAAATAAAAAATAGAGAACGGTGTCGAAAGCTGTTGACGAGAATACAGTAGAATATCGAGTACCCTAACTCTTATTTGTTCTACGAAGGAGTCCAGAGCAGGAAATATTTTATTTTAATATTTACAAAAATACAATTACAGATGTAAACGCAAGATATAAAATACCAATTGTAAAACAATATGAATTTCTGTTCTGCCACTAATATGAATACAGTACTAAACTCCAATGATAACTTGCAAAAACTTATTCAATTCCTATCACAAAATTATATACTAAATTGTAGACTGTTCAACGTTGTTAATGACCTCAATTGATAAAGAAATATAAAATAAATTTATATAACACTTAGATTGCTATTATTTATATTTCTTTATCAACTGAGGCATTAACAACGTTTAACATTGAACAGTCTACAATTTAGTATATAATTTTGTGATAGGAATTGAATAAGTTTCTGAAAGCTATCATTGGAGTTTAGTACTGTGTTCGTATTAGTGGCAGAACAGATATTTATATCGTTAATAATTTCTTTAAATTCACATAGAATTTATATTCTGAAAGAAGCATTGTTTGCAGCCACTTACTGCAGTACACCAGAATAATGGTCCGGCTGCAGGTCTTTGCACTCGACGGTGACGTTGAAGTAATGCATGGAAACGGGCGAGAGGATCCCGTGGTCTGGATCAACTCGGAGGAGGTTCAAGGGGAGATCGTTGTAAATCTTTTCATCGAGCGGGGTCGTTCGTTTCCTCCATCGGAAATACATGCTTATTTCGCTGGCCACGGATCGCGCTTTATTACACATTTACTATTTTCTGCCTCTATATATTTCCGACCCGTCGATATTCATTCCGAATCGAATGAACGCCGACGATCCCGGAAATAGACGCCGCTCGAAACATGCCGTTACCTAACGTTGCTCACGCAAACCGAGCATTGCCCAATTCCGTCCGGAACACTCGTGTACAGGTTTACGTAATAACGGGCACGTTTATCAGTACGCCTATTCGGCGGCCAGTCCTTTTCCAATTGCTGGAATTTTAACTCTCGTTTCTATCAGCGACCACTTTATTCGCCGATCGAGTTGCGTAACGTCTACACCGATGGCGAACGGAACGTGGAACTACATTGTTCGGATTTCATAGAAAATCCGGGAACAATCGTTATTCTTAAAGATAACGTTCCTTTCGTGCGAAAATGTACATTAGAGGGAAATTTTAAAGCGAAAGGAGACGTTCGAAAACTAGGACACTTCGTATTCTATTTTCATATTATAGTTTCATTAACACTAGGTTTACGGAACGCGTCAAATCGACGCATATTGGGTTTCAGAAATATTATTTTCTAAATGTTTACGCCGATTTTGATTGATGCGATCAAATCTCCAGTTTCCACAATCTAAATAAACGAGCATCAATTCTTTTAGGAATAAAAGAATGAAGTGTACAATAAATGCCCGTAAACCTAGTGTCAAAAGAATCAATTTTTCTTTGATTCTAGTGAACGTTGTATTATATATGAAAATAGAAATAAAACCAGCAGAGAATTGCTTGGGACAAATGAGAAAACTGAATCAGCCAAGTTCTTCAGGGCAGCCATCGAGTGATCTCCTAGCAGTACATTTCGGTTGTAATAACGATAAAAAGCTGTTGACCAGATTCCAGCAGGCGTACCTACAACTACTCGCGAACGATAGCGCGCGTGTGCGAAAGAAATGTAGTTCTACGTTGCTGCGAGCGTTCGGCAAGAACGTTGTACTAGTGTTTGATAACAATGACGTAGATACTTTACTAAGCTGAATGAAATTCGGCTCGTACAGCAGACCATCCCCGATTATTTCCGTTGCCAGCATGGTACAATTGTCACTGAGTATATACAGCTGGTCGACCTGATAAGAATAGGCACGATAAAAACCGGGTCAATCGCTTCGACAAATCGTTTATCATTTACATGAATCCCGTAACTGTCCGGCAGGAAGTACGCGGACAGCGTTATTTCCTCCTGCGACTTCAGCTCGAAGTACGCGGGCCAAATCGCGAACGGAGACAGCATCAGCGTGTTTTCGTTCGTGATGTCCTCAAAAAGGAATGTTAGTTACTATACTGGGAATCCGTATTGGCCGATGTCTGTCAATTTGTCAGATGCTAATTTACATTGACAAATAGTTGAGTCAAGTTCAGAAGCGGACGCGGTTAAGCCCGGAAAACAAGAATTGAGAAAATTAATGCTTTGCTTTCTAAAATTATTACTTGACGTATTCAGAAGCTATAAAAAAGACTTTCTGGAAGGAACGAAGAAATGAGTGAATCCTTTAATATCTGAAAAGAATATTATTTATTCCATTAGAATTTACAAAAATCAAGAAATATCAAGGAATGGACTTAACCGCATCTGAGCGACTCAGTTATCAACCCTTTATAGATGAAGATTTTTTAAAGTAGAATCCTTAGTATCTTTACCATAGAGAGTCAAGTTATACGTCGAAATTTTAAATAGAAAATTACATAATTATATAGTGATCTCTTGTTGTCATTAATATTAGTAGTATTAACCCTTTGCACTCGGAAGTTTCTCACTAGAAATGTTTAACACCTCTTCACGAGACAAAGATGATATTCTTTGAGACTAACTCGAACAGAAATCACAAGTACAATGAGGAACAAAACTATTTTATTTCAATACTTCACGTATCGAGGCATTATACAAAGTTCAACATTAAATATCAGATTTTATAATTTTACTACGTCAAATCAAGTGGCAATTGAGAGTCACCTTCCGAGTGAATAGGGTTAATAGTTTCTTTTATAGATGAAAAGAGAAATAAAAATAAAGGAATAATGGTTGATACTAGGGGATAAACCAGGAAGACGTTTACTTCGATGTACATCGAGCACCAATCGATTTCGCCCATGATGAAAAATCGTCCTTCCCCGCCGATATTCTTGAACTTCATCGCCACCTGAACCTCCTCACCCACGAAACTTTTCTTGCAATCGAACATAATGTTTCTGATCCTCGCGCACGTCACATTCCAACTGTCGATGGTACCTTGACTGTCAATTGTCGACTGCAAACGATAACAGAAAATGATTTACATACATGAACAACATAGTTTCACTACTGTATCAACTAAAAAGCGAACAGCCAAGAATATTACAACCTCTCTTGAATAGATGCCTGGTTCCGGATGAGAAACGATTGACGTTTTATGGATGCTTTTCGAATCATTGGAATGATCTTCGTGTTGATCCATCTCTGTTAAATCAAAATTAATCAACAGGATCTCGTACAGTATTAATTAATCCCATAAATAATGAGATTTTTTCATGCTAAACTTTATACATAACGTTACAATATCTATTGGCAGTAAAGGAGAATATATTTCAAGTTTAAAAAACGTTTGTTTATATTAACACGTTGAGTGCCGTACAATTTTGCCGAGAAAAATATACAAAGTAAAAATAATGGAATATCAAATTATGTAATCGAATTGCGTTATTATTATTGCAGGTTTATTTTGTTGAATGTCGCATTAGGTAGTGTTACTTGTAATATAGAAAAGTTTTCAAATAATCCTTTAATCAAATGAATTATAATAATTCCATTTGGTTGAGGTCGCGTTAATTTAAAAAAAAAGACTTGTAATGAAACGTCTTATTTATGGGATCACCGAATAGATTAGTTTTCCTTATTTTACCTAACAAAATCGGTGGATCCTTAACTCCTTGCAGCCTAATGATCAACGGCTTTCCATTCTGCACGTTCACCACCAGAATCTCTTCCGGTTCGTCGATCATGTTACAGTAAAACGAAACGATCAGCTTCAGCTGCATTCCGGGAGGAATAATCGATTTGTCTCTTGACGGGGAGTCCATTGAAACTTGAAAATAGGACCGACACGGTCGTCCTTCTAGCCGAAATTTCGCCGGCGATACGGTGACGTTTTGCAACCTGATCGTTTTCTACGGTACCATTCAGCGCGAGCAACGTTCATTGCAAAGTAATAGATTTTTCGTCGGTCGCGCAAGCGAATTTGAAATCGAGAGCGTACTTGGTAGTGCTTGTTCAATTTGTAGTTTCGAAACTGCACGTAATTCGAATCAGCGACTAACACTGTTTTCAAGAATTCCATCCTGATTATGCTTCTCTTCGTTTGACCAATTAGACGGCGGTTAGGCTTGAATTTCGACCTACTTTTTGTTTACGGAGATCATTATTTATCCTTAGTAATTATTGCAATAAAAATCTATTGATTTAAGCTAGCTGACTTGAACTAGTCGATCAAAACCCTTTATTTTTTACTTTAACACGTTGAATGCCATGGTGGTCACCAATGACCCCCAACCAAATCGAATTACTGTAGTTCACTCAGTTAAACTATAATCGTTTGAAAAGATTTGTATATTGTAAATAATGCTACTTAATGCGATGACGTTCAGCTAGATGAACATGCGATAATAATAATGCAATTCAATCGAACGGTTTAATATTATTTCCTTTCCATTTCGTGTATTTTCCTCTATGAAATCGTGCGGCATTCAACGTGTTAAATTCACCCCTTAAGTCCTTCCAACTTCACTCTTTCAGTCTCCACCACATTTCCTTAATCTTTGAATATTACTGAAACTTCTCAAATCGTCGATTTTAGAATATAAATAATGTATTCTTTTAGACGATGTAATTTTATTAAAGAAGCATGAACGTTAGCCTAATCCCAAAAATGGCAAGAACACTCGAATGGGACCAGGGTAGGAAATGGGTGAATATAATCAACAGATTTCAAATGAATACCTATCAACAGGGACTTTTTGCAAACACGTAATTTCCGTTAACAACGACTGAAAATCCAGTTCTCTTTTCGTTGGCTGTGCAGATTCTAACAATTTCTTATACTCGTCCCAAACTCTTAGTTTCGGCGGTTCTAACATCGAATCGGTGCGGTCTAGAAATTACAATACCCTGAAATCTCGTTGTTCAATAAATAATATCTAGCGAACGATTGTCATACCCAATTGAGTTTCGTACTCTTCACCAGCATCGTTAATTTTCATCCGCGTAATTTCCTCTTTAACTCTGCTCGTGTGTTCTTTCAACAGTTTTATGTCACCCGGGCAAGCGTTTTGCAATTGACCTCTGTAAGTCTGCAAAATTCTCAATGTTCGATTTCTTTCTTATATTCGACCATACCAATACGAACGTAGAACACGAAAGAGGACTCCCGTTGAAACATTATATTCCGTTGGCCTGCGTCGATCACGTTGTACGACATTTTCCAATTACATGACCCGGACTGCGACGGATTCTGGAATCTTCGCTCGTCCTCCGCGTCCATTCCCTCTTCGTCTTTGGCGTCAATCACACGCGCACAGGCCATTCCGTTAATTAAACCCGCCGTTAACCAAGAGCCGCCGGTTTTGACAAGCGTCAATTAAACGGTTGTCAAAGGGACGACCGTACAATTTGCCAATGAAACAATCGCCGGGGATCGGGGAAGGTGCAAAATAAAGCCCGGCGCCCGTCGCTTTTTTTTTCGAAATGTCGTTTATTTAGAAAAACATGTTTTTTTTTTACAAAATCGAAAAATAAATGTCTAACATCTAAAAGATTTAAATCTACAATCGAGAAGCTGATATCGGGACGTGAAAGAAGGGAACAGATTACATTAATTTTAAGATTATGATTTATTTGGAAACAATTTTTTTTCTTTATATAAAGGTTTAGAGAATGAAGTTCTATGTACAAAAGGGTTACGTTAGTAAAATACTAGGATTTTATATTCCTGGCCGTACACCGTGCAAAATAGTTTCCTCTTACACCGAGAGACGTACACACGTTTTTCTTTGTCTTTATGTATAATCGTTATTTTTTTTTTTTTTTTTATTCGTCGCGTGTTCGTTTTCCTTTTTTTTCCCCCCCATTTCGTTTATTGCGAGTCTCGGACTCCCTATACTCTTAACGCTTGAATCTAGTTTAACCCTATGGACGCCGACACGGACGATGCTCCAGTTCCAACGTCGCGATCGCATAAGGTACACTTATTACATTTATTGTGATCCGTGAATACGAAGAACAATTTTATCTCGTTTCGTTTAACTGCACAATTAATTTCACGTTATTGTTCGACCTCTCTTTCTATGTATATATATATATATATATGTATAATATATATAATTCTCTTGTAACACGCAATTTATAGACATCATATGCATGGTTCCACGTGTACGACATTACATGTTAAACGCTTTGTACAATCTAACGATACAAATGAAACGGGGATGATCGTTGGCTCCCGCCTTACACAGGTCGATCCAAAACAGAAGCTTGAATCTTGTTTCTTTTCTCCTCGTGTCTTTCTTTTTCATTTTTCTTTTTTTTTTCGTTTTCGGTTTCCTTTTCCTCCCTTCGAACTACGATTATCTCGTTAACGATTCTCCATCGTTTTACAGGTTCGTCTAACGTACAAGAAACGAAATTAATACACTTTCGCTCGATAGAAGCATACAGCGCAGAAGCGTTAGTTCTTACTTAATTATACTTGCTTTATTTACTTATTTATCTTTTTTTTTCGTTTTATTCGTTTATGTTCAGTGTATCTGTTAAGCTGAAAAGGAATGGGCTTAATAACGAGACGCGCGTCATGTTCCATTAAACAACACTGTATTTTTCTTCGCCTCGCTTCTTTCTTTGTTTTCTCTCGTCTTTTTTTTTTTTATTTCGTTCTTTCTTCTTCTTCTCCTTTAAGCCTGTTATAGGTTCAGAAATGATGTGATCTTTGATAAGAGTGCACTTATTTAATCTATACGTAAGCATACACAGTCCATGGAAACGCAAAACAAGAGTTTCCGCGCTCGCGAGAGAGAAAGAGAGATAGTGGGGGGAAAGTGAGAGTGAGAGAGTGAAAGAGAGAGAGAGAGAGAGAGAGAGAGAGAGAGAATTTACAGTGTGAATTTTTAAAATTCATGCACGTACGCCATACCGGGCTTCTAGAAATCGAATTTTGAATAAATGAGGAACGTAAACGTTTCGTATCGATCGTCCATCGAGAATGTTCAGCACAGAGTCAAACTAGGTTCAAGCTTCCCGTGAAATTTCGATTTGCCGTCGTTTCGTTTCTTTAAATAATCAATTATATTATTTATATTTACATCTGGTAATCGTTTTTAAGCGCCAATTTATCTCGATAACTACCGTAGCTTGTCTGACGAGTCCTCTATGTTGCGATGACGATAAGCGTGGACGTTGTATGCAGGGAATAAAAGGTCTTTATTAAAAGCCTATTATCGTTTGGAAAATATAAAACCCCAGATTATACTTCACTATCCTACAAATACAATGCTTACTTCAAACTTGTGTGTGTCTGTATGTGTGTGTGTAATGTGTCTGTTGTCTGCCTGTGAGTGTATCTGTGTACGTGTGTGTGTTTGTGTGTTTAATGTTGTTGCTTCGTAACGGTGATATTGTTGTTCCGTCCGCTTCAATCTTAGGCAAAAAACCTGCGATCCCCCTCGTCGTGTGTGTCATAAATTAAACGATAAAAATTAAAATTCCAGCGGTTTCGTTTTACACTGAGACATGAATTTCTGAAACATTAGTCGTGTTTCCGTTTACCGTAAATCTAATTCTAGATTTCTGTGTATTCTGCGATTCCTCTTGGTATCATTATTATTTTTTTTTTTTGTGTTTTTCTTATTGTTGTTTTTATACAATACACCAGCTATGTTTTACATTTCACATTTTGCGTCTGTTTCGTTTCGTTTTGCTTTATTTTGTTAGCTGGAAAATCTCAATATATAATTTTATCCATTGCAATTGTACGAAGTGAACGTTCTTACATATATACAACCCACGATCACCCTTAAGCGTACAACTTCCATGTAAATTGTTATAGAGTTCGATGCATGATCGTTTATTACAATCCGCGTACTTCAATTACTTTTTCTTCACTTGCCCAGTCCTAGTGCTGCATACTGTTCTTCCGTCACTTCCGTCATCATCAGATTTCCATCCGGCAGAAGCAGAACTACTCTTCTGGTGCCACCTAATTTTATGACACAACAGAAACGTGATATTAATATCATGCATCTTACACAAGGAACAAAAAAAGGAAAAAAATTCCATCTCATGTGCAAAGTGAATTACTAAAAATAGAACATCCGAATATTGTCTGTAAAATACAATGAAATGTATCGCGTTGCTTTTATGAGGATCAATCAATAAGTTACACTCTCAAATTTCAATTTTAACAGAGATATCTGATTGTTGATAGACAGCATTATTGTACGGTAAATTTTAAGACGTTCACGTGGATCATTCGTCTTTTACATTCATCATGCAAATAACGTTAATTTGAATATCAAACAGATCTCTTATTACTTATTGACTGACTCGCATAAATGTTTCAAAAGAGTTCAGATGTTCTGCCTTCCACGGTCGCAACAGAGTCTATTAAAACCATCACTTTACCTGGTGTAGGTTCTTCCGCTTGCACAACTTGAGCTACAACTTGTCCATGACCGTCGCCATCTTCCTGTCCCTCGGTGACGTCCGTGGTACTGGTGTTATCCATGATGGACATCACCATCGGGTTTTCGGTGGGTTCCGAAGTACCCTCCTTCACGTAAAATTGCGAGGCCAGGTTCACCTGGTCGGGTATCAGCTGAGCGACAGCCTCCGCGACAGCGTGGTCCAACGTTAGCACGGACCCGCCGTCTCCTTGCTGTTCCGTGGTAACATACACGCACTGCTGCTCACCGTCAGCCTCTCGTGTCACCAGTAATGTTTGACCGTCCTCGGCTTGACCAGTCACTTGATAAACAACACCGTCCTCGCCAGTTATCGTTACCAAATTCGACGTGTCTTCCGTCACCTTCCTCTCCTCGGTGATCTTCTCTTCGGTCTTGGTGACATCGGTAGAAGCAATAGCGATTGTGCTAGTAGAAGTCACCGTGGCCGTAGAGAGTTCAGCCGCGATCGAAGCTTCGGGGGTGGATGTTGTCTCGGTTAATGGCGTCGATGCAGTCGTGGCTGGTACCGCTACAGCTGGAGCAGTGTCGTCCAAGCAGGGAAGGTCCGGAGCAGGTACGGTCACGTTCGACAAGTTGATTTGTGCAGGCTCACTTGTCTGAACGATGGTGCCTGTTGTTCCGCCAGGACTCATTTCGACTCTCATTATACCACCACCCTCCGTGAGAGAATCGAGTGAAGGTAGAACCAACTCTGTAGTCGTGGTTGTAGCGGAGTCGCCAATATTGTCCGATGTAGTGGTAGGCGTTTTGACAGTTGACAATGGTGTCGTAGGCTCCGGCTCGGGTTCCGGTTCGGCTGGCTGTTCAACAGGTTCACCGTCCGGACCGATGATACGTCCCGTTAACGGGCACAGCGTGAACGGCCGAGGCGGACTATCCGGTTCCGTGGTGGTTATGGAATCCGCTTCCGGCGGTGGAAGTTCCGGTTCACCCTCGCTGCTACTTTCTTCAGAACCAACCTCGTGGAATTCCATGTGAAGACCATCGCCTTCAGCAAGTTTACTCTCTTTCGGTTTGTTTCCTGGAGCTGTCGCCGATGGTGTCTCAGCCAACTTCCCTCTACCCCGTCCGACGGTAGCACGAGCTGCTGCCAGGAGGCCACGGCCACCTGATTTAATGATGCCCGCTGCTTCCTGAGCTTTCCTCTTTGCCATTAACAACTTTTGCTGCGGAGATAATAATGACTGTGGCTTACCGACTGGTGTTTTCGGTGATTGTTTCACCTGTTGCACTGGACTAGTTCCAGACTTTACCACTTGCTTCGGCTGCGGACTAAGCACCGTGAACTTCGGTCTGATCTGGGTAACATTACCAGGACTCACCGAGTTACTTTGCGTAGTTACTGCTGTCGTTCGTTTTTGTAGCACCTGACGTGTTTGCTGCGACTGAACTTGTCTCGGGGCTGGCGCCCTAACAGGTGTGCGAATCGTGGATCCGATTCCGAGTACGCTAGTCGGTGTCGTCGCACGCAGCGGGGGTCTCGGTAACAAAGGCCGACCGTCCGCACTGCGTTGGCCTGTAACAGGTCCAGGACGTATTCCTGTACTTATTCTTGGCTGTAAAGTTATAGGAGCCGGCACCGCGGTCACGACATGTATCTGCGGTAACTGTGTCGGATCTGGTTTCGGCTGGATCTTTATAGGCTCTGTTTTCTGTGTACCTCCTGCTTTACTCGCAACTGGCTTAGAAACTACTTTCATTTGCGTTACTACTTGACTTCCATCCATTTTAGATACCACTTTGACCGGTGTCACGGAGTTCGACTGCGAGGCGGATATTACTTGCTTTCTCACTACGTTAGTATTATCTCGATTTTGAACCATCAATACACCTTGTGTAGTCGGCGAACCTTTTACGGCTAATTTTCCACTCGGCGACGAGTCCAACTTGATGATGCCATCTTTCCGTGACATGACGTATACGCCAGACGTTAAGTTCGGCATTTGCTTGGGGTCCACTTTAACAACTCCTTTCGCGTTAGCAACCAAGACCGGCGGTTGGTTAGATTTTGCTCCTTCGGGGGATTGTAATCCCAGCGAAGTCGCAAGATCTGTTGACGAACCGCTTGCCCGGTTAGACCCGTTCGACTGAGCGTTGGCACGATTAAACGCCCGTTGAATCACATCACTTCGACCCAACAGTCTCTCCTCCTCGGATTCTCCAGTCCAATCTTCGTCACTACCCGTGTCACCTTTTGCTCGTTTCGCAGCGCTACTGCCTCCGTCCTCAGAATCGCTCTCGGAATAGTCTATTCTTCTCTTACCTAATACTAAAAGATGTACAAATTTTTAATATTTTTTTTTTCTCACAAATGTCGCCCACGTTTACTAAGTAAGATACGTCTTATGATAAATGTACACGTACAATCATTATCTTCATCTTTCATTGAACCGCACCATTGTTTCACTTGATCCATAGCTTTTGATTTACTCGAGCGCATTGGTCTCCTGAAGACATGTTTCATTATGAAAGCATATATTTTTTGAAATTTGTTCATTGTGTGATAGGTAAAATGGCATCTTACCCCACTTGAGCTGCAGTACTGGGCCCAGGTTTAGCTTCCGCTTTTATGACTGTTTTTTGAGGATGCCCACCACCTCGCGCTGCTGCCTTTGCATTAGCTTGTTGCTGAGCCGCTTTCAGTTCTTTTTGCTTTGCGAGGTTTCTTTCAAATTCTTCTAATAAATGTTTACACGTTGCTACATGCTCAGCAGGCTCCCATGTATTGTGCTCGCTTAAAATATTTCCCAATTAATAAAAATTACTGCAATTATTCATTCTAAATATAGGGAGTTCTTCTTAAATTTAACTTACTGCCCATATCCTTCCCATTTTAATAAGTATTCCGAACATCTCTTTTTTGGATTAAATCGTTTAGCTAAGATTTTTTCTACTGTATATTCTTCATCCGTTGTGTCCCTATCTTCTTCACCAGCTTTACTAGATTTACCCTACGAGAATAAATAAATTAAATTTATTATTAATGAGAAGAATGTAAATTAATTGATTAACTGAATGTAATAAGCCAACCTTAGGTTTTATGGAAGGTTTCAACTTTGGTTTTTCCTTCTTATCTCCTTCGATGTCAAAGAATTCACCTTTTTGATTCTTTGCTTCTGAACCTTTAACATCCTTCTTATCTGTGTCTTCTGGTTGTCCATTTCTGATAACTTTACGGACAACCACCGGCTTCCCTAGAAAAGTACAGACTAAATTTTAGAATATTTTCTTTATAAAATGTCCTAATAAAGTTAGTCTTTAGTATACAATCTACCTTCTGCATTGGTTGTTTGATTTTGCCTTGGTGCATCTTGCATTTTGGCATTACTGATTTTTGTAAAAGTTTGAATGGTTTTCCCAGCTGCAATCCAGGAATCTCTAATGTGCGTATCCATTTTGCACCACTTTTGATATAGTTTCCATGAATTTGTAGAATCTCTATCCGGACCTTCTTGCTGAATTTGTGAATCTTTCCATAAAAGGAAAGCCCACACTTGTGCTTTTTGTTCATTCTATAAAAATTTATCAGAAAATTGAATAAAACTATTACATACAGATTATTTGCTAACACTATATAATGATATATGATATGTAATAAGCAGTACTAACATTACTATTTTCACGAAAGTGTGATACTTGAGTACAAGCGCCATCTTTTGTACGATGTTTTTGAAACTCTTCAATGAAGTGAAAGACTGAATGACACTGTCCACATACTAGAACATCTAACCTTCCCATTTCTTCTTGTGCAGCTGGTAACATAATGAAAGTATATTAAAAATGTTAAAAATAATTATTCACTTTATAGTCACAAAATTTCTTCTTGTATTCATATATGTCACAAAAAATCGGTATGTCAGGTTCCTCATATTTATGTACCAATGGCTACCGACTTATTAATTCAAAAAGTCTGTTAGGTAACTCTCTGAAACTGTACAAAAGTATGTATTTATACAAGTTTCAAAGTGTAATAGTTACTAGAATTCTATGGTATGTTTTGTATTAAGTATATACATTTATACCAGTGAAACAATTTTTATCTTTTTCTTATATGCAAATATATCTAAGTGATAAACAAAGGTAAATGATGCAAATAACAATCTTACGTCTAAAAAAAAATATAGATGTTACCTTTAATAGCAGTAGGATTACTACTGATGGCCGAAGGGCCATCGCCTCCCTCCATTTTGCTTAATAAGATATTTGAGTCTCTATCCACAACGTTGCTTTCTAAAAATTAAAATTGTTTTTTAATCCCAAGTACAAAAAAACCTACATATATTACATAATGAACCAAATTAACACTGCATTATTGTGACTTTTAAATAAATAATTTCAAAATTAACCAAATGCAGTAACATAAAATTAAAATTCACTATTTAATTTCACTTTGATCACATCATAATTCGTCAACACAAAGAAATTAAAACTTCCATCAAAAGAACTGCATCATGGATATAATTTATGGATATAATCCATGATACACAAAGAGCAATCAAAGAGAAATTCTTAAAAGCAATAAAGTCTAACGTTTAACTTTCACTGTGTAATATGAAACATCCTTTAATTAATATTTACAAGTCAAGCAGTGCACCAGCGAATCCTGTTAATATTTGCTTCCCGAGTAAATACATAGGCGAATTAAATAAAAAAATACTCGTCTCTATGAATAATTGATACGATAAACCGTTAATATTGTTATTATGCCACAGCACAGGCGAACAGAATAAAAATTTCATGATTCGGAGTTCAAAGTTTCGCGGGTCTTGGAAAAATTTACACGCAACATGCCGGTGGAAATCGAACTGCGAACATTTTTTAATAAGACACTACTGACGTTGTTACGGCGATACGGAGGTTCACTGCACTCACACACACCGCTACCATCGGTAATTTTACGAAGCGTTTATGATCCTGCAAGCTATCACGAGCCTCACGCAGCAATACTTTTTATTTAAACTAAACAAATTCCCGCATAAATGGTAAGACATCGGATCACAGCATGGAGTCATTGTAAACGCGGCCAGTGGCGTAAGTTACCAACGAATAAAACTCACAGATTCGATCTTGAAATAGTAGCCGGCTCACCCGTGAAAGAACGTTACCGATACAACGTGACTATTCTAACTGCAGATAACACGGCCGTTTAGAATTGAAAGAAACATTTAGAAACGATGCCATTGCCGCCGTCGCCGTGGTCGCCGCCGCAGACTCGTCCTCCGTCTATCATGAGCAAGCCGATGCTCGTCAAGATGGCTCTCGTCACGAAAACTCTCCCCGACTATTCACTTCCTGTCCACCCATGAATATTTTTCGAACACACCTGTCCGATACTGATTTCTATGGAACCAACAATAAAACCAATGATATTCACTTACGCCCGGTATACCGTGGAAAAATCAGACTTCCTTGATCTGGAAAATTGCCGTCGCCGCACGAGATGGGATGAAAACAGTGATCGCGTCTGACGATGGTGGCGCCATGGCGCCTGCCCGCCGCGGCAACAGCTTACCTTTTGGCGGGAAAATATTACTGGAAAATTTACCTTTCCCCTTTCTTTACGACGTTACTTTTTCTACAGAGCTATTTCTTGCGATCGGACTATTATATTTGAGATAATCCCCGTCGAAATACATTGAAAAATTCCGTTTGAAAAGTGGCTGAATCTCGTACACCCCTTTATTGATTTCGAATCTGCCGCTTTAATTCATCAAGTTCTTCTATGTTCCGGCACTGTATCGAGTATAGAAAAGGCAAGTTTATGTTAATTAATGTCAAGACGATTTCGCAAATAGTCATTGGTTATTGCGCGCAGATTTATGAATTGTGTATGATTAATTGTTCTTTCCTTTAGCTGTTACTCGCGTTTCGTACGCGCACACTTTACCTTTATCGACGATGCGTTTCCTCTGATTTATGAGGAGAAATTTCAAATAATAGGTTCTTCGTATTGACCGAACGCACGGGGAAAAGTTATTCATTCGATGTACGCATACATTAATATGAATTAATGCCTCTCTTTCGCGTAATTCCTTTTGTAAATATTATTTCTTCATGTTATTCGTTTGAAAATATGAAAAGGCTTTATTATTATTACCTTCAATCGCGATTTTAACCCATTGTTTTTTATGTCACTAGTAGTATAAACAACATTAACCTAGTTCATGAGACTTAGCTTATACATAACTGTCTAAGTAAACAAACTTTTAAATGTACCTATGACTATATGACTAAGGTGTGATTTTTAAATTAAACAAATTTTATGTTTTGTTATAGTTCCATTTTAAACATTGAAAAATGGCTGATGATGAAGAGGAGAAGGAATATCGGTGGGAGACTGGTTATGAAAAAACATGGTATTATTTCTTTATTGAAATATTCTTTATGTACGTGATTCCTATAATTCTGTAATTAATAGATATAATTATGAATTAAGGGAAGCAATTAAAGAAGATGATCATGGACTTTTGGAAGCCTCGGTTGCAGATATTATTCATAATGCTAAAAGGAAGCGTCAGTTGGACAGGAAGGTTGGTGCCAGATTAGGTATGATGAGGCATCTTTATATAATTCTTGATGCTTCTGAATCAATGTCTAATCAAGATCTGAAGCCAACTCGTTTCTTATGTTGCTTAAAGGTATATATTCAATAATATAACAATTTTTGTTTATTATATTATTTTATGTTATTTATTACTATCTTGTGGTTCAAGCTCCTAGAACATTTTATCGATGAATTCTTTTATCAAAATCCTATAAGTCAGTTAGGAGTAATTCTTACAAGAAATAAAAGAGCAGAGAAAATTAGTGATTTAGCTGGGAACTCTAAAAAGCATATTAAGGTACATCTATTTTTAAACCATAATCAATTTCTAATTTCATGTCTTAAACACATTATGTTCTTTCTTTTAGGAATTAAAAGCTCTGCAACAAATTCAACCAGCAGGTGAACCATCGTTACAGAATTCCTTAGAATTAGCTTTAAAATCTTTACGGCTTCTACCATCGCATGCTAGTAAAGAAGTATTAGTAATTATAGGAGCTCTTACAACATGTGACCCAGGAGATATAAATGAAACGATACAAGTACGTGTTATTGTGTATGTTACAAGAATTGTGCCCATTATTTCCATAATAATATACTACAATTTTAGAACATGAAAACAGATTGTATAAGATGTAGCGTAATAGGATTAGCTGCTGAATTATATATTTGCAAAAGAATGGCTACGGCAACTGGTGGAGAACATGGTGTTGCATTAGACGATAAACACTTTAAAGAGCAGTTGAACATGCATATAGATCCACCACCAGCTGCAACCAGATTGGATGCTGCTCTTGTTAAAATGGGTTTTCCTCATCACGCTTTACAGTCTTCTGCAACTGATACATCCATGGCAGTATGCATGTGGTAAATTTCTTTCATCTGTTCCACATATGATCATGCATTTTTAACTGTCTAATGGAAACGATACATTTTCCTACAGTCATGCAGTAAGCGCAGATGAAACTGTAAAACTTACGAGTACAGGATATCTGTGTCCACAGTGCCTTAGTAAACATTGTGAACTTCCTGTAGAATGTAGAGCCTGTGGACTCACTTTAGTGTCTGCTCCACATTTAGCTCGATCTTACCATTATTTATTCCCTGTTGAGCCATTTAAAGAAGTAGGATACGAAGGAACTCCTTCGATTTGTTATGGTTGCCAAAAAACTTTATCCCAAAAAGATAAAAAGGTATGGTACATGTAATATAATAGACAAAAGATGTATACGTGTAATTCTGTTTAAATCTACGTCCACAGATATACATTTGCGGCAAATGTACCCAAACATTTTGTATAGACTGTGAGATATTTATTCACGAATCTTTACACACGTGTCCAGGCTGTGCAACAAATCCAGAAACATATCAAAGATCCACGGAAAGAACTTAATGTACTGAATGTATGTAAAGTGATATTATTAATTTTAGTTAGTTTATACTAAATATTTTAATAGCTAAAACTACAATCTAGGACCAGTTCTATGCATACAAATTTCTTAGAACTGATCCACGATACAAGTGTACGAAGATCTCCTCTTATCGAAGAGGAATAAATAACTGAAAAGACGAATAAGTTAAGCAAGTAATTACGATGGATAGTTGTTTTTTCTTCTCTTTCTTCACAGAAACCATCTCCTATCAGACATATTTTCGCAAACCAAATAATTTATTCAATATAGTATATTTATAGATATTAAATACATCCATTTAACAAATGTCACATGACAAAGCATCTTATCCATACAATAATACAATTCACTGTTTCATATTTCTACCATATTTCTCTTTCAAAACTTCTAAAATGGGATAATTTCCCAAATATAATAACAATACTTCTGAAAACAGTTGCCAACAATGTAATAACGATCTCAACATTCTAATCAAATCGAAATTAGTCTATTAACACTTCACCTACCGGAAACCTATTAACGCTCTTCTCAACTGTTACATTACATGAAACAGAATCTTGATAATCTTCTTTCGCATAATAATCCCCAGAGAAAGGATCAGACGACTCGTCGACTCATGAATTCCAATTTACCACGTTGACAAAGTCGATTAAAAAATCCTCGGCTGTTAACCGTCGATTTTTAAATGTCAGCGAGACAACCGTCGACAGATGAAGTGTTAAGTTCCCCCGGTTAGTATCCGGCTTCGCCAAGTACACGGTGAACCGATGTTCACCAAGGCGAAAGGGAAACAAAACAACATCAGTTGTTTATGTACTCACGTCCGAATGACACAGAGACTTCTTTCCCCCAGGCAGAGAACCCGAAGTTTTTCAAGCGTTAACGCGGTCGCTTTATAATCATGGTGGGAGGTGATTGAAGTTTATTAGCTAGCGGACAGGTGGAAGCGAGCATCGTTATATTAGAGCACATTATTAGTTTGCGATCGTACTCCGGTGCGACCGGTTCTACGGTGTCGACCTACTTCCGATTCAGTTACGTATGTCCATCCTGTCTGGACAAAGTGTCCTCGTACGTGAGACGTTCCCCTCGCGGCTGGTTTTCCTTTTGACACGTATCGACAGAATCAGGTAAGCCGATTTTTACCGGATCATCCGCGGTTGTGCTTCTACCCGTCGCAAAAATCATGCGATCCGAATACTCGTCTGTGCTTCACGATTATTTTTCATTTTAGAAATTCACGGTCATCGTTTGTAACTGATAGACCGCAAGATTCTTGCATGCCCGTACCCAATACCGATCCTCCGTCGCGATTAAGACGGAAACTTTCACGGAATATCGTTCCTTTTAATCGATTATTCAGACAGGAAGCAATATCTCATTTCATCCGAGACACTTCATCGAGAAAACGAAATTACGAAGAAATATCCGCGGTCCGGTCGCAACGAACGTTTAACGCTTATTTTCGTAAAAATCGGTAACGCTCTTTTCCGTGTGTCTTCGTTATCTCACGGTTTTTTCCGGGAGATTCGATCGCCGGTCGTCTGTATTTGTGTTCCGTTTGTTTTCCTTTTTTCCGTTTCAACGTTCTGACCGACGAGTGATGGTATTACAGACGAGCGCACGGAAATGTACGCGTGCGTGTGCGTGAACGGTAGAATTGTGGAAGATAGTTGTTAGTCAAGGGAAAGGTAGAGGGTTGCTTTTGCAATGTTCCCTGGTGTAGGTGATGAACTTGCACCACACGCGCGCGTATGCAGGTACAGGTGTTCCAATGCTGAATATTTCCTTTATCGTTATTCCACGAGGGTTATCTTTTCGCCGACGACGTAGAACATATTCTCCGCCGTTTATTAACGTCGGTTTTAAAAGTCTGCAATTTGTCAGTGTTTCGCGATAGGAAACGTTGCGTGCTTTTCTATGAACAAACGCGCGGGACGATAATGAAACGTGACAGAACACGATTCCACTTTTCGTTAATCCCAGTGAAAGTGCCGGGAATCAATGTGGCAGTTTACGAATCGACTGTCATCAGCCATTTTTACGGGGAACAGCGTTGCGAGAACGGATGCAGCGGCGGAAGAGAAAACACTCGCTATGATTAACGTTTAGGATCAACGGGACGACATGGCGTTTCGTTTCACTCCTCGTCGTTTCGCGCTATTCCGTCGGTGATCCGTAATTTATTATCTCCCCGCGAATTAGACCGATTGTCGTTCCGTCGTTACCGTCAATTGTGTTTTTCTTTCGACGTTCAATGTCATCGGAGGCGATTTATACGCCGAGTCGCATCGTTCGTTAACGAGGTTGAGAAATCAATTAATATCGGCAGTACAATGTTTCGAAAGATTGTCGGCGATATTACTGGTCGACACAATGCAACGATAATTCCTTGATCTCAAAATTTTGCGTAGATGAAACGACCACGTTTTCGTTGATTCACTATTGCGTTCATTCTAATTTCTATCTTCTAGTCTAACGATTGATAATTCGATAGATAATCAAAAAATTGCTTCGAACATTAAACATCTGTAACGGAATAGTAGCACCCGCTTCAATGAAACGCGAGTCGATAAGATTCGCATCTACTATATAAGCTAGTACTAGGAGAACTGTTACTTAATTCAAATGTTTATTATCAATCGACGCTCGATGTTTCCGCGTCATCGTTACTTAACCCTTTAAATCAAAATGAGTCGGACTCGCGCTCGCTCCGCGAGAAACACGATTTTGTTAATTTACTTCACAAATCTGCCGTATCGCGGCTAAAATGATTCTTATTTTCATAAAGAAATTCAATTGAACCTACAATATTTCTGTTCTCTGTACCATAGTTGTAACGAAGTTGTGGCAACGTGAAATAGCGTAAACATAAACATATAAGACGAAATGAATCGATCCATCATCCTGGATCTTCGCGGATCTAAAGGCGAACGGATCGGCCTCGGCGCGCGTCGATCGTTAATCCTTTGATTGCGTCCATTGTGTAATCGAATAACAAAAGAAACGGCGTGCCTTAGCGATCTGTTCCCTTTCGTAGGATCGCAGTACGTTCTTCTCTATCGGCGTTATCACTTTTCCGATAAAAACCGGGAGCATGTAAAATACGACTTGCAATTGTTATTCTAGTGGGTCGTGCGCACCACCGGCCACGTGCCGCAGAATAATTCTTTTTTCTGTTTCGACCGCGGCGCGCCGAGAACAGAAAGAATTCCTTTCTCTCTCATTATTGCTTTCAGGCCGCGTACCGATAAACTGGTTGCGTGTGCAACATTCGATATCCGGGCAAGGATAAATAACTCGAAAAGGGAGTCTTGCGAGAGAATTGGTCCCGCGACGTTTCGTCACGTTTCCCCGGCGACGCGTGACGGGCTCCCGCTTGTCCCTGGGAAAATGGCGGATTTTTTCCGCGTGTCCGCCATCTTGTGGGGTGAGCCCTTCGAACCGTAAACCGTCGTTATTTCGACGTTCCTAAGTTTATTGTCTACTTTTTTCTGCTGTTTCGAGGCGGCGCGTAACGTTGTCCTTGTATTGTTATCGGTAACTAGCGTTTTTGTTCTGGTTTCCTTTTTATTTTCATTCTAATAGATACGTGTCTGCCTTGTCGAACCTTAGAAAATGCAGAGTTGCTAATGGAATTAACAGTGTATTCGTAGGGGTAATAGACATTTTTCGTACAGTTAATTGGAACTATCCGCAGGAACACCTGTTGTTTAAGCGAGAACGAAGTGTTACAGAATTTGTCGATGGCTACGGCGCCACCCATCGTTACATATTGATTGATCCTTCGAATCGTTGTCTTGGAATCACGCATCCGCCGAGGAGACGTTTAAAAATATTTTTCGACGACTTACTTGTCTGCACGTGGAGCACACCGGGAGTGAGATTCCTGATTATGGGGATATTGTACCCGGTTCAGTCATAATATTCAGGTTTTGGTTTAATCAGGTTCACATTCTCGGAATTAATTCGAGGCTACTCATTCGCATGCAATTTGTTTCGTCGTCCGGATCGCATACGAGATGCGCAGAATAATTTTCCGTGATATCAAGGGACGCTGAAAACTATAGCGTATTAACCCTTTGCGGACGAAAGTCGACATTTCGGCGAAATGAAATTTTCGTATTTGGAAGAGTAAGTCGTGGCCGAATGATTTGCTTGCTCGAACAGCGAGAGACCAGCACGTAGTTTCCTTTTTTTATATTAATTAAGCAATTGATAGATAATTCAGCTTCATCTGCTGAAGCCTTTGTACATTTCAAAGAATCTTGATCCGCAAAGGGTTAATATTTATTATGATTCCACTCGAAGTTAATGAGTTTCGACGCTGACTATCGCTGTCTTCGGATCAATAAACGCGAAACTCGAAGATCTTGATCGTCGATCCATTCCAGCGATACCAACAGTTGCAATTTTGCATTTCTCGGACGGTTTAATGTTCCTCTCATTCGTGTTGCAGTAATCCAGATTCAGTGTTGATTCTGTTGATCCAATTCTCGATTCCGACTCGAACGCATAAACTATTACCGTAGCTCAGTTTCCAGTTTCCACTTCGCCGCTCCTACAGTTCTGACCTTGTTAATCCGAGTTTCCCGCTGGCGCAACCGGAACCGACAACTTTTCGTTTCACGCTGCTTTTCATATTCTCCTTGCAACGCTATGCGTCGTTATTATATCTGATCCCGTTACGCTTTACTTATAATATTCGAACGATCTACCTTTGTTCCTCGCGTTGATACAGATCGCTTTGCCGTTTCCGATTTCGTTGGTCTACAGATCAAATTTCAAAATGAACGTTATAGAACCGTTTGCGTAAGGAACAAGACCCCTGACAGTTCTATGTTTCTTTAATTGAACTTTCAAGTTTGTGCACTTATATAAATAGCATCGTGATCTAATTATAACGGATCACGATTCAATCGACCCCACTCCTTCTCCGTTGTTTCCCCTTCGAGGGGAAACCCACGTGCTCTTGTTTACCCGAAAAACAGCACTGACCCCATCAAGGCGATTCTCTTGATCACATTTGATCCTTTGGTACCGCGATTAATTTTGATTAATTTGTAACCAAGCGACGATAAGCTTGTCCAATTGATTTCTCAGATATCTCTTACAATTGTAAAATTATGTTTCCTGCCGATACGAGACCAGATGTTCATATTTGCAACGCTAAGTCGCAAACAAGTGATTTAATTACTAAAACAGCAGGAGATCAGTACGTAGTTTCCCTTTTCCAATTATCTAAGCAATCGATCTATAATTTAGCTTCATCTGCTGACGGTTTTCTATATTTCAAAGAATCTTCGTCCGCAAAGGGTTAAAGCATATTTTCAATATGTAACCAGTGAACTCGTGATGCTCCCCACTTTTCAGAGTTTTAACACTAGAACTACCTGATAGGCCACAATAATTTATAATTTCTTCTTTCACAATTACTAAAAAGGTACAGATACTTCTACGAAAAATTATCAATGAAACTAATTCAGTAATAGCAAAATTGAAGTACAACTCAATTGAAATCTTACTAAACGCACACTTATGATTTCCATAAAGAAATTTGTAAAAGTCAGTTTAAGCGATTGGTAGTTCTAGTGTTAAGGCCCACGCTAGGTCCCCAAGGCCTCCTTCAAAATCTTACGGTGAGATCGGCGATTGGTCCGCGCATTGTAAATAAAGGCATTACACCGAGGGGAATCGCGCAATGGGGACACGGTGCTCTGGTGCCTCGCCTTAATTGGCACGTAACCTTGTCACGTTGGCCGTTACCGGCAGAACACGTTTTGTTTGGGGTTCCCCGTGCGCCAATGTCAACGCGAATCCGAACATTTCGGCCGGCACTTAGCGCTAGAAATTGGAGACTGCAGTCCAAGTTTGTTTTGCCGATTAGATCCTCGTCGCTGTGCACAAAGCGACGTTAACTCGTCTGATTCGTTTCAAACGTGAAAATAGACATTCAATTTCTGATTCGACTTATTTCGAACTTCATATATAGCTGTGAATTTATATAATCGTATTCTTCGCATTCCCTTCTCCGTACGTCATTATTGTTATCCTCCTGCATTCGTATCGCTAACGGATAATGTCCACCGATTATCGAGCGTAACAGCTAATCGTCGTAATCAGATATGCATAATTATCAAATTGCCGGTGTTTACGTGTATTTCACGACTGCTCGATTAACGGTTCGTTATCGGCACGGTGATCATTCGATTGATCTTTGTAGCGACATCATTATCAATTCTCGAGGAGAGGAGAAGTCGAGAATTGCGAGTTGCAGGTAGTCTCGAGGTGGACCGCAGTTTTTACGTAATTCTCTCGTCCATGCTTTTCATCGTTTCAGCTATGAGATCGAACGAGAACGATGCGAATCGTGGATTCCCCTCGAGATGCCGGAAATGGGTTTCCCCTTCATCGGACTCGCGCGCGCGCGCCATCACGACGAAGAGATAGAGATAGAGAGAGAGAGAGAGAGAGAGAGAGAAAGAACGACCGTTCGTGAAACGCGTTCATCGGGGGAACGGAATTTCGAAAAGCGCGTCACCAATCCTTCTTTCATTTCGATGGTCACGTTCCTCGTTACTCGCGGCGGATAATTTGTTTCCACTTATTGGAACGCGAATGACGAGTAATTACGGCAGACCGGTGCGGTATCTTAACGCATTCGCGATCGAATGCGATTCGTCGAAACCTGCAGCTGAATACCGCCGAGTGTCTGCTAATCAAATGTGTGCGACTATAAAAAGCATATAATACAGCTGTTTCGTTAGTATACACTTAGCTAGAGATTTTGAAATGTCGCAGGATTGCTTTACCGGGATTTTAAAGAATTAACATGGAACTACGTTACTGAGGTTTTCCTAACAATGATAAAAATGTAAGATTATGTGACCGGTATTTTTCTAAAAAAATTAAGCATGACGTAGGATTACGTTTCTAATGTTTTTTAAATTATAAATAACATAGTTGCCGGTATTCTGCTGAAGATTTTTAAATGACGTAGTTCTGTATCGCCGGTCTCCAACTAAAAAATTTAAAATGACAGAATTATGTTACCCACATTTTTCCAAAACAAAAGCATGATATAGAATTACGTTTCCGGGATTTTTTAAAAATTATAAATAACGCGGTACCACGTTACCGGTCTCCAACTAAAAAATTTAAGATGGCAATTTTCACTGAGATCAACTTATATCACTATACATAGGAAAACTCAGATGTATTGTTATGTAATATATTTTAAATAGATAATCGATTCGAATCAAATTATATATTTTCTTCGATGCTGTGGTAATTGGCGAAGTTGCACAGCTAAGTGTCTTCATATAAAAACGAGATTTCTCGTTACCGGTGCGCAACGTGTTGATAGCACGCGAGTCGCGCGTCGCGGGAACGAATAATCTCTTTTCCATGGACAATCGTACCGCACACGAGAACCGCGGACGCTTAACAGCCGGGGACGGGGTCCCTCTTTCGAGCCGGCGATCACGATCGTCGCTTAAAGGGATCAAGGCGATTCGCAAAGACGTAAATGATCGGGGAGCCTTGGCGATTCTTGTGCAAATAATTCAAATGACGTAACGAAGATATACGACGCGGCGACCAACTGCACGGCATTGCCGCGTGTCGGGTTGTTGCACTCAAAATGGCGGGCGTCGCGGATTCGATACAATTAATCCTGTCCAATCGATAAACGCCATCCGGCCGCTATCTCCAGGATTTGTTATCGAATAATATAACTAATTTTGAGTACGCAGATTTACCTGTCAAACGTGAAAATCTCGTATAATCCGAGGCTTCCTGGACGCCATTTTGTTTTGCGAACGAAAGAGGGTCAAGATCGTTTAAAATTGGTTACAATCGAAGCTCGTACGATAAACTATGTATCATTTTTCAATCAAGAAGACTCCGAGCTGCGTGCAGCGCGCAGTCTTATCAAAGAATCCCGCAGCTTCGCGCGGAACATTGAAATAGTTACCGCGTGACAGTCGTAAGAACCGGATTTCAATTTGTTTAAAATAAGAAAGTATTTTTCTCGACTGGCGACTGAGTATTAACGCGATTTTTCCACGGCGGGTACATCATCTTTAGAAACTCTCCAGTCCAGCGCAGTTTCTCTTGTGAAGTATCATGCGAAGCTCCTTAGGAGGCGCGAGGACTCTGTCTATACGCACCTGCGCTTTCCAAAAGAAATTTCCCCGCGTTTTAATATCTACTTGTTGCCTGACACACTATTTACTCGATGATATCATTTCTCGCGTGTTCCACCGAAGCCTCTGAAATTTCCGACGAGCGATTGAAGCATTCGGGTAGCGAGTTGAAAGAATTTAAATTTTAGAATAGTTTAGCGACGCCTGACGCCGTTCAGCCGGCTACGGATTTCAAAGCGGATCTAATCTGAGCTCCGAGAATCTCCAAGCCACTCTAAAAAAGAATGAGTCGTGTGCCTCGATTAGAAGCAATTCATCGTTAATCCGATTAAATCCGAGTGCGACCTTCGTACCCCTAAAACACGTGTTCCGGAAGACGAAACTGTCCTGCCGGTGAACGGAACCAATGGATCTCGATTCATCTTCAGATGACACGTCTCCGCCATTACGCTGATAGACCCATTAGCATTTTAACATCTTCTGTCATTCGGCATAATTTCCTGCGAAATTATCCTCCTTACCGTTTCTTGCGCTTCCGTTGCCACTAGGTTCACGGACATTTGTTCCACAGTCTATTCTGCCGTTCCTAGAAAAATTCATCTGGAGGGTTTAATCCCTTGCCCTAAGATTCCTTTCGCAGCTTAACACTAGAACTACCGAGGGTTCGATGCGATTAACATGTAATTGTTAGAAAAATTGTAACAATATGCCTTTCTTGGTTTCTTCATATGTTCATTATAGCATTCGAGTGAAACTATTTTTCAAACTATCTCGGATATGTAACCCTTTGCGGACGGATGTCAACATTTTCTTGACATCAAACTTTCATCTTTGGAATACTAAGTAACAAACGAACGATTGAACTATTCAAACAACAAGAAATTAGTACATAGTTTACTTATCCTCTGTTGTTTAACCATTCGACGTGTAACTTGACAGGATCTGCAGGTGTTGTATACTTTAAAGAATCTTCAACAGATGAAGCTAAATTATATATTAATTGCTTAAATAATAGCAAAAATAGAAACTACATGCTAATCTCTTGCTGTCCGAGTAATTAAATCATTTGCCTGCGACATAGTCTTCCAAATACGAACGTTTCATCTCGCGATGTCGACATTCGTCCGCAAAGGGTTGACACTGTTAAGGTATCAATAATTCTCTTCTGATCACAGTAGTTCTAGTATTAATGAAACTACTAGATCCTTAACGATTCGTCAGGAAAGCAAACGAATTCGGTACTGATTCCACGTCCACGTTTGCTCTAAAGGTAAACGATTAATAACAAACGAGTAGCAATGAATTTACATCGAAAGCAAATAAATGACGTTTATTTGTCGAATTCGTAGAAATAGTGTAAGATTCGTTGAAACAGTAGGTCACAAATAAAATCGGTATAAAATTCGCATCGCGAGTCTCGCAGGATGCAAGACAAAGGGTTAACCCTTAGCACTCCAGGTTGTTTTGTAATCTAACAGCAACTGCAACTAATTTACAGTATTCCTAGCGAAAATCAGAAATGTTATAACATTTCTTCAATCTTTTATTTTCCTTCTCAATACAAAATTTGGATGTGTGGAGAATCTAATAATGTTAGGGTAGTTTCTTTAAGACTCATTAAAATATTTAATATAACTGGTGCAATATTGGAACCAACAGAGTTGAAACGGTTAAAAATCGATTATCATGCGTGTAACTGCGTCAATCGGAATCGTCGTAAACGTTTACCGGATAATTGATAATACTCGATACGCGTGAAATCGACGCGTTTCGTAAATCCAGCGTTAAACTAAATACATAAGTGGCTCCGTCCGCGTCGCGAGGACCATTTTCCCTCTCGTCCAGCGAACGCGGCGGGAAAAACGGCGAACGCAGTTGCGCAAGCGTGTGCAGATCAATTATAAAGCAATTCCTCGCCGAGGACTTGCGGTCTTGAATGGATTATTGCGATAACCGCGCTTCGAGAATTCCACGGTTCCATGAATTAATGGCCGCCGAGATGGACGGCCGCCTATCGGCGAGAATATTCCCATCAGTCTTCCTTTTGGCGGGCTTATTTTTTCATAGAACAAGAAAAGGCCGAGTTGAACGCGCGCCGAACGAAAACTGGATGTTGCGAAATCCGTTTGCGCAATTCGTTGGATCGCTATTCAGCCGACAGGTCGGTGCGTTACGAAGACAACTCGAATTACAAAAGTTGCCTCCGACGTTGAAGACGTTCAACACCGGGACTAGCAAGTGGGTCAGATGAACATTTCTGATTTCTTTTTTCGTAATTATTCGGAGAACACTTCTCCGAGCGGTCATCGACATTTATCGAATACGTTGATCTCGCGATAGGCGAACTGAAGTGTAGATCGATCGAATTTTCGAAAGAAGCACTCCAATTTCTGCGATAGAGCGATGGGAATCGAGTTTGGTCGCTTGGCAGGTTCTAGTGTTCACACGGTTTGTTCTATTGTTCTTCGAAAAATTGTTATTGTTAACACGTCGACTGCCGCACGATTTTGCCGAGACATATAGAAAATGAAAATAATGTGACATCAACTTATGCCGTTGAATCACCTAGTTATTATTACAGGTTTGAACCGTTGAATGTCAGTGCATTAAGTTGTATTATAATGTAGAAAAGTTTTCAAATAATCGTCGTTTAATCGAATGAATTACAGTAATTCGATTTGGTTTAGGTCACCGGTGACCCCGTGACATTCAACGTGTTAAACTGGTGAATTGTTAAAAATTGTTGTTTTGAAATTGTTTATGCCTTGGAAATTAGAGGTTTAAGAGTACACAACTATGATACATATTTGCGTAACTGCGTTGCTAAATAGCCAGACATTTGCCAATTAATGCTTGTAAAATTCAGTATGAGTCAAATTGGCTCGTTCCGTGAATCTAGTGTTAAAAAGTGAAGGTAAAGAACGGGATCGAATCGATTTGGGGCATAAGTGAGAGCTCATAACGAATAAGAAACGTTTGGTCTCCGGGCTAGGATAATTTCGTTGAAAAATTAAGGTTTCTCTTGCGACAGAGACTTCGCGTAGTTACAAATGAGAATTTAGCCGATGCTGTTGAGCCCGGTATGTTGTGCAAGAATTGTTCTTGTTAATCTGCTGTCGGACGACACTGTTTGCCGTGTCTTCGGCACTATTTGTCATTTAACAGAACGATAGGCAGGCACGTGGAAGTTCGCAATCCCCTTTGTCCATTATTTGTCGTCCGTCGACAGAAAGATAAAAGATAAAAACTATTGGTTATTACCATATGCGAGTGTCCGAGGTATTGCGCGAATTTTGTAGCGGAAAAACTCGTTTCCCTCTTCGTAACAGAATTATTAGTACACCGACGATTCAACGAGCTAATTAACCAAACCGATTAACTCCGCTGTTTGAATTTTTTAAGATCATTGAAGCGCTTCGTTAGCTCTTGACTTTCATATTCAAAATAGACTTCATTTATAGCTGTGTTTAGTGCTATGAAATAAGAAACAGTTCTTTGAACGTGTAAAAATTACAGTAGTGTTAGAAATTACTTCAGGGATATACTGTTCCGAAGATGACGTGTATTTTACATTGGATTAATTACTGCGATTAATATGTAAAACGAGGAATGTCTTAATTCGATTGAAATCAAATCAATCAGTCACGTTCGAATTAAAGGTCTAATCGCGAATGGATTGGTACGAACGAAACGTAGTTACACGAGAATCGAATAAAGGGACGTCTCCCTAATCTCGACGGGTTACGATCGGAACGAGGCACTTTTATCAAATTTCATTTACATGGGACAATGTCGTTATCGTACTCCAGATTGCTCGTCGGTGCGTGCCACTCCGTTCTTCATTGTTTTATCGTTCGTTGCTTCGTAAAATCGTTACTCCGCTGTGAACGGTTCTTTTAACGAGGCTCATTTCCCTGCGTAGCCAGCAGAGCAATTCAATTTGCATTTTACAGTCTTCATAAAACTATTGTATCACTCTATTCCGTAAATAACGTTTTTTATGCTGACTTTCAGCGTAAAAGGTTCATTTTTACGCTTCTCAATCGTCGGCGTATCGGCCGTCGTTCTATATGACGTCTCTCAATTTTTAATTAATCTTCCATTGTCATTTTCGAGGATGTTCTATGGTACTTCATAAAAAAATCCTGTTTAGTATAGATATTACAGGAAGATCTGAGTGTTCCTAGAAGTTCTAGTGTCAACAGTTTACTACCACAGTAGTGACTAATGATTGAGCTTCCAAATTGAACGATAATAATTATAATTATTAAAATTATACCAAATTTGCTATGAAAGAATAAGCGATACAGAAAACACTGCCACGAGAATTTCTAGCGTTTCGAATAATAATACTTATTCTTTAATAACAAAGGCAAATGGTATTGAAAATAATTATCAATGGCTTAGCATCACAGTAATCATATTACACTATGATCTAGCTACTTATGTTACTAAATATTTTTATTTAAAATCAAGTTTTTTACTGTAATTGTTCTTCAGCAATCTGGAAGCTGCAGCCAACGTGTTGATAGGAATTTTAATATAACGAACAACCTCGCGAGAACCATTGTAATTGAATTTAAAGGAATTCTACTCGAATCGGTCAATATTAAGGTAAACATCAGTTCACCAAACCCTTGATAGTACTTTTCCGATTCGATCGACTTTGTGTCGAACAGTTCGTTCACGTTCTTAAGTTCACGGAATGTCTTCTCGAATTTTTATTCTCGGAAATCAACTCCTACGATCGCGGGTTCGTGTAAACACCCGCAGTCTACCAGATCGGCGATAGCGAAAATAAATCTTTGACCTGATTCGCCGCGGATAAGCGTGAATGGAATCTCCGTTATCTAACGTGCTTACCTTTGTCTGAACAGTGATTTTTTAGATGTTTTCCCGATGTATTCCAAGAACCTCGCACTCGAAGTATATCCATAAACGATCGATCACTACCGATTTATTGGGCCTGTACACTTGTATACTTACGCGTTCCACTTCGGAACGGAATTTCGTATTTTTACAGCATTCCATCGCATGATCGATAAGGATTCCAAGCACTTTTCGTGTGTTCTATCAGCGAGGAGATTTCAAATTCCATTTAACCCTTTGCGGACGAAGATTCTTCGAAGAACGCGAAACCTTCAGCGGATTCGGACAAATTACATGACGGTTGCTCAAATAATAGAGAAAAAAGAAACTACGCACTGATCCCTTGCTATTTGAGTTATTAACCCTTTGCACCCGAGAGTTTTTCAATGGAAATATTCGACACTTCTTGACGAGATGTAGGTGATATTGTTTGAAATTAATTTAACGATAATTCATGGATAAATTAAGCAACAAAGGTGTTTTATTTCAATATTTCACGTAACAGTGCGAAGTTTAATTTGAAATATTAATTATTCAACTTTATAGTTTTATTGCATCGAATCAAGTGGTGACTGAGAGTTTACCACAGTAGTCACTAATGATTGAGCTTCCAAATTGAACGATAATAATTATAATTATTAAAATTATATCAAATAATCGTTAATTCTTCCTTTTTGCCTTTGCTACGAAATAAGCGATACACAAAACACTGACACGAGAATTTCTAGCGTTTCGAATAATAATACTTATTCTTTAATAACAAAGGCAAATGGTATTGAAAATAATTATCAATGGTTTAGCATCACAGTAATCACATTACACTATGATCTAGCTACTTGTGTTACTAAATATTTTTATTTGAAATCAAGTTTTTTACTGTAATTGTTCTTCAGCAATTTGGAAGCTGCAGCCAACGTGTTGATAATAATGATAATAATTATAATTATTGATAATTATGTGACTGAGAGTCACCTCTCGAGTGCAAAGGGTTAAACTTTGCAACTCGGTATTCGAAATATGAAAGTTTGACCTCGGCGAAACGCCGACATTCGTCCGCAGAGGGTTAATTTCTCTTTGAAAAATGGATGTTTCAATACGGAAAATCATGAATGATTTCTTATCTCGCAAATTTTCCTTCGAAGGTCCGCTGGTTCGTGCAATTAGAGGCATTCTGTTCATTGGACTCGAGAGACTGCAAGATGACGACTTGAACCCACCGTAAGTTCACGTGTCCCGCATCATGTGCCATCTCGGAGGAAATCCCTGATGCCCTACATTCGTCTCATCGAAATTCAACCTGTCGCCTTGGAATATCAAATGAGAAACGTGGGGAACACGTCCGACACAAGGAAATAATAAAATATAAATAGGATTCACTAAACGTGAAGTCGTGTCACGGAGTAGATCAGAAGGTAAAGGGTCAATGTCATTTCCATCGGATTGCGTCATTTCTTAATCGACTCGTCTGTGTAAGTGTTTACGTTTCGAAGAGCAGCTTGATTCTTCTAACACTAGGCTCGTCGCGCGTGGCAATTTGTCGCATATTGAATTTCATTAATTGTTAGATGTTTCAGTCGATCTTCGTCGATGCAACTATACGAATATATGTTCCGGTCGAACGTTAAAAACAGTTGTGACATTTCGGTTCTCCGTAACAGTTTTCAATCGAACCTTTATTTAAATTAAATTTCTAATTATAACTTAAATTAAGATTATTAAATTAATTTCTAATTATTTTTAATTGAATTTTTAAAAATTTTAATTGATTAAAGAATTCCAATAACATAGCATTTTAACGTATTAAACATAACAAGCTATTTTACACAAACAAAGCTAATTTATTTCAACATTTCTCAAATTGATGCATTATACACTTGCATTAGCCATTTAATTTTTTAAACGCAGGGCAGGAATATTGCAAAAACAAAATCTTCAAAGTTATATAAAAGATATGTCCAAAGTGTCATTTCAATTCATTACGTACGAATAAAGTATATTGAAGTTCATTTAGATTGTCTCACTTCAATATTTAATTACGGAATAATAACCGTTCGTATGGGATAGTTTCTGCGTGAAATTCTCGGTCAACAATGTGTTAAATATCAAGTTTTATTGTTTCACTGTATGAAATCGAATGGTGAGCGAGAGTCACCTCTCGAGTGCAAAGGGCTGATATTCAATAAAGTTTGTTCGTTCCCTCGATAATGAATGGATCTGAAATTTGCAGGCAAGGGACAAGGTACCGGAAGTGAAGGTGGCTCGTGATGGCGAGCCAACTGTGGAAGGCGCTCTCCAGGAGGCGCATCGATGAGAACCAGGAGAACAAAAGCGAGCTGGCGCGTGTCCTCGGGCTGTTCGATCTGACGGCACTCGGCGTTGGCTCGACCCTCGGCCTCGGCGTCTACGTCCTCGCTGGCAGCATCGCGAAAGAGATCGCCGGCCCAGCTGTTTGCATCTCTTTCCTCATCGCTGCTATCGCTTCCGCGTTTGCCGGTAAACCAATGTTCGCCAGCCGGACGCTTATTAGACAGGGCAAATTGACACATTCCTGAATCCTTCTTTCGCAATAATTGAAGAAACAGATGCTTCTGAGAGAAAGTACCAAAATTCATTTTGTGATGCGCAAACTGAACAATAAAGGAATCCTTCTGTCACAGTGATTGAAAAGATAACATGCTTCTGAGAGCAATTATTATAGAAAATTACCAAAATTCAGTTAGTTTTACGCAAACTGAACCATAAATGAATGCTTCTGTTACATTGATTGAAAAGATAACATGCTTCTGAAAGAATTTATTATAGAAAATTACCAAAATGGAGAAATTACCAAAATTCATTTAGTGATACGCAAACTGAACCACAAACGAATCCTTCTGTCACATTAATTGAAAAGATAACAGATGCTTCTGAGAGAATTTATTATAGAAAATTACCAAAATTCATTTAGTGATACGCAAACTGAACCACAAACGAATCCTTCTGTCACAGTGATTGAAAATATAACAAATGCTTCTGAGAGAAATAACAAAACTTCGTTTAGCGACACGCAAACTGAACCATAAATCAATCGAAACACCAATGGATGCACTCGTAGTGTTGCTATAAAAGAATTCGACAAAGTCAATTTGCTCTGTAGTCCTAGCGCTAACGAATTCTAGTTGAATACCACGAGGATCTGCTGTCTAACTGTGCACGAAAGCGTTGCCAATAGATACTTGGCTGCAGATATTGAAATGACGTAGGATTAAGTACTCAGCTTTTTTCTGAAAAGTGTAAACTAACGTAGAACCATGTTTCCGGTATCCAGCTGAAGAATTCAGAATAACCTAAAATTATGTTACCGACATTTAAACAAATTAAAAATTACATATGTCTAAGTCGCCGATATTCAGCTGCAGATATTGAAACAACATAGTACTACGTTACTGGAATTCAAAAAAATTTAAAAACGACTACGTTATCAGCCTTGATTGCGTTCACAGTTTAGTCTTCGAGTTCTAACATTGTAAAAGTGAACCGAGACACGAAGACGTATGAGCATGACTTGAAAATTGAAAACCTAATTTCATCCAGGATCAGATGGTAATTATCAAAATTGTCATTTCAGGTATGTGCTACGCGGAATTCGCTTCCAGGGTACCAATGGCAGGGTCGGCGTACGTTTACAGTTACGTCACGGTGGGCGAATTCGTCGCTTTTATCATAGGATGGAATTTAATTTTGGAGTATGTAATAGGTATGCAGAATATTCTCCTTTCCTTGTCTCTTCTGTCACTTGTGTAACGCTCGTCCCTCTGTTTTTCCAGGGACCGCAAGCGTCGCCCGCGGTTTGAGTAACTACTTGGACGCCTTGATCGGGAACGCGATAAGCAAAGCGTTGATCTCCGTCATGCCGATTCGCGTCTCGTTCCTATCGGAATACCCTGATTTCTTCGCGTTCGGCGTGGTGATGCTCCTCGCCATCCTGCTGAGCGTGGGCGTTAAAGAGTCCTCCATGTTGAACAACATTTTCACCGTTGTGAATCTGCTCACTATCGTGATCATCGTCGTGGCAGGATCTATAAAGGGTACGGTGTCATTTTTGTCAACGCTTCGGACCATTCTGCCAGTTAACCCTCTGTAGGCCCGTGTAACTTTGAAGTCACATTTCAGTGTATTGGCATCTTGTTGATTTATTTCATTTTGCACTCAAAGTGGCGAATAAGATTAAGTAAACAGTTAACTTCAACTTTTATATGCCCAGGCGTGAAAGTTTAACGTCGTTGTAACTTGAAAGTTACAAAATATATTCGTTTGATGAAATTACTGAAACTATTGAATGTATTGTTAGTTCGTTTTCATGTGTGGATATTTATTAATTTTACACTGCATAGATTTTGTTATAATCATGAACAAAAATTCGGCCTATAGAGGGTTAACACGTTCACACCGGCGCTGTAATTTCCACTCCCATTTGGCGGCTGAATTCTCAAAATTGAGAAAAATATTGAAATGATTAATAAGTAAATTAATTCTCAACTATATGGCTATATTAAGCTTCGTAGAATGCATCAATTTGGGAAATATTCAAACAAAATAGCTTTGTCCCACGATGTAAGTGTGATTTCTCGTCGAGTTAGCTTCACAAAATATCCTCTCTATCTCATCAGAAGACGTTAAAATATTTCTAATGAAAAACTTCCGAGTGCAAAGGGTTAACAGTTATTTCTAATACCATTTGCCATTGTTTTGAAAGAGTGTGTATCATCTGAATATTGAAACGAACGTTTAATTTGCCAGCCGACCCTGCGAATTGGAGGATACCGCTGGAAGATATACCGGACACGGTGAAAAACGCTGGGACAGGCGGATTCGCGCCGTTCGGCGTCAGCGGAATAATGATCGGAGCTGCGAAATGTTTCTACGGTTTCGTGGGTTTCGACGCAGTGGCAACCACCGGCGAAGAAGCCAAAAATCCACAGAAGAACATACCCATAGCCATCGTTTTATCCCTGGTCATCATCTTGATGGCTTATTTCAGCATCTCCACTGTGCTGACTATGATGTGGCCTTATTATGATCAGGTGCAGTGGAGTACAGTTAGGAGATGACTTGGTTTTACAATTTTATTTTAGCTACATAAGGTAAAAGCATCAGTAGTTGGCCAGTTAAGAAAAATTGCCTGCGCGAATAATGGCAAACGCTCGTTCCCTTATTGAATGGAGAGACTCTACACGTGGAAATGCTGTTCGAACTTCTTACATTATGTAGCAAAGCGTACTTTTTTAACCCTTAGCACTGCAGGTTGTTTTGTAATCTATCAGTAACTGCAACTAATTTTTATAGTATTCCTAGCGAAAATCAGAAGTGTCATAACATTTCTTCGATCTTTTGTTTTCCTTCTTAGTAGAAAATTCGGATGTGTGGAAACTCGAATAATTTTAGGGTAGTTTCTTTATGATTCATTAAGATATTTAATATAACTGGTGCAATATTGGAGCCTATAGAGTTCAAAGGGTTAAATAGTTGTATTATACAAATTTTAGAGGCATTTTTGAATATTCGATGCTGGCGTCGGAAGTTGACCATCCTTGAAAACGAGAGAACTAGCAATTGACCTATGCTGGTTGGCAGTTGAAAAGAAGTTAATTACATATGAAGTCTAATTCTAGGTTTATTAATATAAGAAACTACATTTTTATTACTTTTAAAAACTCACGTTTTCTCACGTTTTCCTGAAAAATGGTCAACTACTGGTACCAGGTCAGCTACTGGTGCCTTCGCCTTACTTCGTTTTATTCGTAATCGAGAATATTAGTAATTAAGAAGCAGAACCAGGAGAAAATGAAATGAAGAAAGTGAGAACCGATATCGATCAGTCATCATGCTGATTGCTGCCGCATTCTTCAGCCTAGCCATCAAGTGATCTCCTAGCAGTACATTCAACTTTCCCTTATGTTCACTTGCACTGAATCGTATGATCAGAAAATGGCAATTGTTTTTTTATTCGTATCTGTCTGTAGGACGCTGACGCTCCATTTCCCTATGCATTCGAACAAATTGGATGGATCGCCATCAAGTGGATTGTTAACATTGGAGCAGCGTTCGCGCTGTGCACGAGCTTGCTGGGATGTATGTTCCCCTTGCCGCGTATATTATACGCCATGGGCAGCGATGGAATAATCTTCAAGTATTTCGCGATCGTGCACCCGAAAACCATGACACCTGTTTTCGGCACGGTGATCGCTGGTTTGTTGACCGGCGCCATGACTCTTATATTCAATCTGCACCAGTTGATCGACATGATGTCCATCGGAACGCTGTTGGCTTATACGATAGTAGCTATTTCTGTTTTAATATTGAGGTAAGCGCGTCGAAGGTACACGCAATGTTAACACGTTGACTGCCACGGTAGTCACCGATGACCGGAGCTTCGAAATAACTTGAAAACAATTATAATTCATGAGATAACTGACGTCGAATAAAAATATTCAATGACGCGAATAACTAAATAATATTGTAACGTAAGAATTGTGGTAGCAAACAATTAATAATCATTCCTATTTATCGTTGTTACAAAGGTGTAAGTGGTATGTAGAATACTGACGTTTTTCGTGGCAGTCAACGTGTTAAAGGAATATGAAAAGATGATTGGACACATGTACCACCATGGACGTATTCAATTTACTTTTCAAATGGTGTATTTATGTTGTACTTCAGAAATATATTTATCGTATTACCATGTTTAGATACCAAGAGAAAGAATGTGTCTCTAACAATCATTCCTTAGGGATGACAATGAATAGTTATGAATTGACACCAATTAATATCTTGAAGCAAGTATTCAATCTTTATAATCAAAAGGAAGCAACTGAGATTTCTAGCAAAGTTGCAAAGTATGGTATTGTACTGTTATGTAAGTTTCATTATTAGCCTCAGTATAGATATTAACAATGTTGATACTGATTTATATTTTCTGTATTATTATTACAGGTATTATTATATTTATTATTGCACTGTTTATCAATAACGTGGGCGCAAATGCCTTTGGCAATAATGTAATAGAAACTGTGATACTAGTCATACTTGTGATAATATTGTTTTTGAATTTAGCAGCTGTCGCTAGGCAGCCTGTTCAAGAAACTGACATAGCATTTAAGGTACGTGTTGTGAACATTTATTCTGAAGAAACCGAGGAACAGAATGTAAGTTAAACGTTGCTGTTGTTCGCAGGTACCGTTAGTGCCATTTTTACCAACTTGTAGCATTTTTATCAATTTTTATTTGATGTTGCAATTAGACGCTTTCACGTGGATCAGGTTCTCTATATGGATGATAATTGGTAAGTGTAACAATTGAGTTAATAAAACAATATCCATATCCGCATTCTCTGTTAATGATGTTTTTTATTGTCGCAGGATTTGTTATTTATTTCTTTTACGGCATATCTCACAGTGAACAAAGAAAAAGAGATAAGGTGGAAGCTGAAATGATAAAAAGAAAATACGCGGATCAAGTTAGAATTGTAACTAGATTCTAACAGCAATATTGAATTATGTGATATTGTTTGGTATTAAGATATAATGAACTCAAAAAAAGACCCTAGGTATTACAAGAAGTGATTACCATTACAACATTACAATACGATTAATATACAACTCGCGGAAGAGTAGTTAGAAAAAGGAAAAGACATTATCGTTTTGACTGTATAAAGTATTTTTAACAATATTATTATTATAATGTAAAATAATTCTTACCACGAAACTATAGCCAGTCAGATACTGACCATTTTATATCAGTATATGCATAAATTATTGCGCGTTGTAAAATGATTATATTATTATTTTAAGCATACTCACAACATTATTTCGTAAAAACCTCTGACCTATTATATAGCATACAAAGATATTGTAAAATCTGTTTGTTCCTTTTTGTATTTATATATTGTAACATATTAATAGAATGTACATATTTCTTACAGAAATTTCACTATTTTTACTGATTGTTTAAATGTTATTTGCACCAGAGAAATATATTGTTTTCTATTAAATTATTGCGTATTTTTTTTTTTTTTTTAAGACAGTTCTTCAAATAATGTAAAAATATTTGTATTTACGTGCAATAATTTGAAATGTCATAACAAGAGTTACATTTAATGAAATTTGTAATGTACACATACAGTTAAGAATTGTACATAGCGATGATTAATTTATTACTCAAAAACTTAAATTTACTGTATACATAATTGCATAAGCACTCGGAACTAATATAATACATATGTACCAAGAAAATATACACATTAATTTAGACAGTCACATAACGAGAATGCGTTATTAATGCTATAAGGCTTAATTACATACATTCATAATGAAATAAAATTCGATATTAATAATATAATCAAACAGATACTGATGATATTATACTCTACCAATACCGTTTACAATATTATCCAAACGTAGCAAAACTGTACCTTCCATAAAAACCTATACTATCGTACTTTAATCATTTTCAGAAGGTTAACCCTTGCTATTTTTGAATAACTTTTGGTTTTCAACATACAATTATATAAATAAGTATTAACGCAGAGATCCTATATTAATACAGGAACACTCAGTAATGGCTTAAAAAAAAAACTTCAAGACTCTGTTCCATTAAGAAGGAAATGCAATAATCTATCAATTTTGTTCAAACATTTAAGTATAAATATTCGTTTTTTCATTGCTCAGATTTTAAGCTGTTTCTACAATTAAAATTTTTTTCGTAAACTTTTTAATTAAATTTCAGTAAAATCTTTTGACGCCACATGATACTCGTATTAAATGGAAAGTATCGAAATAATAATATTTATGACAATTAATCATAATTACTTGCGCTAACAGTCTCATATTCATCATAAAAATTTATGATCATTTTTATACGGAAATAATGAAAATAATCTATACCTAGACAAGGCATCTGATAGAATCAAGTTACCAGCCTATCAGTTATTATATATGATTATGAAAAAATAAAATTAACATCTTTCACTATTTTCTATCTTTAGATTATCGTGAATCATTGATGCAAATGCATACATTTGGAATGTCTGAATGATTGCAGTAAGTATAAAATTTTGTGATAAGACTATAGATGACAAATTTTTCTAAACTCTACCTTAACAGTTCTATTATTTTATTTTTCACCTGTATCCATTTCTGTGTGTACTTTTTGTCAACGAACCAATAAAAATGAATTAAAAAGAAATGACATCAAACGGAAACACAATTATATACATACAATTGACACAAGAATTGCTTGTACGTTTTAGATAATGTTTTCATTTCACGGAGGTGTCCAAGATTCAAGCTTGCACTGTAAAATTTAGTGAATTGCGAAGCTAAGCCCATACACATTACAGAAAACATTTATCTCATACGCACATGCATTGATTTCTCAATGAAAAATTTTCCTATGAGAATAGAAAGCTAGACTATCACACTGCTGCTACATAATAATAATATTTCGTGTGTCGTATTACAGGAATCATCATTAATCTAAAAACGACTCATTTAATTTCTTTTATTTACAAGTCCTCCCACACTTATGTATTGCCAATTTGCCTGTTAAAAGTAACCATCATTTTAAATACCCTTCAACATATTATTTACTTGTAACTTAAACAACTCACCCCTATCCCAGTCGCCCAGCCAGTCCCAGCAGGATTCTCATCGGTGATTCCAATTCTGCGGCACAGTATACCAGCACCGGATATCGCCCATACTTGACCTTGATCTCTAGAAACGGCTACATGTCGAAAACCTTGTTTTGCATTTATAACAGACATATCTAAAATAAGGAAAAAAATGAGTTACAAATTATCACGTATAATTGATTACAAAGTGAGTGGAGCATGCATAATAAGTTATAAGTGTTCCCGAGCTTTGAGTTAACTCTGCGAATACGGCAGTTGTCTGTAATTGCTCGACAAATAATTGTAGAGTATAAAGGGTAAATCACAAAATATTCAAATGACCAATTTTTCTTAGCCCAACCTGTGTATAGCCATTCAGGAAACATGCACAAATGTTTGCATCAAAAAGATAAATACACAAAAACTACTAATTTTCAGTGGAAAATTTGTAAAAAAAGAACACATAAGTGCTTAAATCCTAATCATACGCTCCCAAGATATACCTATGTCATAGGGGTCAGAGAATGTATCTAAATAATCAGATGTGTCGTTTATATCAGCGTTTCCCAACGCAGATCGTATTTTATGGGATAATCCGCGGCGTTTTCCATATAATACAGCCTTTGGGGATCGCATCTTACATTTGTCTGGAATTTTTTCAAACAAATTAAGTAGATAAATTCAATTCATTTACACTACACGCAGACACTAGCGCAGTTTAATTCGGTAGCTAATACTGTTAGCAGGATACTCGAAAATAATTAGTAGCCTACTAGATTTAAGGAACTTTCTAGGGTAATTTCTGGGTGCTACAAGATTGGGAAACGCTGCTCTATTCTGTGGCGAATTTATTAAGTACCTATATGAATAGGATCATTTGGCATCGCAGGCAGTGTTTGCCAATGGGTCCCTTCTGGAAAAATGTTCATTTGCACTTCACGACGCACAGACAGTCTGCCAGCTGTATCCAATGCCCACACCACATCTTTTCCCACAGATATCTGTTTCAAGTGAGCACCCAATGGTGGTTCAACGTTCTGCCACTGTACGCCTACAAATATTCAAATCGTATAAATACACAAAAAGGATGGTACACCTGATCCTCCATTTATGCGGACTTCTTTCACGCGAGTCTCTGTTTTACATGGTAAACTATTTACATGGTAATTTTTATGCGCGATCTGAATTTAATAACACCAAATAAAATATACTATTTATTAAATATAAATATGTATATTAAATAAATATGTATTTCTAAAACTTATGTCAACTTTTCTTTCCAATATTCTCTTTTCCCTTGTACCAACAGACTCTATTTACGCGATTTTCATTCGCGTAAATCGAAGGTCAGGTGTAGTATAAAATTAATAATTACTATTGTATCATTTGTACCTGTGGGTTTATCAGGATTAATGCCTAACCTCCAATACGAAGAACCGTTTTTCCCTACGGCCCAAACTTGACCACCTGGACCACATGAAATACCTACTAAAGCCTGATCACTCGGTATATGTTCCCATGAAACTCCCTGAAAGAAAATAGTAAAAACTTCCATTACACCTTTTGAAAAGTATTTTAATTCTCGGTTTCAACAAATGTTTTATTCATACCATTGGACATGATTCTGAAACACCTCTCCTAAATAAGGCTTCGCCATTAGAAGCTACTGCCCAAATGTATACTTGAGCGTCTGTACCAGGATTCCCTGTTGCCTAACAAAATATAAAATTATTCCTTTGCATATATATTATCAGTGCTATTAATTGTTTAGAGAATTTCATACATATAAGGAAACATCAAGTAATTTTGTGTTCCCTAACTCTTGCCAGGGACCACTAGTCGTTAATTGACACCTTCGGAACCATCTTCTTCTTCTGACATAGTCGGTGAAGTGCTTTTTACCATGGTATTGAGACGGGAAGTCAGTAGCATATTGCCAGCCATCCCTATCAACACCACCAGGAGTATGGAAATCTACTATCCAGTCTGACACCTGTTTAGAAAAATTTATTTAATTATAGCAATGATTTACTTGAATCAAGATGTATCTAAATAATTGGTTAAACCAACAAAGTTGTAGGGTATAAAGTTAAATACTTTACAATTTGTAAAACTTAACTTTTTAAAGATGAAATTGTTAAGATCGCAAGAAAGCCATTAAATGAAATATTATATAGCTTTCTTTACCATTGACACTGTGATTTTGATCTAAGTACTTATAATCGTTTAACTCGTAGAAAAGTACTTTCACTAAACATTTAATGACCGTAATGCATTTAACTTTACACCTTGTATACTGCTTCTTACCCAACGCCAATGCATCGATAACAATTTAGTGTGCTCTCGAGTACGTTTATGGCGTCCAGTTGCATCGCTCCACATATAGCGATCTGTTGGAAGTCCATGGGAAGTGTAACCAGTCACCGGATTCCAGCGTTGGTTTTCGTAAACATAATAGTTATGAGTATCTAACATGGAATTTATTCCTGTGTTGCTATCTAGTCCTAAAAATACCAATATATAATATTACTATATGAATTTATGTTTACATATACAGTTTGTTTTCTTTATAGCTTTATAAGTCATTACCTTTCAAAAATAAACCCCCCCAGCCACCGGTATAAACCCACGCAGTACAGTCATATCCCATTCCCCACGTTACACCAACAGAACAAGTTTCAACCTTTTTTAAATGGCCACCTATCTGTCTCCAAAACAGTGCTATTGGATCAATAATCACCTATAATTAATGATAATAAAATTCCTATTAGAATTACTTCTGACTTATATAATTTTTATTACAATTAATTAATAATTAATACTAAAGCGAATACATACATATGGAGATTTATAAAGTACGCTGCACAATGTCATTAGTCCCTTAATTCTTAAATGAGTAATACTCTGTGGTAATATTCTGTGGCTATAAAAAGTAAATTCTTTGTTATCAATAAGAATTCTGTACCCCCGCATCTCGCAAACGATTTCTAACATGAAATCAGAACCAGCTTTTAACGGGCTACTTCCGTTCCTTTCTTCGTCACCCCATTGTCCATTCTGATATGTATTGCGGACAATTATATTCTCTTTAAGTCGTGGATTAAGATGAAGTGCTATATCGTGGGTATCCACGACGGTCTTTTGTTTGAAAAGTGTTGTTGTATAGCAAACAAGATTGAATGTTAATCTGACAAATAAATTACTGAGTGATATCGATCAATTTAATTTAAAATCATTCGGTTTTAAATATTTACTTACCTGTCAGCGTCATCGTGAACGCAAACTGTAATTTTTAAAGAACTACCAAAGCCAAAACCGTTCTGCAATATACATTCAAATGGTAATTCTTTTCCTGCAACATCCAACTCTTGTACGTAAGCATCATTGATAAGCTGATTTTCCTGAAAACCAATTCAAATGTAGAAAAATTGTATTAAAAATATTTTGTTATAACATAATACTCGTATGTCTATTAACTTACCTCTGCAGAAGCTGGATCGTATACATAGACGTCTCCTAATGCTGTTGTAGTCCAAATCGAATTGGATCCTGGTTTTCCATAAACATTATTCATTTGGCAAGAAACTAAAAACGCAGAAGTATTTTAAGGTCTAAATATGATTTAGACTTATATACAATTTAATCTTACAATTAAAATACCTGAAGTTAAATGTCCTAACCAATCTTCCATATCAGTGTCGCTAAAAAACTGCAGTCTAAGAACTTTAGAACTTGCTAATCTAGGAGTGTGAATTGCTATTCTTGGACTACCCGGTTCACTACAACACACTACGCACATAATCTCGGATACAGGAAATTGAACCTACAAACATATTTATTAAAAACAACAGGAAAAATTATTCATTGTATTTATCATTTAAAGAACCTACAATTGTTGTTACTCCATCCGAGTTTAAAATAGTTACAGTTCCAGAATCTAAAGAGCCACTGTCACTGCTAATCCACTCTAATTCTATAACGCACTCTTTATACGAAGTACTACCCTTCACTTTACACTTTGCATCACCATTTTTTACCCAAGATGATCTGCAACATACCATTAAAAGTGAAGAAAAAAGAAATTAAAATGTTCATTGTGGAAATTCCTTAAAATCTTACTTTTCAACAACTTTTTCATATATTGCCGAGTCAAACGATATTTTTTGTAATCTCTTTTTTAATTCCTCCAAAATATGTATTCTCCATGGTTCTGCTATGTCCCCTTGACCTGTACCATTAGAGTCTGCAATCCTGTAAATTAAAATGTTTTATTATAGAATATTTATGTACATTTTTTTGCAAAAAATTTTAATTATTTTGAATATTAAGTATACCATTTTGGAGGATTGGATGGATCTACGAAACATGCTCCAGCCTCTACTTTATACCAGAAGGCATCGCATTCAGCCCAATACATTGCACCGGAACTTTCATCTTCTCCATAAACACCAGAATCGCTCGTTAAGTCGGGATCAAATATACTACCATCTGTTTCTGGATGAGCTTCCACGCCTACCATGGAGCCAACTGAATGAACTGGGCTCCAAGCAGCTGGATTAATCTGTATTATTCCAATTTTAAATTTTTATTTCATTGTCAAAATTATATGTAGATAATTTATTTTTACTAACCTTAACAGTACTGCTCATGCCTTTCCCAGAAACTACTATGGATTCTCCAGTTTTGGTGAGTGACTCATTTGATATAGTTATATTTGCGACACTAGCTTCAGTAAGATCACCCATATCCAATGAATGTGTAGATCTGTATTACACATACGCGTAAAGTATGTATTTAAAATTATAAATATAATTAGAATTATTAAAGCATATTCTCACTTTTTCTTTCCCTCATGTAAATATATATCCTGGAAAGATATTTGTTGAGGTTTCTTAACAGCACTATCATTTGAACGTTGCCATAATTTTAAGGACGTTGGCGTTGGAGCTGATCGTGATTGTTCTTCCCATTCCCTGATAAGTGTTGTACCTTCACTAGTACTATGCGGACGATTCTACAAATGAGTATTTTGACACTATTACTGAACGATAATTAATAATACTTAACAGTTAAAGCTAATAATTTCTTCCTATAATTAAAATTTATAATTCTGCTAATAACTTTGTTATTTCTTTAGCAGTGTCAATCTAAAAAGCTACTGTATACTAATATGTTACACTTGTAAACTTAATAAATATGTAATAATATTTTTGTTTTTTAGATAAATACCAGTGATCCCCAACTTTGATGTCTTTGTTGCTGAGGAGTACCACACATACTATGCCTATTATTTGATGATAAACTGGCGTTACTGCTTGCTCTACTAAGCTGCAAAGGTGCGTTTATTAATCTCCATTTTTTACCCGTTAATTCTGATCGTGTGATACCAGTACGATAATGTAAGGACCTATCTTCCTGACCAATAGCCCAAACCTAATAAAAATTAAATAAACAAATATAAATATTTTTCCCAAAATGAATTATTTACTATGTTATATAATAACCTAAATTACCTGATCATTTGGTGCAACTGACACTAATGACATTTTACTTAACATTTCCACCCAACCTGTACCAGTAGCCATCTGTTCGCAAACTCCGCTCATTTCGCCTTTAATGCCTTTTCTAAACCACACTCCCCCATCTTGTGTTACTGCCCAAACAGAATCTGTACCTACACTAACTTGTACTAATTTTAAATCTTTTTGTGGAGGTTCAATTTCTGACCAATCTTCCCCTATAAAATAAAATTATACTTGTTAATGAAATTTATGAATATGTACACCACTTGTAAAACTATAGAAGAATTACATACCCATTGGATTTTCTCTAGTAACACCTGTACGTACTAATGCTTTGCCAACCATTAGAACAGCCCAGACAAGACCAGTCATTCCAACACTGATTTGACATACTTCAAAACCATTTGCTAATTTTATTGCACTCCACCTCTGTCCTTCAGGACAAGTAGTACTGGTGCCAACACGGAACATTACCTGTGCATTATAATCACCAGTTTAGTATTTTGTAAATAAAAATTTCTAATAAATTTAAGTATGATGCAGCTACTGCAATAAACAAAACTGCATACACTATTTTTAACAATTACTGTATATAGCTTATGGTTTATTAAATGGCTTCAAAATAATTTTTTTAAAAGTTATACCCTCCCATGAGCAGTTACTGCCCAGACTACTAGGCATCCAGGATTACCTCCAGGTATTTGATTTCCACCCACAGATATGTCAATAAATGGTTCCTGAAATATTGTATTGTTTATGTACCACAGCATCCTAAAAGTACTAGAAATTCTTATAAAAAAAGGAAAGGAAATAGTTCTACCTCAGTTGCATCTTTATGTAGAGGTGCAATAGCACACCACGAATTCATGGCACTGTATCTTCGATAACGAACCCATTTCCTTCGCCGAACGCACGACATCCATTGTTTTTTTGTAGTATATGTAGCTGGGAAATCAACTGCATATGTCCATCCCTACCAAAATATCAGATTCTCTGTGATCATAACTCTTTGTGTCGATGTTGACAACTGACAACAAATCTACATATAAACAAAAAGTTATAAGAAACATAACAACAAAGAGAAAATTATAAAATTCTAATAATAGTGTAACAAACAAAAGAAAATTTATTTGTATATCCTAAATATAATTTGTAACAATAATGTTAAAAATGATAAGCCAGTTATCCTTTATAAAATGATAATGAATAGAGTATATACTGATTCTAACATAAAGTAATGGTATGCATAATTTAAGTGAAACAAAATGAAAGTAAACCATTTAGCAAAATGTATGATTATGTACATAATCAATCATATTTACATCATGATCTAGTGGTTGTCCATCCAATGTAGTTTCTATTTGCCAGTCACCTTCCCATTGCCAAGCCATCGATGGTAATTTTACTTTGTCTCGACTACGATCAACTGTACCATCTTGATTAGAAAAATTGTATCTATCAGTAGGTAGTAATCTTCCACTGAATCCTTCTAAAGGAAGCCAACGCTATAAAGATTATTCATTGTTAATATGTTAAATTACAATAACTAATATTATAGAAGTCTAATCAACATACTTCATTTTCATATATTTCTTCTTTGATTCGTATGGGTACATCCAAACCATGTACGTGTACGTAAACTTGACGATCACCTCCTATAGCCCACATGAAATGTGGAACTGCTGACAGCTGTTTAAACTCAAGGCCTAGGTACATGAACTCCCTCCACATGTTCCCAGATGTTGACAATCCAAATACTCGTCCCTCATTGTTTATTGCATATAAATGTGAACTTGGCATTTTAATTTATTGTCAAAAGAATATTATAGTCAACCTACAAGTATATTAATCATATTTAATACCCTGCACTATTATAAATACTCAGAAAGAAACATTAGAGTTCTTGGCCTCATGGGTATGTCATGATTATTAAACCTATTCATTGTAATTACTTCACAGGAAGAGCAAACATTGATAATAGCACTGTGATGATTCAAGGCATAGTAGTAACAAACTATACATATATGAAGCGTAAAAGTACAAATATAGGATAGTACCTCTTTTCCTTATGAAATGACAGATTATCCACTTTGTCTTAAAGATAACGTTAGATAACAGACATAGTATTCCAATAAATATGACAATCCAATCACGAACAAGTAATTATAGATATGCTGTACTTTTATTAAATTTTACATAGTTCATAGTATATGTACATTCTATAACAGGAATTAAATTCCGGCACGAAATCGATCAAGCAATTGTAAGAAAACAATTTAAACAAATAAACTGACAACTTTGATAACCATGACTCTAGAACAGTGTACAACCAACTGTCACTTGCTGCATTTATTAACTATAAGTACGAACACATACACCGTTACGTACTGGGTGTTCATTGTATTTCTGTGCGCATATAATATAGTTTTATACGCATTAGTTATTATACCTCGTATCAAATAAGAAATAAATATACGCAGATTATACCATGTATCAATAAATTATTAATTTTGTCACGAATCTATTTTTTATTATTTGTAATAACATTCAATAACAAATATGTTGCAAATTATCTGGTTTCTATGAAAGAGATAATATATTAATAAATTAATTCAAAGACGGAAGAAGACTACAAGAAGATGGTATATGTGAATGGGTAACGATTTTTTTATGCGTACGTATTTTTCTTGAATAACATTCATTTTTGCTAAATGAAATTTCATACTTTCCAAGTTACCTATTCATAGAAAATAGAAAATGCCGGCATCAGTTTTAGTAGTTTTAGGAAAGCTAATAAAATCGTTGCGCGATCGTGGCGCTGTTCTTACTGTAACGACATCAATGCGCACCAGTCTAGGGTATATCTACGATGGTATACCAATCGCCATAGAACTTGCGAAGATTCGTCGAAGTACTCGATGAACTTCGGGTAAGTTAATTTGTTAATTTCAACTGATGTATTCTTAGTCAAATTTAGCTTTTGATGTTCTACTTAAAAATCGAAGTCATATTCATCAGAAGTCTTCCGTGGATATCGTACCGAATGACCTTTTTATGAATACTACAGAGCCGTACCGACAATTTTTTTTATACATTTAGAATGATATATCCAGTGTCAATTTGGCAATATTTTACATGAAATTTCCGTTTCTGTAACCTGAAAGCCGTACCGTTTAATCTCGCTTCATGTAGATTCGTAATTGCAAAATTCATTGGTTGATTCATACGAATTGACAGTTCTTGGAGTATGAAATTTAGGAAAAAAAAGGAAAAAAGAACGTATTTCTTTTAAATTTTGTAAATTACTTTCTCTCAGTTTCCTGTCACAATATTACAGGTGTTCCAAGGATCGCTGTGCTTCTTATGAAGTCTGCAAGGCGCAACAAATGACAAATGGATGAAACTAAGCTTCACAAATTCACTTCTACTTCCATTTTATGATCGGATGATCAGGCTAAGTATCGTTTGTCTATGCTGGAACACTCGTCATTATCAAGATGAACATCAATTCGATAAGCATTGCCGATCTTTTTAATTTATTGGAATCTAACAAACTTGGGGAGGTGGAAAAAATCAAAAAAATATTCCATGAACTTTTTCTGAATAGTAAGTGAGATTATTGGTTTGAAATGTTGAATGGCAGTTTTGAGTTTTCTTAACGAATAATATGTATTTTTTAGCGAAAGACAATTGGTTGGTAAATGGACTTTTTGATTATTATTTGTCTACAAATTCCTTAAGGGCTGTTGAGGTGTTAGCCAGTGTCAGAGATCCACATGACAAGCATCTTTTGGATCGTTTATCAGAAGCTCTTTCTAAACCAGGAAGTAGCAGCCAAAGAATTCAGACTCTTACTTTGCTAGGTCACATTGCCCGTCGACAACCTACATGGCTATATAAACTTGCCAGTCATGCTTTATTTCGAGATTTGCTTAAGTTACTTAAAGTAAGTCATATCTTTATTGGAATAAATACTACAGATAAAATTATCAAATATATACAATATGTTAATTACTTCCATTTTAGATGGAAGCAGATACATTATCTCTTATGAGTGCTCTACTCCTATTGGTAATGTTGTTACCAATGTTACCTGCTGCTTTAGGGCCTTACCTTCCAGAAATTTTCGAAGTATTCGGTCGACTGGCATCTTATTATCATCATCAATCATTGTCTTTGTTCTCTTCTCCTATGCATTTTACCTCGGCAGCAGCAGGAAATATTGATAAAAATCATTTATATTTGTTACATCTACAGGTGAGTCTCATTGTTTAAGTGAACATTTAAACAAGTCGTTAATATTTTTATCTTATTGCAGGTGGGCCTATATAGTTTGTTCCACAGACTGTATGCTATGTATCCATGCAATTTCATTTCATATTTGAAACAACAATATCTTCAACGAGATCAGTTAGCTACTTTTACTCATACAATTAGACCAATGCTGGATTCAGTGCGTATGCATCCATTACTTGTAACTGCATCCAAAGATGCAGAGATTTCTGCTGCAAGGTATGATTTACAATACACAAATTAATATTACATATATAAAATGTCATGTTCACTATTTTCTCAATTGCTTTACATTACTAGATGGAAAAAAATGGAGCATCATGATGTTATGGCAGAATGTGGTCGGTTCACATTGGACAAATGCCGAGAAGAAGTATTCAACACTGTAAATTCACGTTCTACGCCACCTCCAGGTATGCTATTCCTATATATATAAAAAAAAAGGGTAACCATAAGTGTAATTATGATGAATGTTTCCTAGATCACTCTTCTATATGTACTCCAATAAACACAAGCGGAGGACTAGCATCATCAGAAATTGCCAATGGTGAAGATGAAACTTTTTGGTCTCCAAGTATGACTGTACCACCTCAAAGCCCCCCATTTCCAGCTACATCTCATGAACAGCGATCAGCTCCTTCAACGCCTAATAATAATAGAAGCGGTACATCTCCACCAGAAGCTGCAGTTGAAGCTACACCAGAAACAACTCCTGTCAAGGTACGTTTGAAAGTTATCAACAAACAGTTCAGAGTTATACAAAATTATATTTTTAACGTTTCGCAGGATATACGGAAAGTATCAACTAGGCAAGTACCCGTGGGATCTGCTGCAGTCCGTGCTTTAACCACGTTCGGCAATGGTACAGTGGGACTAAGTTCTCGACCATCGACACCAACTAGTTCTATGATTGGAACTGGAGACGGTAATAATGCGCATGGGTTTATTACGCACAAGATAAGTAAAATCATCGCAGACAGACAGACTGTTAAAGAACAAAAACCATCTGCTAACGTTGAAGAAGATGCAAGATTCGCAGAAATTGATACAAATCAGAATGGGAAAACCGATTCGTGGCAAGAAGATCAAGAGGTCTTGTGTTTTGTACATTTATATGTAAGACTATTGCATATCAATGACTGTAGTTATAACTGCGTACATTGTGCAGGTTTTAGAAATTGTAACCTCGCGAAATGCAGGAAAGCTGGAATCTTCAAAATATACTGATCGACAGCAGCATCATAACGAGAAAATTCCGAACACCTTAGTAGCTAACTTGACGGAAAGGATTTATCAATTACGCTTGTATTCTCGACGTAAAATTCCAGCTCAACACTTGGGATCTAGTTCCGTTTGCAAGGTAAAATATTTTCAGTAACTTTTTTTACGTAAAACTTATATTTAATAAAATTTATTTCGCTAGGTTCGAAGAAGTACGTCTTGTCCAAATATAGAAGTCAAGAAACAAATCAATAATAATAAAATGGATGAACCAAACTCAGTAGGGACAAAAAGTATGGAGGAGACTGGAACCCAGACATTTGAATTGCTTCCGTATGAATACTTGTTACTAGGAATTCTGGATCAGAAAAATCAGATGAATGTACAGAAACGCGATCAGCAAAATACAGAATTTAGATTATCGCCAACGGCTATGCTTGATCGATATGTCGAAGCGTGCATGCGAGCTAGTAACTTTTCCGGTGATAAAATAAGTTCGTATAAAATGTAGTAAAATGATGGTTCTTATTTTCACAAAGACCTAATGGAGAAATTTTTCCAAAGGAACTGTCGCTATTAAGCAGAGGCAAAGGAAAGAAAACGACACAGAAGATGACGCCGGGGATGAAGATGGTTTAGATGCTGAATGTGCAAATCAATTGCTACAACTGATGCAAATTCAGTTGCAGTTTGAACGTCAGCGTAGAGAAGTCCATGCTGAACGTAATCGAAGACTTCTCGGTAAACTGAGAGACTCGCGAGCATTAGAGGAACACAATTATGCTTTAGTTAGTTGACGTTACAAGTTGGAAATAATGTTTATTTGTTAGCTCTTTTTTTTATTTTGGCTGCTGTTAGATGCAAATTTTTTGTTGCGTAGACTGATCGACTAAAATTGATGGAAAAGGAAGTGGAAGGCTTGAAAGCTGAATTGGAATCGAACAGGCGAGAAGCATTGAAGGCCGAGGAACGATACAAAGAGGCATTGTATCACTGGCAAACGAAGGTAACGTAAATAACAATTTTCGTTAATCACGATAAGAATTACAAATTGGACAACTGATTCAATCAATAATGATACAGTGTGTAGAAGAAGAACGAGAGAATCAAACATTAAAGGATCGTCTTGAGTCTATAGAAGTTGAATTAAAGAACGAACAAAAGAAAGTAACTGAATACGAGCAACGAATTCGTTCCACAGACGCATCTCTATTTGATGCAGGACATCGACTGAGAGTTGCTTTAAAAGCTGCAGACCGTAGCAAAGAATTAGAACGTACTCTTGACACTCTACAGAAGAAATTCCTTTTGCTTGGAGAGGTAATATTGATATTAATATATAATATTGTAACAAGCTATTCATAATTTTCTGTCAATTTGAATACATCAAATTTACCTCTGCTCACAGGCACAAGCAAAACTGCAGGAAAGCACAGGAGGTTTATCACCATTGACCAAACAAGAAACGACACAAATACAGCGGTCATACACGGAGGAATTAACTAGTAAGTGTGCTGGATGCATTTATTAAGTCTAGAACAAATACGATTCTTTAAAATGAATCACGTAAACTTTTGCAAATCACTATTTTCAAAATAGAGGAAAGATATCGATAAATCGTTCGTTTTTTATGCCCACGCCTTGTTTCTATATGACATGAATCTATAAATCAACACGGAAAGTATACCATATGTACCGAAGTTTAATGTCATTCCAAAATTATTAAAGTTCCAAGAAATTTCTTAGAGAATTACAAACAATATATTCTGTCACCATTAAAGTTTCAACAAATAGTTTGTCGATATCTTATTTGGTGTAAGAAATATTGATTGATAGCAGAAAGTGATTCGGTCTGTACAAGCAACAATACAAATTACGAAGATCAGCGTAAGGTTGTCGAAGGTTCGAGAAAGCGGAATTTTAAAGTTAAAAGTATTAAAAAAAAAAAAAACGAAATAACAACAGAAAACTACATTTCGGTGCACGTTTAATATTTGAAGATTTACGGCGACAACTGGAGGCACGAACATCTCTCGGAGAAGCCTTAAAGGTACGCCTGACTGAAATGGAAAATAAGGATGCGCGAAAAGAAGCACAACTTGTAGAGCTACAACGACTTCTGCAAGAAACAAAGGATCAACACGAGTCCGAGCTGGAAGCTGTTGAATCGAAGTACAAAGCACAAGTCGAGATCAACCTTCTTCTTGAAAGTCGCATACTCGAACTACACGGTACACTAGAACCAGCAACGTGTAGTACTACTACTATGAACAATTTAGCTTCTTCAGCATCGCCTAAAGAAAGATCACCTCCGCTGTCGGCCAGTTTAGCTTCCTCCAGCGAAGGAAGCCTTGCCTTTATTCATTCAGGTACTGGAATTATAATGAACGACTGCTGTGATACCGCAGGCGAAATACCTAATCTCCAAGCTATCGTCGAGCCTGTACCGAACCAGGCAACTTCGCCGTCTCGACAAAGCTAACAGAAGCGAAATTCTACGAATGATAGACGCTACGCAAAAACGACCATCGACTCCTTTCGCATGCAGCTATTCTGTTTTGCACGTGAGCAACTGTTATCCAGTGCCGTGGTATTAAATCAGAAGAAAGTTATTTGTAGCTTTTTATCAACATATTATGCGGAATACATAAAAATATTATTATCGCGTGATTTCGATAAACAATTGAAACTATTACTGGTAATTAATAAAGTTACTAGCATGATATAATTTCACTCTTGAAAAAGAAAACAAACAAAAAAAAATGAATTCACAATGAATAAATGGTTGAGATATTTTGTGAGCAATTTTCTAAGTTTCGATTGAAATCACATCCTCGCACTGCTTCCTTTTGATGTCTCTTTGTTATGTTTTATTTATCAATGTTTAGAATACTGTATACTTGGTAGGAGTTAACTGTTATTGAAGGACAAAACACAATGATTTTATTGTAAAAAAAAAGTACATATATTAACGAACACGATGACAACGTGAATACATAATACTGAACAATCAATACTTTATTACAAAACGACAAAAAAAAAACGAACCACGAACATATAAAGAATCGATCTATAATCGTAGGAAAAGCTATTATGTACTACTAAGACAGCCATTGCAAAGTAAGTCAGCTAAGTAAATGTATAGAATTTCTAAAAAATTTATTGTCTTTTATTAATAAGTTTGAAATTCGCGACTCATTGTCATAAGAATTGCATCTTCCGGATTAGCATAGTTTGCCAAATCTGGAAAAAATCAACAAATAAAAAAATATTTTGCTTCAATTGAAATCAGTTTCCTTAAATATCCAATGTACAGAAAATGTTATTTCTGTATTCTCATAATCGTTACTCACGATTATGGCCCATACGTATCGGCGATGTTTTAAGTTTTCGGAGATACAATTGTAATAGCCCAAAGACGGTTAACCATAGTAATGCACCTACTGAGAAAACTCTGAATGTTGTAACACCGCCATATACGTCCATTAACCATCCACATATTAAGCTACCACTTGATACGCCTGAAAATATCAATAAGTACATATAACAGATAATTAAAAAAAAATCAGAATTATACAATTAATTCATTATTGCTAACCTATTCCTTCAAATATAGCACCAATAAATCCTTGTATAGTGGCTTTAGTACCAGGCGGTGTTACTTTATCACCATATGACACCATAGTAGGCCAACAAAGACCCAAAGATGGTCCATGAAGTATTTCAATAATTAAGAACCACCAGGGGTTTGGTATTGTACTGTATGCCATAAATCTGTAAAATAGGGTAAGTAATAAAAAATATAAATATATTTTCGTATAACAATATGCTGTAAAATACTCACCTAATTGCATAGACCAATAAGACTAAACCCATAATATTTACATGACCTAGTTTTCGCAGTACATTTCCCGAGATAAAATTAAAAGGTAACTCTCCTAAAAAGCACTGTATACCAGTCATAAGGCCTTGTAAAGTTTTCAGCCATGTTGTTTGAGAACCAGATGCTAAGACTTCGGTGTGCCAAAATAGGAAATTCCATATTACACCGGTACACATTCCAGCACCTATGCACCACCATCCGAATACCAGTACATTACCCTCTTTACAGATGGTAAATAGTTCCGATAATATTGATGACACGTCCTCAGAGTGTTCTTGATTTTTCTGTAATGATACTGTTTTCTCCCATTACCTGGTAATTTTTTTTATTCTCTTGATAAGTAAGAAGTATCAAACTTCTGTACTATCTATTTCATTCCATCAAAAGGAGCAGAATTTATTAAAAGACAAAAAAAATCCACCTGTTTTAAAGTTATTGACGCTATGATATCCAATATCATAATGATCAGCATAATGTAAAATATACAAGTATAATCTTTCTGCAATTTTCCTTGGCTAAATAAGTCTACTAAATATCCTGCACTAATTCCAAAAATACCAAAACCAATGCTGCCCCACATTTTTTGTTTCCCATAATCTTTCCTTCTGTCAGTTCCTGTAATACAGAAGTATACGAATTATGAAATACTTTATTAGACAACACAGTACTAACCAAGGAGATTGAAACATATAGCATCTGCTACACTGACTACAACTGCCATTCCAATCCAACTAATTATAGTTGCCCAGAGAAATGAATAAAACTGATACCCTGAGACCTGAGTGCTATTGTAAGGAATATAAGCCTCTTCCAAAAGTTGATTAAAAATTGAATTATTATGACATGTAGTTGCACATGTTGTTTTAACATAATTTTGACAAGCTGGTTTATGTATTATATTATCTTCGAATGTAGCAGTAAGCATACGGACATCTACACATTGCTTCAGCTAGAAATGAAAATGTTTTCTGTTTCAAATCAAATAAATGATTGCATGAAACAACTTACATTAAGGTCGTAATATTCATCGAATCCTACAGTAAATTTAAATGTTTTATAATCTGAAATAATGCTTGTGTCTGTTAAGTTACAAAACTGTCTTGCATTCCAATGCTCACATATTTCAGTATAAAATTCTTTTGTACCTTTACAGGACATCTGAAAAAAGTGAAAAGTAAAAATATAGTAAGTCAAAGTACAATTCCTCGTAATAAGTTATTTTATATCATGGACTTTTATACCTGACATGATACATTCAAGTGATATTCTGTAATTACATTATGCATAACTCTGTCTGAAAATCCATTTTTTGAACATATTTCTACCGATCCGTAACCATTACATGTGAGTGTAACATTTGCACTCTTATCTATTTCAGGAATAAAATGTATTGTAAACATGGCTATGGCAGTTACTGCTTGAAATATTAAGAATAGTATTTTGTGGATCTTAAATTTGTCAGCCAAGCCACCGAACAAAGGTTTAGCTATTAAACCCGAAATTGGTAGTATTGTATATATTGTACCCACTAAAAAGCCAGAGAAGCCTAATTGTTTTGCAATTGTTGGTAAAAATGGTACTATTGGTCCAGTGGCTGAAAGAAGTTAAATCTTAATTTATAATAGTTCTTCATATACTCTTCATATTTCCAAGTAATTTACTTACCAGCATTGAATAAAAAATAATGGGCTTTTATTGGTAGTAATTCAGAATTTATGTTTTCAAACATTTTGTAAACGTCTAGATCACACTTTAGGTTAAAGGCACAAACTGTATTATCTGCAATTGAAACGCATCACTAAATAATTCCAATTATGATCACATATCACTTAAGCGTGATGGATTCGTCTACAATATAGTCAACCCCGATAAAACACAGAAAAACTTCCAAGTAAAAAATGCCATTGCTCATCTATACAAACTAGCAACTTGCGTCTAACGAACGACGTAATTAATTTGAAAGTATGAAAATAGGAAAGTAACTTTTTCTGTGGACGTACGTTTTTCTGAAAAATTACAAATTTTGCAATTTTCTCGTAAAAGAAAATGATTTCAAATCATATTTCCCAGATGATTCAAAATTTCGTTCCGCACGTGCACTGTCCTTAGAAATATCTTACTCCCATCAGCTATAATTATAAATCCTTTTTGCTGTATCTACGATTTTCATCGTTCAAATCGAAGTTTGGAAATGATAACTCGTAGTTATCATGTTCACATTCCACACACGGTATATTGTTTCATTTTATCAAGCCCGCCTCTTCACGAAGATTAAATTTCCAGTGACATTAAAGTTTACTTATGTGTAATCCAATTAAAGTAGTAATTCTTAATTAAAAATAAATCGTCGGTTGTAAAATTCAATATACACATAAGGTACTAACAAAACGAACGTATTCGAATACTTATACGTTTCACTGATTCATATTCACCATCAAGTTCGTATAAAAATTCGTGAAAGCAGTCCGTCGTGATTTTTGAAATTCATTGATCCGACGCGACAACAACACCTACAGGAGCACTTCAGAAAATATAAACATTATATAACGAATATAAATAATACATATATTATATACACAATACGTATTGCATATATTATAAAAATTACTAACTTTTATTCTCTGGGATCACAAGAATTATTCATAGAAATATTGTCTATAAAATAAATCGCCAATTATCAACATATCAAACGTATCCGTTATCTTTCCATTACAAACAAGCAACAAAATTAAATTGCTAGATCAATAACAAATTTACATAGGATTTTGTAACAAACTGTGCTTTAATCTGTCATCGATACATTTACAATATACATTTACAATATATATGTATATATTTATAAGTTTTAATATACCGCTTCCATCCGTTTCTTTTAGCAGTAAGGTGGGTTAATGTATGATTGCGGCGTATTACACATTTTTCGTCTGTCCCTACATTCACACGTTTCACGTAAAACGCGCAGCACATTTACACGCACGCATACTAGTTTGTTACATATGCTTCGCTTGCAAAACACGCATACAAACACCACATTCACGCGTGAGCATATACATCCTACACGCACGTCCAGTGTCTCTAAACACATCTTTCCATTTGTAACCTACCGCGGACGATTCTACAAGGTCGTTGACTTCGCAGATCTTTTCTTTACATCGAGCACATCGTCTATGGAGGATATGTATTTTATATACAAAGAAACGAATTCTAGCTTACCTACTAACGAATCTATATACTCTACATAAGATACACCGGCAACAGTGCGCTCGATATCATACAGAAATTCTTCGAACTTAGAAATCACGTATACCCCCTACGTTTTGTCTAGCCGTTTTTTGTTCCATTTGTTTCGTTTCCTGTTCGAACAAAAACCAGGGAAAGGCGAAATATTTTTGCGGCGGGCGTATATGGACGTCACACGAGCACTGTCGCAAGCAGACCATAGAATTCCCTTTTTTTCCTTGAATTTTCGCTAGAAAATCGAATATTGCATAATTCATATCCTCGACACATACATCGAGAAAGAGAAGTAAATAGTGGCGCTGTAAGAGCGGTAGTAGACAGAGGAACTTTTGATAGAAGGTTACTTCCGGTCACTAGCGACTGAACTTCACACGCGTCTAAGTTGTCGACTAGTTCATTAGAAAAAGAACTATCAAAAATTCCCACTCGATGTAGGCTTACCTCTTTATGTACATATGACTTCTACACAAGTAGATTATCCGATAAAAGCTAAACATCTTTTCCTTTTCCTGATAAATCGTGTAAAAATGTCAAAGTTTGTATCGCTTTCGGTAAAAAATGGGGAAACAACAAATGCGAAAAAATGGGCGGGGGCGGGGGAGGGGGAGGGCAATTCGGTGGAAAATCCGACGCTCTAATTTTCGAAAACTTTAAAAAGTCATTGTTCTCTGGTCAATCAGTAAAAAATACGTATACAAGTGTGTGTATATATATATATATATATATATCAATTATATATATATATATATATTAAAAAAAAAAACAGAAGAAAGGCTTACGTGATCCTTTTACTGCTCGACGTTAATGAGTTTACGGTGTCACTTTCACGGTTTCGGGAGATACACTGATCAGAATGTTTTTCTTTCCTATAATATCAATACCGGAATTCTTCTTGGAGAAATCATAAACCTGTTTAATCGCGAAGAGAAGATATTGGAAACGGTCAAAATTAGGCGAATAAAGACAATTGAGTCGTTTGTTACAAAGAATCGAAGAAATTCATATCGACGCACTACAACGAGCCGTGATCAAAAACTGAACAAGAAAAACACCGGTATTTCCGTTGCTGGAGAAAAAAAAATTCTGACAGCGATTGCGTTGAAGAGCAGTAATGAAAGGAAACAGCATTTTTCAACCATGAACCGCGAACAACGGTTATTCGTAATAAAATCATAAATTCACATTAAATTTTACAATCACGATTAACGGTGAACGTTCGTGTTCCAATGGACAAAGTATAGGATAGATGCCTGATGTTTCATAGAAATTTTAATCGGCTTCGTAATGCCATCTATAATTACGAACAGGGTGAGCCGAGAATGAAATTGAACCCAAGCGTTAATATTGCTAGAAAAATACTTAAAAAAAGAAAAGAACATCCATACACATTTACTTCCCGAACGCACGTACGCTAAACTAAAAATGATAAAATACGATTGCACTAGAATTGTTATCCTCGACAAAATCAACGCGTATCGTTCGCTCAACACGAATTCTTAGTACTAATGGTATCGTTACCCTATATTGCTTCAAATAAGCAACGACTGGGAAAATCGTATAGGTTCGTCAACTGTGAAACATAAAATTACGGATACTATCCTATAACAATGTCTGCCACCTCGATTACCAGTGATCAACGAGAATCGTATATTGCAGAACAGAACAAAAAGATCCTTTATATAAAATAATATACCCGCTAAAAAATATTTGGTTGAAAACTGGCATGGTAACAGAGCGTAGCAATGGTTCCCGTATAGTCCACGCGATTCTCCGACCGAATGAGTCAAGTGTCAAATGCTGTTTCCTTCTGCGGGACGGTTAATCCACCGAACTGTCGTACAAACGTTCCGATGCCCGTTATACAGATTTTAATAGCTAAAGCCAGGACGGTCGATGATGATGCGGCGGTGGTTGAAGCGCATAAAGGGAATGAATGTATTGTTGGTACGCTGTTGGGTCTACCGTTAAATTCGGTCCGTGCGGCGTGACGTAGGCTGAGACGGGTGGCCCGTACGCTGCTGATCTCTGTGCGGAATGAAGAAAAGGATGAGGCGGATAATTTCTCGGCGGTTGATTGGTGAGTTTGTTGCAAGCCTGTTGAGTGGCGTCCGTGACCGGGGGCACTTGCGGCTGTTGTTGTTGCTGTTGCTGCCTGAGCGCCATACTGTAGTAACTGTTCGGGTTCCGGAACTCGTCCAGGAAGGCGAACGCGGCCGCCGCTGCTGACGCGTCCTTGTCGTAGAACGGTGAACTGGTGGTGGTGCTGGTCGACGCGGCGAAATTGAAAGCACTGCCAGTTGGAGGGACCATGCCGCTGTTCTTCAAACCGATTGAATCCGTCGGTGCACCGGTGTACTGCGGGAAGCCTGGTATGCCGGATGTCGGCTGTGGCTCAGTGCTGACCGCGGACGACACGTTCGCGACGTTCTGCTGCTCCTGCTGTTGCTGCTGTTGTTGCTGCTTGCTCTTCCTACTCTTTTTCGTTTTCGTAGGCGCTGATGCGGTACCCGTGACAGAGGCGTCGCCTCCTCTACGCGACATGGACAGTATGCCCTGCGTGTTCTTGGCGGCAGCCGTTTGCAAACTCTGAAGAAGATTGAGATCCAATTCCGCAGCCCCGGTAGCTGGACTGCGCGCATAAGCGAGGTGCTCGGGTTTCGTCGGCGGCGGCCGAGGGATCGTTAACAATTGCTGTTGTTCCTTGCTCGGCCGGCCCACCAAGCCGAGGCCCAGGCGAGCGTATGCCGGATTCGTGGCCACTGAATCGGCCAAGTTCCCCACGAACGAGGCATCGAATTGACTAGCTGAGATCGTATCCGGCTGCGGCAACGCCATTATTGGGTCGAAGGGGAACTGCTCCTGGCCAGGTCTAGCTCCGGCCTCCTGCGTCAAGCTGCGCGTCGCGTCGCTGGACGATTCATTGTATATACGTTTCTTTACGGGCGGAAGGTTGCTGGCCGAGCTATTTACAGACCCACCGGTGGCAGTCTTCGAGCTGGCGTCGAAATAGTGAGGGCTCGGGTAAACCGGCCTCGAGTTTGGCATCGCGTAGCCGGACGATTGAAAGCCGCTCGAGTAGAGAGATTCGTGCGTCGTAAGATTCTGCTGGAACGCCAACAACTGGGACTGCTGGTCCTGGGTTGGCAGCTGATCGCTGGCCGCTGACGTTTTGCCGAGGAACGAACGCTGCTGAACGTACTTCTGCGCGTTCAGGGATTCACTGAGATCAGTGAAGCTGGGGCGCTCTTGAGACGCCTGCTGTTGCTGCTGCGGTTGCTCCTGCCTCGATCTTTGCAGGTCGAGGTTGGGATAGTTGTTTCCGAACGTTGGCGGGTACTGATTCGGCGACTGATAGATTTGATGGTTCGCGTTCAAATTCAGCGACGCCTCCGTTGGTACGGTGAAGTTCCTTTGTTGGTCGTTGCTCGAAGACTTCTCGACGCTGCTGGCGGATTTAAGGTACTCCGACCGATGCTCCGTCTCGCTGATCGACGACGCAGGTGATTGTATGTAACCGTGATTCTGTTTGAACCCCTGGGAGTAATTCGACGGCGTCACTGTGCTCGGCGTACACTCCTCCGAGCTTTTCGGCGTCTGCGGTTGCGACGTGTAATTCGTATTCTGTTGGGGCGACGGCTGCGAGTAACTGGGAGTCTGTTGTGAGGGTTGCGGCGTGCAGGCAGACTTTTGCTGTGGCGATGGCTGGGAGTAGCTGCGAGACTGCTGCGGCGACGACGAAGGCTGCATGTAGTTACGGGACTGTTGAGGCGACGGCGATGGTTGAGAGTAGCTGCGAGACTGTTGCGGCGACGGTGAAGGCTGCGAATAGTTGCGGGACTGCTGAGGTGACGGAGAAGGTTGGGAATAATTATTGGATGGCGCTTGTTGAGGAGAAAGTTGTGAATAATTCTGCGGTGTTTGCGGCGAGTGTATAGAATGCGAATAATTCGCGGCTTGCTGAGGAGACGGTTGAGAATATTTCACCGGTTGTTGTTGCGGCGAGGGCTGAGAATAGGATGTGTTCTGAGGGGAAGGTTGAGAGTAGGTGGGTGGTGCTTGCGGCGAGGGTTGTGGGAAAGTTTGAATTTGTTGAGGCGACGGCTGAGAATAGTTCCGTGGCTGAGGGGACGGTTGCGAGTATCCTGTGAGAGGTTGCGGGGATGGTTGGGAGTAATTGGCGGAACGAGTTTGGGGACACGGATGCGAGAAGTTTGAAGGCTCAGACTGTTGCGGATAAACGGGAGGAGGCTGAGGCGATGGTTGGGAATAGTTTGCTGGCGGTTGCGGCGACAGTTGAGAATAACCGGATGATTGCTGAGGGGACTGCGCGTACGGAGAATGTTGTTGCTGAGGAGACGGTTGAGAATAATTCGGAGGCGGTGCTTGCGGCGAGGGTTGAGAATAGGGAGAACGAGGCTGTTGAGGCGAAGGCTGAGAATAATTAGATGCTTGAGGCGAAGGTTGAGAGTAGTTGGCGGTGTTCTGTTGCGGGGACAGTTGCGAGTATTTGGGAGTTGGGGATTGTTGAGGCGATGGTTGAGAGTAGTTTGATGCAGGAGGTTGAGGAGAAAGCTGCGGAAACACCTGTTGTATTGGTTGGGGGGAGTGTTGCGAGTAGGCTGGAGATGGATTCTGATTATTCGCCGGTACTTGTTGATTAAATGTCTCGCTCGGTGTTGAATTTTGAGGCAAATTAGCTTGCGGAGAACGCTGTGGGAACGTGGGCGACAACTGATGATATACTTCCCCAGTATTTTCTTGGGGTGATTTCTGAAATGACTGATGAGGTTGTTGTGGCGGTACCTGAGGTGGTACTTGAGAATAAAGAGGTGCTTGTTCGTAAGAAGATGATGGATACGCTGGAGAAAGAGGATGATTTTGTGGTGATGGAGTGGGTGGCAACTGAGCGCTGTACCTGGGCGGAGTGGCGTAGTAAGGACTGTTGTAAGGACTGCTTCCCGTCGATAGAGCATCCTGATAAAACCCAGCTCCTCTTATTTGTGGTTCTACAGAAGCTATAATGGGTTGCGCCTGTGGAGAACGTCCCGAACGTCCGGGTGGTGATTCTTGAGAAAAACTGGAAACCGATTCACTCACACTACTACCACCAGTACTCATTCTTCTTTGCCTCCCACAGAACACTTCCTGTAACTCGCCATCCTTTTTCGTTGCACCCTCTTCCAACTCGTCCTCCTTCTTCTTTGACTTTGGTGCCCCGAACGCCTTAAACCAGGCACTTAAATTTGGTGTCGCGGCTTTAGGTTTCTGCGTCTCTTTGACGTTGGTTTGATTATCTTTAGATTCTTCCACCTCTGCAGGCGTCTGCGTGGCCGGTTTCCCGGACGATGACTTTTCCTCTTTAGAAGACGTTACTGGGACTATCGGCGCAACGCTGTGATCTTCTTCTTCGTCGTCGTTGGACAAATTAGGATTAGGCGAGGACACTAAACTTTTGCAGATCAACTGAATGGAATCCACGTTCTTCAAGACTGTTCCTAAGCTAAGTTTTGGTTCCTCGTCGACGTTTTTGTTTGCCTGGTCACTATCATTAGTTAACGGACGATCCGCTGTTTCATTGACGCTCACATTAGGTAAATTAAGCGGCTTTTTTAACAGTAAGTTCCCCTTACTTTTACCAGGCTGCAAACGATCTATCGTACGCTGTATTTTTTTTGGTCTATTGGGTCCGTGAGGACCAAAGATCTTAATGGAACTTGGTCGTTTTCTCGGCGCTTCTACCTTTGGTCCAGAGCGAGCTGATTCAACAGAAGAATGAAATATTGGAGAATCGCTCCCGGAAGAAAATTCAGAGAGCCTTGGTGCGTCGTCTAACCATTTGTTGATGTCCTATTCAGAGGCAGAAAGAAAAAAGAATAAAACAATATATCGCATTATTATTGAACGAATTATCTAAACGTGAAATAGAATATATTCTTACATGGAGTGTTTGCTCCGTTGCCTGATTTAATGCTTGTATCGAGCTTTCCTCCTTTCCAAATCCTTTGGTATGCTTGCTTGTAGGTTTGATTTTTTTCGTTTCGCCTGCCTCTTGGTCTTGTGTTTTTACAGGATCCTCCGTGGTAGGAACTTTTTCTTCTTTCATTCCCTTTTTTAACTTTGGTCGTTTGACGCTGGCTTTATCGCTGTCGTTAAAGGTACTACCGTTTGAAGGCACTTTTTTTGAATACACGTTGTGAAAATCGCTTTTCCCTGTTTTTTTCGGTTTCTCTTTCTCGCCCTTCAGCTTTTCATCTCGTCGCCGCTCGCTAATCTTATCCTTTAAACCATCCAACGATTCTATATCCTTATCACCTATAAATGCAGTAATCTTCTTAGACGTAGGGGCTTCCTTTGAATCTACATCGCTCTCTAGATCTAAATCTTTGGAATCTATTTCGCTGGATATTTCACCATTTTTCACGTCATCGTTTTTCTGCTTTGATTTTTTTTCTTTGTCCTTCGCGCGGCTCTTCTCAGATTTTTCCTCGGGCTTTAACGCTTTCAATCCCGCCTTTTCTTTTTTCCGATTTTTCTTCGTTTTGATATGCTGTGTCTTGTCCTTGTTCTCAGACACCTCTTCGTCACCTAGAGGTTCAACCTTCTTTCCCTTGCTCTTCTTCGCATTATCCGTGAATATCTCGGTCTCCTCGAGTTCCTTTTTCTCAATTTTCCTACTTTTACTTTTCGCGATGACTAGGGACTCATAATCTTCCTCAAAGTCTTCCTTTCGCCTCTTATTCTCTTTCGATTCTTTCATCGGGCGCACGCTTTCCGTTTCCTTTTTTTGCTGATGACGTTCTTTACTAATTTTCTTGTTCATCTTTTTCAACTCTTCCGACTCTTTGGACGACAGCTTTTTGGTTTTCAACAATAAATTGTTTGCTTCTATATGTTTCCTTCTTTTCGACGTCACGATACTCGACTCGGACATAGCATCCTCGCTTTCCTGATCCTCTTGTTCTTCCTCGTTCACTGATTCTTCATCCTTCGCCTTTTTACTCTTTTTCTTCCCCCTCTTCTTTTTTGGAAGCTTGTAATTCTTTCCTCGTTTCTCATCCTCGTCGTTTTTCTCATTAACCTTGGATTTCCCTTTACTCTCGGATTTGTACGATTTCGACTTTTTTGTAGACTTTTTCGATCGTTTGCGATTTTGATGCGGAGAAGAAACTCGAGAAGGACACGACGGTGACGCAGGCGTGGCGACAAACGATTTTGGTGATGACGGATCTTCATCGCTGGATGTTTCGGATTCTAAATATCGATTTACAGCCTTATCGAACGCATCTTTAAGATTGAAAGCCATTTCAGTGTACTCTGTAAAGAAGTTAGATAATAATTAAAATTATAATACGATACCGCTAGATAAGAATATTACATGCGAATGACCTTCTATTAACTAGAAAAGTACCATGAAAAAACTTCTAATATTTCTCTTCTTATTTTTATAAGGAATATCTGCATTTTTCGTATTGACACACTAAAATAATTTAGATGTCACAACCTAAAACGTCCCATACTTGAGAACAAATCACCTTTAACTAACTATAGGAAAGAGGAAACTGTGTTGCATTTGTAAACATAGACACGAGCAAAAGTTATATTGATACATTTAAATTTAAATAATATTAATTGATATATACAGTACTAACCATTATCAGAACCATTATATTGCCTACAGTTGTCCACTATAAGACGAAAGTCCCGTTTAAATTCACTTAAACTCTTGTATAAACCACCTTCAAGTTTCTCCTCCATGGTACTGAGATCCATAGGTTTCCGTACAACACTATAGTATCTACATGAAAAAAAAAAAAATAATATCAATCTTATATTTATATCAGGTTTAAAAATGCATACCAGCGTACACTAATGTGCCCCTAGTAGCTATTCTATTCGTCTGTTTCATTCTCGTTAATTATAATTACGCTTATAAAAATGTTCTCACAGAAAGAAACAGAGAATAGTAGAGTGAACCAACAAGCATGCTAACAAGGGAAACATCATTATAATCATAACAATATTATACCGCGGCGCATATTCCTCATCCACAGGATCAATGAATGGCCAGGCATCCGCATGATCTTTGAGACTTTCAAGAACTTTATGCATCCCGACACGGCGTTCCTCTTCTTCAATTCCAAACGAATATCCGTATTTATATCCATACTTGGTGGACACATAATTTCCGTCACTGTTACTTCCAATCCCTTTCTTTTTTTCTAATCCTTCTACTTCGTCCCTAGTATGAATCACAATTTGACCAACGGCCGATGCTAATGAATTATTAGTCTGTCGTCCTTTCTTCTGAACAGGCGGTGAGGACAAGGGTGGAGGTGTTTCTTCTTTAACATAAACGTTCTTCGAGTTCTGCGTCCCCTTTTTGCTGCCTTTGTTTGTTTTAGTTTTGATCTTCGATCTAACCATGACTGTTTCCATCTGTGTGGCAGGTTCGTGACTACGAAGAACTCGCGAACTATTGCGTTGTAACAACTTGCGTCTTTGTTGCTTTTCTTTTAAGTCAAAAAGCTTGGGGATTTCGGGCATGAAATCCTTGGATAGAGTACGGTAGAGTTTACGTTCGGTATCGTACTCCTAAGTAGTATAATAACATTATTAAATAGATCTAAAGGAGAAAGCGATTAACACTCTTGTTCAATGAGACAATTACCGAATCGCGAAATTTCTCAACTAAACGACTCCAGTCCTGCTGAGTAAAACAGACAACTTGCCAGACACTTTCTTTCCCTTCCTCGTGTATTAAACAGTCTTCCTTCTTCTCCTCCTCTTCCTCTTCCTCTTTCGCCACTCTGCTTCGTCGTCTTTTACGCTTTTTATCCCTAGGTTTACTTTTCTGTTTGTGTGAGATGCTGTTAGAAGTATCAATGTAGTCCTCCCTATATAATCGAGTGCCGTAAAAGTACCAATAGGCAGAATTCTTACGATCATGTCCTAAAGGTTCGACTCGCAGACTATCCGAGTCCAAATTACTTAATGAATGCTCCTGCAAATAGATAACAAACAGAACCCTTATAACGAACATTGTTTACCAGAAATTAATGGATCGAGTCAGTTCTCAAATACATACCACGTCTTCAGCGTCAAGCCTGAAGTCGCAGAGGGCTCTTAGTATTTCTACTTTTTGACGAAGAGGCAATAACTCAAAATCTACATCTGTATTAAAAGGATTCTCACATTTGTATTCCTTAAAAGAAAAAAACACATTGATTATTTATAATGGCAATGCAAACATATAAGTATACATTTTGCTTTAACTTCAAACTGTGTAAAATTTATTTTACCTGACATTTCTTACGAAATAATCTACGGAGAAACATCTGGTAATTAAAGGTGGAGATGTCATTGCGAGTGTCATTAGGTAAACAACCTTCAAGTAATCTGACTATTAGTTCCTGTACTAAATGTCCCTCGGTTCCACCGTCCGTTAATAAAGCTTCCTCTAAATCCTAGAACAATGTCCAAAATTAATATACAAGTACACATATATGTACACCGTTTGAAACATTAATCAACGCATCAACCAAATAATAATGCATAAGCCATTAGTAACATAATAAAGCCAAAGCACGATCTACGTAACATCCAGGAAGCTGAAGCGGTACTAACAAATCTCTTATATAATGCCTACTTATACGAGACGGCATTCAGGTATGTACCTCAATATCAAAGTCCAGAAGATTGAAGGCAGCCCTAAATAATGAGCAGAAGTGTGCTATACTTGGCACCTCCCACCACGATTGAATGTCTAAAAAAATAAAGGAACAATTGAGAGTTCCTTCACATTATATTTTTTTAATCTCTCGTATACTTCCTTTTGCACAGAGTATACCAAACTTAATGTTTATGGCTTTAGGTTGTAAATCTACGGCCTCACATCTGTTAACATTTATGAAAGAGTAACCTCTAATAAAGTTACTTACAATACTAAAAATTAATACTAACGGTTTTAATATCAATCAATCCTGCTTAACTGTCAATAAGATTCAATATTCTCTTTTTAAGGGCAACAATGCAGCACTGAATATTTGATGTAGCCAAATAATACAGAATATACGTAATATTACTAATAGTGTTAATATTATTCCAATCTTCTAGATGACTATATTCTTAGTGCACACTAATTATTATATTAATTAACAGACCAAAATTAGTGTATATAAGTAAATGTCCCATTGATGAGCAATAATGTTACAATTATATTCAATATCAAACCAATTGCTTATAGAATTAGACAAAATTATATTAACATTCTTTTATATTTTTATCAATTCTGAGATACGTTATTTCACAAACATCTATAGATCCAAGGACATAGATCCTTCTCCTAAAACCATAATCATCAACTCTTTTATACTCTGTACAGAATCTATTTATTGTGAGAATAATATAGGCTTTAAAATATTGTACATTCTGTTCAAAAGAATCATTTCTTAATAATTTCAAATAAAAACTGACTACACTTTATTTTATGAAAGTATTGTATTATTTGAATTAAATAATGTAATATTATTAATGAGATAATATATTACAAGAAAACCAATAAGTTATTCCTTATTTCTATAATAATATTAAAATTGATGTATAACCATCACGAAATTCAACTTTTTATGTTTCATTTTATCATTATAGCATTCACTTTAAGTACATTTATAAAGGAGTGTCCAATTTAATTAATATGTCTATAATGGAAAAAAAACAAAATAAAATAGTACTTTAAAAAGACATATATGTACAGTAATCTAATGTCAGTTTAACTATACAGGGTGCATGACCTTTCAAATTCTGAACGAGTTTCAAGAATACGGAAAAATGTCTCTTTCTTTCTGGCACTTCTTACTTTAAGTAACTCTGACATAATGAAAGTATATTTACATTGTAGGTAACAATAAAATGACACAAATGTAACACACAACCTACAAGTGTTTACAAAGCATGTCAATACCTTTCTCAAATCATCGAGTAAGAAATATTCTCCCCAAAGGTCTATTATATTTTAACGTCAATTGCCTATGATCCATATTACTCGAAGAGACACGAGCTCTCAATACTTTTCGCCAGAAACCGACAAACGAACATCTCACTGCCAATAAACAGAAATCTTCATTTACAACTGTACACATAAATATTAGAAATACATATAAAACAGCTGCTTGATCCAATGATATGTCCCATCTTGTACTGTTTACCCAACAATACTAACTTACGGGTGTCTACTGACCAGTCAAAACAATTTAAAAAAAAAAAAACAAAAAACAAAAAAAAATCTTTCATGATCATTCACTACCGAGTACCAAACCTACCGTCGATTAAACAACACAAGAAAAAAAGAAAGAGGGGGGAAAAACCTTAAATATTCATGTAAGGGAATGCTACGTTTCAAAATAACCAAGCGGGAACACATTCGGTGAATAAAAATCAATCGCAGATACGAATATAATGCGATCGTGCATCGATATACTCTGCATAGAATGTAACGCGAAATAGTAAAACAAAAGAGAAACAAAACATACGTAGAGAGAAAGAGAGAAAAAAAGAGAGAGAAAGAAAGACAGAGAGAAAGAGCGAGAGACTGACCGAGGAGGAGTGGGGTGGGAGGCGAGAAGGAGAGAGAAAGAGAGAGCGAAAGAGCGAGAAAGGAAAAAAGACAATGAAAATAATTCTGTTGCTAAACTTGGGGTCATTGACAAGGACTCTCAATTGTGGGCATCGATTTTCCACGAGAGATAATCGGCGTGATACAACCGAGGTAAAAGGGGGGAAAACGAAGAATCGTATAAAAAAGAGAGAGATAGATAGGTAGATAGAGAAAGAGAGAGAGAGTGTGAGAGAGAGAAAAAAAGAATGAAAATTGAATATAAAAATAAAAGAGACCGTCGCACCGATCCAGCGGATCGCGGTGTCGCGTTGAACGCCGAAGTGCTCACCTAGGATTCCGATGAAAGTGGGAAACATAACCCGTCCTGTGGCGGGCAAACCGGGCGAATCACGTCAGGGCGGATAAGGTTGTTGGAAAACACGAGAGTCGAGAGTCGCGTGCTACAGCCTCGTTCTCAAAGGTTGTACGGGATATTCGGTCCGGCCAGGAAAATCGAAATCCCACGGCAGAGATAGGTGATGGCCAAGCGAAAAACACTTCCGCTCGGCGAGGCCGGTCGCTTTTAAAATACCGGACTGCACATCAGCGGGTGGCTGTGACACCCATCGTAGTCCTCGAGACAAAAGAGCGGGTAATCGGGGCTCCGCATAGCTCGGCCTGCCGTTTCGAAACGGTTCCGAACGGTGAGGCACATTCGTCCACTAGGCAGTTCCCAGCGAGGAGGAACAACTCGACTCGGATTTATTTTGGCACAACACTACAGGCTGGCAGCGATGCGCGCGCGACACTTGCAACCATTCTAATCGGGTAACACTCCAGCCTCAAAACAACCACCAGCTTCGTCAGCGACAAACCGCACCGCCGTTTCATACGTTGGCCACATTAACGCTGATCCGACACCGATACCTATCCCCGTACAAGGTACGCTGTTCACCGCCGCCAAGACCCTTTTTCCATCGCTTTTGAAATTTCGATTTCGTGTACGCGTGTACGTGTGTACATATACGTCGGTGTTCCGATAAGGAGAGTTTTCTGAGACGCACTACACGAACGCACGGGTGCGGACTGTGCAGCAGCGGACTGCAACTGCGGGCGTATACCTATGAACACGTAACACGTAGACGCGACGCGTTTGGCGCGAAACTTGTTCGATCTGTTGTGCAACGACGGATGGAATTTTATTCATGGAAATAACGGTATTTACGCGTTGCGTATTTGGCGTTGTTGTTAGGGGTGTTATGTGAAGTTGGATGGACGATTAGCGGAAAGATTGTTGGTCTGATTGGTTATCGATCATACGTGATTTCGTTATTGGCTGAAATGGTAACATAAACGAATCTGATCATGGAACAGAAGAAATCAGACTAACCATTTTTTCAGCTCGGTTTTCAGTCGGTGGAATTACATGGAATGTATCTGATACAGGGTTTATTAAGACAGTGATTATGCGGGTAATGTATAATTACGTGTATAACACGATACAAGCAATGTGTAGTAAAATAGATAATCTTTTTTTCTTGAACAGTTGGTAGACTTTTCCCGCGTACGTTACCGCGTGCGTGACGCGTCCTCGTTCTAACAATATTATGAATGATTCTCCGTAGTAGCTGTTATCTGTTGCTAAAAAAAATTAATATTTATAGTACTGATTCATCGAAGTTACAAACTACAGAGGAATATTGAGAAGAAATTCGTGATCACGTAGTGTGGTTAGGTGTAAATAAACTGAAATATGACTTCATTTAATTTAAGTGAACTTGAAAATCAACTGAAAGATGTTACTGGGAATTCTACCGGTACCGGCGTGTCTTTCGCTAATAAAACTCTCAAGCTTGATTCTGAAGAGGATGGTAAGTAATTACTTTGCAAAGGATTTACATTTCATTACTATATAATGTTTATACAGTTATGCAATACGATTGTAATAATTTATACTGGAATTACGTTTAATTTTTTTTCTTTATTTAATAGCGTTGGTGGTTGTGAAAGCCATACAAGACTGCACTAAATTAGAATACTTGGATTTAGAAGGTAATACTTTGGGACCACTGGCTGCTAAAGCTGTGGCTGAGGTATTAAAAGAAAAAGGTTCCTTCCTAAAACGTGCGCTTTGGAAAGATATGTTTACTGGTCGTTTAAAGACTGAAATACCAAAAGCTATTGAATATCTTGGTAACAGCTTGTGTATTGCTGGCACTCGTCTCGTTGAATTAGATTTAAGCGATAATGCTTTTGGACCAATCGGTGTACAAGGATTAGCCTCGTTCTTGACATCCAGTGCATGTTATACTCTTCGTGAGTTGAGGTTGAATAACAATGGGCTTGGAACATCTGGTGGTAATATGTTGGCAAAAGCATTGTCCGATTGCTATGACAATAGCTGTAAAGAACGTAAGTCTTATTATTGACTTATTTTTTTTATTATTTAAACTACTGAATTAACGAATTAGTAAATAAATTCATCTTTATTTATAGAAACATCTCCTTTGGCGTTGAAAGTATTTGTAGCGGGAAGAAACAGACTAGAAAATGATGGTGCAACAGCACTGGCATCAGTTTTCCAAAAATTGACTACTTTGGAAGAGGTTGTCATGCATCAGAATGGTATTTATTATAAAGGCATAGAAGCACTTGCAAAAGGATTATCGGCTAATCCAGGATTAAGAATTTTAAATCTTAATGATAATACAGTTCGTTTGAAAGGAGCCCAGGCTCTTGCTAAAGCATTACCAAATTTCAAAAAGTTAGAACATCTTAATTTAGGAGACTGTTTGCTCAAAACACAAGGATGTTTAGTTCTTGCAGAGGCATTAGGAATCAAGGATAATCATCCTTTATTAAAGGAAGTAATTTTAAGTTACAATGAAATTCACACAAAAGGAGCAGTTGCAATAGCTGATGCTATGGCTGATAAACAGCATCTAAAAACTTTGCAATTAAATGGAAATTCTTTTGGAAGTCAAGGGTGGACTATGTTAAAAGAATCACTTACCATTTCTGAAAGAATTGGATCATTATGTGGATTCGAAAGTGACAATGATGAAGAATACAAAACAGACAATGAAGATGAAGTTGAAGATGAAGAAGTAGAAGAAGAGGAGGAGGAGGAGGAGGAGGAGGAAGAGGAAGAAGACAGTGATAGTGACAGTAAAGAAAATGAAGATGATGAAGATGCAGTTGAAAATGGAAACAAGACACCAGACAATATTACAGTCTCAAAAATAACTGTTTCACAATTTTTAAAATCACCAACATCTGACAAATTGTTACTATTGCAAGATGATAATATACAAGATTTTATAGATTATGCTAAAGTGAGTAAATATAATGTAATTATATAATAGTATTTCGTAATCTTTAAAGACATTTTTATATTTTAGGATTTATCCAAAAACGCTGATACATCTCCAGAGCAAAAGTTCATTGAAGAACTCACAAGAGTAGTTATGAAAATATCAACACTATGTTCAAGTGGCTACATTGATGTTAGGAGAAAAGCTCAAAATATAACAGATTCTTTATATTCGAAGTTATGTTCCTTCGCTGTGGAAAATGATCAAACATCTATTTGGAATAATGCTTTGCTAGTCAGCTTAGGTTTAATCAAAGTGAGTGTGATTTCAGAGTTAAAGTATGTACTAATTTGTACTATAAACAAAATTTGAATACATTATTAATTTCAGAGCGAAGATAAACACAGTGGAAAAGTTGATTGGGACTTAGAAGGTTGTTTCAAAGCATTAGAGCAAGTGGTTTATAAGGATTATTTTTTAAACGATACACGAAATACATTAAGATTATTCTTAGACAAACCAATGAAAAATAACAGAAAGATTATAGATTCGTCCCAGGAGTCGAAAGATTCACTTAGAGTTGTTCTAAATCGTATACAGAATACATAATAAACATTAAGATACATACATACGTTGATTTGCAGAATATCGATAATAAGATGTAACTATTTATTTAAAAAATTTTGCAAATCATAAAACATGTTTTTAAACGGCCCTATAAAAAGAAAGGATTATGTACCATGCGATGTATACAGTTTATTACTTGTTAAGTGTTCAGTGCGAATTTTATATTTGATAAGAATTGTTCACCTACAAATTAATTGAATCAAATTCGTTACAAATGTTTGAAAAATAAAAAATATTTTATTGATATATCGCTAAATGCCACATTGTAATGAATTTTCAAAACAAGATTTTTTAATATAATTGTTCAATTTTATATTTCGGCATATATATCAATGCTCTTTTCCCATCACCGATGATATCAATTTTTTGATTATATGTATCAAAGGTAGACTAGAACTTCAAAAGTAAACATAAAAATTGTACTCGTCAATTTGGAATATGAAGAATAGTTTGGAATTTGTACAGAATAAATAATGCTTAGCAGTAAAAACAAGATTAAATGCATTGAAAACTTTGTAAGTTCCGCGAGTGTTTATTACGTGTTTAAAGAAACAGTGTAAATAAAGTAATTTCATACTTAATTGAAAACCTTAGTCCTTACATTACTATAATCCTTGAAAGTGTCGTCTATCATAAAATTAGAATTTTGAACGAAGTTCCTAATAATTAGATAATTATAACATCACGGAACTTTCTTTCATTATTTTATGAGCATTGTAAATACTTTTTTTTTTAAATTTCTCCACTTATACATTAATCTCACTGTTGCATATCATGTATCCGTTTTCCTTTTCTTTGTTGTGGATGCTGGATGCCATCCTGGATGAAATAAGTCCACGGCTAACGGTGAACAATGTGTTGACGGTTGATCTTTCATGTACGTTGTTGCCTAAAATAAGAAATATATGTGTAAATGAACATGTATTAATAAAAATCAAACTTATTTTTATACGTACGAAAAAGAGTATAAGTTGTTGTTTTGTTTGAGAATCACAGTCTTGCCCAAGAGTAGAAGGATAATGTACAATACCGCCATTTTTTTGTATGTCTTGTGCAATTATTTCCAAGCACTGCTTTTCGTCAAACTTCACCGCATCGATTATTGATTCTGAAATAAATCCATCGTAACATTGCAATACCCAAGAAGTAGTTTGAATTGTAAACAAGTTAATATTTTCTTACTTCTAGTAGAAACATCAGCCGACAAAAATCTTGTTAAAAGTGCACCGCATTCTGAAGTATCTAAGAAAAGTTGTGGATAACGTTTTATCAAAAGTTTTGTAAGCAACATGTTGCCACGGTTGCCTGCTAAAGTATTACTGGGTGTGCATACTACTTCATCTTCTGTTCTTCGTATAAGCAACACAGGACCATTAAATCTGCGAAGGAAACCGGACGACTGTACACATTTCTGTAGAAAATATTTTAACGAAATACTGTAAGTATATGTACCTGTTTAACTGTTCCGCTATATTTAAATTAAAATAGTCTCTAATAATGTTCCGTACTAAACCCTCTAACGACGAGGACATTGTCATAATGGCTAAAGGAAGTACATCGTCAAATGTCGCATCTAATACCTAGAACATGCGTTATTATAATTTAAAATAATTATCCTTGAAATCTTTCTAATTGTTATTCCTTACATAGTATAAGATCTTACTAGACTTTGAATAGAAGGATAATTCATCGCAGCCCAAGTAGCAGTGTATCCACCAATACTCCAACCATAAAGAATTATTTGTTCCTCAGGAAACCTTAAGTGTTCGATTGCAAAACGCATTACACAATCGATAGCATTTTCTTCTTGCAGAGGATACGGGGCACCCTTTGTAGTCATTTTCATGTCTTACTGTTACAATTTTATAATCATAGTTTGGCCGAAGGAGAAGTCTTGCCATTACTTCAATTCTAGTTAATATACATATATGATTGCTATTAACTGCAACATTGCCAAAATTTCACCTTTGGAATACTGGTGTATAAGAGTAACAGCAATTCTTCTCATCGGAGCATTATCATAAATGAAATGTAAAGAATTTATTTTCAAAAATAATACTTACAGTGCTGCTACCAAAGCCTGGATGATTCCATCCTAATACGGAATATCCTTTTTTTAGAGGAGTTGATGCAACCCCAGTCTCATAAAAGCTGCAATTTCCTTCACAAGTAATGACTAATACATTCCCTTCTGTTGTCCTATGGAAGTAAAAATAAATTATTTAAAAATAATTTGTTGCGAAACAAGATTGTTGGAAAAAATATTAGTATTTATATTACTTGTTTCGTTTATCAATGAACATTGTGTCAATTTCATTGTTATCTGCAGATAACAATTTGTATCTCTCACCACTTTGTTTTATTAAATCTATTCGTCCTTTCAAAAGTGTAGAACCTATGTTGCCAGTATATATTGTCATTAAATGATAATATAATATAAATGAAATATGTATTATATAGAATTGTACAACTTACGAAATACCCAATTAATAACTGATATACTTCCAGGGTATATCATTTTAATAGCAAAAGTATGAGCTACAATGTATGATAATAATTTACAAGGCAATGTAAATACAAATTCTTTATTAGTTTGTCTTTTTATACGCCCACTAGAAGCTGCAATTTTTTCTAATGTTAATTTCTCGTGTAGCTTCTCCCTGCAAATATAAATTTATATAATCTTAAATGAACTTGAATTAATTATTATTATAGTAAGTAAAATAAGCTACCTTTCAACATCAGAAATTTTAAAATCTATAGGCCATGCCCAGAACTCAAACTCATACTTCTGAAGTTCTTGCTTAGTTTCTGTGTTATAATGTGCAGTTGCATCATTTAATGTTTTCAAGAATTTCAAATATGTTGGATTATTTGCTCTGGAATAACCACGTGCTGCCAAAGATGCAATTAAAATTACAACAGCGCCAGTTGCAACTTTGCTTAGGAAATAAACATTATCTATTAAGGGATTACTGCGTTGATAAAAAAATGTGGCAACTAGTGGTATTGTATACAGGCTTATTGACCAAATTGCTGCAAACTGAAACAAATTCAATACAATTAACGTGTGTGATTAATATTTCTAAATTATTTATATTAATATCTACTGACATTACACATTCATAATTTCTATTACATTTAAAGATTAGTTAAAATTAAAATGAAATTTAACAAGTTATACATTGTAATTATTATCTTGTAATTGTATAGATGTGTTATTACAGGACAAGATTATTGATATTTACTAATTTTGGAATTTTTTAAAAAATACTTACGCAAATTACAATTTGATCGCTCCATCGTTCTAAAACTTTTGGTTCGTATGATTTCTGAAATAAATTGAAGTAGGTATAACCTAAAATGCAACAATTTGAAAGATTTCCACGTAATTATTTCTACTTACGTCGACCAGACGACCGATCCATGTTATTTCATAAACTTTAAATAGCCGAGGACTAAATGTACATTTCCAAAGTGTACTAATCAAAGACATTTCGCATTTGTTCGAAATTCTTCAAACGACTCTTCGTTTTGAGATACCTATGTAAAACGCGATGCAAGAATGACTTAACCGATTACTGTGCTTGCGTGACATGGAAAAACAAACCATTCACTATGATCAGTGGTACAGTCGTTGAATATGAGAGCACAACGAGTTAGGAAATAAAAATTGCTAGATTATATAGTAATTATCATTTACATTAACCTTAAGCAAATAAACAAAAAAGAACTTTACAAAGATTACCATAAAATTAATCGAGCTATGCAAATAATAATATGAATATATTTTTCTGTAAATATTTACTATAATAAATTATAATGGAAAAATTAAATACATAAATCGAATTCTATATTCTAATAAAATCGTTAAGATAGTAGTTATTTGAATATATTAATTACATGCTTTTTTGTGTGTCTCGCATGTTTCTATGTCCGTGACAAATAATTAATTTTATTATAAACAATCTAATAATCGATATGTCTACAAATGTTTCATATTTAATTCATCATTTATAAAAAAATTTAAGTATAATTTTAAATCAATATAGGTACTTGAGTACATTTGAAATGTCGCGGTACTACAACTTACGAACGGCTGATCAAATATAAAAACTTGGTAGTAACTGGATGTAATAAGAGTCAATTTTTTTTTGTAATAAAAGGGATTATGGAAATTGATTTGTAATAAAATTGAAGGACGTATTTATAGAGATGAAATCAAGTGACAAATTTGAAAGACACTATCAAGAGTATCAATAGAAAATTGGACAATTTTGGTATGGGTCGATTTTAGGTCGCACGTAGATCGTGCTTTTTGGAACGTAGAGAGAACTTACTGGAAGATTCGTAGCAAGTATAATACTGTACAAGAGTTACCTACATGCATTACGTGCGACATCGATAATATAATTTTGAACTACTGTTGTTTTATCAGATTTTCAGTATGTCAGACTGGGATACCGCTCCAATTACTCTACGTAAACGTCCACCAAAGGCTTCAGTACTTAAATCGGAACAGGTAATATTATTCGACCGAAATTTCGGCGTATTTTGTCTGTGGTGTTCATTAACCACACGATTGTGTAATTGTGTTTATTTACAGGCGGTGAATGCTGCACGTCGTCAAGGTTATGCTGTTGAAACACAAGCGAAATGTACGTGCAATATCTTTTTAAGTCTTTTTAGAAATAAATAACCCTTTTGTATGCAAAATAATATTTGTTTTGCATAGACTTTCTTTGTATACAAAACAGTATATAGGCATTAATGGCAACTGATATAACATGGTACACAGATAGCTGATAATATGATGCAATAATAATAACGTAACATAGAGAAATAAATTCTTGTTTTGTAAGAGAAACAAAATTAAAAAACATTGGTTTTTTTTTAGGGGGCGGAGGAGCAAACAGACAACATGTAACAACTAAAAATACTGCTAAGTTAGATAGAGAGACTGAAGAACTGAAACATGACAAAATCCCACTTGACCTTGGTAAATTAATTCAACAAGGCCGGCAAAGTAAAGGAATGTCTCAGAAAGATCTTGCCACAGTATGTTAATGTTATTTATTTGGATCTGTTTTCATGGTTTGTATTTGTATATATAGATACGTACATCGTTTCTTTAATTATTGTATAGAAAGTAAATGAAAAGGCACAAGTCATCAATGACTATGAAGCTGGTCGTGGTATTCCAAATCAGACGGTGATTGGTAAAATCGAACGAGTGCTAGGAATAAAATTACGTGGGAAAGATCGTGGAAAACCGTTAACAACCCCCGGGACAAAAAAGTGAATCTCGGGGGGAAAAAATTTCAACTTTCTACCCTGACGCATCGTTCCCTAAACAGAACTGCAAAAACAAAATTGTAGGATTGAGAGCAACTACTACTTCCACCCTATTCATCTTTGGTTATTTTATTACATATTTTAAAATATTATTTTATAAATATATTACTGTGTATTGTAAAATAGATAATTATATGTCCTCATGTATAAAACAGAATTACATTTCTATTTAATTTAAAGGAAATTACAAGCACTTGATACCGGAACTATCAAAAAAAGCTGTTAATTTATCTTTATATACTATTTTGTTACATTTTCAAATACACGTCATTGATTCTATTATAAAACAGATTTATTATTTCATCTTCTTGAATGTTCATTCGAAGAAACTAAATAACGTTGTATTATTATAAATAACATTACAAGGTTGTTGCTATGTATATATAAAGATCAGTGATCAATTTTATAATGATTAAAAAATCATATTTATAAATACACAAATGCATTCGTAAGCATCATACATCATCATATTTGCATAGAGATTGAAGTATTAATTTATAATCTAGTAACATTTCATTATACACCACAGTATAGCTTGTACATGAGAGAAATTACTAAATAAACATGAATTATACCATTTGGTCTTATTTTTATTCGTACAGAAACCTGATAATACATTATTTTTATTTCATTTAATTAATCTCTTCTCAATGCAAAACTTGATTCCTTTATACCATCCTTTGTTATTACTTTGATGCTTATAGAATCACCTGTGTAAATGTCTCTTTCTGCAGCCGAAATGAAAACATCTTTTATTATTGAAATAGCTCTTTCCTCAGTTAAAGGAATAGGTTCAACACCTTCTTGATTTTTATATCCAACCTGAAAAATATATTAATGCAGTTAATAACCTGTGATGTAGTTAGTAAAACATATTCCAATGCTTTTTATACCTGATTGTCGAGAAGAGGTTGCAAAAGTGCACCAGATGAACCAGCTGCTCTATATTTAGTTTCTTCACAATGTCCAATTGGATCATAACTGTATACGCAACCCTTTCCTTGATCATTTAATCCACCAAGAATATTACTAATGTAATATGGAAAGAAACGCTTGTAATATAACATTGTTGTTAACATTTGTGCTACTGCTGGTGTTGTCATTTCCTTCTGATGTTCATGCTTATACATCTATGAGAGGTAAAACAAAAATGATAATGAATAACTTTGTAAATTTTAAATATAAAGAGGATATGGAATAATATTGCTGGACATATTATAAATGTCTATTTCTTTATGTAATAGTCAGAATTTTTCATTCATAAATTTATGTATTTTGAAATTTACCTGCATGCGAGCTGTTAGAAGACGAGTTAAAGTAAGTGTATCGCACCAACAACCAGAACATCCTAAGACAGTTGTTTTTGACAAAGGAAATAACTTTTGTTGATCTCGTGTATAAATGGAAAAGCCAGTGCTAAGACGTGTATCTGCTGCTATTACACAAAAATCATCTCCTGCAAGGGCTATGGTACTTCTATAACAAAAAAAAAAAAAGAAAATAACAATTTATAAATACTTCAATATTTGTTAGTATTTGTCACATATTATCGTATAATAATGCCTTACATACAATCAAAATTAGAATAATATGCTTTTAACAGTAATGTATTTGAACTTTTTATAAATTTATGTTGCCGTTAAGAACATTTAGGTTATATTTGAAATTTACCCTCCATTATCGGCGTATGGACTAAAACTCTTCATTTTTGCTGCTTCAGTTTCATAATCGGGCAAAGATCGATTTGGATTTGCACTCAAAAGAGCCATTTTTTACAATTTCTCTTTACAAATTACGAACCGAGAACCGCTCACCGTGAATGACACTACACTTTGCGGTAACGATGGCGATGCAAAATAATACTTTCTTACACACACATAAACACAGTTTCCTTCCTACGTATGGTAAGTAAGTGATTGGTCGAATAACACTCGTCTCTACAAGAATGTAGCATTAATAGTAAGCTGTTTTATTGTCAAATTTGTCTAATAAATGGAAGTGCTCAGAATTGTTCTTACTTTGTAATAAGCAAATAACATCTGTCACTATAGTTTCAATAATAAAGTAAATACATGACGATTACAAATATTATTAAGACAATAAAATAATATAATTAATTAATTTAAAATTTATAAATCGAATATTATATTTGCTTTTGTTGTTTCGTTTGAATTAATTTAAAATGAAGTTTTTTGGGGATTCTAGTTATCCTAGCAGACCTAGCACATCATTTGCAAGGTGTTCGTGGGAAGTTACAAGTTAACGCCCGAATGTGTGATAAACAAGTGAATTGTAAAAGGTGTTACCTTATCAGGCATTATAACGTTCGAACGACCTGATAAGTTTCAAGGGAATATATACAAGAAAAAAAATTCTTTTTTTCATTCATTGAAATGGCAACTGATAACGAGAGACGCGTTGCATTAATTACGGGTATTACCGGACAAGTAAGATTGACAGTTTATATTTTATTGAAGTATTTCATTCACTTTCTTCGGTGTTAAATTATCCACGTTTAATTTGCCACGTTGACAACGTAATTTTAATACCATTGATTTTGCGTGCATTAAATACAAATAAAATTATTCATTTTATGCATTTTTCCAGGATGGTTCCTATTTAGCAGAATTTTTATTAGAAAAAGGATATCATGTGCATGGAATTATTAGGAGAGCTAGTTCTTTTAACACAGCTCGTATTCAACATCTTTATGCAGACCCAAAATGCCATCGGCAGGGTAAAATGAAATTACATTATGGAGACATGACAGATTCAAGTAGTTTAGTAAAAGTAATTAGCTCTGTACAACCAACAGAAATTTATAATCTTGCTGCTCAAAGTCATGTTATGGTATGTACTCTGTCTTCAAATTTTAAATTTACAAATGATTAATTACTTTTCTGTATTGTAATATTATCATTTTATAGGTAAGTTTTGAAGTAAGCGAATACACAGCTGAAGTAGACGCAGTAGGAACAGTTCGATTGTTAGATGCAATACGTACCTGTGGTTTAGAAAAATCTGTAAAGTTTTATCATGCATCAACATCTGAGCTTTATGGTAGAGTGGTGGAAGTACCACAAAATGAGAAAACACCATTTTATCCACGTTCTCCATATGGTTATTATTTGGTTTCTTATTATTTTGTACTTTCTTATATCACTCTTTTAGGATAAGGTTGCTAAATTGCTTTGATATTTCAGCTTGTGCAAAATTATACAGCTTCTGGATTGTTGTAAACTACAGAGAAGCATATAACATGTTTGCATGTAATGGAATATTATTTAATCATGAAAGTCCTCGTAGAGGAGAGAATTTTGTTACTAGAAAAGTGACTAGATCAATAGCGAAAATACAACTGGGTTTGCAAGATGTTCTTGAACTGGGAAATTTAGATGCTAAAAGAGACTGGGGTCACGCGAAAGATTATGTTGAGGTAAGAAGTACAGGTATCTAAATTATTGCTGATGTGTAATAAATTTAACAAAACATTAAACTAGTCTGGTCGAACACTTTTGTAGGCGATGTGGTTAATGTTGCAACAGCCAACACCAGATGACTATGTGATAGCAACTGGAGAAACACACAGCGTTAGGGAATTCGTAGAAGCAGGTTTTCGGTACGTTGGTCGCACAATTAAGTGGGAAGGTGAAGGTGTAAATGAGACAGGGCAGGATGCACAAACAGGACAAGTATTGGTTAAAGTGAATCCTAAGTATTTCCGTCCAACAGAAGTAGTATGTATCAATCTTATAAAATACTGTATGCCTCAGTTTCTTGCATCATAAGTAATAAACTTACTTTTTCCATTTATCTAGGATGTCTTACTGGGCGATGCTACTAAAGCAAAAGAAAAAATAGGTTGGAAACCTACAGTTACATTTGAGGTATTTATTAATGATTATTTTATTTTACGCATCTAAATAGTTATAAAATATTAACATTTTAATAAATGTTATTTCAGGATCTTGTAAAAGATATGATGGATTTCGATTTAGAATTAATGAGAAAGAATCCGGTCGCTTAATATTATTCCTTATTTTCGAAGAGGCTTAATGCATTTCTTAAAATACATTCTATGTCTCTATGAGACAGTGGTATTCAATTAAAACACACTTATTATATTAAAGCAGATTTATATGTTATTTTGTAAAACTGCATATTGAGATCAGAGGTAGACAAGTTCTTCAAGTAAATGAATTACGAATTAAGGTGCTAAAACAATAGCTTTGTCTAGTATCTGATCCAGAATATATATTTGTATAAAACTTAATGAAATTGTATGTAGTTCGTATTAAATGTTTATTGTAATTCCTCTGCAGACAATGATCTGCGTATATCAATATATATATATATATATACATATACATATATATTGATATGTATTGATATGTATAGTAAAATAATGATTCTCCGTTTACTGTTACTTCTTTAATATTACTAGTTATATATGGTACTAAGTTAGATATAATTAAAAAAAAAAAAAGGAAACGTTTTCAACGAAAGCGCGATTGATTGAACTGGTTTTTACTTAGATACAATTTGAACTACGTTCTTTTTTAACATTTAGACACACAGCACAAGATCACTGAAACAATTCTTCTGTACAATTGTCTTCCTTATACGTGCGTTAATTAATTTATAATTTTGTACATACTGTATGATACTTCAGGATAATGGTTAAGCTGTATTCTAAATTTCATACACCAACGTCCACTGTATAAAATAGAAACATTTTTGTAATAAACGAACGGGGCGTCACAGAAAGTAACTTTTCTTAATTTATGCTTCCTGCACGTTTCATCCTTACCAGAAGATTCTTAATTTATTTCAATTAACTGCATAGCCGAAGCATTAATATACATTACGAGCCCATTGAGCAGTGCCAGGAGACAAACGAATTCCTATGATTCCCCGAAAAAAGGAGTGAACATTGACAATATGATTCATCGAACTCGAACAGCTAGGTAGCAGAATCCCGTGTGGATTTCCGCAAGATATTCTCGATAGTGAACATCATCGATTTTACGCAGTGTCCTTGGGTTTCTGTGTATTTCACTTTCGCGGTCTGTGCTTCCTCTTCGTCATCCTTCGCCTCTACTATTTTATATTCGTTCCTCCCTTCTCGCCTCTTCAAATTAGGAAGCGGTTCCGGTGAAACCTGAAGAAGAACCAAAAATACTATATCACGGGATAGCCGCAGTGATCGTTTACATCTTTCTAAAAGAAACTAAACATTAAAATCCACAAATTCGCACTCCGCAATCTAATACCGAAGACTCAAAGTTATTCAGATCATTCAAATCCCTACTGTATCAAAATCGTGACTAGCAAACGTATAGCAACAAATAAGTTCACGGATCGATCGTCTTCGTTTACCAAAATGGTTCCATGGTCTTGTTCCTGCTTATCCTGCGCGAATCCTCTTTGCTTTCTCATCCTCCTTCTCCTGTAATTGCCGTGTTCAAACATTTCATTGGCCGACGGGTCCAGGGTCCAGTAACTGCCCTTCCCAGCCTGGTCCTCGTCGTTATCCTCTCCGACGATCTTGTCCCTCGGTATCTTCACGAAGCAGTCGTTCAAGCTAAGGTTGTGCCTGATGCTGTTTTGCCAGCCCTGCCGGTTCTCTCTGTAATAGGGAAACCTGTCCATGATGAATCTGTAAATCCCCGAAAGTGTGAGCCTCTGCTTGGGCGAGGAATTGATAGCCATCGCTATCAAGGCGATGTAAGAATATGGCGGTTTCTCGTATCGAGGCTGCGGCTTGTATCTTATCAGGGGAAGGCTCCAGGAAAAGGGCAATGTTCTCGAGTTCAGCATGTCCGGCACAAGGCTGTAGTAGCTTGGCAACGGACACATAGTCGGGAAGATCTCTTCTGGGCTCCATAGATCGTACGCTCTTCGCAGCTCGCAACCGTAGCTCTTGGAGACGTTGCACGGATAATCTTGGCAGCTACTGGTTGGCTCCATTGGGCGATGATCAGAACATGCGGTTATTGTTTTGACGCTTATATCTTTCTTATACATGTCCCTTGACGACTTGTTGGCCTTATAGTGTTGCCAACAAGGCAGCCGCAAAGAAGACGTCCTCTAAAGCGAAGGATATCACAGTCTTTACTGAATTTCCGCCACTGAATACAGTAGAACTACATCAACCGGACGATTTCCGAAAATAACATCTTTCTCATCTTCTTGTTACCAAGGATTGCCATACTAAAGTCTCCGATTACTTCCTCGAATGCACTGATTAGCTTCGAAACTCGCGCTTCAAGGATCACTTCACAATTTCCCAAATTCCATCCAAAGACTTCCAAGAGACCAACTACGGAGTGCAACGTTACTATCATCACACTGCATCACACCTTCCTTTCCGTCATTTCGAATCCCGAAGTAAGGGTCGAACCGCCGACTTCGAAGCGACACGCATCGAAAGAACTACGCGACGGGATCTCTGAATCCTCTAAAACTCTAGGATCGTTTGAAGAAAGATTCTGCTCGTTCCCGAGGGAGGTTCCACAGCTCCCAGCGGTGAGATCGAAACTTCCACGGACTAGTTCGCGCTCGGTGGCGCGGAGAACTGATTTCTGAGTGCGATTCGCGGCTAGCCGGAGCAATTCCTTAACGAAGGGTGTTTAATTTGACACGGACGATCCGGAGGACGGTCCAGCTCCGCCCATCGCCGGTTTTCCGGAGAACTCCCGTTTGCGTGTTACCGCGCGAGGGAGGCGGTTACCTAGCCGGGGCCGGTGATGCGTGTTTTATTGCTGTTTACACATATGCTGTCCTAACACCCACGCCGACAGTAAACGAGCCGATACGTAAACAAAGTTGCGGTAATTATACCGAAACCGTACCGTTTCTCGGAACCGCTTTTGTCTTCCTCTTCGGGCCGCGTTCCCCTCGTCCGTCCGCACCCCCGATACTTTCGAGAAACCTCGAATCACCCCCTAGCAGTCCAGACTCCCCTAAAACCGGCGAAATTTAGTTTTCATTGCCTACAGTTGACAGGAAATTGAATATCAACGGTTCGGACGGCTGCAACCCCCTTGCATCGATTTGCAACTATTTCTTTCGTAATTGCGCTCGACGAAACTGCTTCGGCGTTAATAATTGATTGTAGTAAAGAGAGAATTTGCTTATTCTATATCTACATTTCATTCGTAGATTACTCATTGATAATAGAAAAGTATTTGATTTCGCTTCGAAAGAGTCGAATCACATTTAGATTCGTCAAATTCAGTTGAAGGGCGAGGGTTTAATCGCCAATTTGTGAAAGATTAAGCATTTACAAAGAAAAAATAGCGTTTTCTTTTGGTTAGTAGTTGAATTGAATAATATTCGTGTTGTTAGGGAAGGGGTTAAGTCATGAGGAGCGATGGCACGTCGAAATTTAACTTTCTAAGATCGTGGAACGTTACGGCGAGTGATCGAAGAATCGCTTTTTGAATATCAGTATGATTTCAATGGGACAATTGAAGAATTAGTGTGATTCTTTCATGAAATACATTGCTCAAGATCGTACGTTTGAAAATGTTGACTTTTGTCTAAAGAACGAAAATGAAGCAGTATTCCAAGCATTTGATACTGGGAACAGGATGGGGGATGAAGAGGTCGAAGGAAGGAACGATTGTTTGTTTACGCGCCGTTTCTACTGGTGTCGTTCGGGGGCAAGCGTCATCTTGAAATACCGGGAAACAAATCATTCTGGATTTGCCGGCGGAAGGAACCGGAGGATTAGCGCGACGACCGCGTATTTAGACGACGCCACTTATATTAGTCCTCCCGGAGCGCTCTTCGAAAACAGACGGAATTGTCTTCCACGCGTGTATCCTGCGCTCCTGTTTCGCGTTCCTTAAATCACTCGACCGCGGAGCAACCAAGAAAAACATGTACAGAAGGTCGGACAGATGGTAAAAATAATTTTCTTCTAAGTTAGAAAGTCTGTTTCATCTCGGAATGCTTCCTTTGGATAACACTTCCTTTGGGTTAAACGCAATTATTCACGAATATTTTGTAATGTTCTATACTAAAATCGAATCAATGTGATTGTGGCAATAGTTTTTATTTTACTTTCGAACGAAAAGGCAATTAACCTTGGAGAAAAGCTAGCTTAAAACGGTGAGCGGTCGTTTCACCCTTAACAACCCGGTATACCTTTGCACTCTATCTAATTTGATAGAATTTAATTTAATAGAAATTTCTATTAGAACGATTTAGTGAGATCATTCGAGAGATGAAGCGATGATGAGGATATATTAAACAAAATAATACAGTAACAGAAAATCTGTAGGGTCTCAGTTGGGAGTTAAACGTTTCGGAAATATAATGAAAATGCGTCCCGATGTTCTCTTTTTATTCCTCGTCATCACGAAGTAGGTTTTCTGCGTTTCGTTTTACGAGGCGACCGCAGAAGCCTTTCGCTCTTCGCCGAGACGCCCCGCGAGACCGAGAGCAGGCGGTCCTGTTTGCGGATCGTTTCGTTTTACTGCCTCGTATCCGGCCGAATCTAAACAATCGTCCCTTATTGACAAAATCGGCGGCCGTCTGCGGGCCACGGTTTTTCGGATTGTTGCTTCTACGGTGTTTTACGAGTGTGGGAAAATTCGCCGCGCGCCCCGCCGCCAAGGGTAAACCATTCCTGCCGCCATTGCTTTCTCGCGGATCGACCGACCGTGCAAAATAAACCGATCGTCCTCGTAAAACGGCTCGTTTCTCGGAAACAACGAGGACCGCGCGTTCCTTTCGACCCGTGAAATTAACAGGGCACACGATCGACTCGAATTTCTTTGCAATTTATTTCTAGTGCAATTAGAATATTTTCCAAATTGATGTTGGAATTGTTCAATATTCATCGTTATCCATTTAGGGGATGATCGCGTAGCGATAGTTATCAAAGGTTCTACGAACAGTTGGAAAGTCAGGAGAAAGTCGATGGAAAATCGGAGGATTCGTATATTTTTTTTGTTCAAAGCGATGAACGAGAAGCTCAGAAAATTTTAGTTTATTTAATAGACAACGGAAAAACGGTTTGAAAATACAATCTTATGTTAATGTTCGTCTTTCGCTGTATTCCGTCTGAAGCATCAACCAGTGAATCTTTTCAGAATCTGCGCCATTGCGGCCGGATTGTCCTTGGGAACCTATAAAACGTCGTGATAGATGAAAAACGGCGGTGTAGAAATAAATAAATCGATTCGATAACCGGCAATCGCGCCAAGAGAAACCTGGGAGCCGCCATTTTGTCGGGGTCGAAAGTCCGCGCGTTGAATCAACGAAACACGAATACACAGGTGAATTGTTAATTACCATATGTCCAGCTCTGTTGACCCAATACATAGCTAAGTTCCCGTAAGACGTCGCGTACCCCTCGATCACGTTCTGCGCGGTCAAAGGCACTCGATCGGTTAGACGCCACTCGCGCCGGCCTTTCCACTGCATCTTGTCGACCCAGTCAAAAGTGCCTGAAACGTTGTATCAATAGAAAATGGTGGTCACTTGAAAGCGGTAGAAAACTATCGTCGTCGCGTAGGTAAAAAGTGATTAAATAACAAAACAGTGGGCGTTCAACCGGCAACTGTTCAATTAATCGCGATTACAAAGATGAAGAATGCGAGAGAGACGAGGCTTCCGCGGTAAGAAAACAAAGTGAAACTTCAATCATGAATTCTAAACCAACAGATTAAGTTATTGAAACAATTTTAGAAAGGAATGGAAGAAGATTCAATGAGTTGAATTTTTCCTCTTATTTTTTAACGCGTCGGATGAATAACAATCACGCGTACCTGGAGTGTCCACGATAAGATCCAGTTGTCCGGTAAGCACGATCACCTTCAAATCCGTTTGATTCAGCAACAGTTCCACTGCGAGGAAGCATATATTCATATTTATTCTTTCTCCAAATGAAAATATTGCATTCTGTATGGTTAGGTAATTACCTTTGTCGACAACAGGTTTCATGAAGTCCTCCTGCAACTTGCTGAACACTGTATTGGACTGGACGCCATGATTCACGGACAGATTGAGCGCCCTTTTCACTGGGCCGTTCATTAGATTGGTCAGAGAGGCGTCATAGACGCTTACCCCGTCGTCTATAACATATAAACCTTTGATATGTATAAAAATTAATTATATATTATTTACAAACTCTGACCTAATAATGTTCGTAATGTAATATTTGTCAAATTAACGGATTTTAGAAAACTAATGTCAATATGATATATTTCATCTCTTTAGTTCATCTAGTCCATTTAATCTCATCTATCCAGTTAATCTAGTTAATTTAATGAACTTCGTCACCTCTCTTGAGCATAGGGTTCGACAGGAACCAATTCTTTCCGTACATGTAATTCGTCTTCGTCAAAATGTTATAGAAATTGATATTATGGGTGACTTTCACAATCACACCCTCGGTGTAGCTCCACAGATTTGTGGCTGCCCTCCACTTGCCGGTTCTCACCGCATCCTGCGTTGCACGCGCTGCTCTGTCAATTTCAGAGAGGCCGTTTTTATCAACCATCCCCTGCAAGACAATTTTCTCTTATCATTGAACTAGAGACTGAGAATATATATAAAACGATAATTAGCATCTGAATCACACTGTATCTTTTACCGTTTGATATAAAAATGGCCCCCAAGTCAACACTGAGTCGATCGGTGAGATCCAAGCGTCGCCCAGAGCGACACCTTTCAACTTGCTCTTGATGGTTCCAGCTTGTTGCGCCTGCATTTTCAACGAAAGGGACACGGCATTAGTAATTGAGCTAACCGAAATAAAAATCGTTCATTGTTATTTAACACTGCATTCGCGTCACTTATTGTACACCTTATTACATCGTACCTAGAAAAATAGGTGTACTGTTCATATCGATTTTGAAAATCGAACCTTTAAAAATGGAGAATCAAGATATTACTAAATAACATCATCATTATTAGCAAATAATGTTTATGAAACTGAATATACGTTAAATTAACGGGTCTCGTAAATCTAGCGTTAATACAGATTCGCATTTCGTTATCATATTTCTCGTTTGCTACCTTGTACCAAGCGAGAGCGAACTCCGCGCCCATTTTGCCCCCGTAAGATTCAGTCGTGATGTAAGTGGAGACATTCGCGAATTTCGGCAACTTTTTCAGGAAGCCTCTCATGCATTCTACAAGGTCGCTGGCGATTTGTGCGTTGGTCGTCGCGTAGGCGGTCGACGACGTGGTGTAGCTGAAGCCTGTGCCGACCGGGTTGTCGATGAAGAGGACATTGTAGTCTTTTACCTGTTTATAGACCGATTTTTATAGATTAATTTACAGAAACTGGAATCTATCACATCGATTTTGTAGACTATTAAGATCTAGGATCAAATTATTAATATTAGAGCATTGCGTACGATCTATATGTACTCTTTACAAAGCTTGTAACGATTAATCTTTTTCTTCTTCAGATATCCGTTGTAGTATTTAAATGGAGCTATTTATTTTCAAAATATATTTGATACTCCTAAAATATCCATAATTGCAAAATAAGAAAACCAATGTCCGCCATTTCGACGGGAGTCTTAGTGTTAAGATTCACTATCGCCAATCATATAATGATAGTCTTAATATGCGATAATTGGATCATATATTAACACGTTCACTGCCACGTGTACCACATATGGTACACGCCAACTTTTGTAAGAAAATATTTTTAAGAGATACATAGTCACGGATAGCTGTATACGTTACAAAGCAGTGAAAGCATAAAGAAACAATACGAAAGTACATAAAAATTATCAGAAACTTGAATATAACTTATTATTTTGTTGAGAAAATCAATATAGTTCATAAGCAAAATATAACCGAAGTTTCCGTGGCACGGAACGTGTTGAAGATTTTGTTTCGAGATTATGTTCATACCCAAGTGTAATTTCTCGGTTTCAAGTCTAGGTCGAGGGGTCCGAGTTCCTCGAAGTTCCCGTAGGAAGTGGAAGACGCGCCCGGACCGCCTTGCAGCCAGATGATCAACGGTTTATCGTAATACGAGGAAACATTCGCCGAGGTGTAGTAAAGCCACCAGAACATGTTCGCGTTCGGCCGCACTTGCACGTATCCCCATTCTTGTTCGCCAGGACCGAACCCTTTTCTCGCTGTTGAGAAATAGTAACATAAAACAGACAAATTAAATTAAACAATTATAAATAAACCGCGTCTATAAGTAACATATGTTAGAATTGAAGAAATGAGACTTCTGAGTGTACGGAAAAGAAAAATATGATTGATTAACGCGAGGAACACAAGGAAAACATGAGAAAGTACAATTGTATATATGCGATTTGAGAGTAAAGAAATACTTCTTATAGTGTCTTTATTAATTAATTTTGATCTGGATTAGTTTTAATAATATCCTTGGTTAATATCAAGTAATTGAAATAATGAAAGTGATGTAATACTATCACCGCTCTTATCAATCTTTATCGTTCTATTTTTGTATCATTAGTAATATCTAAGAATCTTATTGTTCAGTTCAATTATTACGAAACCGTTGAACGGATTAATTTCTGTTGGAAGTGTGTTTAATTGTAGGATCACAGCTACTTTCACCGAAAATTAACTGAATTTAGAATTGTAGAACGTCGATGATTCTAAATGTTTGCGGTCGACTCAGTGCCGTCGTTAACAAATGATATACGATCGAAGTTTAAACGAAAGTCAACGCGCCGAAGACGAGTAGCTTAAACGACGCGTGTATTTGCCGCCTAGGTATATTTGCCCAGTTTTAAGATAGTAGAATGTGTAAATGGGATACGAGAAATTCTTTCGCGTCTAATGACAGATAACGCTTGCGAACTCTTTGTGAAATTTTCTACAAAATGGCTTCGAACTGGGTCACCCCCCCCGCCCCCCAATCTTCATTATTGAACCGCGTGTAATTGCCTCAAAAGAAATTGAATAACTTATGATGTCACGGTAGTTAACACTGTTTATCGTTTAAAATCTAAATTATTATCTTTTGCTTCTTTAATTCAGAATACTGTGAGTTTATATTTTATGATATTTATTAGTGATCCATTACCTATTTTGTAAAAGTTCTATAAACGACTTACTTTCATAGTATACATTGAACCCAGTTAAATCATTTTTCTTTCTATCTCTGGTCTACATTTTACGAAAATATTTCAAACTTTGTAAGTTGAGAATCAGATATTACTACCATATTGTAGATATTTAACCATGAAAATGAAAATACGATGTACTATATACTAAACTATAAAATTTTAAGTGCTATATACTATATATTAACACTAGAACTACCGAACGGGTCAAAATGATCCATTCCAGATTTCTTCTTCTCGCGATTACTAAAAAAATAGCAGACTCTGGGAGTTATTAAATAAATTGATTTGGCAATATGAAAATTGAATCGTGAATCAATTAAAGTCTCGATAGATGCACTCTTGAAGCTTCTATAGAGAAGTTGCTAAAAGACAATTTCAGTGCTGGGTAGTCCTATTATACCATCAAATTTGAAATACCATGTTATATATATTTAACTGTCAAATTTGACCCGTTTACACAAGAAAATGTACGTTACAAAATTCCTTTACAACAACAGTTGTCGCTTACCGAGTGTCCCAGACACGAGGCAAATCGCCGCGAGAAGACACGCCGTGAAACCCGTCATTGTCGCCGGAACTAGAGATCCACGCAGACTAAACGGTCGTGCTGTCATTCCGAACGGTGTCTTATCTATCATTAGCGAGCGATCGATTAGATATACAACCAACGATTGAATTCTATCAATCGGGATTTCTCAATTTTTCGGTGGCTGTGGCAATCAGGTTGCCGCAATCGGAAGACGATTGCACGTCGTTAATTATTTTCCAATCGGAACGCATTAGAAAATAATTAATGTCCTCGCCGGTGTATCTTTCCATGTTGTAATCTTGCTTTTCCATATACATACTCGTTCGATGCTTTTAATCGAGAAAAAATGCAAATTGTCTCTCGAGCTTTCGTATTTATGGAGTTCAGAAGTTTCGGAATTCTAAACTTAAAATTTTAAATATTATATTTTACATATTAAATTTCTAATGTGAGATTTGTAATTTTAAATCTTAAAATCGATATATTTCTAATAGAAATTCACATCTTAGACGTGCATCGCTCGATTTTAATGAAACGTGCACGCACTATTCTTACGAGTACTTACCTCAAATATTATGCACACGGAAATTTCAAAATATCCATTTTCTACGCAACATTTCCATCATGAATATCAATTTTAAATAGCTTCATGGACCTTTTATTATTTATATTTTCCCAGCTAAATGTAATATGATAGACGAATCAATATTCCACGAGAGCTCGTCCCATTTTACGATTACCATTTGAAAACGAAGAAAAAGAGAAAAGACACTTTCACCTGTGAAAAGTCTTCTCCTACGGTGCTTGTTTCGTCATTTTTCTCTTCGATGTAGGATCGATCCCCGGATTGAATTAAACATCGATCGGCAGATTTCGGACGCGACGGTAATTCATTCCGACCGGTGACCAACGAGTGACAAATTACGGTTTACATGGTCGTTTACACGGACGATTAACAAATCGACTTCGTACTCGTTTCTGAAATCCTCCGGTAGGAAGGTCAAGTTTGCGGGGAATTCCGGGACTGCTCCTTTCACATTGTAAATGATGACGATGATGATGGCGATAATGATAATACTAGTAACAACTTTATTCGTTGAATCTCTTTTTCACAATCAGGTGTTAAAAATGTTACAATGCAAATTCGTGCTCCCATTATGATAGGACTTCCGAGACAGTTAATTATTATCTATAGATAGATTAAATTTAATTGGTGTACTTGTTCGTTGTATTACAAATTCTATTAACAATGCTGTTATTACCAAATCTAGAGTTATTCTTACAAATAGTTTTGTTAATTTACCATATTTGAAATGAAACATTTCCTATAAAATTTACTGTATTCGAACGACTAAAATAAAAGAACGCAATTTTTAGTAACATCGACGCATTTGGTATATCCTGATCGTTGATAATTAGATGTACATTCGGGACAAGTGTTGATTGAATTCGTACCTGTCGTCGTGGACTCATTATCGCGAGTTCGTAGAGATATCCACGATAAATCTGGACAAGTTGTCTGCCGATTTAATTTATCGGCGGCACATTGTTGCATTTCTTTCGAATTCGTTTCTCGAGACAGATAAACGTCGATAATGAATCCGCGACTGCCAGGTCGGTTATCAGGAACGACGTGGCCAATAATCGTCTTCAGCGATCGAAACGAATTCTCTTTCAATTTTAGAAGCACCTGAGAACTTCGGAAATACCTCGAAAATACAGTTGAAAGTGCGAAAGTTTATTTCTCCGGGTCCAGGTAACACGAATATCGCGTCGGAATTCGTTTTTCGGAAGCAGATAACGATCCAGTGGAATTTAGTTATTCACCCAGAATCGGCAATAACCTGTCACGTGACTGGCCGAGGAATTTTGGAATTCCTTACACGAATAAATCAGTCTGACCGTCATTTCCGCGGCGGATTTGCATACGCCGTAGGTGACCGACTTCCGACCGGGATTGTCCTTGCCTTCATGCAAATGCGAGTCAAAGGAGAGGAGAGGAGTATTTCGGTGATAATTGCGAAAGGTGCGTTTTCACTTTATCGTTATCTCGATGATCTTTCCGTCGAAACTTCTCAAGCTCGGAGTGACGCTGCACCGCGAAAGCGACCGAGACAAACGCACTAATTAACACGTCCGCGATGACTTCAGTGAAATCTCTGTTCCTCGCCTTTGCAGGGAAGCGGGACTTCCGCGGTGAGTTTGCGACGAACTCAATTTGACCGAAACGGAAGACAAAGAATGTGGTGTTTGGCTACTGTTTGGATGGAGCATGCTGATGAAGGAAACTGGGGAAAGCTGGGGTTGATAATGGCAACGAAGAATTGATAGAATATAGATTTGACGATTCTGGGATTCACGGACCTAGAGATTTCTAGGATCCAAGGATTTACGGATACATAGAATTAAAAAATTTAGGGATCTCTAGAATCCAAGGACTTTAAGATTCTAGGTTCCAAAGACAGAGATCCTTAGAATTCAAAGGCTTAGAGATCCTAGGATTCAAGGATATAAGGATTCTAGGTTTCACGGACACAGAGATCCCTAGAATTCAAAGGCTTAGAGATTCTATGGTTCAAGGATATATTCTAGGTTTCAAGGACATAGAGATCCCTAGAACTCAAGGACTTTGAGATCCTAGGTTTGAAGGATGTAAGGATTCTAGGTTTCAAGGACATAGAGATCCTTAGAACTCAAAGGCTTAGAGATCCTAGGTTTCAAGGATATATTCTAGGTTTCAAGGGCATAGAGATCCTTAGAACTCAAAGACTTTGAGATCCTAGGTTTCAAGGATATATTCTAGGTTTCAAAGACATAAAGATCCCTAGAACTCAAAGGTTTAGAGATCCTAGATGTTAAGAATATAGAGATTCTAAGTTCCAAGAATACACAGACCCCTAGGATCCAAAGACATAGAGGTCAAAACTCAAAAACTTACGGATTCCCAGAATCCAAAGATTTAGAGACCTCAATATTCAAAGACATAGAGGTCTCTAAAACTCAAAACCTTACAGATCCCCAGAATCCAAAGATTTAGAGACCCCGGTATCCAAAGACTTAGAATCCCTAGAACTTAAAGATATCAGTCAAAATCACTCGACCTCGGTTACACCCACGAATCTAAGCTTCCTCCACCAGAAGTAATCAACTTCAAACTCTCATTTCAAATCTTCGTCTCCCAAAAACACAAACCACCGAAGTACACTATCACGAGTCTTCCTCAGATCTTCAACAAACCTGCTTCCGCCAAAAAGCACCTCTTATCCTCTTATCGCGCGCAATTCAAATTTCTCGCATTTACCCGAGCCTCCATTGAAGTCTGCCGCTTGCAACCCGAAGAACACGGAGTCGCGACCCGTTCACGGCACAAACGATGCGTGTAACAGGTTACACAAGCCGCGCGTTACGAAGCCGAAAGAAATGAGGCACGGCCCGCGTAGGAATCCAAGTCACGAGCATCCTTCTGCCGCGTTTGCCACGGAATGCAACCCTTCCTTCCTACTTCGAGCGCGCGTGTGGCAATTCCACCTGGCGTCGTGCAATCATCTCGGCAGATACGTTTCGAATATTTTCGGCTCCGTTTTCCTCTCCGCTCTTACACCAGGGTACACGCCGCTGTTTTCCCTTTCGAGGCCGTCCTTCGGTCCTCACACGCTGACAAAAGAAAGTGAAAGCGTGAAACTCACTGTCGGACACATGAAATCTAATATGATGGAACTCGGAGAACTCTCCATGTTTTCTTTTCTTGTTTGCTCCGACGAGTGTTTTATTGCTTGATTAACCGACGCGGCTGGCAATAACGTGCGAGACTCGCGATGAAGATTTTAAACAGAATTCAGCAAAAATGAATGTTACTCGAGTCTTGTGAATTCGAATGAAATATCTTGTCTCCGTTATTATTTGTTATATTTCGGAGCAAAGGTGGACAGAGAATATGCAATAATTTTCTCTTTTTTTCACTAGATTATTAATGGCAAAGTTATTATATTGATCACAGTTGAGAAATAAATCATAAGGCAAGTTAAACGCGTTAGTTTCAGATCGAGTTCGGAATGTTTGTTTTCTTCGATTGGAGTGGAAAAGTAATAAGTGTAGTCTAATGACGTAAATAATAAAAATATATAGGATTTTATAAAAATGAATGTACACAAGGGAAAGGAACTTTATAAGAAGTATATAAAATAACGGAAAATTTTAGAAGAATGTAGTTAAGATAGACAAAAAATTGACGATAACTCGCGGTTACGTTTAAGTATGAAAAAATTAAATTAACCCGTCGACGAATGTCGATCGGTTCGATAACAAACGATTATTAATAAAAGAATAGATGTTGGGGATAATCTTCGTCGCGAGATAAAGCGGTAATTTTCTCTTTAAGTGGAGTGATCGCGAATGATCGTGATCGACGGTAATCTCCGTCGCAAATCGGTTCGTGTTTAGCCGAATAAATCGATGATTAACGACGCCGGCGAAATGCTCTCTATTGCGAGCCGAACGTGCGCGCACTGCTGAAAGTGAAAAATAGTTGCGAAGGAGAAAGTGACAGCGTCATCGGTTGAGTATTCGATGAGCCGCGATTAAAAATGAAAAATAAAATATTTCTCAATGGCGATCGTATAGGGGACCATACAATATTATAGAACTGATCGAAAGTTTTTTATTTCGTCCTTTGTAACCTACATTCCTTTTGCAAGTCTTACGTAAATGAAGTTTTTTCTTTTGGGAAACATTGTAAATGTTAGAATTGGAAAATTTAATTTTTTTATTGTCTTCGTACATTCTCTTTATAAATTGTACATATTGCGATGTTTCTTTTGGGAAATGCTGTAAATGCCGAACTTGAAAAATTTCGTTTTTTTTATATCTTTTGATGTACGATATAAGTGAAATTTTCCTGTTTATAAATAGTCGTTGATAACAGTGATAACAATGGAAGGCGACATTATTATCATGTAAAGATACAATATTGAAGAACTCGAAGTTTAGCAGTTGCAACCTTTCCTACAAATACTCGATAATTAAATCGTCACTTAATCGGTACATCATTGTTGATCGATGTTTTCATCAGCGGATGAAAAGGATATTTTATATACGCGAGCGGAATAAAATACATAATTATGATTTATGGATCGATGAAGTCGACGTGAAATCGGCACACGATAAATATAAAAATTTGTCAAAATTTATAGCGGTTTAAAATTCAGAGCCACGATGGAATGGAAACGGTTTTTTATTGGTTCGCTGATTTATTATACGTTGGGCAATATTTCGTTAAATTAGAATTACAGATAAGCGGTGATTTAGATGATCTTCCCGGTAATTATTTAATGAATATTCATAGCTCCATAATTATCATATCTTCCGATTCGCCGGACGTTGCAAAATATCGTTACGGAAGCTGAACATTAATAACCAATCAATCGACATTCATTCATTTTCTCTAGAATCACGTTGTTTCGTTAAATTTATCGAATCCCATTTCATTTAACAAATTTCCATTTTTCGGTCATTACGCTATCTCGTTAGATCCAATCCCATTCCATTACAAAAATTTCCATGTTCCAATAATTACACTGATTCATTACACTCATCTAATTCATTCCTTATCAAATTTTCATTTTTTAATAGCTATATTGCTTCATTAAATTCACCTAATCCCATTTCGTTCGACGAATTACCATTTCTTAGTAACTAAACTGTTTCATTAGCTTCACCTCTAACAATCCCAGTTCATCTAACAAATTTTCCTATTCAATATTTTTCAAAATGTTCATATATCTCATGATTCACGTTTTGAAGTTTCCGAGAAAGTTCTTCCGAAGTTCCCGAGCAATCGTCGGAGAGATCAATTAGACATCTGCGGCGCGTAATTAGAAAGATCGATCAAACGCTCGAACCGTTCCGTTCGGATGAGTCCGGGTAATAGAGATAATGCAGAATAATGGCTGGCAGGATGCGACGGCCGAGATAACGGCGGCCGGGTGATAATGAGAGGTGGGACGGAATTCCTGCGTGTTCCTGGACGCGCGGCGGCCCTCATGCGTGAACGTCGATCCTTTCCGAATCGAATTAAGGGTGAGAGCAAGGGCGGGTCGCGATATTGTATGCATATTTCTGAATGAAATTAATTATGGTCGTGTACGATCGAAGGTGAACCGGAGCTGCGAAAAGGCCGATGACTGCAGCGCTGACTTCGTTGACACTGAAGCTACCAGGCAAGTCGAAACGACCCATTCCTGATTTCTTCTTACGTTAGTTTGTCCCATAAATTCGTTAATTTTTCTACTATATAAACTAATATACAATTAATACTAGAACTACTGAGCAATCAATATGGCTAACGTACAATTTTTATAAAAATTGTGACAATAGATTCTTTCTAATGCCTGCTCATATTCATTACAGTATGTAACTGTGAATTTTAAAAATCATTTCGAATATTCAGTACTTGTAAAACATCGATAATTGCAAATTGAGAAAATTGGAACCAATTATTGTGTTCTAAATTGTAAAAAATTCTGGTTATTATCAAGTGTTAATTTTATATTTTGCTTTGAAGGTGAAACATTGATAGTAGCAAAATAATCTTTCATTTGGTCATAGGAAATAAAATTTTAGATTTGGAGATCTTTGCGACGTGATTGTTGATATTTCGAGAGAGTTATGCTTTAGTTTATGTATTGCTGCGTTCGATTAAGAAGTTATAATTATCGAAGGGGAGATGGTAAGAGTTTTAAGGAGTTCTAAGGTAAACAGCTGTTTTTTGATAATTATGAAAGAAGGACTTATTTAGTAGATACAGTCTTGTATTTCATGATTTTCGTTGTATAAACTATTCTATCAGCTTTCCAAGACTTCTTCATCTCCTTTCGTTTTGAGTAACTGGCGCAACGTTCAACGCGAATTCGAAATTCTCCTGCCGTAGCATGGAGAACAGAAATGTCGGGTTCGCATTCCGACAGCGGACCCCGTATACTTGAACTTTAGTATTTTCTACACGATTTTGAAATGCAACCGCACACGGGTTCTTCATTACGTACTTTCGAAAATGTATTCCACTTGCGTTCCCTTGCGTAAGCGGAATCTGTTTTTCCTGTATCCCGCGCAACCGCGTGGCTTAAATATTTAGCCACCCCATTTTGGAATAGAACACTTGATTGAACATCTTTCATATTCAAAATGGCCCCATTTTAAAATTTCTTTGAGTACCTATTAACACTAGAACTACCGATCCCTTAAATTCACTTTTGAGAATTTCTTTACAAAAACTGCAAATGTGAATTTATTAAGGTTTGAGTTGGTTTAAATTTCGGCTTAGGTATTACTTAATCAGGAAACGTCAAGAAATGGGTCACTTTGACCCATATGGTAGTTCTAGTGTTAAATATCTACATATAAACCTTATTGAACTAAAAACTGGCTGTATCTACTATTTATAAACATATCAACATCTTGAAAATCAACGATCCATTGAAGATATTTGAAGTCAAATTTTATCTAGCAATTACGATCGTTTCTTCTTCAATTATTCAATATTTGAAATACATTTCAAAATTATTGTTTCTCATATCGAAATTTACCAATGCTACTTTGTTCCCACTTCTAAATTACATACGAAATTCCCTCTTGGCATCGATAAGCTAATAAGCTCCCGGTACCTAAATAGCTGAAGCGTGAAAAATATATATGCATTGTGCGCGCGAACTCGAAAGGTCAAACGTAATCGCGTATTGCTTATTGTATTCAGAAATACATAAAAGACTTCAGAGTGTAAACGGTCTTTTTATCCGCTGTAATTGTATTGTAATGTATTCTTTTGTGGCCGCTAATAACCGGCCATAATAATAAGGGATTTATAAATAAATCTAAATGAACACGGCGGACGATCGAATAATTAGTTCCCTTCGTCTATGATCCAGAAATTATAAATTAACCCTTCAGTTCTCGATGACGTCATCTTCAAGTTGCATCTTTCAATAGCAGGAAAAAGGTATGGTAATCATCAGTTATTGTTTATTTACAGTCAAAGATAGCATTTTTTACGAAAACATTTATTTCCGTTAAAAATGATATGTACGTAATTATCGTGTATCGTGAAAATAAATTTATGTTCCTTGAAAGTTTTTATTTGGAATCTAAAGGGTCGAAGCTGTTGTATTGTGACAATTCGATCGCGATTCCAGTCACGCGGACAGGCTACGCGTGTCCGAGCGAATCTAAAACCGCGATTCAGCTTGCACGCCGCGAGTCGGGTCGTTGTTGCGTGCAAAACACCGTTCGCGTATATTTCTAACACGTTCCCACGGATTTGCAATAATTATATAACGCGCCAGCAGCCACGAAACTTCGTAAATGGAGCGTGAATACGAAACGCTGTCTTCGTTCTGTTTCGTTTGGATGAATTCGACGTGCGGTCTTTTATTTCTGAGTCCTCGAGAGAAAGAGCTTGCGCGAAATGCTGGATTAATTAAATACTAATGTTAGAGGGCTGTCAATGATATTATTTAAAATTGATTTTTAACGAAATTATTGTGCTTTTCTCTTGTAAGATAAATACTTCGATTGAATTGAATTGAATTGAATTGAATTGAATTGAATTCGATAGAAATATATGTAATCTATAACTAAATTAATTTATATATTTTTTCAATACTTATTCGTTTACTAAACACATAAGCGTACAATTTCTCTGCAACGTAACATCAAGTAATGAATATTACTTCGTCAAATAATTTTCCTTGAAATGAAAACAAATGAAAATGATTGGAATTTTCGTATTTTTCTTTAACGAGATACATGATTGGAAACAGAAGTTTGTTTTTAGGTCAAAGTGACCCCCGAGCAACGAGGGTCAATCATTTCACTTCTCGCTACTTGTTTTCCCGGCGGATTAAAAATAGTCGCGGGGGCAGAGTCGCATCGGTTTCCAGTAAACTTATAAACCGGCTGTGTAAACAATTCGAGTTAATCCTCGAAAACTCGGAACAGGATCGGTCGTGTATTTTCGGCGAATTTTAATGACTCCGTTTGTTTATTCCGACCGACGAATGGCGCTGGAACAGTTTGGCACCGTGTGTTTCAACAGACACGCCCTCCAAAGAAACAAGACCCTCGCTTTACTACAGGATGTAACATAATAGACGTATCGATGTTGAAAAGTATAGATTCAACAGAGATAAATAAATATGTAAATTCTATGGTGTGTACAATATTTATAATATTTATAATATCTATAGTATCTATAATAATTATAATATCTGTAATATCTGTAATATCTATAATATCTATAATATCTATAATATCTATAATATCTATAATATCTATAACATCTATAATATCTATAGTATCTATAATAACTATAATATCTGTAATATCTATAATATCTGTAATATCTATAGTATCTATAATAACTATAATATCTATAATATCTATAATATCTATAATATCTATAATATCTATAATATCTATAATATCTATAGCATCTATAATATCTATAGTATCTATAATAACTATAATATCTGTAATATCTATAATATCTATAATATCTATAATATCTATAATATCTATAATATCTATAATATCTATAATATCTATAATAACATCTACAAGAGATAAATAATAACATAGGACATAACAATTTTACACAACATCACAGTTATGCTAATATCAATATTACAATTACACGGTGCATGAGTTTGAAATTGTTCAAGATCATCTATTTTTTCCTTTAGTTGCATAATAGATCAAAAAATGTCACTGCCTGTCTTAGTTTTCAAAGAACCGTTTATTTCTTTACGATTAGATAACACAATCGTCCTTCCTGTCAACACTAAAAAGATGCGCAAGGAATTCAAGTTAATTATGGCATATTCTTTGAAATATTTACACATAATGGGTGGTGTCACACATGAAGGACAAGTATGAGTGATAATTACAATATTTTGCAATAATGAGAGGTCTAGGACTCACTGCGTTCTATCGAAAGCCGTTTTCATCGTTTCCCGTGCACGTCACGTCCAGTTTTATCACAATAGAAATAAAATTGAATAATTTCGAATATTAAAATCACTTCTGTACATGGTTTTAAATAATAACACAAAGATCATCGAATTTTGGCGCATTTGTCACATTACACACGGTACAACGTATAACACAAACGAACAATGATCATTCCCCTAATTCTATTCTCTCATGCACAATAAAAAGCGAGAAAATATCTGCAGAATGTTGCACGTCGACACAATAGGTGACAACAATCGAGCGACCTGCGCTGTGAAACGAGAAAGTGGCATGAAATTCTATTACACCACGTGAACATCTTTCCCCATTCCCGATTCACGATTCTTCAGCTTGTCGGAAAGTCCTGTTATTCTTCATTCAATTTTTTCCCCTATTAAGCACCGTTGAAGCTAGTATTTTTTAAAAATATTTTCCTTGATAATTCGTTAATTACAAAATCACGAACATACGGTAATATTTTTTATATACCAATTAACGCTTCTGCTAATGGTAATCGAATTTCATCTATGGTTCCAAAAGCTAAAATCGTTAAAAATAAATGGTGATGTAAGAATGATTAATTAAGCATTAAAGAATGTAAGAGATGAAAGTATCATAGGTAAATAATATCGTTAAAGTTATGAAATAGTCATTGAGTAATTTAGAAAGTGAAATTGTTATAAGTGAATTAATATTTCAATAAATGCGCGTGAATGATAAAACGCGGAAATTCGGTAATTTTCTTCTTTAAGCGTGTTCACGCTAATTTCACGGGAAAAAGGAAAGAGACGATTGTTCTGTAATATCGAAGGATGCATTATCTTGGATTTTCTACAATGGATTCGAGAGGAAACGTGTGCCAGGTCGGAAGCGGCAAACCGGAAGACGCGTCGTGAATATTTTTCCCTCTAACGACCACTTAAGGATCTTGTTAGAAATTAGCGCCTTGACCATAGATGTTCCGCCGTTATCGGGCCAGAAATCACGAAAACGAAGCTCGATGCCACCGGACGACAATTACACTTTCATGTAAACGCGGCTCATTAAGATGCACCGAGGAGTCGCGAATTAATCTGATACCAGCTGATGGGCTTTAATCACTTAAAGTCGTTTAAATTGCTCATTATGCTCTTAATTTCATCTTCCTGGCCATCAAAGGGGAAGTCCTTTCTCTTAATTCCTACATAGTGTCCTTTCAACATAAATATAAATCATATAAAATATAAAAATGATTATGCAGTGCCTCCGGAAGGGAAGCATAATGGGAGAAAGGAGTCCAGGTTGAATTTAAAGTGGGTTAGTGTAGATTCCACCTATTTGGAATTTCAACGCTGAGACTTTTAAGTTCTTTAGAAGTTTTCAAGCCTGGAGCTTTGAAGTTTGGAACTTGGGAACTTTGAAACTTTGAAACTTGGGAACTTGGGAACTTGGGAACTTGGGAATTTGAGAACTTAGAAACTTGGGAAATTGGGAAATATGGGAACCTGGTAACTTAGGAACTTAGGAACTTGGGAATTTGAGAAATTGGGAATTTGGGAACTTGGGAATTTGGGAACTTAGAAACTTGGGAAATTGTGAAAGATGGGAACTTGGTAACTTAGGAACTTGGGAGTTTGGGAATTTGGGAACTTAGGAACTTCGGAAATTAGGAAATTGGGAAATTGGGATATAAGGGAACTTGGGAACTTGGGAACTTAGGAAATTGGGAACTTAGGAAATTGGGAAATTGGGAACTTGGGAACTTAGGAAATTGGGAACTTAGGAAATTGGGAAATTGGGAACTTGGGAACTTAGGAAATTGGGAAATATGGGAACATGGGAACTTAGGAACTTAGGAACTTAGGAATTTGGGAACTTGGAAACTTGAGAACTTTGAAACTTGTGAACTTAAGAATTTAGGAACTTGGGAACTTGGGAAATTGAGAACTTTGAAACTTGTGAACTTAGAAACTTGAGAACTTTGAAAATTTGAAACTTTGACGCTGTAAAACTTTGAAACTTTCAAATTTTCAAGCGTTTAAGTATTTGAACTTTCAAACCTCTAAATTTCAACTGTTATAAATATGTATCACGGACCGTTGTACATTTACAAGCGTCCGCAACGGACGGGTCGCGAGTTGCACAACCCGCCAGCAGAATCGCCCGCAGAAACTGAGCGACGCATAGGAAATCGGAAGCAGCCGAAGCAATCGTCCTCGCGTTCCGACTTCCTGGTTAGATCAGGAACTTCTCTGCTCCGGGGCATACAGGTTATTCACGAAGAAAAGGCCACTAGATCCAACAACTACCGAATAAATTTCACTCGCCATTAAATCTTGCCAATCGAATTCTAAAATACATTAAACCTAACGAATGTCTACTTAATTACATAACTTAACTCCCCGACATGTGTTTCTAATTTGCTTATCTGATAATAGTCCCATTTTTCCTTTATCGAGTCGAATCCATTACGAGTCAGCGTCGGATAATTATGACCGCTTTGAGATGTTATTCTAGCGCGCACGTTCGTCCGTTGATTTATTAAAGATTTCCGTTTAAGATGTCCGAGTCGGTTATTTTAACCCAGTTTACAACGAACCGCAGAAAGCGTGCTCGTAAATACCCGGTGAATTAATTCCACGTCTCCGCCTCGTCTCGTGCGAATTAGTAGACACGATTAATCGCCGAGCGAACGCGGAAGGAAAGTGAACGCGGCCGGCGGTGTCGACTGTACCGCAGATCCTCTTCTTTCGCGACATTAAATGCATCTGCAGCGTTGCGCTCGCGATAAACGATTCCACTCGCTCGTCGCGTATGCCGGAATTCAATAATCCCTCGTGCCGGTGAAATCTTAGCTTCCAACTGTTTCGTGTTCCACCGTGACTCTTTGCGGATTATCGTATAATTGTTCGTTTTAACTAGCATTCTGCCTTCGACAGGCTGTAGGAAATGTAAAGTCTTTTGTACAATAAATATTGCACGGAAGTAATGAATAAAAGAAATTAGGATTCCTTTTCAGAGTCCATTATGATCGGGATGTTAATTTTTTAACCGCTGCAGAGGTTCGAAGTTGTGCAATGTAGGTTTCGCAAATTGGTAATATTTACTTTGAATATCTTTGGATATTTTAAGGTATTAGTAATGAAGTAAGTTCTGTCAGTGAATTGTTTCTAATGTTCTATTACTTATGACTAAAGGTACTGATTCAGTAATAATTAAGTTCTCAGTTCGAATGATTAATTTAGTTACAAATAGTTGTAAATAAGATGTAGTTCTAATTTGGTAATTAAACATTAGCAGAGATTTGAATATAGTAGTTAAATTGTTAAATAGTTATTGTTCTATAACGCAAGTGAATACTTCTACAATGGATAGTTAGGAGAAGAACACGTTTCCGGCGATGATAAAAAGAAGAAGGACACGTGTAACGAGGAACATTAATTAAATAAAGGAAGCGTTATATAAGTCGGACGGTTTATCTACAGGAATCCAGTGAAAGACGCGCATCAGCTATGTCTCGGTTTTTTGCAAAAATATTTGCCCATAGAAAGTATGGATTTCTTTTTGCGGAAGATTCAACGAAACAGGAGAAACAACATGGCGCCCGATAAAAGAAAGGCCACAGCAGCTCTATGCAAAACATTTTTTTTTCGTCTACACCTGATGCTCAAGATTGAACAGACATTAAAAATAGGATTAACTAAACGTTACTTTCTCCGATCGTGTTGGTTCACAGGATCAAGCGACGTTTGGCGATCGAAGATCGACCTATCGATTTCGCTGTACAAAACGTGTAAAAATATTCCATTCCGTTCCGTAGAATCATTCTTAAACATTCGTGTATCATTACCTTTTGTTTTTTCGTATAATAGCAGATAAATGACCCTTTTACAGTGTCACCCCCTTAGCGTCGCGTTTTGCCGATCCTTATGATGAAATTCAGAGACAGCAGAAAATGATCTGTATAAAATATTTTATATATGAATTACTCGTACAATTTCGATTTTTCACGTAAAAGTTTGAACTTTAAAGTAAATTATTCTATATAAAGTCGTTTGTATTCATTTCTAAGAAACATTGAATTTTGAAGTATGACCAATTTATTGATACTTTAAAGGAAATATGTGTAATGGGATTATAGAATATTCAATCCTTCTTTAAAGGACATTTTCTCTCTTCGTTGCACGATTGAAAGATTACTCGAACTTTTTTTTCTGGAAAGTGAATTCCGTGAATATTAAACGGTTTTCCGTGAACCCAGGAACTCGAGTGACACGGAAAGCAGTGATTCAACGTACGCGCGTAACGTCTCGAGGAAGAAGCAAAATTTCTATGGGATGTAGACAATCGGGGATCAAGTTTAAAAGTAGCATTTATCGCTGTGCCAATTATTTTTTAACGAGCAACGTGCATGTATTTACATCGGCGCGACTGAGTTACACTGCTGGGTCACCGGTAGGAAGTGTTTCCTTCGATCTGTTATGTATCGAAAATGGGAAATTCAAGAAATACAAAAAGGAACTCGGGAGAAAGTGGAATCAATTATTATTGCGAAACTTGGCGTAGGATGTAATTAGACACTAGTGTCGTTAACACTAGAACTACCGAACAGTCGAACTGACTTTTCAAAATTTTTCTATGGAAACCAACAGCGCTACTATTGACATTTCTATTGATTTATAATTCAGTTTGTCTATTGCTGAATGAATTTCTGTAGTAACTTCTCAGAGAATGATCTGTTATGTTTGTAACAATTATCAAAGAAGCAATCAGAAATGGGCCATTTTGACTTTTAGTTCTAATGTTAATTATACAAATATGTATAATAAACATACGACGATTTCGGACACTGGCAAAAGAAAATTTTTATTCACAGTGGATGCGGTTAAAATTAGCGAAACGATTAATATAGACTTCACTTTCTTCGATATTTGTTTTTACCAAATTATGTGTATGGACAGATGTAAAATAACATATCTGCATTTCAAATAAATAACTGTGGAAATAGTAATTAAAAAGAATATTCTACTTTCGTTTGAATATTATGAGACCAGATAACAAATTGTAAGATATTATTATTAAAATTTTGAAAGACGTTCTTCGACATCTTCGCTAAAAATACCGTTAAGAGTATTCGGACAGACAGACAGAAAGGAAAAAGTGAAACTCCACGTCCCTTAATCATCGAAGGCTACAGGCATTTAATAAGCGATCCCTCGAGCCGTCTCGAAAGTAGGAATTACCAAATTACAGCGGAATTCTAGTCATTTATGGATGATTAGATGCGTTTCGTAACGGTTACGTCAAATTTGATCGAGCGGCCCGAGAAGAGGCGTGTTTCGAAACGGCATCTTTTTTTCTTCTGTTCAATGTCCACGGAGAAGAAAGAATCGTAAATGTTTGATCTTTCTTTTTTCTCGTTGGGGGAAGCGACCCATTCAATTAGGCGGGACGATGATTTCTCGGTTGTTTCGCAAAATGATTCAAACACCGCTGTCAATCGTACGCGCTCGAGGCGCAGTGAAAGTAACCGGCGCGCCATTATCCTTCGGAATATAAAATGTGGAGAAGACAGCTGCAACCCTAAATCGAAAGAAAGTCAAACTGACCGGATCATGAACGGTAATGACAACTTTCAGCGGCGAACGGTGTGTATTTCATACGCGGCCCCTGAAATTGATATTTTTTATGGGCACGCGTGTATAACGTACGATGCGCTTTATCGTGAGTCGTATCGTATGCAGCGTAATGTAAGTTGATATAATGTATTAATGAGAATTGTGTAACACGAATAATGATTGATAAATTAGCATTGCTCATGAATGTTAAAAGCTAACCGTAATAATGTAATGTTAGTAATGGTTAATAAATTATTAGTAGATCAATTTTAATGCCTAATTGTAGTAATGTGGTGTAAGTAGTGATTATTAGATTATTATTAATAAATGTTAATACCTAATTGTAGTAACGTAATATAAATAGTGATTATTAGATTATTATTGATAACTGTTAATACCTGATTGTAACAAAGTTATATAAGTAGTGATTACTACGTTATTCTTAATAAATGTTAATACCTAATTGTAATGATGTAATATAAGTAGCGAATATATATTATTAATAAATCTTAATACCTAATTGTAGTGATATAACGTAAGTACTAATTAATAAATCACTATGACTATAACACGACAACCTAATCATAGCAATATAACACAACCTCTACTTCAAATCATACAACTAGAACGAAACAGTGAAAAATAAAAGGTCCAACTATTACAAACCTTCTCACGAGACACTTACATCCTGAAAACGATTGTATAACAATGATAAAAGTATTTTCTAAAAATTCCCGCATTCCTCGTAGAGCACGCAACTTTTATAGTTTTAGAAAACATCTTACACCATTTCGTCTAAGACGTTACCCTCACCCCTTTCCAGATACCCGGGCAGTAATGAATTAACGGGGAACGTGTAATTGACGTGCTCGTGTCGTGTTAGGGTAATAAACGCAACGTGAGCGCATAAGATTTTAATAGAGCGGTTTTAATAAGAATTTTCTATGAACCAGGAATAGGTAACACTTCGTGTCTTCACTTTCACTAGAAATTGGACGCGCGAACGGGTATCCCACGGTCTTCTTCGTACAACGCAAAGATAATCGCAGGGTCAACGGTACTTTTATCGGTAGCGAGAAACTCGCGTTATTATTCTACGCCGTTTTCTCTGTCGGCGCATCGTTCGTATGACTCCCGGGGGGTCAACGATACATCTTCAACAATTTTGCCCGCGTGAAAATGAAAAGAAGACGACGATCGTGACCTACACGCGGCAAATGATGGATCTTCCTTTTGATTTATGTTTCTATATAAAGATGGCTGAATCCAAGGCGATACACGTACGCAAGTGCATACTTACGTACCGGACTGACAAATGGGAACAATGATTTTAAACAGAATGTTGCCACCTAATGCTAAATAATACTCTTTTCTCTTCGTTTTTCCCTCCTTTCCAATTCAGCTCTGTTACTTTCAGTAAAATTTTCAACGGATCTAGGTCTCGAAGAAATCTATTCGAATGATTTCTCAATCGGTCGAACAAGGAAATTGGTTTAATTGTAAAGATTAAGTCCTTAATTTATAACTCAGTACTTTCCAAATTTTATATGTTTCATCAAAATTAAAGAACTTTCGGTTCAATAAATCTCAAACGACTTTATAGCATAAATCGATCACCCGACGTTTATCCGATTATTATCAAAATTTCGTTGCTGCCTTTATCTTTGATCCATTGTCCAATTAATATTCTACTCAACATTCGATCGCAACTCGAATATCGTGCAACACGTGTTTAGTTAATTCGTTACTCTCACCGAGCGTCTTATCGAGTTTTCTCCTCCAGAAGAATCTCGGCGATAAGCACTGATTGCGATCGATGAAATCGAATGTTATTATCATGAATGACGTAGCGAAATCATTGTTATCAACGTCGGATGAGAATCGTTTCGAAGGTTGTGCCGCAGATTCGACACGAATGCGAAACCGAACCAAGTCACGAGCGATCCCGCGAGTGATGCGATGATCTGTATTCGATCGGCGGGTCAGCGACGCTTCCGGTGTCGCTCTAACAACCACGGAAGCGGAGGATGGCACTCGGTGAAAGGTATATCGGAATAGAAAGAAAGTCAAAGTCGCGCCGCGATCGGTAAAACCGTGCGCATCCCTTTTTCCGCGCGTCCCGACGCGTTTCACTGCTTCGACGCAGCTTAACACGCCTCATCGAGTGATCTTTCCCACCGTCTAAAGGTCGTTTCGTAATGATTCGAAGAAAGTATATTATTTTCCCAAATGACCAATAATATCTATAATTCTGTATAACGCGACAACACGGAATTACTTAGTTTTAATGCAACCTTGAGAATTTTAGTGTGCTTATTAGATACAATTACGTAATTAGTTATAATACAAAAATTTATTGGATTATTAAAGCTTATGACATTTATTTTCAACGCATACGCAGCATAAGTACGCAAATAGGTTGCAATTATTGGAAAAGTCGTACAATTATATAGTAATAAATTGTTAATAACAATCGATCCTTTTCATAATCAACTGGAGCAACTGTTGAAAACGATGAGTGACATGTTTTTATCAATTGTTTCAGTTAATTACCATTGAAAATGGAGGTAGTGATATTTTTAAGTTTCATCTCACTACATCCGCCATTTTTCTTTCGCCATGTTTCCACAAAATGGCGGCGGTACTCAAGAGCGCCCGACAATCATGAAAAGCAGAAAAATCGGAGAAGAGGAAGCGACGGAAAAACGTTCGGTACGCCGATCCAAAGGTGAAAGGCGCTCCAATTAATATATACAACAATCCAGAACAGTCCCGACAATAACGCCAATAAAAGAAGTGCCGTCGTGACCGTGAAACCGAGTCGGTTCCCTCGACGAGCGTATTTTCTAATTCCCAGGAAGAGGACGTGAAAGAGCAGCAGCCGTCGAAGGAGAAAAGGAACCGATGGCCGGCACGTTCGATCAGTAGGTCATCTTCAACACGCCCGCTCATAAATAATCAAAGGCTCCCCGCTAATTAGTAAGCGGAATTCACGCGTTAATCTTCGATCGTCGCGGTGTATCGATCCTGGACCGACTGTTATCGCTCGATTACCATTTGTTTTGCATAAATTAGAATAACCGACGATCGGCCGGTCGTCTAGGAATCCGCGAACACGTCAACGGTTGTTCTTTTCCTTCCTCTCCGTCTTGTAGCCCTGTTTTTCGTGTGTACCGAACAAATTGTCGATCGGGAAGGGAGCTTGGAATTGGGAAAGCATTTATAAATCAAGTTTAACATTTGAACGATAGAGTATTTAATATGAATAACATGTCATTCTTATAAGAATTGTAATTGAAATAACTGGATATTTAGCGTTTTTGTCGTGTTAGTAATGAGAAATCTAAAGCCAGTAATTCCCACTGGCGCAATGATTCTAATATTAAAACGTGCTTGAACGTTGAAACTGGAGATCTATCCTCGTATGCTCAAGCAACTACTTTTCTCAGAATTCATAAACCCTTTTCCAACTCGAAATTCCGTATGAAAATATTCCTTAAAAACATCAGAACATTGAAACGAAGTTTCATGACTCTCGGTACACTTATTAACGAACCAATTCTAAATAACTCGTAAAGATACAATTTGCAAAACGATTGTTCCTAACAAACTTCATACAAACCACTACACTTTGGGTATATTATTTACCTCATATCGCGTCCATTCTGTACACTTGACAGATGATTCACGTCCAGGCACCACAAAGACAACAGGTGTTTTCCTTCTTTACAGTTTCCAAGTTCTGCTTACTCACGTGTAACCAAATTGACGACTAGAAAATTAACGACCCAAAATATCAGTAGTTACTGGACAAAACCAACAGAAAATTGTCTGTGAAAAAATGAAAACTGCTCGATCAGTCGAAGTCAGCCTAGCCATCAAGCGACCTGCCAACCAATGGCGGCTCGCGTATAGGTACTCTGAACTGCAGTACCTCCAATTTCCACTTGATATTATCGATAACATTTAACATAATCAGTCTCTTTTTCTTTAACTCCTTCTCTATATTAAACTGCGTTATAAGTTTCCTTCTTGCTCTAATTGTAACGTTTCGTTTGGCAGAAATGTTGGAAAGACGACACTGCGAGGCTTTTGGGGAAAGGAAAGAAGATAGGATCGATGTGATCGGAAGGTAGAATAGATCGGAGTTACGTAATAAGACATAAAATATGCATTGATTATATCAATAAAATGAAAGGTACTTTTCGGACAACCTAATACTTGTACAATATACAATTAAGCTTAACCTTTAACTACCCGCATTGCTGAAGCAGCGAATGAAGCCAATAAGAATGCAAAATCAATTTCATCGGTTTCTCTTTGTTTATTAATTACTATATTCATTTACGGTTATATTCCCAATAAATAGCATAATTCATCAATGTATTTTCTTGTCCCAACACAATAATATATATACTCAGTCACACAACGATACACATGGTGTACAGAATACATCGCGCGGGTAGTTAAAAGTTAATGTAGTCATTCCCCAGTTTATCAAAAAGGTACAAACATTTTAAAACAAAGGCTAAACATTTTCTGCAGCAACACCCCCATTAATTTCAGCTACGAGCCGTCACTGCTGTTAACAGTACAACGTTGCCCTTCGAGATTCCCCGTAAGTGCACAAAAATTCGCAATCCAGTGGCCGGCGGTACCCGACCCGGGCCATTTTCGAATGAAATTTAATTCAGTCGCGACACGGATTCCTCGGTCGGCGACAATTTCTCCCGTCTATGCGCGGGACACCGTGCCCGGCTCTCTCCTCTTTTCTCTATCAAGGACCTTGCCTCCTCGCGCGCTCGCGTCGGACCCGAAGTTTCACCGCAAACCCGGCGGATTCGCGCGCCCACGCGGTTTCCGTGGCGAGCAAGCTAAGTTTCGCGGGCACGGTCCCCGTGGGCCCATTAATATTTTATGCCGGGCACCGGGCCGCATCGTCGTGTTCGCATTTCTCGTCCTTGGCTGTCAGGACTCTCACGTCGGCTCTAATCGCTCCCGGTGCCGCGCGATTGCGCAACGACCGCTGCGGATCCAGTTGGGAAACGCACGAATTTTCTGCCCCCCACCCGGCCCTGAGGCGGGAATTCTTTTTTTTACCGTTTCTGTTGACACTTCGGGGATTCGTGACGAGATATCTCGCGTTTCGAAAGGTGGAAATGGAGTGGGGACGTTTTTGATAGAGATAGGCGGTAGTTTCGTTTAGAAGAGAAAGGAATGAAGTATCTTTGAATTGGTTTGGTAACGTTGACAAGATCGTTTTCAGGATGTTTTCTGATGTTGAGATACTACGTTTATGTTTTTTGAAGGAATATCGTAGTCTTGCGCATTTTGGTTCTTGTTTTACTGTTTTCTCGGAGTTTTATGTGACCCGGAGATCGGCTGATCGAAGTTTGTTCATTTGAAGCGTTTCCATCGAGATGTGAATAATTGTAAATCTTTGTTCGAAATTATTACAAACTTTTATTTGCCAATTTCTATTTGAAAATATTTCAAACTTCTGTTCCCCAAACACCCACTTGAAATGATTACTAAATATTTATTAAATGCTACTAACTTATCAACCAGATTTCAGTGGAACAGGAACAAGAAATATTTACTAGACCTGACCAGACCATATACACTTATTAACTTCCTCATGACTTGAACTTTCATTACTCGTGGCGTCTCATTATCCGAACCGTCTTGTCCGCCGACATGTCCGTACAGACGGAATTCAAATATGTCCAACGCATACAATTAGTAGGTACACGGAAACGTTAGAGAGCCGGTGTCGACCAACTCTCTCAATGGAATCGCGTTGCCCGATAAAAGAAGTGGAAACGAGACACGCGTGCGCTATCGGGAACGAAATGAGTATCCAGTTTGTAATGGCGGACCCTTTTAACGCTTTCCCGGAATTACATGCAAATCGAAGATCCGTCCGTTTGCCGACGATTGCATAAAATGCTATAACCGTGCGCTACTAGTGAAAGCAAGCCGCCACTTTGTAGCGTTCGACGGTGAATACCAGCATTTCTGAACGTGGAACGATACGAGCCATCAGAGGACATGACTTGGCCTCGTATCTCCTTAATTTTACTGACAATCGTGCATTCTCTTAGATAATTAGTTCGCATACGATCTTTCTTCTCTCCACTGGACTATCTGCGTAGACTGTTGCATATCTAACGATATCTTTAGCTAAGCTAGCAAAAGGTAGAAGATTTTAACAAGATTAATTTCTAAATTTAAGTATTTAAAATATGAATATTTTCCTTGGTTCGATTTCCTTAGAATTTTCTAATATAATCATTTTAAATATGAAAGTAGTGTAATAGATTTGATTAAATTGCTTCTTGGTGAAGACAGTGTTAAGGTTACTTTATTTCATTGCTGCTTGTTAGAATCGTGTTAATATCATTGCAACAGAATTTTCGCAAAGGAATTGGTTTTGTTTAGTTTGTAGTTATTAGAATATTTATTTTCATTAGGGAGTCAATTTTTATTTAAATGCGACTGTTCTTTGAATCGTTTTATGTGTATACGAGCTACAATCCAAACTCAAATCTAATTCAAATTTTTCCGCGGTGTCGAGGTTGAACAACGATTCTCTCTAATTATCCGTTGTACAAACGGAAGCGTACGCTACCCACCAATTACCCATCGACAGACAATCACATGATCTCCGTCTTCTCCTCTCGAATTACATAAACCAATCTTTTCCTAATCATTGGAAAAGGAAAGTTCCCACCACTCCCAAGAACACTGTCGGACAAGGAAAACCTTTTATTTATTTATACATTCAATTCTCCCCTTTCAAAACGATGAACTAATGAAATACTAACTGACCAAAGGTAAACAAGCCAGACGACAAATTGTTCAAAAAGACAAAACCAGAAAATCCGACCAATCAGACGCTGCATTAACCAACGTAAAATCAAACAAACAAAAGAAAACGATCTCAAATCAAATTTCATTCCGATCTGACCGTTACACAGTACAATTACTATTAACTTTTTGCCCAAATTTCTCATAGAACCTTGGAAATTCTTCAAAAAAGCACCACACTTCAAAAAGATGATAAAAATTCAATCTTATAAGAAATAAAATAAATACAAAACGTTGAATTCGCTGTAAATTACTTCAGTTCATCCCCTAAAAACAAATACAAGTTTGCGTCCAGCGCCATTGAAAATCAATCAAGTGCAAAGGGTGAAAATCAATGAAAATCGATTAACACGAAAAGTCTTTTTGCGCTACCAACGTACGTATCACACATTTTGTTCGTTTCAACTCATATCAGTTTCATTCAATTCACTTATTTATTATTCAACATTCGAGAGTTTCCATCGCAACTAGAAATACTTTCAATCATACGCAAAAGGAGTCAAGCGTCTACTTTTATCCGAAATGTCAATGAAGTTACACAAGTATTTATTTAATCGTACTTTTCCGCGTACAATGTGTTAAGCTACAAGTTACCAATCTCGAATCGTTCCATGCAAGTGCGGCCGTCGCAAAAGGGGGGTCCGCGGCGTGCACACACGTGCGCCCCGACTAACACCTGCTCAAACGGCGAGACGACGCGTTCCCCACCAGAGAAGTTAGCTCCCGGGATGCGGAGACGAGGCTCGGACCCCCATATAGCGTCGCGATGCCTCCTCATGGTGCCCCCCCACGAAATGAATGCCCCGGCCGCGCTTAGGGCGACTAGGCCGCTTAGACGGTGGAGCCATTCGCTATAAAAGGCTCCGTTGGCCACGGGGAATTCGTCAGAGAAGTGACAAACCCCGTGACAGCCCGTGGAAAAAAAGTCAGGAAAGGCGGCGGCACCTGCCGTTACTCTTCTCGTCTCGTCCGGTGACCGACAACCCTTGAACCAGCCAGAAGATGCGGCCCAGCCTGGTCAGTGTGCAGAGAGAGCGTTTTCAACCCCCGTGAGATAGGGGCTCCCATTCAACTCAGATCTCATTGAGCAACGAACACGTGATCCGTAGTGCTTATCTGGTGAATTGTTGTGCTGACCGTCGGTTTTCCTTCGCGTCCCTCGGGCCCAGTGATCAGGGACCGGTGTGACTTCGATAATCTTGCTGCCGAGCTAGCTGATGATTCTATGGGAGTTGAACAGTTGCTTGGACTATTTAAGTTATTCTTCGTTCTTCCCTGTTTTTGTACGATCGCTTCGCTGCGCGATGTAGCTTTCTTCCTCTTCTCCTTTGTGTCTGCTGGGACCGATGTGACTCTGATAATCTTGCTGTTAGCTTATCATCTTGTGACAAGGGGTTAATGAGTTGTCGCGTGGGTCGTTGAAGTTACTATCTCTTGATCTTGTACGATCCCTTCGCTGGCCGATGCAGGTTTCTTTTGTTCTTTGCATTTCCTGGGGCTGGTGATTTTAACGATCTTGCTATTTTGAGTTAGTCTTGAATCTTGTGACGAGGAATTAGGTCGCTTGTTAGCTGATGCGGATTTCTTGATTTTTCTCTTTCGAGTGATCGTTTGTGCAGATTTTAGGCTCGACGGGGTACTTTGTTGTATCTTGATCATAGGAAACTAGCATACGTGGGATTATTGTTACTTTGGGAGTTGCAATTCCTTTTTGTTGCGAGAATCTCTTGATCTTTTCTCGAATCTCGTGAAGTTGACTTCAGTCCGGTTCATCCAGAGTCTTCCTATGAAAGTGTCAAGACCTGCCTGTTAACTAATTACGTATGTATTATTCGCCTGAAGTAAACAGACTATATTAGGCGACCACTAACTTCCTGAAATAATACTCGTCTCGTCCGATCGATAGTTTTTATTGCTCAGGAAATGAGTTTCGTTGCAGGTTTTCTAGCTCCAGCTACTTAACAAGGTATTCCCGTTGCAACCGGCTAGTATAGAATGGAAAGTCGAGCAGTGTGCTCCTGCTTCGAATAATCATGCTTCGTGAAACTATACCGATGATTCTGCAAACTCATTTGTCCTCCTCGAGCGACGTAACCGCGGAGTTTCTGCATCATATCTCTCTCAAGCTCGCATTCCTTCGAATCGAGCAACATTACCACGAAATTTTCAAAATTCTCCTCTACACAGAATTCATATTACCAAGCAGAATATCGAAAGCATCGAAATATCCGGAAACAAACTCGAAATCCAACAATCTGCTTCTCAGAATTCCCAAACGCTCTAACACGAAACTCTCTTCGGTCGTAAGAATACTCATTAAAACTATTCAACAGTTGAAATGAAGTCTCATAGTTCTCAACTTATTCAACGACGTGCCTCATAATTACCAGACCGTAAACATTTGCGCATTTATAGCCTATAAAGATGGTCTAAAGAGATACACACTTTCGTGCAGCATCGTTTCTTCTCACCTCCTGAAACCGTTGATACCAATAACGAAGATGAAACTCCACTTGATCTTCCAGTGGGACCATAAAATTTCATATTCATTGTAGACTATAAACACCGTATAGACTATACAAATTAATTTTTACAACGTGTCCTTCTTAATTTAATATTTACAATGTCTAGTATCGTTCGCTGCAAGAATATTCATTCGCGAACGTCTCCATTGTGCAAAAACCACCTAACGAGTCCAGCCTTCTATCTCGTCACACTTTTACCTGTTTAAAATAATGTCCCTGGGATCGACTTTCTATCGATCCTCGATCATTCGCGGATCCTAGCTGTCTAAACTGCGCTGCCTCGTTCCGGCACGTTAGATGGGCAACGACGATAGAGCTCGACAAGCGTATAACGAGGCTCGTACGGCCTCGTACCGTCGTTTCCATCTATGTTCGGTCCTTGATCTTGACACCTGGTCCGCCGGCAGCCAACCTGTCGGCGGAGGAATGCCCGGCGGACTCGCCGACATTCAAATTAACCGAAATAGGAGGAAAAAGAACGAACGAAACTGAGAGGCCCACTTTCGCGCGGCTCCGAGAACGGTATTTTTCACGGTCAACGTTCGAGGCGTTCGTATGCTAATTTCGTTCGACAAAAAGTTTGCCTCTGCTTTTTTTCTTCGTCGTATCTCTCGCCGTGATTTACCGACCGATGAATGACACGTTCATTCTATGCGAGGGAAGAAGAAAAGTGTCCATTCTGGAATTTTTAGAGAGAGCGTTTCATTTCCTGATCTTTGTAGACACGTGGCCGTTAGAAGATTCGTTTACGATTCGAATTTTTACATGAAATTGTTATATGCCATTCTTGAAGTAGTCAATGCATCGAGTGCTGCATGATTTTGCCGAGACAAATATAGAGAATCAAAATAATGTAATTATTATTGTAGGCTTGAATTGTTGAATACCTGTGCATTAAGTGGTATTACTTATAACGTAGAAAAGTTTTCAAATAATCATCGTTTAATTGAATGAATTACAGTAATTCGATTTGATTGAAGTCACCGGTGACCTCCATGGCATCCAACGTGTTAAGTTCAGCAATTGAATTTAATGAATGACTATACATCATTATACATGAAATATATAATATTTGCTTGTTCACAGTTAATCGCAACGACAACCAAAGTGCACAACGCACTTCTTAATTACTAACTTAACAATCATCCAAGCTATCGTGCAAGAACGTCCGAACTTTCGCATTTTCCTTCGGTCAATTTCACTTTCAGCCACAGGGTTCCTCGCTTTTCACTGTCAGAGTTGAACAATTGAATTTCGGCATTCCAGGCAGTTGCAGTTGCATTAACGAACGCTTCGGGCTTCACGATCGACGTCTCTTCTCACGAAAGGAAGAGAAGAGGGATCGCTGTCGACCCGATTCACGGAGACGTTTTACGTCTGTCCGTCGGTCCGCGTGTTGGACACTTTCATTTTTGAGAGACGCGCTCGTAAACCGGCAGAAACAGGCGGAAAGGTGTCGGATGGGAAAAAGTGGCCGACTGGCTCTCGGAGACCTTCATTTCAACTTGCCTTCTTCGTTTTCTATCTTCACTTCCGTTTCCCGACATTTTGGAGAATCGTTGCCCAGAAGTTGAAGTACATCGTTCATTCTACATCTCTTTTATTCTTGTAACCATCTTCGATCGTTCCTTCGTCTTCACTTTCACTTATACTGTTCTTCGTTTCTTCTTATCTCTCTTCATCTCGCTTTTCTCCAATTACACCGGAATTGTGTCAATAACAGCTCTTGCTTGTCGAGTCTCACCTTCTTACTTATTACTGATTTCATTGTGTTCCGTTTACTTTGTTTACTAATTTATCTGTTATTACTCCGATAGCCTAATTAACACGTTGACTATGGTAGTGACCTAAATTGATTAACAATTACTATACAAAGAAGAATAATATATAACTAAGTTACATTTAATAACACGAGTAGCTAGATAACAATGTAACGTTAAAATTCTAATAATTAAATATTAATAATTCAGGTAATTAATAATTGCTCGTTTCTATCTTTGCTGCGAAGAAAGGAGCAATACACGAAACACTGAAAATTTCACGATAGTCGACGTGTTGCGGCTAGCTAATGCACAGATATTCTCAAGATTGAGAAATTCTATTGAAACTTTAATAGAAAATCAAACTCCAGCGAAAAGAAAAGTCAGAAGCAAAGGTGAGCTCGGGAATCGAAAGTTAGACTCGCCGATGCTGCACTCGACCTTCCCGCGCAATCTGGGATCTTTGTTTGTCAAGGTTTGTCGGAGAACAATCTCTGGATCTCCGTAATTGGAGAGGCACACGCGAAGCATAGTTCATTTAATGTACAAGTTCGCAGTCGCAGCCGCGGCGGCAGGCAGGTTGGATAACGGGTGAAGGCCGCGGGCCGGGCCGTAGATCGAAATCGGGTATCAATTATTACTATAATGCTCGTGTATGAAGCTACCGCGTCGATTAAAACACGGGAGATCGTATCGCGGTGTACACGGAATTCCTGGCCGGTACTGTGTTACTAGGTAATTACAGAACCTACATGACCAGCGTGCCATGATCGGCTCATTTGCATTTCTGGCTGGCTGAACACCGTGTTCTCTTCCGGCAACCGGCATCGGATTAAACCCGTATTCGGGACTATTGTCGTTAGGGTGACAATTGATCAATCCTCTGATTTATGTTCAGCTTTCCTTGGTTTCGATATTAAAAAAGTAACTAAACTCTTTGTTTAGAGACTATTGTCGTTAGTGTGACAATTGATCAATCCTCTGATTTAGTTTTAATTTTCTTTGTTTTCGATCTAAAGAGAGTAACTAAACTCTTTCTTTAGAGACTATGGTCGTTAAGATGACAAATGATCAATCCTCAGATTTAGTTTTAATTTTCCTTGTTTCGATCTAGAAAAAGTAACTAAACTCTTTCTTTAGAGACTATTGTCGTTAGGGCGACAATTGATCAATCCTCTGATTTAGTTTTAATTTTCTTTATTTTCGATCTAAAAAAGAGTAACTGAACCCTTTTATCTAGGAAGATTCTAGACAATCGAATTTCTAACATAGTTCTATCACAATTAAATTCATTATCCACTTTTAAACTCTACTCGCTGACAAAGCAAATTATCCTATTTACCAATGAAGTACTATTCTCGCGTTTCAACGCGGAAAGGTTCCAACTCCGAACAAAGATGACCCCTATCTCAAACATGGTACTTTATACTACTCCACTTGCACTGGTAACATGTCCTATGACCTTTTCAGCTAATACTGGGTTGCCTCCTTTTCGTCTCCGCCCTCGGAGATCCTATAAGGACGAAAAAAGAGTGAGTATCCTACAGAAAATCCTGGGACCTACAATACCAGGAGCGAAATAAAACGAAACTCTCCAATTGCAGAGCACCGTTGAGTCCTCCGCCGAGCCAATATGGCCCGCCAGCGACCTCTTACGGAGTACCAAACCTAGGAAGCTCTTATAGTCCGCCGTCGGGCTCCTACGGCGCGCCTCCGCCGCCATCTTCCTCGTACGGCGCTCCGTCGGCCCCGTCCTCCTCCTACGGTGCGCCGGCTGCGCCTTCGTCCTCTTACGGCGCGCCATCGTCATCTTATGGTGCACCAGCTGGACCATCGTCATCTTACGGAGCACCAGTCGCGCCATCGTCCTCCTACGGTGCACCAGTTGCGCCATCATCTTCCTACGGAGCGCCATCGGCTCCGTCGTCTTCCTACGGAGCACCATCGGCTCCGTCGTCTTCATACGGAGCACCGTCAGCCCCGTCGCCCTCCTACGGAGCTCCGTCAGCTCCGTCCTCTTCGTACGGCGCGCCATCAGGCCACGGATCCTTCGGTGGTGACTCTGGCTACAGCAGCGGAGGATCGTTCGGCGGCGATCACGGCGGCCATGGAGGCGGCGGTGGCGACCATGGATCGTTCGGTGGCGATCAAGGCTCCTACGGTGGCGGCTCCTTCGGTGGCGATCACGGTGGAGGATCTGGCTCGTTCGGAGGTGATCACCATGGCGCAGGATCCTTCGGTGGCGACCACGGCGGAGGATCTGACTCGTTCGGAGGTGATCACCATGGCGCAGGATCCGGCTCCTTTGGCGGAGACCACGGCGGCGGAGGATTGTCGTCCTCCTACGGCCCCCCATCGCAATCTTACGGCCCCCCGGCTCAATCTTACGGTCCTCCGGCTCAGTCTTACGGCCCGCCGCAGCCGCAAGGCAGGTTCGAGAAGAAGCTCACGTGGAAGGCGGAGTGGAAGCAGGTCTGGAAGTCGGAGCAGAAGCTAGCCTGGAAGCAGGAATGGAAGAAGGTGCAGGTCCCCGTGTGGAAAGAGGTCCAGGTGCCTGCGTGGAAGGAAGTGAAGGTCCCGGTGTGGAAGAAGGTCCAGAAGCCGGTGTGGAAGGAGGTCCAGGTGCCGGCTTGGAAGGAGGTTCAGGTGCCGGCTTGGAAGAAGATCCAGAAGCCGGTGTGGAAGGAGATCCAGGTGCCAGCTTGGAAAGAGGTCCAGGTCCCGGACTGGAAGAAGGTGTGGGTGCCGGAATGGGTGAAGATCGGCATCCCAGGTGAGCAGTACGTCGGCAAGGATCAGCACGGCTGGCAGTACACCAGCCACGACCTGTGGAAGAAGAAGCTGGTCTGGAAGCCTGTGTGGAAGAAGGTCTGGCGGACGGAGAAGAAGCAGGTCTGGGTGAGCGACAAGAAGCTCGAGTGGAAGACCGAGTGGAAGCAGGTCTGGAAGACCGAGAAGAAGCAGGTCTGGGTGGCGGACAAGAAGCTGGTCTGGAAGGAGGAGTCGGTGCAGGTCTGGGTGCCCGAGAAGAAGCAGATCTGGGTCACGCAGAAGAAGCAGGTGTGGAAGGACGAGTGGAAGAGCAAGTGGGTGCCGGTCTGGAAGGAGGTGCAGGTGCCTGCCTGGAAGAAGATATGGAAGCCCGTGTGGGAGAAAGTTTGGGTGCCCGCGGAGCAACACCACGACGAGCACCATGGGTACAAGTAAAGCCCTTTCCCCAGGAGATCAAGATCTCCGGTCCAAAGTCGTGGTTGGTCCGTTTCCCCTTTCGGTGTACCGGCCGCGGAACAAGTACAGTGACTTTCTATGGGGCCCCCTTCGAACCACCCTACCTGGGCTGCAGACAGGTGAAAACCATCGATGTTTTCGGGGAATGATTCGTTTACGATGGACTTTGTTAAGATTTTATCGACTCTACAGGCCGGTGGAATTAGAACGATTGTTTTCCTTGTTGTTGATCAGTTAAACGAACTTAGTATTGGGGATAGCTACTGTTTGTAGAGCAGCGGAGCTAATTGCGTCGCATAACCGGGGTGTTTTCGTTTACGGTTAGCAGACGGGAATGATGAAATAGACTCGCGCAAGTAGTTTCTTCGCCATTCGTGAGGATCTGTAGCTTCCGTTGTAGAGTAGCTTAGTTTAACAAATGGTTTCTTGAATGTTGAATTGCCTTCGAAGTCTCAACATCTTTTGAACGTTGAATTGAATATTTAAACTGTCGTGGTTCACTTCGAGATCTCTTGCGAGACACGAGAGAGCACAAGATCCCTATAGTCGCTAGCAACATTTTACCAGACCGACACACTGATCCCGAAAGTGTCTCCCAACGAAGGTCATTATAATTATTCCAATGGTACACGTCACCGGGGAACGGACGGCGAATTCCGAAATTCGCGCCGGTGTTCTCCGTTATGGAGCCCACAATGGGTTACCACGGGAAAGCCATCGAACTACGACCGATTCGCAGAGTCGGTCGAAACGTAATCTAATTACGTACTGCCGACGATGATTCGAATTTAAGGGTCGATTCGATTGCAAGCGATGCTTATATCACGAATATAATATTCACACGGTTATACAATTATACTCATATATTTTATATAAATATAACAATAATTATATAATTATAACATTATATAAGTACAACAGTAGTTATATAAATTATAATTATAAATTATATTTATATAAATTATTTTTCATAATTATATAATTGTAGTATCGTGTATTATATATATTATAATTCATAATTTATAATTATATAATTATAAGAAATATAATTATAAATTATATTTATATAAATTATAATTATAATTTTCAATTGCTGTCCACGTACAGTGAAACTGCAGCGACCCCAACGGCTTTCAGCCACTAATTACGAATAACTTCCAATCGAATCGAAATCTCCATTTTAGTCATTCTCATTGGCAGTACGCGATCGGATGACGTTGCGCCGAACTCTGCCGAAGATCAGCTCAGAGAGAAGACGCGTCCGTGGTAGTAAACGTCTGGGAAGTGGCACGGGCCAAAGACGAAGAGAGAGTTCCTCTTTCTCCTCGGATCTCCCGGCGATCCCACGAATACGGTAATAGTAACCGCGAGATCGTTTCCTTTTTATCGTTTCGGGAAGTAGCTCGCTGTAGCGCTGCGACGCGACGCGCGACTCCTGTCGCCGGTGCCGCGCTCGTCCGCGCTGCGGACGATCTGTTCGCGGCCCGACGGATTTAATTAATGTGTAATTAGCCCTCCCACCCACTTGTAAATAACCGTTGTTCACAGGGGTACAGACACGCCTATCGATATTTTTGTACGATGTTTATGTATGTTGTCGTAATAAAATATTATTCTTTTTTTACTCGTGTCCACTCGATTCTCCTAATTAATAATAACGATCGACATTGGTAATTGCGATCACTTGGAACGCGATGTTCTGCTGTTGTTTATCAATGTCCAAATTGTTATATTATATAATATAAAAATAGCGGTAATTATTATATAACATTAATGATAACAATTATTACTAATATATCAACGTCGATATTAGAAAGAAGAAAATTTAACGATAACAGAACTCTAGTAATAATAAGTGTTATTAATATTATTATTCTCCATAATATAATTATTATTGCTATTATCATCGTTAGTATATAAAATTATAGAAATATCAGAAATAGTGATAATACAGTATATTAAATTGACTATTCATAAGAAGTCTGGTAGCAGCATACGCTAATGGCACGAATGAGCGATTCGTTTGCTTTATTGTCTAGTCGGATTGCTGTTTATACACGGCACAGGTAAAAGCGTGATAATGAGCGCTTCCCCGTGTTCTCACGGAGACGCGGGGGCGCAATAAACGAATGAGAAGGCATCCGTGCGTCGCCTTCGGCCAGCCATTAATTCGCGACAGATGAAAGCGGCGTTTTCTACGGACAACAGCAGGGAAGATGCTTTCTAGGGATAAGAGGAGGCTCAAGGGAAAAGGCCTGCGCGTCCCAGGGTCTTCAGGGTCGCGGACTCGCACTCGTGACCTTTTACTTTCTCCTGTGGACGAAAAAATGTGTGGGACTACAAGTGAGCCAGCTTGCGCGAAGATCAAGCTGACGAAGAAGGGGAATGGTTAACACTAGAACAATTGTTAAATCAACTTTTTCTATGGAAACTATAAAAATCGGACTTTTAGTTTAGTTTATATATTATTTAATCAACTGCTTTGATCATTCTTCAAAGTAACATTGACGTTCTTTCAATAATTGCGAAAGAAGAAATCAGGTAATTTTGACCTGTCTGCTAGTTCTAGTAATGAAGATTAAAGAAGATGAACTTTTTCGATTGTAAGTCGCTGCAATCGTTATTTATAATTTGAGAAATGATCATTGTACAATTGTAATTTGCAATCGTCAATTAGTGCTCATTGTGGCCGTTGATTTGAATCGTAGATCAGTAACAACCGATAATTATTGCCCTAACTGTAACATGGTTTGTCTGCAATTAACCTTTTACAGTCAAGTTTGATGTTTCATTAACACCAGGTCTCTAGAGATCTGAGAGAGGTCTAAGTGACTCGTATGCTGCCCAATATTAATATACAAATCACGTTTCAAATTCTCATAAGGTTCTGCGATAAAAATGAAAGATCATGGTGCAGTCGTGAAGAAATTAGCTGAGGGTCGATTGCAGTTTGCATAAGCATCGACGTACCGGAAATAAACAGCGATGAAAGAGCCCGTCGATAGTGCGTGTAATCGAAAAGTAACGAGAATGAAAGTCCGCGTGACGGAAACCAGACTGATTAATGTATCGGACGTGAGGAGACGCGTCGGGGACTTCCTCGCGCGGAAGAAGATCGATCGTGGAAGAGAAGTCACGATCACGGAGCGTGTGTATGTAACGAGAAGAAAGTTCTCGCAGGAATTCCGCCTCGGGAGGATATCCCATTGTCGACGGGTTTTATTTCTGTAAAATCGCAATATCGACAGTTATTGAACAGGAAGCGAGTAACACTGTAACAGCGTTTACTCGTATTTGTTTTTCTATTGTGTGAAAAAGCGAATGTGCTCTTAGAGTCAGTTAGAATAATTTATGTTGATCTTTATTCTAGATCGTTCACGATTGCACGCGATTTCATTGGTTTATTTCGTATCTTATAAAGCAACTGTCCGTGTAATGTTGTATGTTGCCTTTCCACGCGATGCTTTCTGATCCGTTTATGATAGCTTCTTTGACCGCGGCGAAGGTCTTTAATAGGATTAATAGGTCCGTTAATTGGGAATTTATTTAAAATGAAATTATGATTAAGTGCATTTCTCTTTCGTAGAATATATGTACTTTCTTCGCGAACTGCTTGTTTGAAATATTTACCTGTATTTATTGCTTGTAGTATTTGTTTATATTACTTTCTTGAAATGTTTATTCGTTATATTCATCTAGATGAACTTGACCATGTGCTTAACTGTCTCTGATTTTGATGATTTTCAAGTATATTTTGTCTACGGAAGGCTTTAGTTTCCGAGGTAATCGTGAAATACTTTTGCTACTACTGCACTGAATTTTTATTCATGAGCGTGTCCGTGAGTAGGCTACAAATACAATATAATCGCACGCTCGCCGTTTCGGAGGCGGACTGCATTATTCAGCCCTCGGTGGTCGATAAAAGTTTCCTCCATCGAGAGAGAAAGAGAAAGAGACAGAACGGAGAGCCGAGAGTCTAAAACTACGAGCGGGAGAGGTGCTCGAATGATGAGGGCGTGGCCGAACCGAAAAAGGGCGGAGTCCGAGATCTGTCATAGCGAGGGCGAAGGGAGGAGATTCAACTCGATTAAGGGCGGGACCTACTTGTGTGAAATGCGGTTCGTCCCAGTTTATCTCCGTCCACTGGTCCATTCAGCATCGCCATCTATTCTTTTTCGCCCCGCCCTAAGTCGGTTTGCCCCGCCTCTTTCTCGGTTGGGACCCGCCTACTCTGAATTTAGCCCCGCCTCTCGACCACTGAATCTTGTCCCAAATTCTTTTGCTTTTATCCCATTCGACCCGCTACTCCCACCAACCCGCCCACCTTAGGCCTGGCCCCCTTTCGATTTAGCCTTGCCCACACTTCCTGGGCCCTTCCATCTTCTCGTTTCTAGACTCTCAGCTGTCCACTCTGTCTCTTCTCTCTCTTTTCTCTGAATAGAGGAAGCTTTTATGGAAAACTCATAGACTGGCTCATGAATACAGAACTCAGTGTGGTAGTAGCAAAAGTTTTTCTCGGTTATCTCAGAAACTAAAGTCTTGCGTTGACAATATATACAGGAAAAAATGTTTTAAAACCAAGTCCTCAGCAACGTATTTGAAAATCATTAAAATTGGAGTCAGCGAAGCACATCGACAGCTGGATCTTGAGTTGTATTAATTACTTGAAATATTTATTTGTAATATTTACTTGTATTAATTACTTCCAACAATTACGTTACTGTTACTATCTACAAACGTGTTAAATTCACCAGTAACAATTCCTGTTTCCATAACAAAAGAACTAAATTAAATATCCTCAGGAAGGATCAAGGTCACGAAAGGACCAGGCAAGTCGAGCAAGTCGGTCACGAAGAGGAGCTGCGCTTCTCGGTCTTCCCCGACCTTAATAATGAGCATCGCTTCCCCTACTTTCTTCCAGGACGATCTCACGGCAGCTTTAATCCACGGAAAGCGTGAGCGATAAGAAAATCCGCTTTCGTCCGTCCGCCCACAGGTGGTAGCAGCGGCCTGTTTGCCTGAACTGCACCTGGCTAACTGCATTGGCATATCGTACCGTTCATTTCGAAAGCGTTGCAACTGTATTTATCAAAACAATTCAGAAAGCGAGAAATTAATGTACCGTATTTGCCTCAACGCGAAGTTTTCATTTAGAATCGATTCATAATTTTGATACTCGAAGATTTCTTCGCTTCAGACGATCGCAATTTCGTCGTTCAATGGAACTGCATAATCATTTACGGTTGGCAATTCTGAACGAAATATTTCTGCATTAAATTTACATTTACTGGAATATGCAAAATGAAAGAAATTAAGTGGACTTATCAGGACTTTTTTTTTTAGACAGTTAAAAATAGAAACATGACGCTTCAATGTTTCACAAATGAATGAAACGAACTTGCACCGATTTTCAAATGAACGGTCTTATCGTTTCATTTGTATTTTGTTTTCCTTTGTTTCTTTATATTCTTTGGTTTTCATTTTTCAATTCTTCTGTTTTCTTCTCTTTTTTATTTCTATCATTTCTGCTGTATTCTCGTTGCATCTTAACGAGCACTTCCGTGAAATTTGAATAAATAAATGGCGCCGCGGAACGAGCTTCGCCTGTTCTCCCCGGAAAGTGAAAGTTCCGCCCGATTCCTATATATATTCTAGATACGAGCGCTTTTCAGCCTCAGAACTCGCGCGATCGAGGGACGAGCGATGCTCCTCGGTTTCCTTGAGAACCTAGTAAGAGCATTAATTCGATAGTTATTTCGATCTCTACGAATCAAATTGATCTATGCGATATCAATCTATAATTCCTTGTCTTTCTTGCTTTTCAATTAACGAAATAACTATTACCGATGGTAATTTTACGTTTCTTTCGTTCGATTATGTTCGTTTCACTGTTACTTGTAATACTTTGAGCTGGTCGGTCGATCCCATAGAAAGTAATCTAACCCTCAGCTAAACTTCATTCAACAGTTTATTAGAAACACGATGTTAACGTTGAATAAGTCTTGAATCTTTGATAATAATAGGTATTTATCTACTTTCCCATTAATCCGTACCCTCAATTTTCCAATTTACCAGTAAACGCTCGTTAATCACAGGAATCAATTAATTACCCAGCGAGTAAAATGAATTACGCTTGGACCACCACGGTCGAGCGGAGAATTTATGAACAAATGGCGGTGGCAGGCTCTGTAATCAGAAGCTCGTAAACGTCCGCTAAATAGCTTCTAATTAGATGTGTAAATTTTTGAGGCGATAACGTTTTCTACGAAGAAAAGTAGCGAACACCTATAACTGTGTACATACTCGATCAAGGCTAGATTATAAACAATTGTAATTACTATACTTAAAAATTTGCAACACGTTTCTTAAACTAATAAATCCTTCACTTCGAAACTTAAAATTTCAACGCGAAATTAATAAATATATGCGTATCTTAATACTAATTAGATTCAACCCTTTGTCCTACGATTTCTTTCACAACTGCGTCTGATACAACTACTTTATCATTCACAATTGATTAAAACAAGAACAAATTTCATGGTTCTTCTCCATCTACGTTTATTCTAGAAATTGACGATTGCTAACGGGAAAGTAATATCTCGTTTATGTCGAGAAAGAGCGAATAACATTCAGATTCATCGAATTCAGTTGGAGATTTTCGTCACGAGTCTGACACGACTTTATTCTGTAGGGTAAGAAGTTAAAGGTGTCCTTTTAATAAATTCAGCGTACGTAATAGAATGAATATGGTAAGAGGAAATATAACGTACGAGAAACTCCTCGTTATCTATGAAAATTATTTACAATCTTATTCGTTATTTCTTGTTAATTGCAAAATGAACGGCTCGTTTGTATATTTGAGTTGTTGATTGCACTCACTGTATGTTAATTGTTATGTTACCATTACTAATAGCTTCGTGAATCAGGTGTCCTTGCACCCTCGGCCTATTCGTAGCGAGTCGAATGATCGAAAGTTGTTCATGCTTTATGTATGCCGCGCCGCTAGGACATATACGATCACATGTATTACCCAATAGAAAGTGAATCGCGGCAACTTGTAATCCACAGACATCATTAACGGAACCATGACCAGACGATATTCTCCATGCCGTTTCAGAATTTCAATCGTCCGATATTATTAATCCTTTGGAGACGAAAGACATCTTTTTATTCGCGGTGATAGGCGATCGTCAACGATGAACTATCGATAACGGTTTTAGAAATAAGGTAAAGAGAGATTACAGGTATGTACCCTAATTTTATTTTGAATATTTTATGAATTAATGTATTATAGAAAGTTTAATAGTAAATATGAAATTTTATAATTCTACATCGAATCAAGTGGATATCGGGGATCGTCTGTCGAGTTAAAAGTGTTGATTTATTATTAATTCATTCATTAATTCGTTTGAAATAACATTTTTAAATAATACATATAATTTTTGTAATCGTTGTGAACGTCATTCTCGTGTAACTGTTCCGATCTGTTCGATTTATTGAATATTAATCAACAGTCTTGTTTTTTGCATACTTGTTATGTCGATGATTTGTGTTTTATCTTTTTTAATGTTGTTGCAAGGTGTGACCAGAAATTGTTCGCATGCTTTCGTCGAAAGTTGAAGATCACAATTTCTTTCCTTCTTTTTTTCTTTAAATCGTGTCGATCAATTTCTGTAAGCTATGCAGAAGGTGAGAAGGTAAAGAAAAAAGAGAAGTACTGTGACATGATTCGCTTTAACACGGCAAGGCCACTTTCACATCACTTGCCGCGATGAAGACGAGCACATGCTCACGCTCTTCCTTTGTCAATCTATTTTTTGCCATGCCGTGAATCTCTCGTGTACTTGAAGACTTTATTCGTCTTTTCATTATCTCTTCTTTGCCACTGAGGTGAAAACCTGGTTTTGTAAATGCCTTGTCAGGATTGCCATTTACATCTAAGACTCTAATGTTCTCACGAACAGTACACATAGAGTTTCGAGGTTCTAAAGTTTCAGAATTCTAAGATATTGGAACTTACGAAGTTTCAAAGTTCTAGTGCTCAAAAGATCTAAACGTTCATAGGTTGAAAGCTTCAAGGTCTCAATGTTCCAAAGCTTCAAAGTTCCAAAGTTCCAAAGTTCTAAAGTTCCAAAGTTCCAAAGCTCCAAAGTTCTAAATTTCCAAAACTCGAAAGATCTAAAGTTTCAAAGTTCCAATGTTCTAAAGTTTCAAAGCTCCAAAGTTCTAAAGTTCCAAAGTTCCAAAGTTCCAGAGTTCCAAAGTACCAAAGTTTCAAAGTTTCAAAGTTCCAAAGCTCCAAAGTGCTAAATTTCCAAAACTCGAAAGATCTAAAGTTTCAAAGTTCCAAAATTCCAAAATTCTACAGCTCTAAAATTCTAAAGTCCCAAAGTTCCAGAGTTTCAAAGTTCCAAAGTTTCAAAGTTCCAAAGTTTCAAAGTTGCAAAGTTTCAAAGCTCTAAACTTCCAAACTTCCAAAGTTCCAAAGCTCCAGAGCTCGAAAATTTTCTAGTACTGTACTTCCAGTATTAAGAAATCAGCGTAAAAGTTCGAAATTTTCCATGCGACACCTTTGAAATCCAGATCGCAATGGAATAGAAGTCAGTGTAACGGGATACGCGATGGATATCGACAGAGAAATATTACGTGAGCGAATAACGGTTTATTTGCTTCTGCATGGCACGTAACATAGAATCATCTGTAACGTGAATGGAACATGCAGGTCAATGTGTCGGATAATGACGGCTCGGTGCACCGCCTATTAGAAACGTAATTTCACCTAGATAACGCGCATCGCTGGCCGTGGATCGGAACAATTTTCACTTTCGAATTGGGATCGAACGCATCTTGCCTGGCTGGTTGCGCGCCACATCATACAGTTTCTCATGATCCACGTGCTATCAATTTTTTGCGTCGATATTATGAATCAACTATTACACGCAGTGCAGGTAATGAACTTCGATTAGAAACCGTGAATTCATAAATCATGAACCGGCTCCTGTTACACTATTATTTCTCAACCCAATTTAGAATTCGTTATTACAACAGGTACTGCTATAATCATATTACTATAACATCTATTATATCATACAATAATTTTACTAATTCATTTATGAAACATAGCTCGTTAATTATCACGTTATCACACTATTAAACTCAATGTTCATTATTAATCAATAATAATCAATAATTACATTCAATTTATATACCATATCCAATCTCCATAGATTATCAATGACATTAATGTATCCTACACAATTACCACATTCAATAATTAATACGTATCGTCCACAATAACATCACAAACAGTTTCGTTTTATTAATTACTTCGTTTCCTATTTTATCAATAACCAACTTTCATACAGTATTTCTAGATTGAATAAAAAGACACCAGATACAATTTTAAAAATAAAATCACTTTCGGTTAACGTTCATCCCAAAGTAAACAATTTGATCTATAAATCTCCAGTGATCTAGAATTTTCAAGTTCCAAAGTTCTATATAAAACCTACTAAAAAGTCTATTTCCCAAAAATCCCTTTTTTCAAAGTCCCTTGCCCCAAAGTTCTACCAAAAAGTCTCTCGCAAAGTTTCGTTTCGATTCGACCGCTCGGATCCGCTCGTCGATCGAAGTTTCTAGATCGGCGTAGTTTAATAGGCGGACGTCCCGTGACATCTAATCGAACATTAAGCATCGAAGATTTCACCCGGCGCTAGGGAGCATCATCGCGAGTTTCACTTTCGAATTAGAGTCGTCTCGTATGCGCCGTCCGCGGACGATGGGACCGGGTGACTCTCTAAGTACCGGAAGTCCGCCGACTTCCTAGCCGTGGCGTCTTCGAAAATCGTCTCTGCGCACGTCGGTGAAAAAAATAAACAGCCGCGGGAAAATTCACAGAAACCGCGGAAGAACCTCCGGTTCGCGTGACAGGACGGTTATATAAGTGATCCGGAGATTTATAATAAGCTCACAGACAAACAGGTCTATGCTCGGTTTGCGAATCATGCACGGTTATGCATTATTAATGTTCTCCATTCAGGAGAAAGCGAGCTTTTGTTGGCTACAATGTTTTCTTCCAAAAACCGCGGCTGATTGTTTCGATAAATCCGAGTTTGGAAACGTGAAATGTGTTTTCGGAACAGTCCTCGGTGATTTGTGGACGTTGTTCGTCCGCCATTTTGAAATTTCAGCTCCGCAGTTAATATAAGGAATAATGTAACGTTTAGAATATTTGAAATTTGGAATTGAATATAATTCAACTTTCCAAATAGTTTGATATTGAAAGTAATATTTGATAAGATAGAGAGAAATTCAAGTGTACGTCTCGTGAATGGATTCTAACCTCAATCTAAGGCGGCCATATTGAGGAACGATGCTCGAAGGGTATTAACATATCAATATTGAAACTGATTCATCTATCGGATTGAAGTTCCAGTACATTTGAGTTAGAAATCTGCCATAATAAATTCCTTCTCGGAGTTCCTTGTGGAAACAAACGGAAAAAATGCGCTTTTATGTTTCACGGAAACATCCCGGGCTTGTTAAAGAGGCTCGTATATCGTGGCTGAGCATCCTCGCATCGTGTCTTAATTGGCTCGATTATATGCCGGCATCGAAAAGTAGTTTCACTCTCGACCCAGAAGGTTCGTCTCCGATGCATCTTTCAGCTCTCTACTCGTTCGTTACAGCGGAAGCGTGTTCGTGAGCTCGGTCGTTTACAAGTCGGGAACCCCGTTGCTCGTGCATCGGTTTCCTTCCCCCGCCGCTGCATCCTTGCACAGTGGCTGAAGGATGCACCGAGCATGCACAGGGTGTACCGGTTAACACGAAGATCGAACGTATCGCGATTTCTTTTAACCCTCCGCGGACGAAGGTTCTTAGAAATATACGAAACCTTCGACAGAAGAAACTAAATCATCTATCAATCGCTTAATCAATGGAACAAAAGGGAACTACGTGCTGATCTCTAGATGTTCGAGTAATTAAATCACTCGTCTACGACTTGCTCTTCCAAATATGAATATTTCATCTCGCCGAAATGTCGTAAAACTTTAAAATTTGATATTTAACCCTTTGCACTCGATGATTTGATAGAGCAACATTATAAACTTTGGTTATTTGCCATTACCCTCTGTATTCTGCATCGATACGTGAGATATTGGAAGAAAATAGCTTTAGTTCCCTAATTCATATGTGATCTCTTAATAAATTCATTTCAAAGTATCTCGTCTACATCTAATTAGGACTTTATGCATATTACAAGTGAGAATCTTTCGAGTGCAAAGGGTTAATATTAAACTGTGCATAATGCATCGGTGTGCGAAATACTGGGATAAAAAAGCTTTGTTTCTCAACTTACCTGTGCTTTCTCTTTGAGTTCATTTCAAATCGTCTTTGTATATTTAGGAAATGTTAAAATATCGTCTTGTTTAAGTGGAAACACGAACTATCTTTATTTCGAAATTACATTGAATTTGTAATTAATCCAAGAGTGTATTGGAATTGTATTTATATTTCTAATTCACGGAATCAAGGATTATTCAAAGGTTAAAGGAATGATTTAAGAATAATTAAAACACCAATACGAAACTTGAATATCGCTCGATTTATCCAAAAGATCGTTCAGGTTTGATTCCCTCGGAAACAAACGATCATTGTTTCTTTTTCTTATCTTCGTGCAGAATATATTTGGAGTAAGCAGACGAATATATTTCATCCGGGACACTCTGTAGATAATGTTCCACGTGACCATGACTTTCCCGCGGTAGAAGTCTGTGACGCGACTCAGGAACCAGGAAAGGAGACCCCGGAGTCGCACGAAGGAAGAGCATACCGTTGATCTCGATGACCTCGAGGATGCAGGAGGTTCCCTCCGATTTAGATGGCCCGCTTTTTTCCGCGTGCGCGTACAAAAATAACGGTAACGTGCGAAACACGCGAGCAGTCGGACAAATTCCGCAGATTCTAAATTTGAAAAAATCCTCCGCATACCAATTACTTCGTAACGCAAATATGCAAAGTCTCAGATAAATATTGTAATGAACCTCCGTACGGTCCTCCTGCGTTTTATTTAAAGATCAATGGACCTTTCAGCGGATAAATCAAGTTTCTCTTCAAATCCCGTTGTCCTTTAAACATTCCGCTTGCAAAAATGTCGATTCGCATACGCGTCCTGTTCAATTAATATATAATCTGCTAGAAACGAAATTCTCGTCTCGATGTAAATTTTGAAGAAATTCTAATGTAAAATTCATCTGTCGCGAACTTCACGGGGGTTATCTGTATTCGAACGAACCTGCGGGCTTACGGGGACACGATTTTTTCTTCGAACGGTGAATCGCGAATATATCATCTCCCAGGATAGATGAAATCATTGGATACTGCAGCGGGGAACTGCATCGGCGAACGGGTTTCATGGATTCTACACTGTGCGAAATGCCAAGGGGCAAGGTAGAAATTCTCCAGCCGCGCACTGGAAAATTTATGCCCGACCGTGATTTATGTTTCTTCTATCAGCCACTCGAGTCTAATAAATATTCTTCTGACAGATTAACCATTAACGAGATCTATGCGCCGGTTACTGGTGTTACGGTTTAATGGAACTTCGGGTTTTCTGTTAATAGATCGATTCGATAATACTTTGCAAGAACATGTTCGTACGATCAATTAATTCCTATAGAGATGAAAGATTTAATCGAACCTTGATTTGTCCAAATTAATTCAAATGTCAAGGTATGACAAATTGGTTTCGAGAGGAATTAATGATAGCCTGGACTAATATCAATGTGTTCCTTCGATTTTATTCGTCAACCAATTGTTTGTACTTTAAATTAATAATAAATGGGTTTTAACTGTGTTTTCTGTATAATTATACCTTAGAAATTCGTCTGAATGAAATATTGAAAATGAAACATTTGAATCTGAAACACGAATGATTTCCTACATACCCGCCATTTTGTCTCGCAGCCGAAATTTAAAAGAATCGAGATTCACAGATTTTTAACATTTCAAATTTCCAGATTTCAACGGCAGAATTCCCAGACAAGTAGGGATGACTCGATTCGATAAGTCTATTTCACAGTTACGGAAATTAGGAAGATCTTTTCGTGAGAAATTGTTAAGCAAAATCATCTGTTTCCCTGGGTGTAACAATAACACTCGCTTCGAATTGCGAGGAACGTACTCTCCAAATTTCGGCGAGAAATTATGTATAAACCACGCTAATTACTCGTGCCAGCGTTAACGCGTTTCCTCGCGCAGTGAGAACATTCCGGCATTCATAGAGCCATTACAATGTGAGAAAGTTAATGCCTTCGCGCGGCGAACTTTGAGAATTACGTTTCCCGCCTGACGCCTCTTTGTTCTTTCTTGAACTGATGTCATTCAAGATCGCGAAAGGAAACGTTCCGCTGTTCCTCTAAACTGTCTTCGTTTTCTACGAGGAATCGTAGCATCACGATTTCGAAGTGCGCCTAGGCGACGACTGCGTTTATGGAATCTGTATGCACGCGACCGTGCCAAGAATTCGATGCGAACCTGTGCAACCCGGTGCCACACAGACCCAGCAAATCCACGCAATTCACTTTCGAACGAGGATGCAACAATTAATCGCTTTCTAGCCGGGGGAAAGGATTTTGGCACAGTTTTCGCGAACGAGATGATCCTCCGCGATCCAATCCCGTATTAATGGCGGCCTCGGGAGTTTCAACCTAAACACGAAATAGATAATTTGATTATTTAAAAACATTGGGAATTAATATGTGGTTTTCTTATTTTTGAGTGTTCAAGTCTTTCACGTATAATTTAGGTTTTCAAGAGAAGTTTTTTGAACTTTGAAACATTCCTGTTTGCGAAGAGCTAATATTGTAGGTGCGAAATGGGAAATTAGAAGCTTCGAATTTGAACCGTTGAGAAGTTCAGAATTTATTTAAGTGAAATAGAAGATTGAAGAAATTGGAATGGAATCGACTGGAAATAGAAATATATTCATAGGACCTCTCCGGAAGGCTCAAAATAACTGTTACGAAACGTGAATCGGCTGTGTGTAAAGTACACCCATAAAAACGTTTTAATTTACTCTACTTCTGGCGAACTGCAGTTTTCCAGAAAATTATGGTTACCATTAAACGTTATCCGCATTCATCAGTGGCTCTTATAAAATTCCTGCAAGTGAAAGTTACTTGAAACGTACGAGAGGCAGTTTGACCTTCTGAACAATGAATCAATTGTTACCGCCGCTTTCAATTAACAGGAATGACTTTATCGTATTATGTATCGTATTACTCACATATTTCTTGTACGGTATCTATAGCGCTATGTTCATTGTTGAATTATATTATATTATAATATTTAATTTACTGCCGTGAATCCGGGGAATGCTTTCACCGACGCGCCCACTTATTAATGGCGGTCGATTCATCCTCTTTTTCAGAAGGCGTCAGGATCCGCAACGAAATGACGAGATACAGGGACCGAAGTCCGGAGCGAGGCTGTTACATCAATTGCCCGTACTTCTTAGTTACTTTCACTTGAACCCCGAAACGTAAACTCGGATGTTCCGAGTATCAAGACCGGCTAACCCTGGGAAGACCGTGCCTCGAGCCGTTACGCGGAAGACCAAACGGGATCTCACGTAGCCAATACAATATTTCTGATCGAAATATATCTTTCGAAATATTAAAATATAATAACCATAACTAATAAATATAATAAATATAGTAAGTATAGTAAATATAGTAAATATAGTAAATATAGTAAATATAGTAAATATAGTAAATATAGTAAATATGGTAAATATAGTAAATATGGTAAATATGGTAAATATAGTAAATATAGTAAATATAGTAAATATGGCAAATACAGTAAATATAATAAATATAGTAAATATAGTAAATATAGTAAATATAGTAAATATAGTAAATATAGTAAATATAGAAAATATAATAAATATAATAAATATAATGGCATCTAAATATAATAAATATAATGAAATTTAAATATAATAAAATTAACCATTTAGATGAAATGAGAAAAACAATGAATCGTATAAAAACTTTGGATAACTAGATATCTGGATAGCTAGATAATTAGATAACAATAGATAACTGGAAAACAAGAACAATAAAACCAATTACTTTGCTTGGTACGCCGGTTCTAACATTAAGGCTAATGAACGGGTAGACCGTACACCGAAACGAATTAGGTATAACAAACGGAAAACACAGTTGACACGCTAATAGCACGCGAAACACAGCTCTGCGCTTGTGTAACCTCCGATGGACGACAGTCGAGACTTCGTATGGCACAACAATAGTGTATACCGTATACTGGTCACGTCTCTTCGATTCTAAGTAAACCTTAAATCATATACGAGACTTTTATTCCTTCCTTTTACATTGTCCTATGATAATTTCATCAACGCAATCTTTACCGAAGGTATCATAAGACACCATTAAAAATTTTAACTCGACAATCCTACCTTAGAGTTCTTTCATTTTCTTGTATTACGAATAAATAAAAAGAAAAACACGAGTTAACTTAATAGTTGCACCTTACAATTCTTTCAGGTTCTTTTACAATTAACAGATAGAAAGACGAAAACAGAAATTTGAATGAACATCCCGTTGGTTCATCAATAAAATTACTCGGATGAAACGGCGCCGTGCGTTTATGTGCCGAGCGCTTTCTCGGAAGTGCATTACACCGGGGATAAAAGTGAGAAAAAGTGAAATACGAGTAAAATTTTCTTTCGGCCGGGTCTTTTTGTAGAAACTTCGTGTGTTTGTCGATTAGCGTGTCGCGTGTGCCCGGAACCCGGCCCGATTGAGAAATCCACTTGCGAATAATATTAGATGAGGGCAAAAGTCTCGATAGGTTTCCCTATAAACAAATATTCCATCAAGAATAACTCATCTCATCAATTATGCGCAATATTAATTATTACCATTCTACACGCTATAATCATAAATACTAAACTGTACACACGTTACAAATATTTTGTATCGCATGTTTTCTATTTCCTCTACGAAACTCACAAATATTTCTTTAATTCTTATGTTTCATTTTTTTTCATTGACCATCGTTTCTACGACTAACAAAGATAAATACGCGATTCCTTAGGAATCCGTCCCAACTTTTGTGCTTACATAAATTCCATTTCTAAATGGCCGCGTCGGGAAAGCAAACGATAGGAATCGAGTTCATGGCAAGTTTAATTGGCGAATACCGTGAAAAGGTGTTAATTATCGATGGACGGCGGCTAACTGGCGATTAGGTAACGCGATAACAACGTTTGTTTATATGGTCATGCGAACGTGCACGGACACGCGTGCGTACGCACGGACGAAATCGCCCCGGGCGCCTTTCACTCGCGTGAAATTACGCGGGCAAGGTTCGAGGCGAAGGAAAGAAGCATTCGGCTCCAGGAGAATTACTGTTATTCGATTATAATAACGCAACGTCCGGCAAATGGAGTTGTTAACCTTTGGCCAGCGATCGCCGGGTCCTTTCAGACCCGAAACGTTACATTATCGTAGATCAACTTCGTTTTCATACTTTTTGCACATTCTTCTTACAGGTTCCTTTACGTTTTCATGAAAGTCTGACGATACTGATATCGATTTCCGTGTTTTTAACGCTTTAACTTTTGGCCAGCGACCGCCGGGTCCTTTTAGACCCAGAATATTACATTATTATTAATTAACTTCGTTTTTATATTCTTCTCAAATGTTTTTATACATATTTTGATATAGTTTCCTGACGATTTGGAAGAATCGCCATGAATCTTCACTTTTCAAACACTTTAATGTTTATTTTACGTTTCGAAAATCAGAAATTCATCGAAAAATATTGCGGTACTGATATATATAACATCTTACGAATTCTTTGGCTCCAAGAAAAGTTCAAAGAGGAATTGTGCACGCTTCAGTAGCAAATCCAGTCACGTGCTTCGAATTAATACTTTGCTGCGAAATTGTAAACATTCGGACCGTTTACGCCGTAGCAAATTCAAATGATGAAAATGGTATTGCCGGTGGACAATTAAACATACTCGGTCTAGAGATCAGTTGAAGCGCCCGCCGTGTTCCTTAAACAGTTTCTTCCATTTTCCACGAGTCGTTTAACTCGTTTAACTCGTTCGATTTACGGTTCGGCGTCTTTTAACTATAACGGTCGTTGATTTTTATGGTAGAAAGCAATACGCCGGAACCGTTCGTGATGCAAGAAGGAACTCCGGTCTCGAAAGACCCGTGTCGCGCGTGAAATGGAAAAAAATAAAACTTTCTTCCGCGCGAGCCGCCTGTTCCTCTGATTTTCGTCTCGCGAGATACAAATCACCGAGGTGAAATTTCGTGCGGATTATTCGTGACTCCGATCGGATCTATACGAACGGACGACCTTTCGCAAATGCAAGAACAAATGTAGACGGTGTTTCATAACGTGTGAACGGTACGTCAGAAATGAATGAGTCGCGTCGATGTATTGTTACTCGCGAGTCCGTTCTGTTTCACCTTGTTCTTGAATACCGAGTGGGTCTCTGTGTCAATTACCCTTCGAAAAGAATGAATTCAATGAAATTAACGAGAAGCTGAATGAAGTTTGAATGAGATTAATGTAACAAGTTATCGAAGATCTTGATCTTCTACTTTTTTATATTACCGCGTGCAACCTTCTTCAACTCGTAATGCCGTCTTCTTAGTTTGTTTTATATTACGATTTGTTTGATCCTTTCGCTACTGTTCTTTCTATGAAGTTAAATCACTTTTATCTAAACATTGCTGCTTTTCTTCTTTGAACAACTTGTTCCTTCAAGCTTTAGCAACTTCAGATGTTCACCAATGAAATGAATAAAATCACTCGAAACATCAAAAAGATACAAAACCATAATGCTTTGATGTTCCCATCGTTAAGTTCGTCAATCGAATTCCTAGTTTAGCAATCGAACCTTTCTTTGTTCACGGACGTGACCTAAATAACCAGGAAAAAGGCGAGGGACGAGTCCTGTAGAAAGCGTACCGCGGTTACTGGCCCATGGGCCCGAATATCTGGAGTGTAAATAACCAATTTCTCGAATACGTCGTTTTTTATTTACCGTCACACCTTTGAAACATTTCTAACGCCTATCTTTCGAGTTCGCGCCCACGCTCTGTTCAAACGGCATGCGTCACACGACGAACACGTAATGGGACATACTCATACAAAGAAGTAAGTGCTTATGAGTATATATACTGCGAATCTTTATGCAGATTCCAATTTCTAAGATTATTATTAGAAAATAAGTATTACGACAGAAAATGGCTTTCCCTGGCAAATGTAATAAAAAGCACTATACTTTATATATTTTGTATATTTTTTCGTCTTTCGAATGCTCTATAAACGCATAGACATGCGCAGTCTACTTAGAAGTACTAAGTAGAAGTAAAAACAAACGCTAAATCTACTATGCATTATTTTTTCTTAATACTTTACATTAAATGCTGGTAAATCTTAAGACAAGCGAGTGGCGTACTAGAAATTACAATAATTTAATATTTACGGAACAAAACGAAATATTTACGGAAAGTATTTCACGCGTACGACCCATTGTTTCCATCTTCCCGCCTTGTCCGGCGGCCATTTTGTCGGAACGATCCGAAGCTTGCGAAATTGATGACCGCATTGCGGCGTCGGTCAAACTTTTGCCCGAATAACGGATCGAAGACAGCAGCGACAAGTAAAATTGAATTCGTCGCTTAATGAATAATTAATCAATCGCGTAAAAATTTATTATAATTATTTATTCGTTATTCAGGGTAACCGGAATTGGCTCTCACGCGTGTATCCTATTAATCCCCGGAAATACACGTTTTCGTTCGAATAAATATAAAGGTGATTCATTCGAATAAATTCGCTCGAATAAATAAACATCAGGAATTCGAATAAATAAAGATAGCGAGGATAATTTCCTGCGAATAATGAAATAAATTATTTTATCGTGAAGCCTTCCAATGAAAGAGATTCACGTTATACTTTTACCGGAGGTGTCAGAAAACACCTCTTAAAACCATAATTTACAATTATTCTCTACGATTAATCATTTCTGCTCGACTTTTCCATTTTCCCTCTAATGACTATAAAATTACAATTCCAGCGTATGTATCTGCATCCTCGAAGATCTATACTTAGAAAATAATTCGCATTGAAAATGAAAAAATTTAGGTTCCGACCTTTTCGTTAAAACCACTGTTAATCTGAAGTTATTCAAACGACGATGGAAATAATGTTATCCTTACTATTCGAATATCAATGCACGATGGGAATATTAATTGAAACCCACTTTTTCTTTTCGTTTCATTGAATTAGAAGCGGCCTACGAGGCAAACGGCAGCCGAATTCCAAGAACCGTGACTTTCAGGATCACGGTTCTTGATCTTTTTGCCTAGGCCTCGAGGGATAGTTATGTCAGGCGGAAATGTCCCGGATACGGATGAAAGGTGAAATGCTCGTCGACCGGTCCGGCTTGCCCGGTGCCTCTGAATTCGAAAATCTGGAGCACGCGAACGAATGATTTACGGGCCGGAACGGCGGGGACGTACCCAGACATCTTGCTCTCTAGCGCGAACCCAAAGAATTCACTTTCATCCAGTAAACTTGCTCGCGTGTGTATGAAATTTAACAAGTTATCACTTGTATTTGCATGTGTCGACCAAACGTGCTAAACACTAAAACATTGTAGCTTTGAAAATAGCTAGACGAATTTCTGTCAGCATAACTTCGACTTTCAACGTCAATTTAGCGACACTGCTTTCTTTTCAAGCAAAATCATATCTTTCTTCCTATTCTAAGTAACTCGGAGCAATAAATTCTACTAAATTTGAATCGACTTAGATCTGCGTCCAGTTTCATTTCAAAACGAAGAAGGTAATAGATCAGAATGGATCATGCAATTCGGTAACACGATACGTAACATACTGCGCATCCGTTGTGTAACGATAAAATAAAGGAAACTTCTCGGACAATCTATGTAATAATAAATACAAAGCAGCATCTTTAATCCTTGTGTTTTACGTAGGATCCATCTAGTTCATCTTTACAATGTTCACAATGTTTCCGCGAGGCAATGAATTCAAAATACATTGGAGGAAAATAAGAATCTGCAGTTGTATTATTCCGTGGATGTTGCATAAAAAGAACAGCATTTAGCAGTGAAGGATTGTTATTTGCGTTTTTAGTTCCCTCTACTAACTGCTGGGATCCGATTTCTTCTTAACCTTCGCGGCGTAAAAGTGTCCGAAGTTCCATCATTTGCGCTACAAATTTCCTTCTTTCCCCCTATCGCGTGCTTTCACTCGTAAGAGGCGTCCACGATTTACGAGCTTTTCAAGTAAATAGAACCCGACGCGGTCGTAACCTTCTTGTTGCGCGGCGTCGTTCAAGATTCGGTCTCGCGAAAGTTTCCAGAATCGACGGAATGCCTGCTGATCGACGGACTAGATTCGCGTCCTTTCCGTCTGAGACGTCCTACTTCGTAGATTCCTCGAAGATTTTCGTGTTCTACTTCGGGAAATTGCCTAATCGCCATTCGATGGGACGTCTGTTAATATTTTCTGCGCGATTTAACCCGTTCGCGCTAGGCTAGAGTCTCAGTGAGCAATCAATCGACATCACTATATTATTGTTATTATTATTAATTACTATATTATTATTCCCTATCAATATTACCTACTGTATTCCTATTTCCTATATTATTATCTACCGTATTACTATTTCCTACATCGTTGTCTACTATATTATTATCTCCTATCATTACCATTTACTACACTCTCATTTCCTATATTATCATTTACAACTATTATTATCTACCGTATTTCATCGTCATGATCTCCACATTATTAATCTGTCTACTTACCCATCACCACGCTCCAGGCACTCGAATCAAATAGAAGGAGAAAAAAACTCCGTCGATTATCGAACATTTTTTATTTTACGTATGATGCAAACGGGTTGGATCACTGTCAAAAGTGAACGAACAAATCCCGACTTTCTCAGCCGCAAGGAACTTTGCTCTTAGGTGTTTCTTGGCCTACAGTTCTTGGTTAAATCATCCGAGACGATAAGCAGAATTCGCTCGTAAGTTTTTACGAGCATCATACCGCAAATACATTTTACCAATGGAATCGAACTACGGCGACCTTGGCGACAAAGATTATGCAAACGATTACGGCGTCGCCGAGTAAAATCGGATTGCTTAACGGCCAATAAAATGGCGCGGAAGGCGGCGGACGCGTTTCAGTCGGGAGCCGACATGTTTACGCACACGTGCGCTGTTAGAACACTCGATCGCTAGGCCGAGGAATTCGGCTGATCGATCAATTTTCAATTCCTCTCACCGAACTTTCTGTTCGTCTTATCTCCTAATTTTTTATATCTTCGACCGTTATGCCCTTGCTCTATGATTTCTTTCACAATTGTGCTTGATAAAGATACTTCACCGTTAAAAGTTTCGTCGAAAAACAAAGGAAATTGACGCTTATTCTATGTCTACTTCTACTACAAAGGTTAGTCATTGATAATACAAAAGTAATGTTTCAGTTATATTAAAAAAAAAGTAAATAACATTTAGATTTATCTAGTTCAATCGAAAATTTTCGTCACGAGTCTGACACGGTATCATAGAAGGTTAATTTACTGTTCGTTAATACGGTCACGTAATCTATCAAAACTATAGAACTGTAAATTAGAAAGACACCTCTTGCCTCTGTGTCATTTCCCTAGACGTCAAGTCATCTTCCAAGTGTATCTAACATTAGATTTAGGGAATACGCAAATGTGTATCATAATTGTCTACTGTTAAACCTCCAATTTCCAGAATCTAAATGAACGAACATCAGTTTCTCTGAAGGCGATAGGACAAACTGTAAATGTTTGTGAATCTAGTGTCAAATGCGTGACCGTCCGAATGCATAATTGATGAAAGCAGGCGCCTTTAGAAATTACGCGGACGATGGAAGCGTATTTCCCATTCGTTTGTTCGGCTGTGATCGGCACCGACAATTAGTTCCGCAGTCTTCGGGATGCGAGTTCCCTTTTTTCGCGGATACTTTCGTTTACCGGGAACTTCATTTCACTGTTTAATTAGGATCGTGGAATCTGAGGCTTCGTGCAGGTTGCAAGGGAAAAGTTCCCCTTCCCGAAGATCTTCGTTCTTAGATTCTTTTCTTTAATATAACAAAATCTTAAAGAGGAAAGTCAATTTCAGTTATCTTTACGAGAAATTAATAGCCAGTTTTCGATGACAAGCACCGCGTTACATCGAATCACCGTTGATTGCGGTAGCGTTGAACAGTGTCGAACGAATGCATGTAATTTGGTGGTTCTGTGTGAAAGGAGCTTCGCGATTCCGGTAATCGCGAAACAGGAAATTACCGTGTTGCCCGATTAGCGAACAAACACGAACAAACAGCGGCGCCGCGGACGAACAGTGAGCGAATGCAAACGAATGTAAATAAACACGCGAGAGACGTAATTTCTGTATGTTTCCTCTGGCAATCTGCTTTTGCAAACACACTTTCACATTCGATAACACGATATTTTGATAGTGAAAGGAAGAGTGAACAAGAAATCGAGATACGCGGCGGTTTTATTGAACATTTCGTTCCAGGGAATGTAACCGTTCGATATTAGAAAGACTGTTCGCTTGTTCTTGTTCTAGGTGGATTTAACTTCCGTCGATTAATGCTGACGTGAGTGTATACTCGTCGATGTCAGCATTTTGTATAAACTTCGTTTCAATATTTGTTAGACGAAATTAGACAATTCAGTAATTTTATTAATTTCTAAATTAATTTTCGGCATTCCTAAATTTCAGTATTTGTTACTTCAAATTGAACTATTTGATATATTTTACATTTAGAGAAAGGAATACTTCATTAGCAGTTCTGTCTTGTAGGATAATTCAATTGGAACAAATCAACTGCTGAAAATGTTATAAAAATACTATAAAAACAGAAAATATTACAAAATTAGAAAATAGTACAAAGGCAGCAGACATTAACTTAACCCCTTGTCCTAAAATATTTCGGCAAACTCGTGAAGATTTCAAATAGGATTTAACTTTGAATGAAACTTTGGACGTACCTGTTATATAACTTTTAATATTTTGTTTTTGCGATATCTTATATTGTCCTATGTTTTGAAAATTGAAACAACTGATGCAAGTGGAGATACGAGTTCACCCGTGACCGGTCAACAACGTTTGGGCATGAAAACACGAGTTAACTCGTGACCGGTCAGCAATGTGTTAAGTAAATGTTGCCATAAAATTAATGTAGAATTTTCCTTTTTCTCTAACGAATCATCAACAATAAAATATCTCTATTGTGTGCAATTGGAAAAGAACATCATAGGGTTAACTCAGTTTCTTCGGTTACCTACTTAATCGGATGCCGGCATTTCGATGAGATGAAATGTTCAAATTTCGAAGACTAAGTCATGGACAATTGACCTGATCAGTCGAACAGCAAGAGATCAGCACGCAGTTCTCTTTTTTCCTATCAATTAAGCAATTGATATATAATTTAGCTTCGTACGTTGAAGGTTTTGTATGTTTCGAAGAATCTTCATCCGCAAAGGGTTAAACTTCCATCCGAGACCCATTAGAACCAACATGCACACCAAGATTTCACCTGTTACGAAACACCTCTATGACGGGGCCCGCGAACGGGCCCTGCAAGTCGGGCCCATCGCGTCCGACGCGTCGCTCGGATTTTCTCCTCGTTATTGCGTTCCAGGGTCCTTTTTGGGGGCCAATTGCCGGGGCCGAGCGCGCGTGAAAGGAAAAGCGGCGATGGTCCAGGCCCGGGGGCCGTCCGGAAGAGAAACCGGCAGTGGACGAAATCGATGTCGTTCGAAAATCGATTAAACTGTTCGTGAAATTAAAAAAAAACAAAAGAGGAACGAGCGGCGAAAGAAGAACGAAAGAAGGGAGCCAAACGAAAGTAGAGAAGAGATAGAATATGAACCAGGGAAAGGAAGGAAAATTATGAAAACCAAATGAAAAAAGAAAAGAAGATAATGAAACAAAAGAGAAAAGGAAACGAGAGAAGGGAAAAAGTAAAATGAAGAAAAGAGATGAAGAAAGAAGAAGTAAAAGAGAGAAAATGTAACAGTATGAGAGTTAAATTTAAGAGGAAACAAGAAAACGAAACAAAGGAAGAAGAAAGCAATATTTAAGGAAAAGGAAAATTAAACAAAAGAATATGAGAACAAAATGAAAGAAAGCGAAACGAAGGAAGAAGAAAGCAAAATTTAAGGAAGAAGATGACACAAAAGTCAGAACAAAATGAAAGAAAGCGAAACGAAGGAAGAAGGAAGCGGAATTTGAGGAGAAAGATGAAACAAAAATGAGAACAAAACGAAAGAAGAAAGCGAAACGAAGGAAGAGGAAAATAAAATTTGAAGGAAGAGAGAAAACGAGGCGAAAGGGGGATGATAGGGTAGAAAAAACGGGAACACGGTTGAGATCACGTTCGATTTCTTTTCGCGTTCCTTCGGTGGTTCCCGCGTGTGCGAGTTAAGTACACACAGGTAATCTGGAGCACGGAGAAGTATAACCTTGATGCATAACCTTGCCGCGCCGTGAACTTCGCCTTCGGTGGACACGGTCCGCGTAAATACCCACCGGCCGAACGAAACCGCTCGACTCGCTCGACCGGATCGCGTTCCCGATCACTTTCTCCGGAACGATGGGCCGCCGCGAAGAAAGATCGGCCGTACGCCGGCTCGCTGGTGGTGGACAACGGAGGAAGGAGAGCGGCCCTAGCGATGGGACCGATTTCCTCGTGGTCTCTTGATCGGGATGATATCATGGTTCGATCTTTGGGAGATTGATTCCTGCGAATAAATATAAAAAGATAAACTAATTGGAATTGGATACCACTGGAATTGGATGGAAGGGATGCGATCGTGACAGTGGAACCGATTTCCTCGTGATTTTTTATAGGGAGGATAATTTGGGAATCTCAACACTAAAACTATCGAGCAGTTAAATTGATTCTTTGAAATTTCTCTATAGAAACTTCAAGAGTGAATCTATTGGGACTTTACTCGATGTTCAATTCACTTTACGTGTTGCTAAAGGAATTTCTTTATTAATTTCCCAGAGGAACGTGCGCTGTCATTTTAATAACTGCAAAAAGAAGAGATTAGGAATGAACCGTTTTGACTCGTGTGGTAGTTTTAGTGTTAATTTCTGCGAATTGTTTGATATTGTATATTCGATATTTTGGCATTTCCTTGTGGTTTTTGATAGGAAGAATATTATGGGAATCCTAACTTTTACGAATTGTTTGATATTTTAATATTTCTTTGTGGTCTTTGATAGAGAGGATAATGTGAGAATCTCGATTTATTCAGTTGTTGGAGATTAATATACATTTGATATTTTGATAGTGTGGTTACTGTAATATCCTTTCTAACGAAGATCACAGGGAGATCGGTTCCATTAGTTATTCGATAAAATGATTAATTATTATGTGATTGTTTGATGGAAACGAAGCAGAGATATCCTTGGTGTTTGTTGGTATGAATATTTATATTTCAAAGGATATAGAAGCAGTCATCTAGGATCTATATATTATTATTACAAAGAAATCAGTTGTGGGATTATTAATATTGAAATAAATCTGTTCATAATATAAATAAATTTCCTGTCCCTAATGCTTCCAATTCCGACCAGTTAATTATTAGACATGCCTGAATCACACCCGACAGTCTCGCGCAGACGTCCACAGCTAATAAACTCATTCAAATTTCAAGTATAACCATATTTCTATCCGTGTGTCATACAAATCCGGAATCTCGAGTATTTCTCCATACCTTATACGTCGTTCATTTGCATGGAACGTTAGACGCCGGATAGACGGCGCCTAACAAATATCACAGCTTAGCGTCAGTAACATTTTGTATCGGCCACAATTCAAATCCATATTCGATTTCGAAAATCCAGCACGTCAAACTCAACATTACTTTTTGTTACTTTTATCCTTCATCTTGTTATTATTTTTATTTTAATATTTCATTTCTTTTAGTCTCTATTTCTCTATAACCACGTTGTCCTCATTACCTTCTCCTGTTCTATCATTCTTACCGTATCATGTTTCAGTTATTTTTTCGTCTAGCGACAAAGGACTTACTTTTACTCCAACCCTTTTTCTCCTTATCATTATATTATTCTGTATTACATTAAATTATATTAAATTACATTACATTCCATTCTATCACATTACACCATATTTCACCACAACATAGCACAACAGTACTAACAATAAAAAAATCGTAAAAATGATATATATATAATATATAATATATAATATATCATTATATTATTCTATATTACATTAAATTATATTAAATTACATTCCATTACATCCTATCACATTACACCATATTTCACCACAACATAGCACAACAGTACTAACAATAAAAAAATCGTAAAAATGATATTACACCAGGTTCTATCGCATTCCCATTATTTCTCCATTTCTCTCGAACAACCTTCAAAGAACGCAACCGAATCGAACCCATCGCTGCCCATAGCAAGCGCGCACGAGGTTTCCGTAACGCACGTCCGCCGGGACGACCGCCACCACCATCGCCCGTTCCTTCCGAGAGTGCCTCCTCCACCTGGACGATCTTGCCACCACCTTCACCACCTGGCCCGGGCGACACCACCGTCCGATACCGTGCCGGGGGAGAATACGCGCCTATATAACTACGGCGTTCCGCTGATTGGACGAAGTAAGTTACGTTTTCCTGCACTTAGGGAACAAGAGTACGCGGCCCGAGCCCGACGGGCGGCATTTCGAGAAATATGAGGATCCGCTCGGGATGCGCGGTCAGTTGTTCCACTATAACACGTAAACTAGTTCTTTTCTCTATCATTCTTCTCAACCACTTTGACAACAATCGGCTACGTCACCTCGCGATCGTTCTTGTCCGCGTGCACGTGGTTTGTTCTTCGAACGAGGCACGAGAGTCGAGACGCTCTTCTCTTCTCTCCTTCTTTTGGGACCATTCGTTGGGACCATTTTCTGGCCTTGATCGGTGAGAGACATTGTATCTGGAGTAAGTATCACGCGTTGATAGAAAGAAGGCAGCCGGGAATACAGTAATCTATCGTTGTTCGACGGTTGCTATGTAAGTTGTGTATGAGAGTTTATAACCTGTCACGCTAGAGACTGTGCATAGTAATTTGATTTTGTTAATTGATGCATGGTGAACGTGGTTTCCGATGTTAACTGAGAGTAGAATTGTTTAAATGGAAAGAAGATGATTGTTGAGATGTAGGTCGCGAATTGAAGTTTTGTCAAATTATCAATTATCAACTCTTTTTTGAGTTGGTTACTCTCTTCGGTTTTTCGTGGGAAATTGGGTATTCTTTTTGATAAATATTCACTTCTACCTTAAATTTATTGGTAATTTTTTGTTCACTGCAGTTTGTAAATGATTGTTTGAGAATATGTTGAAGCAAAATCTTGATTCTACTGAATTAAAGGTGCTAATTACAGTTTCTAGACTTGAGATCACGTTTTTGTCAGTTCCCTTGAAACATGTTTACTTTAACGTTTAACCGGGTTTACTGTTTTGGTATTCCTTGGCGACGACTATAGAGATCTAGTTTGTCAGAGTAACAGTGTAGAAGTACTAATGTGCCATTTATCGATACACAATAATTAATTAATCACATAAACAGAACATACAGAGAAACATCAACATCAAACATAATTTTCCATTAATGTATCATATTGTCACGATCGATGAACAAGTGGCGAACGAGTTGGTCGATTGTCCTGGAAATGGTACTGACTACTGCCTTCTTTATCGTTCTCTTATAAAATCAATCAGTTCGGTACTCAATGCTCCAGATACTTTGTTGGTACAGAAGACACCAGAATTTTAAGCTTTACTACGATATTTATTAATTATAATTGTCTTTCTTAAGTTTCATTCAAGTTTCAGGTTAAAGAAGTAACTTACTACTGTGACTTTGTTTCGTAATTCAATGGGTAATTAGGTTTGCTTGATTGCAGTTAATGACGGTGTCCACGGGATAAAAAGAAAATTTGATTAGTAAACTTTTGGTTTGGAAATCTTATAACCTCATTCTTAAGAAATTTGTTTCCATTTGTTCCGTGCTTGTCTTGTAGTTAACGTGCCCTGACGCAGCATTCTGTAAATTGCCATCATCTTCCTGAAAACGAAAGCTAATTTCTCGATCTCATTTCGTTTTTCTGAAAAGTAGAAACTTCACCGTTAGTAGTCCTCCGCTATGTTTATGTATACCGCGTCGGTGGTCGTGACGCAAATATATTAATACGAATTAGTGAAACTAGTTGCGAAAATTTGGAGGTCGGGCCAGCTGTATTTCGTTCACGAACGGTCACCGGACCATTCTGAATCGAAAGTCTCTCCGTTTCAGAAAAGCGTTCTTCCGCGGAGAATCCTGGACACCGTTAACGCGCGAAAGTGCACGCTTTCTTTTATTTTAAATTCCACATTTCTTTTATATGGAATATTCCACACCATAAACATTGGTCATGGAGTTTCCTGAAAATCGATTAGTACTTTCAAAAATTTGTTCTTTCCAATAATTATAATCTTCAAATTCATCGACGTTCCTTAAATATTATATTAAACATTCATTATTACGATACATTTGTAATAACGATATTATTATTATTATTATTTTTATTATTATATATAGGTATTGTAGTAACAATTCTCTGATCACAAGTTGAAATTCCTATGAAATTTTTAGAATCATTTAGAAAAATAGAAAATCACTCGAAAGATTTCTTTTCTAGCTCGAGATCGAGAACGAAACGATTGTGACCGGGAGTGGAACCGCGCGATGGTTCACTGTCACTCAATGTTTATCGGGGAACGTGTAATTTGATTATCGGTCGACAGCGAATTTCGAAAGCGAACTCGGTTCGAACTCGCGCTTCTCACGATCGAATGAAAGAAAGTGATTCTTTTGACTGTCGCGGGCAACTGTCACACGAAGACGAACTGTACATTCTCACGTTCGAATTATAAGCGACAGTGTCAAGCGTCCGTGAAGATTCACGTTACTAACCCTTTGCACTCTCAGTCACCACTTGATTCGATGCAGTGGAACTATAAGATTCGATATATAACATTAAATTCCGCATAATGCATCGGCGTGTGAAATATTCGGATAAAAAAGCTCTGTCTCTCAATTCACCTGTGACTTCTCTTTCAGTGAATTTCAAAAGAATATCGTCTTTGTCTACTCAGAAAATATTAAGTATTTCCGACGAAATGCTTCCGAGTGCAAAGGATTAAATCAATGCCAAACTGACACTCAGGTAACACTTGAACTCTAGCAACCTGCGCGTGATTATGTTCACAGGCTGCGCTAGTTGTACTACTGCAGGCCGTTCTTGTAACGAGCAAAGCGTTGGATCAGAACCAGTTGCAGCAGAAGCAGCAGCAGTCTCAGCAACAAGTACCGTACGTTTCCTCAATTAACCTTGACAAGCTAAATCAAAACAGAAATTAAATCAACTAACATGTCAACATTCAACTGCCAATTTTCAAAATAAGCACCAACGACTTGCTCCTCAACCCAACATACGATCGAACTCACAGTGTCATCCACTTTCCATTCAGATACGGAACAGCGGCCCAGAAGCGATGGGGCGACGATTTGGGTGGCGGCCATGGGGGCGACCTCAGCGGTTACGGCGGTGACGTAGGCGGCGGACACGGCGGCGGTGACCTCGGTGGCGGCGGTGGTTACGGTCACTCCGGTGGCGGTGGTTTCGGCCACTCCGGTGGCGGTGGTTTCGGTCACTCCGGTGGCGGTGGTTTCGGTCACTCCGGTGGCGGCGACATAGGCGCCGCCTTAGCCCACGCCGGTGGCGGGGACATCGGCGGTGGCTTAGGTCATTCGGGCGGAGGCGACATCGGCGGTGGCTTGGGTCATTCGGGCGGAGGCGACATCGGCGGTGGCTTGGGTCATTCGGGCGGAGGTGACATCAGCAGTGCTCTAGCTCATTCCGGTGGCGGAGACATCGGTGGCTACGGTGCGCCAGCAGGCGGACTGGGCGACCACCACGACGAGCACCACGACGACCATCACGACAAGGGCTACTGGAAGAAGAAGCTGATCTGGAAGCCCGGCTGGAAGAAGATCTGGAAGCCCGCGAAGAAGCAAATCTGGAAGCCGGCGTGGAAGAAGATCTGGAAGCCAATTTGGGTGCCGACGCAGAAGGCGGTGTGGAAGGACATCCAAGTGCCCGCCTGGAAGAAGATCTGGAAGCCGGTCTGGAAGGAGATCCAAGTGCCCGTGTGGAAGGAGATCCAAGTGCCAGCCTGGAAGAAAATTTGGAAGCCAGTCTGGAAGCCCATCCAGGTGCCGGCTTGGAAGGAGATCCAGGTGCCGGCTTGGAAGAAGATCTGGAAGCCTGTCTGGAAAGAGATCCAGGTGCCCGCGTGGAAGGAGATCCAGGTGCCTGCTTGGAAGAAGATCTGGATCCCGGAATGGGTGAAGGTAGGCATCCCCGGCGAGCACTACCACGGCACGGACCATCACGGCTGGCAGTACACGAGTCACGACCTGTGGAAGAAGAAGCTGATCTGGAAGCCGCTTTGGAAGAAGTACTGGAAAGCGGCGAAGAAGCAGATCTGGGTGCCCGACAAGAAGCTGGAGTGGGTGTCGGCTTGGAAGCAGATTTGGAAGCCGGCTAAGAAGCAGATCTGGGTGGACGACAAGAAGCTGGTGTGGAAGGAGGAGTGGAAGCAGATCTGGAAGCCCTCGAAGAAGCTCGTCTGGGTGCCCGACAAGAAGCTGGAGTGGAAAGAGGCTTGGAAGCAGATCTGGAAGACTGACAAGAAGCTGGAGTGGATACCCGACAAGAAGTTAGCTTGGAAAGAGGCTTGGAAGCAGATCTGGGTGCCCGCCTGGAAGGAGATCTGGGTGCCAGCTTGGAAGAAGATCTGGAAGCCGGTGTGGATCTCGGAGTGGTTCCCGTCCGAGGACCATCATCACCATCATCACGGCTGGGAGGACAGGAAGGATGTCCAGGCGCAGGGCTCCCAAGTTGTTCCTTACAGTCCGGAGGCAGGTTCCAAGCAGAACGGACCTGCGCAACAGCGCCAGGTCGACGAGAACAAGATCAGGTGGGACAGGTCGTCGTCGAAGGCGGAGTCTAAAGGCATCAGCCAGGACTTAGTACCGCCGCCGGCTACGAAGCAAAGCGCGCCGGCGAACTTCGCGTTCCCCAATCATTGAAGAAGCGTCGTCGCCCTGTAGGATGCTTGTACAAAAAGAATCTTCGATAGTATTGTATAATAAGCCGCTGTATATATTACCGTAGGTCTAAGTTAAGGTCTTAGCGTGTTAAGTCCCCTCGATTAATCGACTGACACCGGCCCCTTTCACTGTCCCTCTTCTTGCGACGAGGTGCCCTCGTATCTAACGTAAACACGCATACTTTATGTATATGCCTCCTTTTTATACGATGTTGTTGTTACCCTTACTTTGTTAACCGATGCCGTTGAGAATAAAGTTGGTGGATATTTTGTTAACTCGCTACTTTCTCGTCCCTTCATCAGAATGTCGGTTAGCTACCTGGAGCTGATTACGTGGAGTCAATTAACACTTTGCACTCGGAAGCTCGTCACTAGAAATATTCGAGACTTTCCAATGAGACACAGGCGATATTTGAAACGAACTAATGAGACGTAAATTAAGAAACAAAGCTATTTTATATAAAGATTTCACATATTGATGCATTATACGGAACTTAATATCATATACAACGCTTTGTAATTTTGTTGTATCAGATCAAACGGTGACCTCTTGAGTGCAAAGGGTTAAGTCAAACAACCGGCTACAAAATAGAGATAAACAAATTACATGATAAATTTCTCTCAGTGGAAACGGAAACAAGAGGATGAACATTGAGAAAACAATCGGATGATATAGGGATTGATGGAGAATTCAATGGACGAAAGGAAAGAATTTTAAATCCGGCCATTTGACCGGTTCCCGATACGGTTAGTGTTAGGCTTCATATTCGTTGGAAGATCGACTTCTACCGGTGCAACTGATAAAGGTGAAAGTGACTAGGTTCGATAAATATTATTAACTTTCCATATTTCTGAAGTACAACGATCGATCACATTGTTATTAGAGAAACTTCTGCCGTATTTCTCGCTCAAGAGAAAATGGCGGACATGTTGTCGGTAATACTGATACTTCAGCATCTATTTTTAACAATTCAACTCTCCTTCGATCTTTTTCTACACCTTTCGGGCATAAATTCGAATATTTTCGTTTGTCGGACGTTTTCGACAACTTTCTTCTCCCCGTTTCTTAATCGCCCCTGTCGTTGAGGTTTAGGATCATCTAATCTCCGGTGTTACGAGCGACGGGGCGATAATGGTTCGTTAACACCTCCGCGTTAGCGTTTTCGCCTAGTCATTGCCGAATGCCCACGCTCGACATGACGCAACGCGGGCCCGCGCCGCGAAACCGGAGAAAGTCGGAATCTGTTCGCCGCTCGAGGATCTGTATATGGGGGACCTCGACCGTGGAGAAAGTGTCCGTACACCCACACACGCGCGGCCGCGCGTGTTCCATCGGAAGGAATTAATTCGTGCTGCAACGATGGGACCGGGCCTATTTACACTGCCGCCGGTAGAGATGGGAACGACGCTCTCGCGTTAATGTTGCGATTAACTTGCAGACGATTTTTAGTTTTTTCAAACTTTTCTTATACAGTCAAACCTGCTTTTGTGCGGTTTTCTATGCGATTGTTTTTTGTGCGATCTTTTCATGCGGTATACGAATTCCAACGGTATTGTTGTTTTTCAAGTGAAGAAAGCGACTTTGAGTCAGTTCGTCACAAGAAGATGCGGGTTTTGGACTACGAGTAGCAGTGAATTATGGGTATTGCGAGAATTTCTCCATGTATGAGAAATTAAATTTTTTTTAAACGACTCCATGTGTAATTTAATTATTTGTTTCGTTTGGAAGCACTTTCTCACTATTTCATAAATTTCTGAACATTTCTTTTATGCGGTCCCTATCTACCGCACAAAAACGGGTCTGATTGTATTCCAAATGTCAAAGTGGCTCTGCTAAACGGAACCTCCCTGTTGGTAAACCAGTAATTCTCAAATTAAAAGGGTAGGGAGCTATGCTCTAGGTATCTTTTAATATCACCCAGGCTCAATCTACAGGCTAGTCCTGTAAAAAAAAAAGATGGGAACGACGCTCTCGCGAGTGAGAATGGATAGACTGGTCAAAATGCATCGATGAGAAAATAGAAAGAAGGGAATCAAGGTTCTAAGAATATCAAATTTCTCGTGTCTATATTTAAATTGTATACGCGACGTCGGTGGGACCATTTTGTTTCCTTAACGCATTGCGTACCGGCTACTTTTCGGAAAACTGAATTGTTCGGATGGAAATGCTCAGTGAGATCAACTTATATTGCTATACACATAAAAACTCAGATACCAATATTGTTATGCAATGTATTTTAAATAGATAATCGATTTGAATCAAATTTCACGTTTTTCAAAGTACTATAGTAATTAGCAAAATTGCATAGCTAAGTGTCCTTATATAAAAACGAGATTTCTCGTTGCCAGTACGCAATGTGTTGACACTAGAACAACCGAGCAGTGAAATCGACATTTCGAAACTTGTCTATAGGAACTCTAAGAATAAGGCTGCTAAGATTTCAATTGACTCATTAAACAGTTTGAGTATTAAATAACAGTACCTACAATCATTTCATTCTTATTTTAACACGTTCAGTGCCACGTGTACCACATGTGGTACACGTTAATTTTTGTAACAAAATATTTTTAGGGACACATGGTCAAGAATAGCTGTATACGTTACAAAGCACCGAAAACATCAAGAAACGATATCAAAATACATAAAATTAAAAGAAAACTCGAATATAACTGAATATTTTATTTAAAAAATCAATACAGTTCATAAGCAAAATATGACCGGAACGTGTTAATGCATAGAATTGTGATCGTCGCGAACGTACAATGTTGGGAACATGCGTTAAAATGTTATTTGTCACATATAAACGTTCTAATGTGATATTTGCTAAGGGGTGCACGTTGAACTTGGTGCCATCGCTAAGCGCAATCGGCCGATCGCGAGTCATGCGGGTCCGGCACGCAATTGACTCCAATGCCCGGCGAGAGAGAAACTGTGCCCGATCCGGCCATCGCGTCGGGGGTCAGACTTTTCATCGCGAGTAGTGTCGCTCGATCGAGAAAACAACCGGAGAAATGTCGTGTGCGTATTTTCTAATCGACCCTGCCGCGGTTTTCACTTTCCTCGTGGTCCTCTTTCTCTCCGCGAGTTTTGCGTCACACTTTTCAGCGCTGTTCCTCGCCTACGTTGTAAAATAAATTAGATAGAAATGACTTTTTAATAGGGTTCGTGATGTAAGAAACGGAGTAAGTCGCTTTTCGAAAACAATTGTTTTATGATTATAATTAAGCCTTTAGCTGGATCATAGTGAGACTAAACTAATTGCTGAATTATCATGGGAACGGCATGGTTTTTGAATCTTTGGAAAATTGAATTTGCAGTTTTAGAGGAAAGGGCATGCTTTGAAATAAAGTGAGCGAGAAATTATCAAATGATCTAATTATTAAGCTTTCAAATTTTTTAATTGTTAAGTTATAAAGTTAACAGATTATCGAGTTATCAAGTTATCAATTTATCATGGTGGTAAGTTATCAAGTTATCAAATTATAAAGCTATCAAGTTATCAAGTTATCAAGTTATCATGGTTGCAAGTTATCGAGTTATCAAATTATAAAGCTATCAATCTATAAAGCTATCAAATTATAAAGTTATCAAATTATAAAGCTATCAAGTTATCATGGTGGCAAGTTATCGAGTTATCAAGTTATCAAGTTGTCAAATTGCAGAGCTATCAAGTTATCAAGTTATCAAATTATCAAATTACAAAGCTATCAAGTTATCAAGTTATTAAGTTATCAAATTACAAAGCTATCAAGTTATCAAGTTATCAAGTTATCAAATTCCTACATTTTCAAATAGCCAAGTGCAATTTACTCGAATAAAAGAATTAAACGAAGTTTCCCATCCGTTAAAAAAATACAAATTATCGAAACTCTTTTTGCACCGATCGGTTTCTCTGTACCGCGATTGTTAGCGCACAAGGTCGTTTCACCAAGAAAATTCTCTTCAACACGTGATCCACGCGATCGTATATTGAAATGGAAATCCCGCGCGTTGAATGGCCAACGATTACCACGATAATGATCAATTTTACACCTTGACGGCGCGTTTCGACGCATTAAACGAGCCCCGTGCGCGAGGCAACAATGCGTACCTAATTAACTTGTCGCTTTTGATTTGCTTTTATCTTTGATCATAGTCGGGTTCAACTCCGACGGAACTATGTAACGTCTGCCGGCCAAAATGCGTGTAATTGTCTAGGATTTTATGGCGTTAGAAAGCTATGACACACGAATTACAGAGGATTGCCGTCCGATTGTCTTCTTCGAATGCTAATTGTGCAAACCATTGATGGTAGAGAACGTTAATTGGTCGTTCGTAAGCTGGAGAAATAAAATTGTGGATTGAACATGATTAGAAAATTAATGTACCATTGTATTTACTTTGGTTTCAAAAACAATGTTACATGCATTCGTATAATTTAACGTACTCTCTCTTTAATTAATTTGTTTCAATTAACATTGATGTTCGTTATCTTGAAAAATGATTTCATAAATTCGAATTATGTCTCCTTCGGTTAGAGGGTAGCAGAGTCAAATAAAAAAATGAAAATCATTAAATTCGAAAAGTTGAAAATTCGAATAATGGAAGCTTATGTAATACAGCCAGATCGAAATAGTAACGCGAGCTTCCACTTTACGAAGCTCAAACACTATTCTCGTGGAGCGGGTTCCAGTGTTTGTCCCACACCTCTGCCCATGAATATTAATGAACAAACAATTATTCGGAACAGAAAGGTTTGTACAAGTAAACAGATGTTTGCGTTTCGTAATCTGCTGTAATGGGATCGAGACGCTCGCTAAGAACCAATACAAACGACCGAACACAATCTCACCGTGGTTTTACATTCGAAGAACCCGACGAGTGAAAATACTCATTTACATTCTGACTTTATTAATTACTTCAACCCTGAGGCACGAAGCTTCCCAAGTTCAAACTAAATGTAACTTTTCGAGGAAATAACGAATCTCGGAAAAATCTGCATACCAAATTCATTCTACAAACACTTCCAAGTATCCTTAACTTTAATCTTAAGTTTCTCCTTCGTGTCCTATAAACATTCTTTAAAACAACTCTGCAATCCGCAAAATCTAAAAATCAAAATACAAATACTAACAAGAGTTACAAACAAATTTACCATCAACGTCATACACCAAATCACAAAATAATCAAGAACCAGAATCATTTTCCTCGAAAAAGAAAAATTTTAAATAACCAGGATAACAAGAGAATATTTTGCAAGACAAAATTAACCCTTTGCACTCGGAAGTTTCTCACTAGAAATATTTAGCAATATTCTACGAGACAAAGACGATATTCTTCGTAACTAACTCGAAGGGAAATAACGAGTACATTGAGGAACAAAGCTATTTTATTCCAGTATTGCGCGTATCGAGGCATTATACTAAGTTCAACATTAAATATCAGATTTTAAAGTTTTATTGCGTCAAAGGGTTAACGTAAGAGAGATATATAATGAAAAGAAAGTAAATTCCGAAAAGGTTTGATCCTATCGAAAGTCCCTCGCCGCGGAAGGTCATCAGCAGTGTGAAAATGAATCGCGGACAGGACAGAGGCATGCCGGATGCAATAATTAATGCTCCCGGTGTGTTGAACCTGCGAGATCGCGTCGGATTTCCCCGTTGGTTCACAGAAAAGCGGTACCGGTCCGGTCGGTTCACTTCCCACCGTCCTGCCCGACCAGGAAATAATCTCCGAGCCGCTTCGAAAGCGTCGTTCTTATCGTGGCTTTCCGTCGAACTGGATCTTTCCTTTTTTTCACCGCGCGTTTTCCTCTTTCATCCACGATAGAGACGGATAAGGAAACGTCTGCAACAATGTGACGAGATAATTGAACCGTTTATTTTGGAAATGGTGTAAGTCCATTTCGAGCCCGTAAATATATATTATTTTCGTTAAATTCGCCGAAAGGAAATTTATATAATCAAATTACATATTGATGAATTGGTAGAAACATTGCAAGACTTGACATAATCAACCTATACTTTTTAATTGACTCCTTTAATTTTCTCGAAATAACAGAAAATGGACTTGCACCACTTTCAAAATAAACGGTCCAATTAATATTACTGGTTTCGTCAGTCATTTTGAAACTACTATGATTATTCTGGTTACGTAAGCGATTTCTAGGTTTCGCTCGTTACACGAGTTTGTTATTCTCCAATTGATAGGACTGTCACTCTCATTCCTTGAATTTGTTACTGATCTTCGTTATTTCAATTGTTTTCGATTATTGCAATTATTGTTGAGTTGGATATGTAGATTACATTTCGACTAAAATTCTTATAATAGATTGATGGAAATTAGTAAAATTAACGAACCTCGTGTTCTATTCTACGAATGTCCAACGGAAGAAAATTAAGATTCGAAAATGTGGAAGATTGATTATCGATGATGCCAAAATGTTTTTGAAACCCTTCGAAGTATCGAGGAATATCCATAGTTTCGATTAAGCGAAGACAAGAGATTCTTAACCACGATGGTCGATGACCGACACTCCGGAATTGCTCGAGAACAATTACAACATCTGAGATAATTGACGATGAATAAAAATGTGTAATAGCATAGATAATTAGATAATAGTGTTAAGTGAAAATTGCGATGTCAAGTGGTCAATAATTGCTTCTATTTACATTTGCTACGGAAGGATAAGCGATATATGAAATTCTCAAGATTCCCGTGGCAGTGAACGTGTTAAATAAGAGTTAAACATTTATATTCCGACCTCCGACGTGTCGCGGTTCAAAGGGGAAAAAAGGGGAGAGGAAAAAGTTGGATAATTCCGTAACGGGGCAGCAAGAGCGAGGAGATCCATGAAAAGGATGTCCCACACAAAAAGATATTTTCGTCGGCGAGGCCATGGGTGTCAAGCCGATAATATCACAGGGTGGCACCAGAATCGTTTTTGTTACCATACGAATATGAGAGGCCGTTATAGTAACCGTGCTCGAAGTCACGAACTGAAGTATCAGTGCATCCGAAGATGTTGTGCGCGACGATCTCTCTAATTCTTCTTCTTCTCTGCGTCTTCTGCGCCTACGATTGCCTCAAGCCGCGTAATTTTCCACCTGGTTCGTCCGTATGCCATATATTTACGACAAAAGAATATTTATAGTTTCCATAGTTCTAATAATTGAATTACTTTCATAGCATTTATAATATTAACAGATTAATCAACTTTGTAGCTCTCATAATTTCCGTAGTTTAATTAACTCGATTGTTTCTACAGTTTTAACGATTAAGTGAATTTTATGGTTTTCATAAAGTAATTTAATAGTTTCATTGATGCTACAGTTGTTATACTTTATATAGATTTAATAGTTAATTTTATCGTTTCAGTATCGTTACACTAGTTAATCTTTCATTTCGAATATTATTCTTCTACGTAACTGCCATTGCTCTTCGTTAGGATGATTATTTTGAAGGTCTTTGAGGTTAATACGTTAAAAGGATTGTAAGCAGAGGAAAAATATAAATATTCATTTATAACAGAAAGATTTGGCATTTTCAGTTATTTAGCTGCTTTTCGGTGATCGTTCTCTGTATTCGAACTAGGTCCAAAATGGCTGCCGTTCTTCGGCTGCTTCCTCACGTTCCAACGATTGAAAAATAAACATGGATACGTCCACTTGGCGTTCCGGGAACTGATGAAAACCTACGGACCGATTTTGGGGTTGAAATTAGGAAACCAAAAGGTGGTTGTGATTTCTTCCCACGACCTGGTGAAGAAAGTGCTCCTCCGGGACGAGTTCAATGGCAGGCCGGGCGGGTTCTTCTTCAAGGTCCGCGCGTTCGGGAAAAACAAAGGTTTCTAATGCGTTTGACACGTTAAGAATTCTTCGATAAATAATCTTTCTAATTCTAAATAAAAAAATATGATAATAGTTTACTTAGACGTAACATTGAATTATTAGAACTAGGCATAATACAGACGCAATAAGTAGAATAAATTTAAAAGTAGATATCATAATTATTACATCTCACGAAATTAGTAATAATACTAATAATTAATAGCATATAATATTTTTATTGTTTATTTAGCTGTTCCAATACTTCGAGCAAATAATAAATTTCACAAAAAATAGGGGACCATTTATTGGTAGTTTAACATATACAAATAAAATTGACACGTTGAGTGCGAAATATACAAAATGAAAATAATCTAATATCAAATTATGTAATTAAAGTGCGTTATTATTATTGCAGGTTTATCTTGTTGAATGTCACTGCATCAGGTAGTATTGCTAGTAATACAGAAAAGTTTCCAAATAATCATCGTTTAATTGAAAAAATTATAGTAATTCGATTCTATGGCATCCAACGTGTCAACACATTGCGTACCGGGTAATCTTCAGAAAACTGTGACGATGGCAATTTTCAGTGAAATCAGTTTATATCATTATATGTATATATGAACAATTCAGATGTCATATTATTGTGTAATATATTTTAAATAGATAATCAATTTGAATCAAATTGAATATTTATCTAATGCTATGGTAATTAGCCAAGTTACATAGAAAAACGAGATTTCTCGTTGCCAGTACGCAATGTATTAATTACTGAAAATTGCTTTTCCAAAAAATCGTTAAAAGCTACAATTCTCTGTACTAGGTATATTGTTTGCTGAGGGTCCGTCGTGGTCCCAAAACCGTCGTTTCACGATGCGCCATCTTAGAGCGTTCGGGTTGGGCCAGTCGATTATGGAGGATCACTCGAGAATCGAAGCGGAGTGTCTGATCAATTACCTTCGCAATGCCAGCGAGAAAGGTCCCGTCCTCATGCACACAGCTTTCGACGTTGCAGTTTTGAATGCACTTTGGTGCATGTTCGCTGGGCACAGATTCGATTACGACAACGAGAAGCTGAAGGAGATTCTCGATGCTGTCCATGACGCGTTCAGGTAAACCGATTACGTTAAGAAAATCAGTGATCCGTGAAAATTAGCATAAACTATATAATGAATAATAATATTAATAACAATAATATATAATAATACTCTATTTTAATATTATATTGATATTTATTAATGATAATACCTTTTCCAATATCCGTCTATAAAGATTCAACATTTGTCCAAATATTTTCAATTATCTACCATTGATCTACCGTGCAATTAAGTTATATTATTTCCATTGTTTTCTCTAAAGTTCTTCTCGAAATCTGTTCGCAAATAATTGAATAATGAATATTAAAATATTGAAATATAAAGGAAACGTCGAATAGAATAATGAGTAATCGTTTCTAACGCAGATTGATGGACACAATGGGCGGAATCATTTCGCAAATGCCGTTCCTCCGGTATATAATACCTGAATCATCCGGTTACAATGATTTAATGAGGATCCTCCGAAAATTCTGGAGCTTCTTGGACGAAGAGATCACCGAACACGAGAAACGGTTGACCGGAAGCGAGCCGCAGGATCTGATCGACGCCTTCCTCTTGGAGATATCGGCCAACAATGGCGCTCGGGACGACACGATTTTCGATAGTCAGTGATTTATTAATATTTCCGTGGCACATTAAAAGTATTAGATCGTCCCATAAATAATTTCGTTCGTTTTATGCTAGCTTCTGCAGAAAATTAGCTGTCATGTCTTTCTAATCGTCGACGCATCGTCGCGTATGAGCTTCTCCCATTTTTCGATGAATTTTTTAATGCCATTTTCGAGATTGTATAAATCATTATTATTCCATTAACTGATAATCATTAATATGCCATTAAATTAAAAATATATGGTGTTTAGAATGTATTTAACACTTTTCAGGAGAAAGTTTGCTTGTTCTGTGCTTGGATCTCTTCTTGGCAGGCTCGAAAACTACCACTGACACCTTGGCGACCACTTTGCTTTTCCTGTCCTTGCATCCAGAGTGGATTAAGGTGTTGCAAGAGGAAATGGACAACGTTGTCGGCAGATCTCGATTTCCCACTTTGGGAGATCTGCAGTCTTTGCCGATGATGGAAGCATTTCTCGCGGAGGTGACGGAACTTATTCATTTACTCTATTAACTTTGATAAATCTCAATGAAATTTGGTTTATTCAATAACTTAGAATGAAAATGAATTTCCGAGTCTAAGGAAAGTGTTGTGTCACCTGATAAGTCGGATGACATGGCAGTCAACCTGTTAAAAGTGAAATAAAAGCAATATCCATGTTTCTTAAATTTTACAGAAATTTTATGAAATTAAATGAGAGATCTTTTATTAGATACAACGGTACTTAATCTTATCGCCGCTCGGGTTACCCCATAACACTACGAAAGACGTAACCCTTGATGAATACCAAATCCCCAAGGTATGAATTATTGGACACTTTATTAATGAATAATAAATAACTATTAACACATGCGTAGTTATTACGAATAGAAATTTATTTGTTATTCTAGGATACAGTCATTCTGCTCGATCTAAGCAGCGCGAGCTACGATTCAGCTTATTGGGATCATCCAGAAGAGTTCCGACCGCAGCGATTCCTAGACGAAAAAGGCCGGTTCAGTCAAAACAACGCGAGCATTCCTTTCAGTCTAGGTACAAGTTCCTCGACAAACGCATTTATTCTTACCAAAAATCGAAGACTCGTCTGTTTTTCTAAAAACACCTGTTCTCAGGCCATTTTGTGGAACAAACTGGCATCAATCATTTATTACGAATATTTGATCTTACTAATCTTTCATTGATTAACATGTTATGGTATTTCTCCCGTTTTAACAAGGCAAATTCTATTTTCTACGCGCGTGAGATACTTTATTTCGTGAAACATTTCCGGAGATTCATTTCTGCCATCTCACGAATTCCTCGTGAATAATTTCGAACGATAGAATCGAACTGTCGAGACGGATTCGAATAGAAATTTCGTGGGCAGTGACGTCGCTCGAAAGAAATCCCAAATATTTTTACGTAATCGTTCGAAATACAGAATAGTTCCGCGTTTCAGGGAAAAGACGGTGTCCCGGAGAAATGCTGGCACGGAGTACCATATACTTGTTCTTCGCCTACGTCGTGCATTACTTCGACATGGAAATTTCACGGGAACATGGGGATCCAGACCCGAATGGCTACGATGGTTTCGCTATATCGCCGAAACCGTATTACTTGAAGCTCACGACGAGATCGGACATACCAATTTCCCAATTGAATTAACAGAAGTTGTCCGACGCAACGAAGTGAATACTAAAAGTCACTGTTTCGAATACGTTTTGTAAAAAATTTAGAATCTAATGTCTATCAATTGTCGTTTGGGAATAAACAGTCGAATGAAGTACAAGAATTACGTAACTTTCATAAGAATGTTTGAAATTTGAAATTCGAAAGTGTGAAACTTGACAGTTCGAAACCCGAAATTCGATATTTAAAGGTTTACAATGTGAAATTTGAAAGTACCTTTGAAATTTAGAAGTATAAAATTTGTAATTTCAAAGAAAGAAGCTCGAGACTTGAAATTTCAAGGTTCGACGTTACAAATTTAAAAGTGCCAAGCACGCTGAAATTATTCTATTTCCACAGATGTCCATAGCCAGACCATTGTATATATTAAATAACACTGATTTCCACATCCCCGTCGTGACAGTTCATTTCATGAATATTACAAACCTTCTCCGGCTAGACGAAGGAACGCACGATAATCCGCGAACGCGAGATTACGTCTTTATTCGGTATCACTGACCTCCGTCGGCGTATGTATAATCAACATACTTTGCCCCGACATTTAGCAGTGGCGTGTTGTCTGTTTTCCAGCCAGCCGAGAAATTATTTACAAGCCGCGGCTCGGGGGGCCAATATAAAAGGACGTAACCGCCACGTGGCGCGCCGGATGAAGGTACATTTGGACTTCCGCGAAACGGGATGATTTCGACGAACACGTAAAACGACTTTCACGCGGCAGAAACAATAAACAATATCGGTGGAAAAATTTGTTGAAGTTAAACAAGCGTGCGTCTATCTACGACCCGAGCTGCTTCGAGAACGTCGGTTACAGTGAAACGAGGAAACATTGATGTTGCGGCAAAATGGCTACCGAACGAGTGAAGGCGCTCTTCAAGTATCTGCCAAGATGTTTCATAAAATAGGGAGAAATTAAAAGCGTCAGAAAGTGAAGAATAGAATGAAAAAGTATAGACATAAACAGTGAAACATAATATTACAAGTGTAACATTAACAAATAAACGAGAATTTTTAAATTTTCCTTTTGCAGATAAGAAATATAATTTATATATAGTTCGATATAATGAGTGTGATCTAGATTCTTATTTGCATCGAATTAACTCTGTAATTTAATTCGTCTAGCGTTATTTCATTTGCAATTCGAAAACTTGAGGTATTCAGGTGCTTGAAAAAAAGAGACTGATCGCTCGGCGAAGGAAATCTTTTATTTAACACCTCCTCGTGATTATTCAGAATTTAAACGCAGATGATTACAATGTAGACAGTCCTGTAATCACTGTTGATTCACATTAAATGAGAGAATTACTCTAGAAAATACTGTTCACGCTAACGATAGATTATTTGTGAAAATGGCTGCAACACTTTCCGACGATTCTTTATTATTGTTTGGGCTGTCGCTGTATTACCAGTAGCTTGTAATCTTTCGGCGAAACTGTAATACCGGACACAATTTCTATGGATGTTGGTCCCACGCCGGGGACCGGACGTAGCTCGAATTTCTGCATTATGCCGACGAAGAGGAGGAATGTCGCGGCCCTTGCCAGCACTTCGCCTGGACATCTTCTTTTTCCTGCAAAGGTAACGAAATGTTCTGTTTCATTTGTTCGTTCTATTCTCTATCGCACGATTAATAGAATAATTTCCGATTTTCTGTTACGCGATTAAAATTTTCTATTACATAAATAATAAAGCAATTTTTCATTTTCTATTATGCAATTCAAGCCGTAATTTCTATTTTCTATTTCATTTTTCTTCTATTTTCTATTATGTCATCAAAAACATGATTTACATTTCCTACTATATAACTAAGAACATAATTTTCTATCTTATGGTTTGAACAACTCGACGAATGCGATTTCAAATGAGTCATTAGAGAAAGTCTAGTGAAATCTAATGAATCGTTGAATTATTAAATAATATATAATTAGCTGATGGTAATAGATTCATAGCGGTGTTTTATTGTTTCCGAGAACGTTTAGTTCCTCGTATGTTCCATGGAAATTGGAAAATTCTAATGGTAAACAAATTCTTTCCATGGTGCTTTTGTAATTGATCGTGAAACGAACAAACGGCGGAGCCGATTAACGAGTTTACGTTCGTTTTCCCTTCGCCTGAATGATGTTTCCGACTTTCCTAAAGATACCCGGAAACGAGCGAAGAAGCGGTGTCATTCTATCTCGAGTCTTTTTTGCATCTTAATGAAGTGACTTGTAAAAACTTTGTAAAAATTTGGAAATGAGCAATCGATTCCGAGCGAAGATCGCAACCGATAATTCCCGAGTTTCTCGTTTCGTTAAAAAAAGTGTATTTACTGGAATATTTGCCGTGAAACAAGTTAATATACGAATACTAATTAATTCATTTAATAACAAATGATAATCTATATGACAACACTCATTAATAATGATTTATACAAAAATCATTCCCCAAAAAATGGCAGGAAATCCCGAAACTCCTTCTATAACAACGAAATTTTCTGATCAATTGCGATAAAGATAAACATCATTTTTACGAATAGGAGCAATAAACAATTTCTTCTTTTAACTCTGTAAAGGTGAACGTCACCGACTCACTTCTTATTTCAGTTTAAATCCGTTTCCGTATAAATGGTCCCGTTTTGAAGGATTTCAAAGTAGATAAGTAAGATAAGATAAGTACATTAAACACTGAATTTAGACACCTTAGAGACTAATAATAACTAATACATTTGAATTTCCAAGCTCAGCTTGTCATTTTAAACGTGAAATTCCGAGTAAGGTATTTTAGACTAGCTACGAATTCGTTGCGTTCGCTTCGATTCTAACACGTGTCGGTGACAAACAATGGTTTGAAACAATTGAAGATGTATTGGATTAAATGCAGGGAAGGTGTGCAAAGTAATACGGACAGCCAGCATACTGATTTCTGTAACAACGTAACAAATATGGTCAACATTCTTATTTTTATCCGATATTTTTATCGTCTAAATGTAACTCGACCACTTAACAATTTAAGGGAAACACAATACCGTAAAGGGTTAAATGAAATCTTCGGACGTTTAGACAGTACACGACGCAATACCTTTTCCGAAAGTCAATGAGTGCACATCCGGTTCGAAGAGCCCGTTCTTTATGAATCTCTCGGGCTTGTACAGTTCCGGCTCGGGATACAGATTCGGATCCCTGAAGATGGAGTAAATGTTCATCAAGACAGTGCCGTCCTTTGGTATCTTATAATTCTCGAGGTACGTATCGCCCATAACGCGGCGCGGTCCGATCACCGGGAACACTGGCCACATCCGCATCGTCTCGGTCAGTACAGCCTCCGCGTAAGGTAGCCTGCAACAATTTATTGTTATCCGGAAATCTCGGACAATCCTTACGTCAGCGAGAAAACCTTCGCGTTCGTTCAAACTTTAGCGTCGCGATGTTCGTCGGCGTGAGTCTTTTATTCCCAAAGCACCTAATCGAAACGAGAATCTTTGTAAAAATTTGGAAATGGCCAGCCAGTTGCCAGCGTAAGGATTAACCCTTAACACTCCGGACTGTTTTGTAATCTATCAGCAACTGCAACTAATTTTTATAATATTCCTAGCGAAAATGAGAAATGCTAACATTTCTTCGACCTCTTATTTTCCTTCTCAGTGAAAAATTTGGATGTGTGGAAAGTTTAATAATTTTAGGGTAGTTTCTTTAAGATTCATTAAAATATTTAATATTATAACTGGTGCAATATCGGAGCCTACAGAGTTCAAAGGGTTAACCTGGAAACGCCTGAGGATAACAAAAGTGGAATCATATTTATGTTACATGTTATAAAATAGAATATTTCACGTGAATCTTGAACACCGAAAGGGACACGTTAAACATTTTTCAATTGAACTTTCGAAGATGACCTTTCGGAGATAAGGTTCTCCTTTAAAGCCAAGGTCATACCTGAAATTCGTTCATCTTAAATAATTTCGCGACGCCAATGGATAAATATTTGTTGAAACTATCAACCCTTTCGTCAAATGAAGACATTCTGTGGAAAAAGACCGCGACGCTCGCGTGATTATGGCTTAGAATCTAATTACTTCGGTTTGTCCGCCAAGTCGGGAAGCCTGTCGAATGGTATCGCCGCGTCGATTTCTTCGTGCAGCTTCCGCTGGACGTCCGGGTACATCGCCATACAGAGGAACGCGAAGTCCAACGTGATCGCCGTGGTCGTAAAACCGGCGAGGAAGAGATCCACCAGTATCATCACTAATTGATCCACTGGAAAATTCAATTGAAAACTTCATGCGTCGGTCGATCAACTTTCTCTCTTGCAGATGATTTTATTAGCACGAGAACGTTCAACCCTTCCAACACGGAAGAATAATGAAATTTCAAATTTAAAAAAATCGTATGTATATAATCGAATGGCTTTTCACCTGTATAAATGGAACTCGTTTCTTTGGTCTTCACCATCTCGTCTAGGAACTTGTCGATTAAGTCCTCTTCGCCGCCTACGACGTGTTTGGCTCTGTGCTCATTGACGGTTTCCTGAAAATCCGATGTTAGTTGACGTGTAAATTCCCTTTGAGCAAACGAATGTTCTATTTCCTCAATAATCGTGGAAGAGTCATTATATCCATTGCATCTGATAGTTCTAATGTTAAATAGAAATATTACGAAGCGATGTTTTCTATTCGAAACGAGCAAACATCAACGTTTTCTAAACCTGGCGTTAATTAGGTCCAATTTCCTCGATCTAATTGAACGAACGTTAACGTTTCTAGGAACAGTAGTATAAACAATAGCGTAAATAGTATAAAGTGTACGATAAATATCCGCGAACCCAGTGTCAATGCCGCGAATCATCCTTTACACGCGGAACCACGGTTTAATTAGGATTGATCCTCGTCGAAGAAGCTCACCATTATGAATGTCCTGAGCTCGTTGTTCAGCTTGACGAGAACGTTGTAGCCGGTGGCTTGAGGTGCAATATAACGGATCCAAGGGAAAGCGGAGAGAACTCCGCCGAGTATGTCGAACATACGCCCGCGGCGTTCCATCAGGTCCACAAAATATTCTAGCCTACGACGCACGAAAGACAACAATTAACGATCACACGTTTAGCATTTAGTTGCGCGACGAGACCCACTTGCCGAGTAGATTCTAAACGCTCGCCACGGGTCGTTACCTTCTTTCATTAAAAAATTTATCGTCGCAAATCATTCACGCGACTTTCAACACTTTATTAACTACCACACGATGTACTCGCCACGCGACTTCTTCCTGATTAACTGCGCAAGAATCGAATAATTGATCAATTCTGCGGGACATTAGAGGAGATCAATGACATTTCGGAATACTGTTTTGCGTTCGACTCGACAATGTTTCTACAAAGATTCTCTCGATATTCAAATTCAGAGTTTCAGCAGTTTTCCCAATTTTCACATTTCAGAACTACAAGAGTCTTCCTAATGTCCAATTTCAAAATTTCTTCCTCTTCCTCGAAAATTTTCAATGTTTCAGTACATAAATCATATAATAAAGCTGCTAATTACGCTACCAGGTTATTTCGATCAGATACCACCGAGGGTATTTAAACGCGAGGCGAATGGGTTAACGCTAACCGTACCAACACTTTTCCTACCGTGTTCGATCAAATATCAGACTATAAAGTAAAGGTGAACCAGTTAGGTAACAAGTTCTTCTTAGTGGAAACAGAGAGAAAAATAAAGGCAAAAATTGAACATCTACTTAATCGGAGTATATAGGAATTGACGAAAATTTAATGAACGAAAGAAAGTAGAATTTGAAATCCGGTCATTAAGTCGGTTCTTAGTACGGTTAGTGTTAATAATGACCGTGCTTAGGAAGATCAAGGCTGCCCAAACATCGTGCGTGGAAGTATCCCCTTGCCCCCTTGACTTTTTCAGCTTTTAGGACCGCCGATGCCTTTCCCTCGTCAAACAAATACTATTTACCTCGAATCCTGACAAAATCGCGTTCCCGATGCGAAACGCCACAGAACGTTCATCACGGCGTGAGAGAACACCGGCTTTATTACTTTAACGCCGCCGCCTTTCAGATCATTCAGGGCTAGGGACACCTCCTCTTTGATCATCTCCGACATCGTCTGCTTCCCGAAACCGAACTCCTTCAGGGTTTGTACCGCCCAGGCGCGTATCTCTTTCCACTCCGCTCCGTCGTTCATCGTGATACCTTTCAACGAACGTGGGATTACGTGACACGTGACCGTCATTATATTTCGATGATTGAAGCGTAGCAACGAGTATGTACCTTGCTTCTTCCCCATATTACGCAGACGGATGAACTCGGACCAGGGACGGCCATCGTACAGCTCGTTCTTCAGTACGGACTGAATCGCTTTGTTGCCAGAAACAAGGTATACATCGCTGTTGTTCAGGCGTAAGCTAATCACGTTGCCGTATTGTTTGGAGAGCTCGAAGTACGCCAAATGCTGGGAGCCATATTTTTTCGCCAATCGCTTCAATAGAAACCGATGCCCGAAAAACGGATATGAAAACGGCCCTGAAAGATAATTCAGATTTGAAGCGGGGGGAACACCCCATCGATCGGACTGAGTCTTTGACGTAGGAGAGTATGAATATTCAACAGAATTATTCATTGTTTACTTGAATGTTAAATTCTTTTTACATATTCTCATTGTGACGCACATGAGTTTCGGAAAACTGCATAACAATGATAACTTTCAAAATAGTAGAAATCCTGGGAGTTCTTTTCTTTTTCCGTATTGATCCAGTTTTCTGTGTTCCTAACGTCGACGAGGACAATTAAGCAGAACAATGATCTAGAACTCTTTGGATTCTTCACATTTCCATTTTATATATTGTGACACTATAGAAGGGAGTTCAATGTTCAAAAGATGATTGGAAGGTAATTCAGTTCTTGAAATTCGAAGGGTGTCCTGGTCTTGTATTTGTGCAAATACACGAATTTAATTGAAAATCTTTCGCAAATACGCCTTCATAATTTAAATACTTGCGAAATAAAAATTGTGAGGCAGGTCAATCTGACCCGTCCGGCAGATTTAGTGTTAAGATATCAATAATTGCGACGTGAAGAAACTGAGACCCGCCATTTTGTCGGGCACGGGAGTTCTAGTGTTACACGTAACGGTAGGTTAGAATGTCGTTATCATATAGGGTATTTCCGGACGAAATGACGCGGTTTCATTTACATTTTCAAATATGTACCTAATAATATTATGATAGTGATGTGTGTCCTTCGATACCATTCAAATTCCCATGTCACCAAATTTCGTATCTTTAAATCCAACAAAGATATTCAGGTGTTCTGTTTCTATTGACTATTTTTACCCATGTATTATATCTTGTACATAGATCTGTTTAACCGTTCTTCCTATATGTATTTAAAATTTCACAAACACATTTTGTCTTCGTTAGGTATTGACGCACTCGCGACCGATAAACTTTTCGCTTCCTTAGTACTCATTATCAGTGAAAACGAAGGAAATTCTAAATTCACTGACTCAAACTTCTTACGTTAGAACAGAGATAAAAATTAGAAATATGTTATTTTGAAATATTGGTTTAGTAACTCTAAATAATTCATACCAACAGTTGCGAATGTGCTAATAATGTTTACAATGTAATTATTCTTTTGACAAACGTGCTGTCACTTTAAGACTTACCCATTCATAAGATATATTATTGTATTAATATTTGAACACACTGAAAATTCGTAGAATCCGCGATCTATGAAAAGATGAAGAAGAAACAGAATCGCGTAGCACAATAAGATAACACGTGCAAGGGGAACCCTAAACAACTATCTTCGTTGCTTTTAATGTCGTCAAATGCGTAAGAGAAGAAACGAATTCCGTGTTTGACCCGCGTGCCGATGAATTCCATGGGGAAGGTGTGAATTGACACGAAGATCTTCCGCCTTGTACTCGAGGTACACGATGTACCACGTTTCTATTTGCATTTACCATTCACTATAATGTTATTGTGTACTATTTGCGTTTCATAGTAAGCTGAAGTGTCGTATCATCGTCGAAAGCAACAGGAATGACGAGTAGACGATCGAAGACGACTGAACATTAGCGTGAGAAAATTTGACAGAAGATATTCGTTGAATTGATGCATTTCACAGGACATATCAGTTGAATTAATGAATTTTAGATTAATATATTGCCATTGGAACATTTTCAGTCGAACTTAACTCTTATTTATATTATTCCATTTAAAGTGATTAAATTCCGAGATAATTTATCTTCATTCGCGGAACGCGTCGCAGTCGTTAATTTAAACCGGCCTACTACTGATCTAATCAAACCGATCTCCGCGCACATTCATATAACATTGACGAACCAGTTCATTCATCGAGGAACTTTCTTGCCTTGTCCCTTGAAGAAATTCTTCCAGAGATGCTTTCGTCGGTACAATCTATGTCGTGTACTTGTTAAACGTGTGCGATGCAAGTTTCATATTCCTTATAGTTGTAATAATAGTTGCAATAAGAATAATAGCACCGTTATAATAAATATGCATATAGTAATGTTACGTACGCGTTCATTGTTCTGCTTTTTGAATGTCACTGTTTAATTTGTAACAATTTAGCAAGTGCATTAAGATTAGGCTACGAATGTTTATGCATTCCAAGGAATATTTAGAGTCAAATATTACGTTCTACGATGCAAAATCCATTGAAATACATATTTATAGGGGTAACGTACTACTTAATATTCCTTAAGCTTTTTCTTACTAATAGCATTTTGTGAATTAGACACGACATTCGGTCAATTCGGTTTTAACCCTTCCGCTGTCGTCAATTTGTCTACAAATTTGAAATATTATTGAAGGAATAGGAACATACAGTCTAATGATACTTCTTTTACATTATTTCATGGTTGACAGAATTCCTGATGAAATGAGAACACGACAAAATGGAAAAAGAGTGAATAAACGAAAAGGAAAACGTGACAGTATTAAAAAAGACACAGAAAACATAGCAGGGTTAAAAGTTCAAAAGACCCGATGCGACCGTAATTTCGTTACGAAGAAAAAACATTTTTTAAGCGTTTGTTATTATTTCAAGCTGTTCGTGGAATTTGAATCAAGTTTTCACGATCATGTTTTACCAAACGGTTACAATTGGCTAAGGAAACAAAAGAAACATGGACCGTTGGAATGATCGCGGTACGATTACGCTCGCAGACGCACACATTGACGAGGTGAAATGCTACCCAAGTTCAGCGTCGTTATTTCGGCTGAGCGTTGTCAACGCTGAAAAGACTGCTCGCGAGATTTCGTCCCATAGATAGTTGCTAAATTTATAGTTTTCGGATGCTCTAGAGAAACTAGCTGATTTGTTCAAAATATTCCCGAATGCTTAACCAAACTGGAATTTCTTGAAAATTTACAGTTTAATAGACGAATTTAGATAAAGGAGAATTAGCTAAAATGTCACCTTCTCAATGATTGGTTACAATGAATCTATGTCATATTTCATTAAAATGGTTATTTTACAAAGTTCTTCAATTCGACAAATTTTCAACGCTTTTAATTCTTTTCGACCTTGAAAGTAGAAAATTAGGGTTGGAGGAAACATACTAAAAATAGCATATAGACGTTTAGCTGTTTGACTATGATTTCTGTCGATCGTTAGCCGATGTCACTCAATTTCCACGTCTAACTTAACGGTCTCAGCTTCAGCGATAAAAATAAGCAACTACCACGACTTTCAATTGAATCAGCTACTACACCGAAACTTCGGTCGCAAAGTAAACATGCAATTGAATTTAACAGGTTGTCCGGCAAAATCCAATACGATCGAAGGAATTTCTTTAACGAAACAACAATTGAAAAGCCAAGGCTTTCGCAACCATTAATCTCTTCAATCTTTTTAGCCTAATGAATCTAACAAATCTCAGTTCCTCCTAAGTATCGCCAAGGAAATAAATCCACAAGCCTACAGACAAATTTTCGTCCAAATTTAAACGTCACTGCGGTTAAACCGTCAACTCCTCATTCGATTCACTCCATAGAAATGCAAGTCTTAACAAAACAAGGGCTAGACGGACCAACATTTTCATGAATCCCTCTACCTATTCTAGCGCACCTAACGAATCTCAGTCGCGGATTTAACGGACCTTTAATGTACCGCTAAGAAGATAAATATTCACAAGCCTACAGAAAAACTCGCTTCACCCAGCGGTCAAAGCGTTAATTCGGATCGCATTCAATTGGCGATGATTTTACAATGAAACGCGGCTGCGGAAGAGGTGTTCAGCGTTAATTTAGTATCGGCGGTCGGGTACCGACACATTGACCCCGTGAACCGCATCTGTGACGCAAACCCGCGCGCAGCTTCCGTTTACCTGGCGGATCCTCCTTCCTCTTCAGTCCGATCAGCTTCCACGCCAGGAACAGGATCACAACCACCAGTAACAGCGTAACGGCGTCAACCATCGCGGAACGTTTGCTTCTGCTACCCGTTTCTCGGCGACCCAGGCCGACGGGGCCTTTATATCGTACCACGTACCACTAGCTGACCTTTGATCCCTGCCTGGTTTTACGGTACTTTTTCGAAGGCTTTTCCTGCCGATTCGTCGTTTCGATCCCTTCCGTGGGCCAGCGGCCGCGCGATAAGCCACGAACGGCTCCACCGATAAGCCAGCGCAAACGCTCACGGCCGCAACAAACGTGTCACCACGCCGAAGAAAGAAAGAAGACGCGAGTTGGCGGTGCTTCAATGGGAGATATAGTTAGACAACTTTTCCGGGGCTATTACATCGTATTCGGTGTCGGCCGACTCGAATCAGGGCCTCCATTCGAGACTGGCGGTTACCAGCGATGGGTTCGAGTCTTCTTTTGAGGGTTCCGAGGTTTCGTGGTACGTGTTGGGCTGGAACAATCGATGGAAAAGACTCGATCCCATCGCTGTAGAGGTGAGCCTCGATGGAGGTTTCGATGGTGTCTTGAAGCTCGCCGCATCCTCTTGATCATCGTTGCCGGTGATGGACACCTTTGGCGTCTTGTGTATTGTTCCGAATAAAACGTGAAGTTTTATTGTAAATGTATGTATGTTTGCTTTAAGTTGATATGTTCTGTGTTATATGCTGTGTAGGGTGGGAATGGTAAATAGATAAATATGTTAAAGGCTTTATATACGATAAGACGTGTCCCGTCACGCGAGTGAGGCATGACTCGAGAGAAGTGTTGAATAATTGCTAGTTTGTTATGTAATAAAATGACAGTATTCATTAACTTTATAGTGGATTATAATAAAGCTTGATTAATTTTGCTATTAACAAATTACGTACACAGGCGGAGCAAAGAAAAGGTAGTACTCAACCTTTTTGTATGCTTTGTATCACAAACTAATTTATTTTACAACAGTAAAATTATCAAAATTTACAGTAAGAACTTGCATTTAAATATACCCGTATATGTACACAAGTAATTACAATTAGCGTGCTAATATTGTCACCGTGTAATGAGATAATTACGCCATTTGCGTTTCACGTCGTCGCAAAATAAACTCACTTCCGAATGTTCTTAATATATGTACACTAAAAATTTCATATAATGTCTAAATCAACCTCTTTTTTCGGACGTTTCTTTACCACTTTCTTCCCTCTTATTGTACTCGATTTCCTCTTTCTCGCTTCCTTCTTTTTCTGCTGCTTAGCAATTTTACGCTTAGCGGCCAACTCCGGATCCGTTACGAACTACAGTGATAAAATATTTCAGTATACGCATGATTGTAACCAAGAAAATGATCAAACCATACCTGTTGCGTGCGTGTCTTTCTCCTCTCTGTTTTCTTGATATCCAGTTTTTGCTGCACACGACTGAGCAACGTAGTGTACCTTTCATTAGTGCGTTTTTTAATCATCGTCGCTGCTTCTTTTGCCAACCGCCGTAAAGGAGCATTATGTTCCTCCGTAGTTGACATTTCACGTACGATTGGTGACATAATACTGAAAAGTACTGGCTCCAACTCTTCTATGGGTATGGTTGCCACAACGCCGGCCACCCATTTGAAGAAAGCCGTTCGCTGTAAAAGAACGTTCATTTTATTTTGTCGTTTCAAAAATAAAAACGAAAGACACAACGATCGTTATCAATGAATATCTCTCAACGAAATACTACGCACCACCGACGTCGATTTAGGAGCACGCGTTATTTCTACATTCACAGCTTTCCGTAGTTTCCTAAGCAACCAAGGAAGAGACAGCTGATTTTTCTGGTTCTCCTTCATCTCGTTATCTTGGTTAGCAGCAATATTGTCAGGTGTGGCAATTGGGTTCAAAATTCTCGCGATGAAAATTAAATTCTTAATGGTTTGGTCTAATAACTCTTCAAACGTTGTGTCTGGTTGCAATTGCGCAATTAAATCTAAACTCAAACTCCTTATGATAACAGCCGGATCAGAGTACATGTAACCGGATTCTGCATCGCATTTCTCAGGATTCTTTAAGCAATCTATAACCTTATCGACGTCGAGAGCGGCCAAGATGAAACCAATCATCTGTGACGCTGCTAAACGAACCCAAGAGTGAGGATGGGCTAATAAAGATTGACAGTGTTCTGAAATATATGAGAAATAGTGTTAAAAGAATGAAAAACAACAGAAAATTACTGTAATAATGAAACGTTAAAATTACCAGCAAGTGTAGAGACAGCTTGTTTGTATTCCTCCTTCTTGAGAAATGCCGGACAATTTGCTGAGATTTTTAACAACAGTTGCAAGACCTGGAAAATGTGATGATCTTTCATTCTCTCTGGATCTTTAATGTTGCGATGCATCTCCAGTTTAACATCCTTGGCTGTGTGTAACTTCACGAAGCGACCTGGCTCTTCTTTGTCATCGAACTTCGCGTGAAACTGTTTCAGTATAAATGGTAATATTTCTTTTAGACGAGACTCGAATGTATCTTTCTCTATACTAACGAATATGCCGCACAATTGAGCAGCCAGAGCGCGGTGCGCTACCTGAAAAAATTAATGTTATTATTCACTAAACGCATTAAGAACCGTTCAAGTTTAGTTTTTGTTGATTATCCTGGAGTTCCAATAATTAAAAGTTGAATAAATAATAAAACGATGCACGTGTATGTAGACAAGATGATTCTTTGGCAATCACCTTAATGTCTTTCAACCATTCCACAGTAATATCAAAAAGCTTGCTCCTCTTATTGTAGGGTATACGTGTAATCATTTCTTTGATACACTTTGCGCATAATTTGCGACAGGTTGGGTCATCGTCGTTCACCAGCCTTGCGCCCGCCATTACGAATATGAGACCTGATCTTAGAATTAGAGCTTTCTAAAATTATAATTACTCGATTATACTTTTGACGAATGTTTTACAATGTAGTTGACTATTCATTTCTAACTGTACTAGAAATTACTTACCAATGGAAATCCTGTCACAATACTGTGAAGCATTTCTAAGGCACTAAGTCGACCAGGTTGCATCTGGTAACTGAGTTGTGTTAAATAAAAGCCTATGTGTTTGTTTAAATATTTCCCAAGTGGATATTCCATTAAGTATGTGTAAAAAACGGAACGAGATTGCTGCCGTACATGTTCCAACTCTGATGTGATGCTCAAAACGGCGACTTTCTCCATGACAAGAAACATTTCTGGGAAAACCATTTTCCGGGCAATTATCGCTTTCAGTAATCCAAATGCTGTCGCGTGTTTATCGCAATCGTGGATATCTTCCTCGGCGTACATGATCAACACTTTTAGCTGGTCTGTAGTGATTGTATAGTGTTTCACGTCACGGACAATTACGGACATGCACTTAAAACCAGCCATAACGAGATCAAAATTATCTCCTTTGCTTAAACCAGCCGCAGCATATTTGTGCAGTAGGTTGAAAATGGACGCACAGATATCAGAGATTGACTCTTGTATCGAAGACAGATTCATTTTGAGCAACCAATTTAAACACTGCAGGGCTAATGTACTTAACTGAAAAAAGAATGAAAATATTAATTACAGGGAAAAATTACAAAAAAGATATAACTTTCGCGCATAGCGATATTTTAGATAAATTACTTTGACGTGTTGAGATTTTAAACAGTCACTTGCAATTGGTACAAATGGCTCTATGAAAGGTGTAAACTTTGCGCCAGATATTTTGTCCCGTTTTAATAATATATGGAAGAGTTTTAAGCCAAATTCCATAATGACATGGACATTAGTATTTTTAGATGTTTTTGAAGTAGCTCTAATTCCCATTCTACTTTTTGGTTCCGGTGGTATGATGTACAAGTCTGGCTTCTGTCTAGCTAATGCCTCCACTTCTTTTTCTGTATATTCTTTATCATCTTTTTTGGGCAGTAGTTGTGGAATGCTTTCAGAAACTATACCATAAAGAAATATTAACATCTGTTCTAATGGTATATATGTGTTATCAGCTAGACCTAACACCACATTCCTTAAACATTCTACTACTTTTTGGACTGATTTGTGAGAGTGTGTTCTCAGAAGCACATCTTTTAATGGCAGAATAAGATCTATTAAGCAAGATTCTGTAATATACTCCGCTAATATATGAAAAATATCGAAACTTTTTGTAGACTTTGCTTCTGATACATTTTTCACAATTCCAATTACTTCCTTTTCTTCTGCTGTTAAACCAAATAAATCCACTTTACACACCTAATGGGAACAGTGTGTTATTAACATAGAGAAACTGAAATCATCTTTCTGGTAGTTGCTTATAATGTAACTTACAGATAATATGCTCTGAAGATTTTCATTGATATCAAATTTTTGGAAATATGGCTTCAAAACAACTAATACTGATTGCACTGTATATGCAAGAACATGAACTTGGAACCCTTTAGTTAATAATGTATTCATTTCTCTTAATAAATGGTGAAGATACTTTGGACCCAAAGTTATCATAATCTTTTGCAGTACCTCCCGAGTAACTCGTCTTACTGATTCCAAACGTGATTTCAAAAAAGTACATAATTTCATAAAAATTCTGCAAACAAAATTTTGGATCATTTTATAGTAGCAGTTAAATATCACCTAATATTTGTTAGATTTGTTTTAAAAGCTGCACATATACTCACCCTGGTAAATTAGTGTTTAGAACATGCTCAGGTAACTTTTGCAACAATTTAACAAATGCAAGTGCAATGGGAACTCTCATTAATTCTTCTTCTTCATTGTCTGCTGCAACTTTTTTCTTATTAATCTTATGACTACTCTCAAAACTTGTTTTTGCTATAATGGAACGATGAAGTTGTGGCAATAATTCTTTGGATATACTAAACACAATCTTTTTTGCCCCATTTTGTGATAGAACTGTTTCCTTTTCCATTATAAACACATCTTCTTGTACTTCTTTCTGCTCTTTTTCAACAATCTCTTCAACAGTCTCCACATTTTCAGAATTCAAAGCATCATCTAAATTTTCTTCGACTTCATTAACATTTTCGTTGATACTTTCTTCAACAACGTTTTCATCCTTTTCCTTCTTCTCGGCAGAAACTGTTTCACTTTTTATAATTTCCTTTGCTCTTTCCAATTGTACGGATCCTTCACCAAATTTATATTTCGATAGATTAAAATGAAAAGAATCTAGAATAATAACAATTATTCTAACCAGTTGTTTCTGATACTCGATAGAACTTCTTAACTTCCCTAAATAATACTTCAGAATAATTTCATACTGGTGCCAAGGCAAAAGTTTGCACACTGTTCCAACTGTTTCTATTGCAGCATCAATAATGCTGTTCTTATGTATAAAAGCATCATTGCATAAATATGAAGAAGCTAGTGGCAAAATAAATTGTGTTAATGTTCTTGGATTTGGCGCTTTCTTCAGTGTCTTTGCTAAGCTACAAAATTTGAGAAGAGCACGAGCTCTTCTGTGCATCTGTAGATGTTGCATGTTCTCAAAGAAATCCACTTCTGGATCGATCTTATTAGTCAAAAGTGATAAATCACGCAAAACAGGGTGAACTTCTGGACATTCCATAGACATGTTTCCCAAAAAACCTATTGAATGAAGTCGTACAGTTTCGTTTTTACTAACAATCCCTTTCCTTACAAGCATTAAAATTGTTTCATCCATCAGAAAATGTCTATCTGTTGTGTTCTCTCTGTACTTTTTTGCCAATTTTGGACCAACAACTTTCAGACATTGTCCAGCATAATCTCTCATAGCTAGATCTGATTCGTTTTTAAGAAAATAATAACAATTATGAATAACAGCTACACCAAATTCCAATGTGAGTGCATCGCTTTCTATTATTTTATTAATTTCAGTAAATGCATCCAGCCTCTTCTGGAAATCTGGTTGATCAAGCCACCTACGATCCCATGCATTCAATGCATTTATTATATTGTAATTTTGCATCAGTATCTCACGGGACTCTTCTGCAGATCCTTCAACAATAGTTTTGTAAAGCTCTAGGAAATGCTTGCGAGCAGGAATGGATGAAATTACACCTAGCAGAGGTAAAATTGCGCGCAAGTGAATTTCCGGCTTTCTAATGTATTTTATAAGGTTTACAACTGTAGTAATTAAGTCCATAATCGTTTCCTCTCCTTCTCCGGCACTAGTCCGTCTAACTAATATTGGCACAATAAGAGTAAGAAGTGTATCGCAAGCATCGGCATCTTTTACAAATTCGGAGAGACGTGACAAGATCACCAACTCTGTCTTATTTACTCCTCTGTTTACCTTTCCTAGTTTGGTTTTAATATATTCCAAAATACTAAAAACATGGGGAAGTAGTATGGTTGATCCATAGTTAATACCACTAGACAGGACTTCCTCATTTATATCGAGTAAATTACTAAGCGCAGGTGTCAAAGGAACGAAATGTGCATCATCTTCCATATCATTCTCGTTTCTTTTTCCATAATCCTGCAACGTTACCATCTTTTCTATCATTTCGAGTATCGTATTTACTACAGATGCATGAGCCTTTGGAGCCAACAGAAGACGCATAATATACGGCAGAGGGCTAATTAATTGATCATTTTCTTTGTATTTTATAAATAAAGGATAATAGCGTGAATTTTGACTCCAGGTCATAAACAATTTTAGTAATGGTGTTGGACTCTGAGTACCTTCAATGGGTAATTTTTCAAGCCATGGAAATACTGCAACATCAAACAAAGCATCTATTTCATATTTGCTCCATTCATAGTTTTCGTAATGACCAAAGAATCGTGCCAATATTAAGATACAACTTTTCCGTACATTTCTAATGGTTGTTAAATAGCCAACATGCACTTTATCTGATATCTTTAGGATTCCAGTAACTTCTGCTAAAATACATATTACCAAACCAAGTAAATATGGTAAGACTTTCTGTGTCATTTTACTACCAAATTGTTCTATTAAAATTCCAAGTAAATTTATAGCACTCTGTAATCGTTTAGGTGGTATCACATTATTTAAATCAACTGAATTAATAATGTTCCGCGTCAGCTCTTTCAAATTGACTTTTTCATTTATTTCAAGTGGCATATATTTTTTAAAAGGTCTGAACGCCATTTTTACAAATATAATCATTTCATCCTCTTGAACGCCAGCTAGGAAACGTAGAATAAGTTTTCGTCTTATAATTCCTCCTCCTTTGCCACCAGTTCTTAGTCCTACTTTTGATACCATTTTCGAATAAATTAATCTCATTAATATAGGAATAAAATCTTTACGATGCTCGTTTTGTACCATGTTACTTTCTTCATCAATCTTAAAACGCGTCAATTCATTTTTTAAATTCTGTTCGCTAATTATATTGCTCAGATTATCTTTGTATGGTAAAAGGTACTTGTACTTATAAGTGAGAAGGCAATTTAAAGCAGCCTTTTGAATATGAAAATTCTTTGATGCCAATAAATCCAAATAAATTTTGTGCATCTCAGATTCTCTGTACAGTGTTCTAGGGTTTGTTATCTTGCTAAATATCTCTAATTGAGCAATTAAAACTTTTGCTTTGTAAATATTATTTAGCATAAACACCTGCTTTGATTTAGTATTCGATGGTTTAAATTTTACAGCAACAGAAACTTCTTTTTCTTCTTCCTGTTGTTTTTCAACTTTCTCGATCTCTTCAAATTCAGGATTTATATCATCATCTGAATCAACTTCCATTTCATTATCAGGAGTATCTGATTCTTGTGTCTTCAAAATGCTGCAGCATTTAGCATCTTCGGAATTTGACTTGAAGAAATTATCGTTTACATAATCAATAAATATTCCTGTTATGTCTCTATTTTTCATTTCACAGTAATGTGAAAAGTTTCCCATACATTTCCACAATAGTAATTTATGATTTTCATAATCAGGTTTGTCCTTATTTTTCTGTATCGCAATTTCTATTTCAGAAATAATAGCACAATCATATAATATTTTATAATCTGGGATCTCTTTATAATTTGATTTTAGTTCTGTCAAGTATATTTGCCAGAATTGTTCACATTGTTTCGTAGCATATGTGGCAATAATTTTACTAACAGGTTCCCATAGTATAGAAAAGTTTATGTATAAATTCCCTAATAAATATCTAAGTGGAAAATCATTATATTTAGGATTTAAGTTTAACATTACATTGCCATCAAATGTTAATGCTTGCAGATGTAGTAATTTATTCCTGTAAGTTTGAACTGTTATAGGTTCACATTCTGCCAAATACAGATGTTCCATAGCAGTCTTTTCATTACTGGTGGCAGATATTTTAATCTCGTCGACGTTAGAATATAAAGAATACAAATGTGCTACGATCAACCGTATATCGGTAAATGGAGAGCTCAACTTTTGTGCAACATTATTGTGTATATTGTCAAAGACACTAACATTTATGTACATTTCGCGATATTTAGATGTACTAAAATATGTTATGCATAAATCCACTGCATTCAGAATTAATTTATTATCAGGACATTTTGATAAAAGGTCCAATACTTTTATAGCATGTGTTTCCATAAAGTTATATAAAACTTCAGGTTCCAAAATGTGGACTGCAGACTCAAAAGCCAATAAGAAACTGAAAGACAATTTGTTCAAATCATTTTCTGTATAAGCACCATTCAATATCCGTTGATACAGAGACAATATTCCTTTCTTTAAAATATCTTTGAACTCTTCTGCTAATGGTTTTAAATGCGGTAAAATAATTAACATTTTCAATGTACCAGTCGATACATTATCACTGAGTAAACCGTTTAATTTTTCCATGAAGAAATTAATGCTATCAGATTTAGCTCCTCGAATATCTAATACATACTTTTGCCATTTATTTAAATTAATTCCATTTACACACAACGGAACTTTCGTATTCACTATATTGGCAAATAAATTCAAAGAATCATTAGTGAATTCATTAGCAATAGTATGCCGCAATATATGCGGTAATATCACGGTTTCAAATGCTGAATAATCTATCAAACTTTCAACAGCTCCATATAGTAACTTCACATCTTTGACAGCCATAATTTTAAGTACTATTTGGCTCGATGTCTCTTGCATTAATTTAACATTGCCTGCTAAAAGAATAGCAACTGCTACATTTAAAATCTCTTGCACCACATCACTGTCATTCTGAAAAATGTCCAGAGTCTGTACTAATTTTTTAATTAATGGCACTGGCTCTAGAATGAACCTTCCATTTTTATGATTAATGACTATATTTAATAATTGCATTAAAAGGATCAAACTCTTTTCTCTTCCAGCTGTTGGTTGGAAATTTTTAGTCTTTTCAATAGATATGTCTATAACATTTAACACTACAGACCAGAATATTTGACATTTTTGTGCATGTATATTTTGCACAAAGCAATTTACTATTTCTTTCAGTACTTTAAACATTAAATCTTGATTGATATCGTCATTATTCAGTGCACTGAAATATAACAGAAGCAGTTGTTCCGCACACGAATGAAATTGTCCTGGTATACCAGCTATTACATTAAACAATAATTTTCCACATCCTGGTACTCCACTAGGATTTTTGTTCAAAATATTTATTACTGTTTTTAAAAAAGAATCTTTATCTTTAACTTTGCGCACTACAAATGCAAAACTTTCAGCTGCAAAATTATTCACATAAGCTGGTTGTGTATCTGCTAATAATGGCAATAGGAGGTCTAATATAGTGTCAATATGTTTAACCAGATAACGCCATAGGAATTTAAACAAATAAGCCAATGTCGTAAATGTATATTCCAGTTGCTCTGTATCTTTGGTATGTAATAAATCAGTGATAACTGATAAAAATTCAGGAAAATACTCATAAAAGTCTTTCTGTAGATCTTTAGATACAGCAACCACTAATCTATAAAGGAAAATTCACATAAAAAATGTGTTAAGACAATTTGTTATCTATATACATAGTTTCACCAATTCAACACTTCTCAGGTATGAAGCGAGTTGTAGTTATTAATATTGTATTATTATGATTAAATGAAATATGATTATATTCATGTAATTCATAAAAAATTATTAAGTAATCATATAAAGAAACTTTTGAATATTGAATTTACAACACATCCTTTTCTGAAAAGGTTGACCGATTTTACTTTTTTGTAGCATATGTATGTTTACATCTAATACTTACTCTAAAATTGGTTGTAAAAACAGAACATCCTTCTTCTTCAAATACTCTAGCAACGTATCAATCACAAACTGTTTCTGATTGATTAACTGTGGAAGTGTGACAATATTACGAACTGTTTTCTTAAAATTACAGTATTCCTCTGTGAGATTAAGAAAATTCCATTTTTTAAGAGTCTGGTAAAAATAAGTTTCGGCATCTTCATCAACTTCTTCGTTTCGATGGGCAACACGATGAAATACATCAACGTCAATTTCACTTATCCTTTCAGAGAATGGTTTAAACTATAAAAGAATAAATAATTGATAAACACTTCAAATCAGTATGCATAATTCACATAAACATCATACCTGAAAGGTATTCGATTCTTTATGACGAATTGGTTTGTTCTTCATGGTCACTGAATTTATAAATACTTCACATTTATTCCATTAAATGTATTATTTACAAAGTAAATTAGTCAGAAAGCAATTGACACCAACATTAGCCGCGAAACACGTGCATGGTCTGATCAGGCATAGACATGTTTATTTTTTAATTTGTAACAGAACCATACAACATGCCTATTACTGCAGAAGAATCTTCATTACCGATAAAGAATGCTATATAGATTGCCATTTTTATAATATAAAATCTGTTATTGTCATAAATATTTATTTATATTATTCAAGTCCATGACAGCAAACAGATATGTAATTATTTCATAGTTAATATAATATTTAGTAACTATTTTACTATGAAAATACAAACGAGATATCTCGTCTGATGATAATATATTTATTGAAAAACTTACAATCAGTAACTATTTGTGATAAATCTACTATATCGACGGTCGAAATACTTGCTTTCCTCTGTTCTGCTGAATACATACCTACATCATTTTAAACAAACGAGAGTTCTTTCTTAAGTTATATTATTCTTTGTTTGATTTATAATGATACACTCGTGTACAGTATTACCGGCAATCAATTCGTTTTATTGGGTTGGGTTCATTTAATCTTAATTACATTTAAATACTTTTTTATAATAAATGCTTCTATTCTCTTCTTTGACTGAATGGCATTTTGTATGTAATACAATATTTACCTGGAATATTTATATAAATCTGTACTTTTGTGTATAAAAGTATTTATTAGATATGCGTACTTACTTTGTACACATTTATACATACCTATGGATTTCAATACACTGTAAAACTTGAAATATGCAACATACTTGCAATTTCCGAAACTTTTCTATTTTACCATTTCTTCGCTTATCTTATACAATATGCAAACGAAGTATTTATAAATCATGTATACAATAAATAAGAAAGTGTCAAATGATCATTTTAGATAGCAATCCCGTGGATTATTAATTTTCTCAATGACCGCATTTAAAATCTTAATAATGGCGCTGTGAATTGACCATTGAATGTTACGGTGGAAGATAGAGCTCTCATTTCGGTTAGTGTGTCTCAAACATTGGAGTGGGGTGAATAACTATTTTGACCGCCGGTGTACTTTTAAGACAAATTTCTTAACATACATTAGAGGCGGATCTTTGGCCGTTTTCGAATGTTGTAAAAGTAATACTTCATTAAGTTTTATGTAGCCTCCGAATTTGAAATCGCAGGTCAAACAAATAAATACCTTCATAGAAATCGTGGAATGGTCCTTTTCATAACCCGTGCGATGGAATCACATGGGGAAGGCAGGAGAATGTCAACGATCAATAGTATTACGAAAATGAATTGGTGATTCGTACGTTAAAATTTTGTGTACAACATGGTGTCTGGGGACCACGAAAGGTTGCTGCCCGAGCCGGAGAACTTCGCAAAATGCTTTTATGATCTCTTCAAAAGCATCGCCGAGGCACAGAGGTGCGAAACTCGTATAACCTCCCTCATGCTTTGTTTACTTGATGCTTTTGGCGGTGACATCACTTGTCATTTATCAAACTCAATGATTATGATAAAAAAATTAGACAGCCAACACATATTATTATACAATATATTGATTAACATTATAAAATTATGCAAACACTCGATAACTGCCTTGGGTTTTTCAAGTAACCTAAAACAGTTTGTTTATTGTAATTAATCTGTGCTACTGGGACTGTCAGTTTGACAGTTGACGCGTAAATGAAACGCCGATTTTCCGTAGAGTTTTAACTAAATGTTTTCAATCTTTTATATTTATTAAACGTGAAACTACTTGATAACACTATATTGTAAATATTTATTTTAATTGCCAACAAAAATAAAATAAGATTTTCTTTACAAATGTAATAAAATTTTTGTTGCTATTATACCGATATTTAACGCAAATTTAAATTCGTGAAATAAGTTAAACAATACTTTTGAGATAGATTTTTTTTCTTATATCACAACTGTATCATATATTGTATTATAAATTTTGATTTTCAGACAAAAAGAAGAATGGAGAAAATGTAAAAAGAGTAAATGCATAAGAAAAAGGGACAAAAAGAAGGTACCATTTGTTGCTATTTTATGCAGATTTTGTTATAATAGAATTTAATTGATGTTCTTAATATTTCTAGATCGATTTAAATGGGGATTTGAATTTTAATAACCCACCAGAAATAGAATTATTTTGCAATGCTTCTGCATTTGCTGTGTTTGCTAGTGTAAGAAGTTCTATTTTGGAAAGACATGCTAGGACAACAAGTGAAATTTATAGAGCATTAAATTGCAATTTTCCAACACCACCAGAGCTTAGTGAGACCATTGATACAGAAAGTGATGATGAAGATAGAATTTCAACTATACAGAGCGTACCAAAGGTAATAATAAATTATGCAATGAATATGAGAAGGGCAATTGTGATTAAATCCAATTATTTGCAGATTGTAGGTATTGGTTTAAGAAGTGTTTTCACATTAATTCGAGAAAGTAGAACAATTGAACCTCTTTTATGTACAAAAGCATTGTCTGCTTTATTGGATATATTACAAGGACAACTTCCTGAAGGCCTCAAATCCGAACCAGAGGATGTTATTGGTATAGCACATAAGATTGTAATGATTTTCAATGTTTTAATTATTTCTTACATTACATAGTATTAATTGTTCTTTAATAGATCCACTTTTTGATTTATTATTGGATCTTGCAACTTCACATGGCCCCGAATCAGCTGCTGCTAATGATGGTAGTCATTTGACAGCAGTGGCTTGTGCCTGTTTATTGAGTCTTGTGGTTGTTAAAGGTGATACCGGTCATTTGTTAGCAGCAATAGCTGCTTTACTCATGTGTCCTAGAGCATTAGCAGTCCAAAATATCCAAGTATGTTTTTTGTCTAATTAATAATCTTGTGTTTTGCTATATTATTTTAATATTCCATGTTATAATGTGTGTATACCGTAGATGCCATGTGTATTAACATCCTTACAAAGGAGTGTCCAAGCTGTTTTATTGGGAAAACTTGCGCGACCAGACTGGATTACATATGGAGTTCCTAAATGTTCTAAGATTTATACTTCTATGCTTAAGTTACCAAATGAAATAAATAATATAGTATTGAATGGCAGAAGTTTTGTGAGTGATGGAAAGTACCTGTATTTGCATACAAGTAGAGGTCTATTAAAGATTGGTAGTGGCCATGGTGGAACTATTTGGGGTCATATGTATCTTCAGAGTGAAGATTTTCATCCGACTGAAACTGGTTGGCTTGGTTATGCAAATGTGAGTTCTGTGTTGATATTCGTTATTTAATTTTTTAAAAAAGAACATTTTCCTAATCGTAAATGTTTTTTTAGAATACATTATACTTCAAATGCACACCTAGAAAACAGACTGAGTTATTAATTATTGATGCAGAAACATTGGTAGTCACAGGAATTGCAGTTTTAGAAGGTCGTGATTGGTCATCTTCTGTTATGTTCTCTGATGGAGAATGTGTAGGAATGATAACAGCTGGAAAAGATGTTAGTTATTCATATCATTAATTTGAACTGTTAAAATATTTAATACATGTTTCAAATGGAATTTTAATTATATTAACTTTGATAGGATGGGTTTGTAGTTAGAACAATAAACATGTTAAGCAACCCAGTAACTGTTGCGACAGAACTACCTTTGAAGTTAGCAAGGAAATGTGTCGACGTTTTTGGATATGCTACTTTTGATGAAGAACAGGTGGTTCATACATTAAACCCAGGTTGCGACGATGAAATTGCTACAATTACAGCAGGAAAGGAATTTGGCTTATTGAAAACCATATCTGGAAAAGTAAGTGATAATTAAGTACAGTGGTACCTCGATTTACGAACTTAATATGATTTGTTTCACTGAATTAAGTTCGTAACTAAAGGTCAAAACGGTTCCTAAGTCGCGGTACCACTGTGTATAGAAAGTTCTATTGGAATATAAAATCTGATTTATCTTCCAAAGGTATTATATACTTCATTTTACCTTCCAAAGGTATTATATACTTTATTTTATCTTCCAAAGGTATTATATACTGGAAAAGGAACCAGTCTTGGTATGAAGAGTAACACAAGGCCTAATAGATGGGTAGAACTCACGCTCGGGAAGGGACCGAGACTTGTAAACTTTGCAGCCGGACACGACGGTCAGCATGCCGTTATGATTTTGGAAGATGGTTCAGTTTTGTTCGCAGGTACAGCTAGACGCGGAGAAGACGGGGATAGCAGTAAGTAAATGATAGGCATATCATTAACATTACTAATATATTTTGGAATATTTCTAAACATATTTTACACCTTCCTACCTGTAGGTAAAATTCGTCGACAACCTAAACCGGTTAAGCCAAAAAAGATAGCTAAGGTTGAAGGGCAGTTTATCATAGATGCTGCTTGCAACAATGGATCAACAGCATTAGTTACAAAGGAAGGTTCCTTATTGATGTTCGGCAAAGATACTTTACACAGTGATCCAGTTTCTGGGATAGTCACTGACTTGAGAGATGTCTGTGTCGTTCACGTTTCATTAGGGAAAGCTCATGCCGCAGCATTAACTAACAAAGGACATCTATATACATTTGGAATCAACAACAAAGGACAATGCGGTAGAGGTTTCACAACAGTCCATACTATTAATAAAAATACTACAGTGGTTGCTATGGAAATGGGAACAGCGGAGGATGAGATTTTAACTACCGAAGAAGGTAATTATATACTCATATTGTTTCTAATATGAAGTATAATAATATCGCTTGTAAACAGATGCTGTGGAACCTGCAGAAGAATGGGAAGAATCAAAAGGTATGTGTCTCCCAGGACAGCATCAATGGAAGCACCGTGTTTGTATGGTGTGTACAGTGTGTCGAGAATGTACTGGTTACAGTACATCCTGTACGAGTAGCGTACGTCCGGATCGAAATCCTGGCCAGTGAGTATCCTGTATAGCACATTTGTATCACAGGAAGTTACAAGTGTTTGATTTCAGGGAATGTGGATGTGGCGAAGGCGACAGTGGATGTGCAGAATGTGGATGTTGTCGCGCCTGTGCGAGGAAAAGTTGTTATATCGGTAAAAATTTAATTCTTAAGTATTATATATAGTAACGTTAATCGAATATATTTAAATGTTGGATTTATGATTATTTTAGGTAAAACAAGTTCAAATTTTCGAGAATATTTACAAAAACGTTTGGGAGAAATCAAGCAAAGACAAAGGACTAAAGCTGGGCCAAGTACTGCAAAGTATGGAATGAAGACGAAAGGTCCGAATAATCAAAGATTGGGTAGATGTCTTCGTACAATAGGTGTATAGTGTATATATATGTGTATCAAAACTAAAAGTAATAATGATATATTGAATGTAATGATATGTTTTGTTTTTATTAGCAGGACCAAGCGTGGCACAGAAAAATAATCTTGGGAAAATTGTGTTAGGGTTCAGTAGTAATTTAATGACGGAAGAAGGTGTTGGGGGAAGTGATGTAGAACGAGGCGATGCTACGAGAATTGCTAGTATACCACCAGCTAGAGTTCCTATACCCAGTGAGAGTCCTGTGGTTCAAGTATCATGTGGTTTGCATCATACAGGTAATACATAATAGTTTTTATGTTTGTGTAACAAATGTGTCCGAAAATTTTAATTATGATATCAATTACGTAGTGATTCTTTTACAAAATGGAGAAGTTTATACATTTGGGAGCAATATATATGGCCAGTTAGGCGTGGGAGATTTAGTAGCTCATGCTGGACCAGTTCATGTTAAAATACCAGGGATAGCAACACAGGTAGCAACTGGAAGTAATCATACTGTTATACTTACATCAAAAGGCGAAGTGTACACATTCGGAGCATATCAAGTTTGTATCATTCTTAACGTTTAACTGATACCGTGATTCAATTACAGTTTATAATATTTTCATATTTTTGTTTGTTATACTTAGAAAGGACAATTGGGCATGAATTGGTGGAACGGACAAAACGAATCTTCAAATACCACTACTCAAGCTAATCACCGATCTGATAGAACACAGCCATGGCATAGTTTCCCAAATTTAGTTCCAAATATTGGTCCACGTTGGGGCAGGCGGGCAACATGGGTCGGTGCAATTGGGGATCAGACTTATGTCAAAATTGATGAAATAAATTCTATTAGTTTAACAAGGAGTACTGTTATGGCAAATAAAAACTGCATAAGTATGTCCTTCTTTTGTATCGCTGTTCCGTCATTACTATACAGCAACTATACTTAACAGTTAAAAAATTGTTTCAGTTTTAATTCCGCATCAAAACGATCATGCAAATTCGTTCAAATGTCTAGTCATAAGCAAAAGGGATGGTACTTGCAATAGTTACAGTGGATCAGATCAAGTCGACTTTAGTAATTGCGCAACGTGTTTAGATCCTTTGTATAACGTAATTTGGACTTTTAACCCGACAAATAACGAAATAAGTTTATATAATATTATATCCACGGAAGCTAGAGCGATTCCTGGTTTGGAAGTTTCCATTTTGAGTCCAGGTTTGGCACTGCCTGTTGTATCAAATTGTTTTGTAACTCGTTCTCAAGCTGCAATGCATTTGTTGGGTTGCTTGGACACCTTAACACAAGCTCAAGATGAAAATTTATCAATAATTGAAGAGAATGAATGCAATCAAACAACGCATGGCAAAGTATACAGCCGTGAAGATTTCGTTACAGTTAACAGATTTGAAAGTGCGTATAAAACAGACTAGAACAAATTAATATTTCTTCTTTTGCTATATTCATTAGTATATATTTCTATACCTTTTTTTAGGTCTTGGTGGTGGTTGGGGCTATACTCCGCACTCCATCGAGGCTATCAGATTTATGCCTGACACTGATATCTTACTTGGCGGATATAGTTTGTTTGGTGGCCGAGGAGAATACACAGCAAAAATAAAAGTAAATGCTTCTTACTGTACAATCACATTTCTATAGATTACGTTGTAACAAATTACATTTCATCACAGCTTTTTGATATCGGTGTGGATGGAGGGGATCAAGAAAATGATGGCGAACTCTTAGCGGAATCAGAGGAAGTACCATATGAATGTAGACCGCGACAAAAATGTTCTATTCTATTCGATGAACCTATCGCATTGCAAGCAAACAGGTGGTATGTTGCTTGGGCTAAAGTCAGTGGCCCTGCCAGTGACTGTGGATCCGGTGGACAAGGAATGGTCACAGTTGAAGATCAGTGAGTATAAGTAGGTGATTGAAAACTGAAGTATATTATAATGTAATCCCCATAACTTTTGTAGAGTTATGTTTTACTTCAAATCTTCGAAGAGATCTAACAATGGCACTGACGTGAATGCTGGACAAATTCCACAATTATTGTATCGAGTTGTTACACCTGAAAATCAGACTCCTAACAGACAAAGATATCAAATTGAACCAGTTTATGTATTGAAAAGAGATTTTAGTCGAACGGTTACCAAAGTATGTATATGTATATATATATATATTTTTTTTTTGACGAAGAAATCATGAAAAAATTTATTCGATGCTTTTTTCCAGGAATGTTTTCAATCGTTAATATCACTTCTCCAATGGAGTTGGAATACATTAAAAGTATCATTAAACGATACAATGAATCATACTACTTCTTCGTTTCACACATTACTTGAAATGGAACGTTTAGTTTATATTAGTAAAGCTAGTTTGCGATTACTTAGAACTTACACCAATGAAATTTATCCAAATCAAGGTACGTAAATAATTTGTTACTTCGTATTAATCTGTAATACAATATAATATTAACAATTCCACAGTCGGTAAGAAAACTCCAACCGAGTCGGTGCGTCTAGCAGAATGCATAGGCGAGGTACGCGCTTTATTACATCAAATTTTGTCGGACACTGTGTTAACTAATACCAAAAGTAAAGGAAAAACAAAGACAAGTAAAAGTGCGTTTTTCTATATAGTATTATTTTTTATTTTTTTTTTTATTGGTTTTCTATTATAACTCCGCAATATAAATAATATTAAACGCAGGTTCCGGTACCATAAACAATAAAGTTACGAATAGCATTTTGGATGAATGTCATAGAACATTCGTAGCATGTTACCATGCATTTTATCCTACAGCATACTTGAAGTGGACATGTCTCTATGAATTATTATCTGAAATCGATAGAGTAAGCATTTCTAATTATTTTATGAAAAGATTACGTTATCGAAGATGTTAATACGTTCATATTGCAGGAACAGGGAAGAACTACAAAGGATAGATTACTATCAGCAGTTTTGGCTTCTTTGTGTAATCCTACCATCCGTCTTCGCTGCACATTTCCAATATTGAATAATGTCATGGATAATAGTGACGGTATAAAGCGGCAGCTCAGTCCATCGGACAATACCAGCTCTCTAATGATAAACTCAACTGAGAATCATCAGTACCCAATTCTAGTCGAACAAATTAGTTACAAGTCACAAATGGAGAACTCTGGGAAGGAAACGTTGAATTGGACGTTTCGCGATGTTCTTGATAGACTATTAGATCTGATTTTAGTTCCCGTGAAAAAAGGTCTCTGTAGAGAAAAGACTCAATCACTGCCAGAGTTGGTACTTCATTGCTGTTACTTGTTAGAGAGGGTAATCGCTGAATTAGCCGCGCAATCAAGTGGAAACGAAGATGAACTTCAAGTTGCCTGCGGTAGGCTGATGTACACTACACCCTCGAGATTTACACGGGTGGTCCAGACGAGGTCTTGGAATACTGGTAATGGTTCTCCAGATGCGATTTGTTTTTCCGTCGATCAACCTGGAATTGTTATCGCCGGAGTAGGTATCTACGGTGGGCTTGGAGTGTACGATTATGAATTGGAGCTACTCGACGATGTACGTGCCATTGTTAATTCTACTAGATGTTAATTAATTTGAATCATTATTGCGTTGTATGCTAATTGTTCCCTTTTTTGTACAGCAAAATAATACTGGCAATGATCCATCTCACACTCAACGCTGGAGTAGTTTAGATTTTACACGCGGTTCGTTTGGTCCGGACGATTGCGTGAATGATATAGTGGAATTGAAGTTTGACAAGCCTGTACCCATAAAGGAAAATGTGAAGTATGCTATTAGACTGAGGAACCGTGGTGGACGTACGAGTAATGGAGATGGCGGCCTTAGTGTCGTTAAAGGACCGGATGGAACTACTTTCACTTTTACAGCTTGTTCTTTGAGCTTCAATGGTGTGTGATTCGATTTAATATACTTTAAATTCTGTAAGATAAATACATTAATACGTTTGATGCGTGTAGGTACAACACAAACAAGAGGTCAAATACCGCATGTACTCTATTATTCAAATCCTCAAGATTCTGATGGACAGCATACGAGTAAGGCGATGGCTGAAGTGGAAGCGAGAAAGTGTACTCTTGCTATGACAGCGACAATCATCCAACGATGTAACGAAATTTTTGCTCTGGCAAGAGAAAAAGCAGAAGAAGTGGTAGCTAATGAGGTTCTAGGAAATGCGACATTTGTGACAACCCTTTTACCTTTGGTCATGGCACACATCAGTCCATTAGCTACATCGGATCCTAGGGTAAAGACCATTATAAGTATTTTTTTTAATAGTACCTGAATATATTATTGGAAAAACACATTTCTTCTTTTCAGAGCGGAGTACAGGTTCTCACTCTAATACAGGAAATGCTCCCTCATGTTTCTGCGCTTAATTTGTTATCTTCAATGGGGTCGTCTCAAATATCTCAAGACAGCGAAGTTCAGTCCCATGTATCTCCGCCCATTACTACTAGTCATCACTATACGTGGCTGGAAAGTGAGCATCCATATAAACCTGCCACGGTATCCCATTACAGAGTTTCTTTTCCGGATACTGTTAAATGGATGTCCATTGAATTTACACCAGAATGCGGTACCGCTCAGCCAGAAGATTACTTACAACTATACATTCCGAATATAATTTTCAACTCTTCAACGGGGTAAGTAGGGGGTCAGCTTATGCTGCGTGAAAATTTCTTGACACGGACATGTTTGCATTTTACTGCGAATGCTTTTAGAATACCTTCAAACGCAACGTCAGACGACACACCTTTACATTGGCCGGTATTACATAAATTAAGCAATGTACAAAGCCAATGGCCACAAAATGCGGTCGTGTTACCAGGTAAGTCGGATCTCATAAGGAAACGTGAAAACGTTATAATTTTCATGCGTACAAATCAATTGATTCACTGTTTCAGGAAATGAAGTGATATTTTCGTTGGAAACAGCATCGGATTACATGAAGAACGAAGGAGCAATTATGTACGGATTTAAATGTCTGGTTATTGGATACGACTGGATAACGTCCGGGAACGGGTTGAAAAATTTGGAAACTGAATTATCATTCCTCGGTGGAGCTTGCGCTGCGAGTCTTATGAAGAAGAATCTTGCGTTGCCACCTGTATCTAGTATGTATTACTATCGTGAAAGAAATATTTACGAGACTTATCATCCTATGGCTAGTTCCACCGTGCAGCCTGAAATACCGATCTCATGAAAAATCAATTGCCACGCCCTCTAAACTTAATTGCAATAATTAGAGAAATTATGGTATACCTACAAACGATCTTCTTTACATATAATTCTTATTCGAAATATCAGTTGTATTTTTATTTTCTACTGAAAAAATCCTTGAGGTATGTAAGTCGCAAAGTCGTCTGAGACGTGTATTTATACCGAATGCTAAGGTAACTTAATACCTCATGTTACTCATGTTACAATCTCCTTTAATATTTCAGTCTCTTTAACCTAATTATCCTTTGCCATAGGATTTTCTTTCCTTCATAACATCTTTTGTTACGTATAACCGGTAATCCATCTGCCATAGAAGTTGTTACTTAGAAAATGAGTTTTACGTATTCATGACTTTTCAGATGAAGAAGTGGAAGAGGATTTAGAGTCGATGCAAGAAACTGCGGAGAGGATTTTCTCGATGCATTCAACCTTACTTGGACGAGGATTCGCTATGTCGTCGCCGCCTTCCGTCTCCCAGGCTCTCGACGGCGTTCTTCCATTCAGGTGAGTACCAAATTGTACTTGCTTGCTGTCGTGTAACCGATTGTTGGTAAAGAAAATGCTTCTAAGAAGGGGGCGGCGATCATTAGTCACCGCAATACATGAATTAATCACCGTACAGTATTTTCGTCCGAGACGGTACGTTTATGCGACGAGCAAAATTTCATTCGACAATACCAGGAGAAAACTGTGACCCTTTTTAGAGCCGCTTCTATTGAAATTCCATTGGAAATGGGTTAAATAGCGGGTTAGAAAATTAATTGTCTCGGTTCGTCGGTTATATAACTGAACCCATTGAAAGGCATTGTATAGCTCACTCCACAACTCGAGGACGTATACTTACACACACAAAAGCGGATATGAAAGGAACGCTTAAGTCTTCAAATCAATCATGAATAGCATTCATAGCTCTTTTTCGTAGAACCTGCGACTTCTCGTGCATAAATTCCCATGGTTCTGTCTTCCGCCGGCCAAAAGGCATACTAATGATTCCTGTTCATTCGAACGAATGTCCGTGCTTAATGAAACAACCTATGGCAACGGTTCATCATTGTCGTGTCACCGTCCCGTTGCATCTGTATCGGGGATAGAAAATGATCGTTTATCGATGCGGTAAAGTGTCTATAGTCTTTGACGTAAACACGTTGCATCAATCGATGTTTGCACATATGCAGACAGAGGATAGAGGATAGAAGGGTGCAAGATAGTTTCGGGAATATCGATCAGGTGTTATCGAGTCGGTGTTCTATATGCATCAGCTTCTTTATTTTCTCCTTCTTTCTCTCCCTCTCTCTCTCTCTCTTTCTTTCTCACCCTTTTTCTCTCTCTTTCTCTCGTTCGTTCAGCCACTCACGCTTTCACTCTCTCGGTCTCTCGTTCTCTGTTCATCGATGGTCACCACAAGCCGCGATCGATGCAGAACAAATGATACAGTCGGCTGTCGTCATATCACAGTCTCACGATAATTACAATTAAACCGTTCTTACAAAACTTAATTCGCGCGGCGCGCTTCGATAATTGCACGCGTGACGGGGTTTCTTCTCGCGGGTCGTCGTTAATCGGTCGTGCGTCTTCGCCGTTCAAGGCTACCCGGCTCCGAAGGTCACCGAACAACCTGAAAACGCTCCTCGCGAGCGGATTTCTGCCGGCGGGTCCTGTCGGTAGTTGCGCGGAACGAGACAGCGTCGCGAGAAATCGGCTGCGGGGCGAACGTACGACGAGTTCGCATCGGCGATGCGCCGTTTTGTCACCCGCGCGAGGTTGGCCACTCGCTTTGAAGACAAAGCGTACGCGTGTCTTTCGAAACGCTCCTCGGATCAGCTGTTTCCGCTGCTCCTCGAAATTCCTCGCGGGAAATTCCTCCCGCGCTCTCGCTCTGTGTAGTTCCCCGCGGTTCGCTTCGGTCCGATTAATCATCGGAACCTTGAGATGCCAGGCAGAGGCGTGGCGTGCACTAGCGATGTCGTAGCGAATTTACGTCCGCGTTATCGAGAGCTACGGGCCGAGATTAGCCGGGGTATGTACGCGAGCCGAGCCGATAACGTCCGCAGGTGGGGGCCGCTCTCGCGTTCATCGAAATTATAGATACTGATCGCAACTGATAACAATAACAACAATTTATTGGCGAAATCCCAAGCTCATAAATAAACGTGTCGCAGTAACAAAAACGAGATACAGCGAGCCGACGCGACGGTAACCCACGGGAAACGGTTCGAACGTGTTCGAGAGAAGGTCACCGGCAGGGGTTGCGTTTATCTTGCTCTCCCCGAACGGGAGATGCTTAGGGTAGTTTGATCTTCTCGCCGCCACTCCGCTCGGCCCTTAGAACTACGAACGTCCCATCGATTCATATCCGTATTGTCAAGGAATGTCAGGTAATATTTTTATTCTGTTACAAGCACAGTGAGAAACGCAATCAATCCGAGACGGTGTTACACAGCGGTTCACGTGTGCCATTTCCTTGCTCGGAAGTCACTGGGTATACTCGGCTACCCTTTTTTTTATCGCCACTCGCTAGGACGAACGTCCCTTCGAGTCGAGTGTGTACGCGAACACGGCGTTCCTATAGGAATGGCACTGCTCCTCGAGCGTTCTTACAGTCCCGACGAAATCAATCGACTCCCCTCGAGGTCGTCGAAACACGTCGCCCCTCCTTACATCGCTAAATTCGATCGCACTGTAGACGCTGCTGGTCTCCGCTCGAAGCGTTCGTCGAGGCGCCAAGTTGGATCGCCGGAATCGACGCGAATCGCGCGGATCGACGAGTTTAGGATTCTCCGTGCGCCTTCGACCGGGGCGCACCCCTCTTCTTCTCTCTTTCCTCGCTCCAGGTGTCGAAGTGGACGCGAACTTCGGTCCAATCTTCTCGAACGACACCTTCGGAAGCTACTTAAACGATAAACTTAGCTAAGAACGCGGTGCCGATTATCCGCGCTCGCGCGGACGCTTCCGTTCGCGAGGGAAACTTCGGTTCGTAACGGTCGGAGCGGAACCGGGGCATACAGTACGGTTCGGCGGAACGTCGGCTAGGTCCGCGCCGGGATAATCGGCGCTCGCGTCTGATATGTGAATGGAAGCTTACGAACTGGCTTGTACTAAAAGGATTAAGTCGGTTAAATTTGAAAACAATAGGATCCGGTTAATCTGCCTCGCACTAGTCGTCCCCGAAAGACGCGACATATCGCTTAACGGTACGTGACAAAGGGAAAAAGGAAAGAACGGTCGCGGGCTGGCAATGTTCATCCCTGAAGTTTCATTGTAATCGGGGCGGGGGACCGCGGATCGCTCGCACACCCACACACGCTCGCTCACGCGTGCTCACAGGCTGTTCGAACAGTCCTCGCAGCGTGAAACCGGTGCACGTGCTCGTCGCGCGTCGCTGGCCACCGATAATACACCGTGTCCCAGACGTTCAGAGCTTGTACACGCGGAAACGGCTCGGCCTGTCCGACCACTCGAATTCTTCCTCGAGCCGAGCGTCGGCCACGGCTGCAACCGAGCCGCGCGACGGTTCTCGTTACAACTCGGTAGTCAACGGTTCCGCCTTCTCGACGATCACATGGAACTCGGTCTCCCTGTAGAGCCTGCCGTCAGGCACCACCATCGTTATCCGGCTGTCGACCGGCGCCGTGGACGCCGCCGCTTCCCTCCCGATAACGCCGTTCTTCTTGGAAACCACGTCGGGCGCGTTCGTCGGCACGCTGATCCATTTCTTCCGGCTGTTCTGGCGACGCCTCCTGCAGCACCAGGCGATCAGGCAGGCGAGCACGATCAGTAGTACCAGCAGACCCGCGATCCCTGTCGCGAGTATCATCACCGACCCGCCCAGGGAACAGTGGCGTGCCTCGTACTCGGAGAAACTCGTCGGTACCCCGTCCACCTCGCCGTCCGTGCATAGAAACGTCTCCGGGCTCTCGTTGATCGAGTCCTGGCTGGAGAACGTGGGCAGCAGCATGGAGTTCTGTCTCGTGTAGATCCTCGAGTAGACGTTCGTGTAATTGAGAATGTTGTTCTTCCAAACTGGCAGCATCTGACAGTCGCACGGCTGGTCGACTAGTAGGTTGTCGAGCTCCAGACGGAAGCTAGACCGGTCGAACATCAGCGAGCCCTCCTCGAAGTTCGCCACGCTGTTGTTCTTGAATATCAGATCGTGCAGGTTTACCGACTCCGAGTCCGCGCGTATTCCTAGGAACGCTCCGATTGATAGACTGCCGAACGTGTTGTTCTTCAGGATGACCGCGCCGCGTGCGGTCACCTCGAAAGCCTCGCTCTCCAGGCTGTCGATCAGGCAATTCTGGATGGTGACCGTTCGCGGGCTCCGCACGATGAACGCGTCGCTCCGCACCGTGCCCATCTTCACTCCGTCCAGCATGAACTTGTGGTAGACCTCGATGTCGTTCATCGTCCTGCTGGGCACCTGGTCACCGAAGCTGCCGCGGATCACGTGCAGGTAGCCTACGTCGAACTTCTTGAACGCTTGCGCTTCCATGCTCTCGATGTGGCAGTCCTCCAGCCGCAGAGTATCCGTTTGCACGAGATTCGCGAACGAGAACGCGCTCAGTTGGCCGATCCTCACGTTCTCGAAGCTGATCGCCTCGACGTCGCCGCGGAACACGAAGCTCGGCATCGTGTCGATGCTGCTGTTCCTCACGGTGATGCGAGTGCGGATGCTGGGCGACGACAGCTCGAAGCTTTGCCTCACCAGTGTCAGGTTCGCCACGTTCACCAGCTCCACGGAACGCAGCCCGGCCATCGAGGCTAGGCTGGAGTTGGCCAGGATCACCGAGGAACAGTTGCTCACTACTATCCTGCTGGTGTGCGGGCTCAGCCTTTTGTCGCCGTCCGTTGTCAACACCAGCTCCTGAAACAGAGTCGAGATCGTTAGACACACACATCTAGTTGATCGTATTCCGTTGATTAAGATTTATCAGCGATAGAAGCGCCGGCGGATTCGAGGGAATCATAAACTGCGCGCAAACGTTCGCCCAACTTTTCCTATTGTTCGGGACGGAGTTTACGTCGGCGGGCGACGATTCGAAGACGCGCCGGGGAACTGGAGGACAGGAATTGCTGGCATGTAAACAAGTTCGATATGAGTTTTCGACGGAAGCGTGTCGAGTCCCTCGAGTATTTTCAAGAGTACCGCATTCGACGTCTGTTTGCCCGGAACTTTCCGCTGGTTCTCGCTTATAATCGAATCGCTGCGCCGCGGCACTCCTTTAATCAGAACGAGCTATCTCTTCGGATACTCCTGCAGGGCGAATCCGTTGTCCCTTAACTCTAACCGCGGAAACATTTACGTTTCGTCAATACTGGAATGCATCGATGTCGTCGAAGCATCGTTGATAAGTTCTCCGCAATGGGAACGGAGTTAACGCGAATATCTTACTGAAAACTAACAGGCGAATATTGATAAAACCAACAATAATGATTAAGAAACCGCGCGTGCCTGGTCGTCGCTAATTTATTCACAGCGCGAACGACGGAAGGAGGAATAGGAATGACGGGTTTCAAACGGGTTCGCAAACTCAGGTGCGAACTGCGGTATACTTGCGACCAGCTGGCCGCTCGTCCGTTCTGCGTCTTTATTAATTCATTCGCACGCGTTAGAGCGCGGTCGTCGCGGCTTCCAGGCTCGACGGCACCTGGCATTTCGAGCTCCTTGTTTGTTAAACAATCGACAGCGGGACACGCTTCGCGCATACCTGCTCGACCAGGTCCCGGCGAGCCGCCGCGATCCAGATATCATTCGCACGTATGTACATAGTTGCTACACCGGTCGACTCGTCGCGACTCGTCGTCCCCCGGACAAGATTATCGCCTATTTCTCGCTAACAAAGAGACCCCGATAACGCAGTCGCTTCTCGGTAATCAGTGTCGACGTCGATTTCGTTCGTGCTCGGTGATTCATTGAATCAACCGTGACGCGACCGCTTTGTCGCTGGACAGGATCACGTATACTTCGACGCGTTGCACCGCCTGCGGTTTCTCGCGCCGAAGAATGGACTCTTTGAGATACGTAACGCAATCATGGTCACTTTACACTCGAAGAAAGTGGGAAAGGAATGGCTCTCCAGATGTCTTCCGATAGCTGCGGTCTATCCTTTAATTACCGTCTCGCAATTATCTTCGAAACGACGCGAGGAATCGTGTCCTATTCGTATTCCTCTTTCGCCAGGCGCGTTGATCGAGTTCTGTTCTACGGTTACGTCATTATCTGAGATCACCGGAGCTTTGTTACTAACTAGGTTACTAACTACGTTTCATTCTTATCCTCTTGCTTCCAGCCTTTTCTCCGAATCGTAATGTTCTCCTCAGTCCACGAACGTAATAACAAGAGACACACGAAGCAGACGAACGGTTTAGAAACTGTAACGCATCGTACGACTCGTGCCACTCGAAACGCGACCAGCGATTCCCAAGGATCACGGTCGGAGCTCGCGCGGGAAGAAAAAAGCGCGTCGGTGGGAATCAAATCCGTCACGGGCGTAGCGCATCTTCCCGTCGAGCTCGTTTGAAAATTCGCTGGCAAGTCCCGCGGCGCAGGCAAACGCGAGCGAATCTCGTTCTTCGCGCGGAGAAACCTTTTAAGCGGGATCTGGTAGTTAGCTGGAGCCGCTTTGTGCTCCAGAGGGGAGCTGAAATAATCTCTTCGGATTTTGGTAGCTTTCGCAAAAAGAGAGAGCAGGAAGGGGGAGAAAACAGAAAACGCGCACACGGGCGGACTTTTGAAGACGTTCACGATTAGCGTTCGTTATCCCAGCAGCGGAGAGTTTTCGAACGCGAAACATTAGCGGGCCGCGGCGGAGGGGACAAGAACGGAGCGGTTCTGAATAGGCGAGAAAGGAAACGGACGAAAATAAAGAGCGTCGCCGATAAAAAGCGACCCCTTTTCTCAGGTACCCACGCGTTTCACCGTCTTTGCAATCCCGCGGCGGCGGCGGTGGCCTCCACGTCCGTTCCACGGTCCCGTCCGACCTTTGTTCCCGTCTCATTGTTCTTGACCAATTCCCCGACACACAATCTCCGGGTCCGCAGAGAAAGAGGGAGGGACCGCACCGGCCGAAACGCGGTTGTCCGCGCTGTCGCGGCTCGTTTTTCACCCGGCACGAACAATCACCCCCGTAACGGGCCGCTACCCGGAGCGTTTCCGTTCCCTTTTGCCGGGAACTTGATTAAACTTCGGCCAGACTGATGTATATATCGGAATATTCCCGATTCCTTCGGAGGCGTTGTCGCGGAAGACGTTACGCAGGGACCACCCCTGAAATCTGAATTTTATTTCTCGGCTTCAACGATTCGGCATCGATGCACTATTGGTGTCTATAGGTGGTCGTAAACTGCTATTGATAATAATTAATACAAGTGCATCCTCCGTTAGTCGCATATTATACAAATTTGATGATTTCGTGTCGGTTCAATTTCATGCTTCGATGGTGTCAATACACCTCCTCAGAAATGCGCGTTGACGGAAAATTCTGCCAAGGGGTTGACGGCTCGTTTTTATTCGGCCGAGCGTGTCCCCTCGCCAGACGGTCTCGCGACGAGGGATCGTTTCCTGATTACTCGGATCGACGGTGATCCCCTTCGGGGCTGAACGCAAATTTTCCTGGCTCCGAGCACCGGGGGGAAGGCGAATTATTGTTTCCTTGGTGAACCGGCGCGACACGCGCATCGATTAGCGGCCGCGCGACTAGTTTTAATGGAATCGTATCGCGACGTTGCGAGCGTCGGCACCGCGAGAACCCGGGGCCGGATCGTTACGACGATTCCAACGAGTCTCATCGCCGCGGAACAATTACCCGACGCCAGCCGAAATGAAGATGAAAATGTAATCGACGTAATGGCGGATTAAGCGGCGGTCGTTCGTGGAATCGCGGCGGTTCCCGCGTCTCCGACGGGACCGGGGCTCGCCGGAAGGGACCGTAGCCAGACTCCTTTACGATCTATAAAGGATTTACGCGAAACAATTTCCTTCGCGGGAGAGCTCCTGTTGTCTTCCTCCCTGCCGATTGCCTCGGCTCCCCTGCATTTTTCATTTATATCTCGCCCCGCTTCGCGGAGGAACGGGTTCCCGTCGACCGTGCATGCTTCCACTTCGGCGACGGATCGGTATTAATTATTTCGAATAAAGTTTTTGCGAGCGGGCTCGAGAGATTACGTTCGAGGCGATTCGGGTCGCGGCAAAAACATCGGGACGAAGGGAAGAAGTCGGGAGAGAAAACAATTTGCGAGAGGTCGAAGAAAGGAAATGATAGGCGCGAACATCGCCAGTCACATTCGAGCGTAAAGACGAATCCATTTGCATTACATTTTCAACGGCTTCCGGTGTCGTCGGTCCGACGCGACGCCGCTGCCTGCCGATCGTCCCGGGGAATCAACGTTTCTAGGCTGCGAAACGGTCGTTCCGTTCTATGGCACCGGTACCTGGCGGCAGTTCCCCGCATCGAGTTTCCATTTTCCCCGAGTATTTTCATAACCGACCCTTTCCCCTCGGCGAACGGGCCTCCGCCGCCCTTACCGCCCCCGCTCGCAGCTGTTACTTCTGCACGAAGAGGCGCAGGCCTCCCGGCGTCGGCGGCGTTCTTTATTTCGTCCTTCCGCGCGAGTCCGCCTCGTCGGTCCTCGTTACGAGAAAAACGGACGAGTTAAGCCTGGCATTCGCTAAAAGGTTGCCTCAATTATTTACAGGCCCGTCAATTATTCACCGGCCGCCGGAGCGGTTAACAACTTCGCTCGCCGGCGCCGCCGAACTCCGTCCGCCGTGTGTTTTCCTCGGGCGGGGGGTATCGCCGTTGATCTCGCGGACGCGATCGTTCCGCTCGATCCCTTTCACGCGAAGCAGTTTCGTTCCGGTGGATATGCTGGTCGAACGACGATAACGATTCCGTCTGTTCCTCGAGGAACGGGGGGACACGTCGCGGATAATGGGTCCGAGCGAGCCGCTCCGAGGCGAGGAAATGGAAAAGCTCGCCGGGGAAACTGGAAAAGGGAGCGGCGGGGACCGTTGCGAGACGTCCACGCTCTCTCTCCCAATATATTCGCAGTCACGAGTTGACGGCGCGACAAATTGGCTGAGCGTGTTCGTGAAACGCTGGCTGTATTATGCGAAATCCACGATGAAACTCGCATAGGCCCGCGCTGTGCATTATAGAACCTCTCCCGCCTCTTTCTCTTCGCCTCTCGCGCGCCTCTTCTCGGATGCTGGCTAAGGTTTTCTACAAAACGGGTTCTCGCGGAATATATTGCGCCCTCCCCGAGCATCGTTTCGCTCCCTTTTCCCTTTAACGCTCGACGATCACGGCGGAGTCGCGCCGTCTTCGTTCATCGCTCGTCCACTGATTTATTCCCTCGCTGCGATTTCGTTAGTCCTCTGCTTAGCGTTCCCGCGGTTCGTTCGTTCCCTAAGTTCCTTAGGAGAGGTATTACGTCTTCGTCCCAAACGAGGAGGGTCATCAGACACGGTCGAAACGATCGAAAACGCGTCCTTGAGGCGGTTGTTGTCAACTCGGTTACAGCTTCGCAGAATCCAGGAGCCGCGATCATCGATACGATACTCGATCCGTAACTTATCCAACCCGCGACCGACCACTTCCGTTATCCGCGCACGCGACACGCGGCGCCTGCGACTGCCGCGAATCCAGCGCGGAACGGGAAACGTAAATTTCGATCAACCATCCGCGCGTGCCGGCACGAGAACGAACGCGGCTCGCGCTGAAAAACCTGTCCGTAAATATCACGAGCAGGATTTATGCTCGGGGGATTACGTAACTTCTGATCGACAGTCGATTCGTCGGCGATTTCACCGGAGAGTCTAGCCGATCCCGCGATAGGATCTTCGTCGTCCGTTCATCCGTTCGCGTCCGTTCGGACATCGTGGCTCGTCCCCGGGTCCTCGATCACGGTGACAAGACGGCGAACCAGGAAACGCCGGGATTCGACCGCGCCGATTGGTTTCCACGGCGTAACCGCTGCTCGCGCTTGCTTCCCGCGGTCGTTTCGTCACGGGCCGGAGTTTTACGGGATCGGGTTTACGGGCATTGCGCGACGGTACACACACACCGTGTGGCGTAACGCGGACCTGTCCGCGGGGACAAAGAACGCTTTATCTCGGCCCTGTAACCGTGTTAACGCGTCGCCAAGGCCGCGCGATAAACCTGTCCCCCGCGCGCCCCGAGCAGATTCGTCGGGCGCATCGTGACGGATGATCCGGCCAGCCGAAACCACTCGATAAACTCGGAATTACGCTGACCTGGGTAATCCCGCGTGGAAACTGTTCGATTACACGCTGGCCGCCGCCTGCGAGTTCGTTGAATCCGCTGAGTCTCCGGTATCGGGGGGTTCCCTTCGTACGTACGACTGATCTAGAACTCTTCGTCGTCCGCGTTATGAAGCTGATTCCGTGTAGGATGTTTACAATCCGACGTTTGCCTGATATTTATTCAGCGGACGGTTCCTCGAAGTCCTTATCGGACGCGGATTATGTTTCTCTAGAGTTCAGATGAGACTCCGATCGTTTTACAGTTAGGACTTCAATAGGGACTCCATTCACGGTTTCTTTGTACCTTTCGGATTATAAAAGCGTCGAGGTATTAGTCCACTTTACGACGATCTTCATAAAATGTCCTATAAACGGGAAGATTTCAACGATAGCCTCGCCCAGGACGTGCGGGCGGTAGACAATCGGGAAGAACGGTCGTGGGGAATTCGGGATGAGAAGAGGGGCTAGTAAAGGATCACGCTCACGTGACCGGGATCCGTCACGTCGGGGGTGGCTGGCATTTTTCTCGGCGCGTAGCATTTTTCCTCGGGCGGGGCTGGTTGTACCTGTGCCAGAGAGTCCGGCGTAATAAATATCCGGGAACAGGACGAAGGGCGTAGCGGCAAGTGGGAGGAGACGGGACGGGCGGCCTAGCACCTTACCTGGCTGCCAGACGATGTCTGGCCCGCGATTTGCGTAAACACGCTCTAATTTATGGATGCCTCGGTCTCGCTCGCTCCAGGGTCCGCGCGTGAGCCGGCCGCGCCGCCCCCGCAATTTGCGCGGGAACCCCACGGAGCGGCGGAGATTAAGCTTCTCCCTCGTCTTCCGCGTTTATTTCGACAACCCCTACTTGCGGCTCTCTATTTCTTTGCGCGTGTCACGCCGCCCTCGGTTAATCGGGCACGATGATGGAACGGCGGCGGCCGGGACACGATAATTCTTAGCGGCCGGTCGCCGGTTATCGAGGATCGGACTCGTGGATCCGCTCGTTATCTCCGCCCGATAATTCCTGGACGACAGAGGAAACGTCCGGCGAATAGAACAAAGGGACTTGCGTCGCGTCGTCCGCGATTTTTCGTGAGATAGGCACACCGGCTCCGCCGCGGCTGCAGCGGTTTCTCAATGAATTTCGTGGGAAAGAAAGGGGAGCGAGGCGAGAGAATAGCTCGGACGGATGTCGGACGGAGGGAGACAGCCGCAGGAGAGATTCGAGGCGCCGATTGGCCCGAGGAGGATCGTGTCCTTGGTCCAGGGGGCGAGAATCGACGTGACGAAGGGAACCGAGCGAACGCGACGGGGCCGTTCCGCTGTCGACCAACCGGGATACGGGATTCCTTTTCTCTCCCTTCTCGTCGCGAGGTGCAAGGTCTATGGGGTTCGCAACGGCCTACCTTTAACTCGGGCTAACCCCTATAAATCCCTTCCTCTCGGCGGACACTTTTATTCATTCCATTCGTCCGTTGCGACGATCGTCGAGATACCCGCGGGATAAAAGCGCGCTCGGATAGTTATGGGTGGGACATACCTCTCCATCGTTCTTACAGTCGCAGGTCAGCCGGCCGTAATGGTCGCAGGAGCACGGCGGATAGTCGCACCTGTTCGTCGAGTTGGTCAGAACACCCTTCAGCAGGCTGCTCGAGAATAGTCCGAGGATCAGGCTTCCCAGCACGAACTCCCGCCAGGCTGCTCCCATTTTGCGCCTCGGTTGCCACCCCTCTCGTCCCTCTTCGTCTTCCTCGCCCGGCTGACTGACTCTAGTCCCTTTTCCTCGGCCCCTCTCGCCGACGCGAACGACGACGCGTTCACGCGCACGCGATCCCAGCTGATTCCGCGCCGAGCCGACCGAGACCGCGTTGTCCCGACATGTCTGCGGCTTTCGGATTCGCGACGAATCCAATCACACTGCTCTACCACGGAACCACCGAACGACGCGATCCCCTATCCGTCGAGACGCGATCCCGTACACGTACACATATACACCCGCCACTTGGACGAACGAGAACAGGGGTCGTACTCCCTTTTCTCTATCCTCTTCTCTCGCCGGTCTATATCTTACGCCCGCGTGGTACACGGGCACGTCACTCGCGGCACTACGTGATCCTGTCGGTCATATTGCCAGCCAGGACCACCACTTTCACCGGTTCAACTTTCGACGATGCGACAACTCGGTTCGTCATCCGAGAACCACCCTGTCGAGCACTACGATGTCATCGTCGTTGTTTCACGTCGCTCGAACGGAAGCATACCCGATCGCTCCCACGACGATCCCCGCGGCGCTCAACATCTCACCGCCGCCACCGCGGATTTATCTATTTCCTCGCGAGCACGCCGGACCTGCTGGAAGAACGACAGAAAAATGGTCAGACCCCTCGAACCGCCGACGCCGCCGCAAACCGCCCCATCCCCACGAAAAGCGGATTCTAACGATTCCTTTTTTCCCTCCCCGCGCACGCCCCCCCGCGCCCCGCCGGCCGGGAGATTTTTCGTCGACGCGCGGGCCTTGGTTTGATAAATCGAGCCACTCCTGCCCGACGTCGTTATCGTCCCGTAATGTATCTCCTCCATACGTAATCGCGAATATAGCTTTTTTCCCCGCTTTCTCTGCCCCGGCATTCCCTCTATTATTTCATTTATACGCCCCGTCCCGCTCGCGGATTTTCGATTCCACCCGGATAGCACGACCGTGCGACGTTCTATCGCCGGTACCGGTGAATCACTGGCGCGATGGAAAATCCTCGTGATCTCGCCGCGACGACAACCCCGTAATCTATCGCGACAATGCCGCTCTCCTTCTGCACTGTGTACCCTCGCATGACTAATTACGAACGTTCCGCACGTTATTGGCGACGTTGTCACATTGTGACTTTATCGGAACCAGGACAAGGGTCGTTCTGTTCCGAACGGTTTTCTTGAAATTCGCGCTCTAATAAATACGAGATTCTTCGCTTGCGAGGTGGAACGTTCCTCCGAGGGAACGTGTCTAGGTGGCTTTCGATTTTCGTGAAGCATCAGCTAAAAGTGATCCTCGCGGATATTCGCTATTCTTTCCGTAGTACGCGTTGAACGTTTCGAAACAATTCTCAATCGCAAAATACTGCTCTACCTAACGCGTTTCTCATTTTCGACTACCATTTCCACCCGTTCAACAGGATCGGTCAATAAGAAAAATACGCGTCAAGTATTTCCCTTAGCCACTCTCCTCTCTTTCATCACAATAGATTGCTGTCGCTTTTTGTTCCCTTGTTGACAGAGGTCCAAGGTCTTGACCCTTCCGGAAGCTAATTACCGGGAAGTAATTCGGAACGCCGCTGGGAAAGGTTTCTGCTAGATTTCGATCGCTTAGTCCCCATTCACGGGCTCGGTTAATTCAGCAGGCCGCGTTGCACGGTTCGCTCGCGCGAAACAAGGTGAAAGGTGGAAGAAACGCGCTCGATATTTCATTTCGCATACTGACCGAGTTGCGCGGGCGTCACGGGGTTTTATTAAATTCGACTGATCTGCATTTCGAAACCGGCGCTAGCGTGCTCCCTTCGACGGCGAATCGGTTCCATCGCGTTCCGTCGGTCGATACCGTTCCCGAAGTCGAACAATGCACTCCTTCCACCGGCCGCGATCGTAGGCTCGCGGTTCTCGATCGTTGGCGCCGCCCGAGGCGAGCGGAACCGCGTCATTCGCGTGCCTCTTTCTTGTTCTTAGCGGGCAACAATTTTTCCAGGCAGACGCGTAGCACGCGAGCCCTCGTTTAATTGCTACCGGCCGACCGTTGTGCAATTAGAAAGATCAAACTGTCGCGGATCCGGTCCCGTTACGAGCCGGGTCTACCGCCGACCCGCCGCGAAGAGTCGAAATGAAATTTGATTTCGAATTCACGTCCGCCGACTGGACGCGTCGATCGAAAGTTTCGGCAGTTTCCCGGCGAGCCCGACGGGAAATTTCGCGTGGCTAATTACGCGACATGCCAAAGCCGAGTGCTCGCGGGATGTACTCATTTTTCGACGGCATTTTTTGCGGACGTTCCCAGTCGCATCAAGTTTATTTTCCCCGAATGTTTTAATCATATCAGACGCGCGATATATTTTCCGCGAGACTGAAACGTATATGAATCGAAAAAATCTGCTCGAGCTCTCGGTGATATTCCCACTGGCTCTCAACCCTCCGATTTCCTCGAACCTCGATCAACTTCCAGAGAACCGATTACAATGTCGGCTGTCTTGTTACCGTTGGCAGGGGTCAATCAATGCTCGAACTTCTTTCATCGCGATTACGTATTCACCTTTCGCGGACACTCGCGTCGCCGCGGTTGGTCGAATGGAAATCGACGCGCGGAAAAACGAAAAGGGGGGAAAGCGGCGGGCGCGCTACCGCGTCTCGTAAAATGCAACGCGTCATGTGCTTAAGCGCGGCGAGGTCGCGCGCGTCATCGACGCCGTGTCGTGTCGCGTCGGAATCGCCTTGGCGTTCCTTTTCTCCGGCCTCCCCTGTGGAACACGTCCGTTCATTAAACCGCAATTTCGCGGCATTCTCGTCAGCGGGCCGGGTCGCCGGGTGTCACGGCGACGCACGTGTCGCCGACGTTTTTGCAGCCGTCGCGCGCGAGCGGCCGACAATGCGGTCGCCTTTAAATATTGCAGTGTTTAACCAACGCGACGCGCGTCCCGAAGAAAGGGAAACGAGCGGGAAAGAAAGGAAAGAAAAGAAAACTGTGGCGCTGCCACCGGTTCTTTGGCCGCGCGACACGGAAGCCCGGCATCGATTCGCCAGCGACGAGTAGCGGTCCGCTCTCGGGCACGCTTCCCTCCGCGGATTTCCGCGCGGGATTCCGTCGAACGCCGAAAAATGATTCCTCCCGAACGCGTCGCGTCGCGGCGGATCGGACCGACGGAGACGAAGAAAGGGGATGATCCGCGCGGACCAATGCACAAAGGAACACCCCCCCGGCGAGGCTCTTGGCCGTCGTTTTTAATGAATCAAGTTTCCTTTCGGAAAGGGTCCTCGAGGAGGAAAAGCGCGAGATGCTGCTCCCGCGAAAGGAGCGACGACGCGAACGAGAAAGTCCGCCCAATTCGAGCGACATGGAAGAGAATCCTTCCTTCGCGCTCTTAATTCCTTCCGATCCTTTCTGCTCCGCGCCCTTAGCGATCCCAGGTCAGGCTCGCTTTCGGCGATATCAGGAAACACGACGGCGAACGGCCGTGCCCCGTTGATCGGTTTAACGAGCGACTCGATTGTGTTGCTTCGAGGAATTGACCTCTTAGCTTGTAACGTGTCAGACTCCCTAACGTATTCTTCGACTCCCTTGAATTTCGACGATGTTCTTCTGTGATCTGATAATTATGGTTTAGACGTAGGAATGGAATATGGCTAGAATTTGTCTGTTTTTTCGGTGAATTGTTAATAGCGAAGTCGATCGTAGTTGAGAAATAAATCTCAGGACGAGGGGTTGAAAGGCTTTAACGCGTCATCACGCTCGTCGACGGGGTCTTCGTTAGTCTCCCCCTCCCCGCGTCTCCTGTCGCTGTTTGTTAATAAACGTAATTATATTTACGCGTCGCGAGGCGCGCAGGTGAAACCTGTCGGGGCCTCGGCCTTCGGATTTTCGTTCGAGCACGCGTTCACCTTCAACGGAGGAAATTCGTTCACCTCTTCTGTTCGAGCATCTCGACGGTGCAGCGAGGAACGTTTCTGAGGAATCACGCTCAGCGACTCTGAAGAGTTTTCGTTGATTAGCTTCGGAGAAACAGGCTGGCGAATTTCTTTCGCGAAACCTTGGAAGTCGGGCGTTTCGGATGTTTCAGCTTGGAGGTTTAATTATCGATTGTTGATCGACACGTTCGCTAATAAGTTCGGATGACTCGTGTATCGGCTAGTCAAATACTCGAGAGCGAAATTCCTGTCTGCCAGAATAGTCGAGTTCTCAAGTACTTCGTCCGAATGGACCGATTAAAAGACGATGACGCCGTTAATCCGACTCGCGACGCCTTTTATCGTGATTTCGAGCCTAACATCTGGTACGAACCGATCGCTACGAGCACTCAATGAGGGGCTACATCATTAAACTCTAAACATAGCTAGCAACCAACTTAGATGGACCATCGCGAACTTGTTACCTCTAATCGCGCACGTTTGATAAGGATTAACGAGAATCGTCGTTCGACGTTTCTAAATCGTTCGACTGGTTTACGACTGATCTACAGTTTATCATCCTCCTTCACTCGTGGCGCACGGTGGAACGATGTTATTTATACAATCCCGGTCGTGCGAGTCGCGTTCAATAAAATCCCCGAAACTCGCGCGAAAAACACGGGAACTTTCCCGGTTCATGGGGCATCGATGTCGGAGTCACGTTTCAACCGATCGGCACGAACGGGCGAAAAAATAACGGCAGAGGAATCGCGCGACCGATTACGAGCAGCAGCAGCCCGCTGCCGGCTCTATCTTCCGAATCCGCGCGTTCTTCGGCGTTCCCGATTTTCCCCCGGGGCCGATCGACACATTCGGGCACAAACGCGGCCGAGCGTGAGCAATTAATTGGCCACCGGCAACGGGCGCATCGCAGTTGGTTTCTGAGCGACACGCCGGCCGGGACGACTAACGAACAAACGAACCGCGTCGATCCGGGCCGGGGGGCGAGCGTACATACGTAACGAGGAAATCGGAGCCGAACCGGCGGGCGAGCTAGGCGGCTGAAAAGAGGGAAAATGAAGAAGAACCCGAGCGGAAAGGCGAACGAGAAAGAGGAAGGAACGCGCCGGGAAACACGCGCGAATCATCGGAGCGTGTCCGTGGCGTCGATCAGCTGGCGATCGATTGATTAAACATTTCGTCACGCTTGATTTGCCCGCGGCTAATGATATTCATGTATTCGGATCGGTTGTCGCCGGTATTCCGCCGATTCTCTTCGGCGACACGCGACGATGAGCAGACGCGCGAGCAAATCGCTTCCTATTACGTGACCCCCACCACCCCCGTTCCCGTCGAAGACACTTCGCCGTTCGGAGTACACGCGACGCACGCTCGCACGCGGAACCTCGACGGAATATGTATTCGAGTCGCGGAGCGAATCATTGCGTTAACCCTTGCCTTGTAATATCGGAGTGTTGGCGAAGACTTCGATTGGAATTCGATGAACTTGAGTATAATTCAATCCTTCCGAGTTCAAATTGGGTATTCGTTTTTCGCTAACACCAGCGGACGGGTCAGAATGAGTCATTCATGATTTCTTCTTTTTATAGTTGTTAAACAGATAATAGTAGTTTCTCTGAGTAATTATTAGAGAGATTGATGCAGCGACGCGCAAACTGAATTGACGATCAATCAAAGTCTGAATGGATGCACTCTTGGAGTTCCTACTTCCTTGAGTCAATTTAACTGCTCGGTAGTCGTGTTAATTAATATACTTCGGAGGAAGCTTGGATGTATGCATCTAGAATTCTTCTCTTTTTTCGATAAATTATTAGCGACGAGGTAGCTTCATTACCCACGGTTCAGAAAGGAATCGTAAAGCAAGGGGTTAATCCGCCCCTACGCGACGTACGGTGGCACGATGGGAAGGAACCGCGCGTTCGCGAGCGAAGAACACCGTTTCATACGTGTCTCGTTAATAATTTAATACGTCTCGTCACAGCGAGCCTCGAATTTACGAGCACGAAGCACGTGAAGGGTTCGCCCGGAGCTTTTGATAATCGTATTGATCACTGGACGCCTGGTTGCCGCGGTTTATGCATTATAATGTCGATGCACTTACTTAATTGGAAGCTTCAGTAAACCGTGCCGAGGGTTTTTTCGAATTTCTCGATCAACGATACGTTCAGCGCGGAGGGCACTTTAACCGTTAACTTTCGTTCCGCCGCACGCGTGCCGTGTAATTACAGAATCGTCGAAGAGACGTGGAAACGGATTCCGCCGTGAATCGAGTTCAACCTTGTTCCGTTCAAACGACGCACGGTTTCATTTCGTAATTGAAATTCCCATCCGGCGAGGGGTCCATAAATAATACCGAGAATCCGCCGCTTCGTTGTCAGACGATTTTATGAAAATTGGCAAGTGTAACCGGCTATTTTCATTGTCGCGAACCAGTGGCCGAGCATCAACAAGCGAGATCTATGTTAAATTACGTGTACCGTCGTATCGGACCCTATAATCGAACAATCGCACGAATAATTACACGTCTCAGTGTCCGAGAGGCACACGAAGAAAGATTGATCACTTTTAGATTTCCTACGACGTCGCCCGTAAAAGACAAACATTCCGATTTCCGCGATAAACCGAACAGGTTCCGCGCGTCATTTCGCTCGGGACTGTCCCCTGGTTTGGGAGGGTTAAACGAAAACGATTCCGGCACCGTGTAACCCTTGCCTGCCGCCAACCCCCGGCTTCTCCGTCTTTATTTCGCGACTTCTTATCTCAGTTTCATAGTTACCGGCCGCGACTTCTGCGAAGGTAGAGAGCGATTGTAATTTCCAGACGGCGATAAGGGTAAACGAGAGCTCCCGCGGCGAGCTTCGATCGCGGAGGACGCCGCTGGGCCGAGGGGAGGGCGGCGCGGGGCGAAAGTTCCCCGTGTAGGGGGATTAAGATCGGATATCTGGAACTCGGCCCGTTAGCTCGCGGGACAACGCTTAATCCCGCAATCACGGCCGAGCTTTTGTTTCCGATACGACGGAGGCCGGTTAATCGTTTCGAGAAAAACCACCACCCCCGCCGGTTAAGGGTCGATTCGTTGCCGGCCCTCGAACGACGGTTTCCTCGGGGGAATTCGAGGCGAGAGACGGCCGCGGCGGCTCTATCGTTTCGAAGGGGCTGACGCGGATCCTGAATTATGTATAGAAACGACCTGCCGCGGTTGCGGCCCGTCCGAAAATGGGATTTCGAGAGCCTTCCTCGGGGTCGTAACGGGGAATTTTTCGGCGGCGACGCTTCGGGACGAATGATAACGCCGTATAACGAACGAGCGTGAAGGATCCAGCGTTGATAAGAAGTTTAATGGAATTGAGTGACGTTATCGCGGAGAGAGTTCGCTGCGTGTAAACGGATTTTCTTTGGAATATTCGTAACTGTTAACCCGTTAATCTATGGTAGAGTTGGAGGGTTTCGAACAGTATTTAACAAATGCAAATGTTGCTTGATACTCTCAAGTTTCAGTGAAATCTTACTGTTGTAACTGCGACCGATTAGAGTATATGTAGATAGAACGAAGGTGGGATTTGTTTCTTATTTTAATGAGTATTGAAGAATGAAATGTATCGAGAGTAATTACGAAAAGTCATAGTGCAAGTTAATCTACTTTTTGAGAAGCAATAATTAGTAACATATTCTTTAAATGGAATGCTTCTTTGGGTCAATCAGTCCGCAGCTTGTGACGGAGAATTCGATTATCTAAGAACATTAAGCAACACCGGTAGCGTTCCTTCGTAGAAAACCATTCATCGATCATTATCCGATAACCGTTACGATACGAAGACAATGACACCGGAATCATTCCGATCTACCTTCCGAGCGCGTTTAATACGATCGATCCGCGGCACGACGAGATTCCGATCGGACCCCGCGCGCGGCGGCTTCAAACGTCCCGAGCGCATTAATCCGCGGTAAGTGGCGGCAACGACTATCATTCCCAGCTCGACCCACTTTAATTAACGTCCGATCATTCGACTCGTCCCACGAATCATACGAATAGTCCATTGTCCCCTCTCGAAGGAGACATCGAGCGAGAATGCGAAACAGAAGCCGCGAGGTCTCGGCTCGTCTCCGACGCTCCCAATCGGAATTCCGTCGCGCGAGATCGAGGCGCCGGGAAAAGTCGAGCGGAAGATGCGAGAAGATTTCGCGTGGAGAAACCGAGGAACTCGTAGACATCGGAAACCGATGCGGGACGGCAGGCTGCAGCTGCGGCAGAAAAATTGTTGCCGGTGCAGGTCCGGGGAGAGATCGACAGCTGCGGAGCCGGTCGACGCATCTGGTGCAAACAATTTACGATACGTCGCCGGTCCGTTTACTGTGAGCGTTCCTTCGCCGGGAATTATTATTACGAACGAGTCTCGACGCGAGAGACGAAAATCGAGAACAACGTCGGAGGGAAGCGTACGAGGAGGAAACGAGCGGCTAATTTAATTGACGCCCCCCGGAGCAGGTTCCTCGAGGACGGGCCTCAGCCGGCTGACAGCCGGCGGGGCGCGCGACGCACGCGGCCGCTCCGCACGCACGCACGCACGCACGGAGACGTGCCACGTGGGAAATCATGCGTTACACCGAATCCTAACGCCGATGTCCGCCGGACGCCTGGTGTCATCGTATCCCCGTCCGCGGGCACGGCTCGTTTTCGCGACGCCGGTGGTCCCGGGCGGACGCGAGACGGACGCGACAGCCCGCGCTGTGTCGCGGCCCCACAGGCACACCCACTGTTCCCATCGTTCGCGGAACAGATTTCGCGTCCTATCGGCGGTTACGCAACGAGGTATCCCTCCCTCCCTCCCCCGTTGACGAGGATGTTCCGTGTGCCAGTCGATCGAAGGTCAGGCGTTCTCCGGTGTTCCAGTAACGCTATGGATCCTCGCGGCGAACACCGGCTAGAACGCCCGTGTAACCTTTCGATCGCGTGATCCACCGGTGAATGATTTTTCTCCTTCACTGGGTACCGAAGCGCGCTCGCGCTGTCTCCAATCCCGGAGACAGGCTCCCGTGCCCGTGGACTTTGCTTTTTCGTTTTTATTCTGTCGGTTGTGTAACTCAACACTGCCGGCGACGCTGCGCGGATCGCAGCTGTGGGGACAGAGGACGGAGATGGGCCACTGTCGACGAGAGATTTACCTCGTTGTTACGATCGAGTGTACTCGCGACGCGACGCTGACGACGCGCGAACAGCAACTGGCCGCCTTTCGAATTCGCGGCTGGTTTGCACCTCGACGTCGGTTATCGCGCGACACGAGCACCCCCCTCCCGGCGCTCGCTCCCCACCGCCGCCTCGTGATTCTTCCTCCTACCCCGTACTGTCTCCACGCTTCTCTCTCGCTATCGGCCTGATTCTCTTCTCCGCCGCCTGTACCCCCACCGAGCGGCAAGTGGACTACCCTCCCTCGCGTGCTTTTCAGTCGGTCTCTTGCCGTTCGTGGTCCACGTTCCTCCTTGGCCCCTCGGATCTTCTTTCCGGGAGCCGACTGTTTTCGAGTTGCGAATTCTGCTGTGCGGAGACTAGTTCGTTGGGCAGACGGTTCGATCGGTTGACAGCTGTTGTTGGTCATTGGCCGACGTAACAATTGATATTAGGTTTACGGATATTTATTGTATGCTTGATTCTACTGATAGGGAAATTCATGTTCGTTGGCTCGGATTTTGGAAGTTGGATGTCCAAAGATGATCGAGATACTGATGTTTGCATTAATCAGATGACGTAAATGTTTATGAAACGGTGTTTGTAATATTCAGGACTGAAATCGACGCGTTTCGCGGACCTAGCGTTGTCTGATGGGATTCGCAGTCTATCCGTTTGAATCGCGATGCTTTATCAATTGGAGACGCGACGAGATTGAGGAAGAGCTTAGCAGAGTCGATTAGAGCGATTCGAATGAATTAATGTTCGCAAGTTTGTCGATATTAATCTTTGTAACGTGACTCGCTGGATTTCTCTTGTCAAGATAGAGTCTTAATATAGATTTCCGATGATTAGCGGGACTAACCTACAAAGCAAAGATCGCGATCACGTCATTCAATGTATCCTTCATACATTCAGCCAACTATTGAAGTCTGTACTCTCTGCCACGAGATTCTGTATTAACCCTTTGAGTCCTGAATGCTCCCAACGGAAACGTTCCTTGCACGGAATACTTCCTTGCTCATCTGATCGATGAATTATGTTAATTCAAGTTATAATTTATTCGAAATTGTCATTCCTCAGTTTCACCAAATTCTTAAGAAACATATATTACGACTTTCGCTGGACGCATATGTGCGTCCACAGCACTCAAAGGGTTAACTACGAAACTTTCCCATCTACTGATCAAGTCAATGCATCTCTATTAACCGCTCTAAGCCTTTCCCCCGTAGCGTCGCGTTACAATCGTTGTATACGCCCCCACAACACTTAAAGGGTTAACTACAGAACTTTCTTACCTACAGATCAAGTCAATGCATCTCTATAAACCGCTCTAAGCCTTTCCCCCCGTAGCGTCGCGTTAGAATCATTGTATACGCGCACACAACACTTAAAGGGTTATCTCAGAAACTTTCCTATCCGTAGATCAAGTCAATGTATCTCTATAGAACGCACTAAACCTGTCCCCCCGTAATGTCGCGTTAGAATCGCTGTTCAAACTGCGCTCGCGAGGTCAGCCTATCGTCGAACAGGATACTTTTCATCTGTTTTTCGCGTGCGTCAAATCGATCTGCCCTTGCACTCCTCGAGTCACGCCAGCCGGATTTGTCGGCGCCGCCTCTCTCCGCGCGGTCCTGTCGCGTTTACTCGTTTTCTCTCGCGGCGCGTTCGCTGCGGCGTACCGCCGGCCCTCTCGCATGAAATATCCGCGCGTAAACGCGGGTCACGTATCGAGCTATGCCAACAATGTTCCGCGGGCCGCGCAAACTTCTGCGGCTACGCGCGAATGCAGGCTCCCCGTTGTTCGGGAACTGCGAGACCGCGTCCGCGATACGTTTTCCCTCGCGGCCGCAAAAGCTGCGCCGATCGCAGTTGATCGAATTAGCGGGCCGCGTTTAATGGGATACGCTTCGGCCGCCTAGTTTTCGTCTTTTCACTTTCGATCGTCTGAAGAGTGATTTGGAAACTTGTAGACGGTTGAAACAAGTGGACGGTTTTCGCGCTGCAATGCGTCGATGAGAAAGAAGGCACATGTAAACCTGGTTAGGTTTAATAAGTTTTCAGGCCCACCTATTACTCACTTTTTCAATTTCGATTGTCTGCAGAACGATTTTGAAACTTGTAGATGGTTGAAACAAGTGGACGGTTTTCGCGTTGCACGGAAACTTTCTGTTTAGGTTTACTAAGTTTTCACTTTGTCACTTTCGATCGTTCGAAGAATGATTTTCAAATTTGTAGATGGTTGAAAGAAGTAGACGGTTTTCGCGTTGACGAGAAGAAAGACACTTCTGTTTAGTTTTATCAAGTTATCGTCGGCATTTGGCTAATTTTCAACGGTGTATTATATGAGGGAGTAATCTTGCATGCACGTTGGCTATTACGAGATTTGTCACTATGATTGTCTTGTCCACTCCGTGAATCATTAGAATAATCTGTTTATTAAAACGAGTTGGATGCTTCGTTTCGCTGGGAATGTAGGGATTTTACTGTCTAAATAGGAAAACTCATTAGCCAGGAAACGAAAGTTCCACCGGGCTTATTAAGAATTAACTTTTTTTACTCTGGCAGTTTGTAATTCGCTTAACAGCTTTCGTAACTCGGGTTGAAATAATTTTCATTGTCAGTTACGGGAAAGATGCTCTTCGTTTCCCTTTCAGTAGAATAATTTATTGAATTGCCATCGTTATTTTCATTCAATCCACGTTGAAAACATTTTTAATTGGAGTATCTATTCCGCGTTGCGATATGCTCGTAGAATTTTTCTGTTCCAATCTATATGTGTTCAGGATAGTGTGTACAGAACGATAACGATAAGTAGACAGCTGACGTTATACGTCTATAATTATTTCCGACAGAATTTCAATTAAGTTTTTCATACACTTTTTTAATTTGTCAAGAACGTCGCGCGAAGAATCACACACCTGCGTGCTACTTGTGTCAATACAAAAAACCCGAAAAAAATCTACATTTGCATATGGATGGGCAATTCATTGATAAAAGAAACACTGACTCATTGATTTTCAACACACTGTCAGCGACACTTACGTGATCGCAAGTTAACGAGTTGCTTCATTTTTCACACTATTCTTCAACCGAGCATCGATTATTCCAGTGAAAAAGAAACAAAAATTTAACTAGGTAAAAATTACGCTTAGACATATTCACCACAGAATTTATATAACAGAGAACAATAAACAAAGGCACAATTTTCACTCAAATTTAATAGATACCTCCCTTATTCATCAAACGTAATACAATCCTTCACACAAAAAAAAAACAAATTCTCGTTCATCGTAAATTAGCAGTTCGTACAGAAATAAATTGCACGCTCCAACGTTTCCGCCTCATTGCGATTCAACGCTATTATTTCATCGATCGGATCGTCCCCTTTTCATCGTACTCTCGCTTTCTCCGTGTCGCGTATGCGGACTCCTTATCAGCCGCGACCGATAAGCCGCGATAACGCCGTTGAATCTCGAATCATTCGCGACACCGATTGCTATTTTAAGCGATCGTTGAACGTTGAAATATTTTTTCGAACCGCGGCGCGATGGGATTTTGAACGTGTTTCACGTTAGAACGACCCGCCGGGCACTTCCATCGTTCCTCTATCACCTGTAGCGTGTATCCATTGAAACGCGATGCTTCGAGCACCATTGTAAGGAGAAAGGAGTAAAAATTGATTTCATTCAGCCCGCAGCGTGGAAATTGAAAAAGCTCGCGCGGATAATGCGATGGTCCCGATATCGGGATTCACAACAAGAGAGTCTTTTCATTCAAATTATCATTCGATTTTAATCGGTTCGACGCGTTTCAATTACGAGACACGCTCTTTTCGATGTCTTCGAATTACTGCTTTCCCGTTCCAGAATTAACTGATGAACTAATTAAATGATGCAACCGTTTGTACACTGCCGTTGAAGCGAGGAAAATATGATGCATCCTTTCGCTCGCGATAAACGTATTTTAATCTTCCAAGCTAAGAGACAAACAACTACGCGTATCCGAGGGAACACGGTAATCAATGCGAATCCGCTTCGCTTTTTCCGAATTTTCGTTTTAATTCGCGAACCGGACGCCCGATTACGCACACGGGCACCGAAATAATCCGCTTTTCTATAATGGCGATCACTATTTCCTGTTCGAGTCACCTAATCCTCGATTCCCGGGCCGCAGCCGACCGTTAACGAAAGGAAGGAAAAAGGAATAAACAAAATGAAGCAGGAACAAAGGGAAATAAAAAAGGAAAAATTGTACGCGAGCGTGGGGGGGTGGATCGTGGAGGAAAAGTCGGGGAAAGGAGGGACAGGAGCCGGCCGCCATTTTTCGAAATCCACAATGCCGTTCGGTGGTCTCGCGACGGGGAAGCATACGTTTGGATTAGCCGGGTACGGACCTTCTTCCGCCGCCCACGCCACTTCTTCTCCCTCCGTTTCGATTTTCCACGTTAATTAACGGGTGATTAATTATGGCGAGCGGGACCGATAAAAAGCTTCCTCCTTCGCCGGGAAATCGCGGTATGCTGGTCAGTCAAGAGCCACACGATCATTTACCGTCCCTTACCCGTCTGTTTTTGAACCTTTTCGATCCCCCGAGCGATTTTTTTTCCCCTTTCTCCCCTCCTCCTCCCTCGTTCACCGTGATTTATCGCTCGGCAGACCGCTTTTCTTCCATGAGGATCCTTGTCTCGAGTACGCGATCGCAATCAATTTGTATTTATGTTCTCTTGAAGGCGGAAAAAGATTCGATACTTCATACTGATTGGAGAGCGGTCGCGAATTCTAAAAATCTAATCAACCCCTTGAATGAAAATAATGAGTCTCGCTCGCGCTCACCCTCTGAAACATAACTTTGTCATTTATTTTAGAAACCGCCGTGGCACGAGCAAAATAAAGTGAAGAAATTTGATCGATACTGTAATCGTTTAGTCGTCTTTGTAATAGTACACAGAGTTACTAAATGAAATAAATAGGTGAAGTGTATCGTTTAATAAGCACAACGGACAATTGGGAAAATTAATATACATCTTCGCGGTGAGATGTAGAATCGAATAAATCTATCAGAGGCTTGATAAGTTCGAGAATATTAATACTAAACCTACCGAGCAGTTAATTTGACTTTTCCAAATTCCTCAAGCAACTTCAAGGGTGTATCTGTCGACTTAGTTGATTTATAATCCACTTCGTATATTGCTAAATTTATTTCTTTAGTAACTTCTCACAGAAACATCTGTTGTCTTTTTAACCCTTTCGATACGGCTGTCTTCTGCGCATATGATTCTACTGAACGGCCAGTTAAAACGGGAATGTACATTTTATCGAGGAATCTAATACATTATAAATATTTCGGTTTGAGAAATTGTTTAATAGTTTAATTCCCCGTGATAAATTTGGAAACGAGGATACACACATAAACCTACATCACACGATTCACAACAATAATGAGTTATTTACAGAAATATCAATGGGTGACTATAGTCACTGGTAGTATAAGGGTGAGCCTACAATGATGGGTGACTATAGTCATCAGTAGTATCTAAAGGGTTAACACCAAGTTTACGGAACGCGTCAAATTGACGCATATTGGATTTTAGAAATATTATTTTGTAAATGTTTACGCCGATTTTGATTGATGCGATCACACTGACATGTACCCCGATTACCTACTATCGAATCTCCAGTTTCCACAATCTAAATAAACGAGGATCAATTCTTTTAGGAATAATAGAATGAAGTGTACAATAAATGCCCGTAAACCTAGTGTTAATAATTACGAAAAGAAGAAACCAGGAATGAGTGATTTTGACCCGTCTGGTAGGTTTAATGTTAAATACATAATTATCGTTACTCCAGCAGCACAGGTTTCTACGAGTTGAAAAGGAAGGCTTCAAAAGATTCGAAACTCCTTGAATTTTTACAGACGAACGGCTGTCGGCGCCGCCGCGCGTGGATCGCTCGCGTTCGAAACTCTCGTCGGCGCTCAAAACGAACCCGAAATAATCCGAATTTCCATAAACATTCGCCGGCTAATAACCACCGGCAACTTCCCCGAGTACCAAACGATTAACCGTAAACCACAAAAGCCTGCGCGTCCATAAATCATACGCGCGCCGTACGCGCGGCGCATCTCTTCAGCATCCTAAAACGCTCGTCACTCGCACTCGACGCGTGAGAACTTTGCCCGCTCGTCTACAATATCGTTCACTTTCCACGCCGGGCATAAATTTCATTCTAATTCCGCCGTGTTCCGTAGCTCGGCCGCTGTAGCAACTTTCGAAATTGTTAGCATTTCGCAGCCACGGGCGAGTTTTAAGTTCCGGTCCCTCTTCCGTTCGCGAACATTTCTGCCGGCGAACGCTGACTGAGCACGCGTGCTCGCGAATTTCTGCGCGTCCCGCGTTCAATTCTGCGAAATATCCAGTCGCGAAAGTTTTTATGTGTCCCCGTGTAATCGCGAATTATCGCGTTTCGTTACTTTGGCTTCGCGTTCGCCGGAGTTACACGGAAATGGAACTTCTGCGCGATTTTTATGCGAACACGAGCGTCGAAGTATATCGTTTAGTCCTTTTCATTGGGGGGCTCCGGAGAAGAGTCGTTTAAAATTTGTCATTACGGACCGCGAGGTTTTGGTATTAACACGAAATTTGTACCTATTTTATAAACGTTATTTGGTAAATGCTTCAGACGATTTCGATTGATCCAATGAATTTTCTAAATCTAAATTCATGAATATCAACTTTTCTAGGAACAATAGAATAAACTTTGCAGTAAATTCCCGTAAACCTAGTGTTAAATATAATATAACTTTGATATCTTTAATCGATAGAGAACAGTAAAATACATCTACGAATTTCCTTTTCATGCGCGTATCATTTATTTAGATGTTAATATGCTTCTATTAAGATTACTTCGAGTTGCTGGTAATGTCAGCGAGAAAAAGCTTCGAGTACAAAGGGTCAATATAGGAATTGAAGTTTAATTTGAGTTTTTGGATTTCGCAGAAACCCGAAATTGAATTACACTTTTCTATTTTTACATAAAAGAATTATAAATGGTGCGATCGTTCCATTTGTCCATTTCTAAGTAGGTAAAAATAAAAATAAAAATGAATAATCAAAAGGGAAACAAAGGAATAAGCTTAACCCTTCGAAGATTCTTTGAAAACAAAGCCTTCAACGGATGAAGTTACGCGTCAACTGCTTAATTAATACAAAAAAAGGAAACCACGCGCTGATTAAATCATTTGTCTGCGACTTGGTCTTCCAAACACGAAAATTTCATCTCGCCGAAATGTCAGCATCCGTCCTCGAAGGGTTGATTTGATTCCACGGACCGATAAGCTGGCACATTCAGTCGGCGTAACGAAGCGCGATCGCGTCGCTTGGGACTAAAACGGTTAAACATATTTTAAGTATATTCCGAACGCGAGTAACGTATGAATTTACTTCAAAAGAAAGTTGATTTTTTCCGTTCTGTTCACGTTACACTGTGCATTCTCGCGAAAGTGATCTCGTTCTTCCGCCCGTTCCCGGAGCGACGCAAAGCGGAAACAACAATTTACACGGTTCCCTTGGCCCCGAAATCCCTGAGAAGTTCGGTTTGATCTGTCAGCGGAATAAGCTGTCCCGGCAGGAAAAACAGTCACGATATCGTGTCTCGGGCTGCTCCCTCTTTCAGCTCTAACAACTACAACGCCGCGCCTTTTATCATTCTGTCTGCGCGTCAGGAATGATACGCGTCCGCTCTAAAGCCTCGACAGAATCTGCGCGCCCGGTATTTCAAACTGAGTCCCTACGTAATCGTGATCCTGTTTTATGTATTTTTTTTTTCGCTTTTAATCCTGCGGCTGTCGCTCGTCGAATTTCATTGCTGCCAACGGTTCAACCAATTTCTGGTCGGGCGCAGCGCTGCTGGCGAGATTCGCGCGTGTTGTTATACCTTCGCCATTCAAACAAATAACGTTTCCATTAAATTTTTGTTTTACCACTCGGGTAATTTGCAATTAATCCGTTATTTCTTATTTGGACGCACGCAAATGCGATAGTAGTGGTCTTGAGAGCAACAACCTTTTGTTCCTTTGCATTCCAATTCGGATCCGGATTGAAATTCTGATCCGGACTCTCAATTATGATGGAACTACTTTACTATCAATAATTCATCGAAAATAGAGGAAAATTCTAGGTACGTCCATGTTTGCTTCAAAGTATGATTGATAATAGAAGAATAATTCACTCCGAATTGAAAAGAATTGGTTAATATTTATCCTCGTTAAATTCTCTTCAAAATCTAGACAAAGTTTAATGACCCAAATTTCTTCTACCGTGCTTATGTTAAAATCACGATAAAGTATCAGCACACCACTGTGCATCCACGATAATCCCTAGAGTTTTAGATTGACATCGCTGTAGCATCTCCACGTTCAAAGTACGTCTACAAAACCACACTTCATTGAATCCCCTACCACCACAAAAACAACAGTACAATAGAGAAGAGTACCAACGAAAAGGATCAAATTATCAAGTAAAAAAGAAGACTCGAAGCTCCACAATAAACGATCAACGTCCACCAACCCGCAACGCTCGCGATCACTTCAATCAATTAACCTTCAGCGTTATTACAAAATCATCCGCCCCTAGTTTCCATGCGAGCCAACCCTTAATCCCTCACGTCTTCCGAGGAACATGCGAGTGCATGCTCTACCCCGTTAAAACATCGACCAAAGGCGCGGTATAAAAATACGCGGAAGTCTTTTGCATAATTCAGAGTCGGCAAAGTGGCCGTAAGTGGTCAATTAATTTCATCCTGTAGGGTCAAGCATCATCGCCTAACCGCTGGCCGCCTAATACGAGTCGCCCCTGCGACCGTAATCCGCGTGTATTTCTCATCTGGTATCAATCGGGCTCATTCTTTATTCCCATTTTCACGCTGTACTTCCCTCTCCCGCCCTATCGCGCTCGCCCCTTGTCCCCTATCGACTTCCGGCCCGTCCTCGACCCTCCGTCGCGAGCAACCTCGCCCCGGAATCTCACGCGAGCGATCGCCGCTCGACTTTTCACCTTCAACTTTCGCGGGGGTCGCGATAAGCGGGCCCGTTTTCGATGATCGATTCGTCAAGACACCGCCGGCCGGCTCGTTCGTCCGCGACGCCGGTTTCCGCCGGAAGCCAGCTCGCCGCCCCTTTCGGCAGGGTAAAATATCGGGACACCGTCCGCAGCGCGAAATTAATCGCGGCCACCGCTATTTCCGATTTCCGGGCCAGCGATCACGCGCGCCCATGAGAAATTGGCTTGATCCCATCGGTAATTATTTCCATTAGTATCGCGCGGCTATCTGAATACCGACCGCGCGGGATTGTTAATTAGGCGGATCAATTAGGCGACGGAACCGCCGTCGGCGTCCGCGCGATTTTTGATTCCGCGTGGCAGTTTCTGCGATTTTAAACGTCACCGACGTTTCTCGATTACTCAACACTGAAACTACCGAGCAGTTCAATTGTTTCGAAATTCCTCTATGGAAACTCCGAGAATGACTATGAGTGATCATCTAGACTATCGTTGATTTATAATCCAGTTCGCATATTGCTAAATTTCTTCAATAATTTCTCAGAGAAACATCTGTTGTCTTTTTAATAATTGCAAACAGAAGAAATCAGGATGGGTCATTCTGAGCTGTCTAGTAGGTTTAGTGTTAAACACAATCGTAACATACGAGATAACCGATGTCGAGTAAAAGTATATTTAGTAATGTAAGTTGATAACAGTTCAATGCAAGGATTGTACTGTCAAATAATTAATAATTCTTCCCGCTTTTCTTTACTACGAAGGAATAACTACAAGAAAACAGTCGAAATTATCATGGCGTTCAACGCGTTAATTGAAAGGGGGTTGAAACATTCGCTGGTGTAATTATGTACCAGCGAATTATGAAATTAGCGTGGAAAGTAGCCGGAGAACAACTAATTTAAAGAACGCAATTTGTTCTTATCGCATAATTGAGTGGCACAACGATTCGAATCTCGAAGCGTGTTGGGCAACGTTCCCCGACGATCGAAGCGACTCCATTGCGTTCCGCTTGCGACAGCCGTGCCGGCGCGGCGGTTTCCTCCCGGTTGTCTTTGAAACGAGTTCAACACGGCAGCTCGTGTTTTCGAGCGCGGCCGAGCCGAGTGATTAATTCCGTGTCACGTTCGCTCGTTAAATCATAGTCCGCGGGCTCCGATCAACAAGTGTTGCTTCTCGGACGCAATGCGCAGAAACACGGCCCGTGAAAAATAGAAGGCAACAAAGAACGGCCGTGGCCGCCGGTTGGCAGGGATTCAACGGGCTGCGTCGAGCCTCTCTCGCCGATGGGAACTGAATAAGACGGTGACGAGCGACGCTGATAACGGCTCCTGTCCAGCATCCCGATAACCTGAATTACGGCTCGCCGGATGCCCTGAATGTATTCGTTTGCAATCTAGAATCCGGCTCCGCGGGGTGCACGGGAAATAATGAGGACTCCTCTCGCCTTGTTTTTCTTGACAGTTGATAACGAAGCGTTCTCGTTCTTGAATTGGAAAGACAATCGTGCAGTATGCATTTCCTTGCGGAAATCGTAGCTCGGAAGGAACGAAATATTCTGGTCAGAAGGCAGGGAACATGTTAATTTCTGTTCTATCACGGAATATTCCAATTAACCCTTCGAGTGTGGATTCCTAGTCGAAACGTTCCGAGGATTGATGAATTATGTTGATTTATACGATTGATTAAGTTGTAGTTGAATTGTATTTGTGATTTAGTTTCGCCAAATTGATGGATGCCTAGAAACGCCTATATTAATCACGTACGTGTATAACAGTCTACAGCACTCAAAGGGTTAAGGACCCTGTAATCAAGTGTCTTCGCTAAGGATCGTACAAAATTCAAGGAACTTCATGAACCCACAAGACCTTCCGTAACTCCGAGACATGCATGAAGCAAACGGACTGGTTCTCGTATCTTCTTCATCCCCAAATTTATTTACATTTCCACCCCAACTCGACAAGGGAGCGTTCACGGTAACGTCAGCTACTATACGCCTCTCAAGTTAGCTCCATCGACTTTATGTTGCACGCAGGGCCAAGGGGACTCTTCCACTTACGAAACTCAGACCAACTCGGTTTTCGACACATGGTCATCATTGGCGTGCGCCGAGGCCCTAGCTTCGTGAGTGGAAAAGTCCCCTTGTCCCAGTGCACTTTTTACCCTTTGCAGACGAAGATTCTTTAAACTATATCTTCTGCAGATTCTTTGAATTATATATCGAATGCTTAAATATTAGAGAATAAGGAAGTGTGTACCGACTTGTTGCTGTTTGAGCGGTTAAATCATTTGATTACAACTTGCAATATGTACTGATTTCTCACTGTTCGAACTGTTAAATCACTCGTTTGCAACTTAGCATTCCGAACATGAAAGTTTGATTGAAATATACACTGACTTCTTGCTGTTCGAGTAGTTAAATCACTAGTTTGCAACATAGCATTCCAAACATGAAAATTTGATGGAAGTATGTACTGATTTCTTGCTATTCGAGTAGTTAAATCATTTGTTTGCAACTTATATTCTAAATGTGGAAGTTTGATTGAAGTACGTACTGATTTCTTGCTGTTCGAGTAGTTAAATCACTAGTTTGCAACATAGCATTCCAAACATGAAAGTTTGATCTCCAAAGCGTCGACATTCAGTCACAAAGGGTTAAACCTAGGACTAACGGAGCAAACGCGAGAAACGTGTAGTAGCTCCCTAGGTCCAATCAAGAAAGAACCCCTGTCCGGTATCCTTTCCCCAGCAGTGGACCCGCTCGAGAAGAACGCGACGGTCGAACAAGAGGTTGACCTGTCGATCCTGTCGAGGGAACAACCCATCGAGATCTGCCGAGGGCAATTGGCGATTGTTCAGCGACCGGTCGTCGCTGCGGTCCGCGTCGATCTGAAAGGGACGCCGGCGTGCCGACACCATAGCATCAGCTGTTTCCCACCACCTTGTCGATGTTCTGCGATCGTCGCGAGCACGAAGGGACCAATAACTCCCGCCGTTTCGCCAAGATATTATTGTCCTTCCTCTTGGGGCCAACCCGAACTTTTCGAGCGAATGCTGCACAGAGCATTTTCATTTCCGGGTCTGTTCTCGCTCGCAGGTCGAACCGTCGTTGTTTCTCGACGCGGATGATTGGCTCGTTATTCTTCCGTTCGATTAGATTTTCCTTTTAGCCCGATCAGCAGGCAACGATTGGATTCGGGGGTGGAACACTTTTCTATTGATACTCGACAGGTGTTTTGCGAACAGCGTGATAGTCTCGGCGGTAGATTTCGATGTTGCGGGAGTAACATTGTACGTGGATAATTGATGACAACCCCCTCGACCTGCGGGAGCGAAATAATTTATAGAAATTAACCTGGCTGCCATGGAGTTTCCGTTTCTTGAATCTTTCAGACGAAGTAAGAGGCCTCCTTACTTTCGTGTTCTGCGGGAGGGCTGTGTTTAACTGTTCCACATTTCTACTGTAGGTATATACCTTGTTTCCTTATGTTACACGCCGAATACGTTTTATCGTTAGTTCTACGCCAAGTTTCGTGATTCTCGATGAGCTTCGTATCGAATTTACGGTTAGAAGTATCTTAATACGTTGACTGCCACGAGAGTTTTTCAGGATTCGTACATTACTTGTTCTATAACAAAGGCAAGTGGTACTAATGAATCATTAATGATTCCGTACCATAGTTCTCGAGTTACACCATTGTTTAGTTACTTACGTTACTAAATACTTCGATTCGATACCAGTTTCCTTGTAATTATTCTCAAGTAACCTGAAATCTCTGGTCATTTGTGACCACGAGAGTCAGCGTATTAACACTAGAACTACCAAGCAGTCAACTTTTCAAAATTCTTCTATAGAAACCCCGAGAGTGCATCTATCGAGACTTCGATCACTCAAAACTTAATTTATTACTAAAACAATTTCTTTAGAAATTCCTTAGAGAAGGATCTATTGTTGTTTCAATAATTGTAAAAGGAGAATTTAGGAACGGGTCATTTTGACCCATCTGGTAATTCCAGAGTCAAACAGATCGTACTAATTCCTCTAAAAAGAATCTCACCGAATTCCCTGAAGAAACAAGTAAACCAACGTCGGTCTCCCTCGCAATCTTCACTTGCCTCCAATTCAAATCGAACACTCTCCGAACCGAAATCGCATCTGGCAACGATAAGTCGATGTTTATAAACACAGCGTCGGTGTCGCTGAAATTTTCCCCGCGTACAATGGGAACACCGAGCCGACAATATGAAAGCATCTTCCCGTTCGTCCCGCGTCCGCGCCGCCGGAGCACGGTATCGATGATCGAATATTGAACAGTCTTTGTGGCGCGGGCGGCGCCTTTCATGTCCGGGCGTGCCCGAAAAATCGCGTCTCATTTCCCCGTCTCTTTTTAACGATCCGCTGAATATTTCAAAGGGTGCACGCGCCACGGGAAAAATTTTCGCGCTCCGCTCCCGAAAGCGGGGCGAGCAGCGAAACGAAAAAAGAAGGGGCGGCGGGAATGGAGAACAAAAATACGGGGGACAGAGCGAAAAACGCGGTGCCTTTAGTAAACGGTTGAGCCGCGCGTCATGGATTTCAAAAGATTTGCTCGCGCCAGCCGCGCGACTGCTGTCTCGTGAAAGAGAGGCTGCCGCGTCGCGCGCCGGTTAGTCGCGATCCTCTTCATCCCCGAACCGCGCCGCGACGCTGACCCAGTGCCCAGGGACGTGCTCCGCGACCCCGATGTAAAAGGGAAAGACCCCAGTTTCCCTCGGTCGCGACCGAAAACCGATTGTTTACCGACGATCAAAAAGAACGGGGAACGTTTAAGGGTTGCGCTGAATCCATTCGACCCATGCGAGATCGGAAAGGGGTGGCGAGCACGCTGGGAAAATCGCGAGGAAAGTGACGAAGGTGTTATGAAAACGCGGCGGCTCTATGGAAATTTCCGCTACCCTTAAAAATGGAACGACACCGTTCGCAAATAACTTCTATTTGCTCGTCGGTCGGGTAAAAGAATTCACCGGGGTACACCCTTTAAAACGCTCCGCGAGCGTGTGCCCGGCTTTTTGTGGATTTTCGCTTATGCCGGTATTTAGACAGTCGTTGACATTAATTCGTAGATTCTGAAACACTCCTTGTTCCCCCGCTAGCCGGCCCTCGCGGATGTTACATTCCTGGCGGCTTTGCTAACGAACGTTTAGAGTTTCCCAGTGATACCTGAATTTTCGAGTTCTCCGAACGGACGTGTATAAATGGCGGCAATGTCAGCGTACGGTTAGCGCGGCGCCTCGTTTCTCCCCGTCGAATCCGTCCGCGGAGTAACCTGACACCGGTGCCTCCGTTGGGAGCACAATGGCGGCTCCGTCTTAATGGCGTCTCCCGGAATCCGGGGAAAATGAAAGCGTACTTAAAGACATACTCAAAGAGGTTTAGTCGGGAAACCGGGGGATGCGAGTTCGGTTGGTCGGTGAACAATTGAAACTGCAACACCGGTAACCGTCGAACGGTGGCCGGGCTTTCGGTAACGATCTATTACCGAATAAAGCCGACGCGAAGTACCATTTTCACGAATTACTCTTGCCGTATACATACATATATATACGCAGACCCCGTTTAATCGAAGAAGCGGCGGAAGAACCGGGTTCCATTCGAGCTGCCCCGACAAATAAATAAACGGCCAAGAGAATCGGATTGAGTAGATCCGGCCGGACAAAGACAAATTAGATGAAGTTAGCAAGATGGAGACTCCGAGGGACACCGGGACGCTGTGTGTGCGGCTAGCGCAGGTGGCGGCGCGAGGGGGTGGGAACGAGACGAAAGGGATCGTCGGTGGACGACCGCAACGGGCGAACCCCGGAATTTCGAAGCCAGAAATTCGGGTCTCGGTAACACCGGCGGGGCCATAAGTGTAACGTTTCGAAACGACGCGCCAACCCGTCGGCCCTCGCGTCGTATTACGCCGCTTCCACCCCCGGAAGTTATAATTGTTCGCGGAGTTTCACCGCGTCCGCGATCACCCCGCGGGAGCGGCATCGCTGGCCCTCTTCGCGTGCTTCGGCAACACCTTGTTTCCGAGGACTTCGGTCGCTGATACCGACCAACGTTTTTACTTGTTGACAGGCTCGACTAGAAAGATCTGTGGTTGCTATTCTACTTTGCTAGCCTCTTAGACGCGCCACTATAGTGGCTCAGTCGCTACCAATGTATCATGTATCATGCCCAATTGTATTACTAATTATTCAAGTCAATTGTTAAAGTTAAATTATGTGTATCGTATCTTTAAGAAAAATTATAATTTAATCGTCAAGAATTTCATTCCAATGTACTCGCGTGGGGAACAGAAAATTCAGCCGTGCCTAAGAGGCTAGTAGACCACCGTCAGCTGAGAGACTTTCTCGCTTCTGCTGTCCTTTAGCTGTTTGTATGGATGTTACGGATAATGTGTTTAACGTGGGCGTTTTGTACAATGACCGGGCATTGTGTAGAATGCCCAAGTTTTTGGGCAATGTATGTAATGGACAGGTGTTTCACAAATGGCCTGGACGTTCTAGGTAATGCCCACGGTTAGGTGTTGGTTAGGTCTTGGTTAGCTGCTGGTCAGCTTACTAATTCCAAGTGCCACAGTTCTTTGCTCCAATAAATGGTCCTTTGATTAAGTACGATTATAATGACTGTATGTTGATTTTGAACAGGAGATATATTGTCTCAATAAGAAACACATTTCTTGATCTCCTTGTCAGAGCGTTTCAATACATTGACCACCCTCTGGCATTCTGTATAATGACATTTTATACATTGACTGAAACTTGTTACATTCTACGCAATGCTCTGTCAGTTTACAAAATGCTCACGTCAACACGTCGAATGCCACACGGTTTCATACCGTGAAATACACAAAATGAAACAAATATGATATTAAATCGTTCGATTGATTTACATTATTATTATTGCACGGTGATCTGGCTTAATGTCACCGTATTAGGTGGCATTATTCGTAATATAGAAATGTTTTCAAATATTAATTAATTGAGTGAACCATAGCGATTCAATTTAGTTGGTAATGGTATTACGTAACATACGTAACACCCTACCCCCGTTTCCGCGTTCTACCTTGTGCCGGTGTTCAACACCGTTTTCTACGCGAGCAGGTTTTTTGAAAATTTTCCTGCAACCTCTTGATTCATACATGTGTCACCCTAAATTCTACCCCACAGCTACCTAGTATCTTTTATATTTTGTTTCAGAATTTTACGAGATCACACTCGAGGTAATTCTATGCTACTTTTTCAGGGTGCCACCGATCAGGTTCCGCTCGATAAAAAAGAAACCTACATTCATGCAGGCATCGCTACAAGTGACGTGTCTGAGCCTTTTTTACTTTTTGTTTGCAACGTGTATCATGAAACTTTGGGAGACTCAAACCCATCACTTGTTGCGCAGGTTTCAACGTGTGTGGGGACTCTAAGATACGGGTCTACCAGAAAGTTTTACTGATGAGTCCACTGGTAGATCCTGAACGAAACGTTTCCTCTCTTCTAATCTTTTCGAACCTCTCCCTCTTTCCATTGCATTACTGGCTGCTTCAGAGTCACGAGAGGATTTCGTTTGTCAAATATTGCTACCACACGCGTGTTCGCACGTGACACTTTTGGAATTGGAATATTTAGCGTCTCGATTTATAGCCTTGGAGGTCGTCTGTGCGTACAGCACTGACTTCTAATATAAAATAGCTTTGATGGGGGTCAATTAAGAAAATTCACTTCAACAGACGTCCAGCGTCGTTGGACATCAATTATCGTTTCCATGAACATGTGACGGTGAATCTACTGTTCAAACGTAACGAATTAAAGAAAAAATATCAATAGTTTATCTTCTGATCACCGTATTAGGCAGCATCATTTATAATATACGAATGTTTGCCAATAATCATCGCTTAATTGATTGAATTATAATAATCTAAATTAGTCTGGTTCACCGATGGCCTCCGTAGCATTCCACCTGTTAATCCTTGCACAGGTGAAAATCGTCTCCTCGAAAAAACCTCCTGAAAACTCCGTGTTCTTACCAACAACGCTACAAATGAATCTCGTCTCGACGAACTCCGTCGCACCGTAATATTACGCGTACCGATAAATAATCATCGACCGCCGAGGGACGCGCCGAATCCCGGATGACTATCGATCGCGGGTGTACGTTCGGTTGTTAAAATATTTAACACCGGGACATGAATATTCGACGCGAAGATCCGTTTCGTTTGTCATGAAAATTAACGTGCCGGCGCCGGGAGCGCGGGGGCGAAGATATCCGCGGGCGCGCGGCGTGCAAATTTCAGCGCGGCGCCGCGTGCCCCGGCGGAGGGAGGAAATATTGGGGCGTCCGCGCGGAACTTCGAGATTTCGCGCACTCGCGCGCGAGAAAAATACTAACGATAAATTCGCCGTTTCCCACTTTGCCTCCTCCGCCTTTTCGTTTCGCTGTCGCCGGGCCATAGGTTGGCTGCTCGTAAAACCTAATATTTCCCGTCATATTTCAGACGCACCGGCTTCCCGATCGCGTCGCCGATGGAGAACGCGCTGTAAATTGCGCGAATAAACGTCGCCGTAAACCATCCCCGGCCGATAATTCATGAAATATTTGCGAATTATTTCACGGTTCTTCTTCCCGTCGCATCTGGCCGCTCGTTCGCTTCTCTGTTTCCCTTTTTCCTCCCCCCACCCCCTCCCGTTCGACCTGTGTTTCCCCGCCGGTCGGCTCGGACGCGCGCGTTGCTACACTTTCCATGGAAACGCGGAAGCGTCGTCCCGCGCGTGTCCCCTTGGTCAGCGGTTTTGCCGTTCATTCTCCGCGGAATAAAAAATGCTGGCTGCGTTTTACGCGCTGCCCCCGACCAGCTAAGATACCCATCGCGCATACGTATAAAGGGTGGCGTCGTAAAGCGCCACTGAAATTCCGCCCCATCTCGCGCGTTTTTCCGTTTCGCCGCCACTCGCGGCCGAGGGGGGACGAGTGCGCGTGACGCGCAACCGTGAGTGCATGCGTAAATATTTATCCGCGGCTCCGATGCGTGTGGTCTGGCCCTTGTCTCCGACACACACACGCGTGTGCGGGATATGAAATACGATTAAAATAGAAATATCCTTCGCGTTGCCGCCGCCCGGGAAATATTATGCGCGTCTATGGCCGCGAAACTTGATACCGACGACTCCGCCGCTGTAAACTTCGCATCCGACGCGGCGAAGTACGATGGCAATGATCGAGAACTTACTGAAGGGGTGGGAACGATTTATTGTCATCAAGAGTCGCCGTAGTGGCCGAGGTAATGTTTTTGGGAGTTGATGAAAACTGACTGAAGAATGATTATCATGAGATTATTAGCATGTATGTTATCTTGTTAACTGTGGAATTTAATTTCAAACATCTAACGGTCTGCGCGCAATGAAATGTGCACTCAAACGTAGGACGAATGCACCTACGGTATGTTTTAATGAGAAACCAAAGCAAATAGAGAAAAATTACACTTTTATTTGAAAAAAATAAGGAATTCATCGTTGAAAACATTAGTATTATTTAGAGTTTTAGGATGACGTGTATACTCGTCCAACGCAGTTAACTGGTTAATGTATGTGACATCTGAAATTGCGAGAGGATCCGTGAAATAGTCAATTTCTTTTGTTTGTAATATATATATATATGTAACCGCTGAAAAGAAATTTCGTGGTGTCGATGGAAGAATTGAATGAAGTTTGTTAAAAAATTATTACGATTAACCCTTTGCACTCGAGAGGCGACTGCTCGCCACTTGATTGAACACAGCGAAATTGTGAAATTTTAGATTCAATATTAAATTTTGTATAGGGTACCGACACGTGAAACATAAAAATAGAATATTTCTGTCTCCTGATTTATGCGAGATCCTTCTTTACGTTAGTTGCAACTAATGTTATCAATATTTCATCAAGAAATAACGAATATTTATAATATCCGAGTGCAAAGAGTTAATATATATAAAATTCAAAATTGCAAGAAATTTTGAACATATGTAAACCACTGAAAAGAAATTTTGGTGAAGGTTCGTAAGAGGTTTCGATAATGTTTAGGGGGTTGATCAGAGAAGTTTGGCGAGTCCTGATCCAAATCGATGTAGACGACGTCACTCGTCGTCCTTAGATCTTTCGGATCCCATCGTCGAATCTTTTGTTCAGCGGATTCGACGTTATCTACGCCGAATTCGGAGACCTCGCGAGACAGCGCTCCTCTTCTTTTCATTTAATGTACCCCGAATGGCCACCGTAGACACCTCCCCCGGTTTTAAGTCGACTTCCCGTATACGCGTCGCGAACTTCGCCTGCCTTGTAACATTTCTGTAAACGGGCTTCCATGCATACACACTTAGGCATGCAAACTGCCCTGGAGGACAGCGTACAGAAAACAGTTCCTGAAACCGAGCTCTTACAGTACTTCGCCGCGCACTCGCTGTGCTGATCTTCGTGTTTACCCACTTCAGAAACAAAACTCGATGCGGAACGTTTGTATCCACCAACCGGCGCAGTTTTACCGAATATCACGCTGAACATCTCGTCCCCGTTGCGCTTCCGTTCCATTTGAAGCTTCAATCTTATGCTTCCGTTCATCGGATAAAGCTCAAATTGCCTGCCTGCAACCCTTCGCGCGGCAAATGATTTTCCATCGACACTTTTCAACTTTGTTTCATCGACACGTGAATAGGAACTACGATTCCCGAGAGCAAATCTTATTACTTTGACACTTTTTGAAAGTTGCAATACAAAATTCGAATTCGCTTGTATCGCTAACGAATTTATCTGTATTCGTCTCTTAATATTAAAACCGTCTAGTGTTTAACGCGATTAATATGTAGTCTTTACGAAAACCAGTAAGTAACACGCTTATGACGGCATTGCTCCGTTAACGCTACAACTATCGAGCAATTAGAGCTTATTCCAGACTTTTAATCTTAGAATACGTTTCTTGAAATTCAACGGATTTAGTCCTGTGTCCGCGCAAATACACTTAATTAATCTTCCGTGTCTCCACAATTGAAATACTTTTAAAATAAAGATCCCGCAGTGCAGTCAATATGATCTGTCCCGTAGTTTTAGTGTGAAAATTTGATTGGCCCATCGCAACCACCCATACTCGAGAGCAACACAAATTGATTCCCAATGACCCAATACCGGCGCGTTCCCCGCGATTATCCCCGGCGTTCCCCGATAATTCACGCCGCGTTCAGATCCCGGAATTTTCTCGGGAAATAATACGGTAGTTTTTGTCCGGCCGGGACCACCGGTAACGCGACATTCATCACTGTCGGCCGATCGTTCCGATCGTGGCTTACGTGCCCGACAAGAAACCCGGGGATCGTGGAAATTGCCATGAACGATGGCCGTACGTGTTCCGCGGGGCGGTGCGTTGCGCACGCCCGTAACGCTTTTTTTTCTTCCATTCGCCGCGCGATAGCCGTGTAATTATCCCGGCTGGCCAGCGTGCACGTTCATTAAGGATTCAGATCGGAACGCCGCGGATCGCCGCGGAACTTACGGCAACTTTGTGCGTCGGCAAAGGAACCGCCTCTCAGGCTACCCCGATCGCGCTTTTTTCCCTCCGTTCTCCGTTAATCTCGTTCGATGGAAGGTATTCCCTGTTGCGCGAGCGGCGGCCCGATGTTAATTTGACCCAGATAAAAGAGGCGCCGCGCGTGACATTATTCCGGCGGATACGAAGTGAGGGATGGAAGTTAGAGGAAGATTCCGGGCACGTTTTCGGCCGCGCGGTTGACCCTTGATATTAGGGGTTTTACCGCGCGCGCGAGCGACACATTTTTCTGGGTCGGCTCCATGCTTAACACGTCGGCTGCCGCGGCGGTTGCCGGCGACCTTAGCTTCCAAATTGCTTGGAAACAATTACGACGGGAAGATTGACGTCGAATAACGGCACTCGCTCAACTTACACGCGAAGTTCTATAATTCTTTGAATTTCCGGGGTCGACGACTTCCCCGGTTCATGTGTGTAAGTAGATAATAACCTAACGCAGGAACTGTGAGACTGAATTATTAATAATTATTCGTAATACCCTTTATTTTCCCTGTGAAAGTATCTAGTTAACGCTGAACCTACCAGACGGATCATGACCCATTCCTGATTTCTTCTTTCTGCAGTTATTAAAAATATAACGGATATTTCTCTGAGGAATTGTTCAAGAAATTGATTTGGCAATACGCAAATTGAATTGTAAATCGATTACAGTCTCGATAGATGTATCCTTGAAGTTGCCACAGAGGAATTGCAAAAAGATAATTTAACTGCTCGGTAGGTTTAGCGTTAACCGGAGTTGCGAATTTCGATTTACTGTCAGAGGGACGAAAGATTTCTTCGTTCTCCACTGTTCGGCGCGAAAGCACACGAAGTTAGTACGTCAGCAAATGGTTCGTACGCAGCTCGAGCGGTATTCAAAGAAGCCCGCGTTTTCGGAAGCCAATTCAGAGGGCCGCGAACTACCGAAATAATACGTTGTGCTCGATTACGAGTTCCACGGAATCATAAACAAACTCGATATTTCCCTTTGGCCGTGCTTTGGCGCACATTCGAGTGCACCTACGGCAGATATGTTCGACCCGTAATTCAACCCGCTACTTCGCGCGGCACCGAACAGTTGCAATCGATACGCAACTGCCAATCAACGGGCAACTGAATCGCAACAATGAAAATGAATAACAACACTTGGAAGGAGCGCGAGTTAATGGACCAATCAAAGAGGAGGTGGGATTGGAAATTTCAGGTCGGACGCGGGGGTTGTTTAGCTCGGTGCTTGTAAAAGGGAAAATCGGAGAACGCGAGTGCTTCCGCATCGGCGCCAGGTATTTTCGCTGATAAATACTTGTAGGAGGCAATCGTACGTGTTATGCGCCTCAGACAACAATGCCAGTGAAAGGAATGCTTGTCTAATTAGTCAGTTTTCATCACTTCCCATCTAATTTTCGATACCGATGTGCTATTCGTCAATACTGTTACAGGCAACTGCACTCTGATCTACAAACGAAACTATATGATCTTTAAAGACTATAAAATTGGACTATAAAAATGGAAACTACGAATAAAACGCTCAGAAAAAGACTTCTATTGCAATTAAATTTCGAATATAATCAAAATAACGCGTTTCCATTTTCTTATTTCGCAATCATTGATATCCTAAAAGCGTTAGGTAAGTTACATTTGAACACTATACTCAATATACGAAGAAACCGAAAGAAGCAATTGGACTTTTGTCCGACAAATAGATAAATTCAAGCTTAACCTCTCGTCTGACTAACGCGTCAGACTCGAAGTGAAGATAACAGAATTCAATAAGCATAAATATTCCTCGATTCTTCTGAATTCAAATTGAATACTGTTCATCGATTATTATACTCCGGCCTATAATTTTCTCGTTGTCCTAACCCTTAGCACTCCAGGTTGTTTTGTAATCTATCAGCAACTGCAACTAATTCTTATAGTATTCCTAGCGAAAATTGGAAATGCTGTAACATTTCTTCGATCTTTTATTTTCCTTGTTAGCACAAAATTCGGATGCGTGGGAAATCTAATAATTTTAGGGTAGTTTCCTTAAGATTCGTTAAAATATTTAATATTACAACTGGTGCAGTATTGGAGCCTACAGAGTTCAAAGGGTTAATAAACGACTGACAGCGTATCATAGTTGTATCGATCATAGTCGAGCGATAAGTCGCAGAGCGAAGGGTTAAGCATCCTGTCCGAGACGCATAATACAATTCGTAATCGTGTTCATTGCGTGTTACAATTTCGCGGGCCCTGCGGTCGTTCGTTCGGTGTTTCCCGCCTCTTTCCCGTCCGCGTTCCTTTTTTTCGGGTTTATCGCGGCGACCCACGAGGTCTGGCGTGTTACGAGCGGCCGCCATCGCGCCGGCCGGCGACTCGCGTAGCGGGCAGGACAGCGTGGCGTGCTCGTAAGTGCCCCGACGATTTTCTCTCGTTTTTTCCCTTCCTTTCTTCTAATGGGCCGCGTTACAAGGGGAACAACGCAGGGGCGAAAGGGCGGGCAGGAACGTGACCTGTAAAAAATGTGTGTCGCGTATTAGTTGTTTAACGAGCGGCGCGCATGTTAAGTCACGCGCGCCAGTAGAATAGAGAACAAAACGGATAGAACGGAAACCGGATTACGCTTCGCTCGTGAACGAAGGGGCAGCGCGGGGGCAGAAGGAGAAAGAAACGCGAAGAAGGAAACGATCAATTAACCTTTTCAACGTGGAATTTCTGACTACCGCCGCTATTCCGAGGTCAGTTCGAAGGAAGTTCGTCGGTAGAATGTAGGTTCTTCATGTTTAAACCAAGATGCAGTCGAAAAGCCCGACCAAGCAGAAGTAAAGATAAATATAATACACACTTGCATCCAACAACGAGTGAGACTCGCGGTGAATATTTTCAACATGATCCAACAAATATATATACTAAGTTCATTTGAATTCAAAATAAATATTATTCCTCGGTAATCAACTACTATAAAGGAAATACGGGGATAACACATGCTTAGGATTTTTCTCTTTCTCCAATAAATTATTAATGACAAAGTAGCCGTATCGATGAGAAAGAAATCCAGCCAAGGGGTTAACCTTGTTTTCGAAAGTTTCGTGTCGATGAGTGTACTCGTCCCAAAATAGCTAACTGATCAAAGAAGTATTCATTTCCGAAACAGTTTCATAGATACACGTTCCTCGAATGAAAATTTTGGAAAAAATTGTAGGAATGAACACTAGAATAACACTTTTCAAAGACGTTGCAAGCTGCTCGAAGCTTCCGTTTCTTTCAAGCTGAGACATTCAGGACACCGAACGTCCGAAAATAAACCGAAATCATCAAGCGACACCGAACTGTCTCGTTCGAGGCACCGAATCGTGGCAGACGCGCATAAAATCCGGCAAACGGACTGTCCCTCGACCGCCAGCTTCTAAACTCCCCATCGCCGGCGTGCATCCACCATCGACATCCACCGCACGCTCGGCCGGCGCGGCGCGCCGTTCAAATCAGCCTTATTTGCCGAGCCCTCGAACCGGCAAGGTTTTAGCGATCCCCGGTGGTTTCCTTTCGAGATACTCGGAATCCTTACGCCGTTCTCGGATCGTTGTTGCGGGGATCGGGCCGGGGTTAACCGGGGAAGTAGCGAATCAACGGCGGCGTGGAGAGGCCGCGATGCATCGGGCGGGAAAGGCTGCTGGCTTCCCTTTTATATTAAAGCGCGGAACTCTTTCGCGGGATTGAAATAGCACGCTCGCGAGTGCGCGCGCCGTAGTTGCGGGGAAAGCGCGCGCAAAAGGGAGAAAGCGAAAGGCGGCTCTCTCGCGAGTGCGCGGAGTAATTAAAAACTCTGAAAGTCCCTAAGTCGCCTCAGACTGCGCGTAATTTGCAAACGCGCTCCTTCGCCCTCGCGCACCGCCGCGCCGCGGCGGAGTTAGAAAACGGACGGAGAGGAGTGTCGGGACGGTGAAAAGGGGTTCGCCGCGCGCGGGGCGAACGGCGGGAGGAACAGAGGGAGAAAGCTAGCCGAGACTTACCGCCGACACTTCTACCCTTCAGCCTGTTCGCGCTTTCTCTTCCGTTTCCCTCTTCTCCCTGTGCCCTCTGTGCGCGCTCTACTCTTTGCCCGGTCGTTCGTCAGCGCGAGTCTCCCGCGTTTTCCCTATGGCGGCCCCGCCCCCCTTGCTGGGTGCACGGGGCGCCGGATCGGCGAAGTAGGTGACATTTCGCCGAAAAGTCTGGGTTTTGGGATTGATAGTGGATGAGCTCTTAACACTGGAACCGAGCACTTAAACCGTCTTTTTATAATTTCTTTGTGAAAGGTACAAGCGTGAAATTGAGCTTCCAATTGAGTTGTATTTCAGTTTAGGTAACTAATTCCTCTTGTTTGCTACAAAAGGGTAACTTTACAGAAAGACGGTTAAGTGTCTGTAAGCCTCAGAACCGAGAGTGTAATTTAGCGTGAATTATAGTTCTGATGAATATCGGAAGTTAAGCTTCGAGAGTCTTTCTTATCAAAGAAATTGCTTCCCTCTATGATGCCATGACGAATCCAATATTTTCGCTTGCACTAAAGAATGCCGTTTATCTATTAGAACAATAACGTTGAACTTTGTAGGCTCCACTAAGGAATAATGGATATTTTAATGAATCTTAAAGAAACTACCCCATAATCATTAGATTTTTCACGCATGCAAATTTTCTACTAAGAAGGATAATAAAAGATCTAAGAAATGTTTCATTTCTCATTTTCGCTAGGGATACTATAAAAATCAGTTGCAGTTGCTGATAGATTGAAAAACCATCTGCTAAGGGTTAAACACGAACGGAAGCTCTTAAAATCAAGTATTATTCTTCTATGACGAATAACCGTACGTCAGAGCAAACGAATTCCTCTCTTCCCGATAAATATTAATCCCAAAGTAGTCGCGCCGGTCACAGCGGAGAAAGAAGTCACGAGGCAAAGGGTTAATCGACTGCGCGCCGCTCTCTCGCCGGTTCCGCGGGATCTTTGTCCGCGCCGGCCCGAGCCGAGCCGACTAGACCTGGCCCGGTTCGACACGGCCCCGACGTTTGATGTTTTAACGCGTCCGCGGGCCTGAGAGCGCGCGATAGACCGTGCATGCATTCTCGCCGATTCACCGGCGATCCCGCCGGAACGGAAAAAGCTGCGGCAAAGAGGGCTCCCAGGGAAGAGACTCGTGAGAGGCGGCCGGGGGTTGGAAGGGGTTCACGGGAGCAGGAAGCGAACGCTCGGTCGGAGCTTTTAAAAAACCGAATATGCGCCGCGAGTGCCGCCGAGCGTTGAAAGGCTGGATGCAAACTCCGAGGCTCGATATCTCTCCGTTCAAACGCGCGCGACATTTTCACCCCGTTCACCCTTCTCTCTCTCCTCTGCCGCCTTTGCCTGCCTACGCCGCCCCTCCGCCGCTCGAAAACTATCCGACGAACTTGCCGGAACTGTTGGAATCTTCGAGCGACCGGCCCGAGTTGCGAGACTCGCGGACGAGATTCGACGGATACGTCCGACGCGGCGAACGTCGAACGTCGAAACTCGCTTCGCAAAAGAATTCTGGGTAGAACGGGAACGGTCTACCGGGTGGATGGGGCTGCGGTGAATTTCGAAGAAAAGCGGGGGATATGGGTGCTGCGGAGCGGGCTGGTTTTCATTGAAAGAGCGATCGATAGAGTTCGGTTCTTTGATCGGTGATCTAGGGAATTATCGTGGAATAGTTCTATGATAAGGGAAGTTATCGAGAAAATTAAAAATACGGAACTTTGTGTGTAAGTAGGATCAATGGGATTTAATACATTGTCTTCGTTTCGCGTTGAATGTTACTTTGAAGGGATGTTTGTTATCCTTTCAGAGTGATATTCGGTATGAAGAAAATCGAGTATTAGGTTTGACTTACTCCACTGATACGTAGTTTCATTATTTTTTGAATTTCCGGGTTCGATGGATTCCTGGATCGTTGAATTTCGGTTGAAGAAATTCGAGAATCGATGGAAACAATTAACATTGCGATAGTGGCAGTTTTGATTGGAAAGTTTCACTCGAATATTCGTATATTTGAAATTTTCGGATTCCTGTGAATAATATTGCAACCTGTACAAATACCCGGCAACACGTCGACCGATAGAAATTGCAAACAATCTTCGCCGCGCTCTCCTCTGACCGGAAATGATTTGTAGACGTCGGTTATCTAAGATCGGTATCATCGATGGATACCAAAAAATCGGCCGCCGAATAGCCGGATTTATAAATAGCGGATTGCTGCCGGTGTTCACGGGTGAACGCTTACAATCGGCGAACGATATTTCCCGTCGGAGGGGTTGAAGAGCGAATATTACGCAGCGGGGGTTGATTTAAATTGATATCTGGTCAATTTCGGGTTATCACACGATTGGCGGCACGTTCAATAACTTTTTCCCGTTTTGCTCCGGCGGAACGGTCAATTTCGTTTTACTTTTTGCGCCCCATTTCACGGCGAATCGCATCGCGCCGCGGTTCCCAGCGCAATCCATCTCGAGATATCGAGCAGCGAATCGTTAAAAGAACAATTGTAAAAAGCTACAACTACGCCCGCTTCATTCATTCAATCATCCGAACCACGCCAACAAATTCCGAGCCTTCGACTCGTCGCACAGTGCGGACGCCTGTGGACGAAACACCAAAAATCGACTACTCACAACGAAAATTGAAGGTTACCAATTTGTTGCTAAGTAATACGCACGAAGTAAGTTTCAAAAATTAATGAAAAACAACCACTGTTTACCTCGCTCAAAGACTGCCTTCGATCATTCCATGATTCCCACGTATTTACATGTTCACCTTGCATTCATCGCTAAATACATTTACACAGATTGCAAAAATTGAGTATACTCTCCGAAGCAAATCCGATTTCACATAAGTCCGTATAAATAAATTCCGTTTGTTCATTTCTACAACTGTCGAAACGAAATCCAAAATATCCAGTAGTCAGCATAAGCCTACGTGGCGCGCCGACCCTGAATTTTCATCCCCCGTTCAAGGCAACTTCTTATCCGTTTCTCGGCGACGATACACCGTCGCACCGACGGAATATTATACAGCCAATCGCGCTCCCTTCGGCATTCGATTTACGACGTTTACACCTGGAAGAAGAAGATCGCGCGTGAAACGGATTCGTTTCTTCCTCGAAATATATCCGGCGGAAACTCGCATTCGACAGTAGTTACTGCGAAATCGGGGAGAATAGGCGTTCAGGATCGACGGAGTTCGGTCGGGGGTGGGGCTGGGAGGTTAGGGACGTAAAAATCGAGTGGCTCGGGGTTCCCCGTGGGATGGGGCTCGTGTAAAAAGGAGGATTTCCAATATCACGTCGCTCAGGCATCTTTTGGATCGGCGTTAATGGTCTCTTCCGTTCCTGCCGCCCTCCAGCCGCCCCCTCGATCCTCGTTGGATCCACAGATTTTTTATATACAGGGTGTCGTGTAACTGGTAGTTCAACTGGATAGAGATTGATTGCACGTATATTAAAAAATAAGTCGAAAATATAGAATAAAATATGAAATTTGTTCATATGCGGCTTTGTCCTCGGGAAAATCGATGTATCGGGTCTTATCGTAGATCTTTGCCTCGATCGAGGTTTACGTTGACGAAGACTTCCAGTAGTGTCGCGAAAACGTTTATTCGGGAACGTGTCATTAATGTTGTATCTATAAAATTACAAAAGAAGTTGAATTGTCAAGTTTCTAATAGTTCAGGCGATTAATAAAATAATTCTTATGGAACTTTAAAAGCAACGAGGCTTTAACTGCTCGCTTCTACAGTCAGTCACTAAATGAACCGGAAATCGAGAGTCGTCGAGTTTGATCGAGGCTATTGGTCCTCTCACGAGCATAAAAAAGGTGGAGAAACGACGCAAAAGAAGAACGTAGTGCCTAGGTCTATTAATTGCAGTCGCGTAAGTGAAATCGTAAAGAGAGTGTCTCGTTCGACTAAATGTTCTCTAGACGATAGAACGACTGATAACAGAGGTCTTGGGGCCGTAGGTCGGGACACGTAAACAAGAACTGTCACTGAGCATAATAATACGTAACACCAATTTTGCTCGTGAATCTGTGAATGCGTACATCTTTTCGATAAAACAAATTCAACAAGAAGTTTATACGAACTTTTCTCGTCTATTCGACCTCATTACACCTGACCCTCGATTGACACGGTAGATTAGTCCTCGATAATTCTGTGTACATTGAAATCGTGCATTTAATCAATTTAACAAATCCGTATGAAACAGCGTTACATATTTTTTCGTGAAATGAAAAATTATATACATATTTTTAAATAGAAATTCATTAATTCAACAAGACCGCGCGTGTAATTCACGAAACGAAACAAAAAATTACTCTAATTTCTGCATTTCTCTCAGTGAACGTGACATGCAAATGCCGTGTTTATATATTATATTATTCTTCGGTGGGTTATAAACTGTCCCACCCTTTGTCTAGCCTTTTATGCATGATACATGTTAACCCACCTCGAAAAGTTGAAATTATTCATAGTCATACAGTTTAATATTTTGTATAAAGTTTTCTATCCACTTGACAATACCACGAACTAAAGGTGAATGCGTAAATAGGTGAAAACAAAAATCTATACAAACCAAAACGCATTATTAAATTGTTGAGACTGTTGTCATTAAGATTAACGAATTGTGCAGTAAATTCTATACAACTTGGGTCGCCTTCTTTAAAATCATTCATTACCAATCAAAGCAAACCACTATTTCGCTATTATCAATTCATTATCTTCAAATGAAATTTCCACTTGAAGTAGAAAGGAAAATTTTGTTGCATTTCTTCCGAATTATCGATAGTAAAATATCACACGAACTCAGTAGCAAAAGTAATTAGTATGCCAAGGGGTTAATGGAAGTTCATCCATTCTTCAATCTTTAAAATTTTCTTTCGCATTTTTTCCTCGACAACTCTGTATTATTACGATATCTTATTTGAAATGCGTTTTCAAAAATAGACAGTATAGAGCAGTGTAAACAATTCTTACTAACAATATCGAAAATAACATAGGAACGCAAAGGGTTAAACCCAATGCAATTCGAACGCCATGTAAATCGAGAGCTAATTCAATACTGTCATTTGCTTGGAACCTGACACTCGTGACGTCCCAGGGGCGGAGACAGTCGCTCCGAGAGATCCAATAGCGAGTTCGGAAACGGCTGCTAGCGCTCTCTGCTGCGCGATCCGATTGGCGTGCGCGAGCGCCTCAGCCAATCATATACCGGAACCGAAAATTCGCGCGAGGAAGGCGTGCGCCTTCGTATCTGACCACTCAGACGAGAGTGCCAGGTTCGCTGCAACGTAGTACAAACTTGGTCGCAACCTGTTTGGACACCCTGTATATACGTATATACGTCCGTATGGCGTGCACATCTATATCTGTATCTCTCCTTTCATTTTTATCCTTCGTGCAGCGGTGTGGGGGTGGTTCGTTCTCCATCGAAACGAGTCGAAAGCTCGCCGGCAGAAATTCTAATAGCGTCGACGTCGATATATATATAATAACGACATCGGTAACGCCGCGCGGAAAGAACACGGAGCTCCTCTAATGAATCTCGGCCGGGCGGCGACTGCCTTTATCGCGGACTCCGTGTTCCACGGCTTCGAATCGCCCTGCCCGCGGCTAGACGTCGCGGAATTCCGAATTTATTTCCCGGGCCCGAGTCGTTTTCGCGAACGACGCGATCTTCCGCGTTTCATGGAACGCGGTGGTTTCGGTGATTCTGCGTGCAGCGTTTATTATCGGTGCTGTTTGTTTGGTAAACGAATGAACCAGGATAATTGCCGTAGCACAAATCATATAAATTGTCAGTACATAACAGCCTGTACATAACGGAGTCAATGTTAACACTGGAGGCACGGAATCCGTCAATGGATACCGAATTTTTTAAACATTATTTAATAGCAGATTAACCTGTTAACTGTGGAATTTAGTTGGAAAAACCTCTGGTTCGCAATGAAATCGAAAAATGGAGCGTGTACTCGTCGGACGCAGGACGAATGCACGTAGAGTATATTTTAATGAAAAATCAAAGCGAAACAAAGAGGAATTACATGTTTATGTGAAAAAATCAAGAATTCATCGCTGAAAGAATTAGTATCGTGTCGAGCTTTACGATGACGTGTATACTCGTCAAAGACAGTTAACTGGTTAAGTCGATTTTAATTTGTGCAATTGTACGAATACAAAATTTATTGGAGAAAGAAAATCCTAGGCATATTCTACATCTATGTTCGCTCTAAGCTATGGTAACTCGTAACAGAAGAGTACTATTCAATTTGTCTTCAAGAAAATTAAGTAATACTTATGTATGTTAAATTCTGTGCAAAATATTCACCACGAGTCTGACACGTTGTTTTATGGCAAGGGGTTAATATTATATCTAAAGACTTTATGATTTTATATCAAATCGTATGGAGAGTCACCTCCCGAGTGCAAAGGGTTAATAGTTTTCACTCGTTCAATCTGAATGTTATCTGATAAGAAAAGCTACATACGAGGTACTTTCTTCAAGACCATGTTTCACATCAGTACCATCAAAATCGGTGTGCGTCAAGAAAATGATAAGAAAAGCTACATACGAAGTATTTTCTTCAGCACCATGTTTCACATAAGTTCCACGAAAATGTGCATCATCAAGAAAAATATAAGAAAAGCCACATACGAAATACTTTCTTCAGCACCATGTTTCACATAAGTCCCACCGAAATGTGCATCATCAAGAAAAATATAAGAAAAGCCACATACGAAATATTTTCTTCAGCACCATGTTTCACATAAGTTCCACCGAAATGTGCATCATCAAGAAAAATATAAGAAAAGCCACATACGAAATATTTTCTTCAAGACGATGTTTCACGTGAGTCCCATCAAAATCGGCGTGCGGTTGAAGAGGTTCCCCGGCCAGCCCATCCGCGTCGGGACATTATCCCGTCGAGTTTCCCGCGAGCGGAGCAACATTGTCCTGCGTTGCCCGGCGACGGATTATCGGCCGTTCTTTCATCGTGCAAACATATTCACAGATTCGCCCGTAAATACGTTGAATAATGGGCCGGGCCCGGCAAACAGAGCGCATCCGTGACTCTCCATAATTAAATACCGGCCGGCGCTCCAGTTGCGCGTTACGAGACAACGTTTTAATCGGCTTTCGAGCTGTCGATGAATGGAATTTCGCGAAATTCGTTTACCGGCGGCCCGTTTCTTTCCAGCCGGACGTCCGGGCGCGGCGGATGACGGCATAAATACGTCGCACGCGAATTTCGGGCTCGCGAATTTACGAGTGACACGGCACCTCGGATTTCGATAAAAACTTCATCGCTCGCCGGGCTACCAGTATCGATCGCGCGCGGCTCTAATAAATCCGGTACACGGCGCCCGGCCGTGATCGTGTTTCAACTTAATTTTCCACTTTTTTCCCCGTGTTTTCTTCGAGAATTCTCTTCCCCGCGCCACCCCCTTTTTTCCCCGTCCCGCCGCCGCCGCCTCTGCCGATACGCGAATACGTAATTGTTTTATGAACGGCGCTCGGTTCATCGAGGAACGAGACAGGTGTTGCTTATCCTCCGGTAAGACACGCGAAATGAAGAATTATACCTGGCCGCCCTGTCGCTGTCTAACTGGAATTTATTTACATAACCGTGGAATAGCGTGCGCCGGATGACGCGAGTATCGGTGCGCCGTTACGCTTAAATTGACATCGTTATTTATGATTATAAATTTACGATATCGGATTTGCTCCGCGGATGCCGGAGGAACGTTTGTGTTAGTCAGAAGTTCCTCGCGATGAGAATTATGCCAGGGGTACTAATAGATCTTCGATCTTAACCACTCGCGCTGGAAATGAATTCAGAGATTCGGCAATGTCTCGCGCGATCAATTCTGTTTTTACCTATTTTACGCTGATATGTACACCGATTTTGTTTGTTAATCGTTCTGTATAGAGTGATACATTTCGAAACAATCTAATAGGCGTGATGCAGCAAGATTGTCAATGTGTGACAGATATAATTAAGAGTTTTGCAACAGAAACTTCTTGACGTGCGTGGCACGTCTCTCCAGCGCAAGTGGTTAAATAAAACAATATTATATATTCTTCGTTAGTTTTATAGTCCGCCATTTAGTTTCACGATAATTTTTCTTTATTATCCAGCTGAAAACTATCAATTCACATTCAGACTTTGGAAAATATCGTAAAAAGACCTCTTAGATCAGATGTTCATATTTGGAAGGCTAAGTCGCGAACAAACGATGTAATTAGTGAAACAGCAAGAGATCACGTAGTTTCCTGTTTTCCTATTAATTAAGCACTCGATGTATAATTTAACTTCTGCCGAAGGTTTTCTGCGTTTCAAAGAATCTTCGTCCGTTAATACATAGATTTAACCCTTTGCGGACGAAGATTGTCGAAAGTGTACGAAACCTTTTGCAAATTCTGCTAAATTAAACACCGAATGCTTAAATCATAGAGAACAAGGAAACTGTGTACGGACTTCTTGCGGTTCGAACAGTTAAATCATTCGTTCACAACTTGGTATCCCAAACGTGGAAGTTTTATCTCAGCAAAATGCCGACATTCGTCCGCAAAGTGTTAAGTCAGTCTGAATTAACTCAGCTACGTGAAGATCGACGACTCACGGGTGCAACTAATATAAATATTATCGACTCCCCGGTTTTCGTAGCTTTCGTGGTAACAGTTTCGAACGGCTGGAAGTGCGCCGTGCAATTAACCGAGTTATCAGAGGGACCAATTTGATTTCAGCGCGGTAATAGCCGGCCCGAAAAGTTGCGATTGACTTTCGACTCCGCGGCAAATTGGATTCGAGTCTTTAAATTATTGAGCATTGTAAATCGGCCCGACGTCTCGGTGAATATTTATTTCTCGTAACTCGTGGGAGCGAAAGTTTCCGTGGCGGCGAGCAATCGGACGCGTTCCCAGCGATCTCCCATTAATTTCGACGAACATCACCGCGAAACGTTCAAGTTTACGTTAAACTCCGCGGGGGTCAAGTGTTTGCAAACGAGGGCCCTTCATTTTATTTCCCGAGGCGTTTAGCTTGCACTCACGATTATTTTCGTTGCGATCCGGCTTAAGGTTCCCGTCGGCGTTGCCCGATGGAATTCCGTTTTAACCGGCGCCCTTTGTGGATATGATTCAACCACTCCGCGGAAACTATATCGATTGTTATGAGGTTATTTCATACGTCCTGAAAGCTTTCGGAACTCCTCCGCTATCTCTTTATCGCATTTCCCGCTACCGTCTCAGAATGTTCTTTCGATTTCGCTATCGGAAGTTCCCCTCATTCCGTCGTTCAAAGACGGTTTACTTTGACCGCCCCTTGAAAAACAATAGAGCCGTTCGATAACGCTTACGTTGATTCATTGCGGAATTTTGCATCCGACCAACAAAAGAACGATTTAACCCTAGTCGGACCACGATGTGACTTGGAATGTGACTAAAGAATCTGATTAAGTAACACCTAAGATGAAATGTAAACTAATTAACACATTGCGCGTTAATTAGTCCCGCGATGATGCGGGATTTTTAGTCTACCGTTTAATTGCTAGTCCTACATTAATGTAACATTTTAGATATATATAACACAAATCCAAACTAAAATGTCAAAATCGAATTCCTTATTCTTTTTCGCAAGTTAGAAATTTCGGTTTGATTGATGTTTAAAAATATGTTAATATAATCACCGACGCTCCCGTTTCTAGTTCAATGTGTTAAGATCTTAATAAATCCGCTTGCAGCTTTTATCAAGAAATTGTCAAAAATCAGTTTAACCCTTTGCACTCCGTTGACTCTGCTATAGAGACAATTTGCATCAGAGATGTCATATGATTTGTTTCAAATTGCAACGTCTTTTATTCGAATAAAGCAAATGACAAAAGAAATTAAGGGACGTGAATCCACGAATATAACTCTCCTTTTCCTAAACGAAACTTTAGGTTCCCGTAACCTCCTCCATAGAAGTCAATTATTAACCCTAATCGGACCACGATGTGACTTTGAGTCACATTAGAACTTTTCACTTAAATTTTTTGATTATTTCATAGCGCATTTCCAAAATTTGCGCCCTATGAACAAACACAATAACATTTTAATCGTTCCTTTTATTCTCATTAATCACTGAGAGACATCGTGGTATGATTCGTTACAAAAACACGTGGTACGATTAGGGTTAAGTTTCATGATGTTCACGTTAATTTTGGATACAATTAAAGCTGCAGCACGAGCACTGTCTAATATTTCATTTTCGCGAGTGGAATATATTTTAATGGAATTTGAGGTAACAGCTTTCGAAGGTGTTTAACTACTTGTTAATCAATTTTTCTATTCCATTTCGGGGGATGATATATTTTCGTTGAAATATTTTACTGGAAACAATCGATGGCAATTTCTCGTCGAAGTCTCCAAAAATCATAGCGGTTCCGCGGAAATTGCCGACACGGGCGGCGTTATTTCTTCGTCCTTCCCTTGAAACTCGCGAGTCTCGAAGTTCCGCGAACTTCCAGGGAAAACGACGCCTCGCGAGGAAAACCGGCGCGCCGCACGCAACGCACGTTTTGTTTGGAGGAGAACCAGAATCACGCACTCAATCATCCTGTCTGTATTATCCCCGACTGAAAATCCATCTACTCATCGGCTTATTGTTTCAATATTTGTTCGCGTTTCGCCCGGGTACGCGTTGTCTGCTCCGAAAATAACGAATCTTTCTTATGTCTTCGCACAATACTTCTACACCTCTAACTTTAAAGTCTATGCGCGTTCTTTTCAATGGCAAAACAGGATTGTCATTGAAAAGAACGCGCTCGTACTATTACAAATACTCTTAGAGTAACTGGCGACTCGTAATATAAGTGACTCGTAATATATTAACCCTTTCTCGAGAGACTCACTTCATTTCATACAATAAAACTATAAAATGTTCTATTTAATATTATACTACGTCTAATACTGAAATAAAATAGCTTCGTTCCTCGATGTACGTGATTTCTCTTCGACTGAGTTTCACAGAATATCGTCTTTATCTCCTCAAATGTGAAAACATTCCTAACGAAAAACTGCCGAATACAAATTGTTAAAAATTCGAATGTTTAACCGCTTCTGTTTATCAGTATCAATTATAATTTTCTCACTATATTCTTCAAGAGAAAAATCAAAGTAAATTTATTCGAATAAATGTTATTTCTTCATATTTTTTTGTAATAACACAATATTTGTGACCTCATTAGATACTCTTAATAATTTTTTCCCATACACACCCAATCACTTCCGCATTTTTGCTAAATATCCACAAAAGTTGTTTAGCATCCAAACGGTTAAGTTTAAGCATGCATTAGACACTTCGATATTCGAAACGCAGAGAATATTGCAGAAGAATATTCAAAGCTATACGAATTCGAAGTTCCATTTCGATGTATTCTATATAAACAAAGTATATGGAAGTTTATTCTTTCGCTTTCATATTTAATCACGGAATAACTTATAGGTAGCCCGTGAAATTGGTTTTGGTTAGGTTAAGTTTAGCATCCAAACGGTTGAACCTCGCAACCGAAGTTCCACATTGAGACACTCCGAAGAAGCGACGCGGCGATCGGTCGAAAACGCAGTTGGCATTCGAACGACCATCAACGTTCGCATTACCCAAGAATTTGTTTTACAGGGGACCGGTTTGATTGGAAACAGATTCCTCCCGGTGATTTATCGATTTCGGATTGAAGTAATAAAGACCGGGAAGCGCGCGGTCCATCGATCCCCCGCCCGCGATTCGGGAATGCACTCCGGCCGGCTGATAAAATACGCGAAACGTCGTGACGGCTCGCAAATCCTCCTCCGCCGGCCGCAGCCGGCTCCGATCGATAACGAGACTTCCGTTTTACAATTAAGGTCGGCCACTTTCGCAGCCCGTATGGTTTATCGAGGCGCGAGCGCGCCGGCATCCGGGCCGCGGCGTATATCGCGCCGCGGATACCAATAATTTCGACAGGGGCTATCATTTCGCGATCGCGAGGAGAGTTAGAGCGGCCGCGGGGTCACGGGGGCAATAATTCGACGGAAGTCCCCGTAAAGCTACGTGTAACATCTCGTTACCGTGGTTTATCGGCGTTCGTGATAGGCGGACGGTATTCCGTTGATACGAATCGCCGGACAACGTGACCGACGCCCTCGATCTGCATCGCTCCTTGCTGATGCCAACGATGAGCTAATGGCGGATTAACCGTTTGACTGCTGTGTCACGCGAATTCGGTGACACCGTTCTTTCAGGTGAACTTCACCGATTTAACGCTTCGACGAAGATTATTCGGAACATACGGAACCTTCAACGTATGAAGCTGAATTCTATATCAATTGCTTAGTTAACCCTCTGTGGGCCGAATTTTTGCTCGTGATTATAACAGAATCTATGCAGTGTAAAATTAATAAATATGAATACGAATTAAGAATGTATTCGATAGTTTCAATAATCTCATCAAACGAATATATTTTGTAACTTTCGAGTTACGATGACGTTAAACTTTCATGCCTGAGCGTGCAAAAGTTGAAGTTAACTGATTGGTTTATTTTATTCACCACTTCCGGTGCAAAATGAAAGAAATGAACAAGATGCCGATATACTGATATGTGACTTCAAAGTTACATGAGCCTGCAGAGGGTTAATATAAGAAGAGTATGTGCTGATCTCTTGCTGTTTCACTAATTAGATCATTTGTCCACGACTTACCCTTTCAAATATGAACATCTGATCATGTGTACATTTGATTTCAGTATGAAATTAACGTGCCTCGGATGGACTCGCTTCTTTTTCGTACGTTTTTCATAACTGCCTTCGTTTGTTCTCGCATTGGTCAATTTGCATTGGTTTTAAGATAATAGACTGTAAGCAAATGAAAACTAACCATCTGATTTTACCCTGAAGGGGTTGAGCATTAACCCTTAACGGACTGAGGTATTTCGAGTTTACTTAGATAAAGATAACATAGACAGCAAGTGGAAAGAAATATACAGAATTGAGTTAGTACAGTATTTAACGCGTTGATTGTAGATGTTACAGCAATAACGATGATATAAATAACAAAATGATTTTCCCCGTCATGAGCAGCATTGTATAGGCGAAAGTGCCATGCCGTTTATATGGCGGCGTTGGTCCGTTAAGCGTGAATTTCTGCTTGATAACGCGTCGAACGAACCAAATTTCATTACATGAGACATAAGGGAGATAGTAAAGCAATTATTATATAGAATCTTGATTTTCTAACCTTAACCTCAAACAGTCTAACCCTCCAAGGGTTAAATGTTCCTTCGAGATTGAAATTACATTTTGTTCAGTAGATCGAAACATTTAGGAGAAAATCTTTGCACACATTATGTTGCTATATTGATAACGTGAATCTTCGCTGAACTACTCAGAGATTATCGTGCACCATCTCTATACCAGGTTTCATTCACTTTTTGTTCACCCTCGGTGCGCAAAGCTTCGCGCCGCGTGAAATATTGTCTTCGCGAATGCAGCCGGCAAAATGAAAAACCGGGGTCGCAGGGAAATTTTGTACAGGGAATTCCACGCGTGTTCCTTTTATTGACGTTGTTCGGGAATGCGGGTCACTCCGCCGCGATTCCTAATATTTCCGAATGGTTATTTCGACTGCGTACCGCTGCGAACGAATGCGGTTTTCATTTGGAGCCCCCGCGGCGTCCTCCCTTCTCGCGTTTATTCGCGTTCCGCGGCTCGATGGCGGCGCGCGCCCATCGGGGATCGGTTTCATTATTTCTGGGAAAGCGCGGCGGCCCGCGGAAAATCCTTGTAACCGTTTCCATCGAGATGCACGGCGGCCGCGCGCCGCGATAAATATCGCCGGCCGATAACAATGCGCGTCGGACCGTCTATTACTCGTAAACCAGAGGGAAACGATTTATCGGCGGCGTCGCTTCCATATTCCTGAGAAATCCGCCGTCTTCCATTGCGAGGGCATTATGTATGTCGCCGTCGATGACCAAAGCGGTATCGATATCTCGTTTGATCGCTTGCGACACATGACACGCAGAAGAATCGAGGATTCCACCTTTATACGGCGCGTGATTCGCTGCGATACGTCTCGTCGCGGAATTTATCTGCGCGCCGATAAGAGAGAATTAGTCGGTCGCCGTTTCTTCGGGATTTATTCGATCTCGTCGAATATCGATAGGATTTATTTTTGGAAGTTACACGTCGATAATCGTACGTGATGTATTATTAACAATGGAACTGCCGAATTGGTCGAAACGACTCATTCCTGATTCCTTTCCGCCATTCCTTCGGGAAGCCATTAAAGACGTTCGTTTGGAAACACGCGAGCTGAATTATGAATCTCTCGATAGATGCGCTCTTGAAATATAGAGGAATTTCGAAAAGTCAGTTTCAATGCTCGGTAGCTCTAGTGTTAATCGGGAATGCTGAAAATGCTCTGTACAGGTGGTAGTTAGTTGTATTGTTCGCATGGTGGACTGAATAGATTTGAAATGGAAATATTAGCGGAAGTATTAACTGAATATATTGAGGAATTCGCGTATCAGTGTTGAAATGTGTCCCCGTGTACTGTTCCCAATTCGTCGCTGCCATGGATTAACTACTTCAACTGTCAATGCAGGAGTTAAGCGGATAGTACAAATGTCACAGAGCGAGGGATCGTTCGACGAGAAAGGAACGGTCGTCTATTTTTATCCGGCGCAATTCGAATTCGCCATCGGATACGCAATTTTCGTACACGATCGAGAACCGGTCGGCCGAGGAGTCGCGTCGTATCCGACGGAAAGTCGCCGCACTAACGTACCATTTTCCCCGGTGAATGCGGCCGAATTAAAAAAAGGCAGCTAGCGAGCCCACTCGATCATATTTTGAGCGATCCCATCGATCGGATCACCGTTGCCGTTCCGCGTAAACCCAAACCGCGGGCTCGTTCCGACGTTCCGTGCGCTTGTTGCCAATAACCGATATTCTGCCAATCAAAGCCGCCTCGATCGTTGGGAGAAACATTCTCTTTCTTTCTCTCCGCCCTTGGTCGCCTATCCCGCGAGTCGATGGACGTCGTTAGTCGTTTGTAACCTGGAACATAACAGAAGTCGCTGTTAGTTGACGGTTTTGTAATTTGATTTACACCTTAATGTCGGAATTAAAATTGAAATTCGGATTAAAGCAAAAATTAATTTGAATTTTAATTAAGTTAAAATTCAAATTTGACATTGGAACTGCCGTACCAGTTAAAATGACTGGTTTCGATCTTTTTGTTTAGCAATTATTGATATCTTCGAAGCACTGAATATTCGAAATGATTTCGAAAATAAATAGTTTCACTAGAGTACTAGAATGAATCGAAGAAACTGAAAATAATCTATTGTTACAATTTTTATAGGAATTGCATATTAATCGTATTAAATGCTCGGTAGTTCTAGTGTTAGATGAAGATTAAAATTCAAATTCAAATTAAGATTAAAATTCAAACTATGATTAAAATTCAAATTCAAGTTAAGATTAAAATTCAAATTACGATTAAAATTCAAATTCAAATTCAAATTCAAATTCAAATTAGAATTCAAATTCAAGTGATCGAATCGTTCTAAGAAATCCACATGCGCGGATGTCCGAGCTCCCAGCTGTCAGCGCGAAAATGAAAAAATGCAAACAAGTGATCTGCACTTTCCCCAGCTGACAGGGTAACAATGGGCTTCGCCCCCTTTACGAGTTCACCCCCGGCATACGGGATTTCCGGCTGATATCAGGAATCGGTTCCATCAAACATTTTCATATCACGAATGAATCTGTTGCCCCGCGCGCACAAACACGCGAGCGGATCGACGCGGGGGACGTTTAATTGATGCGTGGAGCGGCGCGCACGTACGGGGCTTTGTGTATTTGAAAAGGGGAACGTGGACGACGTGGTCGATGATGTCCATCGATCGACGGGGAATAGAAGGATGGCCCCTCGGACGGTACAAATTATGCACCGCGGATGCAAAGTGCATAGGGAACGAGGCTCGCGCCTCGATGCCCTCGAATGCACGGGACAGCATTCTCCTTCGTTGTCCTGTCGTCCCGCAGCATCGCTTCGTGCGTCGGCCACCAGTGGGAGATACTCGTTTCATAGTCGTGGCATCGAGCTTAATGCACCGTGTCTCAAAAGCGTAGGCCGGCGGGATTCACGAGCGGACTTTGAATCAGCAGGCGAATTCACGGTTGCAAGAACAAATTGATGAAAACCACGTAACACAATACCTATACCCTCGCACGGAGAAATTATACGACTACATCGGCGCGGTTGGATCGCCACGGAGAATCTTAGACCCAAGGTCCCGACAGGCCAAAGCCTCCAGCTGGCCACCTAATGGACCAACCGGGGTGCGAGAGATCCAGAACCAGTCTAGACTATGATGTCCAGATGCCACAGAAGGAAATCCGAGAATCTTTCAACCTAAAGGTCCTCTGAATCCTTAGAGACCTCACGGATAAACTCGTAGGATCCTCTCACTGTGTCCTAAGAGGTTCACTAAAAAAAGATCTAGAAGTCCATTTCATTTACGAGACATTTTTATTCTTCAAAGTAGTCGTGGGTCGCGAATACTCTCCTAGGGTGGCACACTTGTAAATATTATTTTTCCTCCTGCAAAGTGTTAGTGGAGGATTTGGTGTACGTCGTGGAATCTTGATACCGCTTGCGACGTGCATGCTCCCATCACTATTCCCGTGTACAAAATGCCGGCACGCGAGTTAACATCCCATGAGAAGTCGCTTTCCTTTCCTTTCGTTCTGCCTCCCCCGCGTCTCGCAGCTCCATCTCTCCCTCGCTTCGCCGTGTCTCTCGACTCCCCCCCTCCCCCCTCGGCTCCCCCCGTTGTCCATGTCTTTCCCGTTTTATCTCTATTATTCAAGTAACTCGTCGCAGCGGCGGAACTACGCGAAAGAACGCAACCGTTCCCTCCCTTTGAGCCTTTTGCATAAAAGAAACTACGGTACTTAGGCGGATCGAGGAGGCAGCGTGAGATCAAACATGCCGCGGGCATACCGCCGCACCTTGTCTTGCGATTTTAACACGCCGACGAACCGCCGAGCTCTCGCCGCGGCACCGAACGCTGAATTAGATTGCTTAATGGAGGCGAAACGAAAGCTGAATTACGGGACCAGCCGCGCGAACCTCGCGACGAGGCAGCTCCTCTTATTAACTCCTCCAATCCTTGCGCCGTTTCGATCATAGCAGCATCGGGGATCTTGTCAATCGGGATCTTATCAATCGATACTGTCCACCGAAGTTCGTTACTCTGCGCACAACGTTCCCGCGCCGCGTTTGTTCCCGATTCTCTATAAAAATCCAAACGAAAGGAAAGGATTCCTTGAAATTCGAATCAATTCATACCGGGACTAGATAACAGAAAGTTAAACATGAAACAGTTTCCGTACAACAGACCGAGACGCTTGAACTTTTGATGAAGCTCTAATTGAGCTACCGGATTGCTTGTGAATACAGAATCCCTGTTAACCCTTTCACTTACGATTTATCTCGACACAGATGTTCCTGCTTACGACCGCTGCGATTTTATAGATACTTATTGTACAGGAAATTGTAGTGTTACATGTTCAATGGAATTTATTAATGAAAATAAGAAAATTAGCTTGCTTATGGTGAGTTTGTGGAATTTTGTATGAAATCAGTCTCCAAGGGGTTAACTCGTCGCGGATGAAGATTCTTTGGATGTAAGAAACCTTCAGCATATTAAGATAAATCACATATCAGTTGCTTAGTTAATAGAAAAAGAGGAAACTACGTGCTGGTCTCCTGCTGTTTTAATTGAATCCTTTGTTCCCGACTTAATCTTCCAAATACAAACGCTTCATCTCAAAATATCAACATTCCTTCGCAAAGGGTTAACACTAGATTCACGGGACGAGTCAATCTGACTGACATTGAATTTTATAAGCATTGTTTGGTAAATATTTGGGTCGATTTTTATTATGCAAACACGTATGCTAATTGTCTACTCTTAAACCTCTAATTTCTAAGCTCTAAATGAACGAGAAACAATTTCTCTAAGAACAACGGAACAAACTATACAGTAAATGTCAGTAAATCTAGCGTTAACACATTGCATTGAAGAAAATATAAAATTCCATTCGAATTGATTATCTATTTAAAATATATTACATAACAATATATCTGAGTTTTTCTATGTATAGCGATATAAGTTGACCTCACTGAAAATTATCATCCGCACAATTCAGTTTTGTGAAAATCAGCCGGTACGCAATGTATTAACACGTTGAACGCCATGGGGGTCACCGATGACCCCCAACCAAATCGAATTACTATAGTTCACTCAATTAAACGACGATCATTTGAAAACATTTCTATATTTTAAATAATTCTACCTAATGCGATGATATTCAGCTAGATGAACGTGCAATAATAATAACGCAATTCAATCAAATGATTTAATATCATATTTTCTCCATTTTCTGTATTTTGCTCTACAAAATCTTACGGCATTCAACGCGTTAACCCTTTGCACTCGAGAGGTGACTCAGTCACCACTCGGTTTGATACAGTAAAATTATAAAGTTTAACACTAAACTTTGTATAACGCGTCACTATGTGAAATATCAAAGTGATCATGCGTTATTATACACTCCTCTCGCATACTACATTACCCGTACCAATTGTAATCTCCCGACAATCCTTCTTTCGAACGCCATGTTTACGTTATCATCGAGTCAAAAGGAGAATTACGGACGTGGTCTCAGTTCCTGCCTCCGTAAGCTCCGTTTCAACCTCTTATCGACGTTTCATTCCTTTTGAACGTGACGCTGTATGTCGGACGAGGCACGTTCTCGTGTCCTTTATCGCGGAACGGCGTATTTCGTGCGCCGCGCCGCGCCGCTCCGATCGGCAGAAATTACCGGGAAAGAATATCTAAACGCGACGCGCGGCTCGGCTCGCGTCCCGCTTTGAACGCGGATCCGACCGTTTCCCCCGGCGGCGAATCGCGCCGGATCATCCCATCCGGGTTCCTTACGCGCGAGATTAATCGCTGATCATCTCCCATCCGCGCGCGTGTATGTTTACGTCCGCGTACCGAAGCGCGGCTTGATTACACGCGACGCCTGATAATAGATCACCCGATGCCCCGTTCACGCTAATATCAGGCAACATCCTCGACGCTCCGCGCCGCTGACGGACGCTCCCGCCTCGCGTTCTCCGCGATCCGATTCCGTGACGCTGCGCGCCGGACCTCCTTTCTTTTCCGTGACGGAACGCTTCCGGTTATTGAATTGAATTAATCTTATTCCTGGCCGGCGACAGGCTTCCTCGTTCCATCGTTATGACTCGGTACTGACGCTGATGGACTCGCCCGACGAACGATTCTTCTGTCAACTCAGCATTCCTCTTCTGTATTCGGTTCACGAATTAGAAACTACCTTTTCCTTGAATATGTACTTTACAAACTACAATGCTGAATAACCGACGAATTTTGTGGAAAATAGTTGTATATTAACACGTTGAACGTCGTATCAGTCATTGGTGACTGACGCTTCTGAATGACTAGGAAACAATCGTAACGTATAGGGTATCCGAGGTGAAATGAAAATGTTGAACACGTTGACTGCCGCGCGATTTTGCCGAGAGAAATATAGGAAATGAACGTAATGTAATATTAACTTATGCCATTGAATTATGTTGTTGTTATTGCTGAATGTCAGTGCATTACGTGGTACTGTAATATACAAAAGTTTCCGAATAATCATTGTTTAATCGAATGAATTATAGTAATTCGATTTGGTTGAGGTCACCGGTGGCCTCCATGGCATTCAACGTGTTAAGAACGTAACGAAGTTGATAATAGTGTAACGCAAATATTGTAACGTTAAATAATTAATAATTATCCTTGCTTTCCTTTGCTACAAAAGAAAAACTCTGGAAAGACGTTTCTATCCGAAAATTCTCAATGATGTCTTTGGCACATTGACAATCTTGCATTACGCCTATTCGATTACTTCGAAATGATTAACAAACAACATAAGTCTACACATCAGTGTAAAATACGTAAAAACAAAATTCATCGCAGGAGACTGCCAAATTTCTGAATTCACTTCCAGCGCAAGTGGTTAACGCGTTAATACATATACTGACAGCTGATAAGCAGTTGATCTATCATAAGCAAAGATCCTTGGTACAATCTTTCTTTATCCTCAACCTTTTACGAGGTTCAACGTGGTCTGTATATCATAAATATAACGTCACTGTGATCCGAGACCGATAGAATTCTCCACCATGCAATTACGTTAGATTAGTCTGTAATGCGCACAGCCGATAACAGAGAAATAATTGCTACAGTGGCGTATCGTTCGAAAGGATGATATACACGAAACACACTGGCGTACGGTAGCTGAAAGGTTAAACGAAAATATTCAAAGTTCATTTCTTGCGTTACATTCGCGATGCAATCGCGTAGGGTCGGCCGGATAGGATCACACGGTGAAGTGATATAAAACACATTGGTTCCAGTTTATTCGTGTTATTCCCCCTCGTTTTTCTAATAACACGTTATCCACTCGCAACGGACGTTCAGTGTTGATAGATCGCCGCGGGGATATTAACGTATCATTACAGGTTCACGGGTCTCTAACCTAGGAACCGGCCGGCGAGGGGGGATCGCAGTTACGGTCGGGGAAGGGGTTGGTCGGGGGGCAGAGCACGAAGATGGAGGATTGGTAGTTACAGTGGCCACCAGCTAGTTGGCTTGTCGCTGTTCCCCAGAACACACAACGGCCTAGACGATGTGCATTGTAATTATACGGAAACAGCCTCTCATGCCTCATCCTTTGTCCGCTGCGCCCCCGCCGATCCGGTCTTTCTCCCTCTGCGGCCGCGCCGGTGCCTTTCTCGCTCGCGCGAATCCTTTCAGGCCCGTTTGTAGTCATCGATGTTGCCCGGCTTCCCTGTTTGCGCAGGCCGGCGAACGCAAACTGTGCAAAACCTCCGGACAGCCGGTGATCTAGGCACGTCGCGCCGCGCACACGTGGCCCACACGGAAACGTTAACGAGCTTGTTTGCCGGCCGATCGAAAGCGAACGGTTTCGGGCGATTGTTCATCATCGGCCGTCCTTTGGACGACGGATTCGCTCGTCGTCGCGCTAAGTACACGTTTAACAGTTTGACCGACTGCCGCGTCGCCAGAATTCGGGCGACGCTATTTTTCATGGAAACTTGGACGTTCGTTTTCTTCGCGAGCTGATCGAATTTTCTTGGATGTGCGAGATATGAGAAAGATAGTGGTGCGATTATTAATCCTTTGCACTCGAGAGGTGACTCTCGGTCACCACGTGATTCGATACAACAAAGCTATGAAGTTGAATGTATAATATTTCAAATAGAATAAAACATAGAAAATTTAAATAAAACACCTCTGTTGCTTAATTTGTCTATGAATCATCGTTAAATTAGTTTCAAACAATATGACCTATATCTCGTCAGAAAATAATTGCAAAGAAGTTCGCTTAAATCTGACGTAAGTGGATTTTAATTAAATTACGATAAATGTGACTATTTTATAAATCGTTTAATTTAGTTCAATTCAGTGTTTTCATAGTTTTAATACATTTTCTTAGAAATATGCGTTAAAATTCTGCCGCAGTTAAGAAGAATCGTGACTTCTCAGTTTCTGGTTAATGAAGGAAACTGTTTTGAGTACCTCTCAGTCACTTATGAGAGTAAAAGGAATGATTAAAATGTTATTGTCTTTGCTTATAGGGCCCAAATTTTAGAAGTCCAAAAAAACTTTTGTAAATGCAATATGAAATAATCAAAGAATTTAAGTGGAAAGTTCAAACGCGTTTCAAAGTCACATCGTGTCCGATTAGGGTTAACAATAGAACTAGCGAGCTTTTGAGACGATCAACCCTTTGCAGACGAAGATTGTTTGAAACATAGAAAACCGGCTGATGAAGTACGTTATATATCGATTGCTCGGATAATTGAAGAACGAAAAGGAGTCTCGCTGTTTAAGTAATTAAATTGTTTATGACTTAGTCTTCCAAATACGAGAATCTGGTCTCGTCGAGGTGTCGACTGTCGCCTGCAAATGGTCATGTGTAATTTCCATAGAAATCGTAACAATACGTTCTTTCCAGTTTCTTCAGACATTCATTATAGTATTCGAAACTTACCTCTGCAAATACAGGAATAATTAAAAGTCTTTCCCAAAAACACAATTCAAGCGTGAATACAAGAATCCCAAAGTAGGTCAATTTTTCCACGCGATAGTTCCAGAGTCAATAGATCTCTACTCAGAGACGCGTGCGTCAGACATTTCCCAAGTCCGCAGAAGTAAAATTTCGCCATCGACACGTCCACAGAAGCAACGGAATATTTATAGTAGAAACATTATCGATCCTTTGTTACGCAAATAGCCGAGCCAGCATTCGCGCGTTCAGAGACGGCTAGAACTGTCTTTATCCTGTTCGGGCGCATCCTCGGTACGGGATTGTTTTTTCTATCGCGCAGACCTCGCCGAGATTTCCTTTCCGGCCGGAAGTTTGGACAGCCGTCAAATGCAGGTCATTCGCAGGATCAGCGCGACGTTTGGGTAAATAATATGCCAGCGATTCGCCGCTGTCTGGCGAAGTTCCCCGTGGGCAGGGGTTACGCTCCGGTTGTCCAATAGTTTCCCGGGCCGGTTCCATCCCCTTGAACCATACTTCCGTTCCGCAACCTTCTTGAACCCGCGCCGCCCACGCCGATTCATCCATCCCCCTCGTCGCTCGCGCGCGCCTAACTAGTTCATTATCCGAGGCGAAGTTAACTCCGCGATGCGGACGAACGGGGGCGGCCATTACGCTGTCGTGCGCGCGTACTCGAGTAAGTACGTACCCGTTTATTTACCCGACGCCGGAAAATATTTCCCGGCGGCCCGCCCCTCGGCCGGATTCCTTGCTCCTCCAGCTGAACTTTATTTATTCAACCGGGGCAATAAGAAGGTCGCACCGTCGCCGTTCCTCCAGCCATTTTTCGCGTCGCCTTTCTTCGCCGCGCGGCCAAGGGAATATTAACGAGGGTGAAAGGGCGCGAGATTCAATCGCGCCGCGATCGGAGGCAATGCGAATGGCTCCCTTCAACGGGATCGAATTTGCGTCTCAAACAAATTCGAGTGTCACGGGAGCTACTGATCTCTTAGGGATGTCGCGCTTCGATTTACATTTGAAAATTGAAGCTTCCTGTCCACGTGAAAACTCGATCGAAGGAACTATTCTTCGGAGACAAGCGCTGTATCGGTCCGTGAACCGCGCGGCTCGGATCGCGACGGGTTAAGGGTTAAAAGGTCGATTGTTATTGATCCCCGTGTGTCTGGGAAACGGTAGAAATGAAAATATCCCAGAGAATTTACTATGTAGCAGGAAATGTTGGACGTGGATGCTTCTAAAAATATGTCCGTCGTCGGTGGATTTGGAAGATCGCATAAAACCATTCATGCAGACTGTCTGTACGCGGTCCGCCGTTAATACGTTAAGCGTTGCGAAAATCGTGGCCGTTTATTGGAGTTATTCTTTTGCAGCAAAGGAGAGATATTTACGCCTTTCGAATATATCGATAGACTTCTAAGTACGTATCGCCTTTCGTAAATATTGATAGACCCACGAGGACGTACATATACACCTTTCGCAGTCAAAGGGTTAAACGGACTCTCAGTCCGCGGCGCATTGAGAAAAACCGGACTCGCGCCGCGCGGCGAGTCCGGCCGGTTCCGTTTTTCCCCCGCCGCGTCGGGACACGCGCGACGCGCCTGTAGAATTAGTTAGGAAGCTAATTGCAGCACCACCTCGTTTTAATTCCATTATACGGGCCGCGTCGTGTAGATGCAAATTTTCTCCGTCCGCCCCGCCGGCCTGCCGCGCGTCGCACAGCTGCGCGCGTACACCCCCGCGACGCGTCCTCGCATCCGCTCGCCGCCCGGGGAACTTTCCGAATTATCTTGTAACGAGAGCCGACGTCAACGTTCGCAATTACTGGCGGCGCCGCGGCCGTGAGACGCTCGCTCGCTCGTTCGCGCTATCGGTGTATTAACGGATACGCGCTCCCCCCTTAACGCCCCGGCTCTGTTTCCGGAAGTTTAAGCGCTCCCTGAACCGGCCGACAATTGAAACCGAGAGTCCCGCGACGCCGGTCTTGAGAAGCTTTCGCCGTTCGAGCGTTATCATCGCGCGTGATGCGATTCGGTAATCTCCTGCGGAATGGATAGCGGCGTAATCTGGCTAAGGAATGTTGTCTCCCGCGTGTTAGGGGATCGCCGGAGCTAATTGGCACAGAGGGAATTAGACGGGGGTCTTTTTTCTGTCCCGAGCGTTACGGAATTTAATATGGAATCAGGCGGAATCTGCTACTCGGCTAAGCCTTTGTGCTGCGCAGCCACGCTCGAGCATCGTTCCCATTAATTCCTTGGAATATTCGGGTAGCGCAGGACGCTGTGGAATCAGTTTCTGGTAAAGGAATATTCGCACGTTGACCGTGATGAGAATTTTCTGGCGTTTGTTACTCTTTCGTAATGAAGGGAATTATTAACCCTTTGCACTCGAGAGGTGACTCTCAGTCAGCATTTGATGTGATATAATAAAATTACAAGCTGTTGTACACAATATTATGTTTTATATAATGCATCAATATGTGAAGTATTTATATAAAATAGCTGTTCCTTAATTTACGTGTGTTTTCTCATTAGCTCGTTTCAAACAATGTCGTCTGTCTTATCGGAAAAGGTCGAATGTTTCTAGTGGAAAGCTTCCGAGTGCAAAGGGTTAACATTCGCGGACTGCTATAGCATCTTCATTGTGACGATAAATGACTTGGATGTTATAACATTCAAATTTATAAGCCGCATTACGCATTTCATTCTACTTACCCTAATTTTTTAAAATTTCCACGCACTTCAACTCTCGGAGAACTGAATCTGCATTTCTTCTATTCTTGCAGCTCGTTAAAATTTTCAGTGTCCGTGTTAAGATGAATTATTAATGAGTCGGCGCCGCAGTTCTTAAGTTAGATTCTTGTTTAACTGCTTCTGTTATGAGATACGCCGATTCGCCATCGGTTTCCCGTCTGTGCTCGTTTCCAAGCAATTTGGAAGCAGTTCTCAAAGCTATCTTAAGCGGTTTTAATTTTCTGGCTATCGGAGAACAGATTAGTATCTCGTGCGGTACACGAATAACAAGCTCCGCGAGTCCGCGTAACCCAGTTCCGTTCCGCCGTCCCCGGGACGGACCGAAATTAGGGAAGCGCGTAAAAATCTGTTTAGACCTTTAAGGCGGCTCTCTTCGTTAACGGCGCCGCGTAAAACACGCTTTACGGCGGGACCGTCGAATTTCATTCGAAGCCCCGAACTTAATTGTCTCGCAAATGAATCTCGGCATTCTCTCAGCGTCCCGCGCGTAATCCGACGGTTACCGAGGGTCTCAGTTTCCAACTAATTTCCCCTCGCCCCGCTTTCTGTTCCAGGTAAGCCCGACATCGAATTGAAAGTGCTCTCCGGCCGGCGTGAACGTAAGTAACAATTGGATCAATTTGGCATCATTATACCGGCAGACGGTACAAAAGAAAATTCCTTTACTACCCGCTCTCTTTTATCACGGCCGACGATGCTTTGTCCCGCGGGACGGTGGAGTAGCAGTAGGCGCAAAGGACGAAGAGAGAAAAAAAGAGAGTCGGCCGGAGAAGGAACGGAAGTGTGCCGAAGGATTCATTATGATTTAATAACGTTATCGATAACCCGACGGCTGCTGTCGGGCGGGTAAAAGGCGTCGCTAAACCAGGCTATCGATATAATCGTTCGTCCCCCGCTTAATTAGCGACGGGAAGCGAAGAGGCGCTCGCCTGGCCAGCCCATTAATTATAAATGTCTAAGTCCCGGGGCGGCGGGCCGTCCAAGTTCGGCCCCAGCATTGTGCCCCAGATTCCCCATCGATTCGTTATCGAGCCCCGAAACTTCGTAGAAAATGGCGACAGATCCACGGGAGAAACGCCGGTTTTTTCGATCGGGATCGTCCCGGTGTCGCGCGGGATGGATACCCGACGCGAAGTCGATGTTGACACGAAGCCGGGGACTCGTCAGAGACGTTTGCCTAATTGTTTGCCGATGCGAACACAGGGGCACCCGATTCTCCCGGGTGTTTGACTTGCGCAACTGAAGCCCGGAATCGTAAGTTAATTATCGCCTCGACGGCAGTTTCGTCGGGGTAACGGCGGCGCGTTTCCGAAACGTCCCTCAAATAAATCGACCCAGCCAACTTCGCGATTTCTCGGCTGCTCGTTGTTTGCCCGGCCGTCCTCCGTGTCGAAATAATAAGGGGAGGGTTCGAACTCGGTCCTCGGCTTGTTTGTAGCCTGTTCAAACTGGATGACACGTCGGCCCTGCGATGATGGTATGTCAAAGTGGTTGCTTTCGACGAGATCGAGATTTCATTGAATCTCCGATCTCATCATCTGAATCGAGGACTGTATAGTTCGGTATAATCTTCGTCGGGGATACGATGTATCGATCGAGGACGTCGCGATCCTTCTCTTCGGGTTAACCCTTCGCGCTCGAGAGACTCGCCGTTAGATTTGCTATAGCAAGATTATCGTCTTATATAGAATATTATGCTCTGTACGATGCATCGATGTGTGAGATATTCAAATGAAATAGCTTTGTTTCTTAACTTATGTGCGTCTCATTTGATAGTTTTAGAGAGTGTCGTTTGTATCTCGTTGAAAAAATGTTGCATATTTCCGAGGGAGAACTTTCGAATGCAAAGAGTTAATTGTGATTTGAAAGTGGCTAATCTTATCTCGGGGAGACGCTGGAATTTAAGTATCGCGCGAGGGGACCATTAGTCGATTAATATCGCCGGTGAATTTTGTTATCCGAGGGCGGGGGTGGTGCGCAGGGTGCGTTACCGCGACTGGTCCTCGCGAGCGCGGTTTACTTTCGCTCGTCTCCCTTTCACGCTGCAACTGCGAATTTAATACGATTAATATGTGAGCCCTATAGAAACTGTAATAATAGGTTATCTTCAGTTTCTACAGACATTCGTTATAGTATTCGAGTGAAATTATTTATTTTCTCTTGATTTATTTCGTCTTGTTAAAATTTCTTTATAAACGCTAAAACACGAATTTATTAAGACTTCAATTGCTTTATATCTCAGTTTCGGTACTACTAAATCAAGCTCTTTAATCATTTTCCAAAGAACTCGCTGTGCCTTTGTAATAATCGTAAAAGAAGAAATCAGGAATCGGTCATTTTGACCCACCCGGTATTTCCACTCTTAAATGCCGAGGTAATTAGTAAAGTTGCATAGCTAAGTGTCGTCACACAAGAAGGAGATTTCTCGTTACCAGTACGCAACGTGCTAATTACTTGCCACCACAATTCTTACACTACACTTTTATCCAACCGTCCACGTTACTGAATATTTTTATTCGACATTGCTCGAACGAATTCTAATCGTTAAATCATTTCGAAGCTACAGTCCCGTACGAACGAAACTCTATTCGAAACTCCTCTATAGAAACTCAAGAGTGCATCGTTAACCGTACGCAACGTGTTATCAGTAATCGCGAAACAAACGACTCGAAGCCAGTCATTTTGACTGTCAGTTCAAGCCTCGCCGTCTCGCGTCTGCTTAATTGCGCGGAATTCTTCCCTCTTCCCGTTTCCCCGGCGTTCCGCGGCGGCGACGCCGGGAAAAGCGAGGAAAATGGCTCGCTCGCTCGCGCGCGCGCCTCTCCGCCGTGGAAATCTAATGGCTGCGCTATCTATGCGCATATTTCTTACATAATTACCCGCGTAAAGTAGACTCCTCGAAACCCCCGCCGGCCCGTACCAATGGGCCGCGTTTATGCCGTCGGACCAGAGATATTTATGGGCATTAATCTTGCCTTTTCATCGGGTTTCATTAATGCAGACCAACACGGCCGGTGATAACGCACCGCTAATACCCCGTCGCGGGTTAACTGCACGTTTACCAGCGGGGAAACAACGATTTTCCACGCGACGCCTAACGATCGGCCGTCACGATCCTTCTCCGTGGGCCCGTGACTAGCCACGTGGTCGGCCCCGTCCCGGTCCTTTTCCCGGCGACGCCGGTACACGTGGACACTTTGTGATTGAAATTGCTGATCCAATTGACTATGAATCGACTGATTATCTTTTGAGCCCCGGGATATGGTAATCGCGTATTTGCCAGGAACGAGGTTTGCTGGGAACGATTACCGCTCGTTCCGGCTAACTGCGCGGAAACCATTCTTCGCAGACGTGGTAATTTAAAGGTGTTTTAATCCTTTGTGCCGCGACGGCACTTTGTACGTGCTGTTCCTTCGGAGTAGGGGAATATTTTCTGACACCGAGCGATTGGTAAAAGTGATATTGAACGGTTCCGCGCGGAAGACGCTTTCTTCTGTGATCAACCCCTTGTCTTGCGGTTTGTTTCTCTGTGATCGGTGCAATTAACTTGATATGAATATTTCATTCAACGAAGAGAAAAGTTCTGATATATGAGACGCTTAGAAGCCGCAGTTGATTTCTTGATATTTTCTGATTTTCGTCGATTTTAATGGCGTAAGGGATACTCTTGGTTATTCACGGATTTACTCGTTTCTTCTAGGTTAGGGAAATTTCATTCTCACATTCATTTTCTCAATTTTTCTTTTCTAAACTTGTATGTATTCAATAGTTTCAATAATTTCATTAAACATTTCATTGAACATTTATATTTTGTAACTTTCAGGTTGCAAAGACGTTGAACTGTCACGCCTGAGGGTATAAAAGTTCAAGTTAACTGATTACTTAATTTTATTCACCACTTTGCAACATGAAATAAATCAACAAGATGCCACTATATTAATACGTGACTTCAAGGTCACATGGGCCCACAGAGGGTTAACCGCGTCTCTGATCAACTCGTACATCTGAAGTTACAATCATCAATAACAGAATATTTAATTTCTATTCAAAAGGAGTGATATCCTCGTTAAGCCCTCGAAAGTCATCGCGCCTGACGCGTTATTCCAGAGCAAGAAGTCAACCCAGCGGAATATCGAAGCAATTACCGCGGAAAAAGCTGGATTTACTCGAACGGCGTCCGCGGAATTCGCTCGATCTGTTTCTGCCAGCTGCGGGGAAGACGGTTCTCGATATCGTTCCGTAAGAACGAGCTCTATTCTAATTATCAGCCTTCACTCGGCTGACGCGCGGCGTTCCCCGAAGAGTTGCCGATTAATTTCGTCCGCGGCGGGGGCGGAGGACGCGTTCAACGGCAACGCCGTTCGGGCATTATCGAGCCGAGCGTCAACGACGGGGGCGGATAGATGTCTGGCTCGCAAACTTCCCACATACTGGCGCTGTACTTTCGCGTAATTACCGAAGAGCGGGGGCCCCCGAGAAAAATCACTGAATTGGCCCGGTTCAGCAACTTCCCCCGGAGCTATTTGAATTCGCATGGCACCGCGGAAATTCGATTTGACACTCGACGTGAAACGTACATAACGAGTCTGAGAACTATCCGGGAAATGTGGTCGTGCGCCGCTCGTCCCCTCCCCCCACCGTCCACCCCCCCTCCCCATTGCTGCTCGCGGAGAAGTCGAACTTCCCTTAATGGCGTAATTCGTCGAATAATTAGCGTTCGCTCGGGGGCTTACACAGAAATCGGATCGTTCAACCGGGCTCCGAGCTGAAAGGAACCGATTCACCTTTCCGCGAGACTTTTACCCGCGTGTTTCAGTTCCTCCTCGCTCGCTGGGCTGTTTGGACGGCCGAGATAATTGAGCGGCACGCTTTTATCGCGGCCAGACGTGTTACGTTTATCCCGGTTAGCGTACCTGCGGCTCGTGATACGGTGAAATTTATATTACCCGAGTACATCGTGTTCATTATTCCTTTATTATTCCCTATTTGCATACTTTCTTGTTTCCGTTCGACTCGTGCGTTTCCCTTTAACCAGTTAACCGCGTTCGACGAGTATACACGCCACCTTAAAGCTTGAAATCGTTACTGACTCTTTCAATGATAAACTCTCTAGTTTTTCTCATAAACATTGATGACTAATTCTTCTCTGTTTCGCTTCGGTTTTCCATCGAAGTATACCGTGGCTGCATTCGTCCTGCGTTTGGCGAGTACACGGTTCACTTATTCATATTATTGCGCGCGAAACGAGAGATTTTGCGAAGTAAATTGCAGAGTTAACGGGTTGATAACCGCTCACGCGCCGCTTTTTCCTCTTTCTCGTAATCTCTCGGGCTGGAGATTCGTTTAATAAACAATTACCGAATTTAATGCTAACAGATGGGTCAGAGTGGCCCGTTCCTTGTCCCTTTTTCGATTACTGAAGAGGTATGAATGTCTCTTTGAGAAGCTAAAGAATCTGATTAAGTGACGCTTAAGCTAAACTGTAAGCCAATTAAGATCTTAATAAGTGTTCACTATATACACCAACACGTTGACTGCCACACAAAGCTTCAACGTGTTATGTGTCATTTTTTCTTTTATATCGAAGATGAAAAGAAATGATTATGAATTATTCGATACCATAATTGTTAAGATTAGGTTTACGGGCATTTATTGTACAGTTCATTCTATTGTTCCTGGGGAAGTTGATATTCCTTCATTTAGATTTTGGAAATTGTAGATGTAGAAATAGACAATCAGAAAACCGATTGAAACATTTACCAAATAATGTTTATAAAATTCAATCTACGTCAAATTGACGCGTTCCGTAAACCTAGTGTCAAGTTACATTATAATCTATTCATTTACGCTATTGAAAATTTTCCTTGGATGTCGGTTATCTTAAGAGGTATAATTGTTTTCAAGTCATTCATAAGCTCCGGTCATCGGTGACAGTAAACGCGTTAACCTTGACCGTCCGAATCCGGCGCGGTCGAAGGTGGCACGCCTAGAGCCCCTGCGCGAGGCGATAATATGCAAGCGTCGCGATCAATGTCCTCGCGTCGACGGGGACGAAAAGGCCGAGGATAGAGTGGGTGGTCGTTGCACCTGTTTGCGCGATGCAAACAAACGGCGCAAACACAGTCGGGACGCGGGCAAGATAAGCGCGTGGGCGACGGACGCCGGGGGAAGGCTTTGATGAGGAACCTTCGGTGATTTAACGACACACATGGTCCCGCACCGGCACCGGCGGCGGCGGCGGCGTCGGCGGCGGCGTCCGTAGGAATCTAATTTATTTCCTCCTTTGTGACCTGGCCACGGGAAAGGAATAGGAGTCGCGGTTTTCAAAGCGAAAAAGCTTTCCAATCTTTCGAGGCAAAGGAGCCGAACGGCCGAACACAAGGGATCCGCCGCGATGGACGCTGATGGAAAACGCGGATGGAATCGGCCCGGGGGACAGAGGTGACCGTCGGCTATGCTTGTTTTCGACTCGTACCCTTGTCTCGGAATCTCTTTGACCGGATCGTCGCATTTCGTTCGATGCTCTCCGTTTGATACGCGCGGATTTCCCTGCCTCTGCCTCCGTCCCGCCTTCCGCCGGAACCGAGACACACCCGCAGGCTTTCCGGCCTCGACTAAATAATGGCGCCCACATACCGCCCGTCGCGCACGCCCTCGTACTCGACGAATTTCGGTCGCCTTTTTTCCTACGGTCCAGAAACGATTTCGATGGGCCGCTGAGTGTCGGAGTCGCTGGTGTCTTTCGGCGACTTAGTATCTTCGAATTAGTGTTCAGGTTGTTCCGCGAATGTTGGGGTAAAAGACTTAGCTAAGATTTTTGATTTTTCATTTTGTTTATATGAATCGCGAGTATCGAGTTTGATTCAGCTGGAATCAGTTAAAAAAGATGTAGCATATTAAAGCGATGCGAAGTCTGGATAGATTTTAACATTTCGAGTGCTATGGACGCATTAAAGTTTTTCGATCTTCATTCGTGTACCGTGGTTACAACTATAAGTGGCGATTAATGTTTCTTAGCATTATTCAATTTGCCGAAACCGAGGAACTGCAATTACAACTCAATCACAACTTAACTCTTTCGCTACAATCGACATCTCGGTTCCCAGATGCCGAAGAAACAATGCTATGGACAAGATATCTCATCATTGACATACGATGCTATCACGGTGACGAGATATCTCCCACACCTTCTACACCCTCAAACAGATATCATCCATTGCAGCGGTTAATCGTACGAATTAACTCTTTGCACTCGAAAGCTTCTCACTAGAAACGGTCGACACTATTTGAAACAAATGAGAAAACATAAATTAAGAAACAAAGGTATTTTATATAAATATTTCACATATCGACACATCATACAAAACTGAACATTACATATAACACTTTGTAATTTAGTTATGTAGGAGAAAGAGAATTTTATTTGAAACAGTATAATTATTTCATCACAGCTCACAATAAAACACTAACTAAATTAAACAACGCACACGCTATTTATATACTCAGATGCTCTTGCCTCACTCGCACACTTTCTAGAGCATTCTTTCATCACCATGCATTAACTTCACATATATTTGGAATACTCTAGATTCTTAAAAAAAAAGAACATTATTAACATATGGAGAAAATCAATATAATCTAGAATATTCCAACGCTTTGAACATTCATTCAAAACGCGCTCACACACACAGTCGCGTCATTCATCTATTGCACACACATTCATCACTCAAATACATCCATTCCCACAGTTACGTCAAATCAAATAGCGACCAAGGCTCTCGAGTGCAAAGGGTTAACATAATTCCTCGATCTCCAAAGGACCAGGAAAATATTCCATTGACAATATTCATTCCCCGAAGGGCTAAGAGCAAACTGCCCCGCGCGCTGAAAAACTCAAGATCAGAATTCCTCGCGCCACCCGTGCATCCCCTGGCCTCGCGCCAGATTTTTCGCATCGGAATTGCAAACTGAATCGGCCGACACGTCCTCCGCCGTTCAACCCTCCCTGTCCGCTCCCCCTGTGATCTCGTTACGCGTTCGACATCTCGAAACCCCGTCGGACGGGGGCGGTCTCGATCGGTTTCGCAGCCCCGCCGGTATTATGCGTCCTCGTCATCCCCCCCGACAATATTAGGCGTGTCTAATTTGCAATTCGTGCGATCTCGGGGGCCACTTTTGATCCTGTCGCGTCCGCCACAAAGCGGCGGCGTCGACTGGCTGCGGAGCCCTTCTCCCCCGGGGGCAGCAGGGACGGGACATTCATCGCGCGCGACGGGGGTGGTTTAACTTTGACCGTGAGCCGGGGCGGAAGGAAGCGGCCGCGGGGGCCGGGCGATCGCCGCACGCCGGCCGAAGAGATTTATGCTGATCAGAAATTATAGGCCGCGCCGGCCGCGGTTCGCCGGTCCGCCCGGCAACCTCTTCGCGCCGCATTAACCCACCCTCCCGTCCCGGCTCACCCTTTTCTCGTTCAATCATCTCTCCGGCGACCGACACTCGCCGCTTTAGCCGGAGCGGCAGCCCAGCCGTTTAATGTCCCGAAAAGCCATATTTTCGCGTTGATAATTTACTACCCGACGCGGAACCCTTGTCCGCGGCTCGCGTTAGGGGGTTGCGTTACCGGGGAGAAGAAAATTCTAACGCGACTCGACGCCGTCAGCGGCGCGCCATTAAATCAACGAACCGCGAACACGTGTCGGGCAGGTTCGATGAAGTTTCCGTGCTGACAGTCGATACGCTCGGGCTTGTCAACCCTTTCGCTACCGCGGCCTTAGTCGTGAATGTGTTCTTGAGGCACGGGCAGTCCTAATGAGGTACTCGTTTGACGGCCTAACCGAGCTTGCGAATGTAACTTCGATGGGGTATTGTGATCTATTGGTTCCTTATTCTAGTTGTATATCTGTATGTTACTTGCAATATGATAAAGCGGGGTTATACTTAATCCCCCGGTGATTATGTATGGTTATTGTCCAGTCTTATTGGCAATTATGCATAGTTGCCTGGAAGTATGTATAGTTTCCGGATTAATCGAATTTACCGTGACATGTATAATTGTAAAATATAATGGAATGTGTAGAACAGGATTCTGTAAACTGGTGAAAACTCGTTGGAACCGTAATTTTGTTTTCCACTGTTTAGATGGAGGTCTTCCTCTTGATAGCTATACTTTTACACCCGAAACTCGAGGACGCTTTCCCTACAGAAGCCGATCGACGAAACGCAGACAACCAGCGTTCGACATTCTTTAAGATTATCTTAACTCTACTAAAACATTCTTTGAAATATACAAAACCTTCAGCAGATCAAGCTAAATTATACATCAATTACTTACTAGAAAAAGAGGAAACTACATGCTGATCTCTCGTTCGACTAATTCAGTCCTTTCCCGACTTAGTCTTCCAAACACAAACGTTACCCCCTTAAACGACATACGTCCAGGGTTAAAACCCTCACACCGATTGAAACTTACAATACCGTCACAACTTCAAGTGACAAGTCAGAATCTCCCAAAGTTTCACGAAACATGTTAAGAAGAAAACTAAAAATCCCTCAAGCCTCGTTGCAAGCCATCGCCGAATGTTGCATCGCGCACGGAGCCCGCAGGACAAAGAAGTCACTCGCAGCGTTCCAGCGCGAGCCGGGCCACGCAGGATTGAAATTCCTCGAGCGGCGCCGGCTCGATAAACGTCGACGATCGGCGGCCGCGCCGTCTATTAGCTTCACGGCCGCTGTTCCTCTACGTGTCCCGCGGAATAATGGAGTCCGAGCCCTCCCCGCGCGGCCGCCGAAATTTATTCCGACTCCGATCGCCGGTCGATCGCCGATCGCGGCGATTACCGTTGCGTCCGGAGCGTTCCCAAGGCGCTTCCGCGAAAACGGGGACACCGTAGGTGGCGTCTACCGTTAAGCGGGCTGCCGGCCGGCTTATTGCTCTCGCCGCGCGCCTGATCGACGGTAGCCGTTCCTCCAGCGGCAAAAACCGGGCGACGTTAAGTGTTGTTCCGCGTCGTTCGCCTCGGACGTTTATTTTTCCGTTGATCCCGCGAGCGTCGGACTGCGCCGCGCGCGCTGCGCTTCGCTCCGGGGATCGTTCCGCGAGTCCTCTGTGGTCGCGGCGAATACAATTACGCGTGTTCCATTGTTACACTCGGGATCCGGTGGTTTACGGTTGCCGGCGATCTTTTTGTTCGGTAATTGCGCGCAACGAGATGCGGTTTTTGGGAGTTCCGGATGATTCTGCGCGCAACGGGTGGTCCGCGGAATCGCGTTAAGCTGTTTTTTCCCGATGCGATCGGGCGGGCGTGTTTGATGAAATATTCCGCGGAATAATCTGTCGATTGTTCCTGTATAGTCCTTCTGGCGCTCGGAAAACAAACGCGCGGAGCCACGGGCTCCCGGCTCGCTGCACAAAGACGGTGAATAACGGCATTGTGCCGGCAGGACAGGCTGAAGCGGCGAGGATACGGCGCACGATGAAACAGTAATTAGAAGTAACGTTGACGCAACCGTGTGTATCCTTTTTCGTATTTGCATCGCGAAGAGCTTCGAGTAGAAAAGATAACAGAGTCTGAACCTAGCGCTGTTGCCTTTGCCGGGACGCGGAGTCTGAAGGAAAACAGACGGGATGAACAGTGACGGAGCAGTTTTTGCCTCGCCGACCGCCTCCGTTGTACTTAAAACGTTTCGCGGCGTATCCGGGACACCGGCCGATGAATTGCCGATAGAAATGCATCGGTTACGCAGCGGTCGAGAACGGTAACCCGTGATTCATTCGCGAGATGCTAATTGTTTCCCACTAATTTCGGCGCTGCGATCTCGATGTAGAACCCGAGATAATTTCGTCCCACTCGAAACACCGGCGTCGCGTAATCGAATGTCCGGCCGATTCCCGGGAGCGTCGCGAACGGCCGCGCTCGCGCCGATCCGAAGAAACGACGCGAGAGAGTCGCGCTAACGCGATATCGATGATAATTTTCTCCGGGGCGCGTTTTGCCGGCGCGGACAAAGCCCGGGGCGGAACGCGATTTTCGCGAATCTCAATTACGCTTTGATCACGGCCATTACCGGCGGGACAATCCCGGGCCTTTCGCCTCGAGTGATGCGCGCCCGATTCAATCAGCAGTGACGCCGTCCGTACTACTTTACGGGCTATTCAAAGAGGACACAAATGACGGAGCACTCTAAAAATAGAATAGCGAACGACTTCGCCCGTCGTCGGCGGCGTCGTCGTCGTCGTCGACGGCGCAGGCCGGTTACGTCGGCCGCGTTCATTCAGAAAGAACGGGGAAAGCGAGGCGAGCTGCAGCGCGAGCTGGTGGAAAGCAGAGATCGAAGGAGAGAACGCTCCCGCGGAAAGGAGAGAGCGCGTGTACGCTCCGCAGTGCTGGGACACGGATGCTGAGGGTAGGGGAGGGGGGAGGAGGCGGTATGACATAAGCCATTGTGCGAAGGGGCTTGGCCTTGTATCTCCGCGTTTGCATATGAAATCGTATCTGCACGGTGCCAGAATGTTGTTCGGGACCTGTTTTCCCTTCTATTCCCATTGGCAAACAGAGAGAACGTCCCGGGCCAACGAGATTCCTCGATGATGGCTTCGACTCCGGGGAATACCGCCCGCGCATATAATTATTGCATTAGCTGGAACGCCCTGTACAACGCTGTTGTCTCTCGCTCGATGGGAGGCTGGGGGATGCAGTTTTCCTATTCACGTTTTTTCTTTCGGACGCGCGGTTCGGGGGTTGAAAGGGAATATGGGATTTGTCGCGGAGGATGTTGGTTAACTTCTTGCCGTGGGTAACGTGTTTTTGTTGCAAAATTGTCGGTGATGTGAACATGCGCTGTCTTGTTTCTTTGAAATGTATATGCAACGTTCTTGATACAATTAGAGTACATATCCGCGTGAAATAGGCGGAGACGAAGTTCTTCGAGACTCCGTCGAGTCTCTAAATTAAATTCTAAGAGGTTGGTACTAGGTTTACGGAGCGCGTGATGTGTATTGAATTTTATGAACACTGTTTAGTATTCACGTCGACTTTGATGCAATTAGACCAATGTACTTCGATCATCTATTTTTGAACCTCTTGTGAAATCCGAGTGAACGTGAATCTATTTGGAGCAGTAGGTCGAACGGTATGATAAATGCTTGTAAACCTAGTGTTAAGAGTAATCGTTCGTTTAGAGTGATTAGAGCTCGAAGCGAATTGTTTTCGTACGCTCAGTAAGTAGATTTAAGTATCATGGTATTAGTAATATAGAAGCGTTTGTATTTCTGCAGTAGACTGTTCTAAATCTATCAAGTAATCGAATATGTTTAACACGAAAGTGATCTAATATCAAATTACCTAATTGAAATGCGTTATTATTGCAGGTTTATCTAGTGGAATGCTACTATACCTAGTACTACTAGTAATACAGAAAAGTTTTATTATAATTCTATTTGGTTGAAGTCACCGATGATTCCCATGACATCCAACGTATTAGCGTTTAACATATCGACTACGAGACTTTCGAGCGTTCTATCGTAATACTTATTCTCACAACAAAAGCAAATGGTATTACAAATAATTATTCATGCCTTAGTATCGCGGATCTCGCGTTACGCTGTTACCAAGCCACTTACGCTACCAAACGTTTCCATCCGACATCAATTTTCTCATTGCAGTTGTCGCCGAGCAATTTGGAATCTCCAGCGATCGGTGACCACTGTGGCAGTGGACGCGCTAATGAATTTATGTTGGACATTTAACGTCTGCCCACTTGTACGTTTCAAGCCGAAGTAAATTTACACAAGGTTAACTTGCTGTTACCCCGGGAACGGTATCAACAATCACAAACAGGGCTCGCGGTCCATTTTCCTTTCGCGTTCACCGTGTTTGCCTCCCATTCACACGTTGGGGATGAAAGCAGTTTCAATAACATTTTTGTTGGTTCTTGTCCAGAGAGTTCCTGAGTCGCGTAAGTCTCGCCGGAATAACGGCCGCGCGAGTTTAACGATGTATCGATCGGAGTTCGCGAGGTATCGAGGCAGAACGCCGCCACCCGAACTTCCCTCGCCGGTTCGAAGCTTTTTATTTACCTTGGCCTTCGGCCGCACGCCGAAAACTTCTTGTCGGAAAGAGTAATTACCAACTTGTTTGCGCCCGGTCGACACGAATACGCGAGCCGGTCGCCGCGAAGTTGCGTTGGAACCCTCCGAGCACCGAGACGGATTAAAGGCTTATGCAGAAATTTATAAATTCTCGGTGCTCCGATTCGAACGTGTCTTCGACGACGTTTCTTGAATGTTTCGCGCAAACGGGGGCACGACTAACGGATTACCTTATCGAAACGCAGGGTGAAGGCAAACATTAACCCTTTACGGTTGAATGTTGTGGTGGTAGTTAGGCTTTGATAATTTAGATGAGGTTTGACAGTGAGATTCAATATCTAAAATCGAGAACTCGGAGGGAATAATTTAATTATTCAACTGACGAGGTACTGATGGGTCGATTCTTCCAGTATTTAAGACTTCGATGCATAATTCAGGTTCGTATGAAAGGAAATGTCACAAGTTCAAGATAGTCTCGTTGGTGAAGAGTTAATAGAACATTGTTGATTGTTAAGGGTGAATAACTTTGGGAAAAATTGAACAGTACTGAATAGAGGAGAATTAATCACTTTGTATCTTTAATGTTCTTTTCGTTTCATTACAAATTCTGTATTCCACCGACAACTAAATTCGCTAACCACCATAATTCATTGCTCCTTCACCACAAACTAAACTTTTTCTACCAAAAATTAAAAAATTGAGAAAATCCCATCTTCAATCTCTTCGTTTCATTCACAAATTCCGTACCCCATCGACATCTAAATCCTCTAACCACCATAATTCATTGTTCCTTCACCACAAACTAAACTTTTTCTACCAAAAATTAAAAAATTGAGAAAATCCCATCTTCAATCTCTTCGTTTCATTCACAAATTCCGTACCCCATCGACAACTAACTTCGCTAACCACCATAATTCATTGTTCCTTCACCACGAACTAAACTTTTTCTACCAGCAATTAAATTGACAATATTCCAAACTCCTGACAGAAGCTTCCACGTAACGCAATATACACCGGCCAACCGACCAGAAGTAGTTGAGCGAGTCGACAGCGTTAAAAGAAACTTCATCCGCAGCCTAGATCTCAGCATTAACATGCGGCATATGGAATGAACGGACGCACGTCGAGTCCGCGAGCCAGATTTCAGCCTTTCGTTTCGCGTATTCACTACAGTGGCCGCGGAACGGGTTTATTTCGCCGGTTAATAAACCGCGGGCCCTTTCGGCACCGGTATTGTGTTAGACCGTCCGCCACACCTCGGGAACAACGGGCTCTCGCGTTACCCTTGATCCCCCGTCACCGGCGAACTGTTCCCGCGAATTCTTCTCCTTTCTTCCCCCTTTCTTTCAGCGCAGCTAGGTCTCCGACCCGTAACAAAATGCTGTCCCTGGGCTCGTATAACTCGCGGCCCGTTGCGTTGTTACGCTCGCGTTCTCCTCCTGCAGCGTGCACACATGTGCGGCCGCGATGCGCCGTGCGAGTGATGGGGTCAGGTTCGATGTACCGGGTGTACCGAGATCACCGTTTGACGTATTATTGTCGCGAAGGGGTTTCGAGTGTGATGAGATTGATAGGGGATGGGGAATTATCCCTTTGCTGTCGAGAGGTGGCTCTTGGTTACTATTTGATTTGATGCAGTAAAACGATAAAATTTGATATTTAATAGTGAACTGTGTATAATGCATCGGTGTGTGAAATATTGATAGGGGATGAGAAATTAACCCTTTGCAGAGAGGTGACTTGATTTGATGCAGTAAAACTATAAAATATATAAATATTGGGATAAAAAAGATTTGTTCCTCAGTTTGCGATCTCTCTTTGAGTTATTTTCACAAAATGTCGTTTAGTTAGAAAATGTTATTTCTAATGGAATCATTCTGAGTGCAAAGGGTTAATTGTTGAGATTTGCGATATTATTGTTGCGAAGAGGTTTCGAGTGTAAGAATAAGATTGACAGGGGAAGGAAAATTAATTATTTAAGAATAAAAGTTGACAATGAGATCAGTGATTTTTCAGTCTTCGGAGTGTTTTGAGTTATTTTATGCTTTGCTGAAAATAATTTGATTATCTTGTGTTCTTGAATTTTTAAGTAGTAGTGTTTTTAACGTGCGTTGAGTTTGCTAACGAAATTGAAATGGTGAGCAAGGAAATGTGAAAGTAGGATAAAATAATGATTTATTTCTTATGATCGATCAGCTACTCTGTCGTTAATAATTGAGGAAAATACGATACGTCGATACTTACTCTATATTTACGTTAAATGTCAAGTCTATAAATGTCAACGATTGATAATTCAGAAGTAATATTTAATTTATATTAGAATACAAAAATTAGTCGCTCAGAAGCCGATGCAATTAAGTCCAGATAAAAAAAATTGTGGAAACTAATGTTACAGCTTTTGAAATTATACAACACATATTCAGAAACTATAAAGGCTTCTCTGACCTAGAAAAAAACGTAGAACCGAGTAAATCCTTTACTATCCAAAAACAATATTATCAACTCCATTAAAATTGACGAAAACTCAGAAAATACGAAAAAATCCACTTAACCGCATTAACTTCTAAAATGATTACACAACACATATTCAGAAACTATAAAGAGAACAGTTTCTGACCTAGAATGTAACAACCAAAAACAATATTATCTAATCCATTGAAACTGACGAAAATTCAGAAAATACCAAAAAATCGACTTAACCGCATCAGTTTCTAAGCTACTGGAATACAATTAAAATCAAAACGCGTCCGAAGTCGAGGAACGGCTCGATTCGGCGGATAAAGAGCAGCGTAAGTGAATCTAACGCGAAAATAGAGGAGTTCGTCGGTCGTGGCAGCGAGCTTCTCCCCCAGCACGGCCGATCGACTTTCGATCGGCACTCCGGCAGTCGGTCTTCGATTTTATACCCATCGTCGCGAAACTCGCACGGCATCGCCGTGAAAATCGTGGGGTTCGCTCGGCCAACAGTTTATGACCCAGTGCGCTGGATTCCTCGCACCTCCGTTCCGTGCGGCCTGCTGCCCTCGGTGTTTTCCGTGTGTGCGCCACGCTTCCCCGATAGATCGTATCTAGGAAGGAACGTTCTCGCAGGGTGAACGGGTGATATCGTTTATTTTTGATTTATGGGCCACGCGTTGCGCTTTCGTTACGCTCCGGAGGTGTTCGATTATTAACAGGTTGACCGGCGAACGGGGCGTCGCAGTTCTCTTTTATTTTTTTACTTAACGATTGACGCCTGTTCCTCTTCCTTTCAGCCGCAATGAATCTTCGTAACGAAAACAGCGATATTATAGAGACAACGTTTAGTTTACGAACCCTTCGTTAACACCTTGGCGTATGATCTCTTTCCCAGCTCTGATCGATACAGCTTTGTTTCTACCAAAAAAATGATCTAATTTCTCTATCTCTATTCTATAGCCAGTTATTTCACTAGGAAGTGTCGGTATGGTGCCGTGGTTTCCAACCTGGAAAGCGCCACAATTTTCAATAAAAAATTTATGCTCCTACCGTAACATCTATGAACGAACTTCATATCGCAACGTAACAGTATAGATTCAGTGAAGTGAAGTTTACTTCGTAATAAAATTACTGTTTTTTAAAACGTGTCTATACTATTATATCTATGAAAAGATAGGCAGACACTGAAGCAGAAATTTCTTTTATAGAAAATTCAGCGAAGTGATCTTTACTTTGTAATAAAGTTACTATTATCTAAAACGTGTCTATATTATTATATCTATCAAAAAATATAGGTAGTCACAGAAATAAAAATTTCTTTTAGGGAAGCGTAGTAGCATAAAGGTTAGCCGCTGAGTTAGTGTTAACCCCTTGGCCTATGATTTCTTTCTCAATTCTGATCGATACGGCTATTTTGTCATTAATAATTTATTGGAAAAAGAGAAAAATTCTAAGCATATGTTGCGCCTATATTTCTTTTTAAGTACAACAGTTGATTACAGAGGAATAATATTTTAGTAAAATTACAAAATCGAATTCCTTATTCTATCTCGCAAGTTACAAATTCCGGTTTGATTGATGTTTAAAAATATATCAATGTAATCAACGACACTCGCGTTTCTAGCAGCTGAAATTTAGCCGGCGTACAGTGTGTTAAAATATATTACACAACAACATGATACCTGAGTTTTTTTTATAGATAGTGTGGGAATGGATGTATTCGAGTGTGAGAATAGAAACATTGATGAGCGATGAATGTGTGTGCAATAGACGAATAATGCGACTGTGTGTGAGCGCGTGCTGAATGAATGTCCAAAGCATTGGAACATTCTAGACTAAATTGATTTTCTCTATATTGATTTTTATCTTAATAATGTTCGTTTTTTATGAATTTAGAATATTCCTAATATACGTGAACTTAATGCATGGTGATGAAAAAATGTTCTAGACAGTGTGCGAGTGAGACAAGAGTATCTGAGTGTATAAATAGTGTGTTTTGTTTGATTTGTCGATCGTTTTATTGTGAGTCACGAAAGAATTATACTGTTTCAAATGAAATTCTCTTTCTCCAATAGTGATATAAGCGGATCTCGCTGAAAATTCGCACAATTCAGTTTTCTGGTAATCAGCCGGTACGCGGTGTATTTACTTGTGCATTTTTGTTATCATTTACAACAGGGGCGGTGAATTCAGCTAATAAACCGGGTAGCACCGATGTAACGAAGATTCTCGCGGAACTTTCATTATAAGCACATAACGATGAAATATTGCGCAGCAAGATTGAGTCATTCTCTATTATTAAACGTAATATATTTATCTCCGGGGGGTTAGCGAGGATTTTCACGGACTAGTAATAAGTTTCGCGCCGGGAACTCGTAGGTGTCTTCGAGGAACATTTGGAAATACGTATCAAAACAATCTTTCCATCGGGCGGGCACGCGTTAACCCCTTGCCCCGCGATTTATTTCCCAACCGTGATCGATGCGACTACTTCGTCATTGGTAATTTAGTAAGAGACAGAGTACGATAAGCGTATTCTATATCAATCTTCGCTGCAAACTATAAGAACTGACAACAGAAGAGTAATATCTCATTTAACGCTAGGTTTACGGACATTTATCGTGCAGCTTGATCTATTGTCCGTAAGATCTATGTTCGTTGATTCAGATCTCGAAAATCGGAGATTGGAAGATAAACAATTAATATATACAACCGTATAATTGCTTCAACCGAAGTCGACTCGACACCGAAGCCACCACAGTCGAATCGATTTCACAATTTTTATTTCGCAAGCATTCAGATTATGAACGCGTTCGAAGATTCATTAACGTTCGCTACTATTATTTCAGTGACAGTTTCCTCAATTCATCATATCATCGTATTCGTCATACAAGTGCTGGTAGCGAACCTGCTAATCGGTTTCTCAATTTTCATCCTTCCTTCGGTTCCTGTTTCGAAAGTGGTATGGTACGGTATCGAACGATACTTTTCAGTTTATTAGCCACAGTTACTGATTCCTTTTTTGTATGGAGAAGGTAACGGATGCTTCTCTGTGGAGTTATTGGAGAAATTGATTCAGCGATACGCAAACTGAATTGTAAATCAATCGGAGCTTTAGTAGATGCACTCTTGAGTTTCTATAGGGGAATTTCAAAAGTCGATTGAACAGTTTCGATCGTATGGGACCGTAGCTTCGAAATGACTTGGAAACAATTATGAGTCATTCAACCGACGTCGAATAAAAATATTCAGTAACGTAACTAGATAAGTGTAATTAAATTAATTTAAAACATTCTTTCTTTCATTTCTATTTCCACCAGGAAAAATTCATCATCCACTCTGCTTACCTCCATTTTGTAGCCAGCTATTTGATTAGTTTTGCCTGTCTCCAATTTGTAGCCAATTATTAGACATACAATCACGAGTCTCACTCGCGATGAAGATTTCTAGATTCATTTAACAATCAATGTTATTCATTAGCCACGGATCAAAGCAAAAAACAATTTTGCCATCATCCATGTATTATCTTCAAATTAAATTTCCTTAAAGTAGAATGGAAAATTTTCTTCCAAATTGCCGATAGTAAATTATCACACGAGCTTAATATAAAGTAAACAATACGTCAACCTTATTTCTTTTTCAACTCTGACCAATACGATTTGTTATCGATCACTTATTAGAAAAACAAAGAAATTGTAGTCAGATTCTATATCTATGTTTTCTAAGTATAACAATCGGTCACAGAATAATATTTACTTTGAATTCGAATGAATCGAGTAAAATTTGTTTGTTAACCCTTGCGGACGAAGATTCTCTGAAATATAGAGAACCGTCAGCAGACGAAGCTAAATTAAACATCGATTGCTTAGATAATTGAAAAAGGGAAACTACTGTTCTGCTGCTTCAGTAATCAAACCATTTGTTTGCGACTCGCAAATATCAACGTCTGATCTCGACGAAATGTCGACGTTCGTCCGCAAAGGGTTAAATCACGTTGAAAACCATCATCAGGTCTGACGCGTCGCTACAAGGCGAGGGGTTGAAGGTGATGTTCCCCGAAAAAGTGCCGGTATGGTTAATTCGAGAGAATCCGCTAACATCCGTGGTAAATTCCGTTGAAGATCTTCGCGACGAGTCTGAGACGTTATTACGAGACAAGCGGATAATAACGGAAAGCAGATTCAGACGTCGCAGACAGTGCCCCGCGCGGTAAGCGTCCTCGAATTACGACGAATATTTCTTTCCATTAAAGTGTCAACGCAACTCGGACACACCCTTCGCTGTCGTTCGTATAATGCCATAAACATCTCACTCGAATATAGCAGCGCGTACTCGCCTGTAATTTCCCCCCGTGCCCCTCGTTCCCCGCCCCCGCGGGCCGGGGTCATTAAAAGCTCGTGTATCCATTACCAGTTGCACCCCTTTTTCGGTGGTTGACGAAGGATTCGGAAAGGCTGTCGCGTCCCGCGGCAGTCTAATTCAGAGGGGCTATTATTTTCACGTCGGGCCGCGGTGTACAGGAGCAACGGGGCCCCAGCAGATATTTTAGCGTGCCGCTGTCGCCCCGGCCGCAACGGGACCATTACCGCATGATATATACTACGGCCCTGAGCTCTGGCTGAGCCCTGAGCGAGCCGTGCTCTCGCCCGTTGCTACCTGTTACCCTATTACGCCCTTGTACGTACACATATACAGGGTGAGCCGTTCGACTGAGTCGCTCAATGCACGTAGGAAATAATAATAGGATTGTTTACGCGAAGTAATATACGAACGCTTTATTAACCCTTTGCACTCGAAAGTTTTTCACTGGAAATATTCAATTGTTTGATAAAATATAGACGATGCTTGTTGCGACTAATGTAAATAATTTAATCGATAAATTAAAGGATAAAACTATTTTACTTCGATATTTCACATAGTGACGCGTTATACAAAGTTTAGTGTTAAACTTTATAATTTCACTGTATCGAACCGAGTGGTGACTGAGTCACCTCTCGAGTGCAAAGGGTTAACGCGTTGAATGCCGTAAGATTTTATAGAGCAAAATACAGAAAATGGAGAAAATATGATATTAAATCATTTGATTGAATTGCGTTATTATTATTGCGTTCATCTAGCTGAATATCATCGCATTAGGTAGAGTTATTTAAAATATAGAAATGTTTTCAAATGATCATCGTTTCATTGAGTGAACTATAGTAATTCGATTTGGTTGGGGGTCACCGGTGACCCCCATGGCGTTCAACGTGTTAATATATTGCGTACCGGCTAAATTTCAGAAAACTGAATTGATGGCAATTTTCACTGAGGTTAACTTGTATCACTATACATAGAAAAACTCAGATATATTGTTATGTAATATATATTAAATAGATAATCAATTCGAATGAAATTTTATATTTTCTTCAATGTTGTGGTAATTAGCGAAGCGTAGCTAAGTGTCTTTGTATAAAAACGAGATTTCTCGTTACCGGTACGCAATGTGTTAACCTTTTGACTGCTACGGTGGTCACTGATGACCGGAGCTTCCAAATTGCTGAAGAACAATTACAATAAAACACTTGATTCCAACCAGTTAACTGCCGAATTTAGTTGGAAAAACCTGTCGTTCTGCGCGCAATGAAATAGAAAAATAGAGCGTGTACTCGTCGAACGCAGGACGAATGCACGTAGAGTATATTTTAATGAAAGATCAGAGCGAAACAAAGAAGAATTATATGTTTATGTGAAAAAATACAGAATTCATCGCTGAAAGAATTAGTATCATGTCCAGCTTGACGATCACGTGTGTACTCGTCAAACACAGTTAACTGATTGAATAAAAATATTTAGTAACATAAATATTACTATTATATGTTATTAACTTTTATTATAATTATACTACTAACTTTTCTTATTAAAGAATAAGTATTATTATTCAAAACGCTAGAAATTCTCGTGGCAATCGACGTGTTAACCTTCGACAGCGGCGCGCTTTCGGAGGAATCGTCTTCCACGTTTATCAGTATCAATTATAATTTTCTTACTATATTCTTCAAAAAATAGATCAAAGTAAATTTATTCGAATAAATGTTATTATTTGATATTTCTTTATAATAACACAATATTTGTTACAATCAATATTTTCTACATACACACCCAATCACTTCCGCATTTTTGGTAAATATCCGCAAAAGTTGTTTAGCATCCAAACGGTTAAAAAAATAATGATCGCGAATAAATCAGAATATCCATACTTTTTATTCGTTTCACGCTTTAAGCTACTTTAATTTACTTAGGTTACTTCAATAATAATAGCCTCATTTGCCCATACTCGGTTGCTATATTACATAGAGCGTTAAATTCCACGTCGAATCAATTGGCAGAACAGCAAAACGTGTTATCTTCGTTTTTCGAGAACTCCGAAGAACATAATTAAGACACGTCAAGTTGTGTATCGATGAAAAGTGCGAGATATCGTAAAATAAATTACCACATTACACACGACGCTGGTGGACTTTCGTTCGAAACGTGTTCCGATAAAACGAATCGTAGGAATTTGCGGCGCGGTTAATTGCGCCACCCTGTATACACGCGTATACACGAGCGCGCACGCCTTCATTCCACTTTATTTCGTTTCTTCTCCCCCTTCGTGCGGCGCGGCGGTCGACGCGCCGGAGAAATTCATGAAGGTTATTAATTGTTAAAAGAAAAAGAATAGGGGAAAAGAAAAGGCCGGGGACAAAAGACGGCGAAATTTACACAAGAATGTTTGAATACGCGTTACAGGACACCGCGGCGAAGTCTCGGCGGAATAACGGCGCGGACGGCGGTTCCTCGTTTTTTTTTTCGCCGTTCGGGCCGTAAAGAAGAATTTTCGTTCGCCGCGGGAAAGTGAAGAGATGCGTTAAGTAGAATTTACGGGGCCGCCGGCAAACGGAGACAAATATTTACGACACAATTATTTCCCCCGGACTGTGTCGCGGAGGTTTCGAGGTCGCGTTACCTTCCCCGCGATACCCTGCAGCCACTTCTAATCCCGGCGAACACGAACCACTCGTTCCCCGTTGTTTGTTCCGCGATTTTGCCATCGATGATCCTCCGCGAAGCACAGTCTTAATCCCATAAATCCTTGAACTACAATGTTGGACTCGCGACGAAAATTTGGAATTGAATTTGAGGCGTCTAAGTGTTAGTTGTTTCTTTAAAATGTATATTAACCCTTTGCACTCGAAGGTTTTCCATTGGAAATATCCGAAATTTTCCGACGAGATGTAGAGGATATTGTTTGAAACTAATTTAACGATGATTCACAGATAAATTAAACGACGAAGGTGTTTTATTTCAATATTTCACGTAACGATGCGAAGTTTAATTCGAAATATGAAATATTCAAGTTTAGTTTTGTTGTGTCGAATCAGGTGGTGACTGAGGGTCACCTGTCGAGTGTAAAGGGTTAAATATTATTTTTATATTATCAATCGTTAACCTTTGGTGTTAATGTACAGAGAGAAAAAATCGGAATTTCTTATTTTCCTAATACATTATTGAGAATGAAATGCAATTTGTTTGTTTGTTGTTTCGACTCGTGACGAAAATTTGGAATTGAATTTGAGACATCTAGTGTTAGTTATTTCTTTAAAATATATATTAAATATTATTTTTCTATTATCAGTCCTTAGACCGTGAAGTGAACTAAACAAAAATCAGAACTTCTTTTTCCCTAATACACTGTCAACAATAGAATAATTGTATCGATCATAGTAAAGAAACAAATCATAGAGACCAGTTATTATCTGTCCAAACGTTTCAGCGAAAATGCTCGTCCTGTTTCTAGCTTATTCGCGTGATATGTGCATTTTGATTGACATTATGGACGCTGAAATGTTCCGCAGTTTGACAGAACAATAATCTGAGTATTATTTACTAGCACTATCATTTCCAACTATATTAATACCTTAATTTCAAACATCGATGTAAAACTAACTCACACACAGACATTCTCATTCACTCACGAATAAAACTGCAAGAGATTCTCAGAGACGCTCCAGGAAAGCTAATCCTAGTGCACTTCTCTTCCATGTTAAAATAACACGTACATTATATTTCTAAAAACTGCATCCACATCGCTACTTATCAACCCATATAAAACTCAAAACACGAACTACCCAATTTTCATTCAAATGAAATCAAACAAACAAACCATCGAATATTAACCCTTTGCACTCGACAGGTGACTCTCAGTCACCATTTCATTCGATCTAACAAAATTACAAAATTTTATATATCATACTAAATTTCGTATAATGCATCAATACATGAAACATTTCTATAAAATAGCTTTGTTTCTTAATTTACGTATGTTTCCTCATTATTTCGTTTCATATAGCGTCCTCTATGTCTCATAGGAAACTGTCGAATATTTCTTGCGAAAAGCTTCCGAGTGCAAAGTGTTAACTTTCCATTTCTACCAATACCTGCCAAAACCCCTCTCTAAATCGAAGGTTCCCAGTTGATTCGTAATTCACCGAAAACCTCGTCTCCGTTCAAAGGGTAGCAACTTCAGGAGTTACAAGGTGGAAGCAAAGCAGTACGTTCCCACTGGAAACCGTTCGCCGTACTAACATCGGCTCCGCGTGTATTGAAGAACGCCGTTCGAGGATCCGCACGGAACGTCCGCCGTCTAATTTACGCGACGAGATACGTCACGATCCCGCGTTTTACGAGAGGCGACCCCTATAAAAATGTGGCAGCCCCGCGGCCTCTTATTTCCCCGGCGCCGCGCGATCGAAGATTTCGGTCTCTTCGTCCGAAAAAATGCGCCGCCGGCTCTCTTAATCTATTCTCCTCGGGGAAATTTCTCGAGATCATTGTCGGTACACTTTCCCCCGGCTGTTCTCCCGAAAAATTCGGGGGGCGGGCTTATCGGCGATGTACCATCGGGGACAGGAAGTTATTCCGTCCCGGGTACATTCCGGGGAACCTGGTAATTCCGTGGGATCGACGAGGCTGGCCGGGATATCGTATAAAAATATCCCGAAGCGGAGTTTTCGGTCGTTCGCGCGTCTCCCCGGCCGAGATCGCAGCTGTTTCGTTTGGAATAACGGCGACGCATCAAAGCGATAAATAATTTTCCGCGGATTTCCAGCGTTTATGACGCGTGCAATTGGCGCGTTATACTCGTCGGACTTTTAATTCCGCCGCGACCCGAATGAAACGGTCATTGACGAAACACAGTTTTCGTCCGATGCCCGTTCCCATCGAGCGTTCCGCGAAAGCACGTCGATGTTTACCGCATGATAATAACTACTCGAATGGAAAACCGAATATCGATCGGTCCGTTCGATCGGTGGATTATTCGGGAATAATAGCCACTAACACGGGAAACCCTTTGTAAACGTTTGTCCGATACTTCCGGGATGTTTGAAGAAATGATTTATTTATTTCGAAATTGGCATGGTATCGAACGATACTTTTCAGTTTACTGGCTACAGTTACTGATTCCTTCTTTTTGTATGGAAAATGTAACGGATGCTTCTCTGTGGAGTTATTGGATAAATTGATTCAGCGATACGCGAAGTGAATTGTAAGTCAATCGGAGTTTTGGTAGATGCACTGTTGAGTTTCTATAGGGGAATTTCAAAAGCCGATTGAACAGTGTCGATCGTATGGGACCGTAGAAATGACTTGGAAACAATTATAAGTCATTCAACCGACGTCGAATGAAAATATTCAGTAACGTGAATAACTAGATAAGTGTAATTAAATTAATTTAAAACATTCTTTCTTTTGTTTCTGTTTCCACTAAGAAAAATTCATCATCTAATTTGCTTATTTCCATTTTGTAGCCAACTATTTGATTAGTTTTTCCTGTCTCCATTTTGTAGCCAATTATTAGACATACAATCACGAGTCTCACTCGCGATGAAGATTTCTAGATTCATTTAACAATCAATGTTATTCATTAGCCACGGATCGAAGCAAAAAACTATTTTGCCATCATCCGTGTATTATCTTCAAATTAAATTTCCTTAAAGTAGAATGGAAAATTTTCTTCCAAATTGCCGATAGTAAATTATCACACGAGCTTAATAGAAAGTAAACAATACGTCAACCTTATTTCTTTTTCAACTCTGATCAATACGATTTGTTATCGATCACTTATTAGAAAAACAAAGAAATTGTAGTCAGATTCTATATCTATGTTTTCTAAGTATAACAATTGGTCACAGAATAATATTTACTTTGAATTCGAATGAATCGAGTAAAATTTGTTTGTTAACCCTTCGCGGACGAAGATTCTCTGAAATATAGAGAACCGTCAGCAGACGAAGCTAAATTATACATCGATTGCTTAGATAATTGAAAAAGGGAAACTACTGTTCTGCTGCTTCAGTAATCAAACCATTTGTTTGCGACTCGCAAATATCAACATCTGATCTCGACGAAATGTCGACGTTCGTCCGCAAAGGGTTAAATCATGTTGAAAACCTTCATCAGGTCTGACACGTCGCTGCAAGGCGAGGGGTTGAAGGTGATGTTCCTCGAGGAAGCAGACGCGAGGAATAAATGATTATTCCCGGGATAAAATTTTATCCCGCATTCGATAAATAATACACGGAGAATCTTCGGGCGACCGCCTCGCTCCTCGGCGACCCCGTCTCCAAGGGGTAGTTTCCGGCGGTTCTCTTATTCCCTTTCGGCATGCGACTTTTCCATTTTTCCCGGCGGTCGCGTTCACGCGGCTCGCGGCTCCGCGTAAACGACGTTCGCCGACGAAAGAAGCGGCGGGGGTGAATTTCTGATCGGAACCCTCGCGAAATGTTTGCCGCGCGACAATAAACGACGCTCGGGCTCGGTTACTCCGTAAAGGGATTTGCAAATCCAATTTGCGGCCGGCGTTCCCGCTCGTTGTAAATCTCACGTGTCTTTTTGTTGCCGACGCGGCTTCCGGTTCCCCGAGATTGTCGGAAATCGTTTATCGCTCGGCGACGTCGTTACCCCGATTCCGCAGTCGACCTTAGCGCAGCCTTGCTCGGGGTAGTCGATACCGATAATGCAACAATCGAAACATGTCTTTCTATTAGTCGGTTCTGAACGATTGATAATTAACGCTGGAACTACCGTACCAGTCGAAATGACTGGTTTCGAACGTTTTTATTATATATATTTTTATTCGCAATTATTCATATCTTAAAAGCATTGAATATTCGGAATGATCTTGAAAATAGTTTCATTTGAATACTAATCTATACGTGGCACCTTAACAATAAAACTACCATGGGTCAAAATGACAAATTTTTTGAGTTTTTCTTTTGCGGTTACTGAAAAGGTACAGCTATTTGGAGAATTATTAAATAACGTGATTAAGTAATATCCAGGCTGAAATTTAACACTAGAATTACCAGTCACAATTACTGATTTCGATTGTTTTGTTTCGCCATTATTGATATCTTAGAAGCATTGAATATTCGAAATGATCTTGAAAGTAAATAGTTTCACTTGAATAGTATAATGAATGTCTGAAGGAATTGATAGTAATCAATTATTACAATTTTTGTAGGGATTACATATTAATCGTATTAAATGCTTGGTAGTTCTAGTGTTAACCAGTTTTGCCGTTGGTTTTGACTGCCACGAGAATTTTTGGCGTTTTGAATAATAATACTTGTTCGTTAAGAACAAAAGCTAGTAATATAATTATAATAAACTTTAACCAGTTTAACGAGTCAACTGTGTTTGACGAATATACACGTCACCGTAAAGCTTGACACGATATTAATTCGTTTAGCGATGAATTCTGTATTTTTTCACATAAACATAGAATTCTTTGTGTCGCTTTGATCTTTCATTAAAATATACTCTACGTGCCTTCGTCCTGCGTTTGATGAGTACACGCTCCATTTTTGATTTTATTGCGCGTAGAACGAAAGGTTTTTCCAGCTAAATTGCAGTTAACTGGTTAACGCGTTGAATGCTATGGGGGTCACCGGTGAACCCCAACCAAATCGAATTATTATAGTTCGTTTAATTAAATGATGATTATTTGGAAACATTTCTATATTATGAATAATGCTATCTAATGCGGTGACGTTCAGCTATATAACCGTGAGATAATAATAATGCGATTCAATGGGATGATTTGATATTACACTCTTTCCATTTTGTGTATCTTTCGTTCTATGAAATCGCGCGGCGTTTAACGTGTTAATCCTTTGCACTCGAGAAGCGACTCTCGCTCAATTTGATTTTCTGTAGGAAAGTTATGAAGTTTGATATTTGATATTAACACGTTTAATGCCAAAGTTTGATAAAAGTACCTAAAAAGGGAAAAATATGATATTTAATCATTTGATTGATCTAAATGTCACCGCATTAGCTAGTATTACTTATAACATAGATATGTTCCTAAATAATAATATTAAACTTATTAATATTAAACTCTTCATAATGCAATACATGAAATATTAAAATAAATTAACTTTGATCTTCAATTTATGCAATTTCCCTTTAACTCAGTCTCAAAAAAATACATAAATCTTATCAGGAAATGTTCCTACTGACAAGCTTCCCATTGCAAAGGTTTAATTATTCCATATACAGTACATTCTAATCTATAGTTCATAAACAGAATATTCAAACTATTGCTGCGCTGTCTGAATCTTCGATTGTCCAACGGTAAAGAGAAATTACTAAGAATTCCATTTTAGCTTATCATTTCTCGTTATTTTTCGTTTGGACACCTTCGATACGGTGTCACGTTCTACCGGCGACTGTTTTTTTTCCGATGAAAATCGAGCGCTCCGTGGACCATTAATATCTTAACGATGAGTCACCTGCAGTCCAACGGCGGACGATAACGTAACGAAATAATGGACAGCGTCGCTCGCGTTCGGTGGCAGCCGAACGGGAAACGCGGAAACTTCGAATACGGACGCGGCGATCGTCATCTAATTGTGAACGATGTTAATGACGCGTGTACCGCGGATATCGTTCGCGTTCCTCGATACGACTGTCGTCCGTCGTGATAGATGAGCTTCACGTCACGATATCTGCAGACAGTTCCGCGGACTGCCGTCATGACTCGTCCCGTCTGCTGTTGGTCCCTCGTAAATTTCAACTTCACGCCGCGGTGCGGGCGCGCGTGTGCGTGCACGGCCGACCGGCGGACGCGCCACCGATTTCGATCGAAATTCCTCGTGTACCGAGCGTGGCCTCAATCGTTGAAATATTTCCAACCGCGGGGACGATCCCGATACACCGCGCCGCGGTGGACATTTTTGCGGTGATGCCGCTCCGGGGGTGATTAAAAAAAAGGGTTCGACATTGCGAGGGCGGACGGCTCGCGTTAAATGGAGAAACGTGGTTTTAACGGGCGACCATTCGAATTTCTACGGTTTCTTAATGCTTGCCGTAGTAACGGAGTATTCGAGTTCCTGAAATTGGATTTTTAGACTTTCGAATTCTACGATTTACAGAATTTTAAATTTTCGAAGTTTTGAATTCTAGTTTCAGATTTTCAAGAGATCAAACTCTCTTAATTTTAAATTTTCGATCTAGTTCCAAACTTTTTCATTATCAAACTGTCCTACTTTTTAGTGCTTCAGTTCTCAAACTCTCCAAACTTTCAAATTTTCAAGTGATCAAACTCTCCTACTTTCAAATTTTTAAATCTCCTACTTTCAAATTTTCAAATTATCAAACTCTCCTACTTTGAAATTTTCAAATTATCAAACTCTCCTACTTTGAAATTTTCAAATTATCAAACTCTCCTACTTTGAAATTTTCAAATTATCAAACTCTCCTATTTTTAAATGTTTGAATTCTCAAATGTTTAAATTTCCTACTTTGAAATTTTGAAATTATCAAACTCTCCTCTTTTAAACTTTTGAATTCTCAAACTTTCCCACCCTCAAATTTGTAAATTATCAAATTCTTAAATTCTCCGACTTTCAAACTTTTTCATTATCAAACTGTCCTACTTTCTAGTGCTTCAGTTCTCAAACTCTCCAACTTTCAAATTTTCAAGTGATCAAACTCCCCTACTTTCAAATTTTTTATTTCTCAACCTTTCCCACTCTGAAATTCTTAAATTCTCCTACTCTCAAACTTTTTAATTATCAAACTGTCCTACCTTCGAATGCTTCAATTCTCAAGCTCTCCAACTTTCAAATTTCCAATGATAAAACTCTCCCACGTTTAAATTTTTCAATTCTCAAAGTCCTCGACATACAAACCATTTAATTCTCAAATTCTAAAAACCTACTACTTTCAAATTTTTCAATTCTCACAACCTGCTGCTTTCAAATTTCCAATGATAAAACTCTCCCGCGTTTAAATTTTTCAATTCTCAAAGTCCTCGACATACAAACCATTTAATTCTCAAATTCTAAAAACCTACTACTTTCAAATTTTTCAATTCTCACAACCTGCTGCTTTCAAATTTTTCAATTCTCAAATCCCGTTACATTCAAATTCGTAAACTCTTAAATCCTCAAATTCTCAAACTCTCAAATTCTTACAAATCCGCTTCCCAAAGCCTCGCAACAGTACAATTCAAGCAAACGCAGCTTAAAACCTCTGACACAATATTAATATAAGAATCCAGCTCTGCCACGACTCGTTTCTTGTATTTGGCGGATAATGCCCGGTGTTACGCTTCTTTTTTAGTCGTCCCTTACGACGAAGGCCGGTCCCGCGTCGGGATTGCACCGGCGTCGATACAAGTTCCCCGGCGGACAGACGGTTTTATGAGCAGCGACGGTACTTTTTATTATAGCCGGAGAAATGCGCGTTTAAAATTCATAAGTTGATTCATTTCACCTGCGCTCGCGCGCCGGCTCTCGCACTCCTTCGACTATCTCTTGTTTTATTCGGCCGTAAATCATCCTTCCGTGCCGCGGCGCGGCGTCCTGGTTCTCTTTACACTTACGTGGGCGAGAAACTTTCCCTGAATTACGAGATATTTCATCGTGCCACCCGCCGAACCGATCGAGAAATGTTTCTCGGTTAGTCGCAGCCCCGTGAACCTGGGGCCTGGCGTTAATTACGCTCGATAACGATTGGCCAGCCGGGAATCTTCGCCCGGTAGCTTCCAGCCGCGACCGAGTTCAATTTCAACTCGTTGCCCGATCCGCGGAAAATAATATTCTGTCATTCCGGACATAGTTCGGCTCTTTATCTTTTGTTCCCGGCAATTATGATAAATAGATGGTTCTTTTAAATCAAACATACATTCTCCTTTATTGAAGCGAATGAATTCATTTCTGGGAACGATGAATCATCCGACTTCTCGATTAATTCATGCAACGTGTGGGAATTTTAAATTCTAGAAGAAAATCCGATATCCGTTGATCTATATTCGGACAATTAAATGATTTATTCCCGCAATTCTCGGTTGTAGATATCCATGCTAGAAGTCGCCATTAAAATGTTCACCGTTCAATGTCTGCTGTTGGTTATGAATGGGTTATTAATTAAGAGTTATTCTAGGTGGAGTGTATTCTCGTTCGGACATTCGTGAACTATGGAAATATTACGTAATGGAGGTTGTTCAATCGTACTACAGGTTGTTTTGTAATCAGCAACTGCAACTAATTTTTATAGTATTCCTAGCAAATTTAGAAATTTTATAACATTTCCTCGATCTTTTATTTTCCTTAGTAGAAAACTTTTTTATTTTAATATTAAATTATATAATATCATAACCGGTGCAATATTAGAGCCCACAGAGTTCAAAGGGTTAAAGGTCTCTTCGAATCGGCCTGGAGTGATTCGAAAATGTGAACTAGAGGTATATTATACCGAAGGGGACTTTGTTTCTCGAAATTTTGATACACCGTATACAAGGTCTATATAAATTTCAAATAATTCTGTGTATCATATTTGTGCGAGCATATATCGCGGTCAAAATTTTCCAAGGTAATATTTGCAGTATCAACATTTCTTTTTATACGGTTTGTCGGTCCAGTCGTTTCCCATCCATATTGCAACCTCAAAATGGAGGATTTTTCTGCAAAACGTATTGACAAGCTGCCAGGAAGTGGGATACGCCCGCGCGGAATAATAAACAGCGCGTTCCGGGCTAATATTAAAATAACAATGTTTCAACAAACATCAAACAGGAATTCAATTATCAAAAAAGCAATACCTCATATTTGTCTTGCGAACAAATTTCCGCGGGAAACAACGTGGAGCCGATGACACATTACTGTAACATAATATTCAGGAAGATCGACAAACACGCGGTAACCTTTAACCCCCTGCGTTGTAACAACGTGTCAGACTCGCGAAGATTTTCAACGTGATTCGACAAATATAAATATTACTCAAAGTAAATATTATTCTTAGTCAATTATTCTACCTAAGAGGAAACATGGACGTAGGATATGCCCATCATTTTTTTCTTTTTTTCAATAAATTATTGCCAGAGTAGTGTCGATCACGATTGAGAAAGAAATCATAAGACAAGGGGTTGAAAGGTGGTTTCACTTTGAGGAATCAAAAGGTGCGAGAAGAGAATGATCCGACGTTTCTGTTCGGGTCTCGTACGCATTTGCAAATTTCCAACGGAATTGGAATTTCCGGGTCACCGAGGCTCCTTTGTGACTCGAACACGAAAAACTCCGGATCAGTCTGGGTTAAACTCCTCCGCCTCATTACATTGTTCACACTTGCATATTCCGTGTGCTCGCGAAAGCTTTCTATGCACTCCGCGCGCAAATTCAGCGGAGAAGTTCAAGGGTTACGATTTCCTTTTCAACTGTGCCCGCTTGTTCCGCTTCGTCGTCAAAGATTCACCGAATGAAAAAGAAATTTCATATTTACCTAAGTAGACTCCACCGCCATTCAGATCCCGAATCAATAAAAACAACCGTAACGCACTTCTCAATTATACAAATTCCAAATGGTAAATGGTGAACTTTAATTAAACATATCTAGATGACGGAAACTCGTCCACTGAATCTGAGCAGTGATGGATTATTTTCTCAAATCTAAATGAATTCGAGTAAATGCTTCACCAAAAGACAATTCCACAGAAAACCATGAAATGTGATCATTTGAAACTTTGCGTTAACACTACAACTACCGAGCACTTGAACCGACTTTATACAATTGTTTTATAGAACCTGCAAGCATGGATTCACGAAAATTTCAATTATTTTTCAGTTTAGTGCTCCAAATGAACCACTCTCAATATCTTCTTTCCGTAATTCTTGAAAAGACAACAGATAAAGAAAAACAAATGAAGTAGGTCAGGAATAAATACTTCCGTTAACGAGTTGAATACCATGGGGGTCACCGGTGACCAAATCGAATTACCATAGTTCACTCGATGAAATGATTACTCGCAAAACTTGTAATATTATAAATAACGCTACCTAATGCGTCGATATTTGGCAAGATAAACTTGGAATAATAATCAAACGATGCAGTAAATAATTTAACACTATATTTTCTTCATTTTTTATCTTGTTACGTGAAATCGTGCGGCGTTCATCGTGTTAACACAAAGAAAGGAATAATTATCAATTATTTGCTACACAATCACACCATGATCCAGTTATTTGCATAAACATTTTCACTCGACGCCAGTCATCGATGACCACCGTGGTAAACCCGTTAACACGTTGAATGCCACACGATTCCATAGTACAAAATATTCGAAATGGAAAAAATAGAATATTAAATCATTTGATTGAATTGCATTGTTATTATTGCGCGCTCATCTACCTGAATATAGCCGTATTAGATAGCATCGTTTGTAACATAGAAATGTTTTCGGATAATCATCGTTTCATTAAGTGTGTTATAGTAATTCAAACAGCATTAATGTTAATAATATAGTAATCAATGTTAACACATTGCGTACCGGCTAATTATCAGAAAATTGAATTCTGCGGATTTTCAGTGAGATCCACTTATATCACTATTTATAAAAAAAAAACTCAGGTATCATATTGTTATATATTTTAACACACTGTACGCCGGCTAAACTTCAGCTACTAGAAACGCGAGTGTCGCTGATCACATTGATATATTTTTAAACATCGATCAAATCGAAATTTGTAACTTACGAGATAGAATAAGGAATTCGATTTTGTCATTTTACTTCGGATTTGTATTCTACATACCTAGAACGTTACGTTAACGTGGGACTAGCAATTAAACGATAGACTAAAAATCCCGCATTACCGCGGGGCCGGCGTGCAATGTGTTAAATGGACAATTAGTTCCGATCAAATTTAATGTTTCCTTAAATGCCGCGGTAATTGGCAAAGTTACACAGCTGAGAGTCTCCGTATAAAAACGAGATTTCTCGTTACCAGTACGCAACGCGTTAAACCTCCGCACGCGTCTCGAGCGATCCAAGGGGCGATATTGCAATACAATAACGTGTCACGTGTCAGCCGGCAGATGCGTCTCACCTGACACTGTCTTCTTCCCCGCGATGATTCTCCGCTCTATCGCGAACATTTTCCGCTTCCGCGCGGATAAAGAAAATTGGCCGCGCAACTTGCCCGCTTCGACGAGACAGGCAGCGAATTCTCCGCGAGCGGATCGCCTCCCTCGGCCGTGCGTCTGCCGGTGGGCCGACTTCCGGTATCGGGGCGCCGCCTGCGGAACCAGGCAACCAGGAATGCAATATTAAGGCATCCCAAGTCCGTCGAAGTCTGAGTATTCCCTCTCGACGCGAACAGCTTCCAGCCGGTTCGCCGCATCTCCGGCTCGCGCAAAATTAACGAGCGCCGGCGACCGTCTTGAGCATACTTAAATAGCGTAACCGCGATTGCCGGGAGACACAATCCTCTCGTCGGCCGGAGGATCCTCGAGGTCGTCGCGTAAAAACGCCCGGTGCTCTCCGCGGTACCTTTATTTTTCCCGTGGGTCTATCGAGAACGAGAGTCCCGGCATTAACCCCTTAACATACTTAATGCGGGCCGGTTACTCGCGTTACCGACTCCTTTCGCTGTTGCGGACGCTTGATACAGTATTCATGAGCCGGAGCACCCGAAATGGGTCATTCGGAAGATCAAGGCGACTCGAAGAGAATTCGTTGGATCGATTCACTGTGTCAGGCCAACGAAGAAATGTTGTTGAGACAACCGAGCGAAGAGTTATTCGCGTTAACCGCTTGCCGTTATTGTTAGACTCGCGAAGAATTCAGGTAGAATTGAAGAAATACGAATGTCACTCCATCCTTTCGCATGGATTGAAGATTTCTTCTGTTATCGAGACTGGAATTTTACCGGATGGTCAAAATTTCTGGCTTCTTCCTTTGCGATGAGAAAGCAGATGATTTTCTTAGGAATTATTCAATATTTAGAACCTTGAATACGAACTAGCATATAAGGGAAACTATATTACTACTATATTGTCAATCTTATAAGAGAATACAGAGCAATCTATTTTTCTGCTTGGCAGTTCTACTATTACTTTGCACTCGAGAGGTGACACTTGATTTGACAGTAAACCTATAAAATTCGATATTTAATACTATACTACGTATACTGCATCAATTTGAGAAATATTGAAATAAAATTTGCTCGATTGTAATCTCTCTTCGAGTGAACACAAAACATTATCTCATCAACTGTTAAAATATTTCTAGTGAAAACCTGCCGGGTTAATCGTAATGCTTCACAGTAAACGCAGACATAGAATAACCACAGAACAAGCGTAGAACCAGGAAACAAATCACGATACAAATGGTTAACAGTGAACGAGTCACTTACGACGCGCAATATTCACCCATAAATCGCCATTGAATTACCCACGAATTCCCGTAATTTAGTGAGCATCCCCTAAACACGAAGCAAATCGATCATATCCGTAAGCACCGGCCAAGCCGCACCCCGAGCCGTTCGCTATTCCCACACGTCATTTCTGGGGCGCGCGGTTCATGATTCTTAATTCAGCAATTTATTTCCCCGAAGCCCTGTACCTCGTATCTGCATTCCCGATTACTCCCGGATATTACGATACCTAAATATCGTTCGCAGGAGGCGACGGGTTTCGATCAGGCGCGAGCGCGACGGATGGATGCGTGCGCGCGCCCGCCGCCTCTTTGAAGCTGCAGCGTTTCATCCCCTCGCGCGCGCCGTTGGATCGAGTATCGGACGCATTCATCGGTGCGCGCGGCCGAGTTGCGACGAATAACGCGACATTTCAGGAATCAATCCCCGCCGGACTGTTTTATTTAAGCTCCGCCCGGCTCGGCTTCCCTGAGGGGGCGAGGAAGCTTCTGCTCGGTCAAAGATACGGCCACAATAGGTGTCGCGTATCTACTCTAAACAACTTGGATCGCTATTACCGTAGTTGACCCAACTGCACAGTTAGTCCCGGGCACAGTTGATACTCTATTTAGCCACGCCTCCGCTTCCCGTGGGCACGGGGTTTAATTTCGCGGCCTGTCGATACGCAACTCGCGATAACGGGAACCGTGTACTGCGGACTCCAGCTGGGGGTTGGAAACGGGCGGTGTCGGTTCCGGGGTTTCGAACGGTCGCAAGAACCGAGCGATACGCGGTAGTTAAGGTCCGGATAGCGTTCTTGTTTACAGGAATTTTGGTTATATTCAATTGACGGTGGAATGGTTGTTTTCGTTTTATTGTGTTACGATGGGAAATATTGTTTTGTAGGTACGGCCGGTGGAAATGGAGATTCCTTTTTAGTTTGAGGAAGATAATGGTGATAGGTTGCTGTTTTGACCCTTTGAAATTGGGAGTTTTTCAGTAGGAATATTTGAACATTGTTTGAGATAAAGACGACATTGTTTGAAACTAATTCAACGATAATTCACAGATAAATTAAGGAACAAAGCTGTTTTATTTAAATATTTCACATTGCAATGCAAAGTTTAATTTAAAACAGTAAATATTCAACTTCGTAGTTTTGCTGTATCAAATCAAGCGGTTAATTTTTGTAACTAAATATTTTTAAGTGACATATGGTCAAGAATAGCTGTATACTTTACAAAGCACCGAAAGCATCAAGAAACGATATCGAAATATATAAAATTAAAAAAAAACTTGAATATAACTTAATATTTTATTTAAAAAATCAATACAGTTCATAAGCAAAATATGACCGAAATTTCCGTGTTAAATATCGAAATAATGAGCGATTCAGATTTTAATCAGAGTTATGTCAGCTAATTTACAGGAATTTTGATTCCATTGAATCAGTAGTGGAATCGTTATTTTCGTTTTCTTGCGTTACGATGGGAAATATTGTCTTCCGTTTTGGAGCTCTGGTTAGTGCAACTGAAGATTCTTTTTTAGTTTGGGGAAGATAATTGTGATGATAGGCAGTCAAGTTTTGATCAGAATTATATTAGGTAATTTACAGGAACTTTGGTTATATTGAATCGCCAGTGGAACGGTTATTTTCGTTTTCTTGTGTTACGGTAGGAAATATTGTCTTCTATCTCGTAGCTATGGTTAGTGTAACTAAAGATCATATTTTAATTTGGAGACGGTAATTCCGATTGTAGGTTGCTACTTTGAATATCGAAATAACGAGACATTCAGATTTTAATCCCAATTATTTCAGGTAATTTCATCTTGGTTCCAATGAATCAACAATGGACTGGTTACCTTCGCTTTCTTACATTACAATAGAAAATGTCTTCCATTTCGCAACTGCAGCCAGTAGAAGATTCTTTTAATCCGAAGACAATAACTATAAATTGCTACTTCAGGTATCTAAATAACGCGAGCTTCGCGTTTTAATCAGAATTATTTCAATGTCCGTAGCGTTCGCAGTTCCTTTTTTTTTACCGTAATTACTTTCCCATTGAAGACAAAGGGGTGGGAAACTCGCGAAGAGTATTCCTCCTCGCCGAGCCACCGCACTCATTCAATTTAGTTCAAGGGCGCATTTAATCTTTTCATCCATTCATGCCTTTCGACTGAAGGCCGAATCGACGTCTGGAACCCCGGCATCACCTCGGGCAGGAAGTGTCCGACGCGCGCATTACCGAGTGATTCAGTTTTAATCAAACGCCGCTGCAGGTTTTCAACGGCGGATTAACCGATTCGCTTTGACCGATACCACGCCGTTGATGTTTTTCCGCCGGCTGGCCGGTGTCCGCTTATTGATTTCATCATCCAGAAAAAAGCTCGCGGGATTAAGCCGATTACGCGCCGAGAACGGCCGGCTTTATATCGTGGATAGAATACGCTCGTGTACACGTGACCGGTCACGAATCGATCCTCGTGCGGGAAGCCGCTGCGTGTTTCCTTTCGGGCCGGATGATTCTGATCCCGACGTTTCGATCATTCCGGAACTTTCAGTGATTTTCACGGGAAACCGGCCAACATTTGCGACGTGTTTCAACCCTTTGCACTTTAGAAGTTTTCTACTGGAAATACTCAATATTTTCTAATGTGCTGCGGATAATATTTTTTCTGCTAGAAACACTCAATATTTTCTAATGAGCTGCGGATAATATTTTTTCTACTAGAAACACTCAATATTTTCTAATGAGCTGATAATATTTTTGGAAATTGACTTGATGAGAAATCGCATATACATTGAAGAAGAAAACTGTTCTTTTAGTGTTTCATATATTGATGCATTGTACAGAGTTTAATATAAACAGCAAACTTTATAATTTTGTTGTGTCGAATTAACGCTGGAACTACCGAGCGTTTAATACGATTAATATGCAATTCATAAAAATTGTAGCAATAGATTATTTTCAGTTTCTTCAGACATTCATGATAGTACTCTAATGAAACTGTTTTCAAAATCATTTCGAATATTCAATGCTTCGAAGATATCAATAATTGCTAAACAAACAAATCGAAACCAATCATTTTGACCGGTAAGGTAGTTCTAGTGTTAATTGGTGACTAAGAGGTGTCTCTGGAGTGCAAAGGGTTAACACTAAAACTACATTCCTGATTTCTTCTTTTTGCACTTATGAACAAGATGGATGTTTCTCTGAGAAATTATTAAAGAAACCGACTTGGCAATACGCAAACTGTATTGTAAACTAATTAATGTCTTAATAGATGCACTATTGGAGTTTCTATAGGATTCCAAAGGTCAATTTAAGTGCTCGTTAATTTTAACATCAACTATTGTCTATGTATCAGTGCTTTAACAGTAAATCTGAAACTCAACTAGACCAAAAATCACTAATTTTCAAAAATATTTTAACACATTGAGCGTTAAATTGTATATGACGAATATGCAATTAAAATGTACTATTCAACGAAAATGTATAATGTTTTGAATATTTTTTTTTGGCTACTCATTGATCAGATACAAGCGAATGAGGCTGGCGTTTTAAATGTCTCTTAGGTCGCCGGCGCTCAATGTGTTAATAATAGAAATAAATTGCTATAGAGTTTATGGTTTCGACAGGTATAACATCGATCAATAGTAAATCAGTATCAAGAATGAAACAAGAAAACATGAAAACTGACTAATGGAACCCACATTCCTCAGCCTCGCTACCAAATGATCCCAATACTAGTTAACCAATTAAGCGTGGAACTTCGTTTGAAAAATCTCTCATTGCGCGCAATAAAATCAAATAATGAAGTGTACACTCGTTAAATGCAGGCCAAATGCACTTAAAATATATCCTAACGAAAAACTAAAGCAAAACGAAGAATTACACGTTTGTCTCAAAGAATAAATAATCCATCGTTGAAAAAGTTACCACCATTAAGAGTTTTAGATGACGTCTATACTCGTCAGACACAGTTAACTGGTTAATCTTATAAAATAATTTCAATTAAAACTTTTGGAGGGTGTCTTTCCACACCTTCGGTAGAAATAGTGTGAATAAAGGGTTTCTATGAATGTTTCAGCTGTCCCAGGTCTCTTTTGAATAACTGGTTAACCGTCTCTCCTTGTCTTACCACGAAAGAACAAAATCACCTTATTACACTTCAACTAATAACATTTGAATAACACATTTATCTATATACTCAAGCAATCTTCGTTCAAGATCAAACGATCATTGAAACCTCGACATTGTCGCAGGTCCATCCCTTCAGCCGACGCGTACGCGTCATTACAGCGTCCACATCTCGGAGCATTACTTTAAACAAATTGGCACGATCTTTCCGGTCGAAGGAAACTCCTCTTTTTCCCTCGGCCGGCGTATACATAATTGTGGCGGGGTAGGTCGGAGGGGGGCGCCGGCATGGGGTAGTAAGGGAAACCTAGGAGGTAACTCCGGGAAATCAGGCAATTTAAATTCACCGTAAAAAGGCTCTTTAATTAAAAGACTTTAATTCCTCACGGTCACAAGGGGACGCTTACTTATTCATACTAATGACTAGGCAGCGTCGAGTAATTAGAACGCTTTGAGTGGCCCCGCGTCCGATCTACAAGAATGTACCGGCGGGTTACGTTTGGGATTCTGATTGAAAATGACGCGGCCCGAGTTTTTACGGTCCTCGAGCCGGCTCTTTGACAGGTATCGGGGCCACGAGCGACCCCCGGGTCGCGCGAGTCGGATGCCGACTTATGCTCTCTCGCCGTGCCAGGGAAACCGTTTTTCGTATTTTCCGTTCGCTCTTCGGCATTCGCGGAGACATGAAAAAAGACGGGAAACACGGTTTTAATTTTTGAGCGGATCGCACGGTTCAAAGAGAGGGAGAGAGAGAGGGCTGCTCACTCGGTCGGGCTTACCAGTGATTTTCGATACGGCAATCGGGGGGGTTGCGCTGCAAAGAATCCGTAATTCGGTTAACTGCGAGCAAGCCCCAGGAGAACATCGGCTTGCGCGTTGCCTCGTTAATTGGATCAGAGCGCCGCGATAATTAGTTTAAATCCTCCAATTAATTCAAACATTCCGTGTTTTACTTTCGCGTTACGAGCCCCGTTTCGGATATCCGCGCGTTCCACTTCCACCGTTTCGCGGATCGCTGCGCTTCCTCCCGTCTTCGCGAGCGACAATGTTCGATTTTATTTCGACTTCGCGATTCCCCGCGATTCGCCGTTTCGCCTGTTTGCGCTGCGAGTTGCGGCGTTTGCGAGGTGGAGCGTTAATATTCGTTCTTCCGTTGTTTGCCGGCGCGTTGAGGATTATCGATGCGACTGGTGTTCCTTTCTTGTTTCGGAGTTATCGATAGCTTAACCGTTCGAGTATTTATAACCGTTCTTTCGTTCCAATTCTGGAACTGAATTACGCTTTTCTAGTTTGACGGATTTTCATCTTTTCAGTTCTAAGTGGGTAATGAGAAAAATAAAACTGAATGTTAGAAGGAAAAGTGATTTTAAAGGTATATAGCTTCGTTTGAATAGTGTAACGAATGACTTATGAATGTGTGATAATATTTATAGGGATTACGTAGGTTTAGTGTTAAATAGAATTTAAGAAGCATAAACTTTACTCGGATCTTCTGAATTCAAATGAAATGTTCGTTTGTTATCAATTATTATTCTTTAGAGCAGACGTAGACGTATGCCAAGAATTTTCTTTTCAATAAATCATTAATGACAAAGTAGTTGTGTCGATTATAGTTGAGAAATACTAAGAATTGACCACAGAACATCTTCCGAGGTTATGGAACCGTTTAACAATAATACTACCAAGCAGCTAAATCGACATTTTGAAATTCATCTACAGAAACTCTGAGAGCGCATCAATTGAAACTTCAACCGATTCACGATTCAGTTTTATTTGATTAGTATTCAAATGAAACTATTTATTTCCAAGCTCATTCCGAATATTCAATGCTCTTAAAACATCAATAATTACAAAACAAAACAATCGAGACCAGTCATTCTGACCCATGATAATTCTATTCTTAAGGTGCCACATATTCACCGCGAAAGATTAGTATTCAAATGAAACTATTTATTTCCAAGATCATTCCGAATATTCAATGCTCTTAAAACATCAATAATTACAAAACAAAACAATCGAGACCAGTCATTCTGACCCATGATAATTCTATTATTAAGGTGCCACATATTCACCGCGAAAGATTAGTATTCAAATGAAACTATTTATTTCCAAGATCATTCCGAATATTCAATGCTCCTAAAACATCAATAATTACAAAACAAAACAATCGAGACCAGTCATTTCGACTAGTCTAGTGTTAGATCGGCCGATAACAGGGACCGTAGGAACTGGACAACGGTCGGTCGTAAACCATACGCGAGCTCATGTAGGAAGACTCGGGCGGAAAGGTGGTGGACCCGTGGCAGGTGCATCTAAATGGGGTTCCATTCGGTCCTGGAATCAGTTCTAACGGTCACGTTCCAGTATTTATGCGGCAGCAACCCCCTTCCGCCGCGGTCAAGCATCGATCCGCCGGCAGGTAGGATCGTTCCGAGACCAAGGTTGGTTCACCGCGGCCGGCACGTTCGTGGACCGTGCGCCTCCATTTTGTTCAACTTACGACCGTGGACATTCTCGAACGGCACGACGCGCCGGCGGGTAAGCACAGTTTAATATTACGAAGAGGTCGCGTTGAAATACGACACGGACTCCGCGGTATTTTTATGTGCGGTTACGTGGAAACGATTCGAGTAACGCGGCTCTATACCAAAATTGAGCCTCCGCGCGGATGAACTGGCCCCGGACGATCTCGCTCGCGTGTAACCGTTGACCCCTCGCCTTGCACTGTGTCGGACTCGAGGCGAAGATTTCTGATATTGTTTAACACTAGGTTTACGGGCATTTGTTGTACACTTTATTCTGTTGTTCCTAGAACAGTTGACATTCGCCTATTTGGATTTTGAAAATTATAAATTTAAAAATAGACAATTAGAAACATTTACCAAATGATGTTTACAAAATTCAATGTGCGTCAAATTGACGCGCTCTGTGAACGTAGTGTTAACGCTGGAACTATCAAGCACTTAACGCTTTGCGGACGGATGATCTAATTAGTCGAACAGCAACAGACACGTGGTTTTCTTTTTTTCTGCTAATTAAGCAATTGATACAGAATTTAGCTTCATATGTTGAAGGTTTTGTATTTTTGAGAATCTTTTTTTCTGAGTTTTCTGAATTTCTTTATGGAACTTGTAACTGTGTATTTATTAAGATCTCGATTGGTTTATATTTCGGTATAAGTATTACCGAATCGACTTCTTTGACGATTTCTCACGGAAGTATCTGTGCTTTTGCAATAATTGTAACAGAAGAAATCAGGATTGGGTTATTTCGACTCATCTGGTAGTTCCAGTGGTAACACTAAACGTATCGATTGTTTGTACGTACCTGTATCTACTAGTGAAATGATTACAAAATGAAATTAAAGAAGTTAAACGATGAATATTTCTGATTGGAAACAGAAATAGAAGGAAAACAAATGAAAAAATTGATTAATCGAATAATATTGGACTTGATTTAATATCGATGAACGAAGAACAACGGAGAATTTTGAATTGAATTTTAGAACTAGTCATTTGACAGTTTGCGGTGCGTTTAGTGTTAACGAATATAAATGTCATCCAGTTCCGAGTTCGAATGAAATATTATTTTGCTTAGCAATTTGTGTGGTTTAGAGTGAATCTAGACAGAAAGAGGATTTTTTGTTTTGCTGACGGATTATTAACGATAAATGCTTCCAACAAGTGCGAAATTAAATCGTAGGGATGAAACGTAAGAATCTTGCCAGCCTTACTAGATCGTTTCCGTAACTGTGGATTTGTAGGTTAAAAAAAGAGAAATCAGATTTGAAAATCTTCGATCTCGAATATTTAGATGTTCCATGAAATATAAGTTAATCTTCGAACTGTTGCGACATGAATTATTCAGAAGACACGTGATTTTGTGTCGCGTCGAGTGAAAATTGTTTCGATTCTGATAATCGGTCTTAAATGTTCGATGGAGATTGAATTATTTAATTAGGGAATACAGAGCAGCGACGTCTGCACTCGATGAAGCTTCGAAATCGGAATAAGTGGCAGACGTCACAGCACGCTATATTCCAAGCATCTTGATTTTTCCCTTAACCAGTTAATTAATTTCCTTAATAGCGCTAACATTTTCAACGATGGATTATCTATTTTTCGAGACAAACATGTGATTCTCCTTCGTTTCGCTTTAGTTTTTCGTTGGGATATATTTTAAGCGTATCTGGCCCGCACTTAACGAGCGTACACTTCATTGTTTGATTTTATTGCGCGCAATGAGAGATTTTTCAAGCTGAATTCCACGCTTAACCGGTTGAACAATTCAGAATGCAATGTCATCTGAACTGCGCCACGCGCAATACCTAACGATACAACGGATCAGCGGACGTTCTTTTACGATCGGGGGAAAAACGTGGAGATTGTTATCGTCGGGCGTTTGAAGAGAAGAAGATTATGCAAATCGGGAAGAATGGACTTCTACGATGCTATTACGGTGCTCCGTAGCGAGTTTTAAATTCAACTTTATACATGCAGCAGTCCACTTTTTCTTGCAAACATTATACTAAGCGACAGAACATCAAGCATTAAACATCCCAGGGAGATATCAAGCTGTCTGGTATCCGCGTACCTTTATCTTCCCCAGAGCTCCCTTCCTTCCGCGGTATCCATTTTCAAAAAGCTTCTCTCTTCCCGTTTCAGCGCCATCCACTTTCCACGTCTAATTTCCTTTTCGGCGGCGACGCATGGGGAAACCTTTCCCGGCGTTCTCCTCGCGCGGCCTGTTTCTTTTAACTCGATACGCTAGAATATCCAGCAAAGGGTTGACAATATTAAAACATTGTTATTGCCAGAGATATCGCGTTGCTCGAAAAGATTTCCCGCGGTTCCCGGGGGATTTTAACCAGTTAACCACGTTCGACGAGTGTACACGTCACTTTAATGCTTGAAATCGTACTAACTCTTTCGACAATAAACTCTCTGGTTTCTCTCATGAACATATAATTCTTCTTTGTTTCGCTTTGGTTTTCCATCAAAGTATACCGTGGCTGCATTCGTCCTGCGTTTGGCGAGTACACGCTTCATTTATTCACGTTATTGCGCGCGAAACGAGAGATTTTTCAAAGTAAATTGCACCGTTAACGGGTTAATAACTGCTCTCGCGCCGCTTTTTCCTCTCCCTCGTAATCCCTCGCGCTGGAGATTCGTTTAATAAACAATTGCCGAATTTAATGCTAACAGATGGGTCAGAGTGACCCGTCCCTTGACCCTTTCTCGATTACTGAAAAGGTGTGAATATCTCTTTGAGAAGCTAAAGAATCTGATTAAGTAACGCCTAAGCTAAACTGTAAGCCAATTAAGATCTTAATAAATTTTATAAGGAAATTGTCAAAAGTTTAACCCTTTGCACTTCGTTGGCTCTGCTATAGAGACAATTTGCATCAGAGATGTCATTTGTTTCCAATTACTTCTTTTTATTCGAATATGGCAAATGTCAAAAGAAATTAAAATGAATTCACGAATATAACTCTCCTTTGCCTAAACGAAACTTTAGGTTCTCGTAACTTCCTCCATAGAAATCAACTGTTAACCCTAATCGGACCACGATGTGACTTCGAGTCACATTTCTCACTTAAATTCTTTGATTATTTCATATTGCATTTCCAAAAGTGAATTGCACAGTTGACAGGCCAAAGACACGTGTGCCACGTTAATTCTCATTAAATCGTAGTCCGAAACGACGCTTCGCCTTTCAAACAATCCCACCGTTCCGTTCGTTGTTCTAATTGTATAAGTTCATTGAATACATCAATCGTCAATTACGTGATTCTTATATAACGGCAATCAACGCGTCAAGGCGTGTCCAATTAAGGAAACATCTCTCGCGAGCGTTCTCTTGCGATTCCCCCACTTTAATTGTGTTGCGAATTTAATCTTGAAAGTCGTTTCTTGCAGCGCGCGGCCCGAAGAAGCGTTCCTCGATCGCGTGGCCGATCCATTTATCAATTCTTCCGCCGCCCGCAAGCTTCGGCCGTCCGGTTTTTACGAGCGCGGATCACCTGGATCCGTGGAAAGGTTTCCCGCAGGCAAAATCCGCAGAGCGTTCTTCGGCGCCGCGGATAACGACACCGTTCCCGCGCTCCCCCAGCGCGGCCGGGTCCAAGAAGAGGGAAAAAACCGGCTCGCAACCGAAAAGTTAAAACGCTTCTCACCGGCGAGATTGAATTTCCGATCGGCACACGTCGACGTACGCGATATCTTTTGTATGACTTTAGACTCCTGGAAATTACTCCGCGCCACCGCGTTCCACTTTCCTCGCCACCCCCGATCCCTACAGCTCCGTTTTTCGGCTGTCTCGCGGAAGAATTGGCATTTTGTACCGTTCGAATTAGAAATCAATTTCTCCGATAACTCCTCGGAGAAGTGTCTGGTGTGTTTTTATTAATTCCAAAAGGAGGCAGTCAGGAATGTCATTTTAACGCTGGAACTACCGTGCCGGTCAAAATGATCGGTTTCGATTTTTTTGTTCGGCAATTATTGGTATCTTCGAAGCATTGAATATTCGAAATGGTTTTGAATAGCTTCATTTGAGTACTAATGTCTGAAGAAACTGAAGATAATCTATTGTTACAATTTTTATGAATCGCATGTTAATCGTGTTAAATGCTCGGTAGTTCTAGTGTTAACACATTGCGTACCGGTTAATTTTCAGTAAATTGAATTGTGCGGACGGCAATTCTTATTGAGGTCAACTTATATCACTGTACATAGGAAAACTCGGATAGCATATTGTTATGTAATATATTTGAAATAGATAATCAATTCGAATGAAATTTTATATTTTTCTCAATGCTGTGGTAATTAGCGAAGCGTAGCTAAGTGTCTTTATAAAAACGAGATTTCTCGTTATGGTACGCAATGTTAATGTCACTGGTTATTCCGTAATTAACACTAGGTTTGCGGGTGTTCATTGTCCAGTTTATTCTATTGTTACTAGAAAAGTTGATATCCGTTCATTTACATTTTGAAAATGATAGATTTAAAAATGGATAATTAGAATACATATTCAAACCTGCCGAAACTTTGCTAAATAATGTTTATAAAATTCAATGTGCGTCAAATCGACGCGTTCCGTAAACCCAGCGTTAAATACGAAAGTGAAACGATCCAAATAAAACCTCAATATACTTCATTTGTCTTATGCATAACAAATTGAAATGAAACTTTGGACCTGTTATATAACTTTGAATATTTTCAACAATTTAAATCGCTGATGCGAGTGCGAACACGAGTTAACTCGCGACCGGTCAACAACGTTTAGGCACGAAAGCACGAGTTAACTCGTGATCGGTCGACAATGCGTTGACAAGTCGCGGAATTAGCTTCGCGGCGAAACAATCAGAAGCGCGTAACGAGGCCGCAACCCAGTCGCCCGTGGTGGGGCCATTTTTTTTCATCCGCGTCCCCGGTTTTTGTCCGGGGTCATAAAAGTCCTGCGGAATCGCCGAATCTTCCCCGTGGCAGGAATTCCGCCGGTCTTTCCGAGCGTCCGCAGTGTTCGGGGGAACTATTCGAAAAGTAAAACGCCTAGATACCTTTCGGCCGGGCCGGCTTCTCCGCGGAGAAAGGAGTTCCAGAATCCATTTAACTTTTATGACGCCGCGACCCGGGTCTTTACCGTTTTTCGATGGACCGTATCTTCCACGAGGGTGAAACTGTGCCGAAAACTCCGCCGACCGCGTAAGGCTCGCCGCGATTTCCGCTGGCGTCGTAAAAATTCGAACCCACGGGCATTAGGTGGTACTTTTACTTCAGCTTCGAATGCTTCTCCGAGGGAAACCGGGGGAAAAAATCGAAATTGTTATTATAATCGTTTCGGTTCTGTGTTAACCCTTTGCACTCGGAAGTTTTTCACTAGAAATATTTGAACATCTGATGAGATAAAGACGATGTTTTGTGAAACTAACTCGAAGAGGAATCATACGTACATTGAAGAACAAAGTTATTTTATTTCAATATTTCTCAAATTGCGTTATACGAGGTATAATATTAAATATCAAATTCTCCGTGGTTTCACTGTATGAATTCCGATGGCGAGCGAGAGTCTTACTTCAGTTTCGAATGCTTCTTCGAGGAAAATCAAAAGAAAAATCGAAATTGGTATTACAATCGTTTTAGTTCTATGTTAACATTCAGTATTATTCTAATCAATGAATAACGAATTAATTGATAGTGTCAACACGTTGACAGCGGCGGAGCGGTCTGTTGTATTTCCAATATTTCTGAAGTCTCACTGATTGCCAAGTGATCGCGTTAACAGGTTGAACACAAGGAAACTAGCGCATCAAAATATTTAATTACATAGGTAGCTAGACAACAGTGTGACTTAATGATACGAATCATTGATAATTCATTCTAATACCATTTGCCTTATTGATGAGCAATGTACGAAACTCAACAGTCTCGTGTCTTCTCACGTGTCATCTTTTTATTCCGCGCGAAGAGATTTGTCAAATTAAATCCCATTCAACACGTTGAATGCCATGCAAATCAAATCACTATAACTCCCTCAATTAAACGATGATTATTCGCAAATATTTCTATATTACAAACAATGACACCACGTGACATTCATGTTTGACGAACGTGCGATGATAATAATCCAATTCAGCCGAATGATTTAATACTGTATTTCCTTCATTTTGTATATTTCGCTGTACGAAATCGCGTTCAACGTGTTAACAGGTTAAACGAACAATCCGTCAAAGATTCTCAACGACGAACATCAGCAGCACCTTGATCTCGGGAATTGATATTAATATCCAGTTGAAACGCGGCGCGCGCGAAATCCATGCGTCTTCCCGAGGCTGTTCCGTTGGACGCACCGCGGGAAGTGCGGCCGTAAATCCCGTAACACTAATTCAACAGCACTTGCAACTCGGCGGCAAAAAGACAGTGCCAGCTGCGAGGATTTAACGCGAACACCGCAGAACCCGCTGGATACCGTCGGCGCCGTTGCATTCGAATAAAGTTGTGCCCATCGCCGGCTACAAGTTGGCCGTGCGGTAACATTGTCGGACTAATTCCGAAACTATCCGGCATCGGGGTTACTCGAATAGACATTACTCCGCCGCGCGGAACTTCCCGGGACGCCAACTGGCTTCTTGGTTCAGCGGTTCGTCGCGCGGCCGTCCCGGCAACGTGTTCGGCAGTTAGCCGGCGTCACGAGGTTTGTCACTGTCCGCCGATGAAAAGTCGATCCGGGACACGTGTAACGAATCACCGGCGACAACAGCAACAACAACGGGAGCGACTTAATCGCCGTTGCGCGCGTCGGGTCCGCGCGACCGGCATTAATTATCCTCGCCGCGTTCCATCCACGCTCGCCGCGGGATCGTTCCGCCGGTGGCCGCTAATGACTCGACTCGCGGATGTCCGTGGGAACCTTCATTAACAAAAATACCGGAGACGCGGCTCGGAACTTGTTCCGTCGTTAGTCCTCGAGCTTTTATGCAGATTTTCGTTGATTGTTTTGTTCTAACCGCGATACGAGAGGATTTCATTACACTTGTTAGGGATTCCTAGAAGACTTCACTCGTTTAGCGGCGAGAGCGGATTTCGGTGAGATTTGTTATAAAGCGGTTTTATTGTTGACCTATTGACGTGTTAGTGATATAAGAATACTCTGTCTAAACTCTAAAACGTAGATCTTCGAGCGTGTAAGTGTGATAAAAGGTCTTTAGTCTACTTCCGTTAAGTAATTGTTTCTTCCCTTTAGTTATGTTACTTAGCAATCCTGAAAATACAATTCTGAAGTCGAAGGTTGCCTGCATATTAGCTTCATACTCCAGATTCTAACCGTTTGCGCTCCGAATTTCTCAGTTTTGTCTCGATAACTCTGCATTCGGTTTGAAATTGCATTTTGAAAAACAGTTTATAGAAAGTTGTGTAAACAATCCTTTTTACTAGTAATATTGATAATAGCAGTAATGGAATATAATATATTTTAAAAACATCTCGGCAAAGAAGCACGCCTGTGAATAAAACTGATCGAGTCACACTCGACGCAGGAGGTAAACGTTATTCCATAAATATCGTGTCGATTTTAATGAAGATAATTACACAAGTACCCCAAATGTCACTTCCAGGACCTAAGTAAACACCGACGTTTCTACAAACAGAACAAATCGTGTCACAAATCTCTGCGAAACTAGCGTTAAAATTACTACAGTTTATTCCCCACATAATATCCATTCGTCTTCGCAGCTGGTCCGCCCGAAAAAATGGCGGCAGCTTTAAACGGGGTGACTTTCCGGCGCGCGTGGTCCGACCAACGCGAGATTCGGGATTTTCGGTCGGCGGTGGCGCGCGGCCATTAAAGTAACTCAGTTCGCGAAGTTTACGAACGCGGAAAGGCAAAGTTTCGAGCGTGTCTGCCGTTTTACGAGGCAACCCGTAGACGGCCGGCGCGTTCCATCACGCGCGTGGACGCGCGTTAAGTCCGGGGATTTAATCTCCGAAGACGCGCCGGCTGCGCTCGCGCACGAGCCGATCGTTCGACACGTCGCGCAGGCTTTATGCACGAAACCTCGAAATTCTACTATTCGCATAACGAAAATTGAAGGTTACCAATGCACTGCTAAACGATTTTCATTCCAAAAGTAAGAATTTTCTGCAAACCTGAAATTCTACTATTCGCATAACGAAAATTGAAGGTTACCAATGCACTGCTAAACGATTTTCATTCCAAAAGTAAGAATTTTCTGCAAACTTCTAATTCGACTATTCGCATAACGAAAATTGAAGGTTACCAATGCGTTGCTAAATGATTTTCATTTCAAAAATAAGAATTTTGTGCGAACTCCTAATTCGACTATTTGCATAACGAAAATTGAAGGTTACCAATGCGCTGCTGAATGATTTTCATTCCAAAGGTAAGAATTCTCTGCAAACCTGAAATTCTACTATTCGCATAAAGAAAATTGAAGGTTACCAATGCGCTGCTAAACGATTTTCATTTCAAAAATAAGAATTTTCTGCAAACTTGTGTACGAAGAAAAATAATTATTTTCCTTCTTAGCTCAAAATTCGGATGTGTGGAGAATCGAATAATTTTAGGGTGGTTCCTTTAATATTCATTAAAATATTTAATACTATAACTGGTGCAATATTCGAGCCTACGGAGTTCAAAGGGTTAAGCGTTCAGTGTTTAATTTAGCAGAACTTGCAGAAGGTTTTGTACATTTCCAACAATCTTCCTCCGCGAAGGGTTAACTTTCAGCCGCCTGAACCGGCGAAATCGGCCGGCGTGCGTCGTCGGGCCAGCCTCGATCCCATTGGCCGTCGCGGCCGGGAATTAAACACCGGAAACTCGGCGCAGGCGCGTCCCGCAAACCGGGGATTGTCAAGAAAGTTGCGCGTCTGATGAAATTACGTCGGCAAATAAACGCGAGTCGCATCTAATTAGAGGTAGCGCGCTAGAGGACACAAATTACACAAACTACTCGGTGTCACAGAGGGCCGAAGCCGTGTGGAATTTACGCGCGAGGCTTTCCCCGTGCACCCCGCCACTCCCCCTCCCTGTCCCGTGTTTTGTTTGACGTTTTTCGCGACGCGTTTGCCGCCCGAAAATTAGAGATATCCTGTGCTTTGGTGCATCACCGCTCGCGGAGTAATTAGGATGATTAGTGACGCGAGCTTCAAACGATTTGGTTTGCCGCCGATTCGCGCCGACTGTCTCGGGCTCGCTGGCTGTCTCAGATGAGAGTTATGAAATCGTTGCTGTTCGTAATATTTATTCTCCAACTATCGGTAATATTCTTATGGTGGTTCTACAGTTTTCGATGGTGCTTTAAGAATATCCTCTCGAGTCGAAACGCTTCTATTATTCGCAAAACGATCTGAATTTTCGTGATCTTACGATCTCTGTAAACAGACGCGTAGAATACGCGTGGAATACTCCTCTTTTTCTAACGAACGATAAAATACCTCCGTAGAACGCAATTGAGAACGAAATCATAGTTGTCACTAGAACTACCGAGCATTTAGTGCGATTAATATGTAATCTATAAAAAATGTAACAATAGATTATCTTCGGTTTCTTCAGACACTCATTATATTCAAATGAAACCATTTATTTTCTAGATTCGAATATTCAATGCTTCTAAGATATCAATGATTGCGAAAAGAATCGAAACCGGCCATTTTAACTGGTACATTAATTCTAGTGTCAAATTTCAGCTTGGACATTACCTAATCAGCTTCTGATCAATCAATCGTCATTTTGATCCATCTAGTTCTAACGTCACATATTCATCCGCGAAAGACCAAACGTTTAAAGCCCTCAGGTGAAACGAAGAACAGCCGAAATAGAGTCGTCAGATCGTTCAGCCTCGATCGAAGTGAGGATCTGAGATATCAATAATTGCGAAAAGAATCGAAACCGGTCATTTTAACTGACACGGTAGTTCCATTGTTAAAGCGAGCATCCCAGGAGACTCGCGTGGACCCGGTCGAATGCACCCTCCGTTTAATCTCGCTGATCCGGGCACTTGCGTCGGGATCTCTCATCGCGATCAGAGGCGTGGAAGGAACGAAACTGTCTCTCTGTGCTCGAAAACTCGTATATCCAGTGCATCGACAAGCGCCGGCCACTATCCTATCGAGCGTATCTCTCCCCGGGGGTATTTTCGTTCGTTGCATACCAGATACTGTAGTTTATTCAGGAACACGCGTGTGTGAACAACACCAGCCGCCGCGCCGCGCCGCGCGGCCGAGCAGCGATGCTTTCAGCGTTACGCTTACACCTGTTTTAATCCTCCGAGTATTCAGTGCGGGTAGCAGCCCGGTACCGGCTGCTTCCGCATAATACCTTTAATACCTAGTTGGGCCACCGGGTTCAATGCGAAAAAGAGAAGAAACGCGGCCCGCCGGAGATAAGGGAAGCCCCGGAACACCGTCGGGCGAATGCCTTAACCAAAATTGAGTTTTGAGCGGTGCCCGCCAGTTGTAATATCCTCGGCCCGCCTCTCCCTCTCGTAATGCCACGTCTTAACGGTCGCAACCAGTTTCGCGTGGGGCGCGTGAAATTTAACCCTTTGCACTCGAAAGTTCTTTACTAGAAATATTCAATTTTCTCTGATGAGATACAGACGATGTCCCTTGAAACTAATTCACCCTTTGCGCACGAAGATTCTTTGAAATGTACAAAATCTTCAAGAGACGAAGGTAAATTATATATAAATTGCTTAAATAATAGCTAGAACAGAAGCTATATGATAATCTCTTGCTGTCCGAGTAATTAAATCGTTTGCCTGCGACTTCTTAATCTGAACGTTTCATCTCGCCGAAATGTCGACATTCGTCCGCAGAGTTAATGAGAAAATATATATAAATTAAGAAGGTAAGTTATTTTATTTCAATATTCCATATATTGATGCGTCATACGAAGCTTAATGTTATGTATAAGACTTTATAATTTTGCAAATCAAATCAAGTGGTGACTGAGAGTCACCTCTCGAGTGCAAAGGGTTAATAGTATGTGTGAAGTATACAAAAACAAAATAAACTTACTCACCAGCAATAAGAAAATTTAGTTTTTATGACTATCGTCTAGAGATTTTAAAATTTGAAAAAAATCGTCGTCTCGAATGGGTTAACCCGTTGCACTCGATAGGTGACTCGCTCACCACTTGATTTCATACAATAAACCTATAAAATTTGATACTTAATATTATACTCCGTACAATGCATACATTTTTGATTTCTCGTGGAGTCAGTTTCACGAAATATCGTCTTTATCTCATCAGAAAATGTTAAAATATTTCTAGCGAAAAACTTCCGAGTGCAAAGGGTTAACCAGTTAACTGTGTTCGACGAGTATACACGTCATAAAGCTTGACACGATACTAATTCGTTCAGCGATGAACTCTTTATTTTTTCACACAAACGTGTAATTCTCTTTTGTTTCGCTTTGATCTTTTATTAAACTATACTCTACGCATTCGTCCTGCCTTCGACGAGTACACGCTCCATTTTTCGATTTTGCGCGCAGAACCAGCGGTTCCTCCATTTAAATTCCACAGTTAACCGGTTAAACGTCCTCTAATACGTTGACGCCGTTTCCTCTTTCCAGTTCACGAGTAGCCGTCACAAAAATCACGAATAAACATTCGCGAGGATCGAGTGCGGCTTCCGTGGGCAAGACTCCGAGTGCTATTCGAGACAGCTGCACTCGAGGTAAACGAGCGCGGCACCCCTCGCGAGCCGAAATATTTGAAAAACCGCGGGAACAATGGCGCCGCGTCCCGTCGCCGGTTGTCGGGTTCCAGCCCCGCAGCTTCCATTTTACTGCGCGCTCGGCCCTTTGACGCGTTCCCGCGTTTGTTGCGCGCGGGTGCCCGGCTTGTTCCACGGCGGCCCTTTAAGCGTCGTTCTCGTGGGCGAAGCCACGTAAAAGTTTTCACGCCGTTACATTCACAGCCGCCATCGCGCGGTTCCCGTAAGGCGATCTTTTGCTTTGACTGCGGGGCCCCCGGCTCACGCTGCGCGCCGCGCGCGCGCGCGCGCGCTTTAATATTTACGCCGCGTAACGTTACGCCGCATTAAGCGGCGCCCGCTCGGCCGCGTCGCGGAAAGAAAAGCACCGCGTCTCGATGCGCGGCCCGGAGGTGGGACTTCCTTTAATCGAACCCCCCGTCGGACGTTAAAGACCTTGAAGCTCGGCTAGAAAGTTCCGTTTTCTTTGGCGAGCCGTGAATGAATCGCCTTCGCGGCGCGACGCTCGCACACCGACTACGGGAGGCACGGGACTGGAATCCGCCATTAACGCGGCCTCGCTGGGAAACTGCGTACGAGTAATTAGAATGAGATGAATGTTGTCTGGTAATGATTATTTAACCTTTAGAATATCATGGCTAGTCGCGATGAGAATTTTTAATTGAATTTCGGGGATGCTGCTTGCTTTTCTTAACAGTAGAGTTATCAAACGTGTCAAAATGATTCTTACATTCTTTTTTTGCGATTATTGAAAAGGATGCTTCTTATGGAAATGAGTAATGAAACTGATTTAAAAATGCGGAAACTAAATAATAAGTCGATCGAAATCTTAACAGATACAATGTTGGAGTTTCTATAGAAAAATTAGGAAGTCTGAATTACTCGATAGTTCTAGTGTCGACATTATTTCTAACGGAGGTGTTGAAAGATATTTTTGAAGTGTTTAAATTGATTGAACCGAGGAAGTAATTTCAAGTTGAAGTTTTGAAAGGTGTCTTGACGGTAGAAACAGTGTTGAATATAAATGAAGTATGTCTTTTCTATTAGTGTCGAGTTCTTGCTTTTTCTTATGGATCGATAATGTTCAAGTAGGCTCATCAAGAATAATTGCGAGAGAAATCATAAGAGATTAAGAAAATAATAGTTTTTCTGCCCATCATTGTGACACACTAGTTTCGTGTACCTTTCGAGAAACAATGTTGTTCTAATCAGTATTGGAAGTTCCCATCGACGTTCGACCGTTTTCGTTCTAATTAGAAGCACTTCATTTATCAGGCGATGCGATGCATATTCAAGTAACACAGATAAACGAGGGCAGCAGGAAACTTTCTAACCGTGGCGTACATGTGCCAACTCTTTCGGAGAATGAAATGTCTTGGCGTTTACAGCCCTCTCCATTTACCCTGTTAACCGTTTCTACATGATAAACCTTTCCAGTGGAGTGGACGGGTTATATCACAATTTGTAGCCATCTTAGCGGCGTATTAAGAAAAATATCCTCGACATAAACATATTCACTATTCACTGACCTCCCAAAAAAATCAAACGAGATATTCTCACGATAACCTAATCTCACCAAAATCACATCATTTGGAAACAATAAAATCCATCGTTTCCAATATCAAGCAAGCGTCCGTTCGACCTTTTCCACTTACGAAACATCCGACGCAACACACGAAAACTACACGCAATTGAATAACCATATATAATTACATCCTCTCAATTTACTACATTCTGTACAATTTCCTAAACGTTCGCGCAATTAACGTCGAAATAACGCAATCGTAAATATTTATCCAAGCTCCGCGGTGGAAATTGTGTAGTACGTTCTGCATCCGGGTCCAGACATCCGGTGTATATATTTTTCCGTATCAATTATGCAGCCTGTCGATGGGGCTAGCCCGATTTTCGAAGCACAAGGGTTTCGCAGGTCGGGCACGAGTGCAATATCCATCGAAAATACGTCCGAGGCTCGTGAAAATAAATTCGCGAACATGCTCCGGCCGTTTCATCACCGGCGCGATTTTACTGGCCGCCGCTGCGATATCGTGACTCCGGGGGTTGGGGTCGCGGGAAAAAAATGTAACGCGTCACGATTACGTTCCCAGCGTTCGGTTAACTCGGTAGACCGGCCGGCCGACTAATGTACGATACGATGCTCGAGCCTTTTCCCCCGCACGCGACGGAAATAACGAGCCGCCTCGTTCGCGGAGATTACCGCCGGTCCTTCCGGCCCTTTATAATCCCGCTGAAAAGTTGACGGGAGGATACTGCTAGCCCCCGACCTCCCCGCGCCCCGCCCCAGCGAGATTCGAGCAACGGGACGCGGCGCCGTACGAATCTGCGGCTAATATCCTCCTGCCCGCGGAACTTTGCTTTGTGAAAAGAGTTCCGCGGACCTGACGCCCGCAAAGTGAAGAGCAACTGTTGATCCTCCGAGGAACAATGTCTTTGGAAGATATTTTCTGTAGCAGGCGTTAACCTCTGAACATTGTAATAGTTTATCTTCGGTTTCTTTAGACATTCGTGATAGCATTCTAGTGAAGCTATTTATTTTCAAGATCATTGCGAATATTCAATACTTTTAAGATATCGATAGTTTACTATTGCGGAGAATGCGCGGGGGGAATTTTTGTTAATTGATACTCGGAAACACGATCTGTTAGAACTGCCGGACGGGTCGAAATGAAGGGCGGGTCGTTTTATGATTTCTTGTTGTAATTATTGAAAAGATGACGGATGTTTCTCTAAGAATTTAGTAATGAAAAAGAACTGTAAAATGTAAAATTAAAAAAGGAACATGTTTTATCTGTAAATTTTGCAATGTTCCATTATATGGAGGTGACTGCTTTGAGCGATATCTCAGTTTAAAGAAATATTAAATGATTAGTTATTAATCTGAAAATAATTCTAATAGATAAAATAAATATTGTTTAATACTCTGTGCAAATGTTTATTCCATAGATTTCAAACTAAAATCAAACGTACGCGCATGTGATAGTATCATCGAACAAGTTAAAAAGATTAATTCGCTAGCTTTCGTCTTTAACTTCCACCATTTTGTTATGACATTTTATTATTTCATTACTCAGTATTCCGTTATTCCACCGTTTCCATTCGACTCTTCACTTTTTCCCCTTTCCGCCATTGAAAAACTGAATCTTCAATTTAGATACATTTCAATGTTTCACGGTGTTTGTCCGATGGCATTCAGTTGAATCGTTCACAGCTACTGGCGCGCCAATGAACTATAAAGAATCGGGGTTTGTAACAGTTCTGAATAGTCCGTTGGAAGTTCGCGCAGTTACAGGTTTCGCCGGGTGAAATTTAAAGAGAGCGGAATGAAAGAGAAAGAAGTTTCGCCTTGTTAAAGATTCCACCAGCCGCCGAACAATGCCAGACTCTCATTAAACTTTATTAAATATTTCCGTATGTTAAGTTCCCCGTGTCCGTGTGCCCCGTTGCACTGGCAGAATCCGCAGCCCGTTTATACGGACGGGGGCCGAATGAAGTTTGAATGGAGGGATTTAACTGCTGCGCACTGTTCGTACGAATTTCAGCCGACATGGATATTTTACATCCGGCGTGTGGCCTTTGCGGCATAGAAGCTCGCCCGTAAACGTTGCGCGACTGCATTTTTCCCGGCGGTGTCGCGGAAATTGGCGCACGTACTTTAAGGGCGCATTCATCTCAGGAATGAAGGAAACTCGCACAAACGCGGGTCGACGGATCCTTTCCGAGAAATTAAATATATCCACTTCACCCGACCGGAGTACCATTGCTTGCCCCGGTTTCTCGATAAACAAAAATATTCCCCTCGAGAAAATAACGTTACACCGGTGTCCACTATACCGTGAAAACGCGTTCCAACACTGAAACCGGACGGGTCGAATTGACGCGTTCCACAATTGTTGTTTTGCTAGTATTCAAATTACGAAGGCACGTTCGTGAAGGATTTTTAACACTGAAACTACTCCTGATCTCTTCTTATCGCAATTATTAACCCTGCGCACTCCAGAGTCACCGAATGATTTGACACAGCAGAACTAAACTTTGATACTTAATATTAAACTTTGTATAATGCATCAATGTACGAAATATCGAAAGAAAATAGTTCTCTTCCTCAATGCATGCGAGATTTCTTAATTCAATCTAAGAAAATGTCGTCTGTCTCAATAGAAAATATTAAATATTTCCGGTGAAAAACTTAAACACTGAATGCTTAACCCTTTGACCTCTATAGGCTCCAATATTGCACCAGTTATAATATTAAACATTTTAATGAATCTTAAAGAAACTACCCTAAAATTATTCGATTCTCCACACATCCGAATTTTGTGCTAAGAAGGAACATAACTATAACATTTCTAATTTTCGCTAGGGATACTATAAAAATTAGTTGCAGTTGCTGATAGCTTACAAAACAACCTGGAGTGCTAAGGGTTAAAGGATAACAGATATTTTTCTGAGAAATTATAAAAATTCATTCAACATTACGCAAACAATTGTAAATCAATTGAAGTCTCAACGCACTCTTCGAGTTTCCATGGAGGAATTTCAAAAAGTCGATTTAGCTCCGTCGTTTTAGAGTTAATGAAATTTCTGTTCGCAGAGATACAAGGTTCTAATCTCAAGAAACGTATTGTTCTAATTTACAGAAACTTCGAAATTAGTCTCTCTAATTGCCAGTGTTGAAATCTACGTGAAACACCCAATCAAGAGCACCCGTAACTCCATTAATTCCGACGAGAAATCATGAATATTTCGCGGAAAAGGTTCACCGTGAAAATTTACGCGCGAGCATCGGGGGGGCGAACGGTGTAAATCGAGGTTCCATGGCCCCATTACCTCGCCCGGAATCGCGAGTGTTCCATAAAAAATTGCCGTTATAATTTACGCCGAGAGACTATTGTAATAAACGGCGTAGATCGAGGCGAGGTCGAATTTGAATTAAGACGAAGCTCGGCCGCCGGCCTGGCCGCGGAACGGGCGGCGGCGCAGGTTTCGGGGGTAGGGGGTAAGGTCAGGGGCCGGGCGGTACAAATCATTCCAAGTTCTTGAGCGAGTTCGGCGAGCTTCGAAACGGCGCGTCTGCTCGGGCGTAAAATTGCTATGATATAGAGGGGGCGAGAGCGAGGAGGAGCGGGCAACTGAGAATCACGTCGGGCGCGCGTCGGCGGAGGACTCCTCCGCTGGCGAGCCAGTCCACCAATAACCATTCCCGGAAATCTCTAAGAACGCGCTTTTCGAAACTTTCGATCGTTCCGGTTCCGCGGAGATTGAATTATTCCTCGAGGAGTTGTTCGGGAAGAAGAGGCGTGTGCCGCTGGCAGGCCGCGATAAATTATTCGTTTTGTCGCGCGCGCGAGCGCGATACTGATCCGCCATCTTGTCGGCGGATTCACCGGGAGTTCGCCTGTACGTCTTGGCGTTTGTGACATGGGAATTGGCGATTCTAAGGTGTTCGAGATTGGCTGAATCAAGTTCTAGTGGGGATAAGCTATTCTGGAGGTTACGTTAGGTGACCTTTGGTTTAACCCTTTGCACTCGAGAGGTGACTCTCGGTCACCACTTGATTTCATGTATATAATGCATCCAAATTCACTTGCAATTTTTCTTTGAGTTAATTTGAAAGATATCGTCTGCGTCTGGTTAGAAAATGTTAAATATTTCTAGCGAAATACTTCCGAGTGCAAAGGGTTAATTAACACCTAACCTGAAATGCAAACCAATTAAGATCTTGATAAATTCACACATATATCTTTTATAAAGAAATGTTCAAAAGTCAGTTCAAGTGCTCCGTAAAATTTGATATTCAACGTTCAACTGTGTATAATTCATCGGTGTGTGAAATATTCGGATAAAAAGCTTTGTTTCCCAATTAACTTGCAATTTTTCTTTGAGTTAATTTGAAAGATATCGTTTGTATCTGGTTAGAAATGTTAAATATTTCTAGCGAAATACTTCCGAGTGCAAAAGGTAAAAAGTGAAGAGGTACAAGGGGAGTTTTCCTGAAATATTGCTTGGGTTTTGGATGCATGGTCATTATTGGCGCATGATGAGGCTCCAGCGTCACGAGTCTAAGGTCCCCGTTGAAACTTGCGGCTTAGCAGACATCGCTACAAATGATGGGTTCGAGTTTCCCAAAGTTTCATGATACATGTTGCGCTTAATACCACGACCACCGACCACTTGAACCGTCTTTTGAACATTTCTTTATGAAAGCCGTAAGCGTGGATTTATTAAGATTTTAGATTAACCGTTTGAGTGCCACGGGTCTTTGCAAAAACCCGGTCGAAAAGTGGCAAGCGACGCAATCGCGCTTCTTTCGCTTCAATTTAGAAACTGAATTACGCTTTTCTATTTTTATATGAAAAGACTGTAAGTAGCGCGATCGTTCCGTTTTTCTATTTCTAAGTAGGTAATGACGAAAATAAAAATAAATAATATAGTGTTACTATAGTATAGACAATGAAAAGGTGGATCTTGAGTAATCGGGAGCTAGGAATAAATATATGTATTTAATAAAATATGGAAACAACACGGACAACGCGTAAAAGTACACTCACGCTCATTCTTACATTCACTCTTAAAAATACCTTAACCTACGCTAAAAATTCTACTACAATAATTAAAAGGAAGACAAACAAGTAAAGTTAATTTGATTCTACGAACTGATTGACACTTTTAGACAGTGTAACGCTAAATCAGCTTCTTCAATTGTTTCTCAAAGAAGTATCTGTACCTTTACAGTAATTCTAAAAGAAGATGTCAAGAATTCGTTATTTTGACTCGTCTGGTAGTTCAAGCGTTAAATAGGAAGTGAAGAAGACTCAAACCCGGCGCTTATTGCTAGAGTCCGCTCCTCACGTTAGCTCCATCATCCGCTGAGCTGAAAGTGGACAAGACAAGAGGACTCTTCTATTTACGACGCTCGGGTCAACTCAGCTTTTGACGTATGGTCTTTATTGGCGCGTGGCAGTAACAAAGGACGGACGGTAGACGGCTTGCGACGGAGTGAGACGAAACTACAGAGGATTTTGTTTTCATGAACATACGTCGGGGTCCGAGCGTCGTAACCGGAAGAGTCCCCTTGCTCTTCTGTACTTTCGACGCCATTTCTACCGAAGCTGTCAAAAGACAACTTCTGACGTCTTAACTTAAAATTACTTCCCAAGCTTAGTTGTATATTCTGAATTGACTGTTCGACTTTTCCAATAACGATTACAAAGTTATCTATAGGAAACGTCAAAAATTCAATGAAGGAAAAATGATTCAACCGAGGGAGTAATTTTAAGTTAATATCTCGCGAGGTGTCTTTTGACACCTTCTCTGTCACCATTTGATTCGATATAACGAAATTACATGTTATATATAATATGAAGTTTCACATAATGCATCAATCTGTGAAACATTTCTATAAAATAGCTTTGTTTCTTAATTTACGTGTTTTCTAATTACCTCGTTTCAAGTAGTGTCTATGTCTCATCGGAAAGTGTCGAATATTTGCAGTCGAGAGGTGACTCTTGGCCAACACTTGATTTGCTGGAGTAAAACCATAGAATTTCTTTAATATTGTATTTCGTGTACATCAATTTCAGAGGCAATGAAATGTGCTTTGCTCCTCGATGTACGTGTGACTTTTCTTCGAGTTATTCGCAGAATATCGTCTTTATCTCATTGGAAATTGTTCAGATATTTCTAGTGAACAACTCCCGAGTGCCAAGGGTTAAACCTACGGCCGATAGAGCTAACGTGAGAGGTGTATAGTACTCCATGGGACTCATCCTAGAGGCTACGCCGATAAGGCTGCCTTCGCTGATTGGGCCTTGCGCCAGTCCAACCGTAGAGGTCCTCCGAGGTGAGTCGTGGCTGGTCCTCGTAAGTAAAATTAACGACTTCTATCAGCCGGGCTGCCTGGGATATCGCTTATCAAATTTCCCAGAGAAATTCGACTTGGAGCAACCCCCGAAGAGGGTGTTCCCCTTTCAGGGACGGTTCAAACGGCGCCCCGCGAAATTGCTGCAATTCGAGCGCAGTCGAAGGCTACGGTATCAACTACCCTCGCCTCTAATTTCCCAAATTGTTCCCCGTGAATTATGCCGTCGCTTCCGCGGAGGTACGGCGTCGTTTTTTAAGCTTTCAATTATCGCGGGAAATTCATTAAGAGGCGCGTTCGGGACAAAAGGGACGGCGCCCGGCCGGTTCGGTCTAATTTCGAATTTCCCGGGCATTCGTTCGCCAGCCTAAGTGTCCCGGCGATACTTTCACGGGTCGCGGCCCGTATTAAATTCGTTTGCCTTTGAACGCGTCGGGCCCGTCTCCGCGCTGTCGTCGCGCTGCGTTTGCACAAGCACCGACGGCGATCCTCGGAGTCGTCGGGGACGCGTAATGCCGCCCGTGTAATTGCTTCGTCCCCTTTGCTCTCGGATACTTGCGTCGCTTCGGATTCGTCGCTCTGGTTCCTCTTTGGCGTTTGTTTCGAGACGGTTCGCACAGCGATCCTCGAATCTCGAAGTTGTGAAATAATATTCGATAGATCTCAGAATTTTCGTTGGAACCTCGCGCTTCTGTTAACGACCCGTTGTCTGAGATCTTCAGTTCTTTTTTTCTCTTATATTCTTTGCAATCAAATTGTGGAAACTAAAGCAGCATTACTATTGGATCATTGTTTATCGTTTAATGCTTGTGCTATCCTTTATAAAATTTTTAATTAGGAAAGCCTACAAACTAAATCATTTCAACGGCCCGTTGTCCGAGATCTTCAGTTCTTTCTTTCTCTTATATTCTTTGCAATCAAATTATGGAAACTGAAAATCATTACTATTCAATCATTATATACCGGTTAATTCTTTTGGTATCCTTTACAAAATTTCTAACTTGAAAAGCTTACTCACAAAATCATTGCGTAGCTGTCAATTTTTCCCCCAATTGAATTTTGGACATTTCCTGTAGCTAATGTTATAATCGTTATCGGTAATGTCGAAGGTCAGTTCAGAATGTACGACTAAGGTTGAAAAATAATTTTAAGTCGAAAGTTCGACAGATGTCTGTCGATACCTTGGTAGAAACAGTGTTAATGTAGAAGCATTTCTGTTAACAACCCATCATCAATGTACTTCGTTTCTTTCTTTCTCTTATATTCTTTATAATGAAATTATAGAAACTTAAACAGCATTACTATTGAATCATTATTTATCGTTTAATACTTCTCCTATTCTTTTCAAAATGTTTAACTTGAAAAGCTTACTAAAATCATTGCATAGTTATGTCATCCCACCGATAGACTGATGATGTTTGCCCAAACATGATCTGTATACATCAATATAAAACGACGTTCATCTCTACGAAACGCACTGTAGCATCCAAAACGATGAGGATCGCCAGGATGCAGCTTAATGTAGAAGCATTTCTATTAACCTATCATCTATGCTCTTCGTTTCTTTCTTTCTCTTACATTCTTCATAATGAAATTATAGAAACTAAGAAATCATTACTATTGAAACATTATTTATCGTTTAATACTTCTCCTATTCTTTACAAAATGTTTAACTTGAAAAGCTTACTAAAATCATTGCATAGTTATGTCATCCCACCGATAGACTGATGATGTTTGCCCAAACATGATCTATATAAATCAACATAAAACGACGTTCATCTCTACGAAACGCACTGTAGCATCGAAAACGATGAGGATCGCCAGGATGCAGCCCGGAGGACGCAGTTAAATGCTCGCTAATTTAGAAGCGCGCCGTACCCAACAGAAATTGCCGTGGCCCGGCCTCGGCGCCGCCCAATTGTAGCAGCGCACGGTTCGTTATAAGTCGCTCGTAAATCGAGCGCTTCCGGTTGACTGACCTATAGCGATCCCCGGCGTGCCCCGAGCGCTGCCCTGCCGCTTCCCCTCCGCACCCCCTTATTTTCCGACTTTAACGAGAAAATTGCCGGAACGGGGAGCGGTCGGCTCGTCGAAACTGTTGCATTTGCATTCGAGTGTTTTCTTATTAACTCCGCGGGAACTCCTCACGGTTTCGATTCGGCGGACGAAAGAACTTTACCGGAGAACAAGCCGGCACGGGATCGTTGTTTGCCTTGAGCCGGTCCTCCGAGAAATTCATTCGTCCGGCTATGTACATTCGTACAATTTCATTTCCCCCGGCGATTCACGCGTTTCCATCCGTTCCCTGTTTGTTCTTCGGGGCACCTGTCGCCTGAGAAAAATCTCGACTGATTTGAATGGCTGCTTAAGTAAAGGCCACCGGAATTGAGGGCTGCATTATTCAAGGGTTCCGCGGCTGGTACAACGGCTGATGCTTCGGAACATAGCTGTGGTTCGATTGTGAACATCTTGAGAGGTTTGACGTCTTCGTACTCTGTAGAATATTTTGTCGAACCTTTGTGAACCGCTTAGAATTTCGTACTTTGACTCACTTCGAAGGCGTCTCGGTCGCCATTTGATTTGAGAAAACTATAAAATCTGATAATGTTGAACGTTGCATAGTGCTTTGACACGTGAAACATTGGAATCGAATAGCTTTGTTCCTCAATCTTGTGATTTGCTTTCGAGTTTCAAGGAATATCCTCTTCGCCTCGTCGAAAGATGTTTAATGCCGCTTAAATCATTAGATTGACTTACATTATTATTATTGCACGTCCATATAGCTGGCTATCACCGCATTAGGTAGCATTCTTTATATGTTCTTTCCAAATAATCACAGTTTAACTGAGTGAACTATAATAATTCGATTTGGTTGGGGTTCACCAGTGACTCTCGTGTCATTCAACGTGTTGAACATCTCTAGTAAGAAACTTTCGAGTGCAAAGGATTAATTCAGTCGAACAGGAAGTACATTCATCTTCAATACATCTCTTAACCGAAGTATCATATTAATCAAGTATCTTATAATTTCAGTTTCTAAACTATGAATTCGTATTACTCCCTAGAATCTCTCGATTACTTATCACCGGTGTACATTAATACATCCGCACCCTTCATTCGTTAAAACCAACAATCGAATAGAAACTCGTTTTCCGTTCCACTGCGTCTCAGCCGACAAAAAGATACACAGTTCGTACAAACCTGCGCCGTCTCTTACGCCATCGCATAAAGCCTCTCGCACCTTTCCGCTAATTCCTGAAATTTTCCCCAGATAAAGCGCTGATCCGAAATCAATCAGCACCTCCTTCGATACAGTAACAAAATCCATGTAATCCCGTGGAATCACGTAGCCGCGTTATTTTCCTCGCCGTCACGGTTCCCTCTCGAAACGTGTCGCGAGTCCGTCGTAAAACATCGTTGCACACCTAGCTCCCGGTGAAATGTCAGCGCGTGCCGGCACGCGAAGTGATAATGCCGCCGCGAAAACATTTCCAGCCGAACGATCTACATATTCCGCGGCGGAGATTAACGGAGCGGCCGCCGTACCTAACGCGGCGTAACAAGTTCCCTCGCGGACGGAATATTTAATAAAACCGCGAGGAGCAGGAAGAACAGGGGGCCCGCGAGGGAGCAAGGGGGGGAGATCGGCGCAATTGAATAGCGAGCCGTATTGAATTAAAAAACCGCGCGGCGGCGTAGCCGAGTTAGCCGGTATTCAGCGGCCGCAGTCCGGCGGCCATGTAAGGCTCGTATTTCGAAAATAATTCGAGAGAATAATTTCATAATAAAGCCCGGCCGCGTTTCCCGGCGGGTTACTTATTCCGCCGCTTCTAAATGGTGGCTCGCGAAATTTCGACTCGCCGCGCGCGCACGCCGGGGATCCTCATTATCCGTGTACCGGGCGGTGTTCCGCGGATTTTCGGAATTATACCGCCGCCGACGGAGCAGAACCGCAGCACGGGCTTTATGAAACGCGAACGGCGGGGGAACGGCCGATGAATCGCGCCCGGAAGATATATAACGAGGCCGAAAACCGGGCGACCGTATTTGCGCAGGACGTTCGCCCTCCTTTGCGCCCCGGGCACTGTGTTTTCGCCACGTACTCGGCTTTCGCGCCTTTTCGCCGGCGTTTCGCGCGGGAACAATGTAATTCCGAATGAGAATCACTATCGCGTACTTTGATTTGATATTTAATGTACTGGTGTTTTGTAACTGTTTCTAGTGTGATTGGATGGGTTGGAGAATGGAGGTAAGGAGAAGTAGGGGATTAGGAGTTTTTGTTAGTGGAGATAGGAATGAGAGGAAAGATGAAGATTGAGGAACTGAGGAATTGTATTTTGAATACTGCTACCTCGTATACTATTTTTATTGTGATCGGATGGGTTGCAGAATGAAGGTAAAGAAGAATAGACGATTAGCAGATTTTGTTAGTGGAGATAGGAACAAAAGGAAATATTAAAATTGAGGAATGAAGAATTGTACGATGTGGACGTGAAACCTTGAATTTGGAATCAAATTTTAATAAATTAAGTGTTGGTTGATTTTCAAAAAACTGAATTGTGCGGATGGTAATTTTCAGTGAGATCAACTTATATCTATTGTCGTGTAAAATATTTAAATAGATCATCGATACGTCTCGAATTTAATATTTCTTTAAATGCTGTGGTAATTAGCAAAGTTGCACAGCTAAGTGTTTTTATATAGATTTCTAGTTACCAGTTCGCAATGTATTAATATCAATAATTTAACCGGTCGCAGTTTAGTGTTGACATATTCCGTGACACCGGAAGTTTCGATTATATCTTGCTTATAAATTGCATCGATTTTTAAAAATTAACTATCATTACTTCTTTACATTCCCGCTGCTTCGCGACTTGCACCGCCATCTTTTTTGCACGTGTCACACGGAAAATGTTTCCTTAGAAAAATTGCGCGTGTACCGCAAATTTTGCTGAAATAGTGGCGCGTGCGTATGGACTGGTTAGCAGAAGGAGCGTTCGTTTTATTTCCGTCGGTTGTGCGATTCGTTTTTTAATTCATAGCGATGAGGCTGGCCATGGAAAAGGGCGAAGGCACATGGGGTGGCTGTTTGAAAAGGACCACGACCGTGTTACTTTTGCAACAGGATTTTTATTTCGTTTTTCTGCGGGCAACGTCCCGTATAGGACACCCGCGTCGCAGTAAACAATTTACACGAAATTAAAATTCACTCTGAACACATTCTCACGGCGTACACCATGAACTATTTCAAATCAGAGCCGGATATTGCAAGAGTAACACATAACGCAATTTATAGAATAAATTCTGATTATCAAAACAATCCATCGATCATAATCATGCATCCCTTACTCGCGACAAATAAATTAATTTTCCCTCGATGGACATGTTTCTCCACCCATAAAATTCTTCTAACAACCACTTAGATATTACAATAATAATATCTAACACAATTGATAAAATAAATTCTTATTATCAAAACATTCCATCGATCATAATCATCCCTTACCCTACACAATTCAAATATTCCCTCGATCGACACGTTTCTCGTCCCATAAGATTGTTCCATCGACCACTTGAATATTACAAGAATAATACTGATTATCAATACTTCGATAATCTCATTACCAAAACATTCCACTGATCATAATCATACATCCCTTACTCGCGACAAATAAATTAATTTTCCCTCGATGGACACGTTTCTCCTCCCACAAAATTCTTCCAACAACCACATAGACATTACAACAATAATACCCAACACAATTCACAGAGCAAATCCTCATCATCAAGCCATTCCATCGATCACAATCATCCCTTACCCTACACAATTCAAATATTCCCTCGACACGTTTCTCCCCATAAAACTGTTCCAACGACCACTTCCAGCCACAATGACGTTCGAACACGGTACTCCTAGTTCCCATTGAAAAAAGGATCTTTAACCAGACCGATTATCGAGCGAAAGCTGTCTAAGTGCGGTAATCCTCCTCCAGAGGGTAGGGTGCGTTTATTCGTTAATTGACCGCGGCCTTATTAAAAAGTCGCAACTTTTTCAATTTCGCGGCGCCGACTTTAAACTTTCCCGTGGCCGCTGAAAGCCGACGCGCGCTCGCTCGCTCGCTCGCTCGCTTCCGTATTTCAGCGAGACCGATCGCTCGCGCGGATCGTTCCCGGAGAACATTGTCTTCCGGCCCCGGCGCAATCGACGCAATCACTAGCGTACCTGACCCCGGCAATTCCGACTGGAAAATCGACTCGGTTGCTCCCTTTTTCTCCCCTTTTTTCCTCGTTCGTTCTCGCTCGGCCGAAACGGGACAGGGGCGAGCGGCAGCCACCTATGGGGATCGGGGACATTGTTTCGAAGAATTTAATTCCAAGAGCATAGCCGGGGCTGGAGCGGCGGGACCATCGGGAACGGACGCCTCTGTCCTTCGACCCCTTCTCCCCCCCTCGAACCCGGCATCGGTTTTCGTAGCCTCGCTGCGTTTCCTTTTGCGCCGCCACGTTCTATCGGAGAATGTAATTTCCGCGGGGCCGAGGAATCCAGCCCGACGGGAATCGGCACGTCTGACACCGATACAATTCACCCGGGTCCGATTGGAATCACCCACACAACCTTCGCCGACGCTGTTCTCGACGACTGTTCGGCGACAGCGCACTTGGCGATCGTTTTAATCGACAACAATTGACCAACGGTAATTTATAGCGGAAACAGTTTTGATTTTTAGTTGTTTTGGCTGGTAATAATTTTGAGCGATTGTTTCGATTGTAACTTTGATCGAGGACAATTTCAATTGGCGATCGTTTTAACGGACAACAATTGACCAACGGTAATTTATAGCGGAAACAGTTTTGATTTTCAGTTGTTTTGGCTGATAATAATTTTGAGCGATAGTTTCGATTGATGGTAACTTTGATCGAGAACAATTTCAATTGGCGATCGTTTTAATGGACAACAATTGATCGACGGGAATTTATAGTAGAAATAGTTTTTGATTTGTAGTTATTTTGGCTCATAAACACTTTGAGCGATAGTTTCGATTGATAGTAACTTTGATCGAGGACAATTTCAATTGGCGATCGTTTTAATGGACAACAATTGACCGACGGTAATTTATAGCGGAAACAGTTTTGGTTTACAGTTGTTTTGGCTGATAATAATTTTGAGCGATAGTTTTGATTGTAACTTTGATCAAGGACATTTTCAATTGGCGATAGGTTTTACAATATTTATTATCAATATTTTGAGCGACGGCAATTTCCTATGAAGAGTTTTGATTCATTGTAATTTTGAGTGACAACAATTTTGAGCGATAGTTTCGATTGATAGTAACTTTGATCAATGACGCTTTCAATTGGCGATAGATTCTACCCACATTTTTCATCGATCTTGATTAACAGTCTTGATCAATAGTTTTGACCAACATATTTGTTTTAATCGACAATTTTGGGCGACGGTAATTTCTAATAATTGATTGATAGCAATTTTGACTAACAACAATTTTGATTAACAGTCTCGATGAATAGTTTTGACCAATTCTGCATCAATTTCAATCGGAAACAATATTAGTTGATTATATTAACCATTAGCGGCAATAATAATGGAGGCACCCATTGCCTGTGGATATTTATAATCAGTAATACTGTAGTTGGTTAATAATGTTCGCAATGAATGCCAAACAAAACTATCGTCGATCGAAACTATCGTTATTCAAGCCCGATGTCGGTGAATAGTTATCGGCGAAAACAGTGTCGGCGAAACCTATGTCGATGATTTCAATCGGAACCATTCACCCGATAAAACTGCTCGAGTTCTCGGTGGCTTCTCATCCCACCCCTCCCGTCCCCCCTTCGCACCCGCAGGAGAAAACCTTCGCCTCTTCTTCAGCGCTTCCTTCCTTCCTTCCTTACTTGCCCCTATTTCATTTCGCGCGGCTCCTGCGGCTCGTTCTTGAGCCCATTTTCTTTCATCGCTCGAATAAATCTTTCGACGCTCCGCGAAATAATCTTGCCAATTTGGCGGATCTGATCTTGGCCGAGCTGGAATTCTTTTCATCGTTAATTTCGTTGCACGGAGTTTTAGATTGTTCCGCGGTTTACTGTATATTTCATGAATTTTGTATTTAACATGTGAATCCGGAAGATGTAAATATTCTGTGTTTATTGTCTGTTAGTTGAAACTTTTAATTATGGATTCTCGTGGTTGTTCGAGGAAGAGAGTAAATTATGCAAATATGATATTATAAATTAAATTATCTATTAGTGGCGAGTTAGGATGCGAGAATGAACATATATTTCACTGAGCAGTATTTTAATGAAAATTCATAATTTCATTTATGGTGTTTAAAACTATTCTTAATCACGTTGACGTTCACTTTGACATCTTGATTTTCGTTAATTAGTCGATCCTTTGGTCAAGATTTCATACTTTCAGAATAAAATTATTATATTTTCTTATTTATAATACTAAGAACATAGAACGGTCATTGACGTGATTTACGTAATCACGTTAATAAAATCCATGAACTAATCACTCTATTCCATCAAGAAAATCGTAACCATCACAGTGACTTTCGTCGCGATTTCTCAAACATGAATACTATCCTGTTGATACAATTCGCGAGATATCATTGCGAACCGACATTTTCCCTCCAGAAACAATTTCCTCGTGAAATTCCGTAATCCCCCGTTTCCCGGTAACAAACGCAACAAGCGTCGTCATTTTTCCGAATTCGTCCGCGCGCGGATTTTCGTCGGAGTTCAGTCGAGTTCATGAATACGAATTTCCTCTTATTTCATTCTTCGCCCGTTCCTTTTTTCCGGCGTTCTCTCGAGGTGGAGGGGAGAGAAACGTTTCTTGCCCTTCCCGTTCGAGGGAATTCTTCTCCCGGTTTCCTCTTCCGTCGTCGCCAGTTTTCTTTCCCCGGTACACTCCAGTAAATCTCGAGCCGCTTCTTGAGCGTAATGCCCGTGATTTTACGGATTGACCGACTTTATTCCCGTGACCGAGTCGAATTCGCAATAAGAAGCGGCCCCGTTGTTTTTCTCGTGGCCGCCGGCCGTCCGACGGTTGCCGGAGAAAAATGGAAACGGACTACAAATAGAGTCGCGAAAGGAATTACGTAAATCCCCCGATCCTTTATTGGAATTGGCGTTCACGGTGAACAACCCGGACGTGTCTTACACCCTGGCGCCCACACCTTCGCCGTCGTCAATCCTACAATTCGCAGCGAGATTCGTCTGAACCTGTTCCATAACTCTCCATCGGATTCTAAGCTACCGAAGAGAGCTTCGATATTTCTAAAACCGAAAGCTGCGCGAATAATTCAGTCAGTTAAATGATAACCTACGCGGTTTTACGTGGAACATTCGGATTTTCACATAATTCAATTCGCACGAACAGCGATATTTTCAGAAAGTTTCAAGAATTCTCGCTCGCAGAGGGTTAAAACGAAAGAAAGTTGTAGTGAAATTCGTCTGAACCTGTTCCGTAACTCTCCATCGGAATCTAAGCTACCGAACAGAGCTTCGATATTTCTAAAATCGAAAGCTGCGCGAATAATTCAGTCGGTTAAATGATAACCAACAGCTATGCGGTTTTCATCTGAAACATTCAGATTTTCAGATAATCCAGTTCGCACGAAAAGTATTTCATCGAAAGTTTCAGAAATTCTTATCAATTGAAATTAAAACGTCCCCATCACTTTCTACTTTCATTTCATAATTTCTGACTAAATCCGAAGAGAGCTCCGCCATTCCCAAAATCGAAAGCACGAATAATTCACTCTTTCAAACAATAACCAGTACCTACGCGGTTTTCATCCGAAACATTCGTACTCTCAGATAGTCTAATTCGCCCTAAAAGCGATTTTTCCAAAAAATTCTATAAATCCTCGTTCGCAGAGTGTCGAAACAACGGAAAATCGCAGTGAAATTCGTCCGAATCCACTCGAAACTCAGCATCGAATTCTAAGCTACCGAAGCGAGCCTCGGCATTCCCAAAATCGAAAACCACGCATGAATAATTCAATTATTCAAATAATAACCAACATCCGCGCTGTTTCCTCCTCAAACATTCGAACCCTCGGACAATCCGGTTGCCACAAAAGCGATTTCCCGGAGAGTTCCAAAAATTCCCGCGCGCGTACGTCGGGAACAAAAGAAATTCACATTACCGCGATTGAAATTAAAACACGTCCTCGTCACTTTCCGCCCTCGTTTCATAATTTTTCATTGTCCCCCGGACCGTTACGCCGATCCGTTCCCCGACGGAAGCCGGCGTTACGTTTCGAATGAAAACTCGAGCGACCAGTTCCCGCGGAAACGACCGAACGGGAATCACTCAAACGTTGCCCGGATCGCGTTCGCCGATCGCCACGGGAAAAATGCATTGTAGATTACCGTTCGAGGCGAAAGGGGGCGTCTGCAGTCGCTCAACGATTTTAATCGGCCTGCAGAATGACTGGCATGCAATTTCCATCGTTCGAGGAGTCGCGGCTGCAGCCACTCGAGTGCGTCTCTCTCCCCTTCTCTTCCCCCCTCCCTCCCTCTCTCTCTCTCCCTTCGATTCTCTCTCGATCCCTCTCCACCGACGTTTATTCCCAACAAGATTCCACGGAAGAATCTCGCATCCGCGCGGCGTACACTTGACCAAATCCCCGCCGCCCCTCGCCCCTTGTTTTCCCGTCGCTCGCTCGCTCGGTCGGCTGTTTACTGTAAAATCGTCTCGGGAGCAGAATTTCAAAAGCCGGGGCACGTCGATCCGCTATCGCTGCCGCGGACGGGGGACTCTCGAAGATCCTTCTTCGGTATAGTGCTTTCAAGAAATCCGATACGGAAGGCAAGAGGGATGCATCAACTTGTCAAGCTGTAATACCTGACCTCTCCTCCGAACGTTTCTCCTTCGTCTATCTCCGTGCGCCTCCTCCATCTTTCTTCCGCAGTGTCCCGTCGCAGCCCTGTCGATCCTCTCTCGTCACCTTGGATATTACCCCGTACGCGCAGGATCACGATAGATCCTCGCGGAATAATCTCGATCGCTCTACCCGGGCTGCGCTCGCCGCTTGACCCCGATACGACTGACCTTTCGCTCGCCGGCCACGCTGTCTGGCCGACGCCGCCGGGGGACGCATAGTTTCCAGCGAGACTGTCGCACGCGGGACAGCGGACATTCTTCGGATGTCACGCGAAATGGAAATTCGCTCGCGCGTGGGTAACGCAATCGCTGGATGTGTTATGCTTCTTGGGCAAGAATGCCGCTGGGTAAGCAGATTGGGGGGATCGTTTCGCTGGGGGCTCGATCATCTACGTTATCCGAGCTTTGCTGTAGTGATTCACTGTTTTTTGGTGTCTTCGGATGAGATGGCTTTCGATCGTTCTCTGAAGGTTTCTGTTTGCGTTGGAACTGCAAGGAGCGATGTGTTTGAGCCTTTTTCACTATTTGTTTGAGTGGAACATCTATGATGGAGGCTTGGGGAATTGAACTTGTCACTTGTAACTGCTTCGCAAGTTTTAGTTTGTATGGGGCTTGGTTATCCTCGTCTTTTCCCTTCTATATTGTAGTAAGTCAAATTGCAAATTGCAAGGATATTCGGATTTAACACATAGTACTGATGCTTCGATATGTAGAAGCTTTAATAGCTATCTTAGTTGATAATATATTGTTTCGAGCTGTGCTTCAGAATAGAAATATATTTATCTATTAGCATATTTCAGTTTGTCGATGTTTTTATTCGGTATACAGCAGTCTTATTTACAGTTTTGATTGGTTATACGTAATCGAATTGGCGTGTAACATATTAGTATCGGAAATGGGAACAGATGGAAATTGATCGATTATCTGATCGCCTTTCTTTCGCCAGTACTTTCGTTCGAGATAACACTTGTTTCTCGAGGCTGCAACAAGCTGATGCATCTGCAGTTCAGGTATTCGTGTTTTATCATGTCGAGTCACGAGCCGAGATGTTCGGATTTGTTTAGTGGATCACGTTTTGTTTGTATTAACTCTCGACGAAGCCCAAAGAATATCGCCAGCATCCTCCGGTTGCTACTGCAGCAGCGATGACGTGAATTTTTTATTTGCTTCTTAGACTCGGTGAAAAATTAATTTTCTTAGTTTCTTTGAATTTTCTGCTTGGGAGGGTGCAGAGGGAACAAGCACTGGAATATTACTTTGCGAAGAAATATAATTGAGATACGTCGGGATCCTCTTCAACTCTTAGTCAAGAGATGCGCAGAAGTTAAAGCGTCAACTATTAATGCACCACCAACTGAACCGCACACTGGTGAAATCGATTAACCCCGTTTCTTGAATTCTTTATGATTTCGTCGTTAAACCGCGTCAGTGGCTCTTAACTTTTTGTATTTTATATAGATTTCATTATGACTGGGTTTGGTAGCAGGAAATAGTAAAAAGTCTTTTGACCATGGAAAAATTGCAATGATAATAGAAGTTATTTCAATATACTATTATATATTTTACATATTTCTTAGATGGTACTGAAATCTTAACAATAGTACGGTTGAAGCTTCCATAGAAAAATTTTAAGAAATCTTTTTGAAGGTTCGGCAATTCTGATTCAGCAATAGGCAAACTCAATTGCATATCTATAGAAATCTCAATAGTAGCACTGTTGAAGTTTTCATAGAAAAATTTCGAAAAGTCTATTTGAAGGTTCGGTGATTCTAATTCAGCAATAGGCAATAGTGATTCAGCAATAGGTAAACTCAATTGCAAACCTATAAGAATCTCAATAGTAGCATTGTTGAAGTTTTCATAGAAAAATTTAAGAAAATCTATTTGACAGTTCGGCAGTTCTAGTATTAAGCAGTGATTCAGCAATAGGCAAACTCAATTGCAAATCTATAGAAATCTCAATAGTAGCACTGTTGAATTTTTCCTAGAAAAATTTAAAAGAATCTGTTGGAAGGTTTGGTAATTCTGATTCAGCAATAGGCAAACTCAATTGCAAATCTATAAAAATCTCAATAGTAGCACTGTTCGAGTTTCTACAGAAAAATTTCAAAAAATCTATTCGACGGTTCGGCAGTTCTAGTGTTAAACACATTCCCACTGACTCGCCGCTAAAACCCATGATCCCCGTTATTCCCTTTGCGCGGCACCGCGCAGTTTCGAGGAGATCGTGATCTAGTTTCTTTCACGCCAGCTGCCCCTTCCTCCAGCGGATGTATCAAGAACGCTTTTGTCTCGGGCGAGCTCGTTACTCTTTCAGTCTGTTTACCGCGCGGGACCGGTGCCGCGGTTTCGAGTTTTCCCGTCGACTCGCTCGTCTTGTCAGATTCTCCGGCGCGATTTCGCGTTCTCTCCCCGCGCGGCTGCTCTTGAACGGCGAACACGCCCCGTCGCATCTTTGTGCGATCGAGCACTCCTCTGCGCGCGATGTTAACCTACATGCACGTTAGGCACACTTCATAGAGGTGATTCCGCGCGGCGAATGGAGGGAAAATGTGATCACAGGGAAGCTTAAAGCTCTACGCGTTGAATCGTATCGTTCCTACGTTATGCCCGTATACTTTCCATGGAAATGAAGAAGATACGAAAACGAAGAACCACGGTTCCCGTGATAATTAGAAAACCGTGATCCCGTCTCGCTCTTGCGACAAATGGATAATGCACGTTTCAATTGAAAACATTCCAAATTCTTTATTTCTCTATTCAGAATAGATTTATCGATTTACAATGAATCATATTAGTTCTACCAATTAATAAATGTCTCTAGGAAATAGATCCTCTCAAACTAATGGATCAGTGAAAATTCAGAACTCTTCAGCTTCGAACTGCTTCCTTTCGCCAGCGAACGTTCGTCCATTTAAAGAACACATCATATTGTTATATAATACATTCTAAATAGATAATCAATTCGAATCGAACTTAATACTTCTCTCAATGCTCTGGTAATTCGCAAATGTGTCGCTTGATTTTCTTTGCCTAACTCTAGTTCTTTTTGATATTCAATGGCAAGTTCTTCTGCCAATTGAAATAAAAATTCCTGCCTCGAAATTTCTTCTCCCGAGGATTCTTTATATAAAATCCATGCATTTATCCCGGCTAAATCTAGGATATTGAAAAATACCTGTAAAGGCCATCTCCGACATTTAGATTTCACCTATTTTACTGAGACAGAGAAATTCATAGTTTCGGAATTGAGTCTTTGAGAGAATACTATTGCAAAAAGATATAAATCGTTCTACCGGTCAAATAACCGGTCGTGGTAGGTAAGACAGACTACAAATTTTTCTCAGAAAACAAACAATAAAAAAGGAGTGAATATTGAAAAATGTTTTATACATATATTTTAAGAAAAGTCGTGAAGTATAACGGAGATTCAATTACGTTATAGGAAATTCTAATCGAAATTTTAAAAACAGTCATTTGACTGCTCGCAGTAGGAATAGTGTTAATTGATAAGTTTTGAATATTATTAATGTAGAAATTTGGTTCATGCATTATCTGATATTGCTCGAGGAACGAAAAGAGCGAGGACATTCATTTCATTTCTCGATGTGGAGAGAAATTCTTATTCTTCAAAACAGTCATTTGACTGCTCGCGGTAGG